>NC_052536.1:18516428-19766428 GCF_016699485.2 Gallus gallus | reverse complement strand
CTTATTCATGTTGACCATCAAAGCCTTTTATCCTAATAATTAATGGAATCATTCCTATCCAAACATGTCTAGTTCACTAATTCACCCTACAGTTTGTGTAATGAATCATAGAACAATTCCTATAGAAGGAAGGAAATATATATATATGTATGTATATATGTATATGGAAACATATATATGAATATATGTATATGTATATGGAAATATACATGCTTCCTATAGAAGCAGGAAAATATCACAAATAGGAATTCATAAAACAGCAACAAGAAACAGTTCAATATTATATTTTAAAATTATTGGATTATCAAAAAAATTGCACTGTGTTAAAATGTTGTCATTCTACATGGAGGACAGGAGTCTATATTTTTATTAAAACAACCAAGGTTTGCCTGAATACAGACTTGTATGCACTGGAAGTCACCTGTGGAAATCCTTGCTTTGTTCTATACTTTTTTTTTTCCAAATATAGAGCTTTCTGTGTTGATAGATGCTACTCTCCAGCTTGACTTACTTGAAAAAGATTGAAAATCTTGTACATTTTGAAAACTATGCCTTAGCTGAGAGCAATATTAGATAATTCAGCTAAAACAGAAATGTGAAGTCTGATTTTGGCAGGTAAATGAGAACATGAAGGTGAGTTTTCACCCTCTTCTTTTTAGAAAACAATCATTTAGTTTTTTCAAGTCTACCTGTGTAATCTGATATCTGCTATTTAGGTGCCCCACAGTTCAGGGAAAATGATTTTCAGTAAACCTATAAATACTTATCATTGCAATATTTAAGGATCAGAGATAGTGTTGCAAATATTGCTAGTAATTTAAGGATCAACAGACGTCATGAATAATCAGCAAATAATTATATTCAAAAGGTCATTCAAGATCATTGAGCTCTGCTATATTACCTCAAAAAACATATAGAATGTTATTGCTAAGAACGCCAGATGACATTCAAAGCAAGGTCTTGCTGTAAAGGGACTACTATGAAAGTTATTTTCAGTAATTTGCCATTTCTTTTCATCCATGATGAGTTGTACAATCATAGGTACAATAGGATTACCCTGCTTTTTGGTTTAAGCTAGAAAGCACAGGCTTGTCAAAACAGTTGATTCTGGAAAGGCACCTAAAAATAAGTTAAAGTGACACTAAATGTATTGCAGAACTGTATTTCATTTTTTAGAAAGTTGATCTTTCTTGATGGGAAGTAGACATGAGATGTCTTTTGCTTACTGTTTAGATTATCCTCTATGACTTCAGTTCTTCTCTCAGTCTGTACATGTATCTGAGACTACTCTAACCCAAGAGCAACACCTGGTACATAGCCTTGTTGAACCTCATTAGGTTATCCTGGGCCCACATCTAAGCAAGTGAGTGTGTTTCGTTTTATTAGAAACTAAAACTAATTGAACAACTAAAACTAGTATGCTGCCTACTTCTCTCCTAAAAGCTGAAGCAAACAAATTGATCTTCAGAGGTGAAATATCATGAGGATTCAGTAACTACCAAAAGTCTACTCTTAACTTTAATCAAAACAGTACTTGTTTCTTTTAGAAAGGATGCCTAATCCACCAATCTTTGTCAGTGTTTGCATAATATCTAAGTTCTCATTTCATTCCTCTTCCTCCTCCTCCTTGAAAAAAAAAAAAAAAAATCCTATAAAGTAGTACAGAAACAGTTAAGTCATCACCCACTGAAATAATTAGTGCACTTACTTTTCAAATTATCAGGAAATAAAAGAATAAGTACCATTGATTGGAAGAAAAGAGGATGGCTTTAGTAATGGGGCAGAAAGTAGTAATGATCCATTATTTGAAGTCAGGGTTTCAACATGCCAGTGAATAAATTTTTTGCTAAGAACTGTTTATTCACACAACTCTGTTCTGAATCTATAGAATCAAGATTCCTGATGTGAGAGGTTGCTAAGAACTACTGAAGTTTATAAAATAGTTTTCATTCTCTCCTGAAAAGCTCTTGTTTTTGAAAACCACACTGTTTTGCAAGAATTCATGAAAAATTATCTTTGAAGTATAAATAATATACCATGTCTCAGTTGCAATCATCACTGATATATTTGAAAATCTTCGGTTTGGTGAAATTTCTTACCCAATGTGGATGATGATGTCAAGTTTATAACCATCAAAATGGAAGTCTGAGCATCAAAATCACTTTAAACCCTTGGTCTAAAAATATCAGTGTTCCTGTTTCTTAAAAAAACACCAACCAAATATAATGGATTTTATAATCTGTAAAGAACAGCTGAGCTGAGCAGGTATGTTTTGGAAGACAAAAAAATAACACTAAGCACACTGCCTTCGATTTTTTTATTTTTTTTATTTTTATGTTCTTTGATTTATTCTTCTCAAAATCTATTCTCTTTTGGCATTTTGGTCTTTTTAAGCAATTTTCTACATAATCTCTTTGCTCTTTGAACTCTCTTAACTATATGCTATACTCATATATATATTTCTTTCCATTGACAGAGGCAAAAACTAGTAGTTTTCAATGTTCCTCCATGTTCTTGCTCAAGTTCAGAAGTAGAAGTTCAGAACTTGTTTGAAAGAATGTGAAAACTCTAAAGCTACGTTGTCTGGATGGATATAGACTCAAATTAATTTCACATCTTTAATAAGAGACCACTTTCTTGTGCCTAACAATATTAAAGAAGCTTCAGCAAGCACTGAATGTGATGCCCTGGTAGTGTATTTTCCAATTGGAACTACATGGGATATGATTATAGCTTAAAAGATTCTGTGGTATCTATCATTACATTGGCAGAAAACTTGTGCTTTTCCTCAATAAACCCTGTTCTATGGAGCCATAATTCAGAAATATTGCTGTTCTTCAAATGTCTACGATTTCTAAAAACAAGGAACTGCAAATAATAAAAAATAAAATAAAATAAATAAATAAATTAGAATGGCTTACATTACAAGGAAAGAAAATTTTAAACTGAATTATTTGTAGTAATAAGTGAAGGACTTAAGTGTGATTTTAATTTAAAATTTTCCTCTTGGTTGTATTGGGATAACAAATCTCAAATTAAACCTATTCTATGTTTTCATAGTTAATTTAATCAGTGGCTTGTCTATTTTGAATGTTTCTTTGTCCAGTACAAATAAATTTTTAGTATTCAGCTTTATTTCAATATTTAAGCTGGAACAATATGTTCTTTCTTGACTTGGTATATTTGAGTAGTGTAATTTAAGAAATACAAATCGAGAAAGTAATGAGTTTATATGACAACTGATCCTTTTTAGCTTTCTGTTGTTTCAATTAGAAATTTTAAATTGCCATTTATTCTAAGCTGAGTACAGCATTCTCATTATCTTTTCAAAGGACTTTTAAAGGACTGCTGGTGCTTTTAAATTGTTTAGTACAAAAAAAATCACACAAAATTAATCCAAAAAGTAAATAGAAAAGCAGTGCTAAAAGCACTAGAAAATAAAATAGAATGTTCATAATTGTAAAATATATTTAATCTTAACTATGTTGCTGAGTTGCTGGTTCTGGCAAGTCAGTCTCTAAGGGACTTAGCGTCCTTTAACTTTTTATTTTCCTGCATCCATTTATTCAATGTAAAATAAGGAGCAACATGTAATTGAAATGAGCACAATAGGTTATTTTATCTTTTCCATGACTATCTCTTTGAAAATACACTGCAAGCATAGATTTGGCAAGAATAATAAAACATGTATACATAAATAAAACTATCCTCGAGGTATATTCTTGAAGGAACAGCAATGTCTGTAACAACGGTCATGTAAGATTCAAGTAGGGAAGAAATGGGAGATGTGAAGGTAAACTTAGGAAAACCTGTCTGGAATGTAAGACAAGGTGAAAGTGGGGATAGTATGAACTTATTAATATAATATGAATTATCTGAATTATAATATAATATGAATAATATGAATCAATAATATGAACTTACTATTTATTTTGCACTTGAAAAGAAGTAAGTTGTGAGTGAAAGCAAACATCATAATTTTGCAAATATTGGAACCTCATGAACATTTGGATACGTTTTCAAGCAGTATATTATTAAAATATTCAGCACTGGCTTCTTCATTGGTTTACGTAAAAAGCAAGATAAACTACTTTGCCAGTTTTTCGTTTCTGTTTTTTTTTTTTTTAATTTTCCTTTTTTAAAAAAAATAATTTACATATAAACTTTTTAATAGACATCTGTATGATATTTGGAAGCCTATACGTTTTCTCCAGAGACTACCTTAAAGAAAATAGATGAGTACAGTACTATAATGGAGAATATATTGAGGACAGAGAGAGAGAAAGAGACTTCAAATAATAACTTGTTTACAAAAACTCATTAGCTCAGTAAGTATTTCATATTCAGAAGTAGGACTATAAGTTTTGTTTGAGGATGTTATTTCTTCCTGCTGTGGCTACTTCAGTTTTGTGATTTGGCAAAAGATATCATCTAACAAAGATTTTCTCAGGAAAATATCTGCTACTATACCAACTGATTGTTCTTTTCTCAGCTTATATAAGAGGGAAAAGAGAAAGAGACAAGCTTACAGCATAAAAATGTAGGTAGCTTTAGTAGAACAATTAAAAAAAAACCTAAATGTAAAATTCCTTGCTTTTATTTTTAAAGAATTTCTTCATTGATACTAGATTCTACCTTCTATAGAGGAGTACTGTGTGCTGACAGTACTCTTATGAACAATTTTGGGGCAGGAAACAGCACTGAAATCTAGAATATAACCCAAATTTTGCACTTAATCTCTCTACTATTGTCAAGTATGGAACCTACCATCACGATGTTGTATTTTACAACAGACGATAAACGAGAAAAAATCCTTGCTTTAGGAATCCTGATACTGAAAGGCTACGCATATGTGCTCTCAAAACAAACATTAAGTGGCATTTTTATAACATATGTTATATATATAAAACTAGTTAGATTTTATATGTAAAGGTCAAAGTAATAGGTATCCTCATAGGAAGAGGGGAGCAATTCGAAGATTTCCAGAACTGAGCCAAATAAGAGGAAATTCTGTTATATGAAACAACACAGAACATAACATTGAGGTAGAAAAAACAGGAATGAAAAAGATGAATAGTAATATGAAGGTGTGATGAAATTACCAATAAAGAATAAAAATATCAATGGAGAAACATCTCCTATGAACACTGATGTTATGAAAGAAACCTTATGAAAGACAGTCCTATTATTAGCCCAGTATATTCCCTTCCTACCGTTTAGACAGATAACAAAATTTATTTACTGTCTTTAAAATATACGTAAGTATATATAAACTGGAGATAGGAAATACACTGTTGAAAAAATGATAGTTTAATACAGTGAGTTAGAATTAATTTCACTTACGCATGCCTCAGTTAAGGAAAATTGGAAGATAATACTGAAAAAAACATTGTGCATGAAAGAGAGATATGAAATGATGATAGTTCTTGTTAAAAAAGATATTACAATATGTTTAGCAAAAAGTAAGTCAAGGTACAGAGATTTTTTTTTAGTCAGACCGTCTTTGTGTATGCAGCTTATAATAGAGATTGAAAATAATTGAGAAAAGTGGCCTTTCAAATAGGCAACATGTTTCTGATAATCTTCTGAAATAGTTTTTCATTTCCGTGTGAGTGAGATGGTTACCACTGACAGAGCACTCTTTCAGGACGACAATTCTCCCACAGTTCTGTATGAGCTCTACGGTATGTCATTTTGCTGAATTGTATTTCAGGAGAATTTATCCCTACAACTCCTGCATGGAGACTGACCAAGGTACATTTAGATCCAATTGTCTCTATCTGGCATGTCCAGTTTGTGGCCCACAGGCCAACTGCAGTCCTGGACCACACTGAGTGAAGAGAAACTGTCTTGGGCTACATTAATACAAAATGTGTAATAATAATTTATAATACTGTTGACAAATACAAGGAACAAAACATGTTATTTTTAAGTATTTTTTATTAATACAAGAAAAAAAAAATATATAAAACTAATGGGATAACTGACCTTATTTTTGTGAAACTAATGCATCAATATCTGGTTCTGTGAAAGTGATTATAATTCTTAGTGAGTTCTCAAGGTGTTCATCAGAGATTTTTGATGGATTTTTATTCTTCCAACACTACATCCTAGGAAATAGTTCACAAATGTATGTACAGCTCAAAAGAAATTAAATGAATAAGGTGTGATTGTGAAGCAAGAGATATTTTTCTTCGGTAAGACAGAACTTATAAAGGTCTAGTAATGAGACATGATCAAATCTGTGAGTTGAGTATCTGATTGCAACTCGTTGTATTCCATTTGAAAGTTTGCAAGAACTGTATTTATGCTGACTGCAAATGGAACTGTAAATAAATAAAAAAATTGATGATTTTTTATGTAATCCTGAAACTTATGTTCAAATTCCTTAATCAAAACAGAAAGCAAGTCTGCATATTTTTTGCTGCTCACAGGACTGTATTTATCCAATTTATCAAAATGCATAATATTATTCACCATAATTTGAGTTAGCACTGCACTGTGCCCTTCCCTTGTCCTGGTTTCAGTTGAAAGAATGTTAATAGCACACTGATGGCTTAGTTGTTGCTGAGTGACCAGTACATGCCTATGGCCAGGTCAGGCTTTTAGCAGGGAAGAGCTGCCACCATGATTGCAGGCTGCTGTGAGGAAGAGCAGCTGCAGGGTGTGGGCCACATTGCTAGCAGTCCCCAACCACATGAAGCCAACGGCTTGGACTTTCCAGGCCTACATTATAAACCTATATAAAGTTGATTATGTATTCTATTTTATTTTGGACAGAAAGAGTGATTACAAATGAATGTTTACTTTGTGTTAAGACAAGACATAAGAATTTGTTCTGCGATGACTTAGGTTTTGGCAATTCAAAGTCTTGTAGCATAAGGAAAGTGGAAGTCATGTACTTAAAAATAAATAGACGATAGACTCCTAAATAATTAAGTATTCAACTACAATACTCTGCAAAGGTGCAATCCTAGTGATCTTAAAAATAAATAGAAGTAAAACTGAGCTTTTGTGGTTGTAAGATACCTGTCCATATGTTTTTTAAAAGCACTAGTTTCTATAATTTGCTTTGTGTCATTTATTATTACTTTTTAATTCTTTCCCACTTCTCAACATTTTGCTCCAACGTATTCTGTGATCCCAAACACTGTGCCCACTATGCTCTCTGGTAAGGAGACAGTCCTGGAATAAAATGGGAGAAGAATAAAAATAATCTGGGAGGGTTAAATAGAATCAAAAACAGAGAGACCAGTGATTAATAAATAAATAAATAAATAAATAAATAAGTATATTGAAAAAGACAGCACAAGTTAATAACAGAAAGGAAACAAACGTGAGAAGGAAAAGTTCTCCAATGTGATATTCATAGTTATCAAAACTATGACATACTCTGTATCGGTAGAGGATGTTCAAGTTATTTTCAACTGTGATATTCTGAGTGACTATTGGTTCTACTTATATAGCCCTTTGCAAGCATGAAAGTTCAGACAGCTGAAGCAAGTTTGCTTATCTTTCTGTAGTCCTGAGAGCACACTTGACAGATAAGAAAAATTCAAAATTTGATTAACAAAACATAACAAAACCTCCTGGACGTTAATTCTTGAATAATATTCACTGAAAAAGAGTCTCCAAGTAAGAATTCAACATCCCGTAATTAACGTTTCTTTTCAAGAGCATAATTCTTTTACCACCAGAGTTTAATGTATCTGAAGTGATTTGTGTGAAATTTCAGCTGTTCCTTATGCAAAAGAGTGAGCATAATTGGAAAAAAATATGCCCTCCAGCAGTACTTATATTCTTTAATTTTATTTTTTTATTATTATTTTTTGAGCAGTTTTGATATTCAAATATCTATTTCCATTACACAATTTACATTATCATGGACCTGGTGTTGTACATAAGTTCTAGAAGCTATTTCCAAAAACTTCAGCTGAACATATCGCTGACAGTACTTACATGTGTGTAATAAATCATATGTTCTATGTCCATATACTTGCAGGAACAACAAATAATTTGAAAAAATAAAGTTTGAAAAGGTTTCTGCTGTTAGCTCCTGACTAAATCAGATAAAGTTTGTTATGCAGTACTGTTGGGGTTCATAGATTAAAACAATATTTTTTAGATAAGCTTTTTTTTTTTTTAAGAAAATTAAAACAAAAACATCAAAATTTTTTAAAATTTTAAAGAAAAACAATGAAACTTCATAGATCATTGTCAAACACCTGCAGCAGCAACAACAGAAGCAGAAGAGATTGGTATTTTAAAATTCAGGTAAAAAATCATTCGGATTAATGAATTTTTAATAGTGTCTTTCAATTCTGCTTACATTTCTCAGGCACATTTTATCACGTGGCTAAGTTGACATTTTATTGGCAAATGAAATCAAAAAGTTGGAGTAAATGTTTTGAGATAGCCTTGCATTCGTTAGGGTAAGCCAATTGGTGGGACTGACTGTAGCTATTTAAGATAATCAATGATTGGTGAATCCATAAGCTCTCCAGCCCCCTCCCCCCCAGATAAATAAATGAATAAATAAATAACACTTGCTCCAGTTTTTATTGGTTTCATATAAATTTTAACTCAGCTTAGCAGAATTTTCTATAGAGAGGGAAAAATCCATTTTAGTCATCAGCCTGATTACTGATGATAGTTTAATTGTATTTTTCATGAACTGTAATTGAAAATAAAAGAAAAGTTACACATTATCTTTGTATTTTCACTTTTGTTCTGTTTGTTTCTGTTGCAACTTTTTTCAAAAGATATAGCAAGGAAAGGTGGCTACCTCCTTGTATATCATTTTAAATCATACCACCTTATTCCTGGCAAGTAGGAGTGCAGTACTAAGGTAAATAAAAGCAGGAAAATTAAAGGAAGGGAAAATTTCCCAGTGAAATGCATCCCAGTTTGATGCCAAAATTGGAACGTACAATTCTCTCTGCACAATATCAAATATATAATATTGTGGGTAAAGGCTTTTCATGTGCAAAATCTCCAAAGGAAAACCAAGCAGCTCTTAACGCTACATGACAGAATAGGAGTATTCATAGGAAATGTATTTTTATTTCTCTAAACAATGCGGTTCAGAATATAAGAAAGAGGAAGGACAGAAAAGAGATGCGCTTGCCCTTGTAAGAGGCAGGCAGTTGAGAAGAAAGCTTGAATTCACTCAAGTATGTCACAATATTATGTAAGTGCTGTAATTTTGTATTGACAGCATCTGTTACATGTCATGGCCCAGAGGGTGTCAAACTAGATATAAATTTGAAAATGCAAATTTTACATTGAATGTTACATTTTCACATTATACCTGTAACAATTAATAAATGTGAGCTTTTCTCTTCGCCTTCCTATCACACTGCATATACATTAAAACAAGGAGCTTTAACTGGTGCCTCTAGACATTCTGAATTAAAAAAAAAACAATATATATGCAGCTGACAATCAGTGGAACTGAAGGGCAAACTGACAGGCTCATTTGATGAACAGAGGTGTTGATATGTAGCTCACTACCAGGACGATATTCTTTTAGCATACTTTGAAGAATGCCATAATATTTCCCAACCCAGAACCAGACAAATTCTCCCTCTCCCAGTAGATGGATAAATATAGAGATAGATAGACAGACAGACAAGCAAAAACAAAAGAACATATAACTGGACTGACTTTTCCACAAAAATCATGTGGGACTGTACAGTCTCACATTTTGTACATACGAATTTGCAAATTAACTAATACATAGCATGAACAAATTTCTGAGTTTTATAAATTATCTAATACTAATTCACATTTGAAATTTTTTTTGATCAGTGTCATTTCCATTAAAAATGATCTTCCTTCTTTTCATTTTTTGAATCTATGCTTAATTATTACTCCACTTAAAAAAATGTGATCTTTTCTAAGGAAAAAGTGGATTAAATCCATATTTATCTTAATCACCAATATGTTAATTCGGGAATGGATATAGTTCAGTTGAAAGATTTTTTTTTATTTCTAACTAAACAATAAAACCTCTCATCACCAAAACTAGAATTTCTTTGTTTCCTTTCTATACGTAGCTATTTTTAAATTTTTTATAAACTAATTTAAAAAGTTAGAAGGTGTATTTTCAGTCAAGTGGCATCACAAGTGAATCTCTTCATACTGCCTTTTTGTTTCCCATTGTTCCAGAAAGTGAAGGCTTTCGAGGACACACATTGCCCACAAGAAGACTATCAAGAAGCCAAGTCATTATAATTCTTGGGAAATGTTTTAAGTTTTCTTACACTTCAATTTGTTTGTTCTCTGATTTAACAATGCTTTCACCTACAGTGAAAACTTTCAGTAAAGCAGGACATTTTAGCCATGGTGGTAAGCTAGCTTGTATGAATAAATTCACTGCAAATTCAGTTCTTTCTGTTTATATTCCTCCCTGATGGAACAATGTTCATTGCCTTTAGGCACTTGAGTCGGCCTTTCACTTTAATTTCTCAGTCTGACTTGCTGAAATTGAATCTTTCAGATTATCAGAATTGAGAAGGAGATAGATACATTCATGTATTATTTTTTTTTCATAAATTTCAAAACTTCCTTTTTCCTGTTTTGGTCATGTATCTACTTATTGTATTGTTGGTGACATATTATGTTTGATATATTTCTTATCATATTTTAACATAAGCCATATAACTAATCCAGCTGATAGACAAAAAACAAATTTTCCTGTTATACTATTAAAAAATTATTTTAGCATCCCATACTTCATATTGAACTTGATAAAAAAAGAATATTTACTTTATAAAAACATATGCAAGCCACCATATGCAAGACATTTATATTTTAAATATATATCTAAGAACCTAAGTAAAATATCAGTAGTAATCGGAGACACGGATTTAATTCCCCTCAAAAATAAATAAATAAATAAATAAAGAGACTTATAGATATCCAGATTTAAAATCAGAAACTAAAGACCCCTATGAATCTCAGCAATAATGAATATTTACTAGCTTAAAAAACAAACAAAATAAAATAACATGTAAAATAGCTAATCAATGAAAATCTAGACATCTCTGTATGATTCCAAAGCCAATTTGAGCACTACATTTCCTTTCCTGACTTAATTAGTACAAGATCATCATACAAGAACGGCAACATATACTGTTAACAAGAAATGGAAGTTCATCCTATTGGGAATAAAATCTCCAGAATTCAGTCTGTGATGCTGATATAAGGTTACAGTATTTCAGTAACATTATTGGTGTCACCTTCTCTCCACAAAACAGTAAAAAAGAAATTTGTTGTATCTTTTTTATCTGCATAGAACTTACATCAGTGTAACCATGAGGTCCTTCTGCCTATTTGACTTAGGATGCTTGGATATATAAATCTGGCTTAAGCTTACATTCATGCAAGGGGATACAGAGCTACCAAATTAAAACAAATAGTGTTTGTGTTTTTATCATTTTCCCTATACCAGAGCAGATTTTCCTCTTTCCAGAACCAGACAGTGTACAGAAAACACAGTGGGATTCACACTTTCATATCACCTCATACATTTAAAATACAGAACTATTTTCCAAAGGATTGAAAATATTTCATCTTCGTTGATTGTTACTGTACTGCAGGATGCAATAAATTCAGTCCAGATAGCCCCAACTCTGTGATATTTCTTTGACACTGTACATAGCAAAACATATCTTACATAGTTTACTGTGTGCCACAGTATTACTAGCCCCACAGCATATAGAATAAGAGCAATCACAACAGCTGGCTTACCAGTGTCACATGACGAAGAGTAAGTTTAGAAGGTTTATTCTCTTAATCTTAGTAAGAAAACTAACTTCTTAGTCTTCATACGGAACATATTTGTATCTGGCCTCATAGTTTCTCACCAGTTACTAAATACAAGCAGCCTACTATTACAAACAAAATACAGCCAAATGAAATGGCATTCTCAGTTGCATTACTCTGCATTAGAGCACCAAAAAATTTCACTGTGATTTTTCATTTCTATCATTTTAGATTCTGCTGGTAATTTCATTTTATCCTTTTTAATAGCTAACAGTTTTTCAAGGACTTTTGATTTATTCTGTAATTGTTTCTAAGCCGGCATTGACTGAAATATAATTAAAGAAATAAATAATCTATTTGCTCTCTATAACATTACACATTTTTCAGCACATTTACGCAAACTCTGTTCATGGAAACTATGTAATTCAATCTATGTCAGGCTTTTGTCTTTCATTTTATTATTCATTTTCACTCATGGTTTCAACCTACACTACAGCATAAGTGACAGACAGCAAGCATGAAGCTAATGAGAACATCCTGATTACAAATCAAAGTAAACAGGTTATCATAAAACTGTGGAATAGAATAGATGACAGGTAAAATGTTCTCTCTGAAAGCAATTATTTTTGTTCTTCAGATCAAATCAACTTTAATTTGAAGGGCCAAAAGTTGTAGTTGTTTGTCTTTTAGTTGACTCAGTCAATTGAAAATAGAAATCTCCATACTAGTGAGGAACGTAGCACTTGCAACGCAACAGAAAAAAACAAAAACAAAAACAAACAAACAAAAAAACCCCACCACAGTTGTCTCTACTAATCCTCATTGGATCTGAATGTCTTATAACAAAAGCACATTTTATTGTATTACCATGGCTGTATTTCCTTTTGACTTATTACTTTTGAATTTACTTGACAACCAGATGCCTATCTACAAAAAGAGTCAGAAGGAGGATCCAAGGAATTGGAGAAAAAATGGAAAAAAGTGGCCAAAAATAAGTAACACTCATGGGTTAAGATAAGGACAGTGGGAAGGCAAGGCAAGGCACGCAATTACTCACAACCCGCTGGCAGATGTCCAACCAGTTCACAAGCAGCAGACTCCACCTTAGCTTATTCCCCCCAGTTTTATGATTCTGCATGACACCATACGGTATCGAATATACTTTGGCCACTCTAGATCAGCTGTTCTGATTCTGTTCCCTCCCAGCTTCTTCTGCACACCTAGACTGCTTGCTGGCAGGGCAATATGAGAAGTAGGAAAGTCCTTGACCTAATGTAAGCTCAGCAATAAGTAAAACATCAGTGTGTTATCAACATTATTTTCATCCTAAATCTAAAACATCCTAAATCATCATAGCGCCACACCAATGCTAGCAATAAAATTAACTCTCAGTTAACTTGAGATGAAAGCAGAACAATTGACTGCAATAAATCTCAAAACAGTGCACTGGGATTATTTGAGTTAATGTTGATGTGCATTGTAAATTTAAGACAATTATTTAGCATTTACAATGCAAACTTTAAAAATCTCTCAAGTTAACTAGAAAGAAAAAGAAAATATCGGTACCATTTTATCTCAACAATATAACTGTGTAAGTGACTCACAGGATTTCTCCAGATAAGATTGTACCTTTTAAACCAAAATTTCAGTGCACTCACATTCATGGAATGTAGAAGAACGCATTGGGAAATCATTTGTAGCACTCACACGTCCTATTAATTAATATATGTAAAAAGTAGGAATAAGCAGACTTGTTTGTTTTGATTATTGGATGCACATATGGCATGTTTTAACAGACCTCTTTCAATTTTTTCCTGTAATACCAGAAAGGAAAGACTAGGTGTGAAAAACTTCAGACACGATGTCCATTACAAATCCCCTGCATAGAGTTATGTAAGAAATAAGAGCCATTAGTCATTGTCAGCACTGTGCATTTTACCATGCTACATGGGTTTAAAAGTATCTAAAACTCTCTTAACAGGAGATAACTCGGTATCATCAGATTCTTAATAAGCATTTTCTGAAGCAAGTAAGAGTGAAACACGTCAGGAGCTTGGAGCGGGAAGGAAGCTAGCATGTTTTCAGTATGCAGTGCCAGAACAGAAGTAAAACAAACAAGAAGCACAAAAAAGTCATCCTAAAAAATGTATCCTAATTGTATATAATTTCCCACTGCTTAATAGTACATTCATGACCTTTCAATCTATAATAGTGAGGCACGTACTCCATGTTCACACTAATGTAAAAGATGCATCAAAAGTTTTAATAGATATTTATAAAAAAGCTGGTCAATATATATCACAGAGAAGTTTTCATGGCAAAGTGGATCTCAGTATTAAAAGTCATAGCAGAAATAATTCACAGCATTACAGGAAAGGGAAAAAAAAGTGCTGTATTCATATCACATCACATTTCTGAGATATTCATACTCGTCTCATTTTCTGGTCTATAATGATTCAATAATTCCTCAGGTGCACAGTGAAAGTGGTGCTTTTTGTTTCCTTAGCAACTGCTGAAGCTCCATTTCTGTAAATTGAAGAGCATATGCAGGGTTTGCTGCTTTTTTACTTACTGTCATTTTTTTTCTGTGATTATATGGAATTCGAAGTAGTCAAGAAATAACCTGAAGGGAGTACTGGGAGGTAAAGTGAAGGAGGATCTGATCATGTTTTCAGTGTCCCTAGTAGATAAGCAGAAGGAAAGAAGGCCTTTCAAGATATGGGGCAGAGCTGCATCTACTTAAACTCAGGGCTAAGATTAAAGAGAGCAGAAATTAAATTTGCAGAACTAAAACCCACCCTTTACTATATTTTAGATATTAAAGATATAAGGATATAAAGATATAAAGATAGATATTAAACTAACAAAGGAATTTAACAATTAAATTGTAAATGAAATGAAATAAATCAAGAACTGCACCAAGGAAAAAAAAATCAATGATACAGTCAAGGAATATGATGTGGAGCTTTCTTCTTTAATATCTACTTTAAGAAATGCATCGCTTCAATAAAAATACAACTTCCTGGTCCTAGATCACAGAACTAAGCACCCAGAAGGGATGTTACTGTCCTTCATGATGCCCAAGCTGTGGTATTATTACCATGCTGACTGAATACAAATCACTTCTAGAATGAGTTGCATTAATTAGATTTACCACAAGTTAAGTTTAAGAGCTCCTTTTGCTTTTGAGGGATTTGATTATTGGAAAATATATATATATATATACATCATCTCCAGGTAGTAGGATAAAAGTACCATACTCTCCAGGTATAATGAATACATATACATTATGAAAATGTTACTCAGACAACACAGAGTAACATATTTTTTTTAATATTTGACTAGATTGTCACAAAATGTCCACTGACAAACTGATTGTAACTATCCAGTCTAGAAGAAGCATGTGAAAAAATAATTTATTTCCCATTTGAAGGAAAAATGAAACAAACTGAAACAACATTTAAAAAAATAAACAAACAAAAATACATCTGTACAAAGTTCAGTGTATTTCCTAAGCAGTTTTGAGCAAAGAGTAGTAATTTTAAAAGTTATACTCAATCAGACCTATTAGAAATAAAATCAATTAAATCATCATTATGAAAATACACTAGCAAAGCTGCTGTCATCATAATATAGCAGTAATCAATATCATGTCATATTTTCAATACCTTTAATATTTCCTCTCTGCACACCTTTCATTTTCAGCTTTACAACTAATCACTGTCTACTGGTTTTACTTATTTTCTTAAAATTTCATAAAATTTTATCACCATTCGTTTACACAAACCTAGTTTTACATTAATGTATTTAAAAACTTGAGAGCAAAATAGGGAGCAAGTATGACCCAGTGCTTCTTGGATTTAAACTAATTGAATAAATAGAATGCGTGTATCTTATAGAGGCTTCTCTGAATATGCAGGATTGCATGAAACATTCATGCTACATATCACACTTGTTCCTACTGCAAATACTTATATGATAGCCTATACATAACACCTAGATTTTTGCAGGAATTCCCCACTACACTGCTAAGTGGCACCTGGAATGGGTTACAATTTTAGACACTTTGCACCTTTTTGAAACTCAAGGAGTCAAAAGGAATTAGTCTCATTTACTGGGATATGTCCTTCTGATTCCTTTTTTGCAACCTAGTTTTAAGATTTATTTACCAGTGATAAAGTTTAAAGGTTAAAAAAAAAAGAAAGAAAGAAATAAGAACTAGGGTACTTTAATTAAATGTAATCCCCACATTAGAAATTGCAAACATACCAACCTAAATAAGAAATAGCTTTTTTTTTTCTCCTGTATTTCTACAAACCTTCTTTTACTGCCTACAAGTGTTACAGATCACCACCTGGTCGCATTCCTACATCTTTCTCTGTCAAATTGCTGATATTCCAAGTCAAACTGTCTTTCTTTGGTAAGATTCACTTATCTGTATATTTAGGGAAAGAGACAAGCTAAGCATGCAGCAAAATGAAAATTGCCAAAGACAATCTCTCAGAGCTGCAATCACAGCATGTTGTTTCTTTCTGAAAATGCTCCTGAAAGTATCAGAAGAAATAAGAGGAAAGAAAGGAAAAATGTCAGCAAGACCTTGAAAAACTTAATGGCTTTTCAGCAAAGAGGAATAATTACCTACAACACAATACTGACATAGGAAGAGCTACATAAATCTGATACTGTTTCAATAAAGAAATGTGAATGTGGCATTAGGGTTCTATGCATGCTCAATAGCAAAATTGTTTTATTTAGCAACTCTGGGTACTTAGGCCTATAATGTGTTCCATTGGACACCACTGCAAAAAAATCTGTTGGCTTCAGAAGAATGAGGTTAATTAACATTAACTCATGATATGTATCATACAAATACATAATTATTTGTATGAACTCATGAATGAGGTTAAGACTGGAGGCAATCTGGGCTGCACTGACCATGCCCTGATTGAATATTTGATCTCAAGGAATACAGGCCTGGTGAAAATCAATGTTAGGACCCTGAACTTCAATAGAGCTAACTGGCTTTTTACGGAACTATTGAATGAGATCCCCTCAGCAGTAGTCATTATGGACATAGGAGTGGAACAGAACTGGCAGCTCTTAAAGGACACCTTTCTGAGAGCACAAGAGCTCCCCATTCCTTGGCACAAGAAATCAAGCACAGAAGGCAGGAAATCAGCAAGGCTGAACAAGGACCTGCTAGTCAAACTAAAAGAAAAAAGGGGCATGCATAGGCAGGAAGCAGAGACACGTGGAGTGGGAAGAATAGAGAAGAGTTGTTTGGGTATCCAGAGATGGGATCAGGAAAGCCAAAATACACATGGAATTGAACTTTGCATGGTATGTGAAAAATAACAAGAGATTGTACAAGTACATTGGTTAGAAGAGACAGACTAAGGGGATTGTACTCCCTCTGATAAATGAAAAAAAGGAGAACTGGCTATACATGGAGAAGGCTGAGGTACTCAATGAGTTTTCTGCCTTGATCTTCTCTGGCAGTCAGGCTTCCCACATCTCTCATGTTCCTGAATCTTTAGGTGAAGATCAGGGAGCAAAATCCCCCCCACTATAAGAAAAGAGCAGAATTGCTTTTTTCTTATAAAACTGCCTCAAATTATCTCAGTATAACAAAAAGTGCTCACAGTTAATCCATTTAGTTGATGTAAAAACATTTTATAAATAACAATATTTTATTGAAAGAAACTCTACTCAAAAATGAATAAATCTTGCCCTTGTTGTCTCTTTCTTGAAGCAGCATGAAGCACACTTAGCCCATGTCTGGGATTTCAGAATGCAAATTGTGAATGGTTATTTGTGCTTCCTCGTTGTTAAAAAGGGACACAGAAGTTATTCTTTTGCATTAGTAGGTAGGAAGAAAACTTGTTTGCCTGTAGATTTTTGTTGAGCTTTCCTCCAAGCTCAACTCATATATCAAATTCACAACGTTTTCCTCATCTCTTACATTATCAAATCCATGTGTCTTGATAAGCAAGTGTGAAATTTATGCTTTGGTTAACTTAGAGTTACAGATGAATTTTTGAGTTGGCCAGTACATGTGTAATTATTTTACTGGCTATTCTCCCTTAAACTTAATCAGAGATTGAAATAATCTAGTTTAGCTGCTGTGGGTTTTCCTTCTATCTTCCTACCAGCTATCAAATTCCTCAGACTTGAAGGAATATACTTTTATTATTATTATTATTATTTAATAGTGTGCTAATGATGTCTGTGTTCTTGAGTAGAAGTTCATTATAAATGCAATCATGTACACGTCTCCTGGCACGTTCATCTCCTATGGCAAACTCCTTCATGTCATTCAGGTCTCAGAATAATTTTTATAACAGTCTGATTATGGCTTTATCAGAATCAAGATTTGAAAAGTAAGCAAATGAGTTATTTAAGTAAGCAGCCTTTTATGTACAGAAAAGCAACATAACTATTAAATTGATACATTTGTTAGTAAATGGGTAAGCAAGTAGCTCTAGTTATACAATCTCCAGTTTAATGGAACTACTGAGCTAACAATAGGCAATACTTCAATGTTTATGGAAACATATTTAACAGTCGCAATCTTTCTCTTGAGGAATTATGGTTACAGTCTGCTTACTTTTCCAGACAGCCAGAGGGTTTCATAATTTTCTTCTAATCTTTTTCAAATGTATTTACCAGGTTGTCCAAAGAAAGAATTGATTTTAAATGTAATTTTCACTCCTGCCTACTGACAGCCAGAAGAAGTAGGTCTGGGAACTGACAGAATATGTGAAAGCATCTCCTATACAAACAGAGTAAACTTCAGGGGGCTTGCATGTTTTATCTCAAAATGTCACCTGAAAAGGAGGGTACTCTATACATTCAAGCAGCTTTGGCTCTGTTCATTGCACTCACCGCCCTCTCGCAGTAAAGCAGGGTAGCTGACTGGGTGGAACTAACTGTGCAGGATCCCTTCAGAAAGCCACTTTGTTACTTGTTACAGAAAGTAATTTTGTTACTTAAGATGCAACTTTTTTTCCTTAAATATTAAATACTTCCAGCATCATTATTATTGGTCTAGCTTTAGTAAGAAAAGAAAGATGTTTCTGTTACCATTATGGCACAGGTCTGTGGTTTATTTCTTGCCAGAGTGCTACAGAGGTTTAGAGCCTACTGCTGTGAATTAATACTAATCATGAGTCCATAAAATTCAGAAAGCACTTAAATTTGCTTTAATCATGTTTTCGCATATAGCAACTTGTTTGCACAGGGTTTCTAAACTCAAGTAACTAAAATGAAAGTGCGAGCACCAACAGTGCAATATTTCATTCACTTACAAAAGCACTTAGCAACTACAGTGGTACATTTCAATGAAATGCACAGAACATTCATTAAAGAATTTTATGAAGTTTTATTTCTCTTTTCAGAGTGCTTGTGTTTATTTACATACAGGAGAAATAGCTGCAGAAAACACTTAAGTAAAAATAATTGAATTCACCAGTCAAATTTAGAATCTATGTATTAAATTGCTTAGAAATTGATTGCTAAGTATATACTTAAAAAAGAAAACAAAACAAAACCAACCTGATTCTAAAAGCTTGGCTTATTCACCAATAAACAGAACTTTGCAATTCAGAGGTGATGTATATCCACATTATTTGCTTCAAAAGTAATGTCTTCTATCTCCATGGAAATGACATGCTTTACTATTATGGCATTAATTTATAAATAGTAAGGAGTAAAGTTTTCATAGCTAAAATGTGAACTATATCTTTTCAAGATTTTCAAGAATTTCAAGGCTAAACAGCCTTTTCTAGTAGTTTGTTGTTTTTCCATTGAGGTACATTAATCTAATATCTTTGTGTAAAAAGAACAATGCAGACAACTATTTTGAAAGGTGCATTCTTTCTTGCTTTGTAGGAGAACATCATCCCAAAGTCAAGTAGTACGACTTATCCTATATGAGAAGGTTCAGACTAACCTAAACTATGATGTGACTTGCAAACAAAACAAATCTATCAGATTCAAAGGAGTATTACTTATCAAAGATTTCACTATGCCTATTGAAGATCATATATGCATGAAGTGCATTATTTGTGGAAAGCTTTACAGTTTTGACATCAAAACACACAGGATTTTCAGATAATTTCTTCCTGAAAATTCAGGACAAAATATCAGAGTTGGGCATGTTAAGGGAGCTTAGATATAGAGGAGAGTACAAATCATTTGCTAAACCTTAGTTCTCTGCTTTCCCTACTCACAGTAATTTAAAGTATGGATACCCCTCCAAAATTATAGTAGATTATCTTGCAAAAATTTTAATAAAAAAATAAGGACCTCCAGGCTACTAGAAGATAGCAGTAATAATGGACAGTTATCTGAAATCTAGATGCAGTTAACTGAGATAAAGTGGAGCCTGAATAGACAACAAATTCAAAGTGCAAGTTTGGAAGAATAGCTTCCTACCTTGAAAAAATAAAATAAAATTAAGAAAAAAAAAAGGGGGGGGGGGGGAAGGGGGGGGGATTTTTTCCTACTTTTCCTGTAACTAGTGAGCACTTGGTATTTTCTTCAGAAGTTTGATAGCCCATTCAGTTATCCATGAAGTGTCAGATCTTCTGGGCTACTGAATCTAAGGAAATTATGATGGGTCATTTCTGCTATACTGCATTAGCAATTTAGCAGTTGTACACATTGCCATATTGCTTAAAAAGGTACTGCACCTATTTAAACTTAAAGATTTATTTCCATTAAGTTCAAATAGAGCTGGTGCAAGGCTTAGGTATATTCACTGATGCAGTAAGCATAAATTTCATTTGAAATTAAGCAGAAGCACTGATTCCTAAAACACTTGCAGAACAAAGATGAATAAATAAAACATAGTTGCAGATGCCACGACAACTTCAGAAAAGACTGAGGAAATTTAGAAACAGTACTTACTGTGAGTTTAGTACCAGTTTCTTTTTCAATTTCTAACTTTCTCTTTTAAAGTGAAAAGTGTGATCATGAACTTTAACATCAATAGCTACTATTTTTTACTACTGTTATTTTGTATCATTTCATAATGTGCTATGTAACTTCATACATTAGTCTTTCTCCTCACTAAAAAGAAAAAGTGAATACAGAACTTATCGGAATGAAAGATGCTTTATAACTAGTGTGAAATCATTTCTTTGGCAAATTTGGTTTTATTAATATCTCAAGTTTCACTGTCAAGCTATATACACTTGCATGTATTTTAACTAATTAATTAAAATCCTTGACTGAGGCGTTTATGGTCTCACTGCAGTTCTGATACTGATGACACTCTTTCCCCCACTGTCTGCCCCAAATGTCTTCAAAGTTCATATGGGTGAGATAGTGGCAGAGGAAAAGCCTATTCCTTTTTTAATCATTATTTTCAGTTTCTGCTTTTTAACCATGGCATGATTATTCATTTTTTAATGATTACTGGATTTACAGTTTTCTATAGTACGTAAATAGACTAGTTTTAACAAAACCTCCTTTATTGAATACCCATGTAATCAGAAATTTCAAAAGCATTTTAGCTTTTGAACAGAAGAACTGTTCACCTTAAGAAAGTAAACACTTTATCCAAACTACTTGTAGTTATTCATTTAAGCTACGTGTAGTTACCAGAAATGAGAGTAACTATACCCTGTTTTTCCCTCCATCTCATAGCTACGTGAGGAATCATAGTTGTTTGAATTTGAGCACAGAGAGAACCCTGGCTGGCTGTTCCCATGTAAAGTGACTGCTGGTATTTCAGCTGATGAGAGGACAAGATTGGAAAATTCACAAGATAAAATATACAACAATGGTATTCACTGATAACTTGTTTCCATTACCACTTCTTACTGAGGCCAAAGAAATAGGTGTAAAAACAGGTCTAGAGTGTAAATGGCAGTTTTTGATGTGTAAAATCAACATCTTTGGGTGAATGTAATGAAGCAAACATTTGAGGGCACTGACCACAAGAAGTGTGTACTAGAATATCCCGTATCTTAGTAGATCCAATATTTTTTTCATTCCCACATAGAACTATTTGATGTGTCTATTATATCTAGTGGTATATATAAACCTTACAAACAGAATCTTTTTTGAAAACAATGAGCATCAGCATGACATGGAAATTTTTTCAACAGATCAACAGACCAAAGAAGAACATTTTGTTTAATTTAATCAATATAAATAATCTCTGCAAAAAATTATAGCAAGATGTGGCTACTCAATAAGGAAACATATTGAACATAATAAAATGTTGGCATTTATTTTTTAAAGTGACTTTTAAAGAAAGAGTCAATAGTACGGTGAGATTGTATATGTACCCTATACTGGCTGCTTCCACATTTTATTTAATACTACACTTGTACTCCTGCGTTAGTGACATCAAATCCAGTTCCTGATTTTCGTTATGAAACACTGGCTTATAAAAACCTGAATTATTTTGAGGGCATGGTGGATGCTATTCTACAAGCTGTTTTCCTAGTGTGAGCGCTATCTTAAATACCTCCCTTTTACCTGCCCCCAACAATTTATTTCTACCCAGGTGCTAATCTTTAAGGTGGGCCAACAAAGGATGATAGTTTCATGCATATGCTTGAAACATTTGCACTAAAAAGAAAAAACCCTTGTGGTTTGTATATGTAGGGCATATAAGTTATATGTGCATAAATGAAGCGGCTGTGAAGAAACAGGAACAAGTGTCATTGCTGCCTGAGAGAAAGGTCCATAATCAGAATGCCTTTGTAGACTTTTAACAGTAGTTTGGATTTTAGTGAAAAAAAAAGTGTCATGTCACCATAAATTAAGGTGCAAATAAGTACTCAAATTCCAAATCCCAAGTAAGACTGTCTAAGCCTTTTCAATCCCTACCTCTGCTACCTTTACTTAAGAGAATGATTCAAACTACTTTATATGTTAATACCAAATACATCCATTTCATATGACTGTAGAAATAATTAGAAGAGTGAAACCAATTATCCTAGAATATACATTATGACACGTGGAATGTAATCCATTTGATTATTCTGCAAATAAAACACATTTAAATTAAAAGGTGGGTAAATGCTTAACAAAATAAGAGATGGATGAAGTAAATAAAGAACAGGATGTGGCCAGGTGCAAAGAGCTGAAACAATCAAAGGTAAATAACATCTGAAAAAGACAAAACAAAAGAAGACTGAAGCATAGTCAAGGAAAAGAAATAAAACATAAATAATCATTACCAAAAATGAATGCTGACAAGCTGCTGATATACTGATGCGGATATTGATGAGACTGATCACAAAAGCAGGAAAACAAACTTCTATTTATGAACAAAAAACATTATTCAAACATGTTCATAAAATACTCAGAACTACTCCAGTAGAAAATTACTGAAGCATAAATTCATGTAAATGACTGTGAAATTTAAGAGCAAACCTAATTTTCCTTTCACTCAAAACAACTAGAAATTAAATATTATAACTGTAATATCAATTATTCTAAGTATAGTTGCTGGAACTAAAACAAGGATCAATCCTGGTTTAAGCAACATTAATATAAACTAATTTAATAATTGGAAGCAACCCTGCAGAATATATTAGTCAATATCCAAGTAATTTTTAATGTTAAGAAAGCTTCATCAAAGCCCACAGTTTTTGTTTTTAAGTACACTATATTTGGAAAGATAATCTGATTCAGCAAAGATTTTTGCATTTAAAATTGCCTTCAGCCAGAGGTTGACAGGATTGCTCTGCAATAATCTGCTTGGAAATATTGCTCAAGCTGCTTCCTTCTTTTAGGTAGCTTGTTGGTTCATACAGCAATTCAGCAATCTGTGCCTAGAGCCTCCTGAATTACAATATATAGCTAAAGCTATAATTTATCTATTCCTCCTAATACAAGCACAGAGGTAGTATGAAGATGATGTTGGTAGCTAATAACAAGAAGAATTTTTGCAACTGTTGTTACCTTCCTCAGTGTGTGACTGATTTCCTTTCCTTTCCCTCCTAGGTCCTAGGCATGCAGAGTCTATTGCCACCACACATTCTAATTAGCTTGACATCAATTTGAGTACAGCATTTTGCCCATGTTTTGCTCACAGATAACGAAAATGAACCTCGGGTTACTTTTCTTCTTGCTGTCCATTTTATTTGTTCTCTCCCCATTCTCAGGCAATATTCCACCATGCTCTCCCATATTTTAGTGTCAAGATAAAAAAGCATGAGCAAAAATTAGAATGAAGTGTTACAATTGCATAGAAGATATTGTTTTTTAATTATAAGAGCTGCAGAGAAGCAAGCACACTTAGTTCCTCTGAAGAAAATTCTGTGCGTATAAAGAAATTACAAGTTTTCAGAAGGCCTTAATATGGTCATTTCTGGTAGAACAAGTGCTCGAGAAGCATTATGTGGTATCTGTCTCTTCCAGCGTCTGAATGATCTATGGACACTATTTAAGAAAACTCCAGAAGCATATATCACATGTGTGCACAAAAAAGTTAATAAGACATTTGTATAAAAATATCTTAAGTATAAATATTTCTATTGTGTAATTTATGCTATTCAGTTTATGTCTACAAATCATATATTTAACTAAATTTGATCGTAACTTTTTGGCAGAATATCATCTTTGGAAATAATGAAAATACAGCTCTGTTGCCTTATTACTTTCTGTCTCATAAAACTTCCTTTCTTCTCAGTTCCACAATGAGACAAGAGGAGAGAAAAGTTAATGATGCCGTGAAAAGAAGTGACCTCCTTATACAAGAGGAATAAAACCTCCTATAAAACTAGTACAATTCCTTCTATAGAACTCCTGTCTAGTACCACTAGAAGTCACATAGAACGTTACATAATCAGTGTTTAAACATACTAGACTATAAACTAGCACTATATTTCTAATACATTTATTTATACTATGCACTAATGCACTGTTAGTGTAGATTATAATGACTAGAAGAGACTAAGAATCTACACAAAATATTTTCTCTTGGCGACACAGCCAGTCAAAACAGTAATTTTGCTGGATTTTTTTTTTTTTAAACACACAGCTAGTCAGTTGTAGAACTGGAGAAAGAAAGCAGGAATATTGACTCTCACCCTTCTGTTCTTCCCAAATATTCCCACCTGCACAAAAGAAACAATTGCTTTAATCACAGGATTCATTTCAATGTTTCCCATTTTACACTTTTCTCTCAAAAGAGACAAACCACTGAAGGAGGTTGTTGCCTTCCAGTACAAATTCCCCAGTCATGATGACTCCTTCAGTTATTTGTGTTTTAGCCTAGTGGGGTTTTTTGTTTGTTTGTTTTTAATTGTTGAAGTCTTTTTTTTTTTTTTTTTCGTTTTTCTAAAGGTCACCCAGTTGGGGTTTTTTTGTTTGTTTGTTTGTTTGTTTGTTTTCCAAAGTTTTACTTCCTTACAAAAAAAAGGGAACACACCATTCTTTATTTCTCCCTTTTATTTCCTAAAACTAACCTAAAACTAATCAACAAGATGTCTGATGGACTCTAAGTGTAGGCAAAATAATATCTAAAACCTTTGGCATTTAATTATTTGAACATTAGAACTGAAATTATCGTCCAGGAATTATCCTCTTTGAGATGTATCTTGCTTTATTTTTATTGTACTATAATTTCTTGCCACTCAGGAATCAGTATCTTCTACATAATCCTATCCTATGATCTAATATCATGTTCAGAATCACATTTAATATAACTTTCTCATTCTTATTTCATCTGTGTATGTGTGCCAGCAAATTTTTTTTCTCACTCATTGTATCTAAATAAGAATTGTGTATGCTTAGTAAAAATTTCAAATCCTCATTTGAAATACACAGCTAAGCGTTTCAGTAGGTGAGGCAGTTGAGTGAGAACAGAGAACAAGAGGCACTAATAAGTGCAGTTATATGCTCAAACAGATCAGTGGAAAAGATTCATAATAATAGATACTCTAGATTAACATACCAGCCACCAGCACATGACTAAAAGTAGGCACTATAAGCATCAGCCATATAATTAGTTCTGTTTTCATTTCTCAAGATTTGTTTTAGACAAATTGAAGTTAATTTCTTCCCCCCCCGCCCCCCGGGAAAGTTTTCCATAAAATGCTTCTATTAAGAAATGTTAAATAAATAGATAATTTGTAGCAAAAATGCCATTCTGAGTGTGGAAATTGCCAACAATGTAAACAATTTCTCTTTCCAGATAAGTAGCATGGCTATGCTACTGTTTTCAGTAGTATTTAGATGAGAAATGTTCAGTATTTGATTTTCAAATCTGGGAGAGCACTGCCTGCCTAAACCACAAGGGCTCATGCTGTAGGCACGCACAGTCTTTTGTTTCAGACCAGTTACTATATGAATGGTCAAAATGGTTTACTTTTAGGATTTAAAAATTCCTCTTGTATACTTTGCATGAATAAATATGAATGTTATAAGGTGAAACAGGGCAAAAAAATCTGTCAGTCACAGATAAATTTTTAAAGCTCCCCTTGTTTTGCAGCTGGTGCCCTTTTCTGAAGAATATTTCTTGTGCTACAGACTCTGAACAAAAGCATTCCACTTAAGAATGCAATTAGAAACACATTTCTTTTTCTAAGACTTTTACTGAGCAAGTCGTCCATAAACTAAGAAGGAAGATTCTTAAAAACCATATTCAGCATACAAAATCTCTATGCCTTCCACCACCTTATTATCTTAGAAAACACAGTTAAGCATCAAGCTTCAAGGTTTGATCCCATAACATGTAAGACCTAGTAACTGACATTTCATATACTTGGATACAAATGCACACATACCAAAAAAAACAAAAAACAAAAAAAAAAAAACCAAAAAAAAAAACCAAAAAAAAAACCACTTCTTGTTTAGATGGTTCATTTCCCTGGACCTTCAGAAAACACTGTCATGTAAGAAACTGGGGTTAGGTAGTAGGACTTAAATAGTCCTGTCTGTCTTATTTACTGAGTTTCAAATGAATCACAGAATGACTTCTAGCATGACTTTCAGCCCAAGTAGACTCAAGCCCTGCCATTGTGTTCACAGGAAAGTGGAAGCTTCAGTCAAGGGTGGAGCTGATTTAAAATTCACTCTCTTGTTTCATTCTATTACTGAGCAGAGCATTCCAGCCTCAGTTAAACTGCAGAACACTTAGCAGTGTAACTGGAATAAATAAATAAATAAATAAATAAATAATCATTATGACCTTATTATTTACCCTTAATTCAGTCCTTAAAGTCTACCTTTAACAGAATTTCTCTCATAAAGTAGAGCTCCTAGTACATTTGATTAGGGATCCTGATTTAGAAAAGGATGCAAATGAAGCCAGAAATTTGAGCTTATAAAATGAAGATGATGTCTTGGCATAACAAAATAAATGTCTTCTAGGAGCTGAGCCAAACGTCATCTTTTCACTACTACAAATGCCATTCAGTCCACACAGAAAAACATTCTCTTTCACACCAAGGAAGGGTCCCCTTCTATTATTAGTTTGGATCTTTAGATATATGGTTTCACTCACAAATTCTATCAAAGTGAGCTTCTGAAACTCTGAAGACTTCCATATGTATAAGACTTCAGAATAATGACCATCGCAGACTTAATTATTCAACAAGAGGTGCTATGCTGATGAGGGTCCCTAGTAGTGTCTTTTAATCAGCTTTGTATTGTCACCAAACTAAAAATCTCTAAAGGATACAGCTAATGAGGACCAAACAGCCTGCAAGGAACTTCAAGAGTTGATTTTTTCATGAATTTTTACTTGTAGCTTCTGACATTCATACAGTGCAAGAGATATAAAGGGTTTAAATTTTTTCAAGTATAGAAAAAACCCTCACCCTTTCAAAATACATTCTGAGACATTTCTGATTCAAACTCGTCATTCTACTGCCTCATTCTTCTTTAGTGCTTGTTTTGCAGAACATTGATATATGTAAGGGCAGCTTCAAAAGATGATGCCTCCCATTTTATTATATCAGAGGTGGATGTTGGATGTTGGTGGTGGATGTTTCTCACAAAAAAAGAAAAAAAAAAAAAAAAAACCTAGAAGTGGAATCATAGAACCATTAAAGCTGGGAAGGACCTCCAAGATAATCTAGCCCAACCAAAGTATAACCAGAAGAAGCAAGAGTCTTTAACTATTTCATATACTTGGCAGAATTTCCTGCTCAGAGAGTTTTTCTGAGATTTAACTGCAATTCTCCTCCAACTTTTAAGAACTTTTCTCACCCTTAGATATAAATAGATCACTACAAACTCCAGCAGAGGTAGAAAACCATTCACCTGTATGGATTTACACAACAGAATCCCTGAAATCAACAAATCTAAGCAGCCTGGTTTTCTCATACATCTATGAATGATCCCTTTTCTCAATTCACCAAAGGTATAGATCTTTTTTCTTATGACAAACCAGACTACTGTAATATATTTCTAATTCCAGTAAATTTCTAGTCAGCTACATCCAAATCACACATCTACAATCTATAAAACCTTCAGTTTTCCCTTCTCGTTTAACAGTGCTTTACAATGAGCAAGTGTAGTAACCAGACATGCAGTTAGTTACTCCATTTAATCCAAAATCTTCATGTTGGAAAATAGCCTCATACAGAGCAGAAAGCTACTCATTTCCATCACTATGGGATAGTAGATATTTTGTTACTTCTTTGAAATAAGAAGCACAAATATAAAATTATTAGTGTTAGACCTGTATCCACCTTTACAAAATATATCACATTATAATACTGGTAGGCAATTTACATCGAAATTGATCATCACTTTAAATACAAGTCACTCTAACAGTGTTATTCAGTCCTGCAGATTCTTAAACTCAGAAATTCATAGCAGTCAGAATTACAGCAGATGTTTCTAACTTCCAAAAACACCAAATTTTATTATTTTTGGTATTATTCTATTCTTAGCTCACAACTAACTTGTTTATTCATCATTTTTCTTAAGAGCAAATTTAAGAACTATTAGCTTAATAGAAGTAAATAAATGTATAAAACAATCCTGTGTTCCCTGTGCATGATTTTTTTAAATAGCTCTGGACATCTAAATAGCTTCTGGACATCTAAGGGCTAACATTTCTTCTTTTTCAGTGGATGTATTAGAAAGAGTTCATAATTCACATTTTTTTAGACAATATTCCTGTGATAGAATACATAGCTGTGACTTTGGAAACTACACAGTCACAAGAGATGACATTAAAAAAGAAGAAAAAAGTTCCTTAGAGGGAAATTCTCATCTCAATAAACAATGTCAAAATTCCCACTGACTGCAATTGATCAAGATATCTCTGGGGTCTTCATTATATGTAGCCTCTGTTCTAATTTTTAGCA
The DNA here is from genome assembly GCF_016699485.2 of Gallus gallus. Classification (NCBI taxonomy): domain Eukaryota; kingdom Metazoa; phylum Chordata; class Aves; order Galliformes; family Phasianidae; genus Gallus; species Gallus gallus. The sequence goes on along the minus strand of NC_052536.1, from coordinate 19,737,371 downwards.
CACATATCCTACTTGATTATATATATATATAAATATTCTAAGCTGTGATTGCTTGAAAGGTGAAAATTTACAATCTCTTACATCAGACATTCTTCCCATGCAGCATTTTATTTGCAAAATGCAATCAGGAACACATCTGTCATTTGCGGGTAACTTTTCCTTTTGGTGATCATAAACCAAACAATTACACAGCAATTTATCCTCTCCTGTTCTCCCTGTATGCTATATCCAGGCATATTCAACCTGTGGCCCATGGGCGACACATGGCCCAGCCCAGCTTACAGTGTGGCTGCCCCCTGCCCTGTGCCATCATCATGGTGGTTCTGTGCTGCCATGCAGCCCAGCCTGGACCCAGGCACGCACCCATCACTCAGCACTATCTGAACATTAGTGTGTGATTGGCACTGTCTGGGCTGAAACCAGGGAACAGGGAGGGTGAAGTGCAGTGCTGAACTAAATAATAATAATATTCTGGATTTTGATACACTGGCTAAACAGCCCTGTGAACGGCAAAAAATATGCATCTGTCCTTTCTGTTTTCATAAAGGATTTTGAGAATAACATTTAAGAACACCCAAAAAAAAAAAGAACCATCATTTTTTTCATTCATTTACAACTCTATTTTCAGTCAACATGACATTACTTGCAAATTCTCATATGGAATGTATAGAGTTGCAATGCAGAATTTAATCATGTCTGTTTACCAGATTTTAATAACTCCTATCTTATCAGAGAGAAATATCCCTCACTTTACAATTACACCTTATTCATGTCACTGCTTTTGGCAGTATGTACATTTGTGAACAAGTGTTTTCAAGGATAAAGCATAAGAAGAGTAAAATATCATCAAAAATCTCTAAACACGTTGAGAGTTCACTAAGAACTGCAGCTACTGCCATTGAATTAGACTGATATGTTAGTCCCAAAAAACCAAGGTCACATATCCCACTAGCTTTTTGGTATTGTTGCTCTCCTTTTTAATATGATCTAATTAAAAAAAAAAAAAAAAAAAACATTAAAAATTATATTATGTTTTGCTACTTAAATACATTAACCATATTATATATTTTATGAGGGTTTCTCTGAAATAATGTCTCCTATTTTATGATATTGGCCTACGCAACATCAGACATGGATGTTGGTGGTATGGCAGTAGAAGTTGAACCTTCCCACCAACATTCCATTGCATTTTGCTGCCAAGCAAGAGATGGCAGCAGAAGGGCAGTCTGACAAAATGGCATCTGACATGGAAGTGCATGTGAAGCAAATGTGTGTAATGAAATCCCTCAATGCAGGAAAAAAAGTGCATCCATTGATGCATTCTCCCCCTTCACCAAATTGTATCACAGACTGCTGCTGTGTCTACTGAAGTTTTGCTAAAATTATTCAATTTGGGGATAAATCATTTGAAAATAATTGAATAAAAAATCCCTAAGTAAGGACAATGAGATATATATAATCCATGATTGAAAACTGTATTTCAGTTATTAATTTAAATTAACTAAAAGAGAACTGTTTTATGATTGAAATAGTCTCTTTTTCATCCATCTTCTCACAAAGGACAGTTTTAATTTACAGGATATATGCCATCTTTTTAACTACATTTGTGAAATAAATTAGCTTTTTTGTGAAGGGCTGGACTTTGCAGAAAGCAAGATGAACAAATGTTACTTTACAGAAAGCTTCATCAGAAGACTTCATTTCAATTATTAGGGTAAGATCAAGATAATAATCTCAACTAATGTATCATTACTTCTGTCAAGCTTCTAAAAGTGTCATGTAGAGTACAGTACTTCCAACACCCTTATACAATTTCTTAAGACATTTCCATTCCTTGCAAAGGAAAATAGCTTTGTAATACACTTATGAAGAAGAGTCAAAGGGAAAGTGTTCATGGGAAGGTCCTTTGCAAAGTTTTATATGCCTTCATAATCATCACTCTTCTGATTTTCTAAAATTAAAAGCATTTTTCTGCTTTTATAATGAATACCACATTCACTAAACAGTTTTTTTTTTAATACTTTTCATACAAAGTCTTTAAGATGAGAGGATTTCCTTTGCGAGCTAGAGAGGTAACTTCAGATACATGAGTTAGTGTTAAGCAGTATTGCCAGAAGAAGGATTTAAATTTGCAATCTAAACCATCAATCTTAATCTTGAAGCTTTGCTGCTTGATATTTAAGAAATTATATTAAAAGATTGGGTTAGTGATCCTAGGTTTCACGAGTTATAATAGTAAGGATATCTGAGCCACAGGCCATTGAATTTTCAAAAAATATTCTTTGTTTGCAGACACCCAAGCCCATGCAGGCGCTCAATGTAGACACTTACACATGCATTAAGCTTTCATCTAGCCTGTACTTGAATAGCTTAAATCTAGAAGCTGTATCACTGTGTGCTGTATGCTATTTATCTTTCTTTTGATTTATTCATAATGTGTATTTTATTAATTCACTTCCTATATTTTTTTTTCTTAATTTACTCCTGTCTTTTACAGATCTCTCAACAAACGTTCCAAATGTTAAATAGAAATTTCCTCCCATCCTAGTGCTGCTGCTAGTTATAGTACATTTTCTCATTTCAGAGCCTATTTTCTTCACCTGCCAGAGAATTGACCATACCTCAAGAGAGTTCTTCATGGATTTAGAGGTTACAGAAGTATCTCTGCCTCTTTTCCTTTCCCTCACCAACTGTTGCCATCTTTAGTGTTATTGAACTTTTTCACAACAAATAACAGACACTGACTAGCATCCCAATCACAAGGAAGGTCCATAGGTGAGTATTGAAAGAATATTTTTTTTCTTTTAAAAATACTCAGCACCTCTTTTATAAAACAAATTTAAAAAGAAAGATGAGGGAAAAGTTAAGAAAGGGTGGAAAGAAAAAATCCACTTTGTCTTTCCAATCTCAAGGGAATAAATTAAAATAAAATCACTCCCACATACTTAGGCTCAGGCAGAGATGAAATGAGTAAACAAGTATACTGTCTTTCTTTTCCATATAATGAACAGATATCTATGCATCCACACTGATTTCAACAGCAGCTTTTTATTGTGGCAGAAGTGTGTGGAACCTGGAGTATTTTGGCTGTCACTGTCAGAACTCGTAAGCATTTTAGTCTCCAGAGGCTGCTTTGAAAGCCCATCACTCTTTCTTGCATAGACAAAGACTCAAGGCCACTAATATAAATAATATATCAAAACTAAGCAAGAGAAGAATATGCCAAGAGACAAGGTAAGCAGGAAAAGTATCTTCAAGATATTAATATAACATCATATGAAGACTATGAAAGCTCTCTGAAATACATTGTTTTCTTTTAATATGTTATGTTGCTAAAAAAAAAAGTCTTGTTCAATTAGACAGTCTCTGAAGTTAATTCATCCAAATATATAACTGACAATAGAGTAAACTGTGGCAGATGTATTTATAAAATTACAGCAAACCAAAGGAGACTCCTATTTGGTTTTACTTTCCTCTAAGTTGACAACATTTTTTATCTTATCATACAATACTTTATCATCATTGTGATTTGTATTATGGGTAACACGGTTTCACGGTCTCATTAAATAAAATCCATGCAGCTGCTTAAGAAACAGAAATGGTCTACAGAACATGAACATACGCTAGACTCTTCACTGTTTCCCCAGAACTTAGAGCAATTCTAGACCAGACTTATAGACAGACAGATCAACTAAAAAACAAACAAGTAAATGTTCAGGAGCTGCCTTTTCTCCAGTCTCACTTCTCCATTCTCATCCAATGTAATTCATACACTTCATTTTTAATTCTCTTTCTTGGAAATCTATATGGGAAGTTATTTGATATAGCAAAGATGGCAAAACTACCGCATCCTTCCATAAAACTAATGTCTCTGTAAGATCCTTTCCAAAAAAATATATTTCCTGCCTAACTAGACATCACTACCATACCCAAGAGGTGTTCTCTTTGACTTTCATTTCAGCTACACTAGCCATAATTGTTAATTCTTTCTATGCAGAAGATATAACTAAGTTAAGTGTTGAAAGGTGGTTTGGAGGTGGTTTGAAGATGAAATTCTATTTTTCATACTGGCGGATATAAGAAAAACACATGCTGATAGAAATTCTCAGCTCTCTAAAACTAATACTCACAATGGTTTTATCTTCTGCTTTATCTGAATTATTATTTGGTGCATGCTTTTGCATTAGCTGTATTTCTTTATTCCCAGCCTCTTCTTATGCTTGCTTATGCAAATTAAATTACACATTGTGAAATGAGCACCACTCAATTTAAGGAGACGGTGTTTCAATATTAGTGAATATCATATACAGTTAGATATTGTGGTTATCCTTGTGGAGAGAAGAAAAGTTGTAGAGTGCTTTCCTGGAAAACATAAAGTGTTGTGATAGAAAACACTGAAGAGAAAGATGGAAAATGAATTCTAACCATAACTATCCTCAGTTGTATCCATTCCCTACAGTGAAAATGTGTAATGTGTCACAAGTCTTACAGCATTAATTTTGATAATTGAAAATACAATTAATGACCACCATATATGTTATTTGGCTACTCTGAACAACACTTCCTATATTTGAAACACTGGTGCATAATTAATGTTTGCATACCAGTTAAAACTACTACCATGTTTTCTCAAAAACTCTGGACAGCAATTGCTTTACATAAGGCACATCATGCACAAGTCATGCCTGGGGAGGTATACTTCATTAATCTTTACACAAAGCTTTGCACTTTTAAGTGAAGATCTAGGCATATAACATACACATAAACTGATGGGTTTCCATTCTCATAAACAACAAAAAAAGCCTAGGAGTAGAATAAGTAGAAATAGCAACTTCTTGTAAAAAAGTCATCAACATAATAGAAAGAAAATATGGCTAATTGCACAAATTTCAACCAGTTTTGCACAGATAAAAACTACATTTAGAATAAAACATACCGTTAATTCATTTTGTTTTATTATTTATTTATTTATTTAAAGCTGTAATATAACCAGGCTGTATATGGAAGAGATGAAGAATAATGACTCTCATATCTGGTTGTGAAATTGAATAAGTTTTAAAGAGAGTTAGGAAACACAGTTACTGAATTGTATTTGTCCTTCAATTCCTAACCATGAATGATGTAGTTATCAAAGAGTGCTGAGAAGCTTTGTTGGTCAGAAAAGAGACTGTCCTTTAAAGACATTGTGAATTGTTCAGTATGTCCTGCCAAGTTTAGTACTGGTGGTTTACTTTTTTAAACAAAATAAAATAATAAAGGAAATAAAGAAGATTATTTGCTGGACTGTTTCACCAGATAAGGTAATGGAAATTATTCACAAGGGAAACCTAATTTCCCGAAATTATTCATTAAAATGTCAGCGTTAGTTGCCATTTGTTAAGTTCTAAGAACTTGGTGATAGAGTCCATATAATGAACCTTATATGACTACAATTTCAATTACGGTCACTCAAAAGATTACTGTGAAACAAGAAAATCTCACACGGTTTTTCGAGTTTAATCAGAAATGGGAAAAAACCAAAACATAACCTTACATTTTAGAATAGTCTCAATCTCTCAGACTCATTTTTGCATTCAAGAACCTAAACTACATTCTCAGAAGGGATACTGCAACTACCAGCTACATTTGTGAGTAGATGAAATTTCTTTCTAGACACTCTCCAAACAAATCAAAAGTAATAAGACTGCATTATGTCTGTCACAGAAACTGTATTAATAGGTTTGCTGATACACAAATTCTATTAGTTTACTCTGAGCGTTGTTCAAGTTCTCCTTGCTTAGGTCCTTTCCTGGTAGCTCAAAACATGAAATCAGCAAATATTTCTCCACTAAAATATAAGGACTAAGAATTACTTGATTCTTTCTTAAAGATAATGATTTTTTACATATCATGTTTTTGAAAATGATTCTTAGGCTGTAATCAAATAGTCATGAAATGTTTACGCTTAATCATGAGTATTTGTTGCAGCAGACCATATTTGCTTCAGTTAGCAAACAAATAAGATGGTAGGCAGGCACTACTGCCTGCAGTCTCTATTTTACAATGTCAATAATGGTGTTGTAATGGTCAACACTCTAACTCTGTATACTTCTTGAGATCTGCAATAAATTTAAAAGAAACAGGACAAAAGTTTCATGTTTAAAGCAGCTTTGAAATCTCTTAGCTAGGTGTATCTCAAGATGATTTATTGAAGCCGAGCATCTCACTTTGGATTTGTGAATAAATGTGTTATTTTCTTTAAAATTTTAAGAGTAACAGATGTCTGTTTGTATGAGCCAAAATTATGAATCTCTAGCAAGAGTATAATGAGTGAAAAGCAACTCTTTGACAGAACATTTTTCTTCATAAAGTGACCAGTAGAAAATGGAGAAGAAAATAAGTGAAAAAAAAAGCTATTTAGTTCCACTAATATGAGTTATATATCTTTACCTTAAATCGCTTGTATTTAAATTTAATTTGTTTATACAATGCTGTAATACTATTTTTGCTCAGATGAAAAAGTCATTTCAGAGGTTATATATAATTCTTTCCCTTATTTCCCTTAGTGAAATTTTTGACACTAAAGAACATCTCTAGATGTCACCAGATAGATGATAGGCTTCAAGGAAACCTACGATATCTACATGGAAAGTATTTGACAGCTCTGTTTACTGCTTCTCTGTATCAAGTAATGGATCTGTTCAAGCTTGATTAAAAGCTTGTTTGAAGAAAACATGTAATGCAACAATACTATCAACATTATTGTATACCTTATATATCCTGAAGAAAAGAAAAAGTAATTTCTAACACAAATCAGTCTAAAATGTGCTCTAAGATATCACATCAAGTTTAGTTAGTGTTTAGTGTTTAATAATATTTTTGTATGTAACATGGTCTAAAATAACTCTCTCCCAATTTACACAAATACAATGCAGTCCTGCCAATTCATATTTTGGTATATATAATTTTTAATCTTTTTGAGTCCTTGTATGATAATGGTCCTATGCCTGAGGTATGATGATGATGATTCTTATCTTTAATACTGAGCAACATGACTGGAAGAGACTTACAAAATCTTACAAAGACAGGCACTATTACTGATTACTTTACAAGATTTAGATTTCAAACAGGTACAAGGGAGATATTTGAAGGAGGATAAATTGCATGAATGAATCACATGGCTTTTTTTTTTTCTTTTTAACATTCAACTTCATATCTAAAGTTAAGATAATTAGATGAATCCATGGACTCAAGTCATTATAAAATTGTTTTTTATAAATAGATATAATATATAGATAATATATATATATATATCAATCTATATATAGATAATCATTTGTAGAACTCATTGTCCCAGAAAGTTGTACGTGCTAAAACTATAAATGAGTTCAAAATGGGATTAGGCAAATTCACAGAATAAATATTCTCTATGGTTATCTATTGACTGTTAAAAGTCATTAGTCCACTTACAGATCAAGATGAGGATTCCACCCAGGGATAGCGTATTGGAAGAAGGATCACATTTAATACATCTCATTCACAGGAACTTCTCTCTGCAAATTCATTAATGACTATAGTCAAAGATGCATTACAAGACAGCGTAGATCTTTGGTCTAAATGGAATTCCATATTATTTTAAATTTCAAAATGAATGCTCTATCTTTGTGAAATTTTATGTCTAGTCTTCCTGTTTTCATTCAACAAGTCATTTTATCAGGGACTATCATAAACACAAATTTTAACAAACAATATTTGGAAAACAGCAATTATCAAATATTCAGAAATAATGATTAGCAATTTTCATGCCATATTCTATCCAGTTCAGTTTGTAAGCCTTAAGAACCATTTAGCATTCAGAAATGGGTTTTATTGTTGTTGTTGTAACAGAAAGTCGATGACACTTGGTGGAACTTATCCTGAGAGGAAGGAAATTGGTATGGTAAATATGCCTTTAAGGCTTCAGTACTAAAACTTAATGACAACGCAACCTATGAGAAAATTCCCAATATCTGATTAAGCTTACAATACAGAAGATTATGCTAGCACATACATGGGCATGCCTCCAAGAGTATTAGGAAGCAGGAGGGGTGGGCTCCTTCCCAAGGGAAGCCAAGCAAAATGCCAAGTGTGACAGCAGGACAGTGATGCAGCAGGACAGTGGACAAGGGCATAGTTATCAAAGTACCCTGGCTAACACCACAGAGCAGGTTCAGTGGTACTAACTCTTGTTTGTACCGCTCCAGCCCAAATCACCAGATGAGTACATTGTAATAAATAAAGCAGATAATATGGCAAGTCTATTGTAATAAGTTCAAGTCAGGGAATCAGTTTTGCAAAGTAGATTACCAGGAAAAGTCATAAACAAAACACAGCTTCAGCAGAGGCAAGGGCTGATCACCTAATCTTAAAAACAACTTCCCTGCAAAGAGCATTATTCACTTCTCATAGCTTCTTCTTACACAGCTTTTTCAGAATATCTGGACAAGTATACGGCCCTGAGTGCAGGTGACCACATCCCAAAGAGAGGGATGAGATGAGCTCAAGGTCTTTACAAACTAATGACTTTGCCATCCCAACTCTTCAGTTGACAGACTGACTGCTAAGTTACAAATTTCTACTTTCATTAATTATTGTCAATAAGTACTATTACACCTGCACTTCACATTTATAGAAGCTACAATTTGATGGCTATTCTGTTGACTGTTAATCTGGAATAGCTTTTTGATCTCTGAAAATAAGTGATTTTAATTCTGGAAAATCGTTATAGATATCATAGACTACATACAATTTGTAAACTAACTTAGAAACAGTTTTGCAATTTAATATCCATGCAGCACAAACTACATAGACAATTAATCCTAAACTTGGAGAGTCTTCATGAAACAGCGAGGGCTCATTCAGAAATTAGAACTTTTGTAGCAAATTCTAACGCTCTCTTGGAAGAATTAAACACCCATACTGCAGCAGATAACAGTAAGTAAAGTAATATTTGCGCAGAGAGGTTCAGGATGCCCCCTCCTGGAGGCATTCCATGCCTGGCTGGATAGGACTTTAAGCAATCTGGTCTAATGGGAAGTGTCCCTCCCTATAGCACAGCGGGCTGGAACTAGATGATCTTAAAGGTTCCTTCCAATCCAAATAATTCTGCAAACATTCAGATATGTTGTTACACAAAATAGAAATCCACTTCTATTAGATATAGATTACAATATAGTCAATTCTAAAATATGAGGGTTGCTCCAAAAGTAATATCTCCCACTTTATTATGTTGATCTACAGTGTCAGAAGCAGATGTTGGTATGGTAGTAGAGTGTGAACCTTCCCAGTGATATTATTACATTTTGTTGTATGTGACATGCGGCAGCAAAAGGGCAGTCAAACAGAATGGCATCTGACATGGAAGAGCATATGAAGCAAAGGTATATCCATTTTCCACACAGAGGGATGTGGTTTAGTGGGGAAATATTGATGGTAGGTGAACAATTGAACTAGATGATCTCGGAGATCTTTTCCAAACTTGATGATTTGATGATTCTATGACTCTGTGATTCTATATAGAGCCTGAAAACATCTAAAACAAAGAACTTAATAATGTATGTTCTTTATCTTTGGGACAAATAAGACAAAATCTCTACTACAGAGATTACAACAGGAATAAAGATATATTTTGTAACAGCTTTCTTCAAAACAACTATTTTGCTCAATGTACCTTTTGGATAAATTATATTAGGCATTCCTGAAATAACGTGTTGGTGAGAAAGCAACACATCACTGAGCACATTAGGCCCAGTGGTAAATCACTGCTGCATAAGTTGTAAAAATAGTATACAGAAGAGTTCAACTGTACTAGCTCTATTTTTTTGTTATTGTTGTTCATTTGAATATATTTTATTAATATAAAGTCATGCAGTATCTTTACAAATTTGGCTATGTAATGATTAGTAACCTACAGATGCTATTCCTTATCAAATGAAAATCTTTGTTAAATACAAAATTGAATGAAAGTAATTACACAACACATGGAAAAAAATATCTATTATTTCAAGAAGCTGTAGATTTGACCTCTGCCAGGAACAAACTGTGGGACTTGTCAAATTTATCTGTAATTTACTCTAGACTTTCTTTTTTTGATCATTCACCACTGCCAGAATACATTATAACACCTTCAGAACCATTTGAAAAAAGCGTCATTTTCTTCCTAATTAACTGTTCCTGTTTAAAGGATACTCAGAATAAAGCATCAGGAAGCAAGAGGCCTGACAGCTAGAACTGTACCCACTGTTTTATGTCATACTGGACACAGAATTTAGTATATGCATAAGTGCACAAATCATAGCACAAAATATTGTACTACCTGTTAAGCCATCTGAAACTAATACAGACATACACACGTATTCAAAGGAAATAGCTCCTAGTGTGCTCAGTTGTCTGTTATGAGATTTGCCACAGAAGGAAGCATCTTTCACGGAGTGCAAACTAGAAAATGGATTTGTCAGTGGAATTTTTAATATAGATTAACTTGTTACTCTCCCAACAACTGAGTAAATGCAGCACTGTTAAAACATGCTGGATTGGTTAAAAAAAGAAGTATTTTCATCCTTCATCTAATATATATGGATAATATTTAAAACTTCAACTTTGCTATAGTTTTGCGAGATCATGGAACTACTTGTCCCCTCTTTCAGCTTTATGTTGTCAGAAGAGCAGAACAAATATCAAATAGCACTTTCAGCCTTATGCAAGTTTTGGTCACCCTGTAGGTATGTAGACACTGGTACTTCAGGAAGTTCAAACAGTGATTAGCTACCATTGTAACTCATCTGAATGATCTCTGCACTGCGTTAGTACAACACCCAGGTACATCTCTTTTAGATACAGCAGAATGAGCCTATGCAGCTTTACCTATTTCTATTCTCGTCTTAGGTTTCTTCAGAACTCTTTCTTAAAGGTACATTGTCTATATCTGCAGCCAGTATGGCCTTTGGTTTTCTTCGCGTTACCTTTAAGGATGCCAGATAGTATCAACTGTGATTATTTTTCTACAGTACAAACTCAAGTCAGAAGCTGACTCTGTTTAACATGTAGGCTTTCCAGCACACAAAATTGCATTCATGGCAACTTCAGGTTTTAAGTAAGTGGGCTGCATTTAAAGCCCAGGCAAAACGACCCATTTTCCTGTCAACTACTACTCAGCCATGAATTCATTTGAAATCTGCCATTTCAAATACTATCATTTATACTATATTTCACAACTATTATTAGCTAATGAGAGAATCTGGAATATGAGTCATATTAGAATAAAACTTTCTCCCAATGTTACCTCAATTAATTCAGAGACTCTTTTACTAGTCAAGCAATCTGTCTATTAGTATCTGACCAATGTTCACTTCTCTGTAGCACTCACTGTTTGTAGGCAAGGTATGTCAAATAACACATTTATGCAATAGCCCTCAGTACAGCATTGGTTTCCATCAAATTAATGACAATAGGCAAGTGCTAGGATCAGACAAATGGGTCTAAATTTGGTAGAGTCCCACATAATCTTTGCAGACTGCTATCGTTTCTGTAAAGGACTGAGGGAGTATCAGATCATCTCAGGCAGCCATGTGGATTTTTACAAAATCTCTCTTGTGAGAGCTCTCACTCATCACGGGCAAAAAATGCAGAGCTAATGGTAAGTGACTATGTTGAGAAGTAGTGCTTTGTAGCGGAGAATTTCTTCATCAAACAGTGCTATTGTGTTCTTTGTATCAGTTGTATTTTTTATAGACATTATTACGATGCACTACTTTCAGAGCAACCTATGAAGACATTTAATGTATTATTCCTTTGAAACCAGTCTGTTATTTGTAATTCTGCCTTTAGAAAAAAATCCAGAAGAGCAAGAATAAATATACACTACTCATTCGTGCAAAAAAAAAAAAAAATGTAGAAAGAACTTAATTACTCAGTGTATTTTACGTATTTCACAGACCAACAACTGCCATTTGGAGAATATTTCTATATCAAATATTTTGCAGTCATTAATGATATTTTGTAAATTCATTACATAGAGAAAGGAATGCACTTCTCAGATATATTCACAGCATAATTTCCAGTTACATTTCCTTAGGGTCATTTTGTTACTTTGACCAGAAAATGCAAGACAGTGCAGTTCCTTTTCCACATACGACACTCTACATGTACAGTTACTTTGTGTCTAAATTTCATCCTTTACTAATACAATATTGATAATGTCATTAGTTCCTGTCATGCATAATTTTATATTCTGTTAAGAAACAGAACTGGAAATTAAAATACGTACAGGAACATTCAGAAACAGAAGGTTTTTACTCAGCTGAAAAGGTCAAATGCTTGTATATCTGTCAGAACTGAAGCACCACAAATGCACTGCAGTGTCAGTGGTCCAGATAATGCTGTGCATTTAATGACTCAAGGGGACCAAGGGAGTTCTTGAGCCTCAGCAGTGAAAAACTGTGGCAACTTGTAAAAAATTATAGTATAAAAAACTATACATAATCAAGAGTGTAACATATGATCCAGGCATCCTGAAACAGCAAATAGGAAGTAAGGTTAAAGTTGGTTAGTGAGGAAAATGCACTGAGGCATCAATCAATATATGGAAAACTGCAAGGTAACGTAGCAAAAAGATGCTGGAAAATCTGGAAAGAAGGAAATCTGCAGCAGCAGGCAGACAGTTAACTGTTATGTCTGCTTGTCTGCTTTATTATCCACATTCTATGTATGTAGTGATGGTCAGTGTTCATCTGCATTCTATTTTTCTTGGAGGTATTTTGAAATATCGATTGAAGATGTCACAAACAGATGATAATAAGCACTATAGGTTTTTACTCTCAAAATAAATTTAACTTCTGCAAGTAATACAAAATGCAATTATACGATTTTTCCAGGACTACACTGTAAGGAAAGAACAGTAAAGCAGGAAGTTTTAACCTCTTTTTTGCTTAGATCAGTAGATTACAATAAAGCACATGAAAACAAATTGATTTTCATGAAATTAACATTGTTGTCATGGTATACCATCATGACTAATAGTTCATATTCCAATTTATATTTTATATTCGTAAATGAATCCATAGAGCTCACTTAAGATAATACTTTCTAAATTTCAAAGCACACAAATAAACTTAGGTATCTTGTTCCATATGGTTAGCAATTCACTTGAAGCTACTTGTTCCTCTTTCAGTTTACATTTACATAATACAATTGTTAATCCAACTTTGGCAGATATTTGCTATATTTCCTATACTATGATTTATACCTATCTTTGAAATATCCGCCACTGGCTTGTGTGAAAAATTATCTAGATAAGATGATTGGTTTGCCTCATGAACCATTAGTCATTTTTGCTATTGAAATTTGAGATGCCAAAATGAGAGACTGTATTTCTGAAACTCACATCTCACATTTCACACTGTTCAAAGTATTAAAGAGATGAAAATTTAAACAAATGCAAAGTTTACAAAAAAAAGACCTGAAGGTATGTCTTGAGGAGCAGTGATTTGCAACAGCATTTTATCAGTACCCTAAATATTCTTGATACAATGAATTGCAGATGATTATACTAACAACAGAGGAGAATAACTACCAAATGTGAGAAAAAGTATTAATTAAACTGGATTTCACTGCAAAGGCAGTTATTCAATGGAGTACTGAGAAAAGAAGTACTCCCTATCTGCACTTGTAGACAACTTCAGTTTTGGAAGCATGAAAACTATTACATTGGTTTTTTACTTGTTTTTATCTTCTGAACAATCAGATAACTCTTTTTCATGTCATTTTCTTCTAACCTACTGCTACAGCCAGACTTAAGGGGATTTCAGAACTAAGTAGCTACTCAATCAGATGCTGACTGGTATTGGAAACAGATACCACACCAGATGGCCAGACTCCTCAAGCGTTGCTCTGGTTTGCTTTTATATTTGCTACGCTACTGAAGTTGGCACTTTCAGAATACAAGAATTTCCAGCACTGGAACAGCCACTGTCTCAGGAATGAGAATCTCCCTTGCACCAGTGGCAGGTAAGGACTTGGAAGTAAATTTTTTAATGATCAAACAATTATCCTTTGAGATGATCACTATTCTACAATAAAAAAAGTCACAGAAATGATCCCAAAAATTTAATTTTGAGATATATTATTATTTTTCAGTGAGTGTAACAATGATGACATTTTTTTATAGCAACAAAATAACCTCATCAGACCAAAAAATAAAATAAAATAAAATAAAAGATTCCTGGCACTTAAATTTCACATCTGAGTATTCATCTTTTAATAGCATCTAATTTGAAACAGAACAATTATTATTCTCTTGTGTTAGCGCTTAGTCCTCTAGAAGGACAGTTATCTTCATATAGGACAATTCTTCTGTTAGAACATTCATCTAAGGATTAAAGACTTCTATTCCTTCCATTTATTGTGAATTTTGAACTGCACTAAGACCTGCTCCCAAACTTGAGATTTTTTTGCTACATTATATATTGAACATCTGCTAGATTAAATGCAATTCTCTAATCTTGAAAGCAAATGATTTCCACAAATACTGGTTATTTTCTTACTTTTTCTGCTGCAAAATTAACCTCCCAGTCAAGAAATAACTCATGTACTCAAACTGTAGACATCTACATTCCTGCCATTTTACTAAGCATTAGGTATTTAGCCTTTTTTTGGCAGAGGTGCCATGTTCCTAATGCACGAATTTCAAAATATCAGCTTTTGCCTTTTCTTAGCATTATGCAATGTCCTTGACAACTGAAATATCACTTGTCTTATAATTTACAGCTTCTTGAATAGTTAGGCTTTTCTTTAATGCTTTTTTGAACATTGATAATTGTTAATGTTCAAATTATGTGATCCACCAGCTGCAAACAGGTGTTTTTGTTTAAATAAGAAACTAATTGAAGTTAGTTGAACTGAAGAAGTAATGGAATATATTTGCACAATAGCAGCTTCATTTATATTGTATTCCTATGGTAAACTCACTTCACCCTCTTCATTCCTTTGCTCTCCAAAATATTGTTATTAAAAGCCTTCTACTAAAAAAATACATGCAAAATATTTGCCAGTAAAGTCATTTGCCACTAATAAGTCATATGAAAAAAAGACCTTATCCATAAACTCAAAACTATTAATTCATAATACTGTTTACAGAGGTTGCAGACTAAGGAATTGTGCATCAGAAACATATTTAAGATGGAAATAGCTTAGCCTCCAATAGGTACATTGACAGGAAGTGATTACTAAGTTTCAATGCAAGTAAAAGATGAGGCTCAAAGCTTAAATACAACTCTTTTCAGATACAAGTATGGAAATAAAGGGGTGATAGGAATTATAAAAGCTTGATACAATTTAAATATTGCTACTCTTTTAGTTATATATTTGCTCTAAAACAGAAGTACCTTTAACTTATCCTGACATATTAGCACATTCTACAACCATGTCAAAAGAGTATAGCACAGCTCCCAACATTCAGTGTTGCTTGGGAGCACTATCCTGCTGGACTAAAGAAGTTCATCCCTTACTAGGAAGGCTTGTACCTATCCTGATGAATGCTTTTGCTTAAGATTATCTTACATTTGTTTTCAGGGGTGCACTAATCTTCACAATTTGTGCATTTGTTATTAATTAATACTATTAGGTAGTTGGAATATTCTTAGTCTCACAGTCAGCTATCTGTTGAATATCTAATTTTGAAAAATATTTTGCAAAGGAGAAAACTTTACTGATTGATGAATTTCACCACATCTCTAAGTAACATGTTCCAGTGCTTCACTATCCTTATCAAACTTTATTCTTCTATCCAATCTAAATCTCCCCTCTTTTTGTTTGAAGCCATTTCCTCTTGAGCTATCACAACACTCTGCTAAATAGTATGTCCCCTTCTTTCTTATAGTCCCCCCCTTTAGATACTGTATTTCTCGTGTTATTTGGTGGTGTTCTCAGAATTGCAGGTGATCACAAGCCTTCATTATCTCTGAAAATGGAATTTTCTGATCATTGTGCTGGAGATGACAGCTTGAAAATCTAGCTCCTGAGGATGACCTTTAAACTTGCTCTACTTTCAGCTGTGAGAGAGTTGATTTTCTTCATGGTGTCTGGTATGTTGCTATGTTTCGGTTTTAAGAGAAACAGTGTTGAATACCACACTAAGGTTTTAGTTGATGCTGAGCAGTGCTGCACAGAGACAAGAATATTTTACTTCTTGTACTATCCTACCAGCCTGAAGTGACTGAAGCACATAAGAGTGAAAAGAACTAGAAGAGTTAACTTGAACTGTTTAAAGTATACACCATACCAGATGGCATCATGTGAGAACTATATGAACTAGGGGGACTTCACCAGGGGACAGACTCTGCTTGAATACTGCGTACTGACTGGGCAGTGGCCTTTGGGTGGTGAGCAATTGCAATGACCATTATTTTATATATATATATTTTTATATTTATACTTTTATATATATATATAAATATTATTGTCATTAGTAGTTGAACCCACAAGTTCAACTTTAGTGTTCTCCCTCCCATTGGTCAAATAAGAATTAAATCTGAGAAATATTTCCATCATGAGTGATTACTTCAACAAATTGTAACTGAAGGATTTCTATAGGAAATAACTGTTTACTTTAAAATACACTAAAAAATATCAAAATTAAGATTTTATAAATTATATTTAAAAAATATTCTCATATTTCTTTAAAGTGACATTCTTCCTTTAGGTCCAGACAAAACTGGGAAAACAATCTGCTTGTGAATACTTCGTGAATACTTCATACAAAGACTACATTCTTTTTCACTATTTTTACTACAGCCAAAATAAAATGTTCTCATATTTCTGGGTTGAATTTCTCATTAATATACTTTATAATATTTATACTGTTTTTATGTTCATCCATTAGTATTTCTTGGAACACACATTTTCACATTTTCTACTAAGAACACTGAAAAAGTAGTTTTAGGCAATAAGAATGCAAATTGTTTTATCAGAGTGGGTAATTACAGGCCGGTTTTGATTTTTAGATTGTGCTTAAAACTCTACATTTAGAGAAAAGTAAAACAGGAAGTGAAATATGCTTCTGTGTTTTTTTTTTTTTTTTATTGCATGTGTTCAGGAAGCACCTAAGAGCCATAGCAGACAAATATGATCACACTTAGGGGAGGAATATTAAGATGTATAGTTTAGTTTATAGAAATATTAAGATCCGTAGTAAGAAGTCTGTACTCAGAAGAGATGTAGTTATGAAAAAAGGGGAATGGTAGTCAGGAATGAAGAGAATTGTGTCTGAACAGCTCAAGGCAGAAGTTTGGCCTTTCATTTTTAGGCAGGATACTGTGCACAATTTTAAGCAGCTGAAATTCACATTACACACTAAAAATCAAATTGCATTTTGAATTAGCAGGAATGATCACTTCTCATTGGAATGTATTCTTCAAGTAATCTTTTTTTTTTTTTTTTGAGAAAAACTCACTGACAAGGAAGAGCAATTTTCTAGCTTTTTTTTACCCCTGAACTGTCATATTTCTCCATAATAAAAAGATTCAAAAGTTCAGATCAAACAAGCGTTAACACAATTTACAAGTACGAATACTCTAATGCCCTATTTACCCATCTCTAATTTCATGGACCAACATAACAAAACAGGAGGTATTACTTTCAGAGCATCTCTCATATGTAATGGGCAAACTATAAGAATAGTCTAGAAGTACAGAACGGGTTACAGAAGTTACAGTGCGATTAATTTCATCTTCCTCTCTAAGAACACAAGAGAAACTTTACTCAATTAAAACAGCAACAAGGTGAAATTACAGATGCGATTTGTAATTTATACTGCATGGTTTTACAGAAAATAAGTAATGCCAGCAAATGAATAAATTTTTTGAAAGGACTGTGTATGCGTGTTAGAAATGAGGTATTAAACATTTGTTGCTGTTACTCTCTATTAAAACTTTTACTTCTCAATTTAAATTAATGAACTAAACAACAGTTAGAAATTACAATAAAAACAGTCTATTCAACTCCAACACCATGCCCTAACAGACTCGTTTCACATCTATAAATGGAGTTTTTCACACCAGTATGATCATGATTCTACAGTCATCTTCTCAATATCTCACCCTATTCTTTGTCAAAGGCCTTACTTCTCTGGAGAAATTACCATATTATAGGGTGTAAAGCCTGATCCACTATAGTACATCCCATGTTCAAAATAACTGTGAAAGATACTATTAGAAATTGCAGTATATATTCCATGATATTAGACTAAATCTGGGATATCACAATAAAGCTTTAATGAGACTTCCAGAATACTACTCTGAGAAAAGCCTAGGTAGATCAATTGCTTCTCAGCCTACAGAACCGGAAGTCAAATTTCAGCCTTCACAAGAGAAAGATTTCTGTTGACTGAAGTTGTTTCTTCTCTTGCCAACAAGTATTCTTTTCATCCATGCCTACACTAAAAGAAAGTGACTGATCATTACACATCTGCCTGAAACAGACTGAAACTTAGAATTTTTCTACCCTGCTGGTGGACAAAAAGAATGTTTACTAAGTTTGTAACCATTACAGTTCAGAAAGGGGAAAAAAAGAAAGAACTCATTGCTCATTGGAGCCTTAGCCATATTTTGTGTATTGGAACACTTTTGGCAGTGGAGAATTAACAGTGAGAATTAAAAAAAAATTCAGCAACAGCACAGTTAGATTTTCACTGTCTGTTTCAAGAGTGCTATCTGGACTCCAAAATGCTGGAACATTTTATTTCAAGTGAAAATGCAAATATTTTTACCATTCTAGTCATTTATTCTATTCTGTTTTCTTTACTTTTGTCGCTACTTCCCTTTAAGATCACTGTAAATGTAGGTTTTATTACGTAGGGCTTTGATTATGCTTTGTAAATTAATTTTGTTAAGTCTTTGTAATGCAGTGCTCAGTTTTATAACAAATTTATCCTCATCAGATCTGAAAGGAAAAGCTAATCCTCTATCATTACTGCAACAAGTAACAAATAGAAGTAATCCATGCAGATAGTTCACACTTTTTTCCTCCATATGAAGATGTACTTTCATAATTAAAAACAAAAGAGAAGGTTAAAATATAAAACCAGGTGCATTTGTCTGTCCTATTATCTTTCTTGCTAGTGGGAGCCATACAGAGTAAACTTTAGTCAACTGATGTCAACATCATGGTTTGCTTCCTGCTATTGGTCTGCTAGGTTAGGGTATCTGTGTTAACTAGGAAAAAAAAAAAAAGAAAAAGAGAATGAACAATAACTCTGCTGGACCACAGAGATCTTCTCCAATTCTGTCCCCTAACCTGCATGTGAGAAAAAGCTTTGAAGAATAGAATCTCATTCCTCCATATATTATTTCAAAGTTGTCCAGTTTACCTTCAACTAGGACACACATTGCATGCCTATGAGCAGACCTGGACTCAGCACACAATTTATAATGAAGCACCCTCCACTGTCAATTTCCCTGGAAATCTTAGACCATCTGGTTTCACAATACACTTGTAGCTGATTATCTGCTAAAAATTAATTAGGAACACATGTTAACTGTTGTGATAGAAGAACTGTTGACATTTATCTTATATGTCTTTTGAAAAATAATCATTGTCCAAAACAGCTTCCAAGAAATATGATGAAATAATGAAATAAGAGGCAGCCTTCCTTAGGATTAAGGATGCATTCTTACCTAAGAATTATCCTTAAATGCACTGCACAGTAGATCTCAATGTGGTAATTAAATGCACTACATAGTAGTTCTCAATGAGGTAACTTGTGTGCTCCTAAGCACTACGTAAATGAAAAGTAAAACACCAGAACTCATTCTTTCATTAAGTTATTTTGTTAATCTTTATAAGAACGTATCTGAGACTGAAGTATCTTTTGAATCCAGGAGAAAAAGTGTTTAAACTATCTTTGCTCCAAAATTTCTTGTTAATCTGCAAATAGATTGAGACATATGATGACATTTTTATCTTCTGAGGTGAGAAACCTTAAGTGTTACAATTCATGCCAAGAACTGGGGTTACTTTTGACATGCATTAGAAAGAATGCTAACAGATGCCGTAAACAGATGATAGGACAAAACACAGGATAACAGAGAATCAATTTTTTGGGGGGCAGAAGGAGGGCAGGAATTTCTCATCCTAAATTATGGTTCTAACTAAATCAGAACATACAGCCTCAATTAATAAATGTAGTCTACAAAGGAATTTTCAACCAGTATATTTATTAGCCAAGGTCAGGAAAAAGCAAAGGAAAGATTATAAAAACATACGTAAAACAAATTTGTGTATATGTATTAATTCTGTATAGATTTATACATGTAAGTGAGCTGTATTATCTGATAACTATGTTATCAGCCTCAGCTAAATAGCTACAACAGTTTCAGTATGCTTACTTTTATTACTCAGACAAGAATAATTGCAGCAACCTAAAACTTTTGAACAACTCCTTCATAATGCTTAGGCTTTGAATAAAAATAGGAAAGAGATCACTTCTGTCTACAGACAGATTTTATAAGTACTGACATCAAATGTAGTGCATAGGAAGCCATAAACTGCCAAAAATCTATGTTAATTAAATTTAGAAGGTAAGGAATAAATTCTGATCTGATTAAATATCATATACACTTAAACATGAATATAACTAAACAGGATGTAGTTAGATGGAGATACAGATATATCTACCAAGGATCTATAGGAACACCTTCATTAGTTACTTCGCCATTTGGAAAAAAAAAAATCTTAGGCAAGTGTATTTGTATACAATAGCTGTTATAACAGGGATTCACCATTTTAGATGCATCTATGGATGTCTACTAGTACAAACTATCCTCTCCAGATATATCAAACCAATTAGCTAAACTCTCACTGGCAAGAAAAATAACACAGTCATGTCAAGAATTCCATTTAAAAGAGTTCTTCTACCTGATTAGTCGTAATGCAGCATTAATGCTTTCACTGGAAAAGCTACAGAGAGAGTAAGAAAAAAAATTGATCAAGCTATCCTTAAATCTTCATAAATGCAAGTCCATTACAGTAAAATTATATTTTCCTTTCACTATCTTCAATCAAGTTGATGGTATTTTTATCTGCAATGTAGATAAAGGCACTTCTTTCCTTTTAACTGCTATTACTCAGTTTATGATCATGATTATTGTTGGAAGATGCTATAATTATAGAGATTAATTAGTAGTGAGAGCAATAGAATCTTACATTAGCAATGTGTCAGATTCCAAGACTGAAGCTTTCAAATGCCTAAATGAGAATAGAAACTCACAGTGCTTGATAAGTCAGGCAAGAATATGAAATACGTTCTTGTAATTAGGAATTTTTTTTGCTGATACATGAAAATGATACTGAGTTTCTCCTCTTCAACAACAACAAAAAAATCTTTAAATCTGTAAAAACACTTCAAGTGCTAATTAGCAAAAAAAAAAAAATCAAATTCAGAACAATTAATACTCATTGTTATGGCTAGGAAAAAAATAAAGGAAGAAAACATATCTAGCATTATGGAGACTTTGAGGTTTTTCACTTGAAATAAATACACAACAAAGTACTTTACTGAACAAACAATCAAAAACTTCATTAATTTTCTTTTTCTATAAATTAATCCTTATTCGAGCAGAGACCAGAAGATCTTGTGAAGAATAGCTAAGGATAGATACTATTGTATGTATATTAAAATCTCCTGAGTAAACTCAAACTCTTGGCATCATAAAAATATAATGTACTACGAGGCATTCCCACAGTTCTCAAGTTAGTGATCCCTAAAAACATTTAGCCATTTATGATTTTATTTTCTCTTCAATTATCTTCCACTGTCTTTGCCAATAAGTGAGTTAATATCTCGTGAAAATAAATATTTCGAAATATTTATCTTTATTACAAATGAATTACAAAACATTTGACTCTGAAAACTACATTATGTTGCAGATTGTTCTGTATTATCAGAAAATTCAATTATATTTTCTGTGCATTCTTAAGAACCACGTATCAGGTGAAGCACACGATTATTACCCCATAGCTTTCACCTTCAGAGCTCCTGCAAGCCTAAAGTTCTCAGAATTCTTTCTTTAAGACCCAGCGTTCTCTAGGTGTAAAAAGGTCATCTAAATTAATTAACATCTACAGGAATTTCATCCCTTCTACAGTTTTCTTTAGAAACTACTGTGTTGATGAGGTTTAAAAATTTCCCATTAATTAAGCAGCCAAATTGAAGTCCAAAGAACAGCTGAAAGCTGTTTTCATTTTATCATCATTTCCCAGAAGTTCAACCCATACTCACTTCAAAGTCCTAAAACTGTAAATCTCTCATTCTGCAAGGTATGTAACAAAAAGGCCAAGAAGTCTTCTACATGAAGCATGGTATACATTTACTTAAGAGTCTAGCATGTAGATAGGAGTTGATAGAAAATTTGCAACTTCTGTTTTCTAAAAAGTTAAATAAGACTTTTTTTAGCTTATTTCAATACATAACACAAGAATTTAAAGCAGCTCATCAAAACTATATGTAATTCTCCCCTCCGCGCCCCCCCAGCTGTAGTCTCTCACTCAAAATCAACAAATCAAAGCTCTCAGAGGTTTACAAATAAGATAAATTTATCTGAAAAAAAAGCACCTGCGAAGACAAGTATATATTTGTTATTCAAGAGGACTGGCAGAATTTGGGCAAAGGAGTATAGTCTTAATTATAGTTCCCTCCTCAGATCTTGTTAACAATGAGAGAATAAATAAAATACTAGATTTTTTGTTAAGCACAGTTATTTTCCTAAACTGTTAAATTGCAGGATTAGATAGATTTACTGTTCAGATAATACAGCTTTTACTTTATGATATTTTCAGCTACGAAGCCAAGAAATTTGCATCAGAAAAGATAAGAGTAGAATTAGCAAACTATAGTGTTCTACTCACAAAGAACCTAAACTGCTTTTGACAGGTTCTTGGCAATAACGAGCAAAGTATTCATAGGTAGGCAAATAGTTATGTAAAGAAAGAAGTGAATTCACCCAGCTGTTGAAGGGGATCTCTAGCTATGCAACACTCCTAAGGAAGCAACCTAGGTCCAAAGGAGAATTTTGTTTCAGTGGCTGGCCCTTATAGTAGTTCAGCATAGCTCCACCCTGGGACCATCCCTTCTGGTCGCATGAGGAGCACAGGTGCAAACAACTTGCCTGTGCTTCCTGGGCTAGTCACAGCCCTTCACCAGCTGCTCAGTCACCACTTCAAGCTGTCACCTAACAGTTCCCCTACATAGAGAAAGGTGTAAAATCATATCATTTCTGAATAGCTAACTTTTCTTTTTTTTTTTTTTTTTAGTAGACTTTTAGTAGTCTTTCTCTCTTCACATTGTGTTTGAGTGCAATTCAAAATACAGATTCTGAATCTTAGGTTAAGAGTAGATTCACTATTGTAGTTTATTGTTGTATTGTAGCATTACAATACATATTGTATTGTTGTATTACACTCAGCTTAAGAATGAACTCCAAAATTATGAGTTCTTCATTTCTTATAATAACCTCAATATTGGAGGTCTGAATTTTCCTAGACTAAAAACATAGTATTTAAAACAAACCTAAATTACCACAGGAATTTACTGCCTTGGTTTTTTAGTAACAATTGTTTGTCACTAAAAATTTTGTCATATTCAGTTTTACCACTTCCTAGGGGGAATCAACTTGTGGATTCATCATGTGAGTTTATATGGAAGAAATATGTTTGAATGTATACAGAAATTTGTCAAATTTGTTTATTTTTTGAAGTCTAGATAAAGCAAAAGGTTCAAATTACATTATGTATCTATGTGGATTAAATCATCAGTATTTTAGAACTACAAAAATTTCTGTTCTAGTTATGAAGGAGGAAGAGGAAGTCCAGGCTAAATGAGAGAACAGAGAAGAACAGCATCTCTGGTATCACTCCAGCCACTTCAGACTAAAACCTCAGACTTACCTAGCATCTCAAGAGTGAAGCTCAAGGGAACAGTAGATATCAGTAATTACTGCCAGATTGCATTTACTGCAGTTTGTTAACCTTGATGCTGCCTATAAACTTGTCTGGGAAGAAATATTCCAAAGTGGAAATATTTTTTGAGAAAATTGCAGCTTTACGTTAGTATCCACAAACACAATTTATTTTATTGCTTCTGAAACATCAATGAATTAGCATAACAAGGATCATGAAAAAGAAGGAAGTCCAAAATTTTCACTTACAATATATTTGTAAAAAGACACAATCGCCACTGTAACTCAATATAGAAAGGACACAAAGTGCTAGAGCAGGTCCAAAGAAGGGCAACAAGGCTTGTGAAGGGCTTGGAGAACATGCCCTATGAGGAGTGACTGAAGGAACTGGGGCTCTTTAGTCTGGGAAGAGGAGGCTGAGGGGAGACCTTATTGCTCTCTTCAGATACCTGAAAGGTGATTGCAGGAAGAGTGGGGTTGGTCTCTTCTCACTGGTGACAGGTGACAGGACGAGAGGAAATGGCCTCAAGTTGCGCCAGGGGAGGTTTAGGTTAGATATCAGGAAAAACTTTACAGAAAGGGTGGTTAAGCACTGGAATAGGCTCCCCAGGGAGGTGGTTGAGTCACCATCCCTGAATGTGTTTTAAAACCGTTTAGATATGGTACTCAGGGACATGATTTAGCAGAGGGTTCTTAGAGTTGGGGTAGTATGGTTAGGTTGCGGTTGGACTTGATGATCTTTAAGGTCTTTTCCAACCTGAGCAATTCTATGATTCTATCTTTCTATACAGGAATCAATTGTTGGACACACAGATACTTGCTGGATACTTGCTAGCCTGATAGAAGTCAATATGAGTGAAGAATTAGATATACTTTCATCCCCTTCAGGAAAAGACATTTGAGTATAAGTAATTCAATAAATACTATTTTCAAACAGTTATCAATTTAGTGACATCTGTCAATTAAACAGACAAACTGTACCTTGAAGAACCAAAACAAGGAGAAACTAAATCAGATTCACTGATATCTCCTCATCAGATTCCCTGAGTAGATGAACTGGATAATTCATTTCACTTTACCTACAGCCCATGTTAAGAATTATCTATTATTGGATCGCTTGCTACCAATAAAGCTATTTTACATTACCGATAAAATGAATTCACTTTTAAGCCATTCACTTTGCTCTATTCAAAGGGCATAGAATTACAGACAATGTGGGATGTCATTCACTGCACTTTCCACTCTAACTACCTAATCTGGAACATCAATCCGTTTTGCATCTATATCAACCTGTTTTGGTCAAAACTACTAAAAAAACATTAAAAAAAAAAAAACACAAACAAAAAAACACAAAAAACACCATATCTGAGGTCATAGAAAAAAACTTAGGAATTCTGAGGATCCTGCCAATCCCTTGTGATCTTGTATCATATTATTTCTATTATAAGCTAAAATCAAGTTCAGACTTCCACTACGTTAGTCCAAGAATAAGCCACTATAGTTTCACAGTAGGACAAGGTCCACTGAGAGTCATGCAGTGGACTTATACATCTACACTGCTTAGTATTATAAAACTTACTGTTTAATTATAAAATTTCACAACAGCATTTCTGTCTGCTTCAAACAAGAGTTTTCATGAATTTTGTTTTTCTTTTCTAAGTGTGTCACATTTGAGAGATCTGATACATGCTGTAGCCATGATCAAGACCAAAAGAATGACTTTTCCTTTAAAAACATGTGGACTGACTTACACTATTGGGGGAAAAAAAAAAAAAAAAAAAAAAAAAAAAAGTGTCCTTTTCAGTAAAGAACCAAAAATCCCTTTAGGCTCTGCCATAGGCTGTGCTTAGAAATAGTCAACATGCAACATGTAGTGTAAAGCTAATTGCTTTACATACTTGTTCATATCAGACTCTCCCCTCAATCTTCCCCCTTATTCAACATGGCTATGTGCCTACATTCCAAATGTGATCAATTCTTTTACTATATCAGCAACTACCTACACTCAGATTTTATCAGCTATTTGTAAAGGACTTTGCAAGAGGAAAAGGTACAGACTTCTGAGGAAATAGAGAGGATGTCAAGACTACACAGTGTCCTAGGACATATGGATACTTCTACAATTACATGTACCATGTGTGAAGCTATGGAAATTTTTTTCATTGGAGCAAAAAAAAAAAAATAATAAAGGATATTAATGAAATGTTATTTTTTCTTTCTGGGACTGGACAGAAACAGTCTGTTCTGGAAATCAGTTTTAAGCAAGTTTGTAAAATTTTAACCAAACTTTTTACACTTGTGGAACCTTGACATTTCCCAGCAACACCTTTGATCACATTGACAATGAAGTCATTCTGAAATGAATGCAAAAATTAATATTACTTTGATCACTATTATAAACCCCCTGAGAGCAGTCACTGCAATAAAATTGGCATATTAAAGATATGAAAAAATAATTGCAGGTGCAACTAAACATGATTAATGATCAGACAACAGCTTCCACGTGAAAAGAATTTTAAATAGTTTTTCACTGTTGTCAGAGGCAAGATTATTAATGTGTTGGGTTGTTTGTTTGAATGAAGCACAGTGAAGAGGACAGATAATCTTCATAGAGAGCAAACACTATTTGAGTTCTGATTTATAAACTTAGTTTTCCAAAAATTTAAAACACGTGTATTTGTAAACTTTGCTGGATAACAAAATATATGCAATATTACAGCATGATAGGGACTGTCTGAGATTGTGATGCAGCTTTCAAATGAAATTTAATATACTACACAATTTCCTTTATGGAAATAAAGATCTGGCAGACTTTAGTTGGAAATTATTTTTTAGATAACAGCATATACTAGCTTCAGAAGTGAAGACAGTATTGAAAAATTGTTATTTTGAGCCTGGCACTGAACTACCAGCCTTCTTATCTTCAAGCAAATTTTCCTCCATAAAGTGATAAAAAATATAGGAAAATCAACCTTTTCTGATGAAGGCAGACAGAAGAACAGTAAGAAGTTTAAAGTTGTTCTTTTGTTTTCTGCCTCCTCATATCCATGTATGGAATGAAAGACAGAAATCATTATCATCATAAAAATAAATAAATAAATAAATAAATAAATACAACATCTATATAGAAGTTATTACTGCTCTTAGCTCACACTTTCACACTTTCCTTTTTTTTTTTAACAAGGCATTAGCTATCAGATATAGTGTTTTATATAATTTCCTAAAACTGTTCTTAAAGAATTTGCAATGTGCCTAGTATCAATATAAGCAGAAATACATTGATATTACACTGTGTTTTCTTTCGGATATGACTCCAAAGTTCCTTAGGCAGATATTACACTTAATTACCATTAGCCTAAAGAAAACCTAAATAACCCATGCACCCATGTCTTTTGGGTATATGAATCCTTGCACTTACAATTTGGATAACTTTGGAGAAATATTTGTAGCTATTAACTCTGACAAAAAACATTGCTAAATACTTTGATGAATGAGAATAAACTACCAAATTGGAAAAACATAGACTATAATTTGATACAGCGGACCAGAAGGATGTTTGTTTCAAATATTATTTGCAATTGAAAATTTAATAATTTAAAGATTTAGAATATTAGCTTTAATTTAGGCAGGCATGTCCAACCATGCTTTAATTTAGGCAGGCTGCATGTGGCCCAGCACGGCTTACAATGTGATCCACTCCCTCCCTATGATTTAAAGGCAGCAGCTCTTCCCTGAGAAGCGGCCCCAGGCATGCACTCATTCCTCAGCAACAGCTGAGTCAGTGTACTATTAACACTGTCAACTGAAGCTAGGGCATGGGGTGGGCAGTGCTGTACAGTGCTGACTCAAATGATGGCAAATAATTGTATGCATTTTGATGCACTGGCTTAACAAATGGCTCTGAACAGCAAGGAATTTACAGCTGTTCTTTCAATTTTGATAAGGGAATTTGAAAACAGAATCATGAAATCGTTTGAGTTGGAAGGAACCTCTGAAGGTCATCTAGTCCAATACCCCTGCAATGAACAAGGACATCCACAGCTTGATCAGGTTGCTCAGAGCAACCTCCAGCCTAGTCTTTAAAGTCTCCAGGGACAGGGCTTCCACAACTCTGGGTAACCTGTTCCAGTGTCTCACTGCCCTCACTGTAAAAGGCTTTTGCCTTATATCCAAGCTAAATCTACCCTCTTTAAGTTTGAAGCCATTTCCACTTGTCCTATCACAACAGATCCTGTGAAAGAGATTGTCCCCTTCTTTCTTATAGCCCCTCTTTAGGAACTGAAAGGCCACTATCAGCTCTCCCCACAGCCTTCACTCCAGTACAGAGTTGAGGGGCAGAATCACCTCCCTCACCTCCCTGGCGGCCACTCTTCTTCTGATGCAGCTCAGGATACGGTTGACATTCTGGGCTGAGAGGGCACATTTCTGGCTCATGTCCATCTTGCCATCCACAGGTACCTCCAATTCCTATTTGACAGGACTGCACTCAACCCTTTCATCCTGCTGCTGCTATTGGTAGTGGGGGCTGCCACAACCCAGGCGCAAGACCTTACACTTAGCTTTGCTGAACCTCATTACAACTGCTCAAGCCTGTATAGGTCTCTCTGGATGGTATCCCATCCCTTGAGCATGCCAACTGCACCCCTCAGCTTGGAGATTCAAGATTGCAAAAAAAAAAAAAAATTAATTTACATTTGCAAGATGAGACTAATTTCAGTTGATATTAATACATGACCTGCAAATTTTCAAACAGTATGTATAGAGTTGCAATCAGATACTCAACTCAAAAATCTCATCCTATCTTTTTATCAGACTTTCATAATCTCTGTTTTAGCAGAGAAAAGTATCCTTCAATTCACAGTCACATCTTACTCATGTCATCACTTTTTGGCAGTTTTTACTTTTTTTTGCAAGTGCTGCTCTGAAAGTAATGCTTCCTGTCTAATTATGCT
Source organism: Gallus gallus (assembly GCF_016699485.2). Lineage (NCBI taxonomy): Eukaryota > Metazoa > Chordata > Aves > Galliformes > Phasianidae > Gallus > Gallus gallus. The sequence continues at coordinate 19,708,456 of NC_052536.1, read as the reverse complement.
AACTCATAACATCAGAGGCAGACAGTGGTTGTATGACACTAGCAGTTGAACCTTCCCACCAGTATTCCACTCCATTTTGTTGCTGTGTGACAGATGGCAGCAGAGAGCCAGTGTGACAAAATGGCACCTGAGAAGTGTGTATGAAGCAAACACGTGGAATTGACTTCTTCCATGTGGAAAAAATGTACCCATTGACATTCACCAATGGTTGCTGAATGTTTATGGAAACCAAACAGTGAATGTGAGCACAGTGAGGTAATGGGTTATATCTCCTGGTGTCATGACAGTGGATCACCTCCACTTGTGCAGATTTTTACCAGCACAGCAAGGAGGCTCTTGTTCATTGCAGGTGAAAATGCATAGTTAATGGAGGTGACTATGTTGAAAAATAGTGTTTTGTAGCTGAGATTTGCTCTATCAAACCATGTTATTTTACTCTTTGAACAGATGTAATTTCCTTGGAAATAGGAGGAATTGCTTCTGAAGCGACCTACATATAGACGGCCCAAAACAATTTCTATTCACTAAATGCGGCCCAGGCAAGCCAAAATGTTGGACACTCATGATTTAAAGAATTACAAAAATGCTTACATGTTACACATATTTGAATGAGGACCTAACAATCACTCGATGTGACATTCACAAATATTTAAATATTAGTGCATTTTAAGCAAGATTTTCTTTATTATTATTTTGAGTTACATATAACATAACAGCTCAAAACAGACTACTGTATTGTGGTGGTGGATTTTTTTTACTTTTTATCCGTAGCTACAATGAAATGAACTAACATAGGCTGACTCAAGTTATACTTCTAATTGACGAGGTATGTTGTGGAAGATTAAGGAACTTAATGAGACACAGAAAATTAAATTACTTCCACCAAAATTCATTTAAGTGTTCTTTGTCAGCTATGACACTTAGTATACTTGGTAGCTATTATTCTTTTCCTTTTTTTTCCATATAAAAAAAGAATTCAATGGATAATTCTTTTCTGGTGAAAAGAAACTTCAGTATAGATGGTAGAGCTAAAGGACAGATTAAATTTTTAATTTAACTTCGTATTTGCACTGTGCATTACTGAATATATTTTTTTTATTTACTGAAAGAAATTAACATGACACAGGACTGAAAACTTAAGATGCTGAAGGCTTTTTTCACAGCACTACATTACATGTTCAGTGTCTTTTTCTTTATACTGTCAGTCACACACTTTAGGATATCAGCCCAAGTAATCAAAAAGCTTTGAATTTGTTGTGGTCAGAAATATTACATTGAGAAGATATGAATGAAGCATGGTCTTCATTAGAGAAGAATCACAAACACATATAATTACGTATACAAATATAGATGGAAAAGCAATATGTCTAGTAAGAACTAGAGGGAATTATTTTCTAATTTTTTTTTTTTTTTGGTTGGTTGGTTGGTTGGTTGGTTGGTATTGGGTTTTTTGTTGCTGTTAACTTAATGAAATTCTTTCTGACTTGTAGTCCCACCCAGCATGTTTTCATATTCTGTTTAGAATTACCCCCATTATTATAAGAGCTGACAAACTTTCTTTAAGAGCAGTGCAACCATATAATGAAGCTTCTTCCATGCAAAAATTTTATCTTCATTTATAGCTAATTGCTGTGATAACTTTTTTTCTTATTTTGTCTTGAATTCTGGCAATATTCCAGCTAGCAGACACTTAGAGCTAAGGGGATCATTAGGTGTTTTTGTTTATATATCTTGTTTTTAATAATGTAATCATCTGTCTGACAAATTTGCTCCAGCATTTCATGCAACCAACAACAGCAATATCATGTTGTATATCTTTAAAATAATTATGACTTGTCAAATTGTTGAATTTGAATTGGTGACTATGTTAAAGAAGAGCTTTGTGTCTGGTTAATAGCACCTCTTCCATAATCAAATAATGATATTGCTACTATTAAAAATATAAACCCCTGTATAAATAATATGAAACAGGAAAGACAATCATAGACTTAAAAAATACATTAGTGGAAATAATTTCACTAAAAGAATGAGGTAGACCAAGAATGCATGCCTTAAGAGACAACTAGCTTACTTTTAAGGAAGCAACCATAAAATGCCAAAAAGTATGTTGCTACACTTGTTTTCAGTTTCCATTTTCCTTTTGACCAAGAATTATTTGCTTTTTTTTTTTTTTTTTTTTTTTTTTTTTTTTTTTTTTGGCAAAAACTTCATTCAATGAGGCCAGATTGGTATGGTCAAAAGTGTCATCCAATTATTAATTTCATGGAAACAAGGAAACAAGATGATGATTATCCATATAATAGCCACCCAAGGAGAGGATGTACATTTGCAACCCATTAAACTTACACAGGTAGATTGTAGGTGTAGTAAACAGCCACAGGAGGGAGGGAGAGAATAACAATTATTCTAATTGAGAGTGAGAGTTTGTAAGAGGAAAAGTCAAAAAAGATGATGCTGAGAAAAAATGTGCCATCAAAATTTGGGTAGCAGATGTATGAATATGCGCAAGTAAGGCATATTCACACATCTGTACACAAACTGTAGCCACAAACATTCCCACAAACTGTAGCCTGGGTTTCTCTAGAGCAGTTGTACATAGTAACCTGCTAAACTCAACTGAGCACCTCTTAGTGGCATATCACTAGCTACACTGGAGTACATACGACTGTCTCTTACTCTCTTACATCTTGAAAAAAAGTTAATACTGCTCTATTATTTGACATTGATAATGCAGTCTTTCCACAGAAAGGCTGTCAAGTATATCTGTGTGTTAGATTCATATTTAATGGTATTCTATATCTTGTCTTTGTCATTCTGTTGTGTGAATTCGCAAGGAGTACTCTATGGACAGCACTGCACGTTAGCTGGAGAAAGTACATAATGTTTGTAATACAAGGGTTACTCCTGTTTCTTTAATTTACAGTTTAGGTTTGTTTTGTTCCTTCCTTGCACATGCTAGCAGCATGTTTGTATCTGGAAAATGAACCCCCAGGCTAAACAGTTATTTACAGAAAACCTGATATCCCTCTCCAATTCCCAACTTTAAACAAATCTTCTCACCATAGGCTTACGCTGATTTGCATATAGATAGGTCTTTAACTTCATTGTTACTACTTTTTTTTGGCTATGCTCTTGGTCCTAGGTTCAAAAAATGATCTGTGATAGTGCATTATGAATCTTGAGCATAAATGTCACAGAGCTTCTATCCTATTATTTGATATCTCAGAAACTTTCATTTTTCTTGCCAACAAAATCACAATCATTGCTCTGCAGCAAGTGCTATTGCAGAAAGATACACACAAAAAAAAAAAAAAAAGAAAAAACTTGAGAGAGGTTTATTTCTCCAGTGTAATACTGACAAATTTGAGAAGCGCACTACATAACAGTAAGCAATGACATTCTTCACAAAGGTCCTTCAAGCAATTCCTACTTGATGTTGACAAAATTTAACATAATGTGTGAAACTTAGTCAAAATGTACACTGCTTATGCGTCTAAGGATTATTGAAATGGGTCCAGCTGAATCTCAGCACTGAATTTGAATCCACAAATTCTGGTATAGAAGAATGTGATTTATGGTCTTTCTTATACCACTGGTTTAAAATATGAAAGAGGATTCTTTTGTCCTATCAAAACAGAAAGCTTGTTCATTTCAGAATACCAACACCAGCTGTTGATCAGTCTTATTTTCCATTAAAAAGTAACCCTCTAGTGATATCATTGTAGAGTTGGAACCCCTTATGGCTGTTTATACAAAAATAAAATTAGAAAAGTCATTTTGGAATAAAGAAAACTATGTTTGGAAGAAAGGCATGAGTCACCAGATGAGAAATAAATTTGTTAAGAAGTTTCTGACTCTTCAATAATTTTTAAACGCTTGCATTTTTTTCTTTCTTGTTGTATAGTAGAAGTAATGAATTTCTGCCATGAAGAAAAATATAGTCTAAAAATAGTCTAAAGTAGTCTAAAAATATAGTCTAAATATAGATCAAAGTCTATCGTTTATTATCTAAAAATATAGTCTAAGTACAGGCTGCTTTTTTCACTTTTTAAGAAAATATAGAAATTCAAATGGGTGACAACACTGACAGGAAAGAGGATTCAGCTGGAGATATAGGAGTTCAAGGTGTTTTCATGATTCTACACACAGCTGGAAAGCAACATCTTGCAATGAGAAGGTAAAATATATTCAGTAGTAAAAAAGGATCTGAGTAACAACAGTTTAAGGCTGTAGAGATAATTCTGAGGGAAAACAAAACAAAACAACAACAAAAAGCTTGTTTAGAAAGACTGGGTCCTAATTAGAATAAGCAAGCGCTCTCTTTTTAGTCTTTACACTTTTCAGTATAAAATAGGACCACAGTATTTTTTTGGAGGAATTATCTTAATGTGCGTTCAGACTCAGTCTTACACACAGAGAAAATTAAACATCTATCTGCTTTCTCTAGCAAGAAGTCAGTTAAAAAATTTTTACTCCCTGCAATAGCTACTCCAGAGACTGGAAAACAATATGTATGAAGATACTGATGTACTACCTTCCTATTTCCTTGTTTAGCAAAAGAGTTATATGCAGTCATTCACTGGCAATCAGAAAAAAAAAAACCAAACCTAATTTTCTAAGATTTCTTTTAAATTTTTTGAGACCTTGCCAAGAGATCTATGAAACTGAGTTAACCTGATTAGTAGTTCAGGCAGGAAGATTTTGCTGAGTGTTAGAGAGGTGGAGAGGGAAAAATCAGTCAGAAAAGATTGAAATTTGTCTTTAAAAAACTTGAGCCATTCACAGATTCAAGGATTCTTCTCTGCCTCAATAATGTCATCCTCTTAAACCTGAGAATAAAGGAGGTAGATACTATTCTTCCTTTCTTCAAATTTTACTTTGCCCATACTTCAGTGTCTGCACTGTCTAGCTGTCCAGCCCAATTGTGGGCAGGACATTCAAGAAGTTGGCTACCAATGCAAATTACAGTAACAATAGGACCATATAATCCCATTCTGATATTCACTGTTCTCCGCAGATATTCTAGATGTAGAAGCCATTGCAGAGCTGGTGTATTTAATGTGTGAGAGCTGTGTCTGTCACTATGTCTACATGCATCTTGTAGCACTGAAGGGAAGTACAGACATATGACTATGTTTTACTATGCAGTGCATATACACCAGACTGAATAGTGCTTGTTCCTGAGTAGAAGAGATCCCTCATCCTCTCAGATAAGCTCCCCAGGATCTGATCTTCCAATTCTGTAAGAATCAATAAACATTTAGAAAATATGTTTGCATAAACATATTTTTGCTTAAATTCTGACTCAAAGGAGTACTACCTGTTGTCACTATCTAAGCTATATCCTGGAAGTTTGATGTTCATGAGCATGAATCCATATCCTCTTCTTGAAAGGATAAAGGACATCTTTTCTTTTCCTCTAATAGTAATAACAAATTTCTCTGTGGAGTAGCTACAGTTTATATATCTGCATATATATATATAAATATATAAATATACACAATACATGCTATCACCTTTATTTTTGAAGGGTTGAAAAGGAGTTCAGCAAGTCAAATAGCCACCAGTTCCCCAGGCCGGACCAACTTTCTGTGCACTGTTCAGGATAACTTTTTATCTAACACCTTGAAAATTTCCAGTGATGGAAAATTTCTAGACCACTTCATTATTACTTAGTGACACACCACTCATTGTATGACTCTAAAAAGAATTTACCTTCTGCCTTTCTCTTTTCCTGAAGCCTGGGGTAGACACTTCCCTTTTTCCAGATCTCTATAAGCAGATAGAAACTCTTACAAATAATTTTCTTTAAATCTACTGAATTGATACAGCTTGAGTTTCCAAGTGCCTTTCCCTGTTGTCTAATACACTACCAGTTAAAACAGCTAATTTTAACGAAGTGTATTTAGTAGCAGTTTGAAAATTTCTGATTGTGGCTAGGCTAATTTTGTGTAAGGAGCACATTTTTCATATGTACAGCATTTCAGACTATGGCAGGATTCAAAGTATAGTTATAAGCAGTTTCACAGGAGTGATCAGTGGTTCATAGTCATCATCATTTTATCTATCCACTTGTAACACTATAGGAATAAATGAAACATTTTCAGAGCAAAAAATAAATTTAGATTCTTAAATTATGTATTACTTAGTAATAAAATATTCAGATTCTTAAAATTCTCCATTAGGTGTCCTCTTCAGAAGTCTGTCTATCTTACATTCCCTTTGAGTAAACACTTTTAACTGTAATGAAATCCTTAAATGTGGAGGACAAACAAAGGCACTGAAAATGAATTCAATTTTGTTACTGGCTTTTACAGTAGATATATTCCTCAGAACACTTGAAACCCTGATCACAGATAATGACTTTCAAAGAAAATAATTAAAATTAAGTGCAGTGAAATTTGCATAAAAGGTGATATTCTTCATTGTATGATGACCAAAATATAAGATATTTACAAATTCTGTTTAACCATTTGTTTGTCAGATTTTTGAAGATGTATATCCAACCTTCTCTTCTGTTTAACACATGCATGGCTACATATTTTTATTTTTTTGTTTTACCGAATCCACCTCTTGTACATCTTCTGCTTAAGGCTTGCCATTTCTTAAAAGCACAGTGCAGAGCTACTCAGACAACAGATACTGTTCTGGATTGAGACTCTGTTTTGCCAAAGCTATGTTTAATTTCTGCATTTCTGTTAACAGTTCTATACCATTTTTTCAGACTCTCAGAAAAATATATATATATATTACACATATATACTTTTAAAGAATGTTAGGATTGCAGAGTAAGTAAATAAATGTTTGTAGTTATCATCTACCTAACATTTCAATTATGTTACAGGCAACAAATTTGCCCATGGTCTTCACTAGAAAGCACTTGCCAAAAAGAATGTGGTGAGTCAGGTGGAGTGCCTGACCAAAAATGTGGCTGTTCAGGTCTCTGTCTGTAGAGGAGTGCCTGAGCTACTGGTGAAGGGTGGCATGGGGTACCACCTGCATGACGTGTGAACAGATAGATGATCTGTTCAGTATGGTAGCAGAACTCAAGGAGGATGTGGAGAGATTAAGGAGCATCAGGGAATGAGAGCAAGAGATAGACTGGTGGAGTAACCCCTTGCCAAACCTTCAAGAAAGACACTGGAGTGATATCCCCCAAAGTGTGGTGGACCTGCCCTGCCATCATCAGGCAGAAGGAGGGAATTTAAGACATGAGAAGGAGTGGAAACAGGTCCCAGCTCAGTGTCACAAGCAAATGCCAGCCCAGGCGCCCCTGTGTGATTGGTTTGAGTCTCTGAAACCTGAGGGAAAGGCGACTGAGGATGCACTGGAAGATCTACCTGCAAGGTTATCTAGGGTGAGGTGGTTGGCTCCATGCCACAAGACTGTCTCTGCAAAGATGGAAAGAAGGGTAATTGTCGCAGGCAACTCCCTTCTGAGAGAAACAGAGGACCCTATACGTCAGCCAGACTCTATCTGCTGGGACATGCACTGCCTACCTGAAGCCCTGGTCAGAGTTATTACTAGGGAACTCCCTAGTCTGATTCACCCCTCTGATTATTATCCGTTACTGATAGTTCAGAGAAAATTATATAACAGGTAGTTTTTCAGTGTAAATGAGTCCTGAGTCTATACTTAATGCTGCTGAAAACTTATTGTGACTACAAAATAAATAATCCTTTAAATTGAATTTCTGTGGTGCTTATCACTGCAAATGGAGTGTTTCACATTATTGAAGGAAAACACCATTATGAATGCTGTATTTTCAGGATACAAGTTAAATTATCTACATTGATTTGCCAAAATTTCCCTGATGAAATTAATTGTGTTCATTCTCATCTGCATATTCCCTAAATTTTAGGACTTAGATACTTGAAGAAAGCAGTAGACACTCAACCTTGAGGTTCTCTGTGTAAATAAGAAGGAAGTTGGCAGATTATCTATGAGGGTCCTTAGTCTGGAAATAAACTTCTTTATCAACTAATTGGTCTGGGATTCAAGTTTTTAGAAATCTAGACATGTTTCAAAGCCAATCTGTTTTTGTCTTACATTTTCTATTAAGGAAATTGAAGATATTTTAAGGTAAATTCAACATATTTATATTTTAAAAGTTACACTTGATAAACCCAGAATGTTGAACAGTTTTCTTCTAAAAACAGTTTTTTCTGAAAAGTGAAAAAAAAACATGAATGTTAATAAATCAATGTTAACAGTATTATGCAAATATTTATTAAAAATAATAATAGCCCTTTGGATGCAATTGTTTTCCTCTGTGTTTTCTTGTAGTAAATATCAAAAATGAGTTAATATGTAGGAATAATTATTGAAAAAGACTTTTCCAATCTATTCTTGAATAACCTGTTTATAACTGATGCATTTTACCAGAAAATAGGTTATGAAATACCTTTATCTCTTCCACTTGGACAGCAAATACATATGATATACTGGCTTTTTCAAAGACACAATCAGTGTGTGATTAAATGCCCATTTATAGAAATAAAGTGTGCAAGTCATTAGACAATTTTTAAAAATATATTAATTCACATCTGTTTTTATGTCCATATTCTCCGAGTTTTATTTTCCATTTAAAATTATAATTTTCATTTATTTTTGTGGAAAACAAATATTTCTATAATAAATATTTTTATTTATAAAAATGAAAGATAAATATATAAATCATGTTTGATACTCAGCACTTCTCAGAAAAGAACAGTAAGTTAGTTTGGAAAAGTATCATATAGGAGCCCAAACTTATACCTGAAACTTCAAATAAGCCTGTCACTGACCTCAGGGCAGAGATAAGGTTAAGCAGTGTAACAGTGTTTCTGCTCACAACTGATGCCAGAAGTTGCTTTGAGTACTTCTAATGATACACAGCAAAAAAAAAAAAAAAAATAAAAATAAAAATAAAAATAAATAAAAATAAAAATAATTTGGTGAACAAATGGAATAAGTATTAACTTTTTCTTCACATGCAATAAGGTGGATAAAGTTGACTTTATATTGATTACCTAGTTCACCTTAACTCATAAGAGACAGCTCTCACTAACTTTGGAAGAATTTGTGCAGAAATATTTAATAATAGATAAAAGCAACTGTTCTGAGCTTATAGCTTGAATATTTTAATTGTCCTATAGGCTTTTTCTGCAATTAGTTTGCTTCTATTGAAAAGGAAAAGGGTTATTATCGTTTGCAGTAATGTTTGACTGTGAAATTTTCTCATTTTGATGAGTTGATCAGAAATCTTTGATTAAGATCTTATGACCACAGGTGGAGAGTACATGCTGAACTTAGTGTACAATGCATTGAACTACCATGCTAACATGCTGTGCTATAAATATTTCTATATATATATAAAATCTCTATGCATCATTTAGCATCAGAATAACTCCAGATCTGTAAATATGGGAAGACCTACTCACAGATAGAGAACAAAGCCTGTTGTTGTCTACTAGTTAGTTTTCCTATTACATTCAGTATCTTCTTGCAAGACTAATTTCTTAGTGTTCATGCTAACAAACTGGTGAGCATAGTATGCTTAAGGCTATTGCAAAGAAAATCCTTATGATGTTATGTCCAGTCCATTGGAAGCCCATTGGGTTTGAACTTGCCTGTCAATCTGCCAGGCAACATCTGTGCACACGTGATTGTACAAATGGCCAGGTGATTCAAATAGCTCAGATTATCACAACATGCAAGTCATCTTCTGCTCCTTAAAAGTTTATCAACTATATTCCTTTTCTTTGCTCTTTCTGAATTTAATAGAAGGAGTAATTGAATAGCTTATCTGCATAAGGCACACTTGAAGGATTTTAAAGATGCTTTTAAATAAGGTTCATAGGCAGAAAGAGGTTCCATCATACACAGAATTGCTTTTAGGGTGTAAGATAGAATCTTTAATTGAACTTGTGTTGGTTACAGGGAAAGGTTTTAAGAAATAATGAACAGAAACAGGGAACACAATGTGTTGAAAATCATCTGAAGACAGGCTGTCTCATAAAGGTTTGCTTCATTTGTTGCCATAAAATTGGAGCCCTTCAAAGAGTAAGTCTCTTGTTTCTCTCTCTTCAACTAATTATAATAATATTAATAACAGCTCCAGAATCCAAACACGTAAAAACTGTATGGTTCAAGCAGTCTCTAAGTTGTGTCCATCTCCCGAGACATTTTCATCATAACTTAAAGTATGAAGTCCATGAGATAAGCACTCAAACTGAAGTTGTTCCTGGTTTGTGAAATTTTAAGGTAATAGTCTAATGACTTAGTGCGTTCTGCCTTTTTCTGTCTTGGGACTTTCAGAACCTGAAAATATCCATAACTGAAGCTTTACACACTCTTCCATTTCAGACAGCGCTTTTCAAAATCTTACAGTTTACATGTGAAATTGTGTAGCTCACTTTGATGTTCAGCCATTGTGAACACTGTATCAGCATTCAAAGTCCATCTTTAACACTCCCTATTATTCTATTTGGCTGTAAAAATGGCTAGAAATAAAATTCTCAGATATATTAGTCATTGTGTTTTCAAGTGAAAGCAGTCCTAGCAGTGAAACTTACAAGTGTCAACGTTCCAAGCCATGGAACAGGCTGCCCAGAGAGGCTGTGGATGCCCCATCCCCTGAGGATTTCAAGACCAAGTTGGGTGGAGCCCTGGGCAGTCTGGTCTAGTACCCAATCAGGAGGTTGGTGGCCCTACCTGTGGCAGGGGAGCTAGAATTTGATGATTCTTGACCCAAGCCATTCTGTGATTCCATGATTCTTTCTATTTGAAGCTTTTTATTAAGATTTGAATCCTGTGACTACTCAATAGGTCTGTCTAAATAGTGTTGCCAAAACAAAGGATCTGTCTAAGCCTCTGATGTAGGGCAATAAAGACTTTCTTAAGAGCAGTGCTGTTTCATTTCTATTCCAGCTTTTCTGTCATCTACAGAATTTTCTCGAGCACTTAAAGCAAGGTGCTTTTTCATGAATACATCCATTGTGCAAGACCAAGTGCATCATCCCTTTTAAACATGTTCTTCCTTCTTCCACATTTTTTCATGTTCAGCTAATGCATAATCAGAAGGTGGTTGGGTGATGTTTTTGTTTATTATAGAATCATTATGGTTGGAAAGACCACTAACATCATCTAGTCCAACCACCAATACATCACCACCTTACCACTAAACCATACCCTTCAGTGTGATATATACATACTTCTTGAATACCTCCAGGGACGGTGACTCCACCACCTCCCTGGACTTCCTATTCCAATGCCTGACCACTTTTTCTAAGAATAATTTTTCCCTAATTTTCAATCTGAACCTCCCCCTGCACAATTTAAGGCCATTAGCTCTTGTCTTATTGCCAGTAATCTGAAAGAAGAAGCCAACTCTCACCTCACTACCGTCTCTTTTCAGGTAGTTGTACAGAGTGACAAAGTCCCCTCTGAGCCTTCTCTTCTCCAGACTATTTTCCCCTTGATACTACAGCAAGGAAAATTATTGCAGGAAGTTCCATAGGTACATAACTGTAAATTAATAAGAACCTTGCTTACATTTTGCCTTGTTTGCAGAATCTTCAACATAATGTAATTCAGCCTCATTTATTTAATGACCATGATGGAAAATAAATAAATCTTTGGACAAACTGTCAGGAGAAAGGGGCTAGCCGATTTTAAAGGATGCATGCCAATTAGTATTGCCCTCTAGTGCCATATGGTCTGGAAAACTAGCCAAAATATGGTCTGCTAAGCTCCTGGAATTCAAATTGGAGTCCCTAGTCTGAGGAAATGTAAGAGAGTTCATTGTCGTCCACGCTTTCAAAAACCTGTTGCTCAATTATTTCAGATGTGCAACTTGCCTGCGTAACCCCTTCACTTCTGAAGGGGTTCTGTGTCTCCTGTAGAGACACAATGTACCCATGCAAGACATGTAAAAAGGGCACAGGTGGACTTTATTGTTAGAAAAGAAAAAGCAAATACATAGTCATTTCAGGAAAAAATATCTCATGCTCGGGGTTCTGATATAAAGAACAGTGACAGAAGAACATCATTAGCAGCTGTCTTAGATAAATATTTTACACCCATAGTGGTAGTACATTAATATTGATGATATATTGATATTTTCCAGATTTGCTACATATATTAATGAACTACAGGAACAAACAACCAGAAGGAGTGGGATGATTTGTTACTCTGTAGCTTCCCCAATTTCCTGTCATCCCAAGGCTATGCTTTATCGAGAATAATGAATGGAATTCATATGGAAACCTCATTAACATGCATTAGTTGTATCACAGTGTGTCTCATGGTTTATCAGGGTCAATTCAGGCAAACCTCCATATCTTCAGAAAATCTTCCTCTTCCTTAGAGAAAACTAAGAAAGAATTAGGATGTCTTTAAGGAAAAAGCTTTTCAAGCTGTTTTTGGTTTATTGCTAAGTGGTAAAAGTGGTTCAACCAATTCACTTGCCAATGAATATAGTTTTATTGCTATCTTTATCAAATGGGTCCATAATATTAAACATGTATATAACTTGTATTTTCTAATTATGTTGATTAGAAATGTTCTAGATGACTATCTGTCTATCACTTTCATTCATAAGAGATTTCCCGGTTTCTGGAGGTTACACTCCCTGTTCTTTTTGCTCATAGTATCCACAGAGGTCCGGTTTGCTTGTTTGTGCATAGTGAATCCTGTACAGTACTGTCAAGTTTGCTGTACCAAGTGGCTGTACAGAAATTCTGCAAGACAAGGTCCCAGCTCAGTTTATAGGGAACAGATAGACAGTGATTCATTTTGCCCAAGGCATATATACATCTCAGTGTCACCTCCAGTCAGCTGATGGGTTTACATGTTGTCTTATTAACCCCTTCAGAGAAAAATGCTAAAAGAAGAAAAAATGATTTTTACCCCTGACTGATTTTTTTTTCTTTCTTCCTTTCTTTTTTCCTTCTTTCTTTCTCTCTTTCTTTCTTTCTACCTTTCCTTTTTTTTCTTTTTTCTTTTTTTTTTTTTTTGTGGTTGTTGCTCATTGTTTTTTCCTCAAGTCTTATTCTTTGACCAAACAAAATACTTAGGAGGAAAAAAAGAAAAAAGAAAATAGAACTTATATCTAACTTTTCTCTGAAAAGAGCTTGAAGAGTAAGTGCTTTTACTAACAGTTGAACTACCTGTGAAGAAATAATAACAATTATTTAATCAAGCCAACCAATCCAGCATAGTTTTACTGTTTTATTTATTTATTTTTATTTTTTATTTCTGCTTATTTTTTGTTGTTGTTTCTTTTACAGAAAACTTATGACTAATGAAGATTTTTAATCCTAAATGTTACCACATAATTTGATGTCTATGCAAAGTGCATTTTATTTCTTTATATTCTAGAGACTGCTCTTATTTTACTGAACATTTTTAAAGTTCATAAGCACATTGCTGTAGATGTGATTACACTTTCAGTTGGCACAGCATTTTCCTGTTGATTGCAGGGTGGTAAATGACTCCCTTTGGTGCCTTTTCCTCTCATCTGGAGCACAGAGCTTAACTGCTGTGACCACTTATGTGACAAATTTGGCAGATGCAAGATCCCAGATGGAAAGCTCTCAAATTTGCATTTCCACGGTAGCATCTGGGTATATGATTGGCTTCCTGGCTGACTCCTTATAAGATCTCTTGGTCTTCTACACATTTCATGGTTATAATAGCTGCTGCAAGACTTGTAGAGCTCGGTAATAGCAGACTATACACTGGACCTTCTAACTTGCATGATCCTCTGAAGTTATATATTTATCTAGTATATAAATGAATAAATAACCTTAAAACATCAAATTGATCACTGACTTAGTTTGACCATTCTGCTCCACTGTTCAAAAGTGAATGTTTATTGAGGTGGTCAAGCATCTGTCTGTCATTATGAGTCACTTTTTATTCTCTGTTGTGAGATAGCTCAGAGAATTAATAATTTCAAAATTCATTGACTCGAATGAAAGGTACTAAGTAAGTGCAGGGAATTACTTCATTACTAATGTTCTAGAACCTGCCACAGATCTGCTCAATTGCGAATGATGGCTTAGCTTGTGCTGGGACTTCCTTATTAACTAAAAGATGGCATTTATGCTTTTCCTTGTCCATCAGTTGGCAAATATTTTTGTATTATCTACAAATACTTTAACTAAATTAGGATGCAATGTTAGAATAAGTGAAGGACTTTCAAATAGATATTCAGCAATCTTCATATCCCTTTATTTTGCTTGTGATCAGTTAGTTTGTTTTCTTTGAAAATATGGGATATGTCTAGAAAGGAGTCCCTTTCAAATTCTTTAGAAAATAGCTGTACAGTCAGATAATGAATTCAAATTTCTGAATTAGGTGTCATAATAACACCTAATAGTAATAATACGGTGTTCTAATAATACCTAAGAATATCTTCTCAATGAAACATTCATTATGTTCAAGAAAAATGAATGGTATTTTCAATAAACTATGGAAAACCAGAAGTTTCGTCAAAACTGGATGAAGTTTGTATGTACTTTATGCAGTATCTTCTCGTGTTAATTAAGCAAACAATCAAAAATATCAGTAACTGTAAAACAGTCTCTCCTATATTTTTCCTTTATTTTGAACTTTGAAACTTCTAAGTACTTAGCTTCTGCTATTTCAGAGTATAAAATTAATTTTCTTCATATTATAATGGTATTCTGAGAATGATCATTAGTAAGCATAACAAGTGACTTCAAACAGCATCAAGCACAGTGATGAATGTTCTGATGCCTCATATCATAAAATGTAAGTAATTCAGTAAGAGCAAATCTCAGGATGAATTGTGGATTCGGAATAAGCATATCTGCCCTTCAACTAACTTCAGATATGTGTACAACTTGAAGATCCAGGTAGTGTTGATATTAAAATGCATAAACTTCCTTCTTAGGAACACATCACAGCAGTACTGTGGAAATTACAGAATTGTCACATTAGTTTAAGTAATGCTTCAGGATGAAGGTTTTTTTTTTTTTTTTTTAAAGCATTCTTTTGCATGTGTGCCTTCTAGGGAAACAAGACCTCTCACTCCCATCAGTGCTTACATAATGATCTCAAATTTCGACTTCTGTGATGCCAAGTGCCGAATTATGATGACTATTCCTAAATGACTGTCTTTTTCTAGCAGTTTTCTGTTTTGCCTTTAAAACAAGGATGCAGAAAAGAATTCCTTCCTCACTATGAATTGCTACTTCTGTCCATCATCTACACAGATTACTTTATCTTATAATATGCGTAGGCCCTGAATAATTAATGGTTCTTATGCTTATTTCAATAGCAGCAGTATTTTGTATTCCTACAAACAGGAGGGGAGTCAACTTTTTACAAGGGTAGATAATGGCAGGACAAGGGGAAATGGTTTTAAGTTGAAGGAGGGAAGATTTAGATTGGATGTCAGGGGAAAGATCTTTACCAAGAGAGTGGTGAGGTGCCGGAACAGGCTGCCCAGAGAGGCTGTGGTTACCCATCCCTGGAGGTATTCAAGGCCTAGTTGGATGGGGCCTTGGGCAGTCTGGTCTAGTAGTAAAATGTGGAGGTTGGCAGCCCTGCCACAGGGGGGTTGGAGCCTGATGATCCTTGAGGTCCCTTCCAACCCAAGCCGTTCTATGATTCTAGAATTTGTCAAGTACTGAAAATTTTCATTTTCTTTTCTGGATTTTTTAAGTAGTAACACCACCACAGGGGAAAAAAAAAAAAAAAAAAAAAAAAAAAAAAAAAGGCATAACATTATTTTACAATGAGTAAAATAAGAAAAGTGTAGAGATAAGAATTTACGAAGTTGTTAAGATGTACCTGTAATAGGCTTTGCAAAAATGTCATGTAGAGATTAAATTAAAAAAAAAAAAAAGAAGAAGAAGAAGAAGGGAAGGGGAAGGGGAAGGGGAAGGGAAAGAGAAAGGAAGAAAAAGAAAAAAAAATAAGAAGGAAAATAACACCAAACCACCACTAAGCAGCAACAGCAAAGTCCAACTCAACCTCTTATGGTTAACTGAAGGAATAAAAAGGCCCACAAAAATTAACTTGCAGTAAGTTATGTGAGCAATACATAGGCAGTAATGTTGAACAAATCACTAATCAGTTTAGAACCATTTGTTATCACTATAAAATATCAAAATCAGTAACTGATTGATGCAGAGGATAATTTCAGATAGATTACTGCTATTGAATTAATTTTCAAGGCCTGATTTATTCTTTCTTAACATAATGTAGTTAAATTCTCATTTCTCTCAGTTTGGTTGTACTCCAGCTAAGAAAGCATATAAGCTAATGCAGGTAAAAAAAAATATTTATTGGTTTGCGATATAATTTAGGTGTAGATTTTGCAAACTATATGGACCAATCAGAGTTGTGCTAGTGTGTAACTATGCTATCCTTTTAAGAAAATGGAGAACACACTGAGTAGGAATCAAAGTTTATTCACAATTTGATATTTCAACCAAACAAAGTATTATAGATTTTGTGTCAGAATCTGGTGTCTCATACAAATCCACAGTACTACACTGAAGCTAAAAAAAATTTCCAGTCATGTTGCTATCAGTGTTTAGTGCCTTCTCACAATCACACTGTGATTTATTACATTTTTAGATATTTAAATACTGTTCTTGTCATTCAGTAGTTGGCTATCTCCTACTAATCATGCCTTCCAAATACTGGCTATCTCTGGTATTGTACTAAATGCTGTTTGTGCTGATGCTGAAAGTTTGACACTGCAGGTGTAAAGCCAAAGCCTTATCACTTTTGTCTATTAAAGATCTTATGACATTGACCTGCAAGAATAAATTGTTACTATCTGTTTCTTCTATAAACTGCAGTTCGCGAAATTACATTCAGCCTTCCTAAATTCCTTCTGTTGTGCCATTTTGATATTTTTCACTTTCTCTCCTAAAACTGTTGTGTAATATTGCTTTATGCTGTTAAACATCTGCTGTATTCCACCCCAGTGGTGTCTGATTCACTGGTAGGTGTAGACTGCTGTGTGCCTGGTACATGAAACACTTAGGCACCCTTTGGGACAAACATAAATGCAAAGTGTTGTAACAAATCTGTAGTCACCAAGGACTTTGTAGTCACTAAGGACTTTGTGGTTGTCACTATGTTGAAAGTTATAGCAACTGGGAACATTAAAAGCACCAGCTACGAAACAGTAGAATCAGCTTTTAAATTAGACGCATCTGACTCCCAGACAGAAGAATTTGTAGAAATGTAGGAATTATGACACACACTTGAACAGCTGTTACCAATCTCTTAGAAGACATTGCCAGATTTCCTGAAAATACTGATTCTTACCATTCTCCTGACACAATATGACTCTGGATGCCTCCTGAGAGAAGGATGTGACTTGGAGACTGTAAAACAAAGGAGGCCTGCCTAAACTTATCTCCATCAGTGCCATTGAAATTTCCATGAACAAGCTGGATGGGGAGTGTTATACACCAGAGAGCTGCATCTGGAAACATCAAATTTTGCACAATTGACACAATAGCAGTGATTCAGAAATCAGTTCAGTGCTCCAGTGGGAAAACAAAAACAAAACAAAACAGATTTTTATAGCTTTGACAAATGTTGACATGAGATTGAGGGAAGTGATATGGAAAAAACACCAAACTCTTCATAGATTACTGGAGTATAGGACAAAAAAAAAAAAAAAAAAAAGTATAAAATACACTATTGATAAGTTTATAAATATATTATATATTTATTTATAAAGACTCAATACATTAAGAAAGAAATGCAGTTTTTATAGATGATTAAGATAAGCTCTCTAGTAATTAATCTTAAGTATGTGTCTCTTCTCATAATCTGGGAGAAATAGTACTTGCAACTTGTTGCCTCTTGGAAATGTAAATAACTGTTGCTGATTCTGTTAGGTTTTTTTTGTTTTTGTTTTTGTTTTTTGGAGAAGAACTGCATGAGTACTGTATAAAGTAGCTCCACACAGATGTTTGATGATTCAAAGTTCTGAATTACTCCTTCCTGGCCATTTTCCTTTAAGCTAAAAGCCTGTGATGTATTCATACTCAAAGGTCAATCTTTATTAGAAGCATAAAATGAAGTTTGTTTGTTTGATTTTAATAGGGAAAATTCATGGAAAATAAGGCAGTAAAGACATTGCTGTAAGGCAGAAGAGCTCCCCAGGGCAATGATTGTGACTCCAAGCTGCTGGAGTTCAAGGAGGCACTCAGACATAGAGATTGAATTTTGGGTGGTCTTGTGTGGAGCCAGGGGTTGGATTCATTGATTCTTATGGGTCCCTTCCAACTGAGGATATTCTATGGTAGACATGTGCCAAGTATTAATAAATTTCCACCACATATACTCTGTCCTTGTGAGAGAGAAATCTTCCTCCCTAAAAGTAATTTCAGTGGCTTAATGAGTTGCAGGAAACTCTGTACCAGACCCTTACGAAACCTCCTACCAGTCTTCAGGTATGCTTCCCACTCATTTCTCACCCTTAGAGAATGCATGAGTTAATTATTCTTTGCTCAAAAGATAGTTTTTTTTATCTTTTTGACACACTTGAGAATTTGAAACTTTTCATAATTCAACCCTCTTTGTCTAAAAGAGTGTAATTTAGAAACAAAATAATATAAATAAATAAAAACCTGTCCATTACAACCACACCTACACACATATACTCATTAAGAAAATTCCCATACTGAAAAACCAAAGGGATTAAGCTAGGTTTATATCTTCCTTAATTGCAGAGAAATCCATACATTTTCAAATGTGATCTAATCATGCTTCAAATCTGTGCATATAGCAAGAAAATAAACTGATTTTATCTCTTTAAAAGAATATTATTATTTTTTTTTCTTTTTTCATCTCTCAGAATTGACAAGGTCTGCTCTCACAACACAATTGGCAAGGTCTGCTGAAAGCAGTATTTGCTAGATACAGCTGCCAAAATATCTTTTGTTTTGGAAAGCTAGATAGTGTTGTCCACAGACAAGAGTAAAACAGTTACAATCGTAAAGATTTGTAACACTCCCAGCAGTCACCTGAAGACTTTCTTCTACAGGTCTAGAAGTATCTTAAGGTTTTTATTTTTAGACCTTAAAACAAATGCCATCTTCAGGAGTTAAAAAATCTTAAAGAAAATGTAATAATGCCCCATGATTCTTTCTCTGTTTTCTAGCAATATTTAGCGAAGCTGTATTATTCTGAGAGTCAAACCTCCCCTTGAAAAGGAGGAGCTTTTTTTTTTCTTCTAACTTCCACAATTCTTGTTCAAAATACAGCTAAAGTTTCAATACTTTACTCATGGTACCCATAGCTGTTCAATTAATTCCTGTTAAGGACTAACACCGATTTGCTAATAGTAATGGAAGTATAAAACAAAAGGCAGGTTGATGTTATATTTCGCTAAGAAAAGATCCGATTGCCAGGATTACTGAATTTTCTCAAATCACAGATTTCTATTTAAAGTACTTAACACTTTTCTTGTTTAACCAACAGTTTGTCAGAAAGGGAACCAATTCAAGTTAGCTCATTGTTATAAAACACTGGATTTTACATAGTCAAACAAAAACTTTCATAACCTACAAGCAATTAGAAAATAATTATGATTTTGTCCCTCTTCAAATAATTTGTTACTTTATTTCTTCATTCTTCTGCAGTATGACAATATACTCAGTGACAGCACATCAGCAAGAAGAAAATCTGAACAGCTGGGAATGTGAATTAAAATCTCATGATGACTTCAGCCCTGGAATCGATGCTTATTGCTATTCCTCACAAGCACTATACATTTAAGTTGGGCATGCGACTACACATGTACATTTGCATTTATACCTGTTTGGATAAGGTAGATCATCCATGCAGCTTTCAAGCTAATGGTTTTTTTCTTACGATAAGCCAATACTGTTTCCAACTATGTCAGCTATTAATAATGTTTTTTATTTTATATATATGTTATCATTGATATTTCTTCAATGTTAGCCAAAATGTATACACTTCACTGAAGCATAAAGAGGTGAAAAATAATTTTTCATTTACAGATCAACGTTCTTCAAAAGAATTTGAAGGTATTTATGAATGATCCCAAATTTCCTAAGCTCATCACTGTAATTTTCCCCACGTACATCACTGTAATTTTTGATATCAGTGTTTTAAATGACTCACATAAAATGTGCCTTTGTGCTAATGCTAAAATAAAGAAATGCAAACTAAGAAAATAGTTTTAACAAGTTTCACCTATAAAGAAATACTCATAATAGAAGTAGCAAATGACTGTGCATTTACAATTTGCACATTATCCAAGTTCCTAATTTTCAGCATTTTCTCCTAAGAGGAATTATTTTAGAAAGAGATAGGTAAGAGGGCAGAATAATGATTATGTTCATGAATAGCTAGGAATAAACAGAACTGTAATCTTTCAGAAATCCTACATTAAGTACAGTGAAAATAAACAAGTACTAGCTTGTTACAACAAGCTTTGTTAATATACATTGTATTGAGACACTGCCTTTCTTTCCTCTCATTACAAACATACATTAATTTCCTACACCCACACCTATATTTTGTCACTGTAATATAATAATGAATAAGTAATCCCTGGACGCTTCAAAATGCTTATGAAAATAAGCCACAAGGAGAGGATTGTTAATGTTAAAGATAAATTAAAGATAAAATTACAACAGAGGATAAATTAAAATGTACATTGCTCATAACCAGTTAACAAAATCATTAAGTGTGGCTTTTTTCTTCTACTTCAGAAAATGACTTTGCTAACGTATGCACTGAAGAGCAATCCTTGTGCTGAAATGCCATATCACCAAAACACACTTATGTCCATCAGGTAAAATATTTCTCTCTTAAAACACAGTGTAAAGCTATGAATTGCATGAGGCCACATTCATGATGATTACCAACTGTAGCTGCAAATAGGAAACACTTTCTTTTTAACCATACACCATGGATAGTGGAAATGAAATCTGATGCATGGGTCTTCCTTGGAAATGGAAGAACTTGCTCGATAGATACAGTTTGGATGGCAACTGCACTTTTGGCAGTAACAATTTCATTTCAGGTAAAAGAGTAAAATTTGTATATATATATTTGTATATACAAATCATTGTGAAGAAGTGAGTTACACATTTGATACAGAGAAGGAAAGAAGCTCTGTCTTTCAGTCAGCTAGATATCATGAGTAGGAACCATGAAATTCTGTGCTCTATTCTGTTTCCCATTTCACTGGTATGATACTGAGCAGAGCAGTTCTACTTCATTGGTTGGGGTTTTTTTTGTTGTTGTTGTTTTTTGTTTTTTGGTTTTTTTTCCAGATTTCCAGTTAGAAAAAGATCAGCTAATGCAGGTCATTCCAATTGTGTATTATCCCTTAAAGAATGAATTGGAATGGTGTCTAGAACAGAAATTTCTGTTACAGAGTTTAATTAGAAGAAGGGTTAACTTGTAATATATTAAGAAAATTACCACTAATATAAAATAAATTTTTTGAAAGAATAATGATTATAAATAACATGATGACAAGTGAGAAATTGACAAAACAAAGTCAGCAACCCTAATTCCTCTTTTTTCATTCACATAAGCGTACAACCTTCAATAAAGAAAACACAAGCTATTTTTCCACTGAACCTTTACTTTCACAAGTATATAAATTGGATAACACAACATTTGCCATTTATCACATGTGGCTCCATGACTAAATTGCTCCTCACTATGCAAAGAAAGTGTAATCACTTTCTTGGCCAATTATTTTCTCAGTTTGTTTTCCTATTACTAACAGCAAAACTAAAAAGAAGATTCTTGTGCCTTGAGAAAGTTAAATCAAATCACTGTATGCTCATGTTAATTATTCCCATTTTCCTTGCTGAAATATAGGATTGTAGCTGTTTTTAATGTACTCCTAAATGTCATGTGCTTAAATGTTAAAGCAGCAATTCTCTTTCTCTGTAAAGATGGGCAAATGCATTTTTGTAAATCATTTGCAATTTAGTTAGATTAAACTCTCCTTTATTCATGTAGTTAACCAGCAATTCAAGTATTTATTCTGGGACAAAGAGAAGCATACTGAAATATATATATATATATATATATATATATATATATATATAAGGCAATATAGCAAAGAAAGGGAACAAACAACTAGAAAAAAATCTATCTGGTGGATTATGGTATGTCATATTTTTCTCCGAGTTTCTCTTCCTATAGGCAAATAGCTTACATAATTTTAGCTACAAATTATACTATTACATTTCAACATTACAGATTACATTTCATTTTATCTGTGCTAGCCTGACGCATCTGTGAGTAGAGTAAGCACCCTAAGGATGAAAAATAATAGGGATAGCTTACATCAAGTAAGAATAAATTACTCTGCATTCAGATGTCAATGTCTATTTCCAATTGACAGTTTATTGTCATTTCCTTCTAAATGTGTGTGTCTAGTAGAATAAGAATTTTTAGGCTTAGTACATGATTTGTTTGGCGAAATTGCTGTATATAGATGTGACATAGAATTAACCTGGGCAGCTTTAACCTCTAGAATCAGAGGTAAATTTCACTATTCTGTTTGTTGGGATGTGAATTTATTTATTGAAATCTAGTTCAAATCTATCTGGGCTGATGTTCTATTTAGACTATTACTATTAAGTTATTAATTTAAATCTCTTTTTCTGTCTTCAAACTACACTGTAGTTACAAGCGTGACAGTCTAAGACCCATATTACACAGATGAGAACAATAAACACTGGAGTACTATATGTGCTGATGGAAAAGTAGGAGAATCATTTTAGCTTAAAAATTCATAATTTTCATTATGAATACAGTATAAATTTCAACATATATGCTTCAAAAATACTTTCTCTAAGATGATATGAAATCTCTGGGTTTTTTTTACAGGTTGTTTATTGTCCTTTCCCTACTTTCATTTAAATGCCAAAAATATTTTAAACCAGGATGGAAAGTCTGGTTTCTTCTTTATCTGTAAGGATTCCAGAAGACACAGATTGAAACAGAAGAAAGATAGGGATGAGCATCTCCAATCTTAATTCCAATTATCAGTAGCATTATATAAATTCTTTACATAATTTGTACAAACTAGCTTCTTCATTTTCTGCTTTATGGAACCACTTGTTAAGCACAAATCTCTTCAGTGGAACATAGTTTCTTCCTCAGCATGTATTAAACCTGCAACCAGTATGTTGCTCTTATTATAATGCCATTAAACTAAAACATGATGCTTTGAAAATGGTTTATACTGCAGTTTGTACTGCACATTTTGTAATGCACTAATCTAGCGTGAAAAAAAGAACTGTTCTCATTTTGCTAGCATTATATGTACTCCTTTTTTTTTCGTGTATAGAGGGGAGAAAGATACAAGGACAAACAAGGAGACATTTTAAGTCTGCGTAAATTAAAGCAAATCCACAATTCTCTCCTAGTCTCTATCATTCTATATAATTTCTCTTCCTTCCTTCACTCCCCTTTCAGAAAAGCTGGAAAAGGAGCCTCCTTCTTGTCTTTACCTTTTTCTTTCATTTGGAAGCTCTCAGTTTGACTGAGAAGTAGCCAAGCAGTTGTTAAGGAAAAGACAGAAAGCATAAGGGTAGGAGCATGAAGTGCAGAATCACATGACCGGGAGCTGTGACTCTTAACTGGGATGTAATTATGACTTCACACATTTCTACCCAGATCAGATATACAGGCTATTTATATTAACTCAATCTAGTCCATCAAAACAGCACAATACTGTTGTGATTGCTGCAGATACTGTGAGGAGGACCTTCATGTTTGGTGCAAAATTGCATCACAGAACAGTTTTAACATCAGCCACAACTACTGATATTCTTCAGTTTTTCTTTACTTCTTGGTTGTGCTATTTCTAGCCATAAATGGAACAACATAAAGGATGTTTAGACTTGTGTAAAGTTATTTTTTAATTTGGAAAGTATTTACATATTTTGTTCAAGTTAACTAGTTTTCCTCTTAGTATACTATATATCTATAATGAAAACCAGATGTGAAGAAGTTTTCAGGTACACAAATTAAGGTTGCTACTTCTGTCTTTAAGAAAAGCAACAAGATAAAGAAGATTCCTCATAACTTAGCTTTTGCTTTCCATTTAGCACTATTGGTTAGTGTTGACAATCAACTCTTATTAGAATGCTAGGGTTTTTTTTTAACCCTACGTGAGCTCGCAGAGTTGATCCATCTAGCAGAAGCCAGAATACCTTAAGAAAAGGACAGCTGTATCAAACTTAACTCTTAAGAGAGTCTTAGATACCATACAGAACACTACTGCCTGGTCAACTAAAGAAACTAAGAAATCTATTACAGATAAAATGTGAGGTTTCACAAATTGTTTTAAATACACATCTTACTCCACAGTGATTCAGAGCACCAATAACCTCTTCTCCACTTCATATTTTCTGCTTGCTTCAGTGACACAGAAACTTTGAACTACTTGCCCAAAGTCAGTTTTCATAAGCAAGGTGCTATTTTTTAAGGTAAATAAAACTATTTTCTTTCCTAAAATGAGCTCACTTGGCCCTTAATTTCAGACAACACTTCAAGCTACAGCCTCTTCAGAAGTGAAAGTGCAAGTTGAAGAAAGTGAGTCATTAGAATTGCTCAGGAAAATTATTCACCGTCAGAGTTCCAGGCAAACTCCAAGTCACACACATAGCGGGCCTAATCCTTGTCTCCTCACGGCATGTTTTTCTTTGAACTCCATTGGAAGACACAGTGCAAACTCAGCTTTATGAAGAATTTGGAGAAGGCCCAAACACATCTTTTTTAACAGAAGGTTTTCATAAATAGGACTTTTATCCTAGGCCAGCTATTTCAATCAGACTTCTAAGTATAAAGACTTTCTGTGCAGTAGTCCCTAAATGCATAATCCCTGCTGAGCCAGCTGGTTAGAGGAAGCTGCCACCCATCTGTAATTCTCAGCAGGCAGACATTTTATACACTTGGGAGTTTAGTTATTCTCTAATACTGAGCATTCTGCTCACAAAAAGCTTAGAAATGCTGGTGAATATAACCTGGCTTTTGTTAAATTGCACTTTAGCGTACCTGAATTCCCAAACCAGAGTTTGCATTTTACTTTTCCTCTCATTTTCCCTTCAAAAAAATGGAGAAGTAAATCTCTGTGAATGTAAGGAAACCTATTTTTCATAAACAAAGAGATCCATGAGTAATATATGGTTTGAAGTAAATTTCAGAAAACATACACTACTGGAAGCTGCCAGAATACTCTGAAGAGTGAAACAAAATATGAACATAATTGCGAACCTAATAAGATGCAACAAAGCAAAGTGCAAGGTTTTACACTTGGATCAAGGTAATCCCAGATACATATACAAACTGGGAGAAGAACTCCTTGACAGTAGCCTGCTGAGAAGAACTTAGAGGTCCTGGGAGATGAAAAACTTAACATGAGCCAGCAATGTGTACTTGAAGTCTGGAAGGCCAATGGTATCCTGGGTTCAATTAGAAGAGAGGTGGCCAGTGGTGCGAGGGAAGAGATTGTTCCCTTCTATTCTGCCCTCATGAGGGCCCATCTGGACTACTGGGGCCTCCAAAACAGGAAAGATGTGGAGCTTTTGGAGATGGTTGAGAGGAGGACCATGAAGAGGATCCAATGGCTGAAGCACTCTCCTATGAAGATATGCCAAAGGTCTGGGCTTGTTCAGCCTGGAAACGAGAAGGCTGCGGGCAGACCTCATTATGATCTTCCAGTATTTAAAGGGAGTTTATGAACATGAGGGAAATCAACTTTTTACACAGGTAGTGATAGGACAGGGGGGAATGGTTTTAAACTAAAGGAGAGAAGATTTATATTAGATGTCAGGGGGAAGTTTTTTTACTGAGAAAGTGATGAGATATTGGAACAGGTTGCCCAGAGAGGTTGTGGATACCACATCCCTGGAGGTGTTTAAGTTAGATGAGGCCCTGGGCAATCTGATCTAGTACTTCATCTAGCAGCTGGCAACACTGCCTTTGGTAGAGGGGTTGAAACTTGATGATCCTTGAGGTCCCTTCCAAACCAAGCCTTTCTATGATTGTTTTATTCCATGATAAAAATAAATATGATTAAGAGTTTTATATGTTGTTCAGAGTCACCTGCTAGAAAAGAAAAATAAATATCTCCTATTGTCAAAAAATCACTTGTCTTTGTAAAGTTAATAATGAGAAATTATACCATTGCATTACCTAATGAAGAAGGAATTACCAAGAATTGCCATGATGTGCTTAGCATGTTATCACTAGATAACACAATGACATCACTGTGACTAAATGCATTATTCCTACTGTTTTCAATAAAGTAAACATACCTACAAAGGTATTGTAAAAATCCATATGTTACTTCTCTGGTGAGAAATCACTTTTAGAATGAGGTTTTTGGTATTTGTTTCCTTTTTTAGTAGAAGAAGTAAACCTTAAAATGTAGGATTATAAACTGACATTACACACTGTAATTTAATTTAGAGCAACCCTTTTAAACCACAGTCCCTTTCAATGGCTAAATATTACTTTTGCCCCAATGCAGCTTCCAGAATTTAATTATGAGAATAACTACTACGTTTTGTTCTTTTACACTCTGCATTCATTGTGCCCAGTGATGTCAGATTGAGCTATGCCTATGGATGTTTTGAACAGAAAAAAATTATGCGTTAAGAGTAGTTTTAGGTTTTCTCAAATTAGCTCAATAGCAATGGAATCAGTGAGGGCTATAAGGTTTGAGCAAGAGCCTAAACTTTGAATCCTTCTGTCTTAGTCCATGTTGTTTTTTGTTATAAACAAGATATACAAATACCTTACTAGTAGGCAATAAGAGATAATAGTAAATCTCAGTGTAAGCATCAAACACCTAATAATTAGGCTGTGCTGTTGTGTATCAATAAATTTCTTATCATTTTCTGGAAATCTGTTTTTCTATGTTATTTACTGTAAAAAGAGATTGTAAATGCAGGTGTGACTTAGTAGCTTATCTGAAATAAAAGAAGCGGGCATCATCACTGTTCACAACTGAAAAGTTTCAGAATGCCAGACCAAATGTAGGTAGTGGCTAAACTGATGGGTAAGAACTTTTGTTAGCCTCATTACTTTGATCAATCTTAACCACCTTACAATAATCTTAATATCAGAAAAATTAAAATTCACATTTATTTTAGAAACTTGAGGCAACTTAGATTCAAGCTTACTTCTTCCAAACAGTTCCAAATCTTAAGTATTCAACAGCCCATTATTAGGTATTCTGAGAGCAGCTCATACTGCTATTTAAATTGACACTAGCAACTATAGTGTTATTTTTTTGAAGTAGATATAATTGTTTGCTGCTGCACTGGATTTCAGAACAGACATGTCCAAATTACGACGTGTTGATAGCTATGCTAGTGACAAAATTTATCATTCTGTGGAAAGGAAGAAAATTGCTAACCTTCACTAAAGCAGAAGGAAGATTCTTATAAAGACTAGCAAAAACTGCATCAGTAAAATTTGTCCATAATTGAAGAGAATATCCATTCTTGAGCCCAGAAATGTTAGCTGAGGGCCTGCTTGATTTAAAAATAAATACATAAATAAACAAAAAGAGGACAACTAGAAATGTAGCCAAATAGTACATGGGACCATTAACTTACACTTTCGAGTGCATTTTAATTAAGAATTAATAGAATTATAATTTGATTTTGGAAGACATAGTCAAGAAAACATGAATGGCTATCTAGTACAAATTGCAAACTGCAGCAACTGCAGGGAAAGGGATGTGACAACAATTAGTGATTTACTGGAATCTCTGGAAGGTGGAGATATAGCTTCAGGAATCAGTGTAGACAAAGCTTTGACTCAGACTCTTTTCAGGTTAGTCAAACACTTACATACCACCATACTCTGAGTAATTTCAGAGGTAAACAAGACATTTCTTGTGTAGATAAGCTGAACCATACAGTATTAAGTCTGCATAATTTTGTTATCTTCCCATTTTTTGTTGATTTTATTTTCCTCCATTTGTCTTCTGGCCAACCCCACAAAACATTCACTTTCATTTCTATGCATATTTTTATACTGCACTAAATGACATTAAATTCAATTTGTGCACAAATTGAAATGCTTTTTAACACCACAAAGTTATAACTGAGTAATTTATAGTCTCACGATTTATTTTAAAATTCCTGTACATGAGGGGAAATTGGAGTGCTAAGTACAAATACAATTGGCATCCTTGTAGTACTGTATTTTTATCCTTTAAATTATCCACTAAAGAAATGCATGACCACACATACAGCTAATAATATCAATGAATTCAGGATTTAATAGTGATCTCTAAAAATTATTACATTTTTACTAAAAATAAATCAATAATAGCACTGCATGAGATCTCCTAGAGACAGATGCAAATATGTTCACATATGCCTTGCTATTTTCTTTCATTTTATTTCTAAATAAAGAGTTAGGATTAATGGTAAATGAAAGATTAAGCTTAAAATTGCTAACTCTATTTCAGGCCTGGATGTAATATTTAATTTGAGAAAAATCCCTTCTTCCCTACTTTTTCTTTTCATATTCCCCTTTTTTCTTCCCCCCCTCACCTCTCCCTTCAGCTCAGAACATCTGTACTGCATGCCTTGCAAGGGTCTCGGGAGGCTGACCTATTCTACAGACCGGCTTTGGAGCCAAAGGGCAGAGAAACTGTCAAATGGCATATTGGAGATATCAAAACAAAACAAAACAAAAAATCTATGAAAGAGAACACAGGTACAAGAGAAAGTAGTAGTCAGGGGAAAGGATTTTTCACAGCAGAGTTTTCATCATCCTATCACAAAGCAATAGTGAGTTGGATACAATAATGTGATGACAATACCATAAGCATCAGTTTTTTCCATATTCTGCTGGACTTTTGTGACAGATCAGTAAAGCACAAGAAAAGCTTACTGAAATCTTGTCATACAAACACAGGATGAGTAAATACTTAATCAAATCCAAACTGCTGATTAGTGGAGTCTGAACATTTAACCCAAGCCATAGAATTGCTCAGAACCTAAGGAAGTAGTCCTTACAAGACAGACGGCTGAGTAGAGAACTATCCGAATTGTTTTGGATTAGAAAGGAGTGAAAAACAGGTTTAGGAATAAAATACAGAATTCCAGCATGAAATTTAAACATTTAACGTGAATCTCAAGAGTTTTAAGGCTAACAAGAAATATACTTAGGTGGTCATTTTGGGAGAAAAAAAAATGCTATCAGTGTGACCTGGTGTAAACAAGTACTATATACTATAGAATAGAGTTTCACCCTAAAGAAAACTTAAGAAAATATCACAAGAATTTGCTTTTACGTGTGCTGTACGAGTCCTGTCAGATTTGCCTTTTTGAGCTGTCTTGCTGTTTTTAAATAGCTACATCTAAGTAAGAGGCCACAGGGAGAGGTGGAATAATCAAAAAAAGATGGTACCTAATCTAATGCACTGCACCTATTAACGGTATTTGAGTCTATAGGATCAGACAAGAACTATTTTGAAACCAATCAAAACAAACAAAACAAGCAAAAACCTGAAATGGAAATATTGCAGTTAAGTTTCAAGCACAAACTTTTGCTGCCTGCAGATTTACTCCGTGTGAGCCACAGAGCTTGCTATTAAAAATAAAGCCTTTTTTCAGTTGTTCAGAAGCCAGCTTACATTTCTTACTTTGCAAAGGAGGTGACAGAAAAATGGGTTGTTTCAGCGCACTGCCGTAGGATGAAGTCTTAAAAGAGGAAAGTCGAATACAGTACTGTAGTACAGCTACTCCTAAATTGCCAAGTATTTTTGTCATAATCTGAATGAAAAACATTTTAACGCTGCCATTGGCTAAAAGTTCTAGAATTTTCTTAATCATCAATTTTCATCTTTGCAAAGCAACAGCAGTGCCTCCTATTCCAAGCAAATGAACACCAGACCTTCTTCACAAGAATTAATGGCTTAAAGAAATGGTTTTTTCCTTACTGCTGCAAATTTATATGGAAGTATACGGTTGCTATGTAAAATACCCTGATGCCATAGCAACTTAGAAAGTCCTTACAGGTGAGGACCAGTGGTTTATCCAATTTGAAGCTTGTAACTTAATCCTTCCGCCTAGTGATGCTCAACACAACTGCAAGCTGTGAAACAAATTTTCTTGTGCTTGGCTTTTCCAATTTACACTGTCAAACTCTGATACAGAATTCTCTTCTATTTTACACACACACACACACACACAAAGAGAAAAATCAGAAAAACTAAAAGAAAATCAAGTTTTATATATATGTGTGTATGTGTGTGTATATGTATATATACATATTTATATATATACACACACATACACACACACACACATATATATATATATATTTTTTTTTTTAAATGAACCATGGAGCAATAGTGGAAAAGCTCGGAGCAACTTTTCCCCACCAAGATGTTTGGGGAAAATGGCAGCTTGTTAACTAGCTAAATTGGTTGTCAACAGAAAGTATAACCACATTTTCTTTAACTCATTTGCCAGTTAGGGAAGAGCAGAAAATAATAAATAACTTTCTTTTTGTATTGTTAATATCTCTAGGCGCATCATTTCATGTTACACTCTCAAACACTACAGTACAAAGCATGGTAATGCTCTAACCAGCTCTTAACAAATCAAGGATGCCCAGCCTCAACTGCGCTTAACCCCACCACCTTTCACATGAAGACTAAACACATGCAGGTCGGGTGCTACAGTTTTACTTTGTATTATGTATAGATTCAATCCTGCATCTGGATTTTATCCTTTAAATAACAATGACAACATAGTTTCAAATAGGACATTTACCCAGATAATTTCGTATTCACATCCTAAATTTTTCATGTATGGATCTTCTTCATATTTCATTTGCACATGGGATTTTCAGGCCACTCCTGACTACCAATATGTTGATCCATAATGAAAAGGGGTTTCCCTTCTTTCAAAGGGAACTTCTTACCTGAGTTGAGCAACTTCACCTCCTGATCACACGAAGATGGCACTCCTGCATTTTCTGCACTGACGCCCACGCAGTCAATAAACAAGGATGGTAAGGAACAGCTTGAAGCTTCCAGATTCTGCTCTCCTTGACATAAATATTCCTTAAGTCATGTGGCAGAAAGGCAATTTTTATATAAGACTCTCATATAATGTCACTAACATATGCTATGCCAGCAGAGAATTGATTGCAGCATAGCTTCTGCCATTTTTCTTCTGTTCTGACATTATAGCTGACAATGTTTAAGTGTTGAACACTGGAGCATTTCTAGATAAATCACGCACGTTCACAGAAAGGAGCTGTGATGCATCATACTCCTTGTGGTAGCAATAGTGGTAGCAATTTGTCCATGTACAAATTAATTGCAGAGGATCACTGCTGAATCCATTCCACATACACAATTTATCTGGATGCACACAGCAAATTTTTGCTACAAGCTCAACAGCGTAGGTTGACAAGCATCTGAAAAAGCACCTCATTTTTACAGAAACATCAGAGAAAGTTCATCCAGTGTTACACAGGACTCTGGCAGCTCCACGTGATGTACAGCAATGAGTATTTCAATGGTGACTATCGGCTCTTCCTGAACACGAGGATTTCTCCCGAGTTGTTTGAATTCACGTATGCTAATGGACTAAATACGTAGCATCGTATTTCAGTTTCCAAGTTCATAACCAAATGGAGGGACTATGAGATGAATCTGACTGTAATTGAACACTGTTTGTAACGTGTCAGACTTTTCTCACAGAAATAAGGAAACCAAACGTTCATCTGCTAAAGCCGCGGGAGACAGACAACCCTCAGGAGGCAGAAGCACCTCTCCAGGCTCCGGGTCATTACCAGAACTGTTGCTCTGCTTCCCACAGCCACAGCTCAGAGCTTGGAATCTTCTGGAAAGACCTTATTCTCCAGGTCTCCACTTCTGCCCCGCGGACCGCGCAATTTTTTGGTGCTATTATTTTCATTTAAGGCGACTAATCCTCCCTCGTGGAGATACGTCTTTTCTGTCCCTCGTGCTCCGAATCCTCCCGCAGACGGGAACGACTGCGCCCGTAAGCGGCCCCAACCGCCGCCGGCACGCGCACGACCGTTGGGGGGGGCGCGCGCACACCCCGCCTCTAACGGACCGGCGCGCGACCGCGGCGTTGCGCGGTAGGGGGCGCGAGGCGCGGAGCAGCGCCTCCCCTGCTGCCGGAGCGGCGTGCGGAACGGCTGTTGCTCAACCCCGTGCTGCTCCCCTCTGCAGAGGAGAGATGTACGCAGCTCAGTTGCAATGGAAGATTTGCAGAGTCGTCGTATGACCGCTTCCAGAAAAGAGCACTTGAGCGTTTGTTAATGAGCTGGGGGGCCAGCCTGCGTTCTCTGGGAGCTTTCCTTTATTCACATACAAGGGCTGCCCTGAAAGTAATGCTTCCTATATTGTTATTTTGGGCTAGTATATCAGAGGTAGGTGCTTGTGGTATGACAGTAGAGCTTGAACATTTCCACCAACATTCCATTCCATTTTGTTGCTGCGTGACAGACAGCAGTAGACGGGCAGCCAGATGCAATGGCATCTGACATGGAAGTGTGTGTGAAGCAATGGGGTAGCATTGAATTCCTCCACGCAGAGAAAAAAGAAAAAGAAAAACAAAATTGCAAGTATCAACATTCATGTAAGTTTGCTGAACGTTTATGGACACCAACCAGCAGATACAAGAGCAGTGAGGGGTGTGCATGTCAGCAGAGGCAGCAGTGGGCCACCTGCACTGGTGGTACAGATTGTGGCAGGTGCAGCATACAGGCTCTTGCTCAGTACTGGTGAAAACGCATAGCTAGCGCTGGCAATTATTTGGGGAAAAGCTAGAATTTGCCCTGTCAAACAATCTCATTATGTTCTTTGTATCTGTTGTAGTTTCTGTGGAAATAAATAGGAGGCATTACTTTTGGAGCAGTCCACACGTAGTTGCACTTACACTGCAGCACGAGAGCTGGAGCTCCTCAGTCCACCTGCACAGAGAAGAGGAAGGGAAAAATAAAACTTCTTGTTGAGCCCATTGAGGACCACCAGGCCCAACTTCAGTAGCAAAACAGTTGGAAGCAGAGAGGACAGAGTGAGAAATGGCAGCACTCCATGGCTGCTGTATTCCACCAGGTGCTGCTCAGCCCCCTCCTGTGGCTGATAGCATCGAGGCCACCACATGGGCTTTTTTCATTGCAGCTGTGCAATTCTCATCTCCCTCTTTTTCATGTTTTTGTTTCTTCCCCCCCTCCCCGTCCCCGTCCCAGCAGCTTTTTTTTTTTTTTTTTTTTTTTGCATTCTATTGACAATTGTTCAAACCCCAGAACTTCTTGACAGCCATCAGCCTGTCCTTAACTGCTTATTAATTCCCTTCATGATGACACCTTGCCATAGCTGTAGTTCCTTGACATTAAGTTTCACAGTTATTCTTCCTTCTCGCAGCAATAACAAATATTGGTAATATATTTAGAACAACTATAACTGACTATTTTCAGACAAAACAGCTTCACCTTTCTAAGTGAAGTATGGAACAAAAGATTTTCTTACAGAAAATGCAAGCCTTCAGGCCAAAGGTTTTCTCTCGTGTATATCCATGAAATCTCATTAGGGAGTAAAACTGGAACTGCAGTTCTTCCAACTCCCTCTGTCTCACCACCGAGGGAGTTTCAGTGGCTTTTATTTTTCAACCAAGCTTCCCACACACCCTCCTGGAAAATAAAGGACCAATCAGCACTTAGAAGTTCACTCTGTTGAACTGTATTAATTTTGCTGAAGGCTGATAGATTGATCACAACACAACCACTTGCAGAAGAAAAATTGTGTGGGGTCTCTGTAAAATAAAAATTAGAACCAGCACAAAAACCTCCAAAAAAAAAAAAAAGCAACACCTTATTCTCCAACCTTTTTTCTCTTCCCAGCAAAACCTGAAACAAAATCATGTTGAAAACAGAGGGTGGTTCAAGAAAAGAATAATCTCAGTCATTATATTTTCAGTCATTTTTAGCATTTGAAATTTCTTTGGTTCTTTTAAGAAATGTAAGGCTGCTTATAAAATCCCCAGCTTTCCTAGCTATAGTTACTAAATCACCAGTTAGGTGACTTCTGGCTTTGTTCTGTATCTGACAGGCAAGATAAAGAAATGGCCTAGAGACAGCGAGGGAATCAGAGAGCAATTTGGCCCCTACCACGCTTCACTTACAGAAGGCACCTACTGGAGCTGTGCCAATTAACACCGGACGCTACAGCCTCTGCATCGAGCAATAAGCAATGCAATCACAGATTCAAAATTCGGTGGGAAAAAAAAAAAATCTACCTGTGAAGGAAATGCTGCACATAAACACTACAATGAAAAGCAGATTTTTCCTGTTTTGTTTGTGTGTGTGCTTTTTTTAATGCAAATTATTCAGTATTATTAAGATGTAAGCACTTAACTTATAAACCAACCTTTCACTCTTTGATTTATACTATAGTGGCTTAATCATCTTTATGATTTACACCCTCTTAGCAGTTCCTTTCATAGGGATCTCCTCAGAAGAGGGAAATTTATGTTATGAGACAGTTCATATAAGCACATTCAGCCTCAAATCTTGAGAATGATTCAGTCCCCGAAATCTGGCAGAGACTGATTTATACAATTTACTTTGTCAATGACATAGTCCTTATTCATACTCCATGGGCAGAGTTGTTCTCTAGAACAGCCAGTCAGGCCCTTTAACCTCTATGAAAAATATGTTATGGAACCATAATTGGTAGCTTTTCACAGCATTTGATAGTTTATATTATCTGGGGAAAAAAAGTCCACAGACCCATTTACCTGTCTTCGTCCTTTCTGTCATCCTTGCCATTCACACCAACAAATAACCAACTAAACATTCATGGCTGGATTTCAACACAGATAATACCACAACCTCATTAATAAAAATATCTACTTTCAGAAAACTCAATAGCCATAACTGTAATTTTACTGGAGAAACAAAAGACACTCAACAAATCCTTCCAGGAAATTCATTTCTCAGGTATTTTGTTGCGTATTTTAACAAGACATTTTTATTAATAGGAATATTTCTATACTTAAAAACAAGCACTAAATACAAATGAGCCCACAGCTGCTTTAGAAACATCTGCAATTACAAACATGCTGAAGTAACGACTCTTCCTTTGTCATTCATTTTGGTGGAGTGCTTCAGGCTCTTTTATTCCCCTAAGGTGCTCTAATTGATTACCACAAATATCTATAAAGTGATAAGCACCTTTTGAATTCAGCTTTAGCTCTCACAGTAAATACATAAATGTTTCCCTGAAGAAGTCTGCCCTCCAAAATTCTGAGTTGATTTAGATTCTGACTTAATGTATTGTGTATATCTACACAAATCCTTTTACAGTGAGGAAAAGTATATTAGTTATGCTCAAAATAAATCAGCTAATATGAGGGAGCACATGAAAATAGGTTATAAAATGAGGAGAAGGTATCAGTAAAGCCAGGACAATCTCTGCCTGTTGCCATTTTGGAATTGAGTTTCTAAGTCTGATCATCTCTCCCACTTCCATTAATGGGAATGCAAGTTAGCAAGTGGAGCAGTAAGAACTGAGTACTTGTTAGGATCAACTTTAATGTCTGCTGGCATTATGGATATTTCTATTTTTTTATTCATTGCATATTTGAATTTTTTCCTCCTTTAATTTTTATTATTATTATTATTGTAATTCAGAATTGCTTGTATTTCCAGCTGTTGTCCTGGAGAAAAGTTCAGTATCTTCATACATTGCAAGTTACTGACACTCCATTCCATCTTACCACATCTCCTTCTGCCAATCTACCCCTGAAAGCCTGCATCATAGTTTATGCAAGGTACAAATTTGTTTTACAACATGAATGCAGGTACTTTTGCAGGTACCGATGCTTCTTGGTAGTTTCACTTCCAGTCAAACTTTTATAGCAAAACAGAAATTCTTCAGTAACTTTGGAAAAGCTGGAACCCACATTTTATGACTGTTAACAGATTAGGCAGTAACATTCCTTCCCATAGATTTTGCTTTCTTGAATATTGTGTAGGAGAGTATGCAGATATCCAGATAAATCTGAAAGGATAGGCACTATTATAGTATACTCACTAAATAGTACATGCTTGTGGGTGCGCAGTGATACAAAGGAAATAATGCACTGAGGACTGCAGCAAAGGTATATCTCTGAAACAATACAAGGCCAAGACACATCGATGCCAGTGCTTCAATTTTCAGTTTACTTGGTACACCTTTCCTTGGGATAATTAAATGCATTAAGTATTTTGTCTCATTTAACACCGTACTCCTCTTCAATCAATAACAAACTGGAAATTTATGAGTGTTAAATTAGTTCCTATCTCACTTATCTTCCCCACTGCATAAGCATGCCACCCACCTGAAGTTGATAGACCCTTGAGGTTCTGGCACATTAGATAGAGAGCACAAATGATTTAATAGTATGACCTGATAGTGAAAGCTTGAAGGAAAAGGATTGTTCATCTAGCTATTAGCTGAAAACAGAATTTGTTCACCTTGTTCCTCCTGCTAACATTTACCTCGTTTGTTAACATTACTGTCCAGAAGTGCTGCAATGGGAAGCTATCATCAGCAGTCCCTAGACCACAGGGTTTGTACCATGTTATAGAAAATCTTCTGATAACTCCAGCAGTGCCATCCAGCTCTTTCCCATCTGTCAGTTGTAAGTACAGCAGCATGACAGGGCTGGGGAAACGTTGATCTGCCTGGAGGTAGGATGGCCCTTCAGAGGGATCTGGACAGGCTGGATCTCTGGGCTGAGGCCAATGTGATGAAATTCAGCAAGACTAAGTGTTGGGTCCTGCACTTTGGCCATAACAACTCCAAGCAGCACTACAGGTTTGGGACAGAAAGGCTAGAAGACTGTGAAGAGAAAAAGGACCTGGGAGTGTTGGTCAACATTCAGCTAAACATAAGCCAACAGCATGCACAGGTAGTCAAGAAGGCCAATGCATCCTGGCTTGTATCAGAAATAGTGTTGCCAGAAGGAGCAGAGAAGTGATTGTCCCCCTGTACGTGCTTGAGTCATAGTCCCTGGAGGTATTCAAGAAACATTTAGATATGGTTCTAAGGAACATGGTTTAGTGGGCAACATTGGTGGCAGGTGGACAGTTAGATTAGATGATTTGAGAGGTCTTTTCTAACCTTGATAATTCTATTATATGGCTGAGGCCCTTGGGCACTGGCTGCATGGGGCCACTGGTGGCCCATCAGCTCACATGGCTTCAGGCACCACAAAGTATACCTGGTGCTGCAACCATATGGTACATGGGCTTGGAAGCTCTTGCAACTGGTTTGTGTGCAGCATGATACAGCTTTCGTTTTTCAGCTGTGCAAGATTAGCCCCCAGTTCTATATATTTTTTGTACATGAGTTGCTCATTGCTCCTAAAAATAAGAATTCATTAGTGCATTCTGTGGAACCTTCATCTGGATTAAAAGAAGGAATTACTATTAGCTACTAGAAAGTATAAAAAGGGTTAAGGCAGTTTGTAATGTACAAATATGCTTGTTCTTTTTGAATCCCATGCTAAAACAACTCAATAGTTTTGTTGTGTTTTATGAAATTCTTAAATGACAATGAATGGTAGGTAATTTTCTTTTTGTTTTCAGCTTGTGACTGTGGAAAGTACAAGACAAATAGAACTTTTGTTTTCTTGACTGTTGCTTTCTGTTGATTTGTCTTTCAGAACTTTTTTATACTGACTTAGGCATACAGTTGTTGTTTCATGCTGCATTTTCTTATTAACATGTTGACAGTGGTGAGCTGCTACATGCCTGTCTACACTGTCCTCATTCTATAAGACACAAATGGCATTCCTTGTCAGTAAACCAAATTAATCTCTAATTCGTTGGGTTTCCCGTTTCATCTGCAGCCAGCTAAATGCATGGGGCTTAGTCAGTTCTAATGCATTTGCCATATCCAACTCAAAGTGTTTGTCAGCTGACATTTGTCATCTAGGAGGTTTGACTTTCACAGGCAGTTTCTAGATGTCCTATACAGACTTTCTGCATAGTTGAGAACTCAATTATTCTGCTCATATGTTCTAGAAATTCAGAAGGTTTCTAATACCAAACTCTAACCTAAAGATACTATCCAAGGCTCACTCTCTCATGAAGGAACC
Organism: Gallus gallus; assembly: GCF_016699485.2. Classification (NCBI taxonomy): domain Eukaryota; kingdom Metazoa; phylum Chordata; class Aves; order Galliformes; family Phasianidae; genus Gallus; species Gallus gallus. The sequence goes on along the minus strand of NC_052536.1, from coordinate 19,670,306 downwards.
TGTACAAGAATGTTTGTGTTTTTGTTTTCTTTTTTTCCAGATAATAAAAGAAAACTTGAATACACTTATGACAACTGTGAATTATGCAAAGCTAAATATAAAATCATTTTCTATCTAACTTGAGAAAAATACCCATTTCCTGTCTCTAATACAGTAGCTGAAAATTTTGCCACAGCTTCAGTTGGGCCAGGATCGTGTTTTGAAAATAGACATCAACTTTTTTTTTTTTTTTTTTAATCCTGCCTTCTCTATTCTGTATTTAGTACAGAGTTTTAGTGGTACCTCAAAAGTCTTACAAAAAATAGATATATTAAAAAAATCTCAAGTTACAAAGTTAATAACATACCTGCTCAGATTCTATACTGATTGTGCTCTGAGCTTAATCTACTTCAAACTCAGCTCTGTTCCATTAGCCCTTATAATCAGAGATGTTTTTCATTCTGTAATATAAATATCAACCTTTAGTTCCTTCAGCTATCCAACTCAGCTATCCAGAGAATGAAAGGAAGTATAAAGTACAATAAAGACAGGAATAGGAAAAAGGGTTTCAATTACACAGCAGAATATAGAGCACCTGTGCTGGAATTCATTAACACCACTGAGCAGGCAGCTGCATATTTGCAGCATCCTGATGAGACAGGGGAGAATGAAAAAGAACAGATGACTGACTGTACAGATTAGAAATCATAACAAAACATTTAAAGTTCCTCATTTTTACTCAGGCATTTGATTATCCTGTTTCCCTTTTAGAACTGCTTGTATTTTTTTTTTTAATACAATGTTTGTATAGTTCAAGTTTCTTTTTTCATAAATACAAATGAAAACAGGAATAATGTTTTCCAAAAGAGTGTAGCTTACATTAGTGGCTTCATACAGTTAAACACTTGAAGCAATGCTGATAAAATTTCTGGAAGTTTGATAGTCTATTCTAACTAGCCAGCATTCCAGCCATGTTATACAACTGATTATTTTTTGTTGTTATTTTTATTTTGTCTATCCTTATTTTCTCTGTCCTGAATTTCTCCAGACTTTATGCTAGGTTGATAATCTTAGAATCCACTTAGACCTATGTAATGGATAGCACATGTAGAGGGAGTCAGTTATTTCCCTGAGTGTTAATCTCCCTGATTAACACACCTGTTTTAATTAAGGTACATCAGGTGGTTCTCACCACCTCCTTTTGGCATTTGCTAACAGTGACCACAAGTTATTTTCAACTGCCTATTAGATTCATCAAGTGAAAATTCTGAAAAAGCTGATCACAGGTGTCTTCTGTGGGCAACTTCTTTAGTGCCGTGGCAAGACTGTAGTTAGTAATGCTTCCTTGGATTATATTCAGTTCTACTCATGTTGCGTAATGACTCCAGTGCATGAAAAGTTTGGAGCTGAACAGTGGCCCGCAAAGCTGGAACACCACAAAATTCCATGAACTAATTTCCTCAGTTTCAGCTAGTCATGACAGATGCATGCTACATATCACCTACGCTTCACTGATATTTTTACAGCAACATTGTTAAAGGTCAAAGACTTCAGCAAGTGTCCATTACACGCTATTATTTTGGTCTCTTACAGAGTTACAAAGAGGACAAGTGAAATGAATGGTAGCATTTGATCTGCATATCTGCCTCCCTGAATGTAGCATTATGCTCTGTAGAGTTTTATGTCTTTTGCTTATAACTCTTTGAGAGTAATTCTTACATCCTAAGCACTATTTCCATTTTACTTGAAGTGGAACAGAAGTGACCATGCACATCCAGAATTCCAGATATCACATTCATATCCCACATGTCTGAGCACACCAAAAATAACTTGGAGCTCAACCAATTAACACTGAATTTGTATAACAGAATAAAAGTAGAATTTGACCCCTTTTCTTTAGTCTTACTGGTAAGACTGCATTTACTGATGTAATATACTGCTCGAGAAAAAGACTTTTAAAACATGGAAAAAGATTAAAAAGTTGACTGGCTGAACTTGTGCTTCAAGTATTGAAATACTATCAAACAATGTATTTCCTTAAAAATTGGTCTATATATAATTGCTTTTCTCAAAGATCTTTGATTTTGTCCTACATTATCTCAGCCAAGAAGCGAACAATAATTTTCTATTCTTTAAAAAGAATCCTCTTTCTCATATATTTGTTTTTAAATACAATTATATCATTAATTTGTATTTCGTAGCACTTTTGTGGTCAAACATCTCATAATATATGTTATTTCCCTAGAAAACAGTTAGTACATGAGCTGTTCTACTAAGGCAAATACAGCATTGAACAGATTACAAAGAGCAGTGGCAAAATGCAAAGTAAATAAAAGATGAACATAGCTACATCCAAAAACTCTTTGTTAGATGATGACTGTCTGATATGTTGGTTTAGTCACAAAGTTCCACATACTAAACAACTTGTATTATACAAATAATTATACCGAAAGATTCTGTCTGAGAAATATCTTAACACATTTGGGGCCATAAAGCATGATTAGAGGATGTTTATGGCAAGTTAAGAATGCAGGAGCTGCTACCTTTGCTTACTGTCATGTAGGTCCAAATGGAGATACTTGGACCCAAAAAAAACCAACTAATCTGTATGAATCTGATACCATTCCCAAGACAGTAGGTCCAGTCATTCTGTAAGTCTAATTGGCATGATGATTGTTTTCAGTCATCTCATGCATCTTACACATAATACACATCTCAGTTCATCAAATATTTTTGCTCAAATTTTCAGTTGTTAAACCACTTTTGGTTCTAAATAGAACCAGCCAGTCCTTCTCAAAGGAAAATTAGATATCCTTCCTTGATATTAAAGTAGACAGAATACTTACCTGGATCCTCAGCCTGACTCGATCCTAGTTCTTTTCTACCTTAGATAAATATATGACTTCTGTGTAAAAGTTCTAATACAATATAGTCAGTCACACATATATTCTTCTTCCCTGCTTGAGATACTCCATTCCTGAACACGTAATCAGAAATATAGGAAACTACACTGGTCCACAGTGATCTTTGACCAAGTTCTATTTCATTTCCTTATTTCACTGTGACTATTCAGAAAAGAGCTTTCTGCTGGAACCTATTATGGATTGGTGAGGTCCAGGAAGGAATCAATTCTAACCATGGTAATCTGACGATCAAAAATCACAGCTCCCCAATAAAGACAAATTATATGTCAGAGAAAATACTCTTATATGCTATGTTTCAAAATTTTTGTTTAATAGAATAATACCAAATTACTTCATGATGAAACAGCAGATAAAATCCAAAGGATTCTTCTTCACTTTGGAAAACATACATAGATAGATATTAACGATAAACAGAAGATGAATACAGAATGATTATACAGTGTCACTTAACATGAAAACTGGCAGGTACCTCCTTAAATAGCCAGTTATCTCATTTAAAATAAGCAAGGGAAATACTTATCCACCACATAAGACTGTAACTGTTTGTTGACATAGACTGCATTGCATAAAATATATATAACTTTAAAAAGTACAACACAAAAAGCCTATAAAACTAGTCAAATTCATAAAGCATAGGAAAAGTAAATGGATCATCATCATTGTTTTCCAGGCTACCTTCATCCACAATCTCATTCTCAGAAGAGTTCGACCTAGTTTCAGCCAAAAGTAGATTATAGTCTCCATTGGAACGTTCATATTCTGTATCACAGAACATTAAAGGACAGTACTTAATGCTTTGAAAAAAAAAAAAAAGCAAACAATTGTTTTCATGCATAAATTTAGAGCGAGCTGGAGCAGCTGCTCTGGAGCATGTTCCTTCACTTAACACCATTAAAAAATTTCCCTTTCTGCATACTGATTCTTTACTCCCTCTTAGCTTTACTTTGGTATTATACAACTTTTGTATTATACAACTGTTATTTGGTATAACAGTTATATTTTTAATAACTTGAACAGCAGAATAAGTACTCTAATCAAATAGTTAAAAGTATATTGGTAATGACTTTGAGTGTTTCTATAAACTCAAACCTATAATACTAAAAAACAGTCAAAGGCTGAACCTCTCCATGAACAGCGTATAACACCAAAACATAAAATAACTCTATTACTGCTGTTCCCGGGGAGACTCCTGTTAGCACATCTTAGGACACATGTATCCCCCTGCTACAGGATTGGTACCAAGCCTGTTAGTTATGCATTAATTTCTTCTACCTGCTAAAGTTCAGACAGATTCTGACACTTTGGGTTTAGTGATTAAAATTCTTAGTTCTTAGGTTTTTTGTTTTGTTTTGTTTTTTGTTCTTTTTTTTTTTTTAAGTTTCCTCTTAGCACTACTTTTGAATGAGAGCTCCAAGAATGCTTAAGCATTCTTCCTGACTCTTTATATAAATCAGTAATGCTTGCTTTTGTTGTAGCTTCTGTTGTAGAAGGAGCAACGTTAAAATCAATAAATATTGAAGCTCAAGGAGAAAGGCTGGGGATTAATTTGGTTTGAATGATTTCTATACACACTGAGGAGTTTCAATACATAACACTGATTTCTCACTATGTTTAATACAATACAGCTGGTACTAAATCTTACTTGCTGTAGCATATATTGCTAATTAAACACTTCTGTCTTGCTCAAGTTTTCGTGTACGTGTACATATTCATTTCCTGCTTGCACATTTGATCAGTTAGTTGCTCCCTCTTCTTCCCTTTTTTTGGTGCAAGCAGCAAGTTGAGTTGGCAAGAAGCAATAGCTGGATACAAGTTGCAGTGGGGCAGTAGTGCGAAAAAGAGGGTACATTACCAAGGACACCATCCAAACATCTCCTTATCTGCCTACACAAGGCATAAGCTGCCTCATGCAGTTCTACTACATCAAATCTTTACATTAGGTAAACCAGAGTCCACAATTTGAACCATCTTTAAATATACTTTCTGCCTGTTAGAATAAGGATCTAACACTAAACTACTGCACATAACTCCACAGGTCTTCCATATCAATGCTTGAAAACGTAAACCGTTTAGCTGCAATAGCATGTAGTTGTGTCACTTCTTTTGAGAGACTGCAGTTCTATGACTATTTCAGGATAGCAATACATTAGCTTAGTTTAAAACCCTGTCAGAGATAAATGGAGGAACCGTTGATTGCAGGAGAAAGTTTCACTGCAATGCTATTGAAAAACGTTGATCACAGAAGTTTCAATTGACTCAGCAGAAGTTCTTTAATGGATAATAATTTACAGAAATATGTATGAATAACCTGCATTCAGTAAGAATACAGTGTCTACTTACTTACACATATTTTCTTGATAATAAAATGAACACACCCTCATTATCTATACAGTTTACTTGAAAAGCTGTGCCTTGTTCTGGAAGGAAGAAATATTAGCTAATACTTTGAAAAAAATAATTTTTATTTGTTATTTACTTAGTTATTGTTTTGGAAGGAAAAATTCCTGCAAGTTTGTTATGTAATTATTCTACACAATTTCTGGAAAAAAAATTCTTCTTTAAATCTTCATGTTTTCTGCTGAGAAGTCACTTCAAAAATCATGTCAGGTCATATCAGCAGCATCAGGCAGCCAATGAAATGCAGTGCAACTGATGCAAGCTGATAAAACAGCACCAGTGTTCTATTAATTGTGTGGCATGAAAAGGAGGAAAAATGAATTTCTCAAAAGACAAGAAGGGGCTGCACATAGGCAAAATCACAATTTATCACAGTGGTGTTATTTTGGTAGTTCCAGCAGGGAGCTGAGAATTACACATCCTTTCATTCATGAAGCTAGGCCTTGTTTTATAAGCTGGAGTCACACAAGTGAGGCCTGCTTTATGTTTTCAGCGTCACTGTGGAACTTTTTAAAAGCAACGTGTATTTTAATATCAGCACTCAGAGAATAACAGTCATTTGCATGAGTTACTTTATCCAGGTCTCAGCATTCAGAGGTGTATATCACAGCTTTCTGCAGTTTCACAACATTACTCTTGAGTAATGGTCTCTTGAGTACAAGTGATCCAATCTCTGACACTCATGAAGATGGATCCTACATGTAATGAGCAATCATAATTCCATTTTCTTGGCACATGAGCAATACTTGGCATACTTTCAGTAATTGCCAATAAGGTGAGACAGCCTTTGGGCAGTGTTGGTGTGTAAGGACAGCAGTCTTCATCTCAGTTTTTCCAGCCATAAGTCTTAAAATTTCTAATAGTAAACTAACATGGTCTGTCACAGTGCATGAAACAGTACTGATACTAAATAGACATCGAGTTAAAAAAGATAAAAACATCTGAGAGTTTTATGTAAAGAAAGGTACCATCTCTGTGTTACTTTACCTTCTCATCATTCACAAACCTGTAGTGAAAATTTGCCTTCATGGAATAAGTGTTTCTTTACACAGGAATAATAGTGAGCTTGACACAAAATAAGCACTTTCAGCATTTTGACTCCTGAGGTTGGTTGCCTTTGCTTCCATGTTTTTCAGAGCACTGTAGCATCAGTTTCTCAATAACCACTAAACATGTTGTCAGAGCGCTAATAGAATAGTAAAGTAACTGAAGGAATACAGATGTTAAGGTGCACAGGGTACAAAGCCATTGGAAGAAAACTACAGCAGGGCTAAAACATTGTGCACAGAACTACCAGTCAAATACCAATCATTTTCATATGTGGGAGAATTTCTCTTTAGCTGCACACGAAGTAGTAAAATCAAGCTAGCAGTCCCTGCTTCAAATTTCTAGCTTTAGCTAACAAACATTTATAATGAAGACTGTAGTAACCGTAGAGATCCATATATTTTTGCAGCATAATCTATACTGAGATCTGATTGGTAAGAGACAGACAATAACTTAATTCACAAGTGTGGGAATACAAGAAAAACTGTTCATAGCAGCAGCTGTGTAGCAAGATAAACCGCATGAGAACCAAGGACATCTCTAGAAGAAAGAATGGCTCCCAGCTCTGGTTGGATAAGTGCCCACATCAACGGTTGAAGAGTGTTTGTAGAATGCTTTATTGACATGTAAAGGTGGATGGGAAAGTTGTAGGGGTGGATGGGAAAGCTAGAAAAAGAAAACTTGTGAAGGTATATAAGTGATGTGAGAACTTGTAATAAATGATTTGGATCGTTCACATCTGAGTCCATGCATCAGACGCTGCACACAAATATAGAAATTATTTTCTGATTTGCATGTTTGCTTTGAAGGGATCTACTGGGGGGTTTTGTCTGCTTGCTGTTTCTCCGCATACTCACAGTAGATTCCTGGATACATATCATACATGTGATACTTTGGTGTGAATGTAGAATACTAATTTCAAATTAGTCTTTATACATTAGCCTACTCCACTGATTTTAAGTATGTTTTCAACTGTGTTTCTATCAGTGAAGTTTGCCAGAATTTATCAAGTACTCATATGTTATGACAGGCAGAGTAATAAAAATAAGATATTAATAAGATAAAAATATTAGTAGAAAAGAAGGAAATGTTAACATAATAGAAGTAATTGTAAGTGTAGATGAACACACGTAAAAAGGCCTTTGAAGTACTGCCACCCTCTTTTCCTTGAGCAAGGGTGAGTTTTTGAAGATAGCAAAGTGATTCTCTAATTAATTTGCCTTCCAACTGATAGGATAAATCTTGTTTCCAATCCTCAGTTAAATAGCGATTTACAGCAAGACAGTTCACCACATACTACCAGAAGTATTTACCTATAATTTTCATTGCAATTTCAAGGATTTTCAGTTCTTCCATCAGACATAATTACACATAGCAATATGGGAAAAGATCCACAAACCCCTAGTTACATCTGTCTTCATTTCATTGCATGTTTTGAGTGATTGAAACTGAGTTTTATAATTGTTGCTTAAACTATATATGCCCATGGCATGCTTAGTTATTGCTTTAACAGAAGAAGTATGCCCTTTCTACTAGAAAACATTTGCTAGCCAAAGTAGAATTAGCAGACACCATAAGGACTTTGCTAGGTACAGCCAAATAAGCTTTGTTTCTGTTAAGTTTAATGGTTTGGAGATAGATGACAATGTTGTACGCTGTTATGTAGCTGTCACATCAGGAAGAAGCCTTGTTCTGATTTAATTAAATGTTTCTGGCGATGGATAAAGACAGGGAATAGAAATAATTAAGCCCATATAAGTTATTCTCATCTGCTCTTAAATCATTATTCAAGGGAAAAACCTCTAAAGTTTCATTCTTCACTGGGCCTTTTTTAAAGGAGACTATTTTCTCAGGTTCCTGCCATTTATTAATGTGTTGATTCATTTTAGCAGGATTAATATCTCAAGAGGGTCATATTTCATTTCTGTTGAATTCCTAACATGCAGAAGCTGTTTCAGAATCCTTACCAAATAGTTACAGATGAACTATCATATGAAATCAGTGTGATGTATTTAAAATTGAAGACAGCTGCATTTAGTTTAAATGGCTTGGCAACTGCCCAGCCACTATTCATTTGGATGACTTTCGCTCAGTGAGTATGAACAGACTGTTCAAGAGTAGGCCAATTCCAGGAAGCTAGAAACCAGTACCCCAGTTTAAGGTAGATGATGCAAAAATAGAGCCCAGAAGCCTCTGTTAAACTCACTAAACATTGTGGAATTCAAATACAGCCTCCCCCCTTCCCTGTCTCATCATCTGAAAACTGGAAAACTCCATTCATCTTTAGGTAGGAGACAACGTTGCATCATTGTAGCAAAGGACAACAGTTCTAAAACTAGATCTGTTTCACTCAGTTCTCATACTCAAAAGCTACAGAAGATGCATTCCAGATGATGCCTGGCATTCACCCAAGGGGCATGCCTCCAGGTGATTTGCGCAGTGGCTGGGTAGCAGGACACCAGCCATCTCCTGCTAGCTACTGGGCTCTCTCCCACCTGGCAATGGTGTACTGGTCTTGAGTGTGGCTTTTTGAACAACTGAAGTGTTTATTTAGATTGTAACTCTGTCACTGAAACCTATCTGCATGAGAGCGACTGATTTGACAGCCTAGCGGTTAGTGCATTTTGCTGTCTCAAGTTTTGCTCTCAGAACTACTGCTGCAGTTTAAATTCAGAACAATGGGCCAGTTACTTGCGCCAGCTTGACACCGTGCACAAAGTGGATATGATTGATATGCATTTGCTGTTCAGGATTGAGTCTGAAGTGAAAATCGGTAGTATCACGTGAATTACAACTGCAAAACTCTTGTTCCAGCCCGGAATGAAATGGGTTCAGTGCAATTTAAATTAACAAGATCTATGTTACTTTGTATCCTAGCTCCACAATTTGCACATACTAACATCTCATTCCACCTTTGATTTCAAGGCTCTCCTTCAAAATCAACAGCAGACCATAAAGAAAAACAAGTTCCTGCTACGTGTGTCACTGCTTCATCGTCCCGGGGCACCTGCCCAGCACTTGCCGTTCCAGTAGTTCCTTGCATGCACTGATCCTTAACGTATGTTTCTGCCACATTATAACTCCTCCTTCCCCCCCCATTCAGCTGAGATTGAGCTCATTTTCAGCTCATTCCTCTGCTAGGCAAGCTATTGTTCAGCTGTGTGCTAAGAAAGTACTTGAGTACTTGATAAAGACTGCATGGTTCGGAGAATCTGATTAACACAGAAGAATGGCCATAGTTCCTTTCTCTCTATCTACTGCACAATTCCTAAAATCAAAGTTTTAACATAATACTTGACAGCCTGCGAGACATTTAGCGCTGAAGCTAGAAGGTTTGAACTTGTAGTAACAAATATTTTCTTTATGTTTTTCCATCTTGTATGGTATCAAAGTATCTTAAAAACTAATATATACAAGAGCTACACAGGCATTTTAAGCTGAAAGAGGGAGAAGAAATAAAAGAATATAATGGTGGTAAGCATGAATTTTAGACAAAAATACCTCTACAAATACTGCTCTTGTGAAACGTTCAGATGAGTTCTTAATAATTTAGCTACATCAGAAGCAGTAACTGCCTAGTAATATCTGTATTTTTTTTCTGTTTATAAATAATACATTCAATAAACTGTCTTTTGATGAATGATTTCCTAAATATGTACAAAATATCCTTTGTCACTGCATTTTATCTGATGGAATATTACATGTGAGCAGCACCAATACATCTTACAAAATTAAATCTTATCATGTACTTGTGTAATTTAATTATTCAAAACAGGAACAATATTAATTAATAAGTGATCTAAACTCCTTAAACTGAAGATTTTGAACTGTATTTTTATAAGGAATAAGATCCTTCCTGACAGCCTATTTTTTTTTCCTTTTCAAGCACACTTGTCCCAAGATTGAGTAAATACCTCATAAGGAGTTTTCCACATTTTAACCCTATATTTTGAAAATATGCTATTACTTTGTTCAGAAGCATTTTAAAGGCATAATGGTAGAAGATAAGCACATTAGACCAAGTCTGTCACCTACATTTTCCACTACAAATATCTTGCCATTATGAAGCTATTGCCAATGTAATATTCACATTAGAAGCAAGCTTTTCTTTTCATGTAGATTGCTTATTTTTCAGAGAGAGAGCATATTAGAAAACACGTTTAAAGTTATGTTTTGCACTTACACATCCCCCTGCTTTTCTCAGAAACTAAAAGCCTTTTGGAAGCCAGATTATAAGTCTCCCCACATTTCTTTTCAAAATTAATATGCCTCCAGCCTATGTCCTTGTCAGTTTGCTGTATCATATGGATTCAGACTGTGGGAATCGTATGTTGTATCTGCATTAGAACAAGTTAAATAATTAACAATATACTTGTATAGCTAGCAATAATTAATGTCTAATCAGCATGAATATATGTGTAATATTTTGTCATACACATTGCAAGAATATCCTGCACGAGACTGATCAAAATAGAGAACAAGTCATGACAGGCCCAAGGAAGCTTCTGAAGAGTCATCGGGAGGGCCTGCCACGCCGGCACCCCCCTCTCTCGGTGCTCTTTGTTTAACAAAAGTGTCCTCTGGACAGAATGGAAGAAGCCTTGGAGAGAATCACCATATCAACATAATAAGGAAAGTACTGAGACATCTTGGAAACACCAGGATGGCAACTGACTGGCACAAGATAGCACATCAATCAACAAGTATCAGAATGTAATTAACAAATGTAAATCTTTGATAAGACTGTGAACCTGGAGTACCCAAGCCAGTGGGAAAACAAAGGATGGAGTGGGCATGAGGGAGACAAGGTACAAAAGCTGCACTATTGTGTCCGTAGGTGCACTCCTGCTTGCGGGACGCCCGCCATTGCAATTGCAAGTAAAATCTGCTTTTATCAGAGATACCGTCCTGACAGAATTATTTAAATATTTCCAACAAAACTAACAACCTTGTCCCCTAATCACTCTGGCTAAGAATCTCTATTGGGGCTGCACATCTTTGACTCTGGGAGCTCTCCCCTATTTCCCTCCACCAGCCACAGGGAAAAGGGATACTTGCAGCTCATAGGAATGGCAGCACTGAAGGACATTCACCTCCAAAATGGCGAAATAAAAGCACCTCAGGCAGCATGTGCAGACTAATAAAGTCATTCATTAGAATTCTTCTCAGCCAGTTACTCCGGAGTTTTAACTACTAATCCAGGTTAACAGCTCTCCAGTTTTGAGAGAGGCAGTAAACAAGACAATGGCATTCATCAGGCACTTCAAATTCACAACCAGTACAAGGAATTAGGCAGAGCACAGCTTAAGTTAATCTAAATATACAAACCTGTTCTAATAAACTTTCAACATGTTAAGATCTCAGCTGAAATGCTTTTAAGGTCTAGCACTTCAATGCAACTAATATTCTCCTGGATATTTTATACGTTATATGAGGAACTTCACGTGTAAAATGCATTGTAGACAAAAGACTTCCTTGACTCTGAAAGAAATCTCATAAAACGGTTGAACTGTCAGAAAAAAAATGACAGTCAGGAAGGGACAAGAATGCAAATGGACTTAGAGCTGTGAGAGCTCTTGAAGGACACAAGTGTAAAGTTAAAGAGGCATTCTGGAAGCATCCCTGAATTTAAATCCTCTGTTCCAAAATATTGCCATTCATGACTGTACCACGCAGCCCACAAGACCATCAGAAAACAAGGCATAAAGTGATTTTAAAATGTAAGCCAAATTAGGAAAATATAATCTATTCATGTACAACCCTTTCAACAATCCAACTCAGAATGTTCAGGGAAAGTTGGTTTAAGGGTACATCTCCATCAGCTTTCCTTGGAGCATATCAAAAGATTCAATTTGTATTTAAGTGCCAGCATAACTACCATCTGATGATACACAGAAGAGAACAGATGCTAGGAAATAACACTACCTAGTAATATAAACCCATATCATCTAATGCTAAATGCATTAATATATCATCTTGGTTTTTTTGTTTTGTTTTGTTTCCCACAGAAAGTCTTCCTCCTAGTTCTCATATTCTAGGGCTCATTATTGTAACCCTCCTATCCAAACCACGTAACACAAGCAACTTCATCTCTATAGTCCCTTTCCACAGCACACATCTAATTCTCTTCTGAATCACTTTTGACAAAAGCAGAACCATTTTCTGCCCTTTTCTAGAAGAACTGGAAGGCCAGGCAGCCACGTTAACTCAGCAGTCTACAGCCTTATCCTATATCAAGCAAATACAGGGTTCAAAAGATACAGATACATATTAACCTCAGCATAAGCCCAAGCATACAAGAACAAATTTTCAGTCATTATTTCACAGAAAGGCATACATTAATCTAAACTTCAGTCCACTATAATCAAATATACAAGGAAAAGGAAGAAAATCTCTGTTGATACATTCCATTTCAAAACAGATATACAGGAAGCTGTTGTAGGGGCTATTTAGTTATGATGTGGCTCTGCAGAAACACAGCCCACTGTGCTCCATCGTATCAATCAGTGCAGGTTTCAATTTACAACAGCAGAACAACACTACTGAAGTGTCTCTGAGAAGAAGCATCTTTTGATAGTCACTTATGTACTTGCTAATTCTTCTTTCAGGAACCTGTTTGTTCCCCTCTGTAACACAATGGGAAGCACAGCAATGACTCAGAATATCAAGGTTCTAAGCTACAGCAAACAAGCAAGTACTTGCTCAAATGCAACAGCCATAAACAAAAAATAAGAATCTACTTACCTTTATAAGGCCTCAGAAACACAAGAATCTATAGCAAGATACCCTTGCCTCCACTGCCAACCCTTGAATGAGATCTCAGAAGGGGTGGCTCCATCCCTTCTGGCCACTCAGGTACATTGCACACACCTGAGCTCCCCTGGGTTGGCCCTGCCTTCCCACCAGGTGCTCAGTCACTGGTTCAAACCATGATTCAGCATTTCTGCTACACTCTCATAGGGAGCACACGACTAGGCTTCAAAAGCCAAAAGATTAAAGTGAAGTAGTGAAAGACATCATTTTGGAGTCAACCACATAAGCTTAACAACAAATTCAAGAATGAATGAACTTCATAGGTAAAGATTGCTGTGGCATTTTCCTTCATTCTTGAGTTATATAGCATCTCTCCCTTCCCCACTTAAGTTCTTAAGCTTTAGTTAAATTAAGCATGCCAAGGTTTAGAACACTCCTAAAAGGAAAACAAACAAACCAAAACCGTATCAAAATTATCTCTTAGTTTATCCACAAGCAGCAAGGACATCTACAGGTAAAGGAAGACCTTCCCCAAAAAAGAAGCAGGATTACAGACCTACAACACTCAAACATAAAGAAGTACTGTTACTAGAGAAGCCCAGGATGAGCTGAACCAGAGGCCCGAGGCCATTGGTGGGAATGTCAGAAGATAGCTACAGCTACTCAAAGCCACAGAGACAGTGGCACCACTACAACCAAGCAGCATGATGCATCAGGGTGGGAGTACTGTAAAAAGCTGAAGTATCTTCATAGGAAATTTCATCCTCTTGCTTTATTTCTTATAATGTTAAGGTATTGTTGTACCATCCATTTTTCAAGTCCACACTTCTATTTTCAGTAACAGCTCACTGTTGTATCAAGATGTATGATAGTATTGATGTGAGCATTTTATTTTTGTCACTTAGCATGTACGGTTCCCATTGTATGTACTATGTCAATAGCGAAAGTCTCTAGTTATGTAATTATTTTATAAAAAGTGAACCTTAGTATAGTTTGTGGAGAGGAGCATGCTATAGTAGTAGATAAAAACTTGAGGCTTTCGGTTGTTCTGTTGTACTGTGGCTTTGAAAGAGTGCCAACATGGAATTATTTCAATAGCTTTTTGATATGTTCAGAAATTGAAAAACAAATGCTGTCTTAGAAGTAGATCAGTATTTCACTTTGACATCTTCTAGTTTTGAGATTTGTGAATTTTAATGTGCTAGGAAATAACTTTTACTAATTAATGTTAGAAATAAACTTTCCTAGAAATAAACTTTCCTAGAAATAAACTTTCCTAGAAATAACTAGCACTGCAGTGTATGCAAGCAGTATGGTATGCCTCTGTTATCCACTGAATAGATAGTGTTAGCTCATTCTGTTTGGCTTTAGCAAGGTTCTCTGTACAGAATGATGGACTGTTGTCAAAAAGATATGTATTTTTTTCCTGAATAATTTGAAAAATGTAAGCAGGTTTCTGATATTCCCTTGGAGTTTCGTTTCCATAAATGTTATTGCAGATGCTGTTTCTCTTACTTAATGCCTTTCAGTGCATTATCCTGTGACATTCAATGATGTTACCCAGTGAAAATGTAGTAAAACTGGTATTAACCTTAAAAACCATTGAAAAATAGAATTAATCAACTGGGCATCAATGACACTGATTACTTCTCAACAATTTATCTCTAGATCAAAAGTAATGAACTAAACAATGATTTGAGTGGGCTAGAAAGACTTGGTAATATGTTACAAAAGGTTTGTGCTACTTTTTGCGTAAAGATTGCAGCTGCCACTTTCTGCACTGAGCTACCTAGTGCAACTGAAATGTATATACCTCTACTCAGCACTGTATCTAGGAGTCATTTGATTTGATGTTTGATTTCCAGTTTGTTGAAATTCAGTGATGAATTGTATGAAGTCACTAAAATTCTCATTTAATCATGCTTATTTACATAAAAAATGTTTTCTTGCCAGTCAAGTTGCCAATGAGTCCTTACTGACATTAGGAAAAGTATTTGTAAATACTTCTTGGTATATTACTGAGCTGACAATATGTCTGACTCACTTTTCTTGTCTTTCTATTGTTGCTGTGTATGCTTCTCAGAAAATATCAGTTTATAGCTGTTCTGACTATATACAAGACCTGAAAATAATCCTTTTGAAGTCTAAATGGATTGTACTTTACACGTACACAACTTTTCCAGCACACATGGAAGTATTTTCTGTGGGAATGTTGAATGCTTTGAATTATCAAATATCTTGGTTGGGAAAGGACCTTTAAAGACCATCAAGTTCCACCTTCCCTGATGTGGACAAGGTTGCCAACAGCTTATGATCATGCTGCCAAAGGTGACATACAGTCTGGCCTTTCCTGCCTCCAGGGATAGGGAATTGACTGCTTTCTCAGCAACCTGTTCTGGTGCCTCAATATCCTCTGAGTGAAGAAAAAATAAAAATAAATAAATAAAAAATATCTTAATATCTAACCTGAATCTCCCTTCTCTTAGTTTAAAACCATCTTCCCTTTTCTTATCACTATCAGACCATGTAAAAAGTTGGATCTCTCTCCTGCTTATGTGCAACCTTTCAGTGCTGGAAGACCACAGTGAGATCTTTCCTGAAGCCTTCTCTTTTCCAAGCTGGACAAATCCGGTTTCTTCAACCCTTCCTTATAAGAGAGGTGCTCCAGCCCCTTGATCTTCCTTGTTGCCCTCCTCTGGATCTTCTCCAAAATCTCAATGTCTTTTTCTGTGTTGGGGGACAACTGAGAGTATATTACACTATATATTTATTTCAGTCTAAGTTGGATGGCCATAGTAAGCTTGTAACTTACTCCAGACAAGGGTTGGATCTATCTACTGTCCCTGCATGTGTTTCCTGTATGTTGTGTGTGGATAAAACATGACTAATAAACACATTCATTTTCACTGTCATTGTATGCACATGGAAGAAAATGGAAGGGTCTATGGGAATCTTTAAAATGTTTCCTTCAACACAAGTAATGTATCCTGCTTGGAGCAATAAGAAACTTCATAGTGCTTTACTCCTATTTTGTTATGCAAGGCAGAACAGCTCAAGTCATAACTGATATTTTTTTATTGCCATAGCAGTAACAGTGAAACAGCAGTTGCTACACTGAAATGATTCACTTGGGCTTGGGGTTGCAGATTTCAAATCAGGGTGCAATTAACAAGGAAATCTGAAGATGGAAGGGCTTCCATGAGAAGAGACCTGTCACTGATTAGTTTCTTGGATAGTTGAAAAAACCTTAAAAACCTCCTACTTATTTGGATGTTCACCGAAAAAAGAGTTTCTGTAGACAAATTCTTATTTTGTGTGGTCCAAATATGAGTAATATAAAGAGATAATAAGTTTTCACGATTGCTAAAAAAATAATTAAAAAAAAAAAAAGAAAAAAGAAAAAGAAAAAATCAGTGCACGCTTTATAGTTTATCCCGTTGCTTCATTTTACTCCTCATGATCATTAAAACGAGGTGATGCCTGTGCAGGTGGGTTCTACATGTGCTAGCCAGAGTGTTTCTACTGAACAATCTGTCGTACTCTTAAGTGGTAATGGATTCACTAATCTGGAAGGCTTAAAAATAAAATTCTGCTCTACTCTTAGCTGGAAAACCAAACAGGAGATCAAATGCAAATTTCTGGTCTCTATTAATATGGCAATTGAAGGATTGCATGTCTAGGAAATATTTCCTATGATTAACTGCGGTAATTTGTGCTTGATATCAGTAATACTGTTGTATTGTGCAGAAAATCCACTTGTGAAATTCCACAATTATTATTAACGGAACAAGATACTTTCCATAGTAATGAGAAAAGGCCACTTCAGTCCCTTTTCCCTGGGTTTTAAAGCTATTTCTTTGTTTCTGAAGGCTTGTTTAAAGAGTAATACATTTTGATTTTTGCAGCTTTACTGGTATCTATGTTAATTCACTGAGCAAGAAGAGAGTAGTTTGTTTTCTGGAGCAGAAAAAGAAGGCAAGAAATAGATTGCTTTTAACTCTGCTTGAAATAGAGGTGAGGAAAAGTGCTTAAGAAGATCACATAGCAAAATTAGGTTAGACAAGTAGTAGCAATTTTATTTAAAATGTTTCAGGTTTATTGTGATGCGACTTACTTATGATGGTCTTGAAATGAGAAGTAAATCTGATGAACATGGTAATTTACTCAAGTAATACGAGATGCTTAATGAACAACAAACAGTCATCACAGCAGCAAAACAGTGAAACAGCTATTTGATCACTAGATAAAAATCATGTTGATCTATAATTCTCTCTGTTTTAGTGATGGGAAAACTGATCTTTATCCTACAGTCGCTACTCCTGAAAAATAACTTATTTCAAGGAACGCAAAAGTTACTTGAAACTGCAGCTAGAGGTTAATTAAATACTCAGTTTCTTTTGCTGTCTGGATCTTTCAGCACTGCTTGAATTATTTGCTGACACTTGTTTCAACAGTTTAGTGTAGCTCTCACTTCCATTTGACTGCTGCACTGCTGCCATTTCATCATATCTATTTAGGAAAAAAATGAATCAGTATTTGGGTGTATGAAATGCAGTACACTCAGTACACTAAATGTTGAAGTCCTAGTTTAATTTTAGCCTATAATGGTCAAGAGTACCTCCATTTGTTTTTTCTTTTCTTGCCTTTTTTCCAGACTATCTCTTATCTTGTGTAAGAATCAGAATGCAAATCCATTTAAATAGCATTGTCGTTTGAGGTTTTAGTTACTTGACCTTCTACTCAGTATTCTGAGTAGACCGAGATATTACTTGATCATTTCTGCAATGTAATCTGGCCATGGAATTGTACTCTCTCTTTTCAATATGAGTGAAGAGAATAGAAATGCAAGTGAAAGGCTGCAGTGAAAAGTTAGGGATTTTTAGTAGTAAGCATGCTATCTATGTTGTAAGATAAAAATAGATAAGATTCCCTTAGTCAAATAATTCACCACAAACAAGTGTCTATTAAATGCAGCAGTATACAGAGAAGCACGTCTCTTAATTGTTTAATTATTTTATACTATGAAAAATAACAAACTGCACTTTCAACTTTAAAAATAAAAATAAAAATAAAGGTTTTGAAGAGTAGCTGAGTGTAAAAATTACCCTTAACTGTGGATCAGCAGCTAAGGGGAAAAATTAGCTTATAAAAAAAAGTGTTGATTTCAGTCATTTCAATGTGATTTGACACTAAAATCATGGCAATGTGACTGTCCTATGACTTGACTGCAGAATTTTAATATTGTTGAATTACAGCTCTTCTGTATTAGATTAAAAATCCATCTGTCATAAAAACACATCTTTCTCACTGACAGCAAGTAAGAAAATAAAGTGAGAAAATTTTGTCACACCCTTTCCTACGATACCTTCTAGACTTAATAATTTGCATCTCACGTAAGTGTTTTAGCACATATTAATCATGGAAACAATTTCAGGTATCTTTAAATATGTCTTTAAATATGTTTTACTTAAAAACATTTGGGACTCAGTAATGCTTTCAGGGAAAGTGATAGGGATCTAAACACTCCAGCAATGATTACAAGGGTTTCTCCCTCATAGTCTATAAGATTTCTTTCTTTAGCACATCTTCGCTTCAGAAAAGATTAAGAATATATATTTGAAAAATCTATCCTCTACTGCATTAGCCCACTATAGATAATCAGTGAGGATGAGAAGGTAACTTGAAATGTATTTAAAAGTTTTATTTAAAGTAGCCCACATAATGATTCTGTTTCTGCTATTTAGCTTTGTTTTTTTTTTGGTTTTGGTTTTGTTTCCCCCCTCCCACCCCCCCCCCCCCCCCCCCCCCCCCCCCCCCCCCCCCCAGAAGAGGAGATTTTTATCAAAGCTGATGTTTGTAATTGAGTTATTTGAATTAAACTTTCACTAGAAGAGACATTTTTGGGTCAGAAGCATCTTTCACATCACAGCCAGTACTGTGTTGACTCAGACTGAATTCTGTCAAGTAAGAATATGAGCTTGAAGGCTGCATATGCCAAATGTTGCCTTAAATTCTTCTTAAGAAGTCTGCCAAAAGCAGTAACCCTGTATATGCTTATTTAATTATAATGATTTTTTAATTACATCATAATCGACTTCAGTCAGAATTAGAGCTATACATTTTTAAAGCATACTCAGCAAAATAAGTTTTACTTTAGCTCATATAGATACCTAGATGTTCAGATGTTTTTGCTTCAATCTTATTGCAGTTCTTTATGTTAAAACTTTGCAAAAACCATTTTCTTTCAAAGAGTCATATTTGAGCATTGGAATCATAGGTCAACTTGGGTTGGAAGGGACCTTAAAGATCATTTAGTTCTAACTCCCCTGCTGTGGACAGAGCTGCCAATCACTAGGTCATGGTGCCCAAGGACCCATCCAGTCTCCAGGGATGGGACATTTACAGCTTCTCTGTACAACATGTTTTGGTGCCTCAACACCCTCTGAGAAAAGAACTTCCCCCTAACATTTCATCTTAATCTCCTGTCTCTTAGTTTAAAGTCATTTCCCTTTTCTTACTGCTAAGACAGTTCCTGTTTATGATCTGCCTTTAAGTATTAAAAGGCGGCAATGAGGTTTCCCCCGGAGCCTTCGCTTGTCCAAGCTGAACAAATCCACTTTCCTCAATCTTTCATCATAGGAGAGGTGCTTGAGCCCTTTGATCTTCCTCATGGCTCCTCTGGACTCACTCTAAAAGCTCAGTGTCTTTCCTATGCTGGAGGTCCCAGACTTGGACACAGTACTCCAGATGAGGCATCACAAGGGCAGAGTAGAATGGGACAATCATCTCCCTCACCCTGCTGGCCACCCCTCTTTTGATGCAGCCAAGGATATGGTTGGACTTCTGGTCTGCAAATACACATTGCTGGCTCATGTCCAGCATTTTGCCCATCAGGACCCTGAAGTCCTTTTTCTGCAGCACTTATTTCACTGACTTCTCTTAATCTGTATATATTTCTGGGATTGCACTGACCCAGGTGCAATGCCTTACATTTGTCCTTGTTGAATCCCATTAAGTTACCATAGACCTACTTCTCAAGCCTGTCTAGGTCCCTTTGGATGACATCCCTGCTTCCTATTAGATCAGCTACTCCACTAAGTAAACCTGCACAGATTGCACTCAATCCAGCTATTGTTGACAAAGAAGTTGAAAAGCACTGGTCTCAAGACAGATGCCTGGGGGACTCCAGTTGTCACAGACCTTTACCTGGACATTCCATTGTAGAAGGCCACCAAATTTGTCATGCACGATCTGCCTCTAGTGAAGCTGAAGTTGTGCTGACAGTCTCAGATCACATTCTTGTCTTGCATCTGCCTTAGCATATCTTCCAGGAGGATCTGTTCCATGACCTCCTTGAACCTTTCAGATTAAGCTCATGTTGGGACTTCATATTCCAATACTTGATGACAAAAAATATAGAGAAATGTTTCTATAGGCTGGAGTAGTCAAACACTTATGAAAGCCATTTCAAATATTTCCATATTTCAGCAAGTAATTCAAACTACTCAATTTCTGCCTTTGCACAGTTGATATTTAGTGGCGGATATAATTGCCTCTGAAAACTGCCTCCTTTGCCACATTCAGATGGCAATATAAAGGCTTGTAAAACACATCCTGAAATGGTGATGCCTCTTGGATGATGCTTAAAATGCAATCATCGTGAAATAGGTACTTAATCAAACAGCATCTGCAATGTTCTTTTCCATTATGAATGTTCTCAGAAACATCAGCAAAGAAGAAATTTGGGAAAGAGCAGTTGCAGATGATTGCATATCAGGAGGAATCAAATTATAACAAACAAAAATGTTTTTAACTTGTCAAAATGAAGAAGCTCTGAAGAAATGAATTTGAGAACTGTAGTGGGGATATTTGTCCCTTCTAAGCTTATACCAATGTATAACTATCTTTAATAACTGTGAGTCCCAGAAGGGTTCTTAGAACCAGCTTCTAGTTCTGATAAATTCTGGAAGAAAAGATTTTACCCAACTTCTGAAATATGGGACTGCAATAAAAAGGAAAATGAAGCTCTGGGAAGGACCCTCAAGAAGATGGTCTTCAGAAAGATCATGATGGCGAGATGGAGCAAACCTTAGGACAAGGAAAGGGCAGGTTTGCACTGGAGTTCAGGAGTAAAACATATAGTGGTTTTCTACGGCGATTGGCACTCCTGACCAGGAGATGTGGGTGTGATTCTGAGACATTGTTCTTGGTAACTACCAGCCCCTCTCTATTCAGGGGAAGAAAAGAGAGGTGTTACTGACATGATAGACAGGTCAGAAAGACAACCATCACTGCTGTTCAGGTGGGAGCTCTAGAAAAGCCTAGAGGTTACCTGGGGTAAGGACATCTCTGAAGGAAAGGCAGGCTCTTAGAGCAACAGGCATTTAAGTTGAAGTCTATGTCAGAGAATTTTATTACTGTGTACATGTTCTGCTACTTTGAAAGTGGTGTTTTTGTATCAAGATAGTTTGATGTCCAGTGACTCACAGACTATCAGAGTAGCCAAGAAAAAATTTGTAGATCAAGGGAGTCAAAAGGAAGAAGTAGATACCTTGATCTACCAGGAAGCAGAGTGTGTTTCAGCAAGAATCTACAAACTGTTAAATATCTACATACCAAAGAAAAAGAAACTACTTGAACTCTATTGAAGTAAGGGTAATGGTAAGGAAGAATAACATGCAATGCAAGGAAAAGACAATTTAATATTGATAGCTAGGGAATATAAAATACCACCAGTATAACTAATGTATATTATACTTAATGATTCACTAAAATAACACTGGACAAAATCGAAAATATGCTTGCATTGGTGAGAAGATGAAACAAATGATCCAGCATCAACAATCTTTCTACCAAGTTTCTCTTGACATAAGCTACCAACGTGTCTGTACATATCTATGCAATTCATCGCGAATACTCTTTGCTACTAAAATAAGGGGCTATGTGTATCTCCTCTGCAGCATTTGAAGTGGATTTAGTAGGGCTTCTGGGAATATCTTATTTTCTTTTGAAAAGCTTGCTATGTCGTTATAAGACTGTAAGAATTTGCTATGAGTCTTCATTATCTGATATGAATTCCTGTGTGAGTTATGATGCTAAAGCAGATGACTTCACTCTGTAAATAATGCATGTTCCAAACTCTATTGTTACAGTGATATGTTAACCACAATTACTAGCTCAGTGCTTTACATTTTTTTTTTTTTAATTTTGCATTTCTGAATTCTTTCCTCTGTATCCTAAAATTAGGCTCATGTGAATACAGGGTTTCTATGGCTGTTCAGATGAAAGAAGGGATGAAGACCGTTGTTACTATTGTGCATGGTAATGCAGCGCCATTTATGCCAGTCAAAGTTAACATCAGATTTTTACTTGTAAGAAAATATGTTTACTTAATTATTGAGCAATGTTTAAATCTTACCTCATAAAATATTGTTTTAAAATAATTTAAACAATTCATTTTATTGCCTATTTTTAATTCATTTTTAATCCATATTTCAGACAGTAAAATAATACAAAATCATCTGAGGGAGAAAAGCTGAGCATACTTTACAGCCACCCACGAACAGAAGGAAAGAGGATAATCATGATATGTAATTAGTAGCAAAAAGAGAAATACACTAATTACCTTCACAAAATGTAAAAGGAAGTTCTGACTAAGATTTATAATTAGTGCTTTTAAAACAGAGGTCGGTGAATCCTACTTATTTTATGCAAAAATATTCTGTTTAGTCTTAACTCTTCACTTGGTTTTTGATTCACTTACATCTTTCTGTCTGGAAGATAACTCATAGCTGAAGATGTTGTCAATATTTTTCTCTTACTTCTCCGTGTCAGTAATCTCTTGATTTGCCACAGAATGTTAGGAAATTGAGAAATGAACACTTGACAAGATAATCTTTGTTAAATTAGTGTTCAGCATATAAAATATCCTCTAAGCTTTTTTATGCAACTTTTTTGTATTCTGCTATCTTTCCTTCCTTTAATTTGTTCAAAATTACAACTTTTTCAGATCAAATGCTAAATGTAATGATACAGAGAGATTTGATTCTACTGGAGTAAACACGGAGGAAAGCAGTTTCAGCTTTGGAAGGAAATACAGAAATCAAACTATACTTATTTGTCTATATATTCATTTTGTTTCAAACAATGACTTGGAAACTAGTTGGAAATTGGATTTATTCCATTTGTATCCGGAATGGGGAACTGGAAACTAGACTTGCATCAGTGTATCAGGATCTAATGCTTTTGAGATGTTGCCAGTCAGCTTTGCAGATCCAGCTGCACAGAATCTGGGTACTTTTCAAGAAATCCTTCCACGCACCAGTCAGCGATCTTTTTCCACTATCAGTATAAGAAATTTTTCTTACTTAACAAAAGATTGGAGAAAAGTCACGGTGCTGTCCTGACTGTGAAAATACTGTGGTTTTAATCCATCTTTGAACATAAGTGTTGAAGTTCTGATGCATGAAAAATTTTCTCCAGAGTGAAGCTATGAATTTAAAACTTAGTAAAATTTTTCACATGAAACAGCCACATTATAAAAGTAAGGTTTGTGGGGAAAGCTAGAGAAGAGGGATGAAATGTGGAACTGTCTAATGAAAACCATGAAAACACAAGACATTTAAAGACCAATGGTGAAATGTCATAGACAATTTGCCTTATAGATATTTATGGTTGAGTAATCTTTTTAGAACCGTTTTACAGCAATCTAGACACTAAACATTTTAGATAATATAATTTGAGGACAGATTAAGATGTTTGTGTATAACTTAAGGTATTTGAGTCAACATAGTCCGATCGTGACAAGTTCATAACTCTCTTCAGGTCAGTTTGCTCTGAAGAAACCTGTCTGAAGTAAGTGAGCAATGTGGTATAAAGACGAAAATGGCTTTATGAAAATAAATATGAAAACATAAAATAAGTTAACTAGCTGTTGTGTATGTTAGCTATAGTAACTTCAGATTATGCTCACTACTATCCAGTGTCACTTCAATTAAATATCTTTTTGTTCTGTATCATTTTCTGGGGGGCAGGGAGAGAGGGGAGAGGGAGAGGGTGGCACTCAAGGAGTAGTCCTTCGGACTGAAGTAAGCTCCTGGTATACTTGCACATGGAAAACTAGGTTAAACAACTTCTTATAATGGCAAAAAGTCAAGGAGGAAAACTGAAACATGAGTAAAGGGTATTACAGATGCAAAAACCCAGATAGATTTGGGTACAAAGCTAGAGAGTTCTTCCATCTACCTCTGATCCCCATGTCTTTGTGGAAGACAAAAGATAAGGACTAGACGGCCTTCAGAGGTCCAACTCAGAAGATTCTATGGTTCTGTAAAGTAAACAGAATATTTTAAAATATTCTAAATATCTTAAATATTTTAAAATATTTTAAAAAGAATAAAACAAATGCCCCCATCTGGGAACTAGTTTTTTTGTTCCTTTTTTGTACAACACCTTTGATGCAACATCAAGGTTCAGAATAGGTTGATGTAAAGTCAGAGCTATTTATTATCCTAGGTGACTGGTATCTGCACCCATGGGATGCAGATATTGCTGTAAAGCCACCTAGAGAAATTTCCAGGTGTATAGAAATATATATATATTATAATCAGTGGTTGTACAAGAAGCATAAAATCATTCCATAAAAGGAATGCACAGATCAAGTTAGAAAATGGTGAACCATGTTTTGTTTTGTGCTAAAGCAAATAACCTAATTTACTAATAAGAAGTTAGCTCACTAGTACACGTAAACTTGGCTAACTGGCCTGAGTTCTAGAGCATGACAAGCTGTGGAGCGTCACCTTCTCTTTCCTATTTTGATGCATCTGAGGTCTGTTAAGTTTATAGTTTATAATCAGGAATACGTCCATTAGCATTAATCTATCAACCTCCTGAGTGAAAGCAGAAATGATCTAACTCTAGTGTATCTATGAAAGGGAATAAAGGAGCTTAAACTTAGAAACCAAGGTTAATGTCCAACAAACTGATGAAATAAACTGAGTATCCTTGAAAAGTAATTCACTTAAATGTTTTTATGCCCTCAATCCTGTCAGTGTGTCTTATTCAAAATAGATAAAAATATCGGAAGCGTTCAGTTCATCTAGTATAATGAATACTAGTCCTGCAGTATAGAGGAACAAATAATTTAGAAACTGACTTTTGTGGTATTGCACTCTTGCAGTGAAAAGGAATTAATTGATAGTGGATTTACTCTCAAACAGTTGTCCACTGGAATTGTACTGGCATTCTGTCTCAGATAGATCACATTCAGTTTCTGGAAATTTTTATTTCCTTGGACATAGACATTAAATTGTTTCACTAAGATAAATGAGGAATAACTGAATTCAAAAAGGAGGATTGGAATGACACTAATGTTATGTGTTACTAATATAAAAAAAAAAAAAATCAGTGAAAATATCAACAGAAGTTTGGCCCTGCATTATAATTGCTTATATCTTTGTAATTTTGTTTGTGTATGACTACACCAGCATTTAGAGGACTACAGCTACTATTCATCTACAAGTAAGAGAAATTTTATAATGAGAAAAAGTAATAGTAACTAAGTAGCCTAATGTCCTGGTTTTATCAGGATTCCACACCATGACATCATGAGGGAAGCTGTTTCAGTGCTGAAACACAGGGCTGGGGAGCTGCATGCTCTTCCTGTATCAGCCCCTAGTGGTATCAGCTCATGTGAGTTTCAGCTCTTCAAGAAGAAAATTCTCTGAGAAGAGACAAACTACAGTCCCCAGAAGTCTCTAGTATTCCCCATGTGATTTCCAAGTAAAGGAAGTAGAATAGCACAGCAATGAAGAAGACTCTCTCTTCTGTTTCTAGCAGCAGAGCGAGCAATATGATCAGAACTTCTCTCTCTCCTGTATTTTCTATCAGAGTATAATAGGTTAATCACCCTTTAAGTATCTGGATAGGTCAGTGATTGCTATATCTAATTCAAATTGGTTAAGTATTAACAGGTAACTAGTAATAAAGTTGAATGATATGGTTCCCAATCTTCTGCAATTATAAAGAAAGGCAGTAGCAGCAAAAGGAGAAAAAGGTCAAGACTGAATATAGAATATGATGGAAAAATTAACTTTTTTTCCCCATGAAAAGCTGAACATAGAGTTCATGTTGAGTATTAAATATTTGATGGAAAACTTATTTTTGATTATTGGAAGTAGAGTTTCCCAAATTATGGGAAAATGTCTGGCTTGACCTCAATCTTTCAGGAATCACTTCATTTTCATATAAATAACGATACTTAGATTGCTCTACAGAATGGAAACTGTATAGGCAATGTTCCTTTTGTTTTATGTACTCTGTTAAAACAATGACATGGCTAGACTGTATAGAGGACAGAAGTGATCCCTCCATTTGTTCACTGACTTGGAATAAATCATACAATATTCTTGAGATTCTGAGTAGAAATCATTTAACTTTCTTGAATCTCTGAGTTCATTTCTAGAGGAGTATAGATGTCCACAGTCCTTCAGGATGCTACTAAAATATACTTTTCTTTTGGGCCCTGCTGGATCCAATTTAATTTTATATTACGGCAAGTAAGTAGCAATAATGCTTCTTATTACAGGGCTTATAGAAAGGTGGTTGGGCTCAGACCCTCCACAGTTGACAAAGTGTGAGAATATTCCATGCATTACTGGCTAAATGTCCTTTATGCAGTCTGGAATGCGTTGCTGTGCCCAAACCTTTGCTTTCAGCCTGTACTACCATAAACCATGCTTGCTGCTTCTAATTTTTTCTTTGTTCTGTTCCACTATTCTCCTTGGACAGCAGACTCCTCCTACTGCCAACTGTAGCAGTAGTCATGGTAAGACTGAGTTATTAAGTCTGTATTATCCATGTGGATTAATTTTGGAAGAATGGTGGAGAAATACCTGGTAGCCTATGATCTAAGTTGACAAGTTTCGCTGAATATGTTTACTCAAGATTCCCACTGCACCTCGCTTGCAGAGTGTATCCACTACTCTAAAGCAAGGTCAGTGAGTAACAGCAGCAGGCTTTGAAAATTTACTTGTGCACATGTACCCAGCATTCTGTATTAACGTATTGGAGCTTAGGCCCTATGCATCCTCAGCAATCAAACAGGTAATCCAAGTAGCACAACAGAGACTTCGCAGGTGTCTCTCTTATGCATAGCACAATCTATCTTGTGGGATCAACTCCTAGTACAACTGTGTTGGTAGATGCAGTTCTTATCATTGACTTTCATATTGTACATCCCTCTAGCTGCCATTTTACATAGTTTTGGGCTTTAGTTTAAATGTTAGTTAAATGCTATCTTTCTTATTCTATACGTAAACATAGATTATTTACCAATACCACTTTAGGCATACAATTTGTTTTGTTTTAAATGTTTAGCTACCATTAGCCATGTTTTTAAAATATTTTGTAAAAGCTGTAATGATAAATATTCTAAATTGAATTCTCTGCTACTAACACACTAACTGTCTGATTATCATTGAAGCATAGCAACAATTTTTATCAACAGATGACCTACAAAATAAATCATGTTCTGTGTTATTTGGAATATATTTTGTGAAAAGCACCAGGCAGGTTTTTCATTTATTCCTTCTTCATCTAACTGCTTCATAATTAGATGATATGTTTGTATTACCAAGCATAAGATAATTCATTCACATATTGTGCTTTACATATGAGGTCAGTCATTATTTACATGTGATTGTATCATTTGGACTCATATTGATATTACATTATTCTAACCGATACTCTACTTAGGAGAAGAGGACAGAATTAAATCCTTACACTGTGCCTAAATTCCGAACTCGTCAGTAAATACATGAAAACTAATACAAGCATTGATACGGTCATTTAAGGAAATTATTCCTGGGTTAACTTCACAAGTGTTCTCTACTGCAAAAGTGTCACAAAAAACAAACAAACAAAAAAAAGCCTCCTGTATGGCTGTGGGTTTCCCTTGTAGCCCGGGTGTCCAAAATTTTGTCTTGCCTGCACAGGAGAGAAATTGTCTTATTGTCTTACGCCACATATAAAATATGTAATGTAGTTAATGTATGTAAGTAACAAAGCTTATTTTAACTTTTTTATATTCATTAAAATGTAAAAAAAATTAAGGCAACAAAAATATAAAACTAGTGTCATATTTGACAGTTTTTGTGAAATTAATGCATCAGTGTCTGGTATGGTGAAAGTGGGTTCAACTACTAGTGAGCTCCTCAGGTGCTCCTCAGATCTAATTTTACCCTTCCTGTGCTTCATCCTTGAAAGCAATTGTTCACAAATGTACATGCTGCCAAAAAGTGATGACATTAATAATGCGTAATTGTGAAGTGAGGGATAGTTCTCTCTGGTATGATAGATCATAGAAATGTCTGGTGAAGAGACATCATCAAATTTTTCTTTCAGTTGAATGTCTGATTGCAACTCTATACATTCCATTTTTAAATTCATAGATAATGTTTTTATATCAACTGAAAATGGAACTGCAAATATCCAAAAAATTGATGAATTTTTCTGCAATCTTGAAACCTATTCTCGAATTCCTTTATCAGAATGGAAGGCAAGGCTGCATACTTTTCACTGTTCACAGGAATGTGTTTAGCCAGTGTATCAAATTGCATAAAATTATTTGCCATAACTTTAGCTTGTCATAGTTTAGTTTCATTTCAATCTGTTTTGATTTGCAGCATACTACAGATTAATGTTTTTATCCTTGAAGATGCACGTGTAACTAATTCGAATGAGGGATCAAGTCCACTAAAATTGCTAAATTCACGAGCAATTTTTCATCTTGAAGTTCTGACACAAATTTTCCTTTTGATTCCATAAAGGATTTTATTTCATTTCACAGATCATAAAATCTTTTCAGCATTTTACCCCGTCTTAGCCACCTTACTACAGAATAGTAAATAACATCCCCATAATCTGTATCCATAATTTTAAAGAACTCACCAAGTGTCTCACATGCATGTAATGTTTAATACACATAGGTTTTGGTTCAACTGTGTGTAGCAGGTGCAAGATACAGAGTTAGTACTTCACTGCACTTCACCCTCTGCAGCATTCTGTTGTTTCCTAAACAGTCCCCACTTAAGCTACACACAATCAACTTATTAAAAGTCTATGATAAAAGTTTATGATCTTGTGGGCCCCCATTACTAACTGTCCAGGGCCACATATGGCCCATGGGTTGGGTACGTCTCCCTTACAGGAAGTAGTACAGAGCAGCCTGATGTGCACTGGGACATTTCAAACCATCTTGCACAAGACTGACTTTATGGGCAAAAGTATCCTCATTCGCACTGCTGTCTAGCCACATGGACTATTTTCATCTCTCTTTGTACTGCACCAGAATAGAGTCTTTTTTGTTGCTGTGATCTTTCCACTTCCAGTCACTTATTGTGACCAGTAAATCCAAATTGGTTTCAGAAAAACTATCAAGACAATTACGTATAGAGTGCATAACTTATTGTCAATAAACAAAAGCATTCTTTTATGCCTTTAGATCTCTAAAGAACAATAAGTGTCACTTAGAACAGAAAATATTTATAGTGATATAAAACCAGACAATATGTCCAAAAAGAAATCTGATTTTTAAATGGACACATGCTATGCTTTCTTCTCTCTCCACTGTATTTCTGTGAGACAATGTAGCTGCAACTCTGATTCAAGACACCAGAATTCTGCCAGTCAAAAAATATTGGAACAATTAGGAACAGGGGTTGCTGAAGGGCACACTTAATGCTTATTTACATTTGAACTTTTCTTTCTTTCTAGTACCTCATACATGAAAACTGCACTGACTACAGTTCACAGATTTCCTATGGTGGGTAAATTCACAGTCTATTTATAGATCAAATACAGACCCCTCAAGTTTGGATAATCCATCTCCGCTTTTCCAGTATTTTGGTTCATTAGTGACATGGAAACTTAAGAAACATAGAGCACTTAATCAATAGGAACTGAGGAAAGCTAAAATTTCCCATCAAAAGCTCTTCAAATGTTTTTTATTATTATTATTACCTTCTAGCAAACATTAGAAAAAAAGGAAGATTATTTGCAAAAAAAAAAATAAATAAAAATAAAGGCTAAAAAGTGGAAATAAGGAAGTTTGCACAAATCTTGTGAAAGGTATTTAACTTTTCTGAGAAGGTTTGAAGGGAGGACCTTGTCCTTTTTCTTCTCAATGAGTTCACGAATCCCTAGTGGCCGTCTGAAAATATGCAAGTCCATGCTGAAAGCTGGAAAGTCCTACAGTCATTTGGGTCAAATATGTGAGTTGTTACAGTTAAATATTATTTTTAATATTATTATTTATTCACATGGCTTTTAAGAGATCTAAGAATCTACTTACTTTAAGCTCTCAGGCTAAATGAGCTCACATCAGCTTCTTAGATCAGACTTAAGAAAAAAAAAACATTGAGGTACCTTGATATTCTACTTTACGCTAATCTGCATATGTTGTAATTGTGAGGATAATTGGCTGTATATCTCCACTTTATAGCAGGTACTGAATGTCTCTCGATATCTCATTTTTCATAAATATAATAGATTGCATTCACTTGTATGCTATAGAGTATCAACATAAATAATTATATCTATAGGAGCTGGCAAGATAAAAATATGTATTATAGCATGCATTTCAATAGAATTTGAAATGGTTCCTATCTATTAAGAGAACTTGTAAATTTTAGTAGAAAATTTTAAAATAGATGTTTTGTATTAATAATTGCTCTTGTAAAATGTTTTCTGCCTACTTCTTGATTATATTTTTACTGCGTCTTGCATATGTGACATACATATCATAATGTATCTTTAGAGCTTTTAGTTGCAGGATTTAAATCATTCTGTAACGTTTATTCATTTGGTTTTGTCTTTTAATTGTATGCTCTCATATTTAATTAAGCTTTTTGTGGCATCTGCTCCAGTAGCGCTATATAAATGTTATGATTCATACATTTATGATTCATAAATATTTTCTTCCAGGAAAAATCAACACACAGAACTGCCAACACCTACACATAACTTGAAGAGCTATAAGATGCCTGAAGCTAAAAGTGTGGTAAAATTTTTCCAGGCTTTGTGAAACAAAGTTAGAAAACTGCATCTGTTATTAATTCTCATTATACCACTCAATTTGTTTTAACATTAACATATGAACTATTGGAAGACATGCTACATTGTCTCTTTTTGGAACATACAGAAGTATTATTTTCTCCTTCAAGTGGGCTAGGAATCATTTTTTCTGCAATTTATACCGGTCAAATTATTTGTCTTCTAAGTCAATTCCAGTATAACCTCACTGTTATGCGGCCGGTTGTTGTGAGACCTATCTTTTTTCCCTAATATTGCTGTGAAGTTCCAGGCAGACATTTACAACTGTGAAGATATCTCATGCTTATTATTGGATCGTCCCATATAATCTGGATTTAACATACCTGATATTTCTCAAGTATTGGCATTCACTGCTGTGTCTGTATAGTAAGAAAATCAGATAGTAGATGTGAACACTTTAAAAGATTGTTGCTTGGATTCTGCTTTAAAAGACCCTCAGTGTTACAAACAGAAGTATCTGTAGTCTCTGATAGTGTCTTCTCTTGAATGAGAATGTGCAGATTGTAAATACATAGGTGAAGTTTTCAGTTATGTCAATTACTTGCTACTGTGACAGTTGCTGATGCTACTGTGACAGATGCTGATGGAGGTTCTAGAGAACCTCCATTGTCTGGAGATGAACTAATTCTCCTCTAAACAAACAAACAAACAAACAAACAAACAAACAAAAATAGAGAAAGAAAAGGGGAAAAAAAGGAAAAAAGGTTTGTGCTTAGTTTTCTTGTTCAAGTAAGATTGAGATATGTTTTCATGTTCTAATCATTGCTCAACTTATTGGCAAACATACCTTCATCTTCAGGATTCCCTAGTTTTTAATTCATGCTCTCATGCCAAACAATAAATATTCTAAGTGATGAAGAAGTTAAAACTTACTTCACAAAAGACGTCTAATATGTTGACTTGTTTAGTCTGAAAAAATTGAAACTGAGAAGAAACTGATTGCCATTTATCAGTTCATCAGGAAAACAATCAGAAGAGCTACTGAATTTCAAGAACAATATTGGTGTAAGAATAAAATAACTGTAAATAAGTCTAGGATGGAAATTGTCCTGGGTGTTACATTCTTGATCAGGTTTCTGTAAGAGATAGAAGTAAAGACCAAATAATTTTTAAGGACTCGAATATTTTATGAAATATTTGCTATGACTTCAAATGACTGGATCTGGTGAAAGATACTGATTTCCAGTTTGATATTCTTAATTCAGCTGCTGTGCTTTTTCCAAATCTCTTATGGCCTAATTTTCAGAAATGCTAAAAAAAAAATTCAGATAGGATTAATTTTATTCTTCTGAGAACAGTTCCTTCATCTGTAAAACAGATGTGCTACTTAAGATGAATGAGTATTTGCAACCCTATAGATAATTTGAAAATATCAGTTAAAATTAATAACACATCTTGAGTTGTTGTTGTTGTTGTTTTTAACATAATAAAGGAATTTCAGATTTCAATACTCAATTAACTTTTAACAGGTATAGGTAACTAAATAGATCTTTTGAATTTTTTTTTAATTTTTTTTTTTTTTTAACATAATACAAATGTAAATCTAAACCTTGGCATAACTTTCTTTCTGAAGGGGCTCTTTGGGTACTTTTTACTTTGCAAAAGGAAATTCTGCTAGCATGGTGTACAGTTTTGGAGTACAAAGCAATTATTAATATATATAGTATGTAATCAGTAGTAACATATCACCAGGATAAGCATTTGCATCCTCACAGTACTGGTAAATCCCTGCTGGAGAGGGACCAGTCATCAGTGAGGAGGAGAGGGGTCTTTGTTGCTCAAAATGCTGGCATTCAACTCAGTATGCTTTCTCCTAGGCTTTTATATCTTTTCAAATTGATGCTCTTTTCTCAAGTCCTTGAGTTATGAATTATTTCCATCCGTGCTTCTGTCTTTGTTCTTTCTTATCTTTCATAGAGTTAGCTTTTGTTCCTTCTCACAGCTCAACAGCCACTTTGTCAGTAAATTCAAGCTGAGGTCGGAAAGCTGTGCTTTAAAAAAGGCAGACTCTTTGTATCACACATAGCTGAATCCCCAGGCTGGGTTATAGTAACATCATTTCTGAATGATCAAAATGTTGAGGTTTTTAGATCCAGCACTAAATATAATAAATAGCCTCCCTCCAGATTCTGTAGTACCACCTCATTCTGAAGATGTTTGTGGTAAAATTTAATTGTCTTTCTCAATCTCCTTCAGTGTAACTGTAATTTGCAATCTAAAGAAATCAAGGTTTTTCAAAATTATGTCACTGTAGTTTCTATTGTGTGTACATATTAGGAATTAAAATCTTTCTGATGGGAACTATTGTTTTTCTTAATAGAAATATACACCTATGGTACACATGACCAAATAATAAGCCAGCTGGGAAGGGAAGGAGTCATATTTCCATCATGGAAAAAGGATAAAGGAAAGGAGAGGAAACAATAAAAGGAATAGAATTTAGAGTTTATTGTAAAATGAGAAGAACCATCTATCCAGGAATAGTTCTCCAAAACAGACATTTTAATTATTTATGTAATGTTTTCCTATATGACAATAGCAATTCTGAAATGATTCTGTTTCTCAGGTTGTTTTTTTTCGGTTTTCAGATTTTCACTCAAACTTTGCTATTTCTAACCCATAGTTAACATTGCTCCTGTCCATTTTCACTCTTTTTACTGACCCTGTGGCTTACATTAGCACTTGCAATTCCATTATCATTACCTGGCAGGGCTGTGAAATACTTTCCAAGCCACTGCAAGTCAAAGAATCCCTCACCTGCATGAGGGTATGCTGGTAGTCACAGCGAAGGTGGCATTCATTGGCGCTATCTTTTGTACAGAGACCAAAGCATTCATACACTATGACAACTACTGCTAAAGCAATTTTAAAGCACTGTCACCCAACAAGTGACAATGCTGAGCTAGCATGTTGTAGGATCAGAATAAACATATTGATTATATTGGCTTCTACACACAATCTTTCTGCAGTGCCAGTTGGCCATTGTAGAGAGAATTTCATTGAAATAATCCACATTTTTAGATAAAGGTTGGAAAAAATCTTGGACAGGGGCTATGCCAGTTAATATATGTTTACACAGGCACTTGGTACATATAGCAGTTATTACTGCCTACTTTATAGCTACAATTTCTTAAAAACAAGTAGACGCCATTTAATGCTAACAGTCCAAAACAGACCAACAGATTACATATAAAATTCAATTCATATTATAGCCTCTTTACTTTACAATTTATATGAAACAAAAACAAGCACCTGGCTAACTGGGCATTTATACAAGATTAGTCAAAAGACCATTGCTTCCAAAGCTTCTTCAGAAGAGCTTCTTAGATGTTATGTGACTTAACTATATTAATACACCTTCTGCTTATGGTCTTGTCCTTCAATATGTGATATACCTATGCTCAAGTTACCAGCTACTTTGTACATTATGTGTCATGTTGAAATTGGAAGTCTGTGATGATCCCATGATATTCCAGTGACCTGGCTTACTTTTACATTGAGGAACATAGGACTTAATATGCATTAAAGATGATTGTGGAAGACTGATCATTGAGAAGAATGATTATGATTCATTCCAATGTCAGCTCATGATAAACTACTTGTAAGAAATAGAAAATACCCTTCTTCAGAAGACAAAAAGGTATATTACATGACTCTCAGATTTGATTCTATCTGTCAGATTCTTATGTGTTCAACATTATCATATTCTATTTTTTTACAAACTTGTTATTAGCTATTAAAATTCAGATATTTTTCTTCTTGCTTTTTGTAAGTCTGCAGTGAGCATGCAGAAAATGGCATGAACATTCAGTGTTTACTTCAATGTCATCCTTCCTGTTTGCTTTATTATTATCAGCACAGAATCTCACTTTTTTGTCTTAGGTGTAGGGTAGATACAACAGTAAGTAAACTTACAGGGTCTGGTATATTCGTGAGTGAAACCCAATTTTTCCTGTAGAAATGCATGAACTCCATTATCCGTGTTTGCCTTATTCTATACTATCAATTATTTTATTTGTTTTCCAGTTACATAGACACGAGATGTAGTGATGGACTGGTTCACCTAAGGCCATTCAGCAGATCTGTGACAGGTTGCAAAATAGAAGCCAACAGTACTCTTCTCTAGCTGCTACTTAAAACAAGTTGACTTAATGTAGGGTTTATCAGTGTTCTAAAGAACTGGAGCCCAGCCTTGTTGTCTTTTTTTTTTTTTTTTTTTTTTAATTTTTAGCCACATATTAATTTTCACAAAGGAAAAATGGGCATAAATAATGTAATTAAAAATAATGGCATGTTAATCTTCTCTCCCTAAGCTTCCATTTAATTGCTTAAAGGCTGATGAGTTTGGATCTGATACTTACTTACTAGGGATGATTGCTTAGCCACTGACCATATTAATATTGACAGATGTCCCAGAGAGATAATAAATGAAAGCATATCAGTAGTTTGCAGTCATTTAATGTTAATGTACAATGATACTTAATATATGTTGACTCCCACATTTAGCTTTTCTGGTGAAAAGAACAGCATTACAGACTTTTGCTGAGTTATTTTCATCAAATAAATTTAAAATGATATGAAAATAAATTCATTTTCTAAAATGATTATTTTAATATTTTATTGTGTTAATGTGATGGGAAAAAAGAAAAGTAACAATAATCTCTATTTCTCACTCCCATTTACAAAATAGGTGACTCCAGGTGGTTTTGGAAAAGTTTGTAAACACTTGTTTTGATAGGAATTGTGTCTCAAAGGTGATATAAAGTTCACAGAATCAGGGAGACACAAGGTCTTCAAGAAAAGTTCTTTCCTAAAAATTTACTGGGAAAGGAAAGAAACAAAGATTAATAAACTCATTCATTCCACTTCTAGAAGGTGCGTTGTATTCTTCTGTGATACATTTTAGAGCATTTCCTAGTCCAGACATGAAAACATTGTGATTATTCTGTACAACTATCCTTGAGTGATTTTCTCATTTTCAAAAGAGTGAGGAATTTTCAATACTTATTTTTGAATGTCAAGGAAATGCAAAGTTATTACTATTAATATTTAAAAAAAATCAACAAAGAATAATGGTTAAGTTAATTTGAATTATTCTGAAAGGTATTTAGGAGTTTGACAACTGCATGACTTGAAATTGGCTTGACAACAGATTGATGTTCTCACTGATAGACCTTTAGTGAAGATCCTTAAAAATACACTTCATCCATTAGTAATAATAGCAGTCAACAAAATTATTCAAGGTTAGGAAACTGGATTTTTTTTTTTTTTTTTTTTTTTAATATATGCCTGTTCTGTTTCTTATCATTTCCAATCTGGCTGACATATGTCCATTACTTCTGAGAAGAGGACAGAGTATTTCAGTTAGAGGGAAGCTACTCTGGATTCCTGTATCTCACTTGCAGGTTAAAGTATATTAAATAATGGCCTGGTTTTACTTAGTACAGTTCTTCATCTTCTGCTACAGAATACAGCGGTGACTCTAGAGAGAAGCCATGAGTCACTTCCTGACATTACCTTGAGGAATTCCATATCATATGAAATAGTATACTGAACCACATATCAAACTGTGCTTGAACAGTGCAGGGTAAGTGCACTGAAGAAATTGCCTGCAGAGGAAATGTCAGGAGGGGTTGGTTTGGAACACATCAATGTGTGAACAAATTATTCAGCAAATGGAGCCTTTTGTTTCACTTCCACCGCAGTGGATTGGATCCTAACTCAGTGAGCAAGGACAAGAGTACAGATTCCAGTGTGGAATTATTTGACAGTTTATTATTGAACAAGAGCAAACTCTGTATAATAATTGCAGATTTTATTCATTAATTCAAGATATAATCTGATCTAAATCAATCCCAGGAGAAAAAGTGTTTTACAACAAAATTATTAACTCACAGATTTTCTGCTCACAGGAAAGGAAAATTGATCCCAGCCAACAACAGGCAATGGCTAATATGAAAGAGAAGGCTGTAAATACATATGTTTTCCATGCAATTTATAAAAATTATTGAAGCTTGTAGATATACTGCATTAAATTAAATATCAATGGAAACAATTCTGTAAGATGACTATTAAAAAGAAAATCAAGTTTCAGCTCCTTTTTCACTTTTCTTCTCCACTTTGAATGTGAAACAGCAAGATCAAAGCAGAAATATTTCAATTCCATTGAGTATAATGTGTGACTATGACAATCCTACTGAAGATTAGCTTCTTCTCAGTGTTTCTCAGTACCACTCATAAAGGAACACTCAAACAGAAGTGATGTAACAATTTTTTAAAGAGGTTAGAAGGTTCTTGTTGTGTTTAATCTGGGCAGGCTGGCAAGAAGAAACTTAATCTGATGATATTTCCTCTGCTTGGTTGTGTTTTCTCAGAATTCAGTACTGACCTATAACAGATTATTTTCCAAAGAGTTACTTAACTCTGCTGTACTCAAGTGTAATTATTCATACAATGGGAAAAATCATAGAACCATAGAATATCTTGTGTTGGAAGGGACCCAGAAAGATCCAATGATCTAGTTCAGCTAGATTTTAGGACCATCCAAAATTCAAGCCATATTTCTGAAACATTTGTCTAAATGCTTCTTGAACTCCAGCAGGCTTCATGCCACGACCACTGCAGTGAGGATTCTGTTCCAGTGCCCCAACACTACTGAGAAGAGGTAAGAAAAATAGTATGTAGGCAACCAATACATCCCTTCATTTTATGTTAATGATTATTATTAATATTATTAATTATGCTTGTTATGTTTTACAAAGGAGATATTGACAGATTAACATTTAACTCTTTATCCCATGCCAGTGTAGGCTATTCCCATCAGAAAACCAGTAGAAGCAAGTTAAAAGTAGTTACATAAAACTCTCTAAAATACACAGTGCAAGAATCAGATGATTTTTAAAAATTACATAATTGACAGACACTGAAGACAAGAATTAAAAAAAAAAAAAAAAAAGTGTTCAATCCTGCCTTAAAATCGAACTGTGAAATGTATTGCTGGGTGAATGATTAAACTCAGAAAGAAGGAGAATGAGGATCACAAATTGCACACGGGGTAAGAAGAAGTTGAAAACATTTTAATAAATTCCCCTCACTCTTAATAAAATGTATCTAGATACTATGCAGTGTAAACTCTTCTAGTTTTGTTGAAGATGATTGGAAATATATTTTAATTAGTAAAATATATCCCAAGGACCTGGTTATCACTCTTGAGAGAGTTAGTTTGACTCTCAGAAATACCAGGGAATATAGCACATGTTGGTTCTGTGGAAAATGTCCTGGTGACACAGGAGGAAAAAAACAAAGTGTATGCTTGTGTCCCTGACAAAGTGTTTGGGGCTATGCATTAGAATAAATAGTTATTACTAATAACAATTTTCTTCAAAGAAGAAAATTAGCCTTCACGCAAACTTGGAGAACTTATGGATTATCTGTTCTATTTCAAAAGTTAAATTTTTTCTTTAGTCAAGTAAAATCTTAATTTTTGTAAATTGTTATCTGTGATCAGTGACAATCTTCCTAGCATGAACATTATGTTGCATATGCTGCTCTTGAACAAGCTTCACCTACATGTGTTTTTCTTGTGAATTCACTTGTTTACTTACTACAGATAGTTAAGAAGAGGTTTGGAGTTTAGTTGAATTCTGCTTTAGCAATACTATATTTGTGCGTCTCTCCTTAAAATTTCTTACATGTGATTTTTCAGTTAATCTGACTATCGACTGGGAGCTAACCTCATATATGATGATAATTTTGATAATTCTGATGCTGTAATTTGTTATTATCTTACATCACAGATAAGTAAATTAGGGAAAATACATCTTCACTTTATTCTCCTACTTGATTGACTGGTGCCTAGCTGTTAAGCTCCAAAAGTTACAGGTTTAATCAAGTAATTTACAAAGATGATATAACTTTTAATTCAAATCTTCTCTCATTTTATTTTATTATTCTTTTTATTTATTGTTTTGCTTCCAGATAAGAGTTAAATTCTGCCTAGGAGACACTGAGAAAACAAATAGAAAACCTCCTGGTGTAATGGATATGTAAGTGTCGTGTGGTGACAAACTGAGCATATTAAATGAACAGAAATGACACTTCCATTGTAAAGATGTACTCTATTAGACATAGGCAATTTCATTTGAACAGCTTCATTCCATTGCTGATGCTTAGAACATATTAAATAGAAATATTCAAGGTTCTCAAGTCTCAGTTGTTTTACATGTAAAGTTCTTATGGAAAACAAGTAATAGGAGACTTGCACCAGGATAAATCAGAGTTTGTAAGCTGTAGCTTTTATGCTTCATGACTACATTTCTTTTTGGAGACTATGTTGCGTTTGAGCATGAGAGTTGCCTTCCCGTTACTTTCAGCAGATCTGTTTCAGCTTATGCCATCACTAGCATTTGGACTTTTCATATGACTTATCAGGAAAATTCAGAATGAAAAGAATTAGACCTTATCCCTGAAAAAATATCCAAAAGTTCCTGGGATTTTTTTTTTTTTTTTTAGTGTACTAGATATGCTTTTGTGTCCAAGCTTAATTTAAAAGAAACAAGCAAACAAACACACTACAAACAAACAAACACAATGTTGTAGTAAACAAACAGAAACAGATATTATGGAACACAGAATGCCAAGGAAAATACATTGATGATCAAAAAAAAAAAAAAAAACCCAAACAAACAAACAAGCAAACAAACAAACAAAAGCGCCTGGTTTTATGTTCTTTGCAGCAAGAAATTAGCCTGAGTACCTCTTGGATACTATGGAATGCAGCATATGTGGCATAAACTCCCAGAGTAATTATATTTTATGGTATGAAATCTTTCTCTTACAAAATGCAGCAGCCAGTATGTTTGAGAGTTGTCTATTAGTTCCACGCACAACAATCAATTTTGGTAGCACGTGATAGTGATTAGATCTCATTTTCATATTGCATTTAAGAAAAAATTAAGGCTCACTCTGTCTATAGTAATTTTGCTTGATAGACAATAATTTCTCCATGTTCATTAACTGGAAACATTAATTCATGACTGAAAAAGCAAAGTTAAGTGTATTTGTAAAACAATTCTTAAAAAAAAAAAAAAAAAAAAAAAAGATGAAAAAGGAATCAACATTCCTGTAGTTAAGTGTATTTGTAAAACAATTCTTAAAAAAAAAAAAAAAAGATGAAAAAGGAATCAACATTCCTGTTAAATTATATTACAGCTTTTGTACAATCACCTTGAAAATGATTTATAAAAGCCAATTAAATGGTAGCCTGTTGGCTCAGCAGGAGG
The DNA here is from genome assembly GCF_016699485.2 of Gallus gallus. Lineage (NCBI taxonomy): Eukaryota > Metazoa > Chordata > Aves > Galliformes > Phasianidae > Gallus > Gallus gallus. The sequence continues at coordinate 19,629,814 of NC_052536.1, read as the reverse complement.
GAATCATGTATCTTTTCAACACAACCCTTGCTGAGGTATGATGAAATAGAGTGAAGGTAAAGAAATAGTGAGTTTCTAGACTTAGAAGTCACAAAGTATCTAGTTACTTCTCACAGCAATTGAAGAGGAAAAATCAATTATAATGTCTCTGTATCTAAAAATACAGCTTGTACCTCTGCATGGTACATGATCATCAGAGCCTACAAGAAGAGAGAATGGGAGACTGAGGAAGTGATCACCAGAGGATGCATTAGAAATTCTGTGAGCAGAAAGGAATTTCATTTGAAAATGAAGAAAGAAAAATGTTTTGATGTTAATCCATTCATGCTTCAGCATTTGACTTACAGTCAGGGCCACCCGCTTTGTAGCTTACTTACTGAGAGCAAGGGAAATTTTTTATGCCATCATGCTGAAGTAAATCAGAAATTAATCCAATCAAAACAGTCCAGAAGTATTTTTATAAGATTGGTCTAAAAATCAGACCCTTATATTCAGTGATATTTCTGTGACACAAATCTCTAGGATTTATGACTTCTTTCAGACATCCATCAATTCTTCGGACAGATTTCATATATGTCAGAAATTCTGCAGTTCCCTAAGTAATTGCATGCAGTTTTATTCATGGCTATGTCCTCTTCTAAGAGGGGAGTCAGGACTGTGCCTTCTCTTCCCCAGGGGTATGTATTCATCTTAGGCAAAATCTTTCATAAGAAGCGTTATGTTTGAGTGCTGGATGAAAAAGGTCTTGGCTCTTACTGTTTTCCAGACAGGTCAATCTGTCCAATTAGAGTAGAAAGCAGAAGGCCTGCCCCAATAATCATACCCACTCTTTGCCTATGATCACTGCAAGCACTTCTGCTCTCCCTGTACTGTAGGCAATTACACTTTGCTACAGAAGCATTAAGACATCCAATACTCTTTAACTCGCTCTGCAGAAGGCATGAGCACTTCATACAGACAATTCAAGGGAGGCCATTCTGTGAAGGCCAGACAAGGCAGAAGCAGTTATTTTAAGAGATCGACTCCTAACCAGTCTAAGGTATACTTCATTTCAAGCATGCTGCTAAATTAGAAGATACTGAAATATCGTGTCTAGCCACCAGGTTCAAGTGATTTTGGCTTTTTTTTTTTTTTTTTTTTTCTTTTTTAAGAATATCATCGTGCCTATGTTCCTCTATAGCATAGTTCTCTCCTCTTTTAATGCTTCATTCACCTTTCACCTGCAAAACAAAAAGCTCCAGTCACCTTCAGAAATATAACTCAATGAAACCTATTTTCTCTGTGAAGAAAGACAGCTAAGCCATAGCCATTAAAAGGTTGACTACAAGGCAGCAAAACTACAGCTCTGAAGAACTAGCAGCCTTCTTGAAATACTGTGCTTGTGGTGAAACTGCAAACGACAATTTTTCCATTGGCTTAATTGGTACTTCACCCGACCAGAGCAGGATCTTTTCTTTCATATTCTTCTGTTCAGTCACTAGGAAAGACTCTATTAGCCGCTATTAAGTATACTAGACCTTCAGTCTGTTAAAAGGATCTTGAAATTTGTTCAGTTCATCCAGTTGAGGCAAAATCAGACAAAAATTTTAGTCCTCTCTGGTACAGTGACTGAATTGCAGACAGATCAGCTAATAGAAAAGGACTCAATCAGTGCATTTGACTTGATATTTTGGGCTTCAGCAGATAAGGCTAGAACTCAAAAGACGAAACTCAAAAGAAAGACCCCCCCCAACCTCTCCTGGACTAAAGTATATCTTCCAATAACATGCTTAGAAGAATTTCAGTTCTACAACTTTTTTTTTTCTTTTTCCCCCCCAAAAAAGTTTTGTGATATTTATGCTACAGAAAAGGGTTTAAGTTGGCATATGATGATACCGCGTAACACTGTCCAGAGCCAGATTTTGACCCATCTGTAGTAACGGCAAAACATCTTTTTAGAAAGAAATGAGTATAGTAAAAAAAAAAAAAGGCAAGCATAAGGAAAATGTATGATACAAGACAGTCTTGAAAAGAAGTAGGGCTGAGTAATTCCACAAGAAACAGCACTTTTAAGGGATTACAGATATCTGAAAGCAATGTAAAAAACATGTGTCTAAAATATGACCACCAGGATGAGTCTCAGCATTCCTTCTCTCTGACTAATACAAACCCCCCTAAATTATAGAACAGAAATTGCTAGAAATTATATGCCAACATATATTTAAGTAAGACTTCTGCTTTTAAAAGTTCCAGAGAAGCAAGGTCCTCATTTGAGATCATTTACTGTACTGTCCTTTAAAGTTGTATTTTGCTGCCAAGTTTAGCATTTAGTGTAAAAATATTGGATAGAAATACTCTAAAATAAGATGCTTAGTTGATCATGACTTCTCAACTATTTACGTACGTAACAACTTCCTATCTTATACTTGTCAAAGGGGAAAAAATAACATAAACTGTAAATACTAACAGCTGTGTTTGTGGGGTAAATGTCCGAAATTAAACTGTTGAACTATCAAGCACAGCCTGCTGCTTGCTGGCTGCAGCTGGCTAAGAGATCTTGAAGATTAGAGATCTGCATGGAGGCAAGAGCCAAGGACCACCCAGGTACCTTGGCTGATGGTGCCTGAAGCAGGTTACCGAGCAGCAGAATCTGATCTGACTTTCTGACAGAACATTCTGTGCCAGCAATATCCTCTCAGCTGGGAAATCCAGGCCTAATGAGACAGAAAAGCGAGAGTACATGTAATCATCAAGCAGAATACACTTCAGTATCTAGCCCTCCTATGGGCAGTGTTTTATTCCCTACTGCCCATTATGTAAGTAGTATCAGATGTAGGATGCTGATGGTTCAGTGTGCCTTGATATTAGGTGATGGGGGAGGGCTCCCATTGATCTGTGTGTGTGTACAGGAACATGTTGCATTACACATTGGAAAATCTTTTTGTGGGTGGCAGATGCACAGTTTGCCAGCTTGTTGAGGTCTACGGAGCTTGACAGGGGATTTAGTATGCTTGTAACCACAACTCTTCTGGGGCAGCAAAGGCAGTTGTTTGTCATCTAATTCAGAGCATTTCTTTCTCAGTGGTGTCCCTCAGGGGTCAGTACTGAGACCAGTGATCTTTATTATCTTCATCAGTGACATTTGTAAGTATATGACTGTGTTTATTTTGTTTCATAATTTTGCTTTGCAGAAACCTTGCTATAAAGCCATGCTAATGCTACCATTTCATAAACCCCATTGGATTATTTGCAGTGTTGAGTGTCCAAGGCAGCACTGGTACAGCATGAGGATGAACAGAGTTTCCTTTAAGTTGATGTTGCCTGCTGCTGGGCTGTGATGCCTTCCTCCAGTGGCTTTTCTGAAGCAAGTGTTGGTGTCATAAGACAGTCATAAGAGTTTGACAGATTTTGGGTGATCCTTTTCAGAGTTGTCAGTTGACATGATGTGGGGAACTCTGGTGTGCACTGAGATAGTGTGACTCACAGCAGTAAGAGCTGTCACAATGCTGGTACACATATGTCCCCATGGGGTGTCATCATGTTGTGCGCACACTCATGTCACTACAGAATGACAGTGCAGCACCATGAGGTTGAGGTTCAGGTTGGATATTAGGAAAAATTCTGAAAGAGTGTTTGGGTAGTGGAACAGACTACCCAGAGAAGTTATGGAGTCACCATCCCTAAAGGTATTCAATAAAAAGGTAGATGAGAGACATGATTTAGTGGGCAATATGGGTAGCATGTGGACGGTTAGACTAGATGATATTAGAGGTCTTTTCCAAACGTAATGATTCTATGATTCTATCAACAGTGGGATTGAGTGCACCCTCAGCAAGTTTGCAGATGACAAGCTGTGTGGTGTGGTTGAGGTGCCTGATGGATGGGATACCATCCAGAGACAGGTTTGAGCAATGGGCTCAGGAGAACTTCATGAGGTTCAACAAAGTTAAGTGCAAAGTCTTGCACCAGGGTTGTGGCAACCCCTATTATCAATACAAGGTGGAGAATGAAAGGTTTGAGCACAACCTTGTTGAAAAGGACTTGGAGGTACTGGTGGATGGCAAGCTGAACTTGAGCCAGCAATGTGCCCTTACATCCCTGAAAGCCAAAGGTATCCTCAGTTGCATCAAAAAAAGTATGGCAGCTTTTTCTGAGAGAGATTCTTTCCCTCTGCACTGTGGTAGTGAGACCTCACCTGGTACACTGCATCCACATGTGAAGTCTGCAGTACAGGAGAAACACGGAACTGCTGAATTGCGTCCAGAGGAGGGCCAGAAAAATGATCCAAGGGATGAAACACCTCTCCTATGAGGACAGGCTGAGAGAGCTGGGGCTGTTCAGCCTGGAGAAGAGAGAAGGTTCTGAGGTGACCTGACAGTGGCCTCTCATTGTCTAAAGGGGAGTTACAAGAAAGATGACAGACTCTTTATCACGGTCTGTCATGATAGGACAAGGAGAAATGGTTTCATATCAAAAGATGAAAGATTTGGACTGGGTAGAGGAAAAAAGTTTTTTATGGTAAGAGTAGTGAAACACTGGAACAAGATGCTCAGAGAGGTGTCCCATCCCTAGAGACATTCAAGGTCAGGATTGAAGGGGATCTGAGCAACCTGATTTAGGTGTTGTATGGCTGCTTAAAAGTTGTAAGTACCTAACTGTTAAAAAAGACCATCTTGCTAGCATTTTTGGAGGCTTCAATTCTTTTATAAGAAAAATACAGAATTGTCTGTTTTGAAAAATGTGCTTAAAATTACAGTAGGTTTTGTAAGATTCAAATGGAGAAGATCTATTAAAATGTGTACAGGCCAAACATGACCATTGCCCTACAGGACTCTTCCAATGTAGGTCCATACATACTTCTCTGTAGTATCAGTGTATATCGTAGTATTGAGATCATTCTCTTGAACCTTCTCAAGGCTTTTGTGGGAAAAGCAACTATTAAACCCTTTACGTCAGAAGCAAGGTGATTTAGCAGTGAGTTCTCTAACAGCTCCTCTTAATATTTTGCAAAGACCAGGGATTTGGGTGCATTGCCTTTGGGAAGGATTATTCAATTTTTGGAATGCTAACATGCATCATCACTTTTCTTTTTCTCCACTGAGTTATAGGATGATCAGTGTCCCCATTCTGAGAAAGGAGGGCAATCTGTTTAAATAATAAGCAGTGAGAAATCAGTTTATGATTCAAAATCAAGTTTGGAATCTGTGCTAGGGAGCCAAAAGCTGATTAGGTATATCCTTAGCAGGAATTATTGCCATAGAAACTCAAGGAATCTTTTCTAACTGTTAGAAGTGCAGTGATAGGACTTATTTTAATTTTTTGTGCTTTTTTTTTATTATTATAAAATCCCTGCAGTTTCAGCAGAAGCAATATTTATAATCCCCTGAGATTTATGCCTTTATTTTAAATTTCATCCTTCATGATGTACTAACCTCTATAAACTTCCCTGGCCTTCAGAAGCATTCTAACTTCAATTCACTAGTTCATCATAATAAAACTTATTTCAAGGTACATTAGGCTTCTCCAGCCAGAACTCCTATCTAGTATGTTTGCTTCCAAAAAAAAAAAAAAAAAAAAAAAAAAAAAAAAAAAAAAAAGGCAGTGATAGGGACTGCTCTCTTCCATTCAGCACTCAGTGAGCTGAGACTGTGACGTCTCAAAATCTCTTGTTGTGTTCAAAATTATTAACTATGCTGTGCTTTGCCCTCTTCTTTAAGTGAACTGAAAGAGTAGGAACAAAGTGATTCATGTGATTCAAGGTCAAAGCTGATGTCAGAAAAATATCTCATGAAAAAATAAACAATGTAAAAACTAAGGAAAAGATAGCAGGGCAATTCCACTTGGCAGTCTCTAGCTGCTCTCTTAGTAACAGGAATAAAGTGCAGAGCTTTTAGGAGTATAATATACATATGCGCATACATAGCAAAGAAGATGATCTCCTTTCTGCTTTTCCCTACATATATTTTTGTCTAAAAATCTGTCTCAGTTCTTAAGTAAATTCTTTATGTAAACGTATAATGAATTTTTAATTTGTGGACTGAAATATAGCTCTCAAAGGCCAACTTATAATTTTTCCTATAAAAGTCCTTTTTAAAATTTTTAAAAACTTTTTAAAAACTAGTAAAATAGCAGATCTGATTCTAACCATTTTGAGCTGAATTGGATTGCTTGTGATATAAAAAAGATACCTTTTAAGTGAGATTCTAGAGGCTTGTTTTAGTAATTTAGAAGAACCGTTTCTACAAGAAATAGTAGAAAACACAATATGTTGTTCAACAAAAATTGAGGAAAATAAGGTTTTCAACAGTTTGAAGTTTTTTACCTGAAAAGGTACATGCCTATTGATTGTACTTTTGCAAGTTACCTGTGTTGAAGAAAACTGAAATTTACATAAACAATTATAATATGGTTGTTAATCCATCATCCAACCGACTCAGATATATCTGTTAAACATTCTGAAGTGTGTTAAAGTGTCTTGATATGTGCACATTAAATTCATAGACATTCATCAACTATTAGATTCGTTTTCTAACATGCACAAAAGACAAAATGTTTCATCTATGCAATTGAAAATAAAAAAGATTTAACTGTCTCAAAAATAGCAGCTAAAACTTGAAACTTGATTACTTGAAAAAAGAGAAGTCTTGTGTAGCCACCTTGAATGCCAGCTGTGTAAATTCTATACAAGTACCAAAAATCAAAGTATGAGAGTTGCTCTAAAGTAATGCCTCCTATTTTATTATGTTGCCCTACGATGTCAGAGGAGGATGTTGGTGGTATGGCAGTAGAGGTTGAACCTTCCCACCCATATTCCATTATGTTTTGTCAGTGTGTGGCAGAAGGGCAGTCTGACAAATTGGTGTCTGACATGGAAACACATATGAACCAAAGGTATGGAACTGACTTCCTCCATGAAGAAAAAATTGCACCCCCTGGCATTCACTGATGCTTGCTGAATGTTTATGGAGGCCAAACAGTACATGTGAGCACAGTGAAGTGTTACGTTTCAGCAATGGCAACAGCAATGTGAAAAGACAAACCTCATTCCACACATCCATGCAGACATTTAGAAGCATGGCATGCAGACTCTTGTTCATCGCTGGTGAAAATGCATCACTAGTGGTACTCACTATGTTGAAAAATAGTGTTTTGTAGTTGAGAATCTGCTCTATCAAATAGTGTTATTGTGTTCTTTGCATCTGTTGTAGTTTCCATGGGAATGAATAGGAGACATCACCTATGGAGCTGCCTACATAGATTTCCAAAGCAGGAGATTTCCGTTCAGAATTTACATTCAGAAGAGGGGTTTGGAGCTTAATTATCTTTAAGACATTCTATGATTTTATGATTCTATGAATTTGACCCTGGATCTACTGTTGTACCATAGCTTTGGCAAATTTTTGAGAACAGTTGATCAGGGAGAACTTCACATGCATAGAATATAATATTGGATACCATTTTGACATACTTCTCTGATCCAAAATGTGACTTTTAGGACTGCATTAGTACAAAAGGAAATGAAGACTTTCAAGATGAACGTAAAGATGGTATTAATTCTGTTCACCAAAATGGATCACTTTCTGAATGGACCAATAAATATAGTTGTGTATTAAAGGATTCTTGATAGTGTGAATGTTAAATACTTTCTTTATTCAGAAAAATTGTCTTCATCTTTCAGTTCCATGAGATCTAAACTGAATAATCCTATCTGTATATCTATGACTGTGGTAATAGGAAGATGTGGGCTTCCTCAAGAATCACGAATAAATTTCACTGCCCAGGACACCTGGGTGAAAGATAAAATGCCAACATTATGGCTTAATTAGATTATTTTAGTTAGTTAGAGTTAGATATATTAATGTCATTTATCAGATAGCTTCCATGCATTATTTTATACGCTGCAAGAATGATTTACCTTTCAGAAATTTGTCAGACTATTTTTGGACCCTTCTCTCCTATTACATGCATCTATAAGAGATAGGGGAAGTGTTCTTACTTCCTTGCTGTGCAAAAGATAAGTAACTTCAACTCATTCGTCAAAATTTCGCTTTTAATTCTTTTCCAGTTTTAGCTTATCAGCAGATAGATCCTCATGAAATAAATACATACTTGCACAAGAAACTCTAGCCTATTAAATTGCAGCAACTCAAACCCAACCTGTTGGTCAGCTTCCTTAGACCTGTGACTTGCTGAGAAAGAAATTGAAAAAATGAAACAACAAAATGATGTCGCTTCTGTGTTGGCAGTAAGTAAATAATCCATTTCCAATCCCTGTGCTATTTCTCTTCTTTGTGTTACAAAAGATAAGGAGCAGCATGCCTGTGAGCTAAGGCAGTTTCTTTTCAGTCTATTATTTTTAGTTCTTAATTTTAAGTGCTTGGCAACAGGAGAAACCATTAAAAGAAGCACTTCCCTCTTTTCTGCATGCTTGGGCAAAGGTTGCTGAAGAGTTGCATTTTAAATGACCAAAAAAAAAAAAAAAAGACAAAAAAAAATAAAAAGAAAAAAAAAAAACCAACAACCTGTCTTGCACAGGTATGCAACTTATCATTTGATAGGACACTACGACCTTATTCTGGGAGCAAGTTGTACATGTGACATTCTCAGATTGCATCAGGTGAAACACCAGTGAAAACCATGTTTTTATTTCTGAGAACAGAGCAGGTAGCTTATGACATTATTGATAACAGAGTATTAGAGGAGGAGGTAAATGTTTCACAGTCACCTTCTTAAAGAGGTTGCCACCAACCTGCCCTGTGAATTACATGTATTTTGCAGTGAGGAAAGGCAATGCACAAGTTGATCAATATCATCTTTGATTTAAAAGGCAAACATAGACATGCAAGTTCTATGGCTATTCACCTGCATTCATTTGAACTGAACAACAAGGGTTACTGGCCCCAGCTCTCTGCACAGGAAACAGTACACTTTTCAGCTCCTTAAGCTGTGAACAGCTGTTCCCAAAGACACTGGATCTTCACTGGGGTTCTACTTCAAAAGCTACCAAGGTTTCATTTTCTCCTTTTCTTCTCTAACCCTCTGCAACGCTGCCTCTTTCTGCTTCCTAAGGAGGTACAGAGAGGTTTCTCTATTTCTCTTTGCTCCCTGCATTGAGATAAACCTGAGCAGCAGCCAGTCGGGGGGATTAAAATGGGAAGAAAATAACTTCAGATCAAATATTTAGCTGCTATCTTTTCTCCTAGATTATCAGCGGGAGATGTGGATACATGTTTCTGGGTAAGTCACTGTTCAGCAAACCTTTTGCTTTTGATTGCAAAGTGACTGTGAAACTTTAATAACGTGTAACTGCCAGCAACCACACTTCAAAACATTCCAGGAATGACTGATTGCCAGGAATAAAAAATAATAATAGTAGATACTTTTAAATAATTGTTAAAAAAATAAACGGATACACTTGCCTGTTTGCTAGCTGGAATATACAAGCTGCACTAAGAAGCACTGAGAAGCTCAGACGTGCCGAGCACGCAGCGGGAGCAGCCACTGGCTTTCGCGCTTGCATACACTGTCTTCGCCCTGAGCTAACACAGGAGCCGAGAGGAGAGCTGTGGGCAGCAACCCAGGCACGGGGCTGGGTAGGGTTGAGGCAGGGGCTGCAGAGCCTTAAAGCAGCGGGAGGCGAGCACCGCGCGCCTCGGCTCTGAAAGGAGCGTGCAGCGTCTCGCGCCGGTGTTTAAAAAAGGGCGGTCCCTGCCACGTGGCGACCGTTAGAGAAGCACGCGGCGGGCGTGAGGGGGCGAGGAGCGGGGCGTTCTGAGCGTAGGGTGGTCTCACGGGCAGCACCTGGGCAAAAGGATCGGGCACGACTTGGTTTAGCTGCAACTGGGGTGGCAGAGATACTCTGAAGAGAGGTGCAGTTCTGGTGCTGGAGGCTCCTGCGTGTGGAGGAAGGTGCGCGGAGCCAAGAAGTAGCTGGCAGCGTGGGAAAGCGATTGCAAAGAGAAGGGGTGAGTCCTGCTGCAGCGCTCGGGTCAATCAGGGTTACGTCGCAGTGGGCTCCCCTACAGGGCAGGGCCCCGGAGGGAGGCAGGGGGGAGGCAGGGAGCCCCCGGGTGGGTAGCGGCCGGGCCGGGCTTCTCCCAGCAGGGTTCGGGCTGTCCCCGACCCAGCGAGGAGTCCAGTTTCTGAAGTGCGAGTGCTTGGCGGTCGTTTTCTCAAAAAGAGATGGATGTAGAACATACAGCTGCTGCTCTAGAGAGATGTCTTAACATGGTTGCAGCTGGAAGGCATCAGAATGCATCTGATGGCTCCTGACATAGCGCTGGGTAGCCTGGAGCATATACCACTTGAAAACTTTTGCAAGAGGGAGCAGGGCTTTGGAATCGGTTGGTAGAGGGATGGGGATACGAAGAAATGACCAGAGCCCCCTGCTGTGGGCAGCACAAAAACGCACCTCTGTGAAAGGACAAAGCATGTACCTTTTCTTAGGCAAATATTCAAACTGCTGTGATCTCCCTGTAAATCACCAAAGGCCTGAGCCTCTGTAACAAGAGATTGCAAAGTAGAGAAACAAACTTTCTCAAACAAGAGAAAGCAAGTAGCAGTGGAGGAAAAGACTAAGAGTCATGAAGGATTGAAGAAGGGATTGTGCACTGGCACCAGCCTGCTGCTACACTTTTGCCTCACCAATGTAGCAGAGAGGGTCTGGATTTAATGTACAGTGTAAACAAGAGTAGCTGAAATATGGAAAAGGTAAGGAGAGGTGTTTATTTTCTAGTTGTTTGTTGTCTTTTCTTCCCTTTTCAATATTGGAATCAGTAGTTAGATATTTAAGTTAATTGACCATACATTAAGTGAAATTTCCATGACTGTGAATGTCTGATTTCAAGGCAGAGTTCAGCTTTTGACTCTGTAGAGAAGCACTGGAGAATGCTGAAGTGGGAAACCTGGGCATGTGTCCCAGATCATGAACCAAAGTTTCTGAAGGTATTTGCCTGAATAGATAAGCTGTGGCACAGTGCCTGTTCCGCTGTTTTGCAGTGAATGTGACTGCATCAAGGACATAGAGAGCAACAGATGTACAAACTGGCAGTTACTTGAATGCCTACCTTAGGATGAATAACTTTCACTGAAAAATGGCTATTTCTCTCCACTGGGTCTGTACTGCTGAGATCAGATGAATCTCACTCTAAGGAGAAGTAACTATCCTTTGCATGTCTGTTATGATACACACAGACTTTGGGACTGGAGCAGACTCCTATCTGCTTCCTGTCATTGGTTAATAAAGGTTTTAGACATGACCTGAGTGATGTCTGATGGGCCAGGGAACTCATCTTTTGTGACCATCAGGAAAAAAAAAAAAAAAAAAAAATCAAGTGGCTTTAATGAAGTCCACATTTTGTTCTCCATGAAAACAAAGGCTACAAAAATTGCATAGACTACAGAGTAGTTCAGGTTTGAGATGCTAACCCAGCACAGGCTTGTTCATATGTTCAGTTCTTGCATAGTTGTGTGGCAGTCAATGGGAGTTCTGCTGGTGTCTTAAATAGGACCAAAATTTCACCTTCCAGTCAATGAAATTACTTACAGGGCAACAAGTGAATTATGTGTAAACCTAGAGAAGATTGGAACCAAATTTATTAAATGTCTTATAGTGCTCAATGGATTGATCTTTCAGTGGCTAGATTTCATGTAGGTTGCTCCTAAAGTAATAACTTCTATTTATTTCCATGGAAACTACAACAGATGCAGAGAGCACAAAACACTATTTGGTAGAGCAAATTCTCAGCTACAAAACACTGTTTTTCAACACAGCACAGCTAAAGGTGATGACATTTTTGCCAATGATGAGAAAGAGCCTGTGTACTGCACTCATAAATATCTACACCAGCAGAGGTGACCTACTGTCATTGCATCCACTGCTGAAATGCACCACCTACCACCTCACTGAGCTCACATCCACTCTTTGGTCTCCATAAGCATCCAGTGAGCATCAGTGAATATCGCTGGGTACATTTCTCCGTGCAGAAAAGAAAAAGTTCCACACCTTTGCTTCGTACACACTTCCATGTCAGACGCCATTTTGTCAGACTGCCCCTCTGCTGTCATCTGTTGTGCGACAGTGAAGAGTAATGGAATATTGGTGGGAAAGCTCAACCACTACTGCCATACCAACATCCGCTTCTGACACTGTGAGCCAACATAATAAAATAAGAAGCATTATTTTCCACAACAGCCATAGTAGTTACTGTAGGTCTTGTTTAATCACGTCAGGTTGCAGCTTCGCATATTAGCCTGAGACTAAAGATCCATCCGCTCATTTCTTTACTGAACTGTAAGTTACGTATTATACTGCAGTTGCACAAAATGTTATTCTCACAAGTGATTGAAATAGGGAAAACTGAGATTCTATGTTTCAAGCAGGTGAGACTTTGTACATACTTGAACATAATATTTGTAAATACTTCACACTTTAGAAATGTTAAGTGCCCACACTCCTTATATGTCATTGCCTACTTCAGACGCAAAATTAATTTACTCAACTTGTTTTCTTGTTTAGCTCATTTGGGGAGCGGAGTGAAATATAATTTGTAATATAAATAAAGGCTAATAAAGGTGTCCTTGGGAGGTCAGACAACCCCAAAAACGTGGATTATGACTTTGTATACTGAAGAGTGGCAGACTAACCCTGCCTTAATTCTTTGTGAAAGCAAAATGTGATATTATGTCTCTAAAATGGGTGTAGACTAAAGATAAGTTCAAGTTAATCGCCTGTACGTGAGAATAACTGCAGTCATCATGGTTATGTACTTTATCAGATAATTCTGATTTATTTGTCACCAATTTAGTATTTTTTAATGTTTTCGCATTTGGTTTCTGATTACCATCTGATCCAGGTGCACAAGCTATATCTTGTGGCAGTGCTTTCCCTATGCTAGTACTTGAGTAGCAGTAACTTCTGCTGCTCTTCTCTTCCCTTTTATTCTACTTCCAGCAGCATGGCTTCTTCCTCACAGTCAGCCTATTCTTTCATCCCTCAGCTTCAATTCTGTAGAGAAGCATTCAGTTAAATACAGAAAAAGGAAGGTACAAATGGGGAAAAAAGGGATTCTTGCAAAAAATAGTGACTTTCTGCGTCTGCCTTACTCATGTTATAGTGTCCTCCATATTAACAGAAACCTGATTGCCAGCAGTAGAGATGATTAACAGAGACCAACTGAAGCATGTTTCAAGAGAAGATTTCAGACTTATGGCAAGCTACAAGCTTGTTTGTCAATGTCAATTTACCTAATACAGTTTTAGGCCACACAGTAAAGTGGATTAAGGAACTCTGCCATCAACAAACACTGGCAAACCCACAATCCGTCAGCAATTTCTGTGTCTCAGCTGAGCTGAAAATAAAGGAATTGATGGTAAATCAGTAGGGATCAATTGTCATATGCAGTAGTGTATAATAGTAGCACTTAACAGCCAAGCTATTTATGATAGTCTTCTGCTTGGAGAGAAGAGCAGAGTCACTATACCTTCCTAGAGATACATTCTGATTTGGCAGCTAAACTGTTCCATTCCTGCATATTTTCTGATACACCCAAGAAAGAGATCTCTCTAGTACTGTACTGAAATTTCAAATGTAGTTGTAGCCATCTACAGGATCTCCAGTACATTTCTAGATACTTAGGTACTACTAATATTTGTCCCAGTATAAGGATGTACCTTTATTTAAAGCACAGATAACTTTTGAGACTATACTTTGATTATTATTTTTCTTTTTTTTGATGACATCTATCTTTCTGAATGGTGTGGCTGTCTTTTCTTCTTCTGTTCAGAAGCGTTTCAAGATAACACCCTTCAACCCAGGAAAGAGGATAGTAATGTGTTGTTTGCCTGACCATATGTCTGCCATATGATCTGTGATCTGGAGAGCAGAGCTGAAATTTCACATTGCATTCCATCCTTAACTCCCAAATGTTAAATGTTATAGTTGATTCTTCACAGTAAATAAATTTAGGCTGAGAATCTAGAGAGAAAAGTATTTAAACTGTGAAGCATTGAGCTATAACAAAAATACCTTGGGCCTAAGGACTTTACTCTTTTCCTTTAAGATGCCAGTAAGATTTCTGTGTTCCTTTTTTACTAGAATTTTGGCTATAATAATGTCTGCAGAGTAAGCCTTTTGATACTTTTCTATATGTCATTTGACCTATCATTCTGCTCATGGCAGAGATCTTGCAGGATATAGAGGGTGACACACTAACTGGAGCTATAGTTTCAGTGAGCTTACAGTTTAGGGTTTCGGTGATAGAGATGGGCCTACAAGAATTTGAATACTTCTTGTACTTTCAGATGAAGTCTAATTGGTAGGTATACTTCCATGTGCACGTGTGTGTATGTGTGTGTACATATTACATATATATGCTTAAGTAGCCATAGTGTTCTCGTATATCTCAGGTCTTTTTCAGGTTAACAAAATATTTTTGCTAATGTCATCCTGGGCAAGTCTTGAGTCATTCCTTTGTCTGTCTACTATACTTTCAAAGAGTCCATAATGTGAGCGTAGGGTACAATCTTGCAACAGCACTTTACTAGGTGTATAGCTGATAGTCTCAGTAGGAAGCATGACCACTACCTGGCATGACTTTGGGGAAAGATCTATCCTGATTCTTCTCTGAAAAATAACCAGTATGTTTCTATTGCTATTAAACGTGCTATGCTGACAGCTTGGAACTGTACTGCATCATGCACAGCATAAATACTCACAGAGAATGGTCTTTGCAATTACGAAGTTATATTTTGCTAGAGTACTGTAGAGGACAGTGCTTTATTGAGTAAATGAGTGGGCATGCATTTCTGATCTTTCAACCTGTTGTAAAAGTGATTGAATTTGTTGTTTGATTGGAATGAGTGTAGGGGAGATCAACTACAGTTATTTTCAGTGTGATTGAGATGGTTGGAAAAGTGACGTTTTTCCAAAATGCTTTGTTCATTTTATACTTGAGGAATGCCATTACAATACTACATGGCACGTAAGAATTGTTTTTCTGAAGAATGTTTTGAATAAACAAAATACTGAATATTTCACTTTGAAGTGATAAAACTTAAGCAAAACAATCATCAGTTACATGAGAAGAGATTTTCATTGTCTTACCTTTTTGACCAAAGATATTCACTCAGTTCAATAAAAATTAATTTATTTTTTTGTTTGTATGTTAGTTTGGAGCTGTAGTTCTGTTGTATAGAATGTGATCTAGCTTCATTCCCGCATGTATTTTCCTGTTGTGGTATTTGCATTCCAGTCGGTGTGCATTCAGAATGAATTTGTCAGAACTTGTTTTCATGCCACAGTGTGTTAGTGGCCTTCTGTGTCTGAACTACTTTGGAAGCAACCTGTTAGTATTGGTGATACAACTGTGCAAAAAATCTTTTCCAGCTTTTTTTTCTGCAGATACTTCTTCAATGAGTCATTTTATAAAAACTGGGTTAGTGTAATCACCTGAGTGAAGATATTAGCCCTCTTCCATTTTGGGGGTGTTTTTTTTTTTGTTTGTTTTGTTTTGTTTTTTTTTTTTTGAGTGGCAGAAAATGCCGTGAAGATGAAGTGGCCTCCGCTGGCCCTGTAAGCATATCATGAAAATGTGTCAGAAAGATGTTTCTGGATATCTTGGCTGAAATTTATATGGATATCGAGACTTTTATTGTCCTAGTTCACTGTGTTATCTGAAGCAATTTATAGTGGCTTCTCAGATAAAAATACACTGAATTTATACCTGCGTACTGACACTTTCTGTGAAAGCTTTAATATATATATATATATATATATTTATAAAATATATACATTTATATCAGATAAGAATTGTTGATGTATAACTTCCAATTTCTCATATCTGTTCTCTTGCAATACTGCTTCCTAATTTTTTTTCTCCCTTTCCTCTCACTGCTGTGAGAATTTTTGATTGGCATCTTGCATCCTATCTTGAAAAGGGATTTATATTGATGGACCATAAACCCAAAAGGGCTTTTGCATAACATCCTATGATAAGACTTTTATTCAACTGCAAATTGCATGTCTTTTCAAAGGACTTTTGCTAGATTTCTAGTTGTATTTCTTCCTTTGTCCAGCTAATCCTTAGACTCTCATAAGCACTGAAGGGGAAAACCTAGTGATTTTTTTTCTTTTCTGAATTGTATGTACCATATGTAGAGCACAGAAATAAAACATACTTTTACCATTACGTATTTTTTTTCCTGGGATGTTAAGATCTCAATTTTCCCACCTGCTTTTGAAAAAGAAGACTTTGGACATTGAACTCCATTTCCTTTATTGTCCTCTACGTGTAGAGCTCTCTATTGAGCAATTGCAGGCATCATGTAGTAAACAGCAGAGCTCAACTGTTATAACATATTGTGCCACATCTTTTTTGCTTGGAGTTGCTTTGTAGCAACTCATTTGACAAACAGGATATCTCTAAAGTTTTCTTCCTCTGATCTTTGATTTAATTTTGTCTAGAGCTAGTTCTCCAGACTGCTTAGTCATACTACACTTAGAGTCAGTGCTGATATAGATCCTGATTCATAGTCACTGACCTTGTGACTCATAAGGCTCTCTCTGCTTGAGAAAATTGCCACATGCCAAAATCTGAAAGTTAAATCATATCCCATTTTTAAACATTTTCTCCACTGACAAAATGTTTATCCTAACTTTTAACTATTCATGCATGCTGTTGAACTTAAATTTATTTCTAATAGTTAATTCTTAAAGTTCTTGGCTTTTGGAAAATTACTCTTACACCATTTACTCCAAAAGTAATGCCTCTTAATCATTTCTATGGATACTGCAACAGATACAGAGGGCACAATAACAGTGTTTGATGGAGCAAATTCTCAGCTACAGAACGCTATTTGTTTTTTGCATAGTAGCTACCATTAGCTGTGCATTTTTGCCAGTGATGAAGAAGAGTATCCATGTTGCATACATCAAAATCTGCACAAGACAGGATGATCCACTGTCACTGTAACCAGTGCTGAAATGCACCACCCGCCACCTCACTGGGCTCACATCCACTGTTTGTTCTCCATACATTCAACAGGCATCAATGAATGTCAATGGGTACTTTTTTTTTTTTCCTGCATGAAAGAATTCCATGCCACAACTTTATTTCATGTGCGCTTCTGCGTAAGAAGTTTTTTTGTCAGACTGTCCCTGTGCTGCCATCCAAGTGGAATGGAATATTGGCGGGAAGGTTCAACCTCTACTGCCAGACTTCCAACATCCTCCTCTGGTGTCACAGCCCACCATAATAAGAAAGGGGGCATTACTTTCAGAACAGCCCTAGAAAATGTGTGTGTGTGTGTGTGTGTGTATACACATATATACACACACAAACATACATATGTATGATATGTGATGTGTGTGTGTGTATCCCTTAGTAGTAAAACTCAGGAGAGGCCATTTGCTTGTTCTCATCAGTTTCCCTTTACTTTTGCTTTCACACTAGAAAAAATGACCGCATGTTTTCTTAGTGACATCCTCAATTTAGATTTGAATTTTCTTTATAAATGGAAAAAAAAAATGCCCGCATTAAGGTACCAATACCTTATGTCCTTCATTACTCACAATTATGACATCCTGTTGCCACCCATGTGAACTGTAGCTATGAACTTCACTCTTATTTAATACCTCTATATATACATTATTCATGGGATTTTTCAGTAATTATATGGGCTGAATTTTTTGGTTTAAGGAAACAGACATAACATCCTTGTAGGTAAGATGGAGATAGGGAGATGATTATGCATTTCTTAATAAATTCAAAACAGAGTGGTATGGATAAATCCCATGCTATCCGGGGGGGGGGGGGGGGAAGAATGACTTGTAGAGGATAGTCACTGTTTAATGTGCTATTTAAAGAGATGCTGACTTCTCACTGAATTCCAGTCTCTCATTCAGAGATGGAGTAAGAAGTACCCGAGACCCTAGAAAAAATTAATTTCAGGCTGATAGATGTGAGGACTAATTATATGAATAAAACCAAGTTTTTGACAACACAATAATTTTTAACTTTTCATAAGTGTGCGTGTAGGATTTTTTGTAGCCCTTGAATAACTGAGTTACATGTACTAAGACTCAACTTTCTTATAAAATCTTTGAATGACTAAAGTGCACAAAGAGTAGTTCAATACTGTTAGTGGCATGACTTCTGTCCGTAGAAATTGCTAGCGTGTTTCAGTCACTGGACATCATCCAGAATAATTGCAGTTTAGGAGGAGAATATAGGAAAATGTGTAAAAGACATAATATTTGTTCAGAAAATTTTTGGTTTTTGTCCTCAGCTTAGAGAAATTAATCATGCTTTTAGTGAGCTCCTATAGAAAACTAGTCCAAACCAGTATTTGATGTATAACTGATGGGTTTTTTGTTGGTTTTTTTTGTTTTGTTTTGTTTGTTTGTTTGTTTTTGTTTTAACATTTCAATTGGGCCTCCTTTTCTCAGGAAAAAGATTTTCTTTTTCAAATTAAATTCCTATTTTAATTACCACTCAAATAATACAATAATCAATAATACAATACAGTTCAGAGTTTACTTTAAAGGAGTACATAATTTGATCAATAAAGCCATTGTGCCTGTGCATGTTCTTCTACTTTATGCACTTTTCTAGTACACTTGTGTACTATTTTTCTGACAGTAATTGTGGCCTTTTAGATATATTTTAATGATGCAGATCTCTGCGTAGGGTCTTTGTGTGCATTTAAATGGGAGAGCAAAAGAAAGCTTAATGGATAATAAATAAATAGAGAACTGCAAAGTTACAATTCATTAGCTGTCATTTCTCTATGGAAGGGATCTGTAAAAGCTGATGTGAGAAATAAGGGCTTTAGGAAGAGGAGGAAAGTTCTGGCATTGATTTCAGTAAGAATAGGGTAGGATCTGAAGGTTTTATTTGTTCAAATATTCTCTTAAATTACTCATTAACAAAGAAGAGAGTTAAAAGGAGAGTACAAAGGTGTTTAATATGGTAACAGCAACAAAAGCAACAGTAAACCCCATTCGTTCAATTTTTTTGTACATTTCTTTTAAAAATATTTTGAATGCAGAAGTGGAGAATGTGTGTGAATGATGCTCTCAGAAATATGGTTTGATTTCTTGGGTGGTCCTGTGTGCAGCCAGAAGCTGGACTTAATGGTGCTTGTGGGTCTCTTCCAACTCAGAATATTCTGTATTTCCATAGCTCTATGGATGTTCAGCAGCCTTAAGGAAATAACCTGAGTAATTATACGTGATGGTATGCCACCAAGCTGTTAGAACAATTTTTGTGGCTCTAGGATGTGCTGACTAGCACTGTATGAAACAGTCCCCTGGCTAGGGGAAGAGGACTGAAGTCAGCAGAGAGCATGTAGCCACCTAACCATGGAGGCTAATCTTGCTAGCAAAAGCATGGTCTGTTCTTTGACAGTTGACCTTTTAACAGTTCTGGGTTTAATTAACTCATATGGATATCGCCTCTGAGAATTAAATTTAATATACAGAATTTTACATAGGGAATTTCCCTGATCCACAGATCACTTAGAGCTAATTGAAGGGTTTTAGTCTGTTTTTAAAGAATAATACTGCTGCTGATATTTCTCTGGTTTCTCTGGTGCTTTTAAGAACTGGAGAACCATCAAGGCAAAATACTGAGCTTGAGCCTACTGAATCATTATAATATTCCTTTTCCTTTCACTCATACTTAGCATAAATCCTAAAATCCCCACTTAGCTCAAATTTGTGTTGCCTACTTCCACTAAAGAACAGTGTGCACTAATAATGTGCAGTAAGGGCTGGCTAGGGTGCAGAAGGCTAAGTGCCAGTTTATTTGACTAAGGAACTAAACCTCAAATCAATTAAAACTCTCTTGCTTACTGCATATAGGAAACAAATAGATTCTGTTCCCTGCTATCCTTCTGCATCTTTTACTGCTGCTCTTCGTGATTATTCTTTGTTTTGGAAAGCATAGTCAGCTCATAGACTTTTGCTGAAGTCCCTTCACTTTTCATTCAGCAGTATGCAGTTCCTCAGCTCTTCATAGCTTCCCTGGCTTTCCCATAAAGCCATACAGAGAAGGACAGTTGTGTGTAGCATGGGTTTTGTGTGTATCATTGTGCTTGTGTGCACACAGTTGTCTGAGAGCATGGAAATACACTAGAAAAGCTCAACAAAAATTTTATTTTATTTATTTATTTATTGGGGGGGGGGGGGGGGGGGGGGGCAGGGGGGGAAGGAATGTGGTAATAGCCGGTCTGGAATGTAGCAAGAAGGATGATTAACCTTTTTAATAAAAAGAACAATCATTTTATCTACAGTAGAAAACAAAATCCTAGAGCATAGGTGGTATTCTCTGCAGAATCATTAGTAGGCAGGAAGCTGGCAGAAATGGATGAAAATAGAAAAAATGCTAAAAGGTTGGCTTCCTATTTCTAGCTCTGGGATTAAACTTCATCTTGCAACACATATCCACCTTAGAATAAGACAGTTCGCACTGGATACCAAACCACCTCTGAACCTTGTGGGATGGATAAATGAAGTCACATTAAGGACATTAATACAGAGTACTATACCAGCTAGCATAGGTATTCCTAAAATTTTGATTGTTATAACATGACATTCAGTGTAGGATAAAGAGGATTTATTCAGCATCTTATGATAGTTTACAATTTGGACCAAATTAAACATATGCAACTGATGCAGGAGTCAATCTACTTATATCATGTAAACTAAGTTTAGCCCTTGAACTCAGAAGCGCTCCAAGATTTCTAGAAACTCCTTTGGCTGCCAAGTAGGCAAGGAACTCCCTGTTCACTGGTTTCCTGTAGACCAAGGGAACTCCTGACAAACCATATATATATATTTTTTTTTCTCTGCACAGTGAAGCTTATGAGAGAGTTCTTGGGGGTATTCCTACAGTTGTCTGTATATACTTAGTATATACTTTGTGAATACTTTTAATTAATATTTTGTACTACTCTCCTCTTCTTAGGAATTCTAAAAAATTCAAGCAGAGGATCTCCCAGTTTATATGTACTTAGGTATGCTTTTGTTTTTACAACAGGAAATAAAGAATGTAAGTAATCAAAATCAAATTTTACCTATATGGAAATCTGTACATAATACTTGTCTGTCTGTGGAGGTGATCTGCTTAGAGGCTGTTCTGTGGATAATTCATACTCTTGCTTAAAATTTCCATTTCCCCATTAGTGAGAGCTACTCCATTCTGAAACAAACAAACCAACCACTTTTTTCAGTTTGAATGTTATTTGTTTTTATAGTATTTCTGCCTTAAAATGTCAGTGTTTTCACCCGTTCTCAATAAAAAAAGAATTTTAGTGACCATGCAAGAATAGCTATTGGAGTTGAATCCAAACTGGAGAGTCTCTAACACTGCAATATAAAATGTTTTGTTGGTCTTCAGGTTTTTTGTCCCAAATGATTTGGTAAGTCATCAAGAACTGTAAATAGATTCACCTGTATTTGAGTGCCTTGAGTAAAATTAAGCAGTTGGAGCATAAATGTGTGCAACTTTAAAATATATCATATTATACAGAGAAATTTGTAATATAAGCTCAACTTCCTTTCAAAAAGTTATTCTGAGGGGAGAAAAAAATTACCCCTGGGGAAAAAATGGAGGCATATAGAAATAGGCTGTGTGAATTAAACACGTCAGAGGGGAAAAATCATTCTATTTAATTGTCTATAAAGTAGTCACTACAGTTATTCTGAATTTCTAAGTACCACAAACTATATAGAACATCAAAGTCAGTGGCAATGAAACAGTTTTAAATTTCAGTTACATATTTTATAGCAAAATATACGTCACTAGTGGATGTTTTCTAGTCAAAGTTCATCTCCTGGATGAGATTTAAAGGAAAAAAAGTTTTATCATACAAAGTTTAAACATGTAAATATTTTAACTTACTTTAAAATATAATCCTTTCTCGATTTATTTATAATCTGAACAATTTTGCATTATTTATATTATTCAGCTTGCACTCCCAAGTACATCCAAATAAATTGTGTCTTTCCCTTTTTTGATTTTTATAGATAAATGTTAGAAGCATCCCGATTTTTTTTTCTTACTCTGTTGCAAAGAATTAGATTGTGTGAAGAGCTAGCAAAAATGGCATCCTATACCATGAAAACAAAACCATTAAATTAAATAGAATGAAAATAGAAATCAATCATTAGGTAGTACTTTTCAAATGTGTGAGTTCTTAATCAGTGGCATTACAAATATAATTAAAAATCATCAGCATTGATTAAGTTTCAAAGCTCTGAATAATTAAATACAAAGTACAAATAAATGAGGAAGTCAGTAGTCCTCCTCCATGCTGTCACTCGCTATTTTCAGCTGGCTGAGAGTACAGGAAGGTTATGTCCATTTTTTACTAGCTATTATTTTTGCTTGGATTTTTGTTTTTAGCACAAATTATTCCTTAAAACTTTTGTATAATCCCACGTAATTAAAAGTTACAAATTAGACAATACAGTAGTATGAGGGATAAAGAAGTGCAGTGTTTTAGACATGTTTTGTAAGCTGCTATACTTTGAATTTTTAAGATTTCTTTTTATTTGGATAAAAATGTTTTCTTTTTTTAATTATATTTATTGATTTCTTTAATGTTTTCTGATCTCAAGCAAAGAGATCATGGTTAGAAGCTGCAGGTCTGTTTAGAAAAGGGATTACTTGAATACACTTTGATTTTCTCTGTGCACGACTAGTTGAATTTATAGAAATAATCTAGCCTGAGCAGAGAGAGAGAAAGGATGACCTAATGGATCTCTTCCATTTCTTAGTTCTACGATTCTATTATTTCATAATAAAATGCATTAGAAATAAGTTTACATAACAGACTGGAACATCTCCAAGCTATCAATTTCAGTCTCCCAGAAACTTAATAAATATGCAATTTAAATGCTGCCTAAAGACATATTTACTGATCTGTTGGCATTTATTCTTCCATTGGAGATTACAGAATGCATATTTATGAAAGAACTCTCCCTAAATAATGTCAAAATCTGTCTTCATTGACTGAAGCAGTAGGGCTCATAGAAAAGTCTGAGGCTTTGTCCTTAACAGCAAATTGCTCTTGTACCTTATTTTAAAGTCAGATCTGTAAGAGCAACTTTTTAAAGTAGCACTGACTTCAATTTGTCAATGAATTTCAACAGGAATTTCTGTGGTCGTAGTCCTCTACGTTGCACTGGAAAATGTATGTTTTAGTTACTTTACTAGTGTCAGGTGCAAATAGCTTACTGAACCATTATCAGCCACAAATGGTACGTATTATCTTTTGAAAAACAAGCTGGTCAAATCTACAGCTAAATCTTGTACTTGATGAACCTGAAAACTAGCTGTACTCCGGTTTCATCTGGTAGAGAAGGGACTAACCTACCACAAGAAGAAATAAAAGGAACAGTCATGTTTCTACAAAGCCTGTCAAGGACAGGACTACACCCTGATGGGTATATGTCTGCTTGTTATCTTTGTTGTAAGAGCTCTACTCAAGACATTTCTTCTGTGTGATATTCTGGAAAATATTGCCAGTGTTCCCTTGTTTACTTACAGTTATTTTTGAGCTGTTCAATTGTCCTTTGTCTAATACCAACTGTGCTGGGATTTTAAATGACAGGAGTTGTAACCAGCTCTTTGCTCAGGTATGCTGAAAACTGGGATACCTTGAAACCCAAAAAATATAAAGTAAAACATGATAGGGCTAGTGTGTATGTCTATCTTAGCATAAGATACCTTATCATATGAAGTTGAATTGAATCAATAAGATTTAGTGATTCATGCTCAACAATGATTGCCTCTGCTGACTTTGAATTGATTTTTGGAAGGACAGCTTGTACATTCCTACACTGAATTCTCCAGCACTACTTAACAGATGGATGTCTTGGCTTACTGTATTGTCTCCTTATGTTCACATGAAGCTGTCTAGTTTTCTTTGAACCTACAGCACTGATCATAATGTACAAAAGACACCAGAGTGATGTAATTGACTGGATTTAAAGTCACCCTCTATGGGTTTCTTTTGGGCAAATTCTAAACATATACGTAACATGTATAAAATACTAAATAGCTATTCGTATATACAACTCATCCGCTATAGCTAGCAAGCTGTTAGGCATTAAGTATTCACCAGGCTTGTAGGACATCTGAAGAATCTGTATTAACCAGGCAAGCATTGATCAGGCAGGGAAAAATGAGTTTTGATGTTACTAAGCAGCTCTGCTTGGTCCCTATTTTATTCCTCACCAGCTTTGTTAGCTTTCCCTGATAGTCTTTTTTGTTCCTCCCAGTTGTTTTATCTGCTTCAGATTCCCTACATATCAAGCTTATCTCTGTTTTCAGGCTTTATTTTTTTATCTTTCTTACCTTGTGTGGAACTAGCATGTACTATCTTTATTTTTCTTAAATTTTGCATTTTTTTTATTGGAAGTTTGAATAAAAATTTACAGCAGCATTATATTCAAACTAGAGTTTGAATCCATATAGATGAGCCACTGAGATGATGATTACAAGATTCTACTTCATGCAGTGGTATATCTGTGAAATTGAACACCTCTCTTATGAGGACAGGTTGAGAAAGCTGGGGCTCTTCAGCCTGGAGAAAAAAAGGCTGTGAGGTGACTTGTTAGCAGAAGTTCAGTATCTAAAGGGGGCATACAGGAAAGAAGGGGACAGACTCTTTAGCAGGGTCTGTGGTGATAGAATGAGAGGAAATGGTTTGAAGCTCAGGGAGGGTAGATTTAGGTTAGATATAAGGAAAAAATCTTTTACAGAGGGTGGTGAGGCACTGGAACAAGTTGCCCAGAGATAAGGTTGATGTCCTAACCCTGGAAACTTCCAAGGCAAGGCTGGATAAGGCCCTGGGCAACCTGATGTAGCTGTGGTGTCCCTTGTTCATTGAGGGGGAGCTGGACTAGAAGCCCTTGAGAGGTCCCTTCTAACTCTAACTAATGTTTCAATAATTCTATATACCTTCACCAAGTCTGAAGAAGTCCTAGGATGATAGTAGTTACCTGAGCTGGTTAACAGGAGATCAGCACAATTCTAACAGGGTTCTGTAGTGCCTATCATTCTTCACACTCCAGGAGGACTATAGTTGTACTGCCATAAACTGTACCTGAGGTAGTAAACTTCATTTGATCCAGTCTGGCTGTAGAGATACAAATATTGTAAGTAGAGTTAAAAAATGTAAGTTAAAAATGCCAGAAGATGCTTTTTCTGAATCACTTAGTTGAAAAATATGAGAAGGGCAAAATAATGAAGTAGATTCAGAGTTCATGTTAGAATGCTTTTACAATAATAACATCTGTCAGATGAGGTTAGGACAGAATATTATTGTGCTTGCAAAGGAGGGAATGGGGTCCACAGACTACTTTCTACTGATGGAGCAGTGTAAGTTCTGTATGTGTTTCTTGTTTTTCTCCTTTGTGGACAGAAAGGGCAGTGTGTCCTGTTGCGACTAAAACATTATGCTTAAAAGCAACATGAAAGTTAACTTTTGGCCGGTAAAAACAGGGTGTTTCAAATTCCAGTGAGAAAAGTTTATTTAAATGAGGATTTTGCCTAGTCTTACCATGTAGGTTATTTCTGTTTTCCTGGTTCTACAAGAGCAAAACTGTAATTCTGATGGCCAAGTAACACATAGCAGAAATAAACTGGAGCCACTGCACTTTTAAAGTTGCCTAAATACTTTAAGTATTGTGAGATTTTACAAATGATGAATGTGTTCATGGGTAAATATAAGAAGGACAAATAATATTTCCTACTAATAAGATTAGTAGCCATTAAAATATGCAGTAGTATCTAATTATTTCTAATACGCTGTAAAATCTGCTACACAGAATAATGTAATATCTTACTTGCTTAAGACATTCAAAACTAAGATCTTGAATGGAACTGATTAAAAAATACAGGACTTTTCTCACATGTTTAGTGAAAATGTTTTCTGATACTTCACATGAAATAAATGAGTGTAAATAAGCAGACCTTTCAATAGCGACAATAGTGTTACACTTCAACCAGTTAGACTACCCCACCAAAAACTGAATGCACTGCGCACCTTTTTGTCAGACTATATTACTTGCTCTTTTCAGATAAATTCAGATCTATCTATTCAGGACAAACAGGTATAGGTAGTCACTTCTTACGTAATGTTAGAACTTAATAAAGAGAATTCTTTTCATTGAAAAGATCAACTCTGTAACTTTGGTTTTATGTTCTTTAGAAAATACGGTGGCAGCTAAAAGAAAGTGTTGGAAATTGAAAAGGAATGAAGGCTAATCCTCAGTTTAGCAGCATGAATTACAAAGGTCACTTTCAAGGTCTGTTATTTTTTATTCCAAAGATATGAGCAGCAACATCCCTTCCCAGATGTGACCCTTGTTATCATTAAATAAAAAAGTGTGGAGCTTCAGTAATGTCATCAAAGTGATGTTCTCATACAAATTTGAAGAAAAACATATCTTTATACAAATCCCTCTGAAGAAGAAATTGAGATTTTATGAGCCGCTATTGGCTACTTTTCCTATGAGACCTCACCAACCCAGAAAAATATACTACCGAAGAATGTTTTTAAATGATGTATTTCCACATAAATATAAGGTTTTCTGTTTTATTTTCTACTTTCTTCCTTGTTATGTTTCATAAAATACTCTCAGACAACCAACGGGTTTGTTGCTGTTGTCCAAGGCCAACTGCTGATTTCAGAGTAAGAGCTGGAAGGCACAAGGCTCTGCTTCCAGCAGGTGCCCTCCTCTGTGTCAATGAACTGCAGCATCCAAAGTTATCATAGCACCTGTGCTTAGAATAGCTTCAGGATAGTTTTGATTGCTCAGTCGCACTGTGGTGTTCGAAGTAGTCCGAACATCCTAACAACTAATCTTACATTTCCATTTCACATTACCTGAGTATGCTGTTAATTTAATGCTGTTTCCTGAGATTTTATTTTAATCTTACATTTTTGTCAGCAAATAAATGCCATTGAAAACCACTTCTGTGAGAAGTCTTAGTTTAGTGAAAGGTAGGAAAGAAGCACAGTAAGAGTTTCCCAAATGGAATAAAAATAGAAGATATCTCTTTAAAGAGAGTTTTATTCTGGATTCCAATAAAACTGACAAATTCATCTTTTTTCCCTTCTTTCTTTTTTTCTTTCTTAAACTTTAATAAAGGGTTATAGCTGGGTGGTTTCAAATAAAATCAGAGGATCTAATTATTTTTGTTAAGAATCCTGAATTGCTTCTAAGCTGTACTTTATTACATTCAATTTTAAATCACATTTAATTATTATCCCCTAAATAAAACGAAGGAATGAAAAATTATGAAGTCTGCATAGAATATCTATTTGAATTCACTCTCTAAACCTTTAGCTGCTAATTTGATTATGAATTGAAACATTTGTAGAGTCTTCTAATTCCACTGCAATCTTTATTTCAAATAACCTGACTGATGGATCTGCTTGTCTGATAACATTTGGCAGACTAAATAAGATTCGTATTTCCTCTGAGGCTTTTCTATTTTTATTTTTATTTTTTTACTTTTTAACAAAGAGAGGAGTACTTTCTCACCTCAAGTCTACAGTTAACAAGACAAACAGATGAGAATGCAGAAATCACAGCCTTGGCTCCTTTTCCTCTGGCTGAATTTCTGAAGCACTTCAGTTCAGTGCAGGGACTGGGTAGTACTATTACAGGAAGAAAATGAACCATATTATTAGCTGAATCATTTGTATGTGCTTCTGAGTACCTGAAATTGGATTACTTATTCTGCTTCTCTGTAAATGTTGTGGGACTTTCCAGCTTAGGTTGACTGAATTTGAAGAAGTGATTATTAATTTGTTTATTTCTGATTTTTTTTTTTTTCTTTCTTTCCCTGATCATTCTATTTTTCTGCTAATTCTGACTTCCAAGTGGGTAAAATGCTGGCATGGAAATATTCAAGAGTAGCATACTAAGATAGATTATGTTTTTATTGTGGCTGTTCAAAGCCTAGGAGTTCTAAAAATAAAAATTAAACTTAATTAGAGACAGGTATCAGATGTGTCTAATTGGAAGATGTTACTCAGATCTCCAGTGTAGTTTTATTGGTATGCTGAGAACCTGTTATTACTGAGATCCTCTGGAAAGTTGGTTTATTTTGAATTCCACTTGAAGTACCGAGATCTGCTCAATAAACTCGCTGCCTGAGATGATTTACAAAGAACAAATAAGAGAATTGCATGACAGGGAAACATTTTTTTTTTTAATTTTTTATTTTGGTAGGGCAGCAAACTACATATTGTAGAATGGGATCCCTTTTCCTGTGTACTTACTTTGTTAGGCAAAGCATGGATTTTAGCCTATGAACACATGGAAAAGTTGCTGGATTTTCTGTGGCCGTGTGTAGCTGACAGGCATTGCCACCTCCTTTGGAACGTGTTACTCTATGCAGGCTCTTCTGAATCATGTGATAATAAAACTATGTTGCTGTTCAAATATGTCCCAGCAACAGAATTAGTAACAAATTAGAATTAGTAAAAAAAAAAAAAAAAAAAAAACATACAGAAAAGAGGGGATCTTTTCTGTATATTGACTTGACGTATATCAATCTGATGAAAAGTTGAGTAGGTAGTAATACTGTGAGTAAGATTTCTGGTTGGGAGCTCTAGTTTGTACCCTCTCTATGACAGATGTGTCTCCTTCTCTCTGTGGTTGGTTTTTAATGTGAGCAATATTACACAAATCTGGTCAATTTTTCTTTTCTCAAGGCGTTGAGGGGAGAAGGATAAATGTATAGCTAACTTAACATAGTAAAGTGTGGATTTTTTTCGTTAATGAGACTTCTGTTCTCAAATCTGTCTTGAATAATTAAAATTATTTTAATTTTATTTAATTTTAATTTTTTTATAAACAGAATGTTACAAATAAAGATGCTAAGGATTAGTCTCTGCCCAAACTGGAATCCCCAAACTATCTTTTATTGGTCGTACCACTCAGTTCATTAAATAGAAAATATAACTGACTGATACAGCAACAAATGTTGGCCTGAAATACTTGACTGCATTATCAGTCTGAAGAGTTATTACAGCCACAAACTGCACTAGAGGAAGCAAGTTCTGATATATTCAGGAGCCGAGAGTAAATGAAGTAAATCGTCACAGTCCAAAGTGTGGATTACATGTTCAAGTGAAATATCCCTGCTGTTTCAGACTGCAACTTCAGTGCTTGTTTCCAGCAGTATTATTTTGATTACGGCTTAATGGAAATGAAATTAATGAAACTTATAAGGGCTATGAAGGTGTTGCTTTCCATTTTCAAGAAGTGAATAGTCTCTTGCGGATGCTATCTTCATTTACCTCCAACAGTTCAATTAATCTTAATTAGACTTGTTTATTAGATTTCTATGTATGTTTATTTAGCACTGAAGCTTTTTGGATGTTCCTGCCCAAACAGTCTGAAAAAGCAAAATCAATTAAATGATGTAGTAGAGAGAAAAACAAAGACTGTTTCAGCAGGATGTAGGCAATTTGTGATTTTAGAGATGCATTGTGCCTTTAAATCTTCATCTCTAGACAAAATGCCTCCTTGAAGTCACTCTGTGATCAGAGGCAATGCAGAGAATATATTAGTCCTAGTATCTCCATGACAGCGCCTGTATTAAAAATGGATGGACAGCTTCCGAATACCCATTGTTTGCTGTCACCGCAGATAGGATTTGGCTAATGAAACAGCTAATTAGATTTTTGTAATCCTGTTGTCATTGTTTGAGAGGTGACATTTTGCTTGAATTTCTCATGTGGATCTCCTCAGCCTAGAAAGGAATATGTTTCTCTGGCCAATTTGGCTCTTGTCACTTTGCTGGAATGGCAGTTCCCTCTGTTGGTGTAATGAAATCACTGCCTTCCCAAACACAACTATGCCACTCAACATTTAAATAAAGAAAAAAAAAAAAATAAGAATAGGAAACGGACTATACGATTAGTCAAACAGGCTTGTGTTCAAAATCCATTTCCGAAATCAAATAGTAGAATTGGATTGAGTTCATAATGGAAGAATTACTTTGGTATTATTGCAAACATTATTACATATTCATCAACCTGCTGAGTGTGTGTGGATTTGCCAGGCGTTCTCCACTCCCCTCAATTTTTTTCCAGTGCAGATGCAGTAAAGAGGGTAGCAACCTAGTTAAAAACAATCTAAATTAAGAAGTGATTAAGACAAATTTGAGTGGATACTGAATGTTAATCTTACAGGCCAAATTCTTCCACAACATGAGAAGATAACAGCTTCCACTGATAGCTCTCTGACTTCAGCATTGCATTGTGATGAGACTAATTTAGATGAGAATGTAGTCCTTGAAGCTTAACTGAGTTTTGTAAGCGTGCTGGTGATTTTTTTTTTCTTTTTTTCTTTTTTTTTTTAAGGCTTCTTGCTAATAGTATTTCTGCTGGTATTGATTTCTAATGGGAGTTGGGAGCTTTATCCCCCAGAGATTCTCATAAAACCCTTATAATTAGAGAAAGAAAATTACACTGACCAGGAAAGCTGTATTAATTGCTAACTCAATATAGTTTGATCCGGATCATATGTTTCTGCCTGGGAGTCCCCCTTGCATCTGTGGAGTTCTGAGTTCTGTCCACAAGAATGTCACTGGGAAGCTCAGATCTTTTTTCTGAAGGGAATACTTGTTTGTTACATTAAAAGAACAAGAATAACAAGTTAATAAATTTAAGGGAAGTTATAGGTTGTTGATCAGCCTTGTGATGTCAAACACATTCTACAAATTCATATAATACAATAATACAGTAAAGTAATCCAGAAAGTGTTTACATGAATCTATGTGGCAAGTGAACTGTATGACTGACCAATTCATACTGGATTACTTGATAACACCTTATATGATACCATTTTATTAACATTAACACTCTTCAATATTAGAACTATTCAGTCTGGAGACATAAATGGTAAATTTTAATGCCCTGCATTTCTGTAACACTTCTAAATAAAGAATCCTAATTAATTATTGAATTTATATTTAACTGTATATATTTTAATGCTTTATAAATGCAAAAATTGTCTCATGACACCACCATTGAAGATAACATCTCCACAATGTTCTTAAGCAAACTTCAAAAAAGGGTTAAGTCTTGGGTCAAGTTGGAAGCCAGACATAGTTAGAAACTGAATCTCCTAACTGAGCTCCAACTCTCAGTGAGTCTTTGTTGCGAGTCTTTGTTGCCTGTTCATCTCTGTGGTATACAGCAGACTATTTTGACTGTTTTTTTTTCCTTTGATCACAAAATATGTGATTTATAGGAATATGGGTCTAAGACATAAAAGGGAATACTAATACCTTCTATTCTCATTTTTATTGTGAATAAAATATTTGGATCAGATACGTACCACAGAATTAGTCCCTTTAAAACAAAACAAAGTCAAAAACAAACAAACGAAAACAACTAACCAAAGAAACAAAGCCCCCAGAAGGTAATTTCAAAAGATATTCAGGAATTGTTTTAGATGTTTTCCTATTTTATAGTGAACTTCTCTTCTAAACTTTAATCAAATGTTTCATGAATCTTCTACTGTCATTCTTTGTCTTATGTATATTTAGAATTCGGCTGGGTAACTGTTTTGGTTTCTTCAGATGCTGTCATGCACACTTTGCATAGCTGAGATGTTTTGCTTTCAGAATACATATGAAATAGACTAAATTACATGGACCATTACTGCTTTCACAGCATTGTTGGAAGCCTGCTGTTCTTTTGCCTAGATCTTTAAATGTTTAAACGCTGCACTTAGAATGCATGTCTGTGAGGAATCGTCTCATGCCTTTGAATTTCTTTGTGAATTGCCTAGGAGTCTTTTGAAAAATAGCTTTCGTGAATAAAGCAATATTCACTTTTAAGAGACAAATTGACAACTTTTAAATAATAAATTTTTAGTGGTCATTTCAAAGCAAATTCTTTTTAGGCAGTGAAAAATTTCGTTTTTGTTTTGTATGTGGTTTTTTTTTTTTTTTTCTTCTATTCCTAATATGTTAGGATACTTTTCTTTCTCAAAATAAAAATGGCTCATGTAGAGCTGGATGATTTTGGACCCAAACTCATCTAAAAGGCCTATTTTTAGCATGTATGGGTCATGCCAAGCTTTTAGAGATACTAAAAAGGCAATTCTATATTTTTGTCAAGATATTGGTTTATCTCTCGATTATGGACATTTGTCCGATTTTACACTTTTCTTTGGTTTTCAGGTATTAATGAGTTTGGCCACTACAGACACAATATCAGTCTTCCTAGTTAACATAATTGTAAATCAAAACTCTCAGAATCATCTAGTCCTTCTACCTAACTGCTCATTGTTAGTGATAGTTGCATGAAAAGAAAGTTGTTCATTTTCTCCTGCTGTTTATTCTCCAGCAGAAAGTATAATCCTTTGTTTGTAGACATCACAATTAGCAGCTTTTTTATATCCCAGAGATTGTAATTTTTTCATCCCGGAGGCTTAAAAGAAATGAGGGCAAAAGATACTCTTAAACTATGGAAGTATTGAATTTATTTATAGTTACTTGTAATAGATCTCAAAATTTCAGCTGTCCATGAGACATGGGAATGTCTGTAAAATATGTTTATCTGTATATTTCAAAATTAAATGTATGAATGGATTATTGGAATGTGTACATTCTGAGATAGTTATAGGACATAAAGGAAAATAAAGAAATAGCTTAAAATATAAAGTAAAATTAAAGTATATCTGACAGAGAACAGATTTGATCTTCTGAAGCATACTCATGAAACTGGTGTAAGCTAACTTGACAGAAGTCTGGGGAAAAGAGAAGCCAACCCCTGACCAGATAGTGGTGATCGTTTTTTGTTGTTGTTTTGCTTGTCTTCTCGTCTTTTAACAATTGTCCTTATTTCATCAGATATTGATACAGTATTCTTGGCCATATTCCCAATGTGATAGTACGCAACTGTTTGCCTTTCAGTTATTCCACTTTCTTGTATTTTTTCCTAATAAAGCAACCCCACCCTACACTGCAAACAATGGAACATATGTTGCTATAGAAAACGTGCCAGCATAATGTTTTACAGGGAGTGAATCTGTTTTAATCCTTTGCTCTTGAAAAACAGGTCTGGAGAGCAGCTCAGCATAGTGACACTACACTGTGTCCTAGAATCTCCTTATAAAGCTACTGTGTGGGAGGAAAGATGTAAAATGGAATAGAGAGAAAGTCCCACAAACCTCTATGCCAAGAAGCAATGAGTATCATTTGGCCTTCTCTTCTGTTTCCTGGCAATTTTGCAACTAGATGGACAAGATTTAATATATCTATATCTAAGGTATTTAATAGATATTGATGTCCTTCAGAAACCAAAGTCAGTGTTTGCTACATACAGCATCTCAGTATAAGAAACTTTAATCTAAAAGTCAGTGCTATTTTAGTGCAGAAATAGTACCAAAAGACCAGTTGCAAAATTAACTTGTGCATCAATTTTGCTAAGGTGCTTATGGTACTCTTTCAGCCATTAATTTAAAACAATTACTTTAGGAACCCGGATCATTCAGTACTGTGAATTCTCACTGGAATTGCATAACAAAATTTAAAAAGTGGCCTTGAATGTTCTGGTTCTATGACATGGAGTATGTGGTTGGGCCACCTAGGAATGGAGAAGCCATTGCCCTTATAACCAACTTCAGAAACTTGGCAAATTCTTTTGACCATTAGGTACTGGTAGTAGGTAAGTGTGTTCAGACGTAGCTCTATGCACTCTGTTCTTGGTCGTCGTAGCTGACTTCTTGCTTTGAGGGAGATTTTAAGGAGTGGTTAGTATCTCTACCTTAAGGCTGTGCTGTAGTGATTAATTTTTATTTGCCAAAACCTCCCCTTACAAGTAGCCATGAAAACAAATGTCTCGTGCTTTGATCACAAATGGTTGTTATCATAAATTTACATTCTTGCAAAGCCTCTTGCTTGAAGCCCAGTCAACCAAACTGCACCAGCTGATGTTCTGCTCTGTGTTCTCAAGATATTTGCTTTAGTTGCCTATTCTTCTGACAGAATGCCTTTCAAAGTATTTTCTATTCTTATTGTGTCTTCTACAGAGTATTTCACAGGGGTATTATTCCCTGTTTAAATCAATTAATTTTAAATAAAAATTAGTGGTAAATTATTTAAAGATATCTTGAAGGTGTAAGTTAGGGTGAGTTAAAAACAACAACAACAACAACAACAAAAGAAACTAACTATCTCATGGAATACTGTAGTGTTCTACTGGCTGTAGTTCCCCTAAGTTCATTTACTTTAGCACACAGCCCACAGTTACGTGTTAAAATACATTCTGAAAATACTGTCTTTGATTTCATTGTCATACTCATTGGTTAGAGTATCTCTGAAGGATGACAGGCTATTTACTAAGCAGATGTTAAAGACAGACATGTTTGGTGTTCTTTCTTGAAATTGTCTTCATCTAGCTCTGATGGGGAGAGTTTGGGATTTGTTGTTGTTTTTTTAAATTATATTTTAAAAGTCTATTTACTTTGTATCTCAGTAGAAGAAGCTGCAGTTAGATATAAGTTCGTACAAGTTAGGCCCCCCGTGTTGGGCCACAGTTCATAAGATGATTTAAAATTTCAGCTGAACAATATAGCCTGCTTGAAAGTGATCATTCACTGAAACCGTGAAGCTGGGCACTGCACATAAAAGTGTGATTTAGGCTTGGGACTTCTGGAGAAACACAGATGATGGTGCTTGCAGAATTACTAAGGGCATGTAATGCAATGCAAATATTCAGCAACAGCAGAAAGAGCCCTGCGGGACAGTCCATGGGAACAGCTGTGTTTTAGCATGGTGAAAACAGGCAGCCTATTTCATTGCTAATATACATTGAAAATGAATATTGTGAGGAAATGAAAACTGTTTACGAAGCAAACATACTTAAGCTGTGGGAGAAAGCTGCTTTTCTTTTCTTGCGTAAAATGTGAAAGAAATGTTTCTGTTTTGCCTTTGTTTTTTCTTATATGATCCATTGTTTGTATAGCATTGTGTTGGGCATCTCTCACAATCCTACCAAGGTAAGTCTTTTTTTTTTTTAAAAAAAAAAAAAAAAAAGGGAACTGTCAAGTTCTTACTCTGTGAGGAGACATGAAAAAGGAAAAAGGACTTGTAACAAGATTATATCACTGACTGATTTTGAACAACTTGATTTACAGGAATGTGTCTTATTTGTAAAATGGGTATGATTGTTGTGATATAGAAGTACATACTACTAAACTATTTGTCTGTTTGAATCTTTTTTGTAAACACTTGCTTTATAGTTGCTTAGTGTTAAATCTGATCATAATCAAATAAAAATCAGCGCCTAATGGAACAGAAAACTTGGGAGCAGTCTCATTCACAAGTATGAACTCTCTTAGTTGCACACTGGGTGAACATTGCCCTCTGCTGATTGTGAGGAAAAAAAATTGCTGAAAACCTCTAAAAATACTGCTGAGACAAAACTTTCAGGTAAGGTAAACTGGAGTTTGTTGCTGCTTATTGACATAGCTGAGTCTTTGACTATGACTCATTTGCTTGCTCAAGATTATTAAATGTGTGTGATTCAGTATTTGAAGATATGTTTGCGTAGTCATTGTATTTACACGTATTTGTATAAATTAATTCTTCTGAATAATCTAAAAGACTTTTCAGACTAGAATGACAGTTGGTCTTGTGTTCCTATCCATGGATTCTAAAAATGAATGGCTCTCAGTAACAGTGGAAATGCTGTTAAGATCTAGAGAAAGCAAAGAGGTCAAGAATTATCAGTGTATCTCACAGTAACAGCAAAAGTGTTGGTGCCTGCCTGAATTGACTGCTCAAAATCAGGGAAAAATTTGACATGAGTAGCTTCAATGGAGATGTTGGTTGGAAGCATCTCTGCAGGGAATGTTCTGATGACAGCAAAGTATCCAAAACCTCCTGACTTCAGCTGCCCTCGCTGAGCTCATGCTGATGCACCATTAAGGTGCTTCTGCTTGGAGGCATAAGAAAGGTGGTAAGCAGACAAGAAGCAGAAGAGACTATAGTGGAAATTCTGTAAAGGAGAGGAGTAAAATCTCTTGCAAAAATATTTTGTGATGTTTATTTTTAGTTGCCTTACATAATATTGGAGAGAACAAAAAAAGGCTCAGTAGCATATTGTACAGTCCTGCTTCCTGAGACTATGTCTTTGTTCTTGGAAGACGCCAATCTGAAACATGCCTGACTAAAAGATGTGAGCTTTACCAATTGGTAAATTTGGTGTTTACCGAATAGTCTGGTTGAATGGAGGTACCTGATCTAAGCAGGTATCTGATCTAATATCCTCAACCAGATAACTATAAGGCATCTTTTTGAGAGGTGCTGACTTTTCCCAAAGATTGGAAAGAAGACTTTGTAATGCAAGGAATGCATTCTTGTCTCTCCTCTGTTTTCCAGCATGACCACAGTATTTTGAAATATGTAAAAGAAGATGAAAGCTAGAGACATGGGATTTGGGAGATTCCTTAACAGCTTTTTTTCCACTTTTTAAACAGTTCTGAGGCAGATATAAATAAGTTCTATTTATTGTTGATATTCTATTTGACTCCATCACTTGTAAGCCTTTTTTTTTTTTTAATACTAGTTTTTTAAAGATTATCAAAAATGTAGTTATTCTAGTCCAAAATCCAAAGGGACGTATGTATGTGCTCATTTTAAAATACAATACATAAATCTACATGTAAAAATTTAGAAATTTCTCACCAGGAACTGCTGTATTGATAACATCCTAGTTGCTATTAGAAATTTTTCTGTTTCTAGAATGATTTGGTTTTTTAATACCAGTAATGCAGAAGGGCCTTTATCATGTTCTATTAACTCTGTTAATTTACAATAAACAGCCTGAAAGAAACCACATACCCCACATAAAATAAGCAAATAAACAAAAAAAGAAGTAGGCTGATATAACAAGGATTATCAGATCTCAACCCAAAGATGTTTTATGATG
Source organism: Gallus gallus (assembly GCF_016699485.2). NCBI lineage: Eukaryota > Metazoa > Chordata > Aves > Galliformes > Phasianidae > Gallus > Gallus gallus. Next base: position 19,592,857 of record NC_052536.1, on the reverse strand, counting down.
TAGAAGTATGTGCAATAGAATATTTTAGAAGTTAGAAATCTAGAGACTAGTTATAATAGATATTGTATATATATTTGCTGCTTATGTACTAGGATATGTTCCAATAAATCAAAGACTTTACATGAAACTTTTCAACATTCTTTTGGTCCATCACTGCATAAAGCACTGTAGTAATTTGCTTTGCTGATTAAAGTGTGTCCTTTGATTCTTTTTCTTTTCTGCTACATGATTCTTCAGCTTATCTTCACTGATCTCTTCCTCACTTTGTTTCCTCGCCAGAGGTGAGAATTGAAAGTAGCACTCGAAGTCTTAACTGCAGTCCTGCAGGCTGAAATTCAGAGGTGACAAACGTGGGCCTGTTGCATCTACCATAAGAATTCTAGAGGACAGAAATTGCTGTCTTTTCTATGTCTACGGCATGAAGACATAGTGTTTTTTTTTTTTTTTTAAGATGTCTGTGTCTCAAATTGAAATAGAACAGCATTTTTTTTTTTTTTTTTATGATGGGCATCTAATTAGCAGCTAGTGTAAAAAACTGTTATCAAATTAGGTTGCTGCTCTAGTTAGTATGATATTGTTCTCAAGAAATATTGACGTTCAATATCAATACAGACTTTTTGTTTCCCACAGAGATGCATTGTTCTTAAATGCCCTTTTAATACTATTTAATCCCTTTTTTAATAGTATATAGCATCAAAGCACCAATGCCAGACTTTCCTCAGTTACATTTGAAGTAAATGAAGGCAATATGGTAGAAACTTGTCCCCTTTTGTGGTCTGTTCACAGTAGGAAAACAAAACAACAACAAAAAAAAAACTAAGCAAACATGAACAAAATAATGCACACAAAACAACACATGATGTTGAACATTTAGGTTAGTAAGACAGCTTTCATTACAGTAAATTACTGAATCTGGCAGTTATAATGAAACAGTTACGTAGGTAAATAGTGCTTTCTTGAGAAATCAGAAGAGGATCAATCATGCAGATATTAAGACTTTGTACTAAGTAAGGTCTTCTGTTCCGGTCAGAAACATTTATTTCTTGTGTATATATTGCTATATATATATAGCAGTCAGGTCCCACACTGTTTGCATATTGTTCTTTTGCTGTTTGGTGGTGTCATACCTGGGGAATGGCCTTTTCACAGTGACAAAGACCAGGGAACTATTACCCATTTTCTCCTGTTGCTGCATGAGATTAAGATAAATAAGTGTTCTCTTCAGGACAGAAAAAATATGCTGGGATGGTTCTGAGATTGCTTAGCATACATCACTGCAATTCTGAAGATGCTTTTACCACCTGTTTTACTTCAGCTTCTGCCTAGAATATCAGTAGTATGGGCTTAATTCATTGAGGTACAGTCGTAAACCTCAGTATGATGAGAAAAGATAATACCACAAAATAGCAAATGAGGCAATAGCCTTTCTAGGCTATTACGAAGCACTCTTTTGTATGATATGTTTTCTGGATTTGCTTTTTCCTTTCTTTCTATGGAATTTTAGAAAATTCTTTTAACTTCATTCTGTAGCTGTTCTGTTCTTTGGTTTTTTGTGGGGTGTTAATTTTTTTTTTTTTTCCTTCAAATATTATTTAGCTTTCCTTTCTCAACAGAGATATAAATGTTTGGAATGTCAACTAAGTTCTATGAGAAGGGAAAAAGTTAATACATTTTAGTCTCATATCTCAGAGAAAATCATTCTAGTAAATCTTTGACAAATTTGAGTCTAAAATTATATTCTTCTTACTGTGTTTCAGTTTTAATAGGAAGACATAAAAGTAAATGGCTGGTTTATAGATACTTTCATCAAGTAAGAGTTGTGCCTAGATTAAATATGGTTTTCATATTAAATACCAAGTGGTTTTTTAAATATAGATATTTGAATAACAATTATATTCTGTTTCCTTTTAAACTGTGGTATTCTGCCAGTACCAAGGATGGTTACTGTAAATGGAAAAAAATCTTGGAGAATATGTTTGCATGAAAGCGGCATAGCAGGTCCCTCAGTTCTTGCTGCTTCTGCTCTTTGCTTCAGCAGGTGCAGGAGGGTGTGTAAGACATATTTTAGAGCACTCACAGCTGGGACTTTATTGGCCTCTATTTCTTGTCAGAATGTTAGTATATTCCAAGTAGGCTGACCAATTCATTAATTAATAAATGTATTTTCACTTTTTCAGAAAAGGGCTAACTTTGAATTTGAAGTGCAGCACATTGTTCAATCTTTATTATGTCAATATTTAATAATTGGTGCTTAGATCGTTTCACCTCTATGGCCAGTTGCTGTTAAATGCAGCGTATCACATCAAATAAGGAGGACTAATGCACTGAGCTCTGAGAAAAATTTTGTATAGGCTAAATATGTTATTTTATAAATTGTGAAGAACACTGGGAGAAAAACTAAAGGACTTTTTAGAGCTAATAGCTTTGACTGTAAGTTGTATCTTTCTGTTCAATGGATACAAATGTAGTTTGTTGTTACCTAGCTGTGATTTTTCTATTTCTCCTTCTTCAGACTTCTTTAACTGCTGGAAAGTTTCAGTCTGTGTTTGAGGGAATTAATCAAAACTAGACCTTTCTGCAGGTTCCATGTTACCATGCTTTCAAATTTTTTGAGGCACAAAGAGAAGGTTATTTTTTTTGCCTGAGGAATCAAAGGCTAATAACTTAGTAAGTTTTTACTTGTGCTTGTAAAAACAAGAAAACAAATACTGTGTTTCTGGTTGACTGACAAAGGTTGTTGACAATATACTTGTGAATATCTCATTCAGGAGAATTTAAAGAAATTAAACTGTATTTCTATTAAAAATGAACTGAAATTAGGCCCAGCCACTTAAAGCCTCTCTTGCCTTCCTCCTTGTCAGATGGGTTTAAAGCTAAATAATGGGCAAAGTACTGTTTAAAATGAGTCTGTGCTGCAACATTTACCAAGAGCATTGTTAATGAAGAGCATATAATGTAAGATAGCTATATAGTCTGTACTCAAATGTTAAGGTAGTGAAGATGCTGAAAGCATCTAGGCAAATTCAGTTTAAAGGTGAAATTGCTGCCCAAGAGTAAATCTTTTTTCAAGAAATTAAGCTGATACTGGGGTCTCCATAAGTGCAAAATGAGTGATCTTTTTCTCATATTGCAGAGCTGTCCATTTGTATATTCAGATATTCTCATTTGTTCTGCTCCTTCTTGCACTTGTTTTGTTGTGCACTCTCTTTTTCTACCACAGCGTGAAACTGTGTTTGTACTGGAGGCAAAGGTAGACAAAAAAGGTTACTTTTTCTACAGGATTATTAGAGACCCTCCAATATGAGAAAAACTAACTATTGCCAATACTGACAACTCATTTGGGAATTGCTAATGACTATGGGTTTGTTTGTTTGTTTGTTTTGTTTTGTTTTTTTGAACTCTACTTGTATAACTCTACTTGTATCTTTCTTACTATAAAGATAGCTTTTTAAAAATTGTTACTTGAATTACCATTTTCAAATAAATTTGTACAGCTGAGAAATATCCTTAATATCCTGGCACAGTTACGGGGTAATCTGGATAACAATATGTAGCACAAGAGAATTACAAAGTGAAATCTTTGAGACCATATCAGAGAACCATTTCAGTACCCTTCTTGTATGTTACAACCACTTGTATTCATGCCCATTTTTATAACAATTCCTATTTCAAAATGCATCACTCCCAAGCTGGCTTGAAACTTCTTTTCTCTTTTTAAATAAACTGGGAACATGCTCCCAGACTTGCCACTCTGGCTTTTGCATCATTATTTTGATCACTTCCAGAGTTCATTCACTACAACATTTTTCTGATGCTTTTGTAATGTTCTCAGAATCTGTGGAGGAAGTAGCCACATATATACAAAAGCTATACCATGTATTTTGTAAACCTCATTTGATTCTCACTGGCAGTGGTGTAAAACAGTAAAATGTTATATTAAACTACTTACTCACAATCAAACTCCAATTTGTTTATCTGAAAACATATATATTTTCTTCTGTGCTCATGCTTTTTTTTCCATGGTACAATGAATCAGGGGAAGTTTACCAGGATCAGTAGTTTCAGAAGAATTATAATAAGCAAGCCTAGAAAGAGTAAATTTGTGCATTGCAATAGCTAAGTCATCAGTATGGAGAGGACCTAGTGTGACAATAGGAAAGAACATTTCTTAAACTGAAAACATGGAATAAATATAAATTGAGTCATGGAGAGAAGAACAATTCATCTTATGTAGGAGCACTGAGTATTTCTAAATTAATACATTTATCATTTGGTGCATTTTTTTTGGCATTTAGATTCAAATAATTGCTTGAATTAATAATGCTTTGGAGAGGTATGGTTTTGTCCAAATTCCAGGGCATATTTTCTTCTTATGCAGCTACACACACAGAGACCTCACAACAGGATTGAGGACTGAGTAACATTCTAAACAAAGACTGTTTTAAAAGATCCAAGACAGATACAGGTAAATCGATTCACATCAATAGACTCAAAATGAGGTGCTCAATAAAAACCTAAGCCTGTCTGAAAATATGAAATACAGCTGTTGTTCAGGAAATATTTTATCACATGTCTAAAAACAGAAAGATCTGTGGTACAAGTAGAAACAAGATATACTTTCGTTTCCAAGGAACAACAGAAAAGATCTGGAGATCTAGATAAGCTTTTCAGAGATTGGAATAACTCCTCAGGGCATATGAGCTGCTGAGCTCCATCATTTATTCTAGGAAGTTTATTTTCTACATTTTCAAAAGTTCTATACACCAGAAATTTTGTTTTCCATATTAGCTCTTATAGAAATAATAATGTCAACTTTATAACATTGATAATATCATGCTGTTTTTTTTTTTTTTTTAATATTAAAATCAGCATATGATTAATGTATGTTATTCACATTTATGGTGTTGCTCCTGCAAACCCCCCTGTACACCTGGGGAAAGATACGTGACAATGGCACTTTGTAAAAAGCAATGTGATATTTTCCGGTTTTCTTGATTTTCTGATAACTTGGAGAACAAGAATGTAATTTTTGATCTAAGCAACTCTCAGAGATGTCTGGAGATGACACTGGATGGATAAACAGATGAATCTTCTGAGGTTTCTGAGAGTTATTCACCACTTCTGTGTTTATTTGTAGACTGTGACCTGGTTTCTTAATCACTTTTTTAACTCCATAAATTTGATATGCTGTCACAAACGAACTGTAGGTATTCTTTAAAACAAACAAACAAAAGGAAAAACAGAATCAATTAGAATCCTATAAGAACAGTAATAACAAGTATACCAAGAAAATGGGTGTTGTAACATGCAATTTTCATTTCACTGACCATCATGGAAAAGCTATTTCCTTAGAACAGTTACCATGTATCAGAATTCTTAACCAGAGAGCATGCTTCACTCAAATGTGCCTTATGTTGTAATGATGATAGAACACATCTGTAGATTGTATTTGGGGGGAAAAAAAGAAAGAAAGAAAGAAAGAAAAATATATTTCCTGTTTCCCCCTTATTTTTTTACATCCAGTGTATAATTTTGTCAGCTGTCCAAAACTGTTCAGAAGAGCTAAGGATAAAATTAAAGAGCTTTTGTTTAGAAAAACGAAAACTTAAACTGGATGACAATTGATGGCAATTATGTTGCGAGGAAAACATATTGCAAAACATCCACTGGAGAATCTATAAATATATGCAAATCTTTCAACTTGTTCTCGTAATTCTTACAATTACAGCAGTGCTACATAAGTGTAAATTCTAAGAGAGCTCTAAGTACATATAAATCATGGTCCTGGCTTGCTCCAAAAGTAGGAAGACTGGTTTTGAAGCAGTAAAATGTTTTTGGGACAAACTCCTTTTTCCCATTTATTCATTTATTTATTCTTGTTTTGATCTGCCTATAACACTTGAAGTTGTACTGATATCACTCTTCAGTATAGGGTAAAAGATAAAAACCTTTTTATGACTGTTAAATGTGAACTGGAAAGTTTTTAATATAATATTACTATATTACATATAGCATAATAAACTAGATTTACATGTGATAGTTAGATATCAAGTGTGATGTTCCTTTTCACAGTTTCAGAACCTATAAGTATAGGTTTAAGGCATGAACTAGATATTAGATTGTTTTTTTCTTGGTTCAGAAGACTGGGAATTTATTACAGCTTGTTTGTGAAAAGCTATGTTTCTAGCTTTAATTCTAGAGGTTCCATATTCAAAGACAGTCCACGATAGTAGTGGCTATATTAAGAAAGGAGTTTATCCAGTATACCAACTGTGGTAAGCCTTTTATCTTCAGGATGAACTTTGTTTGATCAGTAGATACAAAAGGCTTACTTTTTCCCCAGGAAGCAGAGTTGACTGGAACAAAACTACAATTCTAACCTACCACTCTTATTTTCTGAAATAGTCTTGCCAAAATACAGTAATAGGTTTTTTTTTGCTGCACTTAGGAGAACACTTCCTTGCTGCCCTGCCCTAAGGAAGTGACCTTTGTATGATCTATCTGTTTCCTTACTTGATAAAGTGTATCTGACCTTCTGAATATTACCAGAAGGCTGTGGCTGTTAAGAAGGGAAATAAGTTCAACATATAAGCAGTAGGTCCTATTAGCTCCAATCCAAGAGGTTGAAATTGAATAAAAGGTCTGTAGAACACTGGTTCACAACAAAAATGATTTGATTATTGCATTTCGCTAATGAGGCATTATTAGTAATACAAAGAAGTTCCCACTAAATGAGAAATTAGGAAATGAAATGTCTGCTATGCATGTTAGGAATGAGTTATTTGCAAAAGTGTTGAGTTGCAAATCTAAAAGGTAAGGTAAAACATTGTGAGGATTAGCAATTGCTTTATAATCATAGGATAGGATCAGGAATGGCAAAAAGCAGTGTAACCTGGTAGTGTCTCACTGTCTCACATGGGTCTTAATTTCAAGGGCACAGAATGTCAAAACAGTTAGTCGGTCAGGCCTCATGAGTAAGAATTTAATATTGTTTGTTGTTAGCAGAGGAGAGCTTACAATTTTGAGGTTTTTTTGTTTTGTTTTTGTTTTTGGTGTTCAAAACAGAACTTTTGAGATGATTTGAAGATGCCTCTATAAAAGATCTGCTTTCAGATGCAGTTATAGTTGGCTACTGAATACCAAGTAATTTTTTTAAGCGCTTTGGACAAGGAGGAAATCTTGAATACAATTTTAGTATAACCTTGGAATCTCAACGGTTTCATGCAATAGCCATAGTAAGGAAAGATTACAATGAAGTTTCCCTATCTAGAATGATAGTATGTTTGTAGAATTTTTTCTACCATCAGTTGTGGATTAAATAGTATTCAACAGAAGCTGAATGTTAACAACCAGAATGTTTCTTTTATTTTGATTCCACCGCTATTTGAAGAATATAGCCCACAATGTAAAAAAACATTTTTTAACTGAAACAGCTGCAAATGAACTCTAAAATCTTGTCTTGTGTACTACTTTTCTGCTCTGGCAGACTTCTGTCAATGAAATTTTGTAATAGGTGTGCTTTCTTGCCTTCTGTCCATTGTTTAACCATTAGTGTATGCACTTCATGAATATGTTGGTGATGCCTCTGCCCTTATGTACACATGCACCATGAACTCAAATGGGCTTACAAGTACAATTGTGAGGAAAATAAAAAATGCAAGGAATTATGTTTTAGAAAAAATGTAAGTTCTTACTGTATTTTTGCTTTGTCAATCAGAGGAAAGATGTATATGTTCTATATTTCTGATAAAAAATTACATGACATTTTATGTCAAAACAAAGTTGTACGAGGTTGTGCCTTTGTTAAATATGAAATACTTTCCCTAACACCAGTTTGAACTTTAACAAAACAGAAAGAAGAGTTGTAAGGAATAGATTTGTGTATTCCTAGCAAAAGTGCATAATGGAGTTTGTAACACAGAAAATTCATGGCAGCTTCAGTATCTGAACTGAGTTCCAGTTAAGCTTTAAGAATATGGAGGTCATGTGGAGGACAACCTCCAAAAGGTTGAGCATACACCGTGGGAATGCTTTGTCTTTGATGCCAGTCACAATGAAGAAGAAATCTGTAGTATCTGAGAATAACATATTGTAATTCTATGAACAAAAACTTAATTGTTATTTAAATTCAGCAAGAAAGAAAATGCAGCACACTCTTTTTACTGATTTGAAGTAAGAGATTTGCACAAGCATATACTTTTGAATGGGTACTGTAAAGCAGCCTAGAAATCTTAATATCCTGAAGTAATTTAATTGCTTACTTAAGTTTGAGGCACTCATAGCACAAATGTTATATCGCTAATCATGTGCATTGAAAATTGGGACAGCACAAAGTGTTACTAAAAAACTCAATACATTTTTAAAAGATAAGTGTTAATTCATGGTCTCTTGCATTTGGAAATTATATAATTCAGAGCACTTGATGCTATTTTAAGAAAAATCTGATTTTTTTTTTTTTTTTTTTTAGTTTCAGCTTAATATTTAACTTCAATATAGCACCCTTGAAGTAATATTTGTAGAAGGGTCTTTCACATAAAAACAAAATCATGGAGGGTTTAATAAACAGGATTGCAGCTTTTTTGGAAATCAGACTGCCATCATGCAGTAAACTGAGACCTATGAGGGAAAGAAAAACGTAAAATACTTTTTGATATGGCTGACATGAATAGAGTGAGGTAAACTGTTGCAATTGTGATTGTTGCTATGGCAGCAAGTTCAAAAATTTCATTATATGCTGTCATTAATATACAAAATAGATTTTTGTCTTAAGGCTGACTGGGGCAGACAGTCATTTCTTTGCAGTAAAACTGTATTTATATAAAATATCTATTTAGAAATATAATTACAGTAGAATGGATAGGAAATATGTAGGCCAAATGTAACTCACATGCAGACCTCATGGGGGTATTCACATCATGACAGCCTTATTTTGTTGGATGTCTCTTCTTTAGCCTGTATTGAATATCATTTTACTGGGCAAAGGAGGATTGAGTGATACATTGTTAACGTGTCAAATTCTCAAAGGTGCTATGTTCAGAAGCAGTTCAGTGGATGAGTTAAGTGATTCTCAATGAAGATCTAAGTCTTGCTTGTGATTTTTGTGCAAATACCAAATATAATACGCATACACACATATATATCCTCACTGAGTTTTACATAACCTCAATTAGTGTGACTTTCTTATCTGCAGCCTCAAACACAGACTTACCTTGGTTGCTCTTTGACAAAGATTGACTCTTACTGTCCTTTTCCTATACTGTCATATTAAAAATAACCTTCAAGTCTGTCAGCTGTATCCTGTTTTCATCCATCACTCACTGTTACAATATCAGTTGTTTTCTCTAGTCATCCAAAGACATTATACTACTATTTTCAGTGTCAATCACTACATTTTGGAGCTCTTAACAGATAATGAAAATTACTCATCTTTCTTGGCCAACATATCTACAAAGTCTAAATGGAGAAATCCATTAATGTACAGAGATTTGTTTCTCAACCTTCTCTCTATATCTCTTATTGTTTGTTTCTTTGTTTGTTTTTTCCTCTTCTACTGAATTTGCAAGCATTTCATGGAAATAATGTGTTTTGTTTTTGTTTTTTTAATTTATCTTGAAGTTGCATAATGTTTTTACATAGGATATATCATAAGGATTGCACACACAAAGTAAAACAAATTGCATACAACATAAAACTGTATATACGTGATGGTTGTTGATATTGAATGAAACTATTATAAGCCTCTGATGCCAAACTATCAGAAGATTAAGAAATTCTTAAAGAAGAAAACATAATTAACCAGGGTCATTTCACTGGTAAAACCTAGAGTTACTTGCTAAAGCAGTTTGTTAGTTAGCATAATAGATTGCTAACAGAGGCCTGTTTGCTTCTTATTCAGTCATGGATTTCTTTTGTTAAAGAGTCCAAGCACGTTAACTTGATGCTAATAGTATGTATTTTGTTTTTGTTGAATGCTTGCATAAAGGGAGGCTCAAAAACTAATTATTAGTCCATTTTCTATATAACTCTTGCGAAAGAAATTCTACACTGAAATCTTCAGGGTGTGAACTTCTGTGTTTGTTAACAGTGATGGTATGTCTGCACTGAAAGATTTATATTCACCTTTATTGAGTGGCACACATTAGCAAAGAAATACGGACCAGCCATTGTGCCTATGCAGCTCTGTCTCTCTAATGAGCATACCAGAATAGTGCTCATTAATACCTGTGGATTTTATGATAGAGCCTTTGAAAAAGAGGAAGTTATAGATGATGGCCATTTTATTTCATATAGATTACATATTTACTCATAAATGACCTTAAAAACATTTTCCTTTTCTTCCAGTAGTTTGAGACAATCAAAATTAAGGACTACATACATTTTAGAAGGAAGCACTGACTGTTCTCAAGATCTCTGCTTACCTGTGGGAGACTGGATTTAACACTTCAAATAGAAGTTCTTTAAATCTGTGACCAGTTCATAGGTGTTCTGTTTAGGGATGGGAAAACTGGAAGGATGGACCCCAGTCCATCTCCCAGTTCAATATTACAGTTAGAAAGTTACAACTGAAATAGTTGTCTATTAGATTTCTGGGTAGATACCAGATCTTTAAAACAAGAGGAGGTATTTTTATAGTGGTGCAGACATTAATACATTTAATCTATGTGAAAGGAATTTACTTCTGTGATCTACACCTATGCTTATTTAATCACATAATAGAAATCTTCACCAAATCATGACATGAAAAAAAAAAAAAAAAAAGAGGGAGATGTTATTTAAAACTTAAATTACAAGAAAGCTTGATATTAATTAGAACAAACCATCTCATCTTTCCAGAAATGTCATCCATAAAAATGCCACACAGTGAATTCAAATGAAATATCTGGGAAAACTCTGGGGGTAGCTGTCACAAGAATTATAAATCATACCTATTTCTGTCTCATTTCAAAGTCTACAAACACTTCATCTGAAGATCTGGCAGTCCTTATCTTATGCAAGTAGATCTTGTGACCTATAAAGAAAAGCCTTTTAGAAGAACGGTAAAATTGATTGTTAAATATTAAATGTCTATCTGTAGGATGAAGTCCTAAGTACCACAGGGATCTGAGATATTTAATGTTCACTCTGTTTCTTTCTTAGTTGGATCTTAGGCAGCCTTTCACCTACTCTGCTTATGCCTTTGTCAGTGGTTGTAGGGTTATGACAAAGTCAGAAGACAGACACATGGGAATCCCACCAATAATTTGTGATAATCACTCAGTAATTTCACCTTACATTAGCTGACATACTGTTTAGTGGGTTTTTTTCGGTTTTTTGTTTCTTTGTTTGTTTGTTTTCCACTGTGAGAGCATATTTAATGTCACTTCTTACCACAGATTATTTAGGAATTCTTTGGACTACCTCGAGTGAATACAACTAAAATAATTAACAGTATATAGAGTGGTTCCTGATAAGAAAAATCACATTTTGTGTTTCAGAAATAAAGCATTAAGACAAATGCAAACTGCCTGTCGTAACAACACAAGAAAGATTCTCCACAAAGCATCCACAAATCAGTGACACTTCCATATGACTCTGTCACAGAGAGCATTCATTCTCTCTCTTGGGTGACTTCTGCTGAGATTTACCACAGGAAAGCAAAAAGTGTGCACACAATGCTCATACAGTGCATATTCACCCTTTCACTGCAATTGACAGAGTGTTGCTTTGCCCTTCAACCTCCCGCTCCTATCTGCCATAAGAAAGGTAGAAGAAAAACCTTGGGAATCATAAACATCAATTTTCATCTGTAGAAATATTCTTTGAGAAAGATATGCATGTGAGAAACAGTAATGGTGGGGAAAAACAGAGAAAAGGATCATTGCAAACTAGCTTTAAACCCGTCTATAATTCATGCAAGGAAGATAGTAGTTCTCTGGTTTACTTTTCTGAAAAGCAAACATAGAATTGTATGCTCCTCTCTGAGGTGGCCTTGCCTAATGTCAGTTATGAATTACTATGACAAGGTTAAGCTATTTCATAAGCAAACTTTAAAAGTTACCAGAAGTGTAAAGAAATATAATTAAAGGTGACACTATAGCCTGATTATGAGTAAAGAATGATGAAGTAATAACTGCATACACATTTTAGAATGTAGAAATGAATGGGGATATTTAAAGTATAATAAATCAGGAAATAGATAAGAAAAGTAGAATTAAATTAGACAGTTTTCTGGTAACTAGGCTTATGTAAAATGTTTTGGGAAATGGTAATTTTGGCATTTGGGACATTTTAGCTAGATATGTAAATAAAATGTAGAATATTAGGAAATCTGTCAGGAACTGTGAGGAAGTGGTTTGCATAAGCTAGATTGCCTTTTTCATCTGTTGAGTATTTAGTTCTATATTTTGCTTGAACTGCCTAGTCCGGACAGGCTCTGATTATTTCTATTTTTTGCTCATCTAATTTTAACTTTGACCATCTCTAAGCTGTGTCAGCGGAAGCAACACCGACAAAGAAATGCTCTGTCTTTTGAATTGTATTTTTAGATCCTGAATGATCAAGCGCGAACTGAGCTTTTCCATGGGTTTTCAATATAGCAGCTGGGCCTGTTTCAGTGTTGCCTTTTAAGCTGCTCACTGCAGATAGACCAGAGTGCAAGGTCTGAGGGTGCGGATTAGCCAAGCAAGCTGTTGTCTGATTGCTGGGGCACTCATCCATCGCTAGTTGGACACAAAACACTCCCGTGGTGTCTCTATACTAAGCAGCCTTCTACTTACAGTCCAGTGACATGACAGGTTTAAAGTATATTTCCCAGCAAATATATGATGGATTGGAAGACTGTCATACTCTGAGCGCTGCCCTGAGACATGTATTTTACTAGAAGTAAATATCAGTGTAGCAGTGATCTGCTGTCACTATTCGCTCCAATCGTGTCATCTTTCACATAGTAAGCAGTGAGTAAATAATTAAAATTAGAATATCAAGCTTTTTTTTCTTAAAGTTTCCTATGACAAATAGTATCAATTCAGAATAAAAATCTTTTCTTTACTGCAATTTTGTCTTGGATTGTACTCTACAGAGCAGATATTCCTTGAATGAAACATTCAGTTTTATGTGTGTACCACTTGTATACACATAACAAGTGTGCCTAGAAACCTGCAGGAATATTTGGACAAATGCCACTTGTGAGAAGAGGCAGAATATTTTTTATGTGAAAGTTTCTGAAATGAGCACTGCATACATAGTTGATACTGTCTGATCGCATAAAAGGAAACAATTTTGTTATCCTTATAAAGGTCTCAGAGGACTTTTCACAATGTAAAGAGACGCTCTTTCTAGCATATTGCCAAACAGCTCTAAATTCAGTGGAATTTTGTTTCTCTACTCTTCTCTTTGTAGTTTTAATTGCATTCAACACTGTAGTTAATCATATATGATATACCTAGTTGTTGTTCATTTACATTTCACTGTGATAGCATATTGCAATGTTCAGAAAGGTGTTTTTTTCTTTTTTTTTTTTTTAATACATGTCTTGTCAGTGTCTCCAAAGTTGTGTACTTCGAGTTGTTTTCTTTTTTAGAATGTTCTTAGACTATGGCAGTCCCACAGGTAAGCAGGTAGAAAATCAGACAGGTTGCTGTTTGCAGTCTTTCTGAATTTCATCAGAATTCATCAGAACCAATCTACTTTTGCAAAATGCTTCAATTTGGTAGATGAGTGTTTTGCAATAAAAGCTCAGTTTCATCAGAAAATTCCTGTTTAGCTCTATTCCTTATATGATGGGATAGAGATGAAACAGGTGCATTTCAGTCTACTAATCACAGAGCATGACTGATTGACTTTTCATCTCCTTTCTGTCCTCTTTCACTTAATTGATATTAGATGATACCAAGATGGGAGATACAAAGCCTGCAGACTACATTGCAACTTTTTATACTGGTTTATATTGATTATATTTGTAAATACTTTCAGAATTAACAATTACGTACATAACATATCATCTGTGAAACACCATTCTTTGTATTTATGTTGCTGGAACTTGCTTTGCAGACAGCATTTGCACATCACAATACTTCAGATGAATCTTTGGGATACTTATGCTGGTTGCTAACACCTAAACAACACGAGAAAAATAATACATTTGTAAAGGGAATTAAGGCACTGGTCAGAACAGTGTTTAAGTATGTTGTTAACTTAGAAGTAAAAATGAACTTAAGTTTATGATATATTAACATACAGAAATCTTTTCCTGAATTAATGACCTAACATAGAACAACTAAAGAAAAATACAGACTTCCAAGAATACATGATAAAGAGCGTTAAGGAACTATATAAATAGGACAGTTCTGACCAAATATGCAGCTTCCCAGTCAGAATACCTGAACAGAATAAAAGTGATTTCTTTAATATTGAATATTAATTGTTGGGAACACAACATATAAAATTTTTGCTATTTCCAACTTACGTGACAGTGACAAAGTCCCACTGACATTCTCTGATGAATTTTCTTTGGTTTTCTGTGTGGCAGCTGTTTTCTACAGTTAGGATTAATTAAAAAAAAAAAAAAAAGAAAAATTCATTATAGAAACTAAAACTTCTCAAGAATACATACCAGAACTTATTAAGAGTGAGAAAAAAACCACTTTTTTTTTTTTTTTTTTTCCTTAAGGAGAAGTCACCTCCAGAATAACAAGTAATGGTGTGGTTAGAATAATCTTGAGAGACATAAGAAACTGCAGTTTAATTTGTCACTTTTCTTGGAATCATCATCACTTTCTGTAAATGATCTAGTGACCTTGAAACTCAGTAATATTATGCTGTCTCTCAAGTATGCAGTAAAATGTAGTTAACGCATTATCACTTTTAAAATACTAGCTATTAACAAATTGTATGAGAAGAGCATAGTTATTTTCTGTTGTTGCTTAAAAAAAAAAAAAAAAAAAAAAAAAAAAGTTGTCCAGCTGGTGCAAAGGAAACACTTGATAAAACCCTAGGATATCTTTGCACAATCAATGCTCCGAATAACTTTCAGCCAGCACAATAAATGAATTTTCCCTAGAGTTACTATATTTAAAGAAACTGAGAAAAGTATTACACAGAGGAATTGCTTTGTGAAATTTGATAAATTGCCAGAAGTCAAGAGGTCTGAATAACATATTTTCATTCAATCTAAAGCCTAGTTTATGTTGTTATGAACACACACACACACACACACAAAAAAAAAAAAAAAACCAACACCCACACCCCCAGAAACAATAAAAAGAATTTCTTCTTCTGGTCTCTTGCTGATTTGTTAATGGTTCTAAGAGCTAAATTTGTAAGGCTATTTTTTTCCCTTTATCCTGGAGTTACTACAAAAAGAATAAGAAAAAGAAAGGGAAAGGGAGAGAAAAAGACAAGAATCAAATCCTTAAGCCTTATTTTCTTTCTTTTCTTAGGTCTGGAGCCTAAGTTTACTTCTAGCTCTTGTCTGAACCATGAAGAGTGAAGAAACAGCAGATGTTTTGTAAGAAGTTCCTACCATTTCTACTGAATTTTACAGTAAGCACTTCCATTTTTACTTAATTAAATAGTAAGGTAGGAAGTAACATTATTTCCATTTCCTACTTTGGTTTTGCTCTTGGGAATTCACTTGGATTTCTTTTACACTTCTAGTTTTGTAATTTGAATACTTAAAGTAAGTTAAAACTTGGTTATACTAATGAAAGATAAAGTGATATGTTAGTTACCTAATTCCTACTTATATATTAGATAAAAGAAAGGAATTCAATAATATGTAATAAACATAGTATTTAGACATTAAAATAACAGAATATGTAATACTATTCTTCATATAGTTCTTCCATTGAAACTTACGAATGCTTTGATGTGCCTGTATTGCTCAGTAACAGGAACTTAAATGTTTAATATACCTAGAAATAGTGTGGTGAATTATAGGCTTGTTGTGCTGTGTCTCTGGTTCTTTGCTTTATATGGAACCCGAAAGGAAAAAAGTAAGTTATTTTATAACCATGAACTGAAAGTTCATTAACTTCAGGCTTTCTTTGAAACAGTTTAGTATTGATTGTGTTTAAGACCAGAGGGATACAGACTTGGCTTCTGTATTAAATTTTCACACAGATTTGTTCTGTGACCCTAGAAGAGTGGAGTATCTTAATATAGCTCAAATCTAGTAACTTTTTTTTTTCCAGTTGTCCACTTAAACTCAGATTAAAAGAATTTAATTTCTTAATCTTTTGAGTATATGTATGTCTAGCTAGTGTAGGTGAGATTCGCCTGTTCTGGCTCACCCTTTTGAAAGTTTGTTAAATATAGCTAAAGATATTAGTGTAAGGCCCCAGTCTTCAAACCACAAGGATGCCATTACTGGGTAACTTCTTGGATGTTTGAGACTGAACACTCTGCATTCTATAAATGTTGGCTATAGTCAGGTTCCTAGGATGTGATGTTAGTAAAAGTGTTGTGACTTTTTTAGACTTTTAAACCATCAATATAAAAGCTTCCTAGCATTCATGATTCGCGTAATGTTGTTCATTGTGGAGTATATTTGGAATATTATATTGCTAGCATACATATGATATTCATAAGCACTATTTGTCATTTTAGTCAACTCCCAAAAACTAAACTATTGGTAAACTTTGAAGAAATTCTTATGTTTTTCCAAATTCTACTGTTGAGGATTTTCTCATATAAATTTGGAATGATGCAATTGTGATTCAACATATTCTGTATTGAGTGGTGTTAAAAATAGGTTCTTCTTGTGTTCAATCTTCAGCAAGGTCCAGTTTGGCCTTAAAAAGTTACACAGAATTGGAATTTTAATTAGATTTTATCTATTACTGAAACTTTGATTAACCACATTTTCAGTGATAAAGAATGCTGACTTTTACTTAAGATTATATTTTATTAGTTTCTTTTTCTGTACATTTAGAAGGAACATTTTATATGTTTTTAGCAACTGTGTTTGGTTCTCTTGATTTAATTCTCCAGAATGTATAATTTATGCAAAATTATCTGGAATGTTCAGTAGCAGTCATGAAGTGGCTATTAAAATGCCTTAAGCATACCCCTCTATAAAGATTCTCAACATTTTGCTGCATATTTCACTTTAGGGGTTCATTGCATAGCTGTTTTGTTACTGAGGCAAGGTTTCAAGTTATACTTGACTACAGCTCAATCTTTGAGTTAATTTCCTATCACCTTTAGCTGAACTAGTACCATTCAGTCATGCATTCATCATTACATATTCAGCTATTCTATTTTATTTTTTTCCCTTTTATCTTGAATTTTCTAGTCTTATTCTCTGCAGTCTCTATCTGTCTACCATGGGTCCAAATTAATTTCAAAAACTCATGGACTGAGACAAAAGGTTTCTTTCTTTTATCACTCACTTTCTACAGTTGTCTTTTTGTGTCACATTGAACAGTGATCTCAATATATAAGTCTTAATATTAATGTCCCTAACAGTCTGTATTACATCTTTTGAAACTTATCATTGTTTATTTTACCTATATCACCAAGTCTCTCTCTCACAGAACTGTTATGGATAGTTCCAGTGTAATTTCCCTTTTGTATGGTGACATCTAATTCATTTATGTTCAGCTGTCTCTTTAAGCTTAACTGTTCCATACTTATTTTCTATCCGAGTACATTTATCCATGTTTTGGACATATTAATCTTTGATTATTATTTTTCTTTTTTAAATCTTAGTGTTCAGCAGTATCTTTTCATATGTTTTCAGATCTTATTGACTGTTACTATAGAATCAATTCCTATCTTTTGCTGAAAAGACTTTAGAAGAGTAGCTATTTGTCTTTTCAGTTTATTGCTCATTGCCATTGTTAGTTCTACAAATACTTCTACGTTCTTTTGTTCTATGTAGTTTTATAAGAAATATCATAGATTTTATTTTTGAAAATGTTGTAGTTCATTTGCAGCTTCGGTTTGCCCTCTGCTTATTCTGTGGACCAGGTCCACTCCTATGTGTGGGAGTGCACTTTCATAAATTTATTGTATACTGTAAAAAGTGTGCATACTGTTAAAAAATAATATTTTAAGATTTTTTCTTTGAAGTGAAAACTCATTTAGGCTATTGTATCTAAATTCATATTTTACAGTGTAGATGCCTCTGGGGGCAGATTAAGTCCATCTTGAAGGGCACATATTAGAGTATTAATTCTATGACTACTGTGAGAGATTTGGGGTTCTGCCTGCATGAAGAATTCAGTAATAATATTTTGTGAATGTTTGTAATTTTTAGAGTTTTAAACTACATTATTTTATTTTAATGGTTTTGTACTACTGATTTCAACAGCACAGCATAATTAGTTCAAATTAAGATAGTTTTCATTAATGAAGCGTGAAATATCCAACAGGCAGATTGCAGTTATTAACAGCTTAGCTTTCTATGCTGTTTTCCAAATATGATTCATTATTTTTGTATTAATTCTGTTTATCAAAACACAGACAGCTCTGTAGCTAAGACAGACTTATTCTTAGCTGAAAATTGTATCAAAATGCAGTTCTGTTTTCCTTTGCATTACTCACACTTTGGAAAAGATGTGTTAAACACTCTAGAAAAATTTTAGTCTTTTGTGAATTGATTTTTTTGTTACGTATTTTGTACTAATAAACTAAGCAATTCCACTTAAAACATGGGATTGTACATTTGCTGGTAAGAAAGCTTATGATAGATTTAAAGGATTGCACACCAAAGCATTTATGTCTGTCTTTAACTGATGATATAAGATTATCTTGCGCAAAATTTCAAGCACTGTAAGATGAATGTGTGTGTGAATAAAAGCAGCGTGTGTGTGAAATTCTCTAACCCATACTGACTGAAGAATGATGCTAGTGAGTAAACACAGTGAGATAAACTCATTGCTCATGCCCAAACATAGATTGTCCTCATCAATTAACATGAGAGAAAGTGGGACAAAACCTAGAAACTTTTTTCCCTGTACTTCATGATCTTCACAACTTAATATATCACTTTTCTTATACATACAGTTTTATCAAATTAGAATTTTTAATACAACTTTCTTCAAATTATCAAAATAAACAGAACTAGACATTAAAGTAGCCCAATCACCTGCAAGCATATGCAAAGTAAAATGTTTATATGCCTGGAGTGGTTAGAATTGTTGTGTTGCTGCTTGGTTGTTTAGATTGCATTTTTGCCATGCTTTTTTAGGCAGCTGTGTAAGCAAGAACTTGGTAGAAAATAATTCCATTTCTGAAGACACTTGAGCTTATGCTTAAAAGATCTTTTCTATTTTACATGTTTGCTGAATTTAGGAGATATCACATTTGGTTTGGAAATAATTTGAGGTAATTTATGGACTTAATGCAATGGAAGTAGTAAAACTTGTAGCAGTACCAGAGGCAGTAGGTCACTGTGATCTTCTGTAATGACCTAAAAAGCTGTGAAGTATTTGTAAATTGCTGACATGAATTCTTCTTTACGCTGAAATATTTTTGTTTGAATGTCTCAGTGCAGTGATATATGTCTAGCTGATGTTTAACAACCTTTCATCTCATATTTATCCGTCAAAGATTCTTTTAAGGCACATGCCTTCAAAGGTGAAGTTGTATAATACTCAGATATTCATGTAACCTGACTACTTATGTGCAAGGACACTTAACAACATGGTAATATTCCCTTGGGTAGAATATTTCTGTCTTCCCTGGTATCTGAGGAGAATAGTACTCTATAATTTTATCTGGGCTACTGTGAAAAAGAAGTCTACAAAACTATATGAGACACTTTGCCCATGCCTGTGATCTATCTCTTCTCCCTGAAACAGATAAGAGGGCCAAAGCCATGCCCTGAGTTATTAAAGAAGCTATGTGTCTTATCAGCAAAGTTATCCATGCACTTCAAGGGCAACGAATCATCATTAGCCTGATCTGTAACCTGATGAAAATCTGAAGCAAATGTATGGTTCTTTTTATTACTGTTTCCTATATAAAGCAGTTATATTTGTCTTCTGGAAAATCTCGCATTTCATGTTTTGTTGACCAAGTAACTCCTGACGTGTAGGAGTGTGCAGATTTTGTTCAAAGATGGACTTAAGATAGCACTCCAATAGCTGTTGTCCCAATTAGGCATAGTAGCAGATATTTAGTACAAAGGTAGAGAATGCATTAATTACCACCCCGTTGCTGACTGGTCTGCCAACTTTTTATTCCCACAAGTGATTTTTATAAAAGAAAATTCAAAAGTGTTAATGTTTCTGAAGGTGGTTACTCTGTCTGTTCCCATTAATTCAATTTAACTTCATATTGCTGCAGTACTTCTATATGCGTACTTATGATGATTATACTATTACAAAGGAACTTGGATTAGAGCAGAGAGACTACATTTTATGTCATTATTAAGTGGCAAAGGTAAAATTCTAACAGTTTTGCTTTTCTCCTTCCTCTTCCTTTCTCTACAAAAGTACTGCTGTCATCTTTAACAGCATGTTAGACTAAACCCACATAAAATAGCCTCACTGATTCTGAAATGTTACATAAACTATTTGAGGTTTGTTGACAGAGTTGAAAAGACATGCTACATATTCAACACTGGGAGAGCTTGTACTGCTACCAAATATTTCTCCTCCTATTTAACTCACAGGTCTGACTTTCAGAAACAGCTAAATGTCAGTATTTTCTTAACTACCATCAGGAAATAGAGGTAGCAAAGCGTTTGCCCATTATTCTTTTCTTGTAAGTATTGGCAATCAGCTTGTCATTTTCAAGTTCTGTCTATTCTTCCTACAACTTCCAAACAGTGTCCTATTACTCTTTCATTTTCTAAAACAACTGTGTAGGAAAATAATTGCCTTTATATTAGTGACCTGTGATGCTTAAAAAAAGTCTTTTTCATCATCTTAAGAACATTTTGCTGACCTTGAACTATAATCCTCACTTGCTGTCCATAATCCACCTACAAAATTTAAATGCATATTTACATTGTGCTATTGCCCAAAGATATATATCACAACTGAGATGCAGTCATGCCAAACACTCTACAAGTTTTATACTAATTATGATACTTCTGATAAGAACTCCTAAGTGCAGAGCAGATCCCAAACAATGCTACTTCAGGTGTAGGATGGGACTTTTGCCTAAAGAAACTACTTGTTTAGTATCATAAAACATATGCCTAATGTCTTGATACTGATTGAACTCAAATGAAAAAAATCTGTAATAAAAGTGGAAAGTTAGTTGTGGGAATGAGAGGAACTGGCAGAAAACCCTGAGATATGAAATTAATTTGAATTTTTGGTTCACTTTTGCTCATCAATTGCAGGATTCATTTAACAAACTCTGGAACTTAAAGGTTTAGCAGAGTCTTAGACTAATAAAGAAAAAAAAAAGCCTCTCCTACTGTAATGGTGTCTTATTATTAACCTTCTTTTCTGAGCTGTCATTTTTCTGGATTAAAGTATGTATAGGAAAAATGAAGCCTACGAATGTATTGTGCACGCACTGATACTGCTGTATTATTCATAGAACTGATGATTAGGAGAACATTTTCTTTCTCAGACATGAAATTCTATGCAAGTTGGAAGGGAACCTTAAAAATAATAATGGGTGTAATTAAATTTGGAATACATCGGGTAATCAAGTCATTTTTCAATAATGATTAATTAGTGTAGTAAAACTTTTCATATGCACGATGTAATTGCTTTCCTCTGAGGATCTCAAAATGACACAGACAGCACTTAATTAGGCCTCTAAACACCCATTTGAGGTAATCATTGTCTTACTGTACTCATAGAAGCTGAGGCACATATTCCTGAAAAGACACTGATTTAGAGGAAGGCTAAAGTAAGGATATTTTTTGTTCTTAGAACAGATGATTTCAGTTGTTAATATTTAGTAAAAAATGGGAAAATATAAGTATAAAGTACATAGGAATTCAGACTCCATCATAGAATAGACTACAGCTCTTTGAATCGTGCCTCCACCAATTTTTTTGTCTTTAGGCAGTTAAGTTCAGTAGCCCAAAAAAGAATAACCACAGAACCTGTCTGTATTCTCAGCAGAAGCTACTAAGTGCTTTAGGTCTTCTATAAAGCTTATTCATCTAATAATTTCTGATGACCATTTTATTATTTGCATGAAAAATGATCACACTTTTTTCTTAATAAAAAGAAGACGCCATTATTTATTGGATCTCTTTCTTTCTTCTATGGTCTTGGCATGTATCTGGATACTGATGATCTTGAAAGTACAGCTTGCTGATCTTAATATGATGAAAAAGACAAAATTCAAGTTTCTACCAAAAGACTGATGATCAAGTACAGGGGGGTAAATATCCTTTTGTCTTGAAATGGGTATATTTTCTGCTAATTATTGAAAACCTATTGTATTTGCTTATCATTGATAATAACTGACAGGCAGTCAGGTTTCCATTTCACTTTCTCACAAACCCAGAAATTTTATCCACTCATGCATTCATAAGGTAATCATCCAGCGGAAGAAAAAAAGCCTTAAATCTGGGCTCACATATTAGAGTTTTGCAGGATAATTAATTAAAGCATCTTTTTTCCAAATTACCAAGGAGATTCTCCATGGCTAATATTCTTGTCTCACCCATTCCAGCTCGATTTTTGTTAGTTCTTCTCTGAGATCAGTTCTCCAAGGACTTTCATTCATCTACTTCAATATTCAATTTTGTTATTTTTCTATTTTACTAGAATGTGATCTCTGGGTCTTCTGAGGTAAATATAATTGTAAGACTTGAAGGAAGAATCCCCATTTATACCAAACTGCTATATTTATGTTACGATGATTTTTTTCCTGGTTATTGAAGTTTACTATATATCTCTTTATAAGAAGAGAACTATGAGAAAAAATGCACACATCATTCTCAGTCTTCCAATCCAAGTGAACTTAGCAGTAAAGAAAGATTACAAACATATTTCTTTTCAGCAAAACACCTATACAAGTAGTAAATCTTACGCAAACTTATGTGTGATGATTCGGAAAAGTTATGTAGGTTCTCCTGCCCGATAAGTCAATTGATACTGTTTTCTGGTGCTTGTCATATTTATTCTAGGACTTTTGTTTTGAGAAAGCTTCAGAGTACCTTCAATATCTTCAGCATTTAAGTACTGTGGTACTTAAAAAAAAAAAATTAAAAAATTAAAAAAAATATATGTATGTATATATAAAAATAGGAGATTATCTTATATCTATCATTTAAAAATATCATTGAAAATTGCAATTAAAATTACAAATAGAATACATAGAAGAAATCAAAATACTACAGTCTAGGCAGTCCTACTATTATTTCAGCTAATGCCAATTTATAGTGTTACAAAATTCAAATGACAAGGAGTGACATTTTAAGGGCATGTTTTATATAGCTGGCAATTTAATTTATCATAGTTTAGCTACTCATCTTTTCCACTTAAAATAAATCCGAACATGTCTTCAGTTATTCTAAGGTTTTCAGTTTATCATGAACAATTTTCAGTTTAAATTGCCCAGATAATTGAAATAGTCCATAACATTAAACCATTGAACCTTTTAAATGGCTTATTTATACAGATTTAACTCTAGGTAATAATGATGATAAAAATGCAAGATGAATCTGGACTGAGATTCGCAAAATCATTTAGTAATGTTTTTAGTCCAGTCCATAGACACTTGGTCTAATGTTTCTATAGTGGCTGTTAATTTTGGAGGAAAAAAAAAAAAAGTGAAAAAAAAAGCAAGAATTATTGGAGAAATTATAAACCTGTCTTAGAAGATTAGTCTAAAAGAATTGTATGATTCAAGGAATGACACATTCTGTTGCTCTATTTTAAATGCATAAGTAAACAGTGAGGCACAAAAAAGTTGGTTTAAACTGAAGGGCAGCATTGAAACAGGGACAAAAGGATACAATTGTCTGTAGGAAAATGTATGCTGAAAATTGTATGATTTATGATCAAAGAAGTCTTGAAATAGTCTTTGATTCAGAGTGCTAAGATCAAAAAAAAGAGATTTGTGAAGTTCACAAATCTCTGAAAACAAAAAGTGACATTGTTGCCCAGGATCACAGTAAACAATCTCATTAAATCTTTAGACATTTCCAAGTCTCATTATTGTAGAATATTAGAACTAAAATCACAGAATCATTTGAGTTGGAAGGGACTTGTAAAGGTCACTTAGTCCAACTCCCCTGCGGTGCACAGGCATGCCTATAGCTAGATCAGGTTGCTCAGAGCCCCATACAGCCTGACATCGAATGTCTCCAGGAACAGGGCTTCTACCACCTCTTTGGGCAACCTTTTCTAGTGTTTCACTATCCTTATCATAAAAAACTTCTTCCTCCTACTCAGTCTAAATCTCCCCAGTTTTGCTTTGCTTTTGAAACCGGTTCCCCTTGTCCACCCGCAACAGACGCTGCTAAAGAGTCTGTGCCTTTCTTTCCTATAGTCTCCATTTAACTACTGAAAGGCTGCTATTAGGTCTCCTTGGAGCCTACTCTTTTCCAGGCTGAACAGCCCCAACTCTCTCTCCTGCCCTCATAGGAAAGGTGTTCTATCCCTTGGGCCATTTCTGTGGCCCTCCTCGGGATGTGCTCCAATAAGTTCATGTCTCTCCTGTCCACATCTGGACACAGTACTAAAGCTTGTGAACTCTCACCAGCTCAGAGTACAGGGGCAGGATCAACTCCCTTGACCTGCTGGCCATGCTTCTTTTGATACAGCCCAGTAAACTGTTGGTTTTCAGAGCTGTGAGGCCACACTGCTGGCTCATGTCCAGCTTACCGCCCACCGTATCCTCAAGTTATGATTTCATATTTGAAATTTTTTTCCATTTTCCTCTCGTGTCTTAGTAAATAGCTTTTATCTCAACCCACAGAGTATATTTTGTTTACAGTTCTCTCTCTCATCCTATTTTGGTGGGAAACAAGTGAACAGCTGTGTGGTACTTAGATGCTTCCCAGGTTTAACCATAAAATTGCCATAAGAATTAAAAAAAGTCGATTCTTTCTTCTCTATATATGCATTGGAATTAGAATTCCTACGTTCTGTTAATAAGACAATGTTCATAAGAAAACTAAACACAAAAAAGCATAAGCAGGACCACTGGCAGCGAGGCATACCAAATGCTATATATTTTGGTTACAGTTTGTAGTAATTTACACCTGTGAAAGCAACAGAATTATGCTTTTAGCAGTTTCAGTGGCACTTGATGACTCTACAAAAAGAGTAGATTTTGGTGTGGGTGTATAAGCCACTTCCTCTACTACCCTTCTTTGTGGAATTGCAAAGCACCACACTACCATTGCTTTAATATAAGATACAGGATACGAGTTGGATGGATTCAGATGAGCCACCTGTGCTGCTAAGTTAACAGAGAAGAGTTTGACAATTACTTGTTCCAGAGACAGCAGGTGAAAAGGTAAAATAATAGAAAAAGGAAAACTTAGGTAATTGCTGATGTTGTGCACAGTTTATCCCTTTCAAACAGGACATAATTTACAGAAGTGTACATTCTAAAGGAATTATTAAAAAAAAAGAAAAAAGAAAAAAGAAGGAAAAGAATGGCAAATGGCATTTGTAGTGAATTTTCTACTGGATGTCATTAAAATCAAACTACAAAACTGCTAAAGGACACAGAAAATAACAGAAAAAGCAATTAATCTAAGCTTTGTTCTCATTAAGGTCCCATAATTACACTTTCAAGATGAAATGTATTTATGTGTAGAGGTCAAGACACTTTGTTTAAAACATTTTATCATCCAGATTTCCATCAGTGAAATTATTTAAAGGAAAGTCAAACTGGTCATTGTAAATGTTAACAAAAGATAAACATAAATTCACACGGAAATGAATAAGAAAGGCCAAAATTCTCAGCATGGCTCATTTCCAAAGGCTTGCAGCCAAAGTTATGTTTTTTTTCCTAAAGTGATGAATTTCGTTTGCATCTATTACATTTGCAACAAAGAAGATAGGACAGAAAAAATACAGGCAATAGAGAAACTGTTCAGAATTTAACTTGATGCTAAATTCAAAGATCATAAAAGTAGTGCTCACGCTACCCCACTGCATTTGAAACCATGAAAAAGAAAGGCACTGAACTTCTTGAATACAATGCTGAATGAATCTGCTCAAGGACATTTGGTGAAAATGGGCAGAAATTATTGAGGGGACATTTCAAACTTGGCTTGAAGTTGTAGAATTGAGCAACTTCAGAAAAGTCACTTGTCTTTCATTTTGTCTTATGATTTTTATAATTATTTGTTTGAAACAAGGACACGGAGAAGAGATACTCTCCTGCTGTAAAAATATGGTCCTCAGATTATTGGTTTATGGAGCCACAGAAACATAGAATCATAGAACGGTTCGGGTTGGAAGGGATCTTTCAGATCGCCTCATTCCAACCCCCTGTTACAGGTGGGAACACTTCCCTCTGGACCAGGTTGTTCAAAGCCCCATCAGACCCAAGCTTCCAGGGAGGAGGCATTCACAGTCTCTCTGGGCAACCTGTTCCAGAGTCTCACCAACCCCATAGTAAAGAATTTCTTCCTAATGTCTAGTCTAAATCTAGACCCTTTTCCAGTTTAAAGCCATTTCCCTTTGTCCTGTTGCTGTATGTCCTTCTAAAAGGCTTTCTTGTAGACTCCCTTCAGGCACTGGAAAGCTGTTATAAGGTCCTCCTGGAGCCTTCTCTTTTTCAGGCTGAAAAGTCCCAGTTCTCTCAGCCTCTCCTCGTTGGAGAGGTTCTCCAGCCTTCTGATCATCTCTGTGTCTTTCCTCTGGACCTGCTCCAACAACTCCATGTCCTTCTTGTTGGGGGCTCCAGAACTAGACACAGTACTCCAGGTGGGGTCTCATGAGAGTAGAGTAGAGGGGCAGAATCACTTCCTTTGACCTGCTCGTCACACTTCTCTTGATGCAACACAGGATACAGTTGGCCTTTTGGGCTGCAAGTGCATATTGGCAGCTCATGTTGAAATTTTCATCAGCTGACTCTCCCAAATCCTTCTCCTCAGGGCTGCTCTTAAGCCATTCTCCACCCAACCTGTGTCTGTGCTAATAATAATAATCTGTACTAATAGTTTAGTTCTAAATAAATAAGAAACTATAATATTTAGCTTGTATTTCATTATATTTTAGATCTGTTTTCCTCCACAATCTTATTATCCTTTCAATATAGCAGTGAGTAGGCAAAAGAAGGAATTATAAAATAACAATTTCTATAAACAATATATTTCCACTAAAATATTATTGGTTTCATGGGCCCAAATCCTTTTCAGTGGCAAGAGTGGAATCAACTCTGTGTACCAAAGAAAACAATGAAGGCAATTGATACAACAGTAATGTCTAGTCACCAGGAGAGGGGTCATTTTTCAGACAACAGCTCTTCCATCTCTGACCTCTTTAGTCCTGACTTCTAAGGGACCCTTATAAAATACAACCAGAAGATGAACCTGGGAAATAAAAGTCATAATTGTAGATACTAGAAGCCTTGATTTAAATAGAATTACATTGGTTTTATATTCCAATCCAATTCTCTTTCTGTTCCATCTCTGTTGGATAATAAATTAATGGTGTATCCCTGTTAACATGGTCCTCTATCCCAGAGTTGCTATCTACTCCTTCAACTCAATGTCAACATAGCCAAATTAAACAAAAAGCAACAGTGTCCAAGTCTATCTGCAGTCTGGATATTTCTCCTTCTTGTTAGATTTGTGGTAAGAATTGTGACTTTGGAATTTTTTTTGGCCCAAGTATATAGATGGTGGTGGATCCTGGTGGATCTTGCCTATTATATCCTTAGAAAACTGTGACTGTGAGACCATGACTGTAATAGTTCAAAATCAAATAACTTTAGAAAAAATAGCAGATTTGTTTTATACTTTAATACTATGGTAAGTAGTATCTGGATTATAACACTGCAAAGTGAATCCTGGAGTCAACTGTTACTGTAAGATTTTCAAGCACTTGCCAGTTTTTATTTTTATTCATTACATGTGTTCATACCTTCTGCAAGTATACAATATTGAGCCTGTGGATTAAATAGTCCCGTCACCAATGACACTGAGAAATTCATTTTACATCACAAGTGTTCTTTCTGATTCAGAGAATATTAAGAACAGAAAAAAGGTCAATGCAAAATATTACTTAATACTAGTATAATTTTGATAATATCATGAAATCATAGGTTCTGAAGCCATCTCAAAGTCCAAATGCATTTGCTGTGCATCAGAACAGCATGAACTCTATCCATGTTATCCTATTTTTACAATTTTCCATGTTGAAAATTCCAGTCACTTTGTATATCTATCCTAATGCTCTCTTCGTTTTGGTCATTTGGCATTTAGAAGAAACTAGTGTAAATACAGGCATTTGTTTTCTCCTATATTTCTAAAAGGTATTTTCAAACTTGCTAATAAGTCTGATTTCTCTTAATTTGTTGCAATGTGATATAAAATCAATGGGATTTATTTACAGATGTTGCAAAGAGTTGCAGATTTATTTTTTTAATATGGTTTTTAATCCAAATCAATTTTTGTTGACAACTTGATTATTTCTTAATATTGTATATATATAGTATAAAGGGAATTCTCGTATAATGTGTCAGCCCACAGGAAGAAAAAGAGGATATGAAAGAAAAAAAAAAAAAAGAAAAAGAAAAAAAAAAAAGAATGACACTATAAATAAGGATAATAGAAAGGAGGAATCATCTCTTCTAGCATTGTGACACTGCTGGTATTTTCATGAAGCCAGCTACAATTTCCACACAAATCATCTTTAACAGATTAAAATAATATTTAGATTAAGTACCTTTGGCTTATTAAAATATCACATAATGTGGAAACACTTAGACTTGAAAAAACAGATGGCTCAGTAATTTAATCTATAAGAAGCAACAGAGCATAAGGTTAGTTGCTGGCATTGACTGAACACTGTGGAATGTGGTAGCAATATGACAGTATTAATCAGTAGCAAACTGAAGTGAATATGAAAAAGGATAGCTTAAAAGAGGATGAGATAGATTAGGAACCTATCATTTAAAGGGAGGCTGGAATTTCACATTTGAGATTTATAATTGTACTTAAAATTCATCATAGTTTTTGTAATATTTTGATTGAAAGATCTGGTTAAACACAGTATGAAAATAGGAACTCATCTCCATTATTGGTCAACATTCTTGATACCTATTTCAAATTCAGCTTCATTTTGAAACAGCTGTGATTTTTTTAACCAGCTATAATCATGATGCAAATGTATCATATCCTTTACAAAATAGGTCAAATTATATTACCAGGTAATTTATCCAGAAAGAAGTATTTTCATATTCCTCCATAGTACCAGGCAAACTTTCTTCATTAATTATTTCAGCTTGGTTTTCCTAGTTTTGTTCTTAGTTAAAAAATTCGCTGTGTTTTGCTTTTGTTTTTGTTTTTAACACAAAAAGACATTTCTTGGATGTAGAGGAAGCCTCCCATAGCATCCTCATGCACTGAATTGAAATATTTACCATAGTACTAGTCACTGGTCTCCGGGAACTTCAAAATGAAGGGCACTTTGCTGCAGCTCCTTTAAACAGTCTACTTGATAGACTGTAATGATTGTTCAACTAATTTTCATATTCTGAATATAATTGTGTAAAAAACAGGCCATTTGAAGGAACAGTAGCAATGGTTATTTTAGGACTGTTTGCAGTGGATTCTTTGTTGAATTAAGGTAAGTAAAGCTTTAAAGAAGTATTTTTTCACCTGAGTGCTTGGCAGAAACTACTAAAATTTTGCTCACTTACAATGATGAGTTTTAAAAGACCTGATGGTAAAGTCACCATTTAAATGCTGCTTTTAGTCTTTCCATCTCAGTAGAGAGTGACTTTGTGAGTCTATGAGTCCACAGCTCATGAATAAATCATACCATGCATGTGAAGGTTTGTAGAGCTTCAAGTCAGCTGGGAAACCCAGTCTTTCTTTGATAAAAATATTTTGCTTTTGCAAAAGTTTGGAATGAGAGCACTGCAGTTGGAGCCTTCATTTTATTCGTTTTGTTTTATTCAAAAGGCAGTGTGATTTTTCCTCAAATTGTGCTGCCACTCTGCCCCTGTACTAACCTCAGTAAAGTAAACTCTTGGGAGAAGGGCTTATAAGGACAAAAGTACATATTTCATTCTATTGCCACCACTAAATGAGTTATTTCTTTGGAAAATACAGACTGGAAAATTGCTGGGACTGCAGTGAATGTAAGAAAACATTCTAATTTTATATATTTTCATACATTTATTAAGGTGTAAAGGAAAGAATGAACCCCAACAGTCTATCTAAATTGAAAGAAACTGTAACAAACATTTTTGTGCTCATACTTACCACGTCACTGGTAATACTTGCATGATACCAGTTAAAAACTTTCCTTTTCAAGATTGCATTTGTTACATTACATCTATGTTCACTTGCTGGCAAATTAGTACCAGGCAACAAGTTTACTAGCTAAAGCTGGAACTGAAACAGAAAACAGAGCAGCACCAAAGAAAAGCCATAGTAGTTCACAATAGAGTAGGATTGTGCAGTAACTTTAATTCAAGTAATGAATGGTCACATGTGGATACATAATGAAAACATGATAACAAAATTCTTACATAAATCATTATGACCCAGTCAGTTTCTGTCCTTTTGAACTGAAAATATTTTTTTTTTTTTTTTTTTTTTTTTTTGTCATTTGGATATTTATCTAAGTCATTCATTAACTTTCCAAGCAGGGAATCTTCCTGGTTCAATACAATCAAAGAAGATCTCGTATTTATTCATTTTTTTCTGAATAACTAATTATTCTGCTTTATTTTTGTTTGAAAACGTAACATTCTCTAATCTGTTTTCCAGTGACATTTGTCACTACTTTTCTTCATGAATAGCCTACTGATGACAACTTCTTATTCTTTCCAATGATTAGATTTAAAAAAATGTCAAATGCCTTGCCAAATCTTATCTTTGATATTAGACAAAAAATTCTACCAGTTTGGTTTACTGAATAGGAAACAGGATCCCTTCAGTTGTCTTTCCTGATAGAGAGCTATCTTAGATGTTCCTCTCTGATGTTTTCACTCTTTTCAGAAACATCAGTCCATCTAAATTAAAAGAAATGGCAACAAATATTTTTGTACTCATACTTACCAAGTCATCAAAATTGAAATTTCTTAGGAAACTTCAGGAAAAGAATTCAGTTCTCTTCTGTTTTAATCATACTGTACCTCATGGTCTTTTATTCCAGATAGCTTATGAGTTGAGTGTATATTTTCACATTTTTCCTTAGACCATTTCTTTTTCTATACCAAGCTGCTCAAGTTAAAAAGATTTTTTTTTCTTCAAAAAATAAAAGCAAGGAAGTAATTTTCTGGCCTCATCTGAGATTTATAGAGACCGAGATTGACCATTTCAAAGCAAATGCTTGGAAAATACTTGGATCTTTTCCTGTTTGTCAGCCTTTTTATTTCTGAATGAGTGTTTTAAAAAATAAATACATGCTATTCTGTTTATATATGATGCAAGTGTTAATCTACATATAATGCTTGAAAAGACAAAAGCAGCTGATGCTAGCTCAGAACTCATTTAAAATTTTTCATTTATTTATTCATTTTTCTTAGCTGGCACTTCAGTTTAATTCTGTGCCTTTAAATCCAGCTTTAAAGCCTCAGAAGAATTTGGCATGGTCCATGGATCAGGCAGATCTGAGAAGAATCAATTTGCAGCAGAAGCTAAAGAGCATGTATTTAGGAGATGAGAAGAGAGGGAACTGATGGACTGTGGGATGATTCCCCCAAAATGTTTGATGCTGAGATTCAGGTCCTGGAATGCAGTGTGATAGTAAGAAAGGTCATTTATAAGACAAGGGATTGAAGGCACTGCATTGGTTGGACACTGATAGTAAGCATACAGAATGAATGATACACTATAGTCTAAAAAATTATATATGCCTCCATGCACTGGAATGATTTTCATTAGCTAGTGGCTGTTAAATCTTTTAAAAGAGAGATTGGTTTCAGTAATTTTATATGTGAAAGTTTATGCATATCTATGGACATTTCTAGTTGTATTGTTTAGAAAAAACTAGTGATTTTAATATTTTTCATTGCACATTTGACTTAACAGCAGTTGAGAAAAATATCACCATTAGAGTGTATGAGTGTTTGTTCCTTTGGATGACTAACACACTAGTAAATGTAAAATTCATTACTTGCTTCTATCCATATAAGTATCTTTAGAAAACGAGTTATTACTTTGAAACAGTATCACACCAGTCTGTCTTTGCTAAATTTAGCTGCTAAATTTCTGGTAGCATAAAGGAGATGAAAACAAACATATAAGCATCCTGGTATTTCTAAAATATAGCAGAAAAAAATAATGGTATATTCTGGCTTGAGCTGTGACTGAGTCTGCAGCTCTAAAAGAGGGTATAGAAAGCCTTGTTGCCTTATCTGGGGCTGCAAATGCCAAAAGCAGTAGCTGTTTGTATATTTCTGAAAAGGAATTGCACTGTCTTTCACTTCAAAGTGTGTGTAGGCATTTCATAGCTCTCAGTCCTATTTGAGTATTGCTGCCAGACCCATGAGAAAGAGTAAAGAATTGCTTATAGCTTAAACACACAGATCCTAATTTTTATGTGCTTACATAACTGGTTATCTGTCTAAGCATTCAGTTATACGATAGAGGTTGTGGATGCTCTGTCCCTGGAGATTAAGACCAGGTTGGATGGGCCTCTGGGCAATTGGTCTAGTACAAAATCTGGAGGTTTGTGGCCTTGACTGTGGCAGGGGGGTTGGAACTTGATCCTTGGAGTCCCTTCCAACCCAAGCTATTCTGTGATTCTATGATTCTACGATGGCACATGGCAATCTGCATCTTACAATGAGTGCAGTAGTGTTTTGAAATTAAAACTAGCCCATATTTAGAGATGTTTCAACATTTATGCTATTATTTCATTAATGCTTTTCAAATGCATTTTAAAATCTTCTTTACATAAATCTCATTGTGAATTAATTATTATTATTATTTTGTTTGTTTGTTTGTTTCCTTGCCCCCTTGATTGCACTCTCGGATTGGAAGGAATTAGACATTGTTTACATTATTACTGAAAATCTTTTGTAAATTCATTCCTTTAAATGGTTGTAGTTAGCAATGTTTACCTCATAAAACAAATGCTTTGCATCCTCTAAAGACTAATTTACCCATAAATGCACACATTCCCCAAGCCTAATGTGCATACAGTTCTATATACACTAAGATAGTATGCAGTATAAATAAGCATGTCTTAATAACGCTGCATTTTCTAATTCAAAAACTGTTTATAACCTTGACTTTGAAAACTCTATATGACTTTACAGAGATAATCCCTACAGATAAAAACTATTACCTTTGACTTTCTTTTTTTTTTCCCCCTTTTATCTTGCTTCAAAATACTGGAAGTTGTAAAAAAAGCCTTCAGGTTTTTGTATAAATTGGAGAAGACACAGATACACGCATGCGTGTGCATGCACATATATACTTTGATTTTTCATGGACTCTCCTCAAAAATCTGATTTGCTAAGGCCCTTAAGGTTTATTTCAAAAGTGCACTGAACATATTTCAAGGATCAAAAGATTTGAGTTCTGAACACATTTTTTTTTCCACTTCCACTTTTTCAAACAAGAGCAAGCATTTTCCTGTAATAGACTCATCACAAGTCCTGGTTCTAGAAAGCTATTCAAGGTCAGGTGGTCATCTGTAGCCTAACTGCTCTTTATCAGTGGTTTGTGCTGAACTGAGCAATTAAATATCCCTCTCTGTTTTTCATGAAAATATACATGCACAATGTATTTTTGTCATAAGCTTGTTCATTACATTTGTATTTTTAAATTAGAATAATGTAAAAGAGTGGGAGCAATCTAGTTCATTATTAATGAGAAGAATGGAATCTATGACCTTTGAATATAGTCTTATTTTAGAAACATATCTGATATGTTTCAGACTGAGCATAGTATTATTTGTCAGTGTTTTGGTAAATTTTGTTACTTGTAGATAACTGTAGTACTTGATCCAATGGGCTAGTTTATTATTCAAATTCCTTGTAAAATTTTCATTTTTTCTGTTCTTTGATATGAGGAGACATATGAAGGATTTATTGCCAAATGTTCATTATGCCTTCTGATGTGATCCTATACTGTTCAACTTTTTCTCTCTCCACTTATGATACCACCAAATACTCTTGACTGATTTAGGAGCTGGTTACACATCTATTCCCAGTTACATTCCATTATCCAAAATGCAATGATAGTAAAAACGTCTTTTCCGGAATTACCACTGTCACCTTGACTTCTGCAGATGTTATTTAACAGTGATTGTATTTTTCCAGTTTTATTGTAGAACAAATTGCTTGTGAACTTCGATGACATGCAGCGGGTAATACAGGTGCTTTTCTAACACATCCCAAGGAAATAGATTGAATACTTGAAGCAGTAAATCTCATTTTGATCTCTGTAGAAAGGATAATGTCGACTCTTTTCCTTTCTCACTTCACCTATGAATGAGAAATTATAAATCCAGTGGTTTGAAAGTTAATTTGGATTAGGAAAGGAAATAGAGAAAAATGCAGATAGCAGACCAGGGTATCAGAATTGGCAAATATAGTAAATATACTATTATTGTTGTATGCACTGTGAAAGCTCCTATATAATATTTTGCACCATTCCACCTTTGCTTTTCTTCTTGAGATTAACTCAAGGCATTTTACATGATCTTATTGCAGAATTCAGAAAATAATGCAACCAACCATTTATCTTAGCAAGTTGCTGATGTTTGTACAACTGATTGTTGCCTGTACATGTGATCTAACTTTTGTAGGGAACACTGAAGGAAGAACCAATGCCAGAAATGAGGAATGAGTTAGCAAACCAGTGGCACTGACAAGCAGCTTCAATTTTGCTCTTCAGTGCTCAGGGGAACTGCAATCGGTAGATAAGTCCACTGGCATAGGCTTTTAGCAGCAGAGACAGAATGATGGTAAATATGTTCTGTAAGTGAAAATGCTAATTGACATGCAGGCTTGAATTATCTTCTCAGTTTCTGTGTGTAAAACTCCAACAGAGCACTGACAGTGCCCTTCGCTGAGGAAAGTACATTGTACAAAGAGTAATTGGCAGATAAGTAGCTAAGGCTACAAATGGTTTGCCAGTCCTTTATAAATGTCTCACTGATCATTCTTGATCACTTTAAGTAAGTCAAGAAAAACTAAAAGTTTCTATATCATTTTTTTAGGATTTGGTAGATCTAATGAGATATACATATATATATTTTGTTGATCACTTCTCCACTCAATTTTGTACTTGTTCAGATTAAGCCCTGGCAATTAGACAGGGCATTGTGGAAGCCACCCAGCACTCAGGTACTGATGTGAGAATAGCACTTTCCCTTGAATCCTCTCTTAGGAAGTAATTGTTTTGTTCTTTTTTGAATGTTATCATGTATTAAGAAGAATCTAATATCGCTTACCTCATTACATTCTATATGAATCACCATACCCTTTTTGCAGATTTTTTTTTTTATTTGTAAAGGGACTATATGAGGATTAAAATCAACAAAATCATTATGATATGCAGATATTTTTCCGAGAACCATCCTTGATTTGATTTAACAGTATGATTTAAACTGCCAAATAACTTGCTTTAAAGATGTGTTAGTTAAATATGCAGGACGCTTAGAGGTGGTGCAACTTTTGTTACTTTTCTAAAGCATGAGCTTTTACAGATACTTGAGATGAGAGTTTTTACTGAAGCCCTTGCAATTACGTTTAAAATATAAACTAAAGGAATTAATCCCAAGGGTAGGTTTAGTCTCAAGTAACATTAACTTTCTCTAGTTAAGTTTTCTCATTCTCACTAATTTCCCGATATGTTCAACAGAAATCTGGTCAACATAACTGATAGAAGTTAGGAAGTGAATCTTCTAAAGAAATATGTACAGTTATGTTAGTATCAAATAAATTGTTGTCTTGAACTTACCTTCTGTAATGACAAGATCTTGCCTATAAAAACCCTTGAATTACGAAGCATCTCCAGAGGAAAAAAAAATAAGACCTTCATGGCAAGAACCATCTTCTCTAAATATTATTTCTGTATGTTGTTTTCCTGAGATTTGGGTTTTCTGAAAAGAGTGGAAATGACAGGGTTCAAGCTTGTATAAATCTTTTATAAAGAATTTCTCATGTTGTTGTTGTACATGCTGACTGGGTTAATGGCCTAGTAAATGTCTTGAGATACAAAGATATACCTCAGTATGCAAAAAATTATTAGAAGAAACTGCAGCATTTGGCAGCTCAGTAAGATACTGGTTGGTTTCTTTTACAGTTTTAAGCACTCATGTTAAAAATGCAAATGTTCATAGATGACCTAGCCACAGAAAATCATAATTCTGGGAGTTAATTAAGGAGAGCCCCACCACTGTACTGTTCTTAGGATAAACAAGGGATGTTCGTCAATCTCCTATCTTATATTTATGTTGTATCTGTTATCACAATGTGATTTACAAACTTTTCATTCACTCTCAGAATTGTACTGTTAGGTTACTGATACACAGACAGGATAAAGTGACTTTCCTGAAGATTTAATAATTATTCAGTAGAAGATGTCAATGGAAGTTATCTAACTAAATGTCTTTGTAGACATGAACCTCAACATTTTGTTACTTCTAATTTTCTGCTCTAGCATTACTCTGATTGCTATTCATGGCTGACACTCCTGAAGGTTGCTCCCTTAATAGTAACAGAGATGTGCTTCATTTTCACAGTCTGTTATTGGGTATACACAAGGGCTACTTTGCCACTTAAGCAATTGCTGTTGAATTCTGAAGTGTTTCTATTCGGGTGAGGTACAGATAATTATCTTCTAAATAGGAATCTCTAAAGAGAGATAACAAACCTCTCCAAGTCTGAGAGTGCTAGAAGCTGTAAATGGAAACACTGCTACTGACAGTTATGATATTGGACTTAAACTAAGAGTGAAGAACATGTTGCCATCCTTTGATGGCTTTGATAAAGTAAAACAAGATTCGCTGTCTTGTTTTTCATATTTTTGTGTAACAAGTAAAGGAGACATAGCAAGTATTGGCCAAATACTTCAAAAATAAAGCAGAATTTAAGAAGGGTTTCAAACAAATAATTATAGCTGAAGTGGATAAAAGAGTATGAGTTCATAATCATTATTATCTTTTCTGTCATTTCAAAAGTATTATTTACAGGGTTTTGTTTCCCATTTCAGTCATTTAAAACTTAAGATATGTTTGTAGCTGATGAAATGTGATGCTCATGCAATACACAGAAAATTAGATTTTAAAGTCTGAATTAATTTTAAACTAAATTCTGGAATGACCAGTTTAACAAAGAATGTTCTGTTAAACTGCAGATATTTAAAAAAAATATCTACTGAATCTTTTTTCTTTCTTCTCAACATTTCCAAGAATTGTGCTTGTAGTATACAGTGACCTTGTGGATTTTAACTGGATTTCTTGGTTTGATAAACTCACCAAAGTAAAATCGGGGGAAGGGGGGGTGGTTAGAAACATTTTTCAAGCACTTTTTCTAAAAACATTTTCAGTCACGAATAAAGAAAGAAAAACAAAAGTCTATCAAGATTTTCATTTTATTCTTTAATAGTGTTCATTATCTGGAGACATAAGGAGGAAATATGGATTCATATGGCCAGCTGTAGGTTTTTGAGAAGACTCAGTAATAGCATATGTATATTCATAAGGAAAAACATTCATTTAGTTTATCAGGAGGAGGATAATAACCTTAGAATGCAGATTTTTGCAAAACCTTGTTCAGTCACGAACTAACCTTGTCTAAAAATGGCTCAGATATGAAAAATCCACTTACTTTATGTGTATCTATTCATGTAGTATTTGGGGGGGAAAAATGAACTTGCAACAGGCAGTTAAATAAAAGGAGTATAATTATCCACATGTATTTGGCCAATACAGATGCCAAATCACTAACAGTAACTCTGGTGAAATAGATCACACTTTGCCATTACTTCTGATTGCTATTAGATTTAATTCAGCAAATCTGTACATTTTCAGTGTAGTTTTCTATGAAAATCTCTGAAATAAGGAAAGCCAAATATATATTTTTTAAGCTCACTATACATTAGATTTGAAATGCTTTATTTCTGAGAATATTTAGGAAATGTAAAATTTATAATCCAAAATCAGTTTAAAAAAAGGAACTTTTAGTTACATAATGCATTTTCCTATAGAATCATAGAATGGCTTAGGTTTTAAGGGACCTTAAAGACCATCTCTACTCTAAGCTGAACAAGCCCAGCTCGCTCAATGGTTCAGTACAGTTTCCCTTGAGCTAGTTAGCATGAGTACCGAGAGCAGTTCAGCTAAAAAGGAACTCAAAACAAGTGACATATTCAAACATTTTCACACTTCTGTGGGTGAATATTGTAGTGACAATTGTGAAGATACACAGTTATTATTATCATTAAATATTTTTTTTAAACACCTTAGATTCTCCTGGTGACTTTGAAAAATTGGTTTATATGATTAAATTAACATTTTTTTTAAGAATTTCAGGTCTAAGGAGCAAATGCATAGCTAGCTGTACATTTCACATTTTCTATGTTTTAATCACTTTTCATTATGGAGATGTTGTCTGAAAAAAAATAATGATAGCTAAGAAAAACAGTAGCCTTGAGCAATGTGGTATCTCATCCAGTGTCACTCATTTCCCTAGTGGGTCATTTTAAATGAAAGATTTGTCCAGATCATCAGCTGATAAAATTAGCTCCCACTGCTGTTCTGGGCCTGGATATGTTAGAGATTCTCAGAATGATAAAAAGGTATGGGGTTCAGTAATGTACAAAGGCACTGAGACATTTTACCTTCCTTCTCATATGTGTACCTTTCTTATGAATATGAGAATGGTGTTATATTACAAAAAATCTTATTTCATTGCCAGTGTTTGCAATCACAGTCATGGCTTACACTTCCTTTATTGGCTTCTGCACAAAAATAATAATAATAATAAAATAATAAGAGAAATAGGTCTTATAGAGTACTAGATTACATATCTGTTTAGCTTTGGTCACACAAAGAATAATGTTAAAATCAAGATGTTCTTTTGTACTTGCAGTTGTGGTCCACAGTGGAGATAATCTGGTAATTCTGAAGGTACTGAACCTTTTAAAATATAGCAAACTGTATTCTTTTTTACACATACAACTGCTTCAGTAGTTTGTAACACTAAAGAACTAGGCACAAAAGCCCTTAAAACTATTTCATTTTCATAATACATGAATTCCAAAAAAGGTATAGAGATTTTTGAGAATGACAGGTATTTCTGAAGAGCAACTAGACAAGAATTTGTAATTCAATGAAATAGCTATGGATGGTGAAAAAGGAGGGCACATAAGGAAAGAAAAACATATTTAATCTAAATAGCTCTTCAGACTTTTTATTCCATCTATCAGATGTAACTGGTTTCATTTGACTGATGCAAATTGCTATTAATTTTAAGACTCTGATAGAGGCCCTGAACAATCAAAGCTTCTTGTTTTTATTTACTTTTTTGTTTTTCTTTTGAATTGTCTTTAAAAAATGTTTTGCCAAGTCATACATTTGATTATCTCATAATAATAGTTGCAGTTCAGCAGTAGATTTACAGAAGATGAGAAGAAAATGTGTTGTCAGAAAGAATCATACTTCTAGAGATAAGGCCCAAATCCATATAATTTTTACAGTATATATTGATGTCAGTAAAAAAATCAGTTTCTCACATGAATGAATAAAAGCATTTAGTAGAAATTGTGTCAGTGGAATAAATAATAACTTGCTGGAGGAAGGGAAATATAAATAAGCTAACAGAATTAGATTGATGGACCAAACGTGTGATAAGAATGTCTTCTCTGGAAGCAGACTCCAGTATTCAGGACTCCAAAGATGTCCTGAAGGGTTGTTCACAACTTGATGTAATACTTTCTAGATTTAATCCATAACAGGCCACATCATATCTGAGTCTCGTAATAATAGATCTGCAAATATACAGGCACTAGGCTCTGGATCCCTAACTTCTGTCGACTATGTTCTGTCAGAAGTTCAAGTATCGCTCATTTCTGTTTGAAGCTGTGTGGAAGGAGGAGCAAGATGAAGCAATGGTAAAAGACTACTTCATGAGAAAAGTCATGAACAAATCTGGTCTGCTTCCTGAAGAACTTGGGTGTTAAATGAACAAATCTACACAAATAATAGCATGTTTGAGGAGATAGGGGCTTTAATCTCTAAAACTGGCTAATCCTTATTTACGCTACAAAAGAACAGTAACTTGGAGGTCACATAATAACAGTCATTTGCATGATCTGCTCACTGTAACATCTATAGGATTCTGTCCACTGAGTTCACTGTGTTTTAGATAGGGTCTCTGTTCAAAAATATCCTCTTATTCTGCTTATTGTGTTGAAGTACACAAACTCTGAAATGTTGCTGTGAAGCACCTCCTTCTGTAAATGAATTCTGTAGTAGTAAAACCACAATTTGTAGCAGATCATAAAGGTAATGGCTGAGATACTTTCCAGTGTACATAAGACAAAAAGTCCTGGAGATCAAAATAAGAATTTCAGTTGAAAAGCGGCACTCTGGAAGGAAAGTTGGCCATTACAAGAGGAATCAGCAGAGACAAGGTTAAATACAGTGTATGTTACTGTGTGAAACATCAATGCATGACATTTCACAGCAGTTAGCAGGCCCAGATGCCCTCAGAGCCCATTTCGTTCCTCCTCCATTCTCCACTTCACTTTGAAGAGTAAGACATCGCTAACAGGCAGCTCGCCCATATGCTTTTCAGACACTTTGCAGTAAAAAAGAGTAACACATGAACTGGACTTCTGTCAAATCCTTTCTGGAAATCTGAACATGTAATGCCCATTGAACCCCATTTTTGTCTCCTGTGGTAGTCTTGTCTTCAAAGAAGTCCAACCAGATGGTGATGCATGCCTTTCCTTTCTTAGAGGCCATCAGTCTTTCCTCACACTGTGTATTTCTAAGTGTTTTTCTTGTTTTGATCTCTGAGAAAGACTTTCTAAGACACTTCCTACCAGTGAAGTTTAACGAGATTCTCAGATACGTTACAACTCTTTGTTAATCTATGGCTTTGTGGTAACTACCTGAACCTACTGAACTTCAACTAAGACATCTTGCAAAAGTAATATATATGATGAAGCTTCCCTGCAACTCTGGTCATATACCTCAGCTCACCATGACTAAATGATAATGACTTCTACTTATAAGAGCATCTTTTAACCCCTAAGATACCAAATGTTTTACAAACTATTGTCCTGATTCTGTAGTCATTTACTTCAATAGAGAGAGGACAAAGTTCTGTTCTCACAGTTGGGTAACATCAAACATCCCAGTAATCACAGGCAGAGTAAAATCTTTGTGATACAAAGTAGAATAAAATAGCTAGTTAGAAATAAATTTATATTGCCATCATTTTAGAAATTTCAAAATGCAGTTTGTTCAGCAAGGTGAATGTTATAACTCAAGTTAGAGTTCAGCTGAAAATTAGATTTCAACCTTTACAATGAAGCCCAGTAGTTCTTGAATGAAAATGCATTTTAAATTTAGTCTATGAACACATTTTTCTGTATTTCCTGTATCCCATAATCAGATTAATGCATACTCAAAGACTGCTATCTTCTTCTAAATTATGTTAACTTGTGAAAGAGCAAATACATATTCTTGGGGAATCTCTTAGTCAGATATCATCAAGGACAAGCCCCAGTCAACAGTGCTGAATGTTAGACTTCATCATGTTATATTCCTTCATGACAGCATAGGAACAATAATAGTGGTGAGATTTACTCCTTAGTTCTTTTTCAAGGAATAGTCTTTCAGAGCCTCATTTTGGTCAAAGTTTTTATATCTCTTCAGTCAGGAAATAAATATTCCACATGTGGACTTAAGGCAAAATCAGAATGTTAACTGGGAGATTGTTGAGCAATAACAATCCATTTCCTTCAAACAATATAAACAAGTTCATAATCTATGCCAATGTTTTACAGTATACAATAGCAATCTAATCTCTTACAGATATACCATAGAAAACTCTGAAGTAAAGGTATATTGTTGCTGACACATATATTGCAATTGAAGCAACATTTTGCTGTGAGATAGGAAGCACCCAACAGCCATCAGTTACTGATAGAACTAGATGAACTATACGTTATGAACTGCTTGACAGTTATAGCTCCCTACTGTCTTCTGAATTTACTAGTAAATAGAACACAGTATTATTATTTTTATTCACTGTAATTATTCAGTATAATTATCAAATAAATATAAATTTGAAAATTACCATTGTCATGGACAATGTCATTTCTGATACTGATTATGTCACTGAGGCTACATGATATTTCTTCTGTTCTGTGAATGAGCAAACGGGATTATTTGCTGAAAGTATAACATTAACACAGAATAGAAACTGTTTATTGATGCACAAATGTCTTTGTAGGCAAATACAGGCAATTTGAATAATGGTACTGAGAAAAATATGCACTATTTCCCAAAATTACTATTAGCAAAATACAGCTGTAACAGATGGGTAACATTTACTCAGGTTACTGAACAGGAAGTTGTAAAAAGACTAACTGAATGACATCAGATTTCAGCTATTATAGTCTGGGTTAGAGTGAAATTTTATTTAGGAATTCTATAATCAATTTTTGTTTCAGCTATACAATTTTTATATATCTTGGAATTTAGTTTCATTTGCCTATCAACTTCTGATTTCTCATCTGTGAATAATCCACAATCAATAATGTATCTTTTCTATCTATCTTTGCCTATCTTGTCTAAATTCTATGAGAAAAATGTTTGCCTCTGATATGCAAGGCATATCTTTTTCAATAATGTTTTTTCAATGTCTTGGTAGAAGAACTTGTGTGTAGTAACAAAAATAATGCTTATTATAAGATGCAGTAGAGAAATCATATACATTTTCTCTATTATTATGCTTCTCTCTGATTTTAATTGAAGAGTTGTTTTGTTTATTTTTTTATTAACAAAAGACTTTGCAGTCTCAAGTAATTTCAATTCAAGAATTAAGAACTTGTAGGATTTGCTGCAGTAGTTTAAAAAGAATCCACATTTTTTCCAATACTTCTTTTGTCTCCATTTTATTGTGTTGGGACAAAGAGGGAATAGGAAAATGAGATGAAAGAAAGCCTGAACCATGCACTATGTATAAT
This sequence comes from Gallus gallus, assembly GCF_016699485.2. Taxonomy (NCBI): domain Eukaryota; kingdom Metazoa; phylum Chordata; class Aves; order Galliformes; family Phasianidae; genus Gallus; species Gallus gallus. Next base: position 19,549,647 of record NC_052536.1, on the reverse strand, counting down.
TGCTTTTGTTTTTTTACTTAAAATATTTGTGATTTATAATTTCTTTATGCACTCAAGCTTTTGGGGTTACATGGAAAATATGTAAAAAAGATTAATATAACTATATTTTTAAGGGATGAATAATTAAAAATATTTAACTGAGAGATTGCTTAGTTTTGGTGGAGAATTATATGTATTATACATTTCTGTAATTAAAATAACCAAGTCAGCAAAGTGCTGCTTTACACAGATACATAAAGCTGTAAAAAAAAAAAAAAAAAAAAAAAGTTTTTGCTAGACAGTTTATTATAGATTCATGAAGTATAATGCCTTGCAATACTGACCAACTCTTGTTTCTTCAAAAAGGCAGCAATATTGTAGTATGTACTTGTCCCATTGTGCTGGGCACACATGGAGAAAAGTATTCCTTCTCGACTACGGTAGTCATCAATTTTTGTTCTGAAGCCTGCTATTTTTAATTTTGTATAGTACTAGCAGTTACAAATATTTGATAGAAAATAATAAATTTAAATAATCTTCCAGAAACAAAATATTTAGGCATAAGGAAGAAAGGTATAATGTGATAGCCTGCTTTTCAGCTAGTTTTGACAGTCATGTATATAATTCAGGAGACAGTTCTCTTTAACCACATCTTCCTAATGGTATTTCCTTGAAACTTTGGTAAAGTGTCATAGTTTCTTATTATGAAATTCATAAATTATTTCATAAGTTTCTGAATGGGATATTCCCTTTTAAATAGGATAACAAATATTAACAGGCAAATTAAATACCCTTCTATCTGTTCAGGTAATTTGGTACTGGCCATAAACGTAGCCATCTAGAAGTCTGGCTTTCTATTGTTTTTCTTCGTCATCTTTCCTCAGTTCACAGATTAATGTTTTAATAAGCGCTTGTTCAAATTATATTAATTGTAACAAAATTAGTAGATAGCAAATATCTCCAATCTTTTCTACCCTGATTCAGATGAGAATGTATGAATGGCTGTAGAATGTCAGTCTGTCTGCCCTAGCAATACATCATACATACAGGTATGCATAGCAAGAAAAGGGAAAGAGTACTGATAATACCCTCCTAATCTCCAAGTATTTTCACCTTAGGATGTTTTTGAGAGAATTTTCACATATTTAGTATCTGTCAGTTCTGTTCAGTGTCCTCTGTGTCCATGTAAACTTTCAACATGTTCAGCACCATTTACTCAGAATGAAAATGAATACAAGTAAACCAAACCAAAAGATTTATATCCAATTTTCAATTAACATCAAATACAACAAATGCAACAAAACAACTTTCCTTGGGAAAAAAAAAAAAAAAAAAAAGTTATCCTATAAGGACAGAACTACAGTTTTATGACCCAAGGCATGGGACAAAACTTTATTTATTTATTTGTTATATATATATTTCTCAATATTACTTTGAGGCACATATCAGTCAGTATTGCCAAGATTTGTAGCAGTATGTCTGTGAGGAAAACAACGTACAAGGAAAAGGAAACTTTTAGCCCATGTAGAAAAATATTTTTATTTTCTTAGGCAGAAATGACAGGATCCTTTGACACAAGAAACTGGCACTGTTGAAGTAGGTCCATGTGAAGAACTGTGCTGTCTGCTTGTTTTCTCTGTTTTCTTTCTATAACAAAACTGCATATCTATGGCTTTTGTCTATTTCAATGTCATTTAAATTCCTTTCTATTCGCCGATTTTTCCATGAAACAGATCTTCTGCATCAGGGTCTCTCCTGATGTTGGTATGAAATTCAAAAAGATTCAGTGAAAAGAAGTGTCCTATTCTCTTTCTACATACTCCTTCCAAGTTGTTTCTAAACGGGGGTCCTAACAGGTACCTGTCATCAGAAAATAATCGTCTTTTGCTCTTGTAACTTAGCATTCCATACAGGTCTACATTTTGAAACCTTACACACACATCCTTTGAATTCACATGCTCATGACTATTAGAAATGCTGTAACACATCAGGAACGTGACTGTCACTTATGCCTTCATCATGTCACCTTAGCATATGCATATTCCACATTTACATTAAAACATTACTTCATGTTTTGCCCTGGCTTGATTGACATTCAGCATACTAAATTTCCTCCGTACTTGAATAACTTTAACTGATTATAGCTTTGAGACACCCTCTGATAAATGGTTGTGTTCTAATTTTCAGAAGCAAACACTCTGATAATCAAAGGAACCTTCTGTTTATGCACTTCTCATCTGGCAGTATCACTGAACTGCTTTTAAATTAGTTTGAGAGCTTTAAAATTTATAGGCTTATAAATACTATTATCTAGTTTCATGTTTGAAGTTATAAATCCTTTTTATTCCATGTCACTTATTTTGTTTTAAGTTTATTCCAATTTCCATACTGTCTGATTCTATTCCAAGACAATTCATAGCCTGAAGAAAGCCCTTTTAATATAATTTTGAGGAAGATCTAATTATGACAGTTAGATCCAGCTAGTAACCAGTTATAAGAGCCATGAATCACCTTTCTCAAGATGATGAGGTGATGAGGAGACTTATAAAATATCATAGAATTGTATGTACTCTGAAAGGCTCTCTGTATATCAACTATTTATTTCTGAGAGACAGCACAGATATTAGGGCATAACCAAAATAAGATTTTTACAGTCTTGATAAGAGAAGTTTTAAGAAGTAACTACAGCAGTGGTAAGAGTGATGTTAGCTTTTATTTATCACTTAGGACACAAAACTTGTCAGTGAATTTTGATCAACGATTCAAAGGTCCTAAAATAAAAATTGAATAGTCTGCTAATTCTAATTTTAATTCCAATTACAAATAAACAGTATTTTAAATTTCCTGTATTTTAGTATTTCCACCAGATCATGTGTCTGTAAAAAGCACAAACTGAAAAGTAACATAGAACCTGAAATTCCATTTCCAAAGGGATTACGGAAGGACAGAAATCTTAAAACCTAAGGAAAACAAAATCTTCAATTTTCTTAATGGTGAGAGTTGTAAAATGTCATTAATGGAGATCATGTCAGGATATCACTCGAAGTCTGAGAAGTCTCTGGCTTCTGGAGCTGGGTTTTCAAAATTTCCTGAACTGCTTAGTCAGGGCTCCTTGTGAGCTAGTTCCAGGTCAATCAATTTCAAAAACTTCATTGAAGAGCCCTTGGAAGTCCTAGATAATGAATCTATAGAGGAAACAGGGATGCTAGGAAAAAAGAATTTAAATTCAAGAACTTTCACCTTGCAATTTGTGTTAGCTCTTCACTAAGAGAGGGCCAAATCATCCACCTGTCAGAAAGTGAATTCCTTTTGTTATTACTCATTATTCAGCTTCATAGTTAATTACATTTAATCCAGCATGTCCAAATAGCATACTTCATCAGAGCTTTCTCTGTTCTTGAAATGATTTCTGTGTGTACCAGAAATTCCATTTTGATTAAAATGAATAATTGTTAAAACATAAATCTTCCTGATAAATCCTTGCTGTGGTGAATTCCCAGTTTGCCACAGAGGGATATTCTTTTGAAAGAAAATGCTATTGCATCCCAAACCCAGCATCAATGTGCCAAATGGATATAGGTTTGATATTTTTTTCCTGTCATCTTATCATGCAATAAAGTAAAACAAAACAAAGAGATAGAAGTATAAGAGAATAAAACACAGTGATAAAAGCTGATAAGAATTTGAAATCTTCTACCTCTTAGAGCAAAATAGTGCAGCAAAAACTGATTCCCCATAATCTTCCCTTCTAAATATCAATAATAGTATGTTAAAAGCTGAGATTACATGGTATTATGATCTAAAGGGTTACCTGTGCAAGTCCTTCCTGACTTGCACAGGTAACTTTGTCTAGATCTTCAAAAATCTAGACTCTGTCTAGATTTTCAGGGTTACAAAAATAATAGTTTGCTGGTTTAAAGTTTGCTGTTTGGCAAAACAGGTATAGAACCTTTGAAAGTGAACCAGTTGATATAATAGGTAAGAAAAAAAACATGATGTATTTTAAAATATCACAGTGCAGTGCCATTCAGGGATAAACAAATAAGTTCCAAATAAAAACTGGAAGATATTGTCTAAAAAGCAGTGTAAAAATGTTATTCAGTATGTGCGATTAGCCATATTAAGACAGGTTAAATGGTTTCATTGAGGTCACCTGATTCCATCCCAAGGCAAAGGAGCTAATTGTCTTCTTTTAATATGAACAGTCTGTCCTTAACAGCACTTCAAAACATATTTTAAAAATCTCCAAAATATATTATGTGTTAAAAGAAAACCATCTAATCTATTTCACTCATCTGTGCCCTAAAAAGTGAAGACTTATATGGTGTCTTATGCTTATAAATGCAACACAGCTGGACAGTTAAGAGAGTGCTTCCTTTCCTCAATGCTCAAATACGAATAGATCTTAAAGTGACTTACAAAGCTGAACGTTATTATTCCATTTTTTCCTTACTGGAAGTGTTAGAGTAACTGAGGTGTAGATAAATTGGAGTGACTTGCAAAAGTTTAAAGAGCTTATGACCTTGCTAGTTGGTCATGGAATAAAAATAGAAGCTGAGATCACTGGCACCCAGAAATGGCCACTAGACTATGCTTCACAGCAAGGCTTGTGGTAGAACAAAAACATTATTTGCATGCCTTTAAAGCATGTGTTTCAAACCCATATCATTACAGAATCTTCTCATATGGCAAGCATGAAATAAACAGATCTATGTTTGTGATGTAAATGCATCATATAAATACAGTTCCTTTTGACATAAGAAATCAGAAGGAAGTCAAATTAATTTACTGACTTCCTTCAAACACTGTGTGCTATCCTCTCTGGCTATAGTTGATGCTGTTGGCTGATGGATTGAAATCCAGGATACTTCAGACTAGAGATTGCAGGTTGCTATTAGCTTTGCTGAATTCTGTCTAATTTTTGTTATTGTTATTTTGTTACTGTTCATAAACGACACTTTATGTTATGTTCCCAAAGCCTGGCTTATTTCTCTTCTTGCTGAAAACAACATTAGTAAACTAAATAATCACATTCTTATCTTGGTTTCCCAAACATTGTTTTCGTCCTGAATCTCTTTATATGAATTTGTGTCTTCAATGATATCCAAGGTCAGATGACACCCTTGACATTTTTTTTATCTTCTTACCCCCAGCAATTCTGACTGTGTAGGAGGAAGGAAAGCTCATATTTTGGCACTGTATTTTAAAGTGATTTTTTGGGGGAACACTGCAATGCCCTTAAGATCTCTGTTCTCCCATATTTTGAGTTGGGACAGTCACAACCAACTCCTATAGTAGAATAAATGATGAGGTGAGAAAAGAAAGGAAGTTATGTTCCAGTAAACTCATCATTAAAAAGAATTATGACTCACATTTACTTTAAGAAGTGTGTTGGCTATAATAACATCAACATTTAATGGTGAAGTTCTGTGAGCAGTAATGTTGCCATGTGATACTACAGCAGCTGGCATACTTTACATGCCCAATTTCTGTGAAGAAATGGAAACACTCCTTGAAATCTAGATAAGAAGAACATAGCTCTTCTTTCTTTTCCTCACATATTTTTCTGTGAGACTGAGTTTAGACATCTAGTTCTAATAAGTGCTCCCATTCTAAATCCCAGTGAAAGAATACTTACCTCAGACTTTCAAATAGGAAACCACAGATGCTTATCTCCAAAAGATTAAAATAATGTGACTTAAATTACCACCTGTTCTTACTCAACTAGCCTTTTACAAAAATTTCTCATAAAGCTTGAAAAAGTTAAATTTCTAAGACAAGTTCAAGGATGAGAGCACATTTTGAACTGTAGTAGAAGTGACTCTCAAAAACTAAGCATACAAAATGCTGAAGAGTAGGATTGTTTTTAAAGCTACTCTTCCTCAAAGGAACTTAAATCCAAAAGAATAAAATGATCAGGCTGAAATTTCCTGTACAGTCCATCTGAATTACTCAGAGTGATGCCTGTTCTGAGGATGATAGCATCTAAATTGCTTGTGAAGCAGTTTCTGAATCACTCTGGTCTATACCAATTTGTTAAATGAGCCCACATTTGGCACCATTTTACTTTAGTTCAGTAATCTGTAAATGGCCAAACCAGGAACTACTACACAAGCCACTCAGATACCTCCTTATGCAGACCACAGCTTTCAGAAACAAACAAACAAAATAGAAACAAAAAAAGCCAAGAAGCTCAGAATGCTGACTGCTTCAGCTGCCTCACTCTGATTTATCTGGGTTCATGCTATCAAACACCAAGTACTTCTGAGATGTGTTCTATGCTACCCTTCTTTCAGACTAGTCAAAACACAGTCGTCACCAGTTTCTGGTAGTTCATGCAGATGAATACCTGGTTAAAATGCTGATTGTATCCACACTTCTAAATGAAATATTTAACTTTGGGTTGGAGTTTTAGACCACATGAGCACTAAATAAGCACTGCTATTCAAGTCTGATGTAGTATCCAGCTTTATGCCACTACTAGAGATTACATTAATACTAGACCTGGAGTTGAAGTTCTGTTAACTTAGCAGTTTGAAAGGAAACTTTACATGAGAAAAATGTAAACAATGGAAGAGATATTCTCAAAACACAGGTACTTTTTGACTTTATGTTTTGAAAAATATCCTCAGAGCCAAAGCAACTAAATCTTGATAGTTCTTAGCTATATAAGTACATATTTGGCATTTCTTTCACTCTTCTGAGTATTTCACAAGAAATGCTGTAAAATAGCTTTTATTGTGAGAGTTCTGACATATCTTATTTTTTTTAAATAAGAACAAGCTATACTTGAAGAGCTTCTCATCTAAGATGGAAATATGCAATTTCATCTTTAAATCATAATTCTGGAAAGACACTGTCTTGGAAAATTGTGGTACCACTGAGGTCAGTTTCAAATCAGAGTGAAGTTTTTGGTCAAGTTACTTTCTCTGTGGATATGTTCAGATTCTGCCAGAGATAAAGAAGATTTGCCTTTGTATAATATTAGTAGGCAAATATGGTTAACTCTAGCATCATTCAAATTAGCACCAGGTCTTTACACTATTTTATCATCATCTGCTCTCGGTGTTTAAAATAAATGGATGAGGTCTTTGATTCAGTGGAATGATCCAGAACATGATCCAGAAATCCAGTCTTTCACTCAGTTATGAATTTTTCCATTGTTGCCTATGGTTTATAAAATCTAGATTTCCTTTGCTGGACTTATACTGCATAAAACTAAGAAATAAACTGCACAACTCTGGCCACTCCTCTAACAGACACAAATGTCTTCTCAAAATCTAGAAGAAATTGTATTATGCTAATTCTACAATTAAATTTTCTATGAAAATGTCTGTCTTTGGAAGAATTGCAACCTCTATCTTAAGCCTTCCAGGAAACTTAAATGTAAATCATACTGACAGAACAGAGGGTAAAATAGGAAAGCAGTTTTTCTGCCAATATATAAACATCAATTTTACCATATTAGTGATTTTTTGCATGGAACAGAATGAAAATTATGATGCACCACTTCAGGATGATTTATAAAAAATAAGGTTTATTTAGTTATCTCAACAGCTGAACTAAGGTTTTAACTATTTAAGATAACGTGTTCATAATGTAGTAGTCAATACTTTAAAATGTTTAATGCAAACTACAAAGCTTTGTAAGTTTTAGACTGCACAAAATAAAATAAAGTTCATCATGCTGCTGTAAAACAAGTAAATACTATGGCTTTCTTCTTATTTTTTATTCCTGTGCTAAATAGATCAAAATAGGAGTTTGTAGAACAAATTAAATCAATTTCATACATAACAGAGATTTCCAAACCATGGTAACTGTTTATTTCTGATTTGTCATTTAGCAGAAATGAAACTGTGTAGCTTGCTTTTTATCACTTTTGAGTACTCTGGGAAGCCCAGATCTGTCACTCTCCATGAAGGATTCCATCTATTTGTTGTTGTTGTTTTTCCCCAGCAGAACCTTTCTTAATCCAAAAATATTTTGTATTGGGAAATTATTTTTGGTTCTGTCTCCAGTACATGCATTGGCTTAGCACAGAATTTTTGCTCTTTCTATTTCTAACATATAGAATATTTGCTATTTTCTATTTTTTTAAATTTTCTTTTAAATTCCTGTTGATATATCCTTATTTGATTATTATTCTTATTTCATTATCTTTATTTCAAATATGTGTTGAGTTTTATGAACTCTATTGTGCTTTTCTTAATAATATAAGTGAACCTAAATATTACATTAAAAATGCAACTAAAACAAAGAAGCAAAACCACCACAATATTTGCATCTGTTTAAATTACTTGGATTAACATAATTCTTCACTGGTGTGCATTTAAAGCTGGCCTGACCTCCCCATACAGTAAATATTCTAGGCAACCTATGCACCTGAATTCAGACAGCAGCTTAAGCTGTGATTTCCTCTTTTGATACGTGTTTACTTTGTTATTGGAAAAGAAAATGGAAAAACCCAGCAGAAAATACTAGAGAAAAAATATAGTTCTCATATTCATATTCTTGCCAGTCTTTATCCCCTACCTATTTGTTTTTTTATTCTGATCTTAAGTTGCAAGAGTGAGTATGATCTATCCTTGGCTAACTTTCCTTAGGATGTCACAATAAGGAAGAAAAACTGCACCGAAAAATTACTTACTAATAAGAAAAAAAATACTCTCAAAAATATAAAAACTTTAAAGTGTTTAAAGATACAGATGTGTTCATTTTCTCAGTGTTTCTCAATGTTTATTTGAGAGAGTGAAAACACCATAGATTGATTGCACCATCCTTCACTTTATAGTTCCTGTGGAGAATGTGTGATTCAACGTAGCCAAAGGAAGCAAGTGCTCAGTATATAGTCATTCAGAAAGTCCTTTTGATACAGTGACCCATATTTAAGCTCAGAGAACACAGTGTAATGTGCTCTTTGTTAATTTCCATTTTCTTTTCTTTTTTTCTTTTTTTATTATTTTCTTAAGTGTATAGAGTTATATCTCATCTATTGGGAGAACAAATTATTTCTAAATTGTCTGTATCACATATAGTTTTCAAAGGCAAAAATGATGTGCACTTTTCTTCTGCATTTCGTTCTATAAATAGTAAGGAACTGAAAACTCCATAGGATAAAAATGGGTTGTTTTATTTCCTTCTACCACATTTTTTTTTTTTTTTCCCAGTAGGACATTGTTCTTCACTGACACTGACACTTTTAAAGAATTCATGAATTCTACGCACACAAAACCAAATGTTCAGGAAGCTGTAGGTACCATATCCATACCATGCTGTTTTCTCACTAGTCTGGAGGCTGCTCAGATAATAGCAAAGTCTCCTTTTAATTCTACTTATGAGATGCAGTGCTGTTCTTTATACATACATAAATATATATTTTAAATAATTCTGTCAAAATCTGTAAAGGAAATGTGGCAACAAAGTGTCTGTAGTCCTCATGATTTTTTCCTATTGTAATTGATGTGTACTGAACACAACGTTCATTTATCATTTTCATATTTTCCATCATCAAGAAAATTGATAAGTTACTTCAAGATAAGTAACTTCCATTTAGATTGTATATAGAAGTGAATGACTTGCTGCCACAATTTACTATCTCTTTGTAGAAAGTAGAGGATGAAGTAAGGGAAAAAAGCCCTCTGATAACTCTGCAATCATGCTCCTTTCACTGTTTCTGTAATTTTATGACCATTTACCAAGAACAAATCACCATAAGTGAAATAAACTCTTTAGAAAATAAATGAAAAGAACAAAACCAAAAACAAACAAAAAAGCTTGAATGATGAGAGATTTAATATTTACCAACTCCAAGGACATACATATAGAAAAATATGTTGTTCATGAGTAAAGCAACATAACTACCATTGAATTCTTCAGTGTAGTATTTTAGGGAATGAGAATCACAGTAAAAGAAGGCAAAATGTAAGCAGGAATGTACTCTGAATTGTAGAAGGGTAGTCTGGGTAGACTCTTGTTGGAAAAATAAGTCTCTTATTTGTGGAAACTGCTGAAAAATGAAGCAGTGTCTGTAAAGAAGTAGAGAAAGCACCATACTAATTAAGACATGATATTAAAGAAGAGAAAAAGCCTTTAATAATGTGCTCTGATAACTAAAGTGAAAGAAGTATGGATTACATATAATCTGTTTCTAAGATTCAGACTTCTTAGATGTTATAAAGAAATTAAAACTACAGATACTATTGAAATTGTTCAATTTGATTGATTAAATTCTCTTCTATGGGTTATCAGTGAAAATATAGGGAATATTCTGAGATTTAAGTAAAAATAAAACAAATGCCCGTTGTTTTCCACATGACACCTCTTTACTGTCCATATCATTAGCCTGCAAGACAACAGAAAGAGAAAAAGAAATATAACAATCAAGTTGTCTTAAGTACTATAACAGACTAACATTTGAGTCAATTGGCCATGAAAAGGTGAATTGCACTGAACTACTTCTGTAACTTCTGAGTGACAGTTATGTAGGAAGCACTAAGGCTCTTCTGAAAAACTGGGAAGCATATCAGCAGCTGAAATTTTATATACTCACGATGAGCTTGAGTGTACACTGGTGTAATGCAGGTGATCAGTGAAGAGCTTAGTTCAGAATTCTGCATGCAGATGTACGAATGTCTCCTGAGGGGGATGTTTGGATCAGTTTCACCTTTTTTTTTTTTTTTTTTTTTTTTTTTTTTTTTTTAGCTTCTTTGTTTATTCATATTTGTTACCCCATTTGTGGAGCAATAACAAAGGCATCTGAAATTTCAAGAAACACAGCTCTCTGGAAGCATAAATCTCCTGGCCTTCCTCATTCTTCTCTCCATCATACAAGTCATTAATAGTATTTCTGGCTTCTAACTATACACAAGTCTAAACTAACCAGAAGACAGCAACCAACCTTTCCTGTAGCATATATTTCATAGACAGTGGCCATTTTTTATAGTCTGTCACTACTACAGTGACTAATCTCCAGTTTCCAAAAATTAACACACTTCATAGTCAAAAATGACCAATATTATCTCTTCTTTCTTTTTTTAACCAGTGCTACCTGTACTGTCCTTCTCCTGCTTCCTTTTTTCTTGTACCTTGTTTTACTTTACCATGTTATCAAACTGGAATGCAAAGCACATTAGAAAGTTTTGTTAGAAATTTGTGAAGTTACAAGATGGAATCTGTACTATTTTTTTCAAATATTGTAAACTTCCAGTTTACTTTGTTCTGACTTACTAGTTTTGCTTATATTTTGCCTTCCAAAGTTAGGATAAGTATATAGAGGTATGTAGCAGGAAACAGATACTGAAATTCCATAAGAAATATATCAACAAGTGGAAGGTACATCCTACTTCACATGACCATTGCCTTCCATGGCTTAGAAATAATTCTAAGACTTATATGCTAGTATGATAATGTTGTATTTGTAGAAAGCAAGATGCTGTGCTACAGAGGACTTGAAGTAACCACATCATTGGACTATACATTCAAGACCATCAGATATAGCACCTATGCACTCAGATTGGCAACTTTGCCCATGGCAGCTTTGTGTACTCTGCAGGCAATAATGTTCTGTGACAGACACTTTCTTGAGGATACTTTGTTCTGGAAGCTCAAATAATTCTCTGATTTCTTTGTAGGAGCAATATTACTGTACATGACTTTAGTGAACTTAGCTCCCTTGAGAAATACTCTTGCTGGGATTGGAGAGGTTTGCACAATGCATGCAGAAATGTGACTTCTGCAATTGCACTTTGACCCTAATTTATATTTAACACCTTTGAGCTTATTTTTAAATGGTTCTTACAAAAGACTTGGCAAGAATATTTTGAGTGAAATGGCTGTAACAGAAATATTCTCACTAAAATCTAATTTCCTTAAAACTTACATTTTTGAAACTTGCATTTGGATCACTTTTATGTGTGTGTGAGTCCATGTCTGTGTTCTTGTGTATGAAGCACAGGTATATATAAACATCCTAGTAAGAATCTGTATTTATGTAAGAATTGTGTTAGAATCACCCTTCCATTTCATGAAACAGCTTGTTTCATTTGAAAGGCTTTTGAGAACTTTGGAGATAAAAAAGTAAAATATTTAATGGAATTACACAGATTCATGGCCTAGGTAATTGGCTTTTATTGAAAAAAAAAAAAGAAAAAAAAAAGAGAGTAAATGGAGAATGTCTTATGGTCAGGCTCAGTAAAACTGTTTTGGTTCACCAGAGAACAATGATTATATATGAATAAACATGATGGGATATTTTTAACATATGGAAATGAGATATATTGAACAAGGGAACCCTGGACTATGGAAGGTGAAGGTGTCATAGTTTAGCTCTAGTAATTACATTACATAGCCTTTTCTGAATTGAGTAAATAGTGTTTGAAGACACAGAATGTAAGTAATTTGTTAGAATTGCAGAGAAGGTGTCATTTGACATGTTACATAGTAATTACTTGCAATATTGATGACATGCCTGCATTATGATACAAAGTGAATACCATAGATGTCATTGTAGTTACTGAAGGGGGGCAAATTAGAAAAAGACATTGTTTCTGTGCAAAACAGGTGTTTAAAGCACACACTTTTGTTTTTCCAGTGTAGATGGAAAAGATGTAGGTTTACAAGTATGTTGGCAAAAAGACAAAATAATCAGACTTCGTACATTCAAATAATGTTCTTTCAGAGGAACACAAACATATTGTTGAAAGGGAGCACTCAACATGGAAACAGAATGATTTGGGTTGGAAGGGACCTTTAAGATAATCTAGTTCCAACTCCCCTGCTATAGGCAGGGACACCTCCCTCCCTTGAATGCTTCCAGGGAGGAAGCATTCACAGTCTCCCTGGGCAACCTGTTCCAGTGTCTCGCCACCCTCACAGTAAAGAATTTCTTCCTAATATCTAGTCTAAATCTACCCTCTTCCAGTTTAAAATCATTTCCCTTGTCCTGTTGCTACCTGCCTTTCTAAAAACTCCCTCCCCGGCTTTCCTGTAGGCTCCCTTCAGGCACTGGAAGGCTGCTATAAGGTCCCCCCAGAGCCTTCTCTTTTTCAGGCTGAAAAGTCCCAGCTCTCTCAGCCTCTCCTTGTTGGAGAGGTTCTCCAGCTCTCTGATCATCTCTGTGTCTTTCCTCTGGACCTGCTCCAACAACTCCATGTCCTTCTTGTTGGGGGCTCCAGAGCTAGACACAGTACTCCAGGTGGTCTCATGAGAGCAGAGTAGAGGGGCAGAATCACTTTCTTTGATCTGCTGGTCACAATTCTCTTGATGCAACACAGGATACAGTTGGCCTTTTGGGCTGCAAGTGCATATTGGCAGCTCATGTTGAAATTTTCATCAGCTGACTCTCCCAAATCCTTCTCCTCAGGGCTGCTCTTAAGCCATTCTTTGCTCAGCCTTGTATATGTGCTTGGGATTACCCCAACCCTGGTCCAATTACAACTGCTACTATTTCAGAGGGCAATTTATAACCCAGATAAGCCTTCTTATTGCTTGATAAAAGCTGACATCAGCATTGATACAACAGCAGTGTTTACTTTTTGGTTGTCTCTCATGTTGCTACAAAATATTGTAGTAATTTGGATTTCTATTTTTCATTTATCACTACAAAGGCTTCCTGCTCCTTATTTTTAATTTTTTTCCTTGCTTCCTCTTTCCATTTTCATTCTTCCAATTTTCTGTTTACATTGCAAATACATCTCTATTTCTGCTTGCAAAGTTTTCCATAAATGTTAACATCACTAGGGAATTATATAATTCAACAACATACAGAAAGAGAATTCCTTAACAAAACAAGCCATTAAGTCTACATCTTCTGTGTCTGCACCATTTGGAGGTCTAGAAAGAGGTAACTATGAATTTTCCCCTTTAATGTTATCAAATTATGTAATAGTAAAGTTATAGGTGCTACTGTACCTGATGAGGAAACATAGATATAGTAATTCCTTTAGAAATTCATCAGCAAGTGGGAGGTACATCGTATTTCACATTACCATTGCCTTCCATGACTTAGAAATAATTCTAAGGCTTACATACTGCTATGATCGTGTAGCTCTGAGTGAAAGGACAGGAGTATTATAGTAGTATAAATGAAGCAAATGTTGATAGCAGAAATAGGGGCATCCACAGTATGAATGGGACCTAACAGCATCTGAAGTTTGCAAGCTGTATCACATGGAGGTGGCAAAAGAGTCAGGAAAATCAATCAGAAATCAGTATTTCTGACGAGTTGTGATATCCATAAGATGAGGCTGATGAATCCATGGCAGTCAATAACTGTTGTCTCTACCCCTGACTGGTAGAGTTGCTCTGGGCATAAACGGTGACTCTTCACCTAATATTTCCTGTCCTCAGATATTCTACATTTAGTTTCCTTCCTCTGTCTTCTTTATTTTTATTTTCTGCTTTCATATTTATGGAAAACTTTGAAGGTCTGAGACAGTCAGCATCAATACATAATCTCTAGTTGCTGAGAATTTCCTTAACTGAGAAAACATTTACATGAATAAATATCTGGGTTAAATTGTGATTTATTCTGACTTGTTACATGAATCCTGTTCTGAATCTGTTGGAATACTGTAATTATATTGTAGATTAGGATAAAGTATCAGCACTACATGTAACATTTTAAAAAGTTCTTACATATTGCTAGAATACTTTTGATTCTTAAACAAAAACAAAAAGATTATGTGCTTTTATGGTTTGGTAATTTATAAATGTATTCAGTTTAGAATGTAAAATTATGCTAAGATGTTTCAAGTATCATTTTTTTTTCCCTGGTTTTATTTTAGCTTTGGAATGTTTCTTTGCACACATTAATTTGTAAAGACTATTTAAATGGGAAGATATGTTCCTAAACAAGCAGAGACTGTATGGGCTTAAATGAGGTCAGCCTTCTTTCCATTTACTGTAATTTTAGTTAATATCCAATAAATATTTTATCAGCATAGATAGAACCCATAGTTTAGGGTAAATGTCTGGCTACTTAAGAGCTCTATTTTGAAAAAAAAAAAAGTGTATGTGTTTTACAGTTCTTTATATTGTTGAACCTAATGCACAGAGTATAGACACAGTTTAAAATTAGTGTTATGTATGCACATAGACACTTGGTCCATGAAGTTGCTGTCATTCTCTTATAGGTGAATTATTACAGCTCCTTGAAGTGCATATAGTAACGAGAACAGAAATATGGCAGATTTATTGAAATACATATCTTCTGGTAACCTTTCAAAGAATTTGCTGTTATGCCATTTCCCCCCCTAATTTAATCTTATTTTTCAGTTAATCTTCACTGCTGTATTGAAACAAAAAAGGGGTAAATTTACCTCTGGCCATCTTACCCCTTTACGTTATAACAGTAAGCTTCGCCTGCTAATGGTGCTGAGCTATTTATCCAATTCATGTGCAAAGACTATATGAAAAATGCAACAGCATAAGATGTATTCCTTTGATGCTTCCTGTGATTGCTGGCATGATATTCAGCCTCACAGAATAAATATTTCTTTCTTAAAATACTTTAATCAGAGATGTTTTGGAAGGTATTAAACAATGAGCTGGAGTTGTTCGGATCTAAGCTCAGAAGTTTAGAAAGCAATTTATGGTGGGGAAACTGTTTCAGTTTCAGATCTGTCACATTTGTAACCCAGAGATACATTGAATTCAAATCAATGTACATATAAAATGCACTGGCAAATCTCCATTTCTGTGGAAGAAAGGAAGAAGGTGTTCAATCAGAAACTGAATCTCATGAGCCTAAGTTGACAGATCCAAAAGCTCAGCTGTATCCCTGTCCCATGATAGGAATGTATCTGAGTATAAGATATTTGGTGTACTGCAGATCAATGAGTCACAGAGAGAACCCATGAGATGTGGGATGACACAGTGCTGCTGTCCAGCCAGAGTTAAACATAAGTGTCTGTCTGGCACCATGGGTGGTGTACTAAAAAAGAGAGAGGAAATCATGGCCTCATTGAATTGAGTAGATTTTTTTTTATTGACTTCACAAAACTAAAACAATGTTCTTTAATAAGGGCTTTTTTTTCTTTTTTTTCTCTTTTTTTTTCTTTTTTTTTCTTCCCCCTGAAATGTAATAAATCCCCCAAGTCTATTTCACTAGTTTATTCTCACCAATATTTTCAGTATAGTTTAAAGAAGAAATATTAGGTACTTTTATTCTTCTTTGGGCATACATGTTTTTTTGTTGTTGTTGTTGTTGTTGTTGCTGTCGTTTGTTTTTGTTTGTTTGTTTGTTTTGTTGCTTTTTTTTCCAGCAGATGTTTATTCATTGTATACATTATATGGTTGTTTTCAATATAAAGTAATACTGACCTCTGCAAAGGGTTGTACAGATTGCTTTTCTTCTTCCCCAGCACCTCAGCCATAGGTTAAGCATCAGCCATGGGAGTTCTGAGGGTTGACTTTAGATAGTTTCTGCTCATCCCCTGGAGGTCAGAGCTGTGTCTAAAGCAACTACTGACACTAAATAGAGGCATCAAAATTGCTGTGGGGTCAACGACACCATAAACATAACAGCCCAATTTGCCCTCTGCTACGTTTCTAATATACTTGTTTTAAAACTATTTCTTGAAGATCTTAGCTTTGCAATTTTTTCTGTATGCTCAAAGCACTGTTTATGTGAGTAATGAGAGGCTCATTGTTACCTTGTTCACAGAACTGGGTCATGTCCATTAACATGGGAATAAAGTGACTCAGTATCAGGGAGACTAGAGAATGGAGTCTTTATTCTTTCAAAGAGTATTTGTGTTCATAATACAATCTAAGAGACAGCATGAGTATTTACTAAGCAGATAATAATGTTAAAAATGTTTATTCTTTACATCTAAAAAGGTTATGAAGGAAAGTTTAAGATTTATTGTACTTTATTTGTATCTTTTTGTTCTATTTGTACTTACAAAAAGAAAAAAAAAGAAAAAAAAAGAAAAGAAAAAGAAAAAGGAAACAAGCATGTAAGAGACAATCAGTTTGAAAAGGTTCAGAATTCCATACTGAAAGGCTTGAAAAGCTAAAGAAGAAAAAAAAAGATAAAGAAGATGAACAGAAAATTGAATAAATTAAGATATGGTGCTTAGTTAGAAATAATACAGAGAAAAACATAAGATATTTCCAAAAGATGGAGTAGATTTCCAGTGTTTTATAGCATTTTTTAAAATATTCCTTTTAGTCACAAATGGAAAGAAAAAAAAAGTCTTCTAAATACGTACATCTCTTGAAATATATATTACATGGGAGGACAAAATCAAAGTCATTGAGGTAGAAACCAGCTGGAAGCAAGTAAAGACTTTTAACAAAGTTAGCCTAAGATTCACTTTCAAAAAAACATTATGGCTAACCTCACCTTCAAGATTTTTCCTACCAAAAATATCCACCTTACAGGGGATGAATGGCATCTTCTCCTGGTCTGCTATTGGATTCAGAGTTCACATGGAATGGTTTAATGCAAAATTCTTCTTCTTTCTTTATCATCTTTTCTTGTGCCTTATTTCTGTTTAATAGTTTACACATTCTGTCTTCTCTTAGAGCCTATAAAACTCCATAGCCAAGAATTAATATTTGCTTTGTGTCTAGCGAAATGGCTCCTGATCTAGCTATTGCTTCTGGTCACTGCATAAAAATAAAAGATAAATAATAAATAATATCTTTTATATTTGAATGGATAATTGCATGTCAGTGAAGGGAAAGACTTAATGAAAACTGCAGTGCCCCCACATCTGTAAGATGGATGCTTAAAATACCTAATACCTAATTCTAATTCATCTCAAAATGACAGAAAAACATCAAGACAAGAAGTAGACAAATGAGTGGTAAATAAGGAGGAGGGCTTGTGACGGAAGATACAAATTAACCATTTTAAGTTCTACTTATTTTTGTTTTAGCATGACATTTAAATCTGTTAATAAATTGACAGTACCTCTAAGAGCATTGATATTAGTTTAATACCCTTTATGACAATAAAAAATGGATTGAGCTATGCCATTTAATGGTGGATTAGATAAATCTAAAAGTTTATTTTCTGACTCTACACTTTGCTTTTGCAGCAACCCCCAAGACATTAATCTATTGAAAAGGAGAAGATATCATCTTTCAGGAAAAACATGTCGTAAATATTTTGATAAAGTATTTATAATCCTCAAAAACAGATGGCTGTTCCGTAAAGATTGTCAGCTGAGGTTTGCTGACAGAAACATGTTTAACAACTTTAAAGTTTTTTTTGAGGGAAGGACTTGTACCACAAAATCAGATGCATTCTTCTATTAATCAATCACAGCTGGGTGATTTTTTGACAGCTGGAACATGCTAGAACTAATTTGATTGTCTTGCGCTTCTTCTGACTGATAAATCCTGTATAAGTTGAAACTTGGTGGAGGCAGTATAAAAGCAGAAAACCTACTGAAAGTGTAGGTGGGATGAATGGGAAGAAATTTCCGCATGTGTAGATAGAGGAAAATCTATGGGATTGTATTTATACATACAAAAATTAGCTTTGTTCTGGCTGAGATTCCAATAGACAGTATTTAAACTCTTAGACCTGTCTTTATACATAGGTTGCTTCGAAAGTAATATCTCCTATTTATTTCCTTGGAAACTACAGCAGTTACAAAGAGCACAATAATGCCCTTTGATAGAGCAAATTCTCCATTACAAAATACTATTTTTCAGTATAGTCATCACCATTAGATGTTTTGTGTGGATGAGTGGATCAAGATGCTCTTCATTTTATGGTGTGGCAACTGTGCTTGGCTGTCCAGAATACAGCTTGTCTTTGACATCAATGATGCAACAGCTGAAACACAGCACCCACTACCTCGCTGCGCTCACATTCACTGTTTGGTCTCCATAAATGTTGAGCAAGCATCAGTGAATGTCAGTGGGTGCCATTTTTTCCACAGGTATGAATTCAGTGACATATCTTTACTTCATATGCATTTCCTTGTCAGATACTATTTTGTCAGGTTGCCCCTCTGCTGCCATCTGTGCCACAGAAACAAAACTTAACTTCTACTGATATGCCACCAACATCCATCTCTGATGTGGTGGGCTAACATAATACAACAGAAGTTGTTACTTTTGGAGTATCTCTTGTAAATTCCCCCCAAACAATACATGTTAAATAAGAAAAGCTTACTCTTTGAGATTTCACATAAGCTTTCAGTCTTTTCTGTTTGTATTAAGAATTTTTCTGATGGAAAGACAAATATATGCCAAGGCAAGAATCAGTATAACGTCATAAAATATCCCAGTTGTGATCAACAGGTTCTGGTAGTCTGGAGCACAGAATGATAATGAGAGCGAGAAACACAAATCAGAAGAACAGTTATTGGCAGATATTCTGTTCTTGTTGTCTGATTTGGTTATACTTGTTAGTGAAAGATTTGCTGAGTATTGGTGTTGTCACAGCTAAAAAGTCTCAGATATCATCTTGGCAGATCCCCACTTCCTTACCACTCATCTTTCCAAGGTGTTTTGTTGCATCTTTAGGGTGGATTGGAGGCTTTTATATCACCATGCACTGATGAACTGTATGAGAAAGCCTAACCAACAGTCCACATTCATAGTTTACAGGTTATATTGTATACTATTGTTAATTTTGGTCAAACTAAGTTTTGATTGCAAAACTAAAGATTTGCAGTACTATAATTCAAACAGTCAAACAGCAAAGACATTCCAAACTGTAGTAAGATGCTTTAGTATCTGAGTCTCCCTCCCAGCTTGTCATCCAAAATCCAGGAAGAAAACTCCCTAACCCCAACGTGATGTTACAAAATGACATCACTTTATTCCTCACAGTAGGTACTGGACAACTTGACAAATCACATGTGAGTTCTCAGAGTTCAAATCCTACATTTAAATAGTTGATACATACATATGCAATACATTGGCATACATATTCATTCTTTTCCAAGAACTCATTAATATATGCTACTGTCCCTCTGGGCATGAACGGTAGGGATCTCTGGTGATCTTAGACCACATACTTGCTCCTAATTTTTCCATCATCAAGTTCATCAAGGTGTCCTTTGACTGATCTTTTAACTTTTTTTTTTTTCCAGTTTGGCAAGTTTCTATTGCTTGTTATGCCATAATGAGTAACTTTCTATCTTGGTGCACTAAAACTCAAAAAAATACATGTGAAATCCAAGAAAAAACTTGTACCTTGTAGATGCAAAGATAAAACTAGCCTACTGTGATTTCAGTGCTTCTATGAAGATGAATCATTGAGAAAGACAAGTCTTTTCACACGCCAATCAAGGTTCAACTGGAAAGTTTTAGATGTAGCGCTCAGTGATTCCTTTTGCCTAACTAATATATTGGTCCTTAAACTAACATTCTGATCCCAATTGATAAGCCAGCCTGAATCATCCTTAAGCCTGTCTGAGGCAATACCAATCTTTCTTGATCACGCTCTGTTGTTACCACCACAAGGAGAGGGTGGGAAGGTAAATGAGGTAAACTAGCTTCTCTTGATCTTATCTTAATTTTGTTGTCGTCATGTCTCAGATTATCACCTGGAAGAAGACTGTAAAAATGAATTCCACTCTGATCTGATAATAGATTTTCTTTGGGTGTTGATGAGATTGCATTCTGTATGAGTGAAAGTCTCTGTACTCACAGGAAAATGTATTTTACCAAGAATTGTATAACTATGGAATACTTTTGCTTTCCAGATCTGAAATTATTGTCACTAACTAAGGATTGCCAGATACTTCAGGGAGGCTTCTTTGCCAAACAATTCCTGAGTTCACTGAAGATAGTATTGGTTTTGGTTTTGGAATGAAAAAGAAAAAAGTGATCCTACAAAAGTGCTGGTGGTTAATAAATCTTGAATTGATTTTATTTTTTTGTTATTGTTTGATTAAATTGAAAGAAGATATCTAAGGTGTTAGACATTTCAAATGAGTTTGTTGATTTGGAAAGGAAAAGCACATTTTAGAGATCAGTGGTAAAACTATTACGTTCTACCTATCTTTCTTGCTTCTTCCACAGTATCTTCTAGGTGCAGTGAGATAAATATTTGTAGTTCCTAATTATAAGAAATCGAAATCATTTTGATTGATATTATCTCTTGAAAAATGGGCTTAACTTAAAGATATTACATAACCCCTCAATAGTGGTAGAAAAGCAGACATTCCTCGGTTCCCATTTTCAATTTCTGCTTCTCTCTGTGTTCAGAAATGAAAATTTTCCTATTATGTATGTGGGGGTGCCTTTCTTCCTGACTTTTACACCCCTGAAAATTTGAAGATTACTAAGTCAAATTTAAAATGTTACTGCCCCCTGGCATTTCTACATTCAGAAATAAACCTGGAAAGCATTAGATATTGTAACATATAAAAATGAAGTAGAGCTGTACTGCTCATGAAGCATTTGAAGTCAAAGCTCAGTTTGAACCATTGCTGTATTAGGCTAAAGTGCAACTTTTCAGGGAAAAATGTGTTAGCCATATATATTCATAATTCTTTACTTTACTTTACCTCCATCATAAGCCCTCAGGGGAATCAATTATTTGAACACATTAGCAACCTAATGCCATAGGCAAGGGTTACTGTATTACCCAACGGAGTTCATCTTGCTCCCATGGAAGTTAAAAGGTATTTTGACATGAGCTCACATAGAAACAGCAAGCAGTACAATACTTTATATTCCTACAATAAACTGAGGAAAATTGCAAAGCCTGTTGTTCCAAGCTCACAGTCTTTTACAAATATACTGGATAGATCTTAAGAGCTACTTTATATACTCAAATATTTACACAATCGGTTGTTTCTTATATATATTAATGTAAGAATATTGAAAATAAATTGTTTGAAACATATTAAAGAACTCCAGTCTTCAAAAATGAAAAAAACCCCACATTTTTCTTTAAAACAAATGCATGCTATTGGTATGAATGGATTTTAAGTTAGCATAAGACTGTAGCTGCAGCTGTCAAATAGTGGCATGTGAAGACCTTGTTTGATTCATTGTCAATAAGTGTTTTTATGTTGTCTTTTACTTTTGTGCTAAGGACTATAAAACTTTGTGTCCTATTAGTTCCATATTTGCTTATTCTAAAAGTTCTTTTAGAGCTATGCAATATACTTCAGACTTTGGAATTGTGTTCTAAGTAAGGAAGAAAGTGGAATAATGTCTGTGATGTGACAGTTTTGCCTTGCATTCACTTGTAGCTTTTTCATACTGTAAACATCTTTCTTGTCATCCTGTGACCTCAGCATCATTTTACCTTGCTTTCAATTTTCACAACTCAGACCCTCACTAACACCAGTTCTGAGTCTGAGCCATGGCCTGTACATGGTGCCTACTGTGTTGTACATTATACACAGGCCATGTCAACTAAGACCATGACAATTATAACATTTGACAATTACTATGAATTTACCTTATAGGAAGCATGAAATTAAAATAGTGAAATACTTACCTGAATGTGAACATCAGCATTCAAGAAAGTAAGAGGAAGTCATGTTATTCTCTGGAGTCTTATTTTCTTGTGACTTCTCAAAGAATGGAAGTTTAGCACTATTAGCTGGGAGTCACTGGTCTTCAATTATTGTTTGCTATTAATTATGTTTTTATTCTCTGTGTATCTTGTAATTTATGGATATAGAGGATTTTTCTTTTCATTTTGGTCTCTGAAAATATATTATTACTCAATGAGTAAGTATTGCTTTTCCTGTGATTTTAACATAATTCTGTCTAGTTTCTGAATCACTGCTTTAACTCAAAACAAGATAGGCCCTAGGAGAAATTAATTATATGAGCATATTAGTATCTACATGCCTTAGGTAAGGATTACAAACACAACTCTGATCCTATTGTAATCAGAGAATCTGGGCATGAATTCAGAGTTACATGGTGTTATAAGAGCAAACACAAATATACATTAGTAATCTCTCTTTTGCTAGTGTATCCCAAAGACAAGTGAGACTAATTCTGGACTGTCTTCACACCTTAGTTCCCATTTTACAAGTGTAGATGGGAAATGATCAAGGATAATAAAAAAGTCAGCATTAGGTATGTGACATAGGAATGGTTGTGAGATTAAATAGCAGTGAATTGGTGGGTCAAATACTATGATTTTCCCTTTAATAGGAATATGAAAATAACATGGAGAGAAATGCTTACTAAAAGGCAGAGTCTTTTAGTCTGATTTTGGGATTTATAAATGGAGCTGCCTTCCTTCTGTTTTTTTCAAGCTTATAGCATGATTGGAGAGACCCTTTGTCTTGTCTCAATATGCAATAGCAACTTTACTTTCCCTGATGCCCAGACTGTCTGGTATATCCAATAAGCAGCACCACATTGTTACATTTCCCAAAGGACACTATGTGAAGTAGAACATTACTCACAAGACTTTTATTCTTATCAGTTTTAAGCTGTAGCAATGGTGATGGTCTCAAGAAACTCAGAAATTCTTAAGGTGATGAAAACTTGGATGTTGCAGTTTTAGCCCATTACCTCTTGTCCTATTCCTGCACACCACTGAAAGGATCCTGGCCTCATCCATTTGACTCCTGCTCTTTAGATATTTATAAACAATGATGAGATCCCCTCTTAGTCGTTTCTTCTCAGGGCTAAAGAGTCACAGATCTCTCAGCCTTTCCTTACACAGCCGATGCTCCAGGTCCCTAATCATCTTTGTAGCACTCCACTGGTCTCTCTCTAAAAGATCTTGAGCTGAGGAGTCCAGAACCAGACACAGTATTCCAGATCTAGCCTCACTAGGGCAGAGAGGAGGGGGAGAATAATCTCCCTTGACTCTCTGGCCATATTCTTTTTAATACACCATTTAACCACTAGCCTTCTTGGCCACAAGAGCACACTGCTGACTAATGGCCAACCTGTTGTCCACCAAGACCCCTAAGTTCTTCTTTGCAGAGCTCCATCCCAGCAGGCCATTCCCTTATCTGTACTGATGATGCATGTGGTTATTCCTCCACAGATACAGGATCCTGCCCTTGTTGTTGGACCTCATCAGGTTCCTCTCTGCCCAACTCACCAGTCTGTCCATGTCTTGTTGAATGGTAGCACAGCCATCTGGTGTGTCAATAGGTGTATACGGGGGGAAGTTGATTTATATGTGTGACTATTTGCACATAGCTGTAATTAGCAGTAACAAGATGAAATTATGAACAAGAAATTCCAGGATAGATAAATGTCAAGAAAATATATATTCTTAGCAAGCTGTATGTTCATATGTAGACAGAATGGCTGGAAACTATCATTTAAACCATGTGAATAGTATTAAATAATAAGTTGTACAGAGCAAATTCATCGTCAGAGGAAGGTGACACAAAGGATAGACCATTCAAATCTCTTATTTATGCAGTTCATTGGCTGAAAATAAGTAATTGTCTCACAGCAGAAACTTCTAATCCATATACCATGTTCAAACCATCTCTGCTTTAACTAACAAGAATTTAACGGAATGTTTCTTAAGCAAAATTTATCTCTTAATCTTAAATAATTAAAATATAATCAAAATTATAATTCAAGAATAATTCAGCTGTGATAGTAATAACAATCAAAACATCTGAAATTATAAGCAAATCCTGTTAAATAAAGATGTATTTACCTTGGCTTCAAACGAAATGTAATGTGTAGCTGACTCTATGAAAGGATGTATTGTTTCAGACAAATGCCAGCAAATAATCATATATTATATCTCTATATGATGTATACCAGATGAGATAATGAACATCATGCCTCTTCACCATGCACAGTTCTTTAAATATTCTTACCTTCTTGTTCCTTCACTGGAGGTGGACAAATTAAAACATTACTCTTCACAGAAGCTTACTATCACTGACAGGATAAAATATTTTCTGCAGCTAGCTGGCATCTAGAGCAAAGCTTTATGAGTGCATACTTCTACCCTTTGTTTCTTTGAAGGATGAGAGAGTATGATGGTATTCAGGCACTAATTAACTCATTTAGACCTTGCTTCTATTCTTTGTGACCCAGCTGCCTTCTTCCAGACAAAAAGAATCATGGAGAAGTAACAATTTCATAGGTTTAGAAAAATGACCTGGCATTCAGGCAACCTCTAATATATAGTTGCATAAACATGTGCATGTTTGAATGAGGGTTTGAATAGCAAATCCCTCCATTGTGACATTACTATGTTGGCAATATGTGATATTAACAGTGAGGGTGGGGGTTTTGTGTTTGTTTATTTGTTTGTTATATTTTCTCCTTCCATTATAGAGAGAGATATTCATGTGTTTTCTTAAATACTTTTTCCTCTGTAGAACAACTCAGCAATCCACATATAAGTAACCGTACAACACAAGAGGATTTCAAAAATTTTTTGATAGAAGAAATTTTTTGATAGGCTTAAGGAAATGCACTCAATAGTGGGAAAAAATATCATGAAAAATGCCCAAGCTGGCCAAATAAGTGACTGTACATGTTAGATGTGACCACAACATTAATACTAACCACAGATGAAAAGTACTACAAACTAGTCAGTAAAGTAAGGTAAACATACTTACTTAGAACTCTTAGAAAGACTGATTTCCCAAGTGTACTTGACATATACTATTCACAATATAGGTAGAATGGAAAATGAACTTTTCTGAAAAGCTGTTGTTGACCATCTCTGTATATGCCAGTACTTAAATTTCCCAAAGTCTGCTTAGCAGACAGAGCAGTTTTCAGTGGTCTCAAGAGCTGTGAAGTTGTATGATGTCTATAAGAAGTGAGCCAATATAATTAACCTTTCCTAAATACTCTTGGCAACAAATGAGTACATATGTGTTTCATGACAATAGCTTTTCTCCTGTCTAACAAATATTATTTATGTATCCTATATCAAAATAGGCAAGTTTGAAGATATTTTTCATTGCTTGTTAGTTACTGCAAAGTCTATTTTCCTCAGACGTACTGCCCAAGATATAACCTGCTGAAATAGACATGAAGATTTTTATTCACTATATTTGCTCATGTTATTTTCAGTCCAAGCAGTTCACAAAGCATTGGCTTCCTAGAAGCCCCAGAACTTACACTCAGCTACTGTTCACTTAAGAAGAGAGGTAATTTATCCAAGGCAGTGGTCTGTGCTATTATATGCTTATCTGCAATGAATATGTTCCTTCACAAATATTGTTATGATTTAAACCACATATTACTTTTAACAAGGCAATGTTCTTAGGGAGAATCAAAGAATCATAGAATGGCTTGGATTGAAAGGGATCTTAAAATCATTGTGTTCCAACGTCTCTGCTGCAGGGAGGGAAGAAATATTTCCCTATATTTACTGAGATAATTAAAAAAACAAATCAGCAACTTTCCAGACACAGGTGTCCTTCAAGTTTATAACAGTTATATCTGTGATAGCCAACTTCAGGAAGGAGCAGATAAGCACGACAAAAGAAACAACTAAAGAAAAATTATGATACATGCTACATTCTGCAAGGCTTTCCCAGACTGCAAGAAACCGAGCAGTCTATATCCTTGAGATGTGCTCTCAGGTCTCAGTTAGTAGACCTTTCCTGCTAACAGTTGCGATGATGCAAAGTACTAAACAATAGTTCACCCATGCACTGATGTTATACCTAGTCAAAGGTTGAGCTGGATACTGTTGAAACACATGAACTGACGGCATCAACTGGTGCTTCTTTTACTGTGAGCTGAGCCACGTGTGGTAAATCATTCCCCAAGCCTGATTTCTTGGTTTCTTTCTTGTTAGTGATTTGATTTCAGAAAAAACAGAACATGATGAGTTTTACGAACCAAATCATCAGGAACTTTATGAGCTTTCTTAGAAAGTCCTCCTTTTAATATGCTTGATTTGATCAAAATTAGAGAGATTATACCTGTGAATTTTGGTAAAGTATGTCTGTATAAACTCGTAGCACTCCTCTGTGACCTTTCCAGATCTTTGCGTTGTAATAATTTGCATGATACCACTGGTATCTACAGTCAAACAACTGCAATGGAAGATACATGAAATAAATACTTCTGTCCTCATTTCTTATTAATCATAACTCCAACCTGAGGGATACTTGCTATGTTGTCTTGAATATGTTCTCCAAATTCATTATACACATGCATAATATTGGAGGAAAATGGTTTAATTATTTCAGTATTTGCTGTGTTTCAGTTCTGTAACAGTCCTCCTCTTAGGTTTCTTGGAAGAAATCTATCTGCAGTATATTTCTATTCTATTTTTAAGCTGGAAGGGAAAATTACATGCATATGTTGCAGGAGCCAACACTACAACTATTAAGACTTCTGTGCTTTATGAAATCTGATTAATTCCAGATCAGTTTACAATGAATGCAAACCCACCTTGAACGAAGAGGAAGGATTGTATAATCAAGAATAGAAATATTGATGCTGTGCTAATCAACAAATGATCTTTTCAACTCTCAAGCATTCATGCTACTATTATTGACATTAACAGGATTTTTTTTCGCAGACGAGGAAAGATAAATCCATATAACATTAACAGTCTTCACCCCATATTCATCTAAAATGAATAGTAACAGAAATTAAGCAGTGTTACACTTTTTCTTCCCAACAGTGGCATTGGTAGTAAACATAAGTACAATACAGGAGTGACCAGCCACAATCAAATTCAGAATCTTAGTTTGTATATAAGTGTGCTTGTTATTCTGGTGAGATGAGTTTAGTCTGTTCTGATAATCCTGTTCCATAGTTCTATGGTTCTGAGGATTTCCGCAAAATGTTCTGTTGTTTTCTATATCACAAATGCATTTTTTAATGTTGAAAAAGTTACCTTTGCTATAGCCTGGGCTGTAAACACAAAATTTAAAAGTCACCCCCTGTCTTTTTCTAAGAAGTAATTATTATCTTTGTTAATAAAAGGAAAAAATCTACAGCAGATTTAAAATCTCAGTGGAAAAAGAAATAGTCATTCAAATCTTTACAAGTTATGAACATTTCAGTGTTTTCAGTTTTGGCTTTAATTCCAGCTGAATCCTTACACTGTCCTGATTTTGAGATCAAGGTTGTTCACAAGTTTGTGAAATTTCTTACCATGAAATTGAGCTTTGAAAGTTGTTTTCTATTTTCATCTGTTATAATATACTGTGGCAGGCAGGTGACACAAGTGCAAAATTGAGTGAGGTCCCACACAGACCTCTCAGTATTCCAACTCTTTGACCAATTTTCTGTTCTGTGAATACATATCAATATCAGATGCCCAATTCAAAGCAGCCTATCTTGTCCAGGGACAAACATTGTGATTACAGTTTGAGAAGAGAGGAACAAAGAGGCTTTATTCATTTTTTAACTGCTATCTACAAAAGCCAACTTCCTTGACTGTATTTTGTCTCCAGTCAAAATCTTTATCCTAGACAAGGACCGAATAGATATATTTTGCATTTATATATTGGATGAGCCATCACCAAAGTGGTTATAATAAAAAAGGACTATTCCTCCTAATACTCATTTTCTCCTGGACAAGATACCTACTCACATAGGAATATTTCCAGCTTTGCCCTGCAATTCTAGGTAAATGGAATATTGCCACACACATGGAGCTGAACCTCAGCTCATGTGTGGTTCAAAAAACTAAGTTCAATGCTATTGTTATTGTATAGTTCTTAGGTGCCTTTTAAGATAGAAACTAGGGCACAGGGCTTACGGTGAAGGACATTAGCAATGGTACAAACAGCAGACATCATGTGACAAGATTGCTGTGATCACCTCTGCTAGCAGGCTTAGTGTGAAAGCCCCTGAGAGAAGCAGACACACAGGGTTAAGCACACCTTATATTTTGAATCAATAACATGAATAGTAACTTGAAGTGATATTTTTAGATAAGAACATGTGTCCACAGATACTGAAACAAACTTTTCAGGAACTAACATGCAGATAAGAAATATCTTTTTGTTTATCTTACTTGAGGAAAAGGTACCTTACTGTTCAAGTGTCTTTGTTTTGTAAAGTGACTTATATGACCAGTTATAACTACCTTTGCAGACCATTCACATATTTTTACCCCAGCTAATTAATCAGATTGTTATTCACAAAAATGTATTTTAATTTACTTTCAGTACTTAAAAAAAAACCTCTTTTTTTTTTCTGTGGGGGAAAAATAAAGTGAAATTTCTCAAATATCATTGTCTATCACACTCAGATACTAGAGCTTTTCTGTTTTACTATTATAAGGTGTGTACTCATTTAAAAGTAGGATTTGCGTCTCAGTTAATCACATATTCTCCAGTCTGTAGGATAGAAGAGCCCTTCTAGAGGGTGACCTGGTCTATCCTACAGAAGAAAGCAATAAACTCTTGTGCGCTTATTCCCTCCCTTGACTAGAGGGGATGCAGATGATTAATCACATGCTTTTCTGCCTTGGAACTCCTTACAGTGAATGTAATCAGTGCCATCTAAAATGTGTGCGTAGCATTGTGTATAGCTAAACATGTATCTCCTCCTTTCTCATCTTCTGTTTTAAAGAAGTAAGAATGTTGTACAGTGCTCCCTGATGCTCAAAAGGTTCAGGGAAACAAAGAGTATTTAACTAAAAAATGAGATTTCACATTTTGGATCAATGATCTGAAAAGTTATTTTTACAGAGAGTGATAGTACATTTATATCGTTCATTCAAGTTGTATGCAGTCCTTTAAAAGTTTTACGGCTTTCTCTCTACCAAATGAAAAGTCTTCTCTTTCTCTTTTTGATATGGATAGTTACAACAAATTTTCTTTTGCAACAGATACGTATTCAAGCACTGCAGGAATGAGAGGGAAAGCTTTGCAGAATGCTGTGGGCATTTCACAGGATGTTAGTAAAATATTACAAATTACACAGTCACAAGAACTGAGTGAAATAGTCTGAAACTAGGTATATCAAAGTGATCACTGGGTATCAGAATTGACTATTTTAGTGAGCATTATTCTGTGCTGTTTAACACAAAATCAGATTATTAGCAAGAATTTCTGACTTTTTGCCTATCCTCCTCTTTTGTGACTGGCATTTTTCTTTTCTCTTTCCAGCAATCCAAATGACACTTAATGTTGTTTTTTTTGTTTAATGGGAGAACTCCCATTGAACGTTGGAGCTCCCATTGAGCTCCTCTTCAAATCAAGTTTAGCAGATTTTTTACTGGATAATTCATGGGAATTTTTTTCTTGTCTTTGAAAAATGTGAACCTGAAGTATTTTCAGTGTCTGCATTTCACAGTTGAAGTTTTCTGATTCCATAACTTCATTTCCATGAAACTCCCCGATGACCTGGTTTCATGGTGTGGTTTGCTTGAAAATTACAGAATATTCACAATCTGAGTGTGACTCTGGAGATTTGTATTTTTGCGCACGTGCTCATATCCACTGCAGAGAGAAACCTCCATTGACCATAGTAATAAATCACCATATTACAACCATAAGGGCATTTAATTTACAATTCAAATCAATTGGGATTTACTGATGTTATATGGTAATATACTGTCAGTTTAAAAAACTGGATATTGCAGCTCAGTGCAGATGGGCTGCCAGTCAAAAGAATGACAAAGAGACAATTTGTGGTTTGTAAAAATCCAGCAGATAAACTGCAAGAAAAATACAGTCTGACTTCAACAACATAGCATGTGAAATATATCTGTGCTGAAAGGACTAGGAAACTGGGGAGACAATTACCTCTACTTAATTGAAATATTTTGCTCTCATTCTCCTTAATATCTGTTTGTTTAAAGGACTCATTTAACAATTTACACCTTTAAAGAAAATCAAAGTAAACCAAAATGTATATAATAGATATTGTCCTTTGGTGATGGAATCACTTCTAGGCTAGCTTCTGTGGGTATAACTTCACTAAAGTTCACCTGAGCTGTATGGGAGCATACTAAATGCAGTGCAGTTTTTGCAGGTGAATGCAATTCATGTGGAAGGCTGCTGTCATTGTGCTGAAATAACCAGGGTTTTATAAGAAACAGCATACTGCTTCTTAATGGTAAAGATGAAGACAATAAGAGAGACAGATCTGTGCCTAGGCAAAACCGTAGCATCTCAAAAGTCATGTAGCCATAAGGAGAAGTGGTCTTTTTGCACTATCTTTGTAAGCTTTGTAAGCAAAGCAAAGAAATAAATTGAGAGCCCGTTAGGACTCTTTAAACACTTGAAAGTGTTGTTCTTCCCGAATTGAAAGAAAATGATACATATGGCTGCTACTATCCCTGTACCTCTGAAAAGAACTGTATGTGATTTCTGATTTTCTAACTTGTTGTTGTTTTTTATACTTGGTGGAAGTGTAAAAATAGTTCTTAAGAAGTTGCACATTTTCTCCCTAACAGAACTGGCCAATTCTGAACAAACAGCTTCAGTCATAAGATATAGTCTGTGAGTTTATTTTCATGAGATTTACCACCTTTTCTCTACACATGAACAATTTTGATTTGCTCGTACATTCATGAGAAGGTAACATGTTGAAAATGTTAAAGCAATATGACATGTAAATTATGAATTATCATATATAGTGAGTATGTATAAGCCATTTCTTAATTTGTAGAAAATTGAAACATTATAAATAATCCACAAAAAGAAAATAGAGGCAAATTTGTCAAATACTATCTAGTTGATGTATTTTTAGAAAATGAACAATGTAGTTAACTTAGAAAATCAGCAAACACAGATTATATAGAGTCATTTTTACCTTACCTCTTGGAAGATACTTAATTCATGTCCTAAACATATTTTCAGCCACATTGTTTATTTTTAGTGCTTCTCTGGTCTATTGCATACTGCAATTAACATGCATTTTCTTTTCTGATTGAATTCTTCTGCCTTCAAAAGCTATTACATTATAAAGTCCCTTACTACACTCTCCAAACAAAAGAATATTAAAAAGCATATCAAATGACTCTTGCCTTACGCCACCTCACTGTAACTCAATCTAAATGTCCCCAAGAGTATTTAGTTTCTAAATTAGAATAAGGAGGTAAGGAGGTTCTTATTTTTGTTCTCATATCCTGAAATTCTCAAGTCTGACAACAACAAGCAGGAATTTTTTTTATATGACTTATTCTGACATGACTGATGGTCAAATATAGCTCAGTATATAGTCAGCCACTAGAGTTGGCAGTTAGAAGTCCTTCAGTCCAGGAGTATCGCCATCATTTACACTTTATGACACGGGAAACTCTTTAGCTGTTCATTTATTATACTTATATATATATATATGTATTTTTCCCAGGGATGTCATAATTCCTTGAGATATTTAGATCGTTATCCTAACTGCATAGAGAAGTAACAGTAGGCTCACGAGACTTAAGTAAATGCATAATTGTCTCACAGTGACTCAAAGCAAAATAAATAAATGCTATGACACCAGATTATTTCCAAGTGCAAGGATATTTTTTCCATCACAAAATGGATTGTAAATGATGGCATTTTTCAATAACAGATATAAGGATCTTCATTCTTCAAAGACTAACCTGAGTAAAAGTCATGACAAATACATAATCCAGAGGCTCTTGAGGTCCAATAATTCTATTTTAAATCTAATAACAGATTTCTACATGTTTGTAGAACTCCAAATTCCCCAAACTCCAAATTAAATTTTAATCACTATTCTGCCTAGGAGACAGTCCTGCACATCTTCTGAAGACATTTCTTTCCAGAAAAAAAAAAAAAAAGTTAATGTCAGAGTTTATGTTGTTGAATGTCTGCATTTAAAATTTTTGAATATATATTTCCTATTACAGAGGGAAAAGAAACCTTCAATAAATTCAAGTGAATCGTAGGTATCTGAAATCCAGTTTGAAGCGGATTTTTCTCTATTTTTTCCCCTATTTCACAGAATGGCCTGGCTTGAAAAGGACCATAATGGTCATCTACTTTTAACCCCCCTGTTACATTCAGGGTCACCAGCTAATAGACTAGGCTGCCCAGAGTCACTTCCAGCCTGGAATTCGTTTAGCTAATGAATATTTCTATCATATGTAGCTGAATGTAGTTATTAAGAAATACGGTTTATCCAGTTTAAAAGTTAAGGAAAATCCAGTTTCACATAAATATTGGTCTCTTCTATTGTGAAATTATTTTTTCTAACACATTTATCAATAGGAAGTCTGTAATCATGATGTACTTTTATTTTAACTTCACTTTTGATAGATGCATGTGTAAATGTGAAAAACCTATTGAAAATTATAAAGATGGTTTAACTGCTCACTGTGTAGTAAGCTGCTGTCATTTAGTTTTCAGGAGAATACTGGAATAATACAATAAACTATAAAACTTTCAACAACTTGTAGGTGAATGCTCAAGAGATGCTCACAGCTGTTTCTGTTCTGGAGATATACTTGTACTATTGTGCATTTGCACCTATGGTATATCGGTGTTCTTTTAAGAACCAGAATTCTAAATCAGGAGCTCACAAACTTGCTAGAAATTACAAGTCTTTTCCTAGATTGGGCAGAGCTTTATGTGCACAGTTGCCCTTTTAGAAAAAAGCCAAGCAGTGGTAAGTAGACCACCTGATAGTAATGGGCATCATAAAGGATGATTGAGGTGGGGGAGGATTCTTCTGGTGTTAACATAGAAGGAGGATGGTTTAGGTTAGTTTGGAGTTAAATGACTGGGATTTACAGAAAGTTGTTTCATGTCTTTTATAGCTTATTTTTTGTTAGGTATCTAGTTTTTGTCAGAGCACACCCAGGAATGTATCTCTATAGAACTTGTGCTACATGATAGAAGGTAAGCTGATTACTTCTAAAGCCTTGCAGAAACGTGGATAATCTGTTCAGGACACTTATTGTGAATTACCAAATGAGAATTTCTGCTTATTTTCCTCTTGAAAGTAATAAGATAACAAAGATAACAATGATTATTTTGACAACTGTTTGTATATGTTACCTCGGATGAGATTTCTGACTGTAGAGTCAGAAAACATAAGGTTGAAGTTATAAAGTGTAGTCCCAGAAACAGCCTAGGTGCTGGTAGTGTGTTACTGCAGCTACAATCCCACAGCTAGCAAAGCAATGTGTGCCATTCTAGACTGGTGGGACTGCTAAATGTTATAGACGGATTTAAAATAAATAAATAAATAAAATTGTAGTAGAACATAATGAAAGGTGAAAAGATCCTTCCTTTGTTTGATAAAGTATATCTTCTGTTAATCAATTGGCTATTTTTACAGTGGTTTTTTTCTGCAGTAGGTAAATTTTAAGTCTGTACTGTGAACCCTGTGACTCATTGGGAGAGCCTCCTCAAAATTTAGACATAAGCCACTGACCAAGTCTGAAACTAGGAGTGGTTTCAACCACACCTAGGGTCTTTATTTCCACGTCTCAAGGAGTTTTGAAAGCAAGAGGTTCTGAACCTCGTGACTCCACAGGAGGGCCTCCCTTATGTGTTTTTAACCCCACTTTCTTTGCAATAAATTATCAAACGTATCCAGCCTTCTCAAATCTTAAGGTCCTGTTAAATTAGTACGTTATATTCACATTATATCAACAAATCTATTCCTCCTTCTCTTTTGAGTGAAGTATATAGTGTAGTTGTTTCTATCTGCAACACATGTGCAGTCTTTGACTCAGCATTGAACACAGATATTAAGGGTGTAGCAGTACTTTCAGAATGTAACTTTGATTTGACTGCAGTTAGAATGAGATAACATTAGGAGGGTTTTTATCTGCTTTCATTCAGCAAATCAAATATCTTCCTGAACATTGCCTGTCAATGAAATTAGATAATTTGAATGGAAGGAGAATACTGATGTAATTTATTACTTAGAACTGTTTTGCCATCTCACCTTTTAGTATGACTGATATTAGGAAAACAGATTTCTTCCCCTTCTTTAATTGACAATAACCTTGACAAGGTAAATATTAAGAACAACTTGTTTGCTTTTATTTTTAATGAGTTGAATCTGAGTAGAGAAAGGCAAGAAAACCATTGGCAACCCATCTGTAAACTATTTTTTTCAAGTTGATGGATACTGCTACTAGTTTTAATGTGATTGCCTAACATGTATAATTTTATTGAAATATATTGCTGCATGCAACTAATGGATAAGTAATAAATGAGCTGTGATTGTGATCAGGTAAAAGTGGACCATCTTTTTATGTTTGTTGGTCTAAATAAACTTGAAGGAAAAGTCAAGTCTTGGGTAACGATAATAAATCATTTTATCTTTGATTCCAGTGTCATACAACTGTACAGAAAAGGAGTTTCTGCTACCTGAGATGATATAGAACAACACAAAACTTATGCTATAAATATAAGTTGGAAATATAATTGGTCTCTAATCAAAATGTCATTTTTGATGTCTTTATCTATAACCACATTACTCCTGCAAAATATAGGAACATCAAATCCAGGATTGAACCTGGTTAAAGAACCCCCACAGGAGATGTTCGAAGAGAATATCACTCCTTTTATTTAAAAGGTAGTATATCTTAGTGACTAGCAAAACTCAAGATAGACTCATGGGGTACTCTGTTGGCTAAGTGGATTTTGTGAGCTCAGAACAGCAATCTTAGCTGTATATAAATGAATCATTTGATTTAAGATTGATGGATAATGGAAAACCACTGTCCTGGATGCCTCTATACCACTTAATTTTGGCTGAGGATTTTGCCTCAACTTTTAGTGTTCTGTACTGATTTGCTTATTTTGTTTAAAATGCCAGACAAGAGAATTGCTTACTGAGAAGTACTAGTATTGCAAAATGAAGGTATGAGGATACCTTCTGATAAGTTTCTTACTGGAGATTGTTTTACCTGCCAAGTACCTACATAATCATGGATTAATCAGTGTCTGTTTTATTATTATTATTATTATTTTGTTTCATGCTCTAAGACTTGGTTGAGCTTATCTTTCATTACTTTAAATAAAAAAATATATTTGAAGATACAGGCTTTATTGGTCACTATTTCCAGTCTTGTGAATCTTAGTATTTGTAATGCTCTTCGTATAGACTCTTGGAGAAGAAATTTAATTTTAGCAATGGATAAATACTCTTGTTTTCATTATTGCTTAATTATGTTTGATTGCTAGGAATATATTTTAATTATTTTAATAGGTTGTGAAAGTATGAATATTTGTTAGTAAGTGTTATTAGGTTAAGATATTTGCTTATCTAATGAATATATTCCTAAATATCTTAAATTAATCTATTATGTAACGATGGGTTGCATTTATTTTCCATGATCAGTATAGATAAAATATAAACTTCCTAAAAGGAATACTAAACAATTACTGAAATTGTTGCACAAGTCAAAGTAGAGCTCTAGTCCATCAAGCTCATCCTCCAATCACAGGTATTGCTAGAAAATTCGTAGGGGTTTAAAAATACATCAGGGGAAAAAAGAAATTGCAGCAGATCTTAGCAAACTCATGTGTTCCAAGAATAAATGGGTTTTCTGGAAACTTGGAACAGTCACTTTTCATTCTGAAGTACAAATACAAATATAGCAATCAAGGTTGAGTTTTAAGGATACATGAAAAAATAAACATCTGTACCACTTAGTTGTGCTACGTCCGTTTTATTTTTTACCTGTATGTCAGTCAAGCCTAGTTCTTAGTCTGAAGTTCCCAGTGCTTTTCTTATGTATGTTTCTTTCTGTGGTTGTTGTTTTTCTACTCAGTCCCACAATGTTGATTTGCCAAGGTCTTAAAGTCCTATTTAAAATCCTACTGTTTTCTGTAGTGGACAAGCCTAATTCATATAATTTTTTTATACATACTGATGTGAAGAGAATAATTGCTGTCCTCTTACCTTTACTGCTATGTAAGCTCATCAAGAAGACTGAGCATTAAGGAAGAGTTGAGCCATCCTTTACTTTAGTTATGAAGACAAACTCCTAGGTGATGCACAGTAGGCTTATCTTAGAAATACAATTAAATTTGCTTGGGTTTCATTTGAGTGGGATGTAAACCAGACCCCAGTTAACTGTTTATTAAATGAAGAATTTGGTGGGAGCTCGCTGGTGTGCCAGGATGGAGAGACACATGTATGAAAACATTTTTGAATACAGAAGTTTAACCATAGTAAAAGAATCATGACAGATTGTGATTTCAGTCTGAGAGGAAAAAATAACAAAACTCTGGTTCCTACACAGTGTCTCACTGGAGTAGAAGCAGTTAAATCATGTGTATAAATAATATTCATAGCATGAAATGTATCTCCTTAATGAGAGATGTTTGTAATATAATTATTTCAATATGAACATTTAATTATAACACTGAATTTCTATTCAGTAGGAAAAATGGAAGGATACTTTATTGATGAGCTGTTTTCCTGCTGTCTGTCTTCCTTTAAATGTCCAGAAACAGTTTTCTTTACTTTATATGGAATCTACGGGAAACAATATTTATGCAAGAGGTGGTAGTGGAAATTGGAAAAAGAAACTTGCAGCTACTCCTTTCTCATCTTTTGATTCTTGATGCAGTATTCAGCCCATTTCAGTGAGAATAGACATAATACAGTGATACAAACTGACAAGAGAGCTGTAATAATTATGCAGGACTTGAAAAGCCTTGCATTTTCAGATGACAAGGATATAAAGGAAATGTTATTTAATGCTACATATCATGATTTTATATTCAGGGTAGGTGAATAATTAATGATGACTGAACAGTTAATGCTTGCATCTTTGACCGCAACAGAAAGAAAAGTCCTAATGCACATCTCAGAAACAAATTAGACTTAGGAATGCACCATTTTCTGACCTGCACATCAAAATGCTCAGTATGTTAGATTTTGAATAGTAGCTGTTCAAGTTAGTCACAGTGCACATTATAATTTATCCTAGCAAATGAGGATCTGGTGAAATCTGAGGTAGCTAATCGGTCTTTGCAAGGATTGTGCAATTTTTAACTGATATCTGCATTGTGTCTCTTCTGTGAAGTTATAAAAATGCCTGAATAAAAAAGGAACAGGAAGATCTAGCTAGATCTCCATGCTACTGCTGATATGCTGTGGTTACTTTTTTTCTATTATATTTTAACACATTGTCCAAATATCTCCAGTTTACCCATATCTGCTTTTTCCTAGTATGTGAATGTAATGTCCTTCAAGATTTCCTTGATTTTTTTTTTTTTTTTTAAACACAATTCTATAAATATAGAGCAGTGTAGGTGATGACTGCCATAGCCACCATTGTATGTATGCAGAAACCTCCTCGGGGTGCTTTCTGTTGCTTTTCTACCTCTGTTGTATACCCTTAGACCTTAATGTGACAGGATTATTTGAGGATAGTACACTCACTGAGACTTTAATAATGCTGAGCAGGCAAAATAAATTCCTAAAGCATCTTAAACATTTAATACATCTATGTATTAATTTACTTTTTTTTTTTAACTGTGAGGCAAAAAATACTCATTATTTGAATTGGCTTTACAACCTGCTGATATGTCTTCAACACCATTATGAACAGTTATTCTATGTTTCTGCTCTGGAATCGTCCTTCAGTAGATTCACGTTTATCTCAATTATGTTTCATTCTCATAGATATTTTTGTCAAGTCCATATTGAATTCCTATTGTTTTTCTTGTAAATGCTGAATTATTTTCCATCTGGATGATGTTCTCAGCTTTGCTTTATTGTGCAAAACCGTTGTTCAAAATATAGACCAAATCATAAAGGATCCCACTTGAAATGCTACCCTAATGTCTCCAAGAGTTCCAGGCTACGGTTGGAATCTAGATTTCCAGCCAGTTACGTATTCCTTATTCCCCCAGCTATATTTTTTTTCCCCTTCACTTAGAAAAATGTCATATGAGACAATGTCAAATATCCGACAGATTTGACTGGTTCTGTCCTTGAGAAATCATTCAGTTATTTCTTAGCTTAATTTCTAAAGGAAATTAGGCTTCTACCATCACAATGTGTCTGTTCTTCCTGATTAATAACCTCTTTTCAACCAAATTTGACATTGACCAGAGGGATAGAGATCTCAGATATAATTAAATCTCTATGCACTGCAGGGAAGTAAGCAGCTAGGTAAATGAAAAGTGCCTTTTATAAGATAGACTGAAGATTCAATTCATCAAGAAATTAGAGAATCCACTCAGGGTAAGTGCTACTAATCCCCTGACCTTGCTTAAATTTCAGCGAGTGTTCAATATATGGTGGACAACAGAATCTGGAGAATTTTATTCTGTATGAGAAATGATGCCTGCTTCTGATCCTAATCGTGTTTGAGTAAAGCAACTAATATTTTAGCACTATTGTTTTAAACAGAAAGATTAGCTGGTAGGTTTGCTATTTTTCAGATTCATATTTTTCCAAATTTTATATGACTGTTCATTCTTTATTTCTCTTAAAAGTTAGCTTGTAATGGCTGAGACGCTACTTGAGAAAATTTGTTAAAAATTCTAAATGTGGAGCTTGCCAAACAGTACCAATAGTTCAACAGTTTTTTTATTATTATTCATATAAATATGCTCGAATTGCTATTTCGCTGTTTTAGGCTGTTCTTTAAAGGAACCAGATAGTTGGCACAATTATATTTAGAAAAGCAAAAGTTATTTATATTGTGCCATGTCCATAACCTAACATGGTCAGAATAACATCACTTTCCATTTTTGAAAATTTTTATGTTCCTTTTTCTTGTGTTCTTTACCCACATTGCAGCCATTAGCCTCAGAGTTTTTTCCCTTCATTATCAATATTTCTTCTAAAGATTTCATAGAACCAGGAATAATTGAATTATTAAGCTTGGAAAAGACCACTAAGATAATCTAGTATAAATGTCAACCCATCACCACTATGGCCACTAAATCATGTCAGTCAATGTTACATCTACCCTTCTTTCATAAACTGCTGGATAGACTATTCCAGTGCATTATCTCTCTTCTGGAGAACAATTTTTTCCTAATATCCAACCTGAACCTTCACTGCTGCAACATAAGACCATCATTTCTCATCCTATGATGA
Organism: Gallus gallus; assembly: GCF_016699485.2. Classification (NCBI taxonomy): domain Eukaryota; kingdom Metazoa; phylum Chordata; class Aves; order Galliformes; family Phasianidae; genus Gallus; species Gallus gallus. Next base: position 19,509,813 of record NC_052536.1, on the reverse strand, counting down.
GCTACCCGGGAGAAGAGGCTGACCTTCACTGCAAGTTCTTTTCAGTTAGGTGCGGACAGTGTTAAGGTCTTCCCTGTGCCTCCTCTTCTCCAGACTAAGCAATCCCTGTTCTCCTTTAGCTGCTCCTCGTAAGACTTGTGTTTCAGACCTGTTGCCAGCTTTGTTGCCCTTCTCTGGATGTGTTCCAGGACCTCAATATCTGTGTTGTATAGGGCCCTAAAGTGAACACAGTACTCACAGTACAGCCTCACCAGTGCCAAGTATAGAAGGACAATCACCTCCCTAGTCCTGCTTACACTATTTCTGATACAAGCCAGGATGCCATACTGCTTGGCCGTACTGCTGGCTCATGTTTAGATGGATGTCGACTAATACCTCCAGATCCTTTTCCCCCCATGCAACTTTCTAGCTGCTCTGCCCTAGGCTGGTGTTGATGTATGGGGTTTTTGTGACCAAAGTGCAGGAGCTACTGCTTCGTCTTGTTAAAGCTCATACCAATTGTCCTCAGCCCATTGATCCAGCCTGCCCAGAATCCCATGTAGAGCCTTCCTACTGTCAGGCAGATCAGTGCTTTCTCCCAGCTTGGTGTCATCCTCAAACTCACTGAGGGCGCACTCAGTCTTCCTATCCAAATCATTAATAAAGATCTTATGCAGGGCTGGCCCCAGTACTGACTACTGAGGAGCACCGTTACTGACCAGAACTGGATTTAACTCCATTTAACGCTGCTCTCTCGACCTGGCCTTCCATTTATTGTTTTACCCAGCGAAGAGTGTCTGAGCCTTGAGATACCAGTTTCTCCAGAAGAATACTGTGGAAGGTAGTGTCAAGCGCTTTACTAAAGTCTAGGTAGACTACATCTGCAGCATTTTCTTCATTCACTAGATGGGTCACCTCATTTTAGGAGATCAGGTTGGTTAACTGGGACTGCCTTTTGTGAACTGATGCTAGCTAGGCATGATCCTTTATCGCCCTGCACAAGTGTGACAGCAGTCAAGATGATCTGCTCCGTGACTTCCTGCCATACCGTGGTAAGACTGGTAGGCCAGTAATTCTCTGGATCCTTTTTCCAATGTTTGTTGAAAATGGGTGTCACATTAGCAAGTCTCCAGTCATCTTGGATTTCCCTGGTTGATAGAAAGCAGTTAAGCAATCAATTCTGCCAGCTCCCTCAGTACCCTCATAATAGTGGCACAATATCTCATCACAGGTGACTGTGATTTCTTCAATAGATCCTGAAGGGCTTGCATATGGTGTTCTTTCTTTTCCTGTGTATTTGTAGAACCCATCCTGTGCAACCTTTGCAATATTCTAATGTTGCCACCATCTTTACCAATGTACTGAAGGGATATTTATCCCTGTATGCCATTCCCTGATTGTAATCCACTGAATTACTTGGATGAACTGATTGAGATACCTCTTCATTTTGAGGTGTGACAGCTATACAGGACCATCCAGAATGTGCCTTGTCTTTCATGACACGGTCACCACTGCTGAAATGTCACCCACTGCCTCACTGTGTACACATCCACTGTTTGGTCTCCATAAATGTTCTGCAAGCATCAATGAATGTCAATGAGTGCAATGTTTTTCACACAGTAATTAAATTCTCTGCCTTTGCTTTGTACACGCTTCCACTTTAGATGTTGCTTTGTCAGACTGCCCCACTGTTACCATCTGTCACACAGCAACAAAATTTAATGGAATATTGATGGGAAAGTTCAACATCTACTGATATACCACCAACATCCTCCTCTGACCTTGTGGGCCAGCATAACAAAACAGGAGGCATTATTTTGAGAGCAGCCCTCATGTTATTCTGCTGAAGCTGAGCTTGAGATAGAAGATAGAGGCATGTCTAGATGTACAGAATGAACCATAGGTATTCTTTTCCTGAGATGTTTTGTTTTGCAGAATGTTAGTTTCTGTAGGGTTTTATGGGTAGGGTGGAATTCAGTTTTGTTCATTTTATCACGGTTTATAACAGCAGCTGCACCAGGGATCAGCACAGAGTATTCTATAATGCTTTCCTTATATCTTAACCTGACTATGACACATTTCAGAATATGTATAGACAATAAGAAATCTTTTTGCTTAGGCAGTATATCTTGTACAACATAATTCATTCAGTGCTCTAATTTTCTGTTGTTACTTATTATCTACAACAGGTAACAACATACTGTATGCAAAAGATTCACTCAATTGTATGTTCTAATATTTTACCAAGCACAAAATTGGAAAAATCAAGTTCACTTGTTTTTGCACATTTCTGCTCAATTTCCTTATGTCTGAGGAAAGTTGTCTGTATAGCAAAAGGGCAGATGGAGCTGGAAAATTAGTCTGCAGAGCATGGCTAGTAGTGCAAGCTCCAGATCAGAATTGCATGCTGTTAAACTGTCCCTAAGTCCCCTTCTTACTTTCTTTCACAGTCTGCTGAAGTATGCATAATTTAGGAAGGAGACATTCTGGCATTTTGAACTAACACAAGCAGGAAGAAAACATTTGATTTTTGACTAGTTAAGTTAGCTGCTTCTAACATTGCCTTTTCATCCCACCAAAATACCTCTTGTTTTGCTCACAGAAAATGATTACTGTATCACCTAAAATTAAATACAGCATCACATAATAAAGGGGTAAAGAAAAAGCAACTTAACTGTTCCATAAAAGTTTACAAATCAAAGTACATATGCAAATGTGTCTAATAAATGCCTCCAACAGGCAACAAAGATATATTCCACAGCTAACATAATTTGGTAAAGTCTGTCTGCAATAGACAAAAATAAGCATTCAAGACCTTTGAGGGTATTTTTTTGTTTGTTTGTTTTTGAGGGTGAACAATGTGCTTTTATTTTCAGTTTCAGGTTTCTCATTTTTGTGTATGCATATTAATTCATAGCATTATTACTGAGATTCCCACTTAGTCATGTAGTGAATGGATTGTCCTGTTTTTTAAATGGCTTGGGCAAGGTAATTCTGTGCTTATGTATTCATCCATAGCATAGGCATCATGACCAAAGTATATTAGAAATGTCGGAGACAACTTTATTTGTCAGCTGCACTTCCCTCTAACTGCAGGTAACCACATCATGCAATCGAGAATGGATAGAGCTTTTTATTGAATGTAGTTCAACTAGTAGAGAATTTCTGACCGAAAAATCATATAATGCCTATGAAATCAGAAGTTTTCTACTTTCTTTTCCTTCTAAAACACAAATGTTCTTAGATTGGTACTGTTGGAGTAGATTGCCAAGTGACTCTTCTGCTGTTAAATTTGTATTCTCTATATTTAATAGCTAGCTAGATACGTGACCTTAGTAAGTCAGAACTTGAGTATGTGGTAGGATTTCCCTTTCTAATGCAGGCTTTGAGGATCCACATTGTTCAATTAAATTTGGAAATCAATTTTTTTATATTAGGAGATCCTTAATTACTCAAAAAAAATTTAAATGGAGTTATGTGAGTTTAAAATCATCAGTGAAAAGAGTCCATGGACATGGTTGTTAAAATTCTGAGCTTGACGGCCTTTGTACAACTTTTGTTAATTCTGTCTTCTGGAAACTGCAGTCCATCTACTGTATTCATACTATCCTTTTAATATTAATACTGCAAATGCAGAATGATGTTTGTATAACCATGAATGAAACTACTGGTGGAAGAGCATTTCTAGTTATCAGGCTTTTTGAGAGTCAAGGAGTATAGGAGTATATCTTGGTACCTTCTTGTGCTTTTCCTGACATAGACTTTAACTACCTCCGGCTGAATCTGTTGCTGCTATAGGAAACTTTCATATTAAATTTTTATGGAAGGAAATCTCATAGAAGAAGTTAGAATTCTCAAAAAGGTTTATACTTTGGAACTACTTACTTTCAAAATGAAGAAATGCTATTACTCAATCGCATATACTTTTTTGGAGCAGATTGATGTTAACTCTAGCAGATATGATCGAGTCTTATCCCTGACAAATAGAACTGCATGAAAAATATATAAGGAAGTGGATGAAGTTCTTCCCTTTACTCTCTGAGGAGTACGGCACCTCATTCATCACAAATGAGTGTTAAATTTGTTTTTAGCACAGCTTTATAAAATGATCCCATTTGTTTATTTACTGGTAGTAATCTGTGTCAGACTTTAGTGATAATGAGATCTCCAACTGGATGAGCAGGCTTCTGGCAGAATATTATGCATGCACACAAATAATGTCACCTGCAATAGCACCGTTTAGAACTTTATCAGTAAAATAAGTGCTTCCACACACACACATACACACAAATAAATATAGTTTTATAGTTAAAGCAGTTTACTAAAGAATATCATGTTTTTTTTACTTTCTTCTACTATTTGATCAGTTAAAATGACTGAAGCTAAGATGTAACACAGTATTACTAAATATTCAGAAATAATGAGTTTTCTCTATGCAAACTTGCAATTCTGAACTTGCATTCAACTGTCATTGTTAGTACATATATTTGTATGCATATATTTTCTGTTATAATATTTATATAAATGTAAGCTACATGATCAGACTGACAGGAATGTGGCTTAGCCAGGAATAATGTATTAGTAGCATTCATTCCTCCTCTGACCTGGAGCTGCTGCTTGGTCTCTGCTGAGCTTCAAGGTGTGAATGAGTGTGTAGAACATGCTGTGGCTTTGTAGATTTGGCATTTGGTTATGTGGGGAGTTGTGCTGGACTTATTCATTTTTTAAATTGTCAGTAATTCATGGGTTCTTCTCCAGTATACTTTTTACCTGGACTGTGTTTAGGTAAAGCAGAATCAGTCCATGCTCTCGAAAACCTGCCTTCAGAGGATCCTTGCAGCAGCACTTGCTAATACCACAAAAGCCCACCTGTATTAGGATATTGTATAAACTTACAGAGATTAATCAAGAGTAAAAACTTATTTCCTTCCCAGTGAATTGTTTTGTTCTTGGACAAAACAGAGCTCTGAATATGCTCTTGGCGCCCTGCAAATTAATAGAGTATAAAACATGCAGGCTTTGAATACACAGAAATAAAATCTTTGAAGAGATGCTGTGTGTGTTTCCTAGTAGATTATCAGCCTAGATAATCATTCTTGATTATACAAGCTCCTAACTTATTACACAATATCTTTCATGCTCTTTATTTGAAAAATGGAATTACACATTGAAAAGTGCTGGAAGCTATAAAAATAGAATGAATAATAGATCTAGATATTATTTGTACCTGAATTTATTTGGATCTTTTTGTAGGTGGATGTTTTTACTTTTATAGATCCAATTGCAGGATATTTTTCAGTATATTTCTCTGTGTTTTTCATGCTTCTATAATGGAACTCCAAAAGAAAACAGCAAAAACTACTGCATATATCCTCTAAAACATTCTATAGGGATGCATATTTGTATAACATTACATTTTGAGGGATCTATTCTTTTTATGTCTAAACATTTCACAAGCTTTGTCTCTCTACCTGCACGTTAAGAGCTCATTAAGCTACAAATGAGGTTTATAGAGTCATATTAATACAGATGACCTGGAGTATGCTAGTGAAAATAACTCGAACTAAGGAGCACTGAATTTAATCTGCAGAAATGATTCCTTCTCACAGATTTGTGAGACTGTTTTATTCTGCATAATGTCAGTGGGAACTGCATGTCCAGCCTGACTTACCTCTTTGAAGATCCATATACCTGCTTGTTACAGACCTGTTCAAGAAGTCATCTGTCATGGCTCTGAATCCTCTTGAAGGTCATGAGAGTTAAGGAGTTCCCAGTAGCACCTCTGATCTTTCTGAGGGGCTGTCAGTGGAGGAGGACGTACTTTTCACGGCTAGTGAAACTACAGCAAAGTAGTAAAACTGAGGACCTTCTCAGATTTCTGGTTTCAGAGTTAACGTTTCCTTAAAAGTATTTCCAAACTGTTTTGGGTTATCTGTGAACTCAGGTATGACTAAACTGGAAATATTTGGATAATATTCAGAAACATAAATGTTGACACAGCTTTCGCTATGACAGAATTCTGACATCATTAACTCTGTTCAGAAACAGACTGACCTGTGGATACGCTCATCATACAAATAGATTAATATTATAATGCTTGTGTGTGCAGATCATGAAGGAATATAGTCTTATAGAAAGAAAAGATATTTTGTTAATGACTTTTTTTCAGTTGGTTCTTCATTGGTAGTATTGTGAAATGAGACAATTTTGTATGGTTTTAATGATCCTAGGTGATAGAAAAAATACATTTAATACATTTAATACATTTACTAGTTCTTCAGGTGAGATCTGTCAGAACTTTCAGAATATACTTGATTCTGCATTTATATGTGCCTAATTTAAAGGTTTTGTGGAGTGTAATGTAAGTGCATAAGATTTTGTTCTCAATCTATGTATGCTTCAGGGTTTTCTCTCTCTCTCTTTTTTTTTTTTTTTTTTTTTTTTTGCTGGTGATGTGCTGCTTTTTAAAGCAAGTCAACAATCAAGTAGAATTAGAAAATCTACAAAAGTTTGTCATGTAATCAGAAAGCTACCAGGTCATAAAGAAGTTAGCTGTTAGTACCAATAGCATATAATGCGATTCCACATGATATTAGCTGATTTATAAAAGTTTTCTTTAGTACATTAGTTTAACTAATGCTTTTTAAAGTATTTCAAAATATATTAAAGGTTTTCTTATCTATCTTGGCCCTTTAATGCAGTAATTACTGATAAGAAATGATAAGAAAGATCCATGCAAATAATCCTCACAAATACAAATCTCCCTTTCCCACATTCTGTTTGGAAACCTGAATAAATTAGTGTGAACAATGTGAACAAAGTACAAAATATTCTCCACAACAAGTGGGCTGGAATTTGTTATATACACATGAAATACAAGATTTTTCGTCGTTTCTCACTTTCATGTCACCAAGAATTTAGCTTTTAAATGGAGAATTATAACCTTTTATTTCCAGTATTATTCAAAATTTACAAATTTTCAACTGACTTGTACAGCAGGATATTGCATATTTCTTGTGAAAGGATGATAGAAGCTAGAGCTGTGAGAACTATTTCAATATAAATGGTTCTCAGTGGCAATGCCTACATTAAGTAGGCCATGTCAGTTAATACTGCAATTTGTTGATGTGGCTAATGATAATTCAATGCCATTAGGGTTCTTACAAGGGCAGTGGATGTTTAGCAGATGCATTGCAAGTAGAAGGCATTCTGGTATCATTAAGTGGGGAAATCACAGCGGTGCAATATAGAAGGCTTTGTTAAATGGAATATGATTCAATGTTTAAATTGCATAATCAGAAATTGATCTACCAGTCTAAATGAAACAAATATAAAACAAACCAACAGTAGCCAATTCCATGCAGTTGCATGTTTGCATCAAAGCGCTTGTCAGAAGCAACTGTTATTTATGTTGGAGTAGACAGAACACTATGGTGAAGTAATCTTTGAGCAACATGTCTGAGTGTTGTGACACAGAAGGGAGCCAGCGCTACAAAAGCTATGCTTTGAGCTTAGTGTTGGATTATATGCTCTTCAAATATTGCTCCTAATTGAAATTGCTTCATGAGCCTATGAAAAACTTGCAACTTCATTAGTGGTAACTTCAAGGCAACCTAATTTCTACTCCAAAGTTATGTACTGGAATCTAGATTTTGTTCTTTATCAGTAGTGTTTGGGGTTATTTTAAATAATATAACTGTTATTTTCATTTAGTCAAATACAATTTTGTCAGTCCCTGGTGAGATAAAACTGTTCTCTTAAACAATAAAAATAGTGCTAGTAAACATGCTAGCACATAGTTTGCAAAGTGTAAAGAGTTTTGAACAAATGTTAAGTTAATCAAGAGTGTTTCAAAACAAGTAACCAGTAAGAGACGGTGAAGTAATCATAGATATCTGTAGTCAAGTTATTCCTTTTGATGTGTCCATGCACTTTTTAAGTCTTCAGAGTTGGTTTCAATAAACACCAGGATAGTTCAGAAAGACAGTGATGTTCATGATATGTAGACATGGCCAGATAGATTCTGGGGTTGGTTTTCCTTCTTTCCTCAGAATACTGGTGACTGTCAATGCCTGGCTTACTAACTGCAATAGAGCAGGTTTATAGGGGAGTGCAGTAATCTGCTTCTGGGTTTTCCAGTAACGTCTTTCTGCCTTATATTTCCAACAACAAAAAAAAATTATAATTAAAAAAAAATCCTTTTTTTTTAATAACCTCATCTATTTCAGTGCAGAAGAGTTTCGTCTCCTAGCATCTTCTGTGTATTTCATGCAATCCACTTGTAGGCTTTACACTGTTAGGCTATTTTTTAAGTGGCATAATCTTCTATGCTGTCTGCCTGAAGTGGTATTTATTCAAGGACTTGTTTTCAGTTAAGATTTATTTAACTCTAAACAAAGCTGAACTGCCAAAATTATACTCTTTGCATATCATAGTTAATTGAGTTGATTTATTCTTGCCTTAAATTCTGAAATCTATAGTTTCAGCAAACATTTCATCATTTGCAGCAGGTTTTTTAGTCCTTGTATTAACAAAGTTAATCAATTGAATGTTGCTACACCTGAATGCTTGTGCCAGCTTGATATTAAATTGTAGTGGTTAGTTTTTTCAAACTAACACTCTAAGAAACAAAATGCTTTTGTTGGAGAGAGCCTTTAACATATGTTTTCAGTGTGCTGTATGTTTTTCTAACATCTACAGTAAGAGACCATCTAATTTGTCATACTTGTTAGCTGTAGGGATTGAATTCCAAAGCAACTGTTTTTTGTATTTCTATATTACAAATTATAGGATTTGCAATATCGTAATCATGTTGCAAAGCCTGAGAATCTAAACAGATATTGAATGAGGATGGGAAAGGAAGCTGGGAAAGATATTGTGAGCCAGATGCCTCTGATCTACATCTTTCTTCTGAAATTCTCTTACTGGCAGTTAAGAGCATCAGGTGTTCTGTTTAGGAGCCTCCTGTTAGGTGGCAGCTGCAACCAGAGTGATGTTCAGGTTACTGCACCTGACTGCTCAGCTGGAAAGGCAACAGCATGGTGCCTAAGATGTCCAAGAAATCTGACTGAACCCCAAGTAGCATTTGTAGCTTAAAAAGACAGTGCTTTTGCTATGTTAGTTTAGAAGGGTTAGGTTGTGAAGTGCAACTACTTTAGGGAGTTAACAATAAATACAGTTCTGAATGGTTTTCGATTAAATGTCAAAAAGGCTTTTCACTTAAGCAAGTTAAAAGTGATTTGGTTCATTTCTATTCCATAATAAATAAATAGGAAAAATATTGCAAAATTTTGTAGTAAAAACTCACACCATCTAGTCTCTCTCACAACATGTCTATAAATACTTGAGCCAAATGTGTCCAATGTACTCTATCTAAAACTTCTCAAGTTCATACAGTTTACCTTTGTAAATTACCTTACTACTTACATGTGTACTACATAAGCCCACCTAACCAAGAGAAATATATCTCTATCCTACACTCAGATAAAAGCCATATCACAAGGAAAGAAACAGTAAGAAACAACTCTCTTAACTTTTCTGTTTCCAAGGATGCTGTTTGAGCAGATTCCCTTCTCAAGGGATGTACTGCATACCTTCGAATAGCCTCTAGAGTAAAAACCTGAGTTTCTCATCAAGAAACAGAAGCAAAGAGCTGGTGTAAATTTTCAGTATATCATGTGTCCTAAGCATGAAAAACATATAAGATGCTGTTGCTGGTTTCTCAGATTCTTTAAGTTCTGTAGTTTAGGTATTGCCTGGTCTCTTAAGACAAGCAGCTTCCTTTTCAGCAAACTTTCTTTACTTTTTCACCTAAGCACCTTTCATTAGAATCTTTTCTTTAGCACTTTCCAGGAAAAAGCATTTTTTTCTGGTGTCGATCAGTGAAGTGAAGGATATTTCTGAGGTGAAATGCAGTAGGGAGGCAGCAACTGTTGTTCACCATGAGTAGAGAACAGATTCAAACTATTTAGACATTTATACCCACGTACATGTTCATATGTTTGTAAATTCATAGAATCATAGAATCTTCAGATCCTTTGAAGAGACCTTCAAAAATCATCTAGTCCAACTGTCCTGCAATTAACAGGGACATCCACAGCTCGATCAGGTGGTTGCTCAGGGCCATGTCTAGCCTGGCCTTGAATGTCTCCAGGGGTGGAGTTCCTACATCACTTCTGGGCAGCCTACGTTGTAAAGGACTTCTTTTTTTTCTTACATCCAACCTAAATCTACCATCTTTAAGTTTTAAAGATTGTTGCTGATAGCTGTTATTTAACATCAAGATCTTTGATACAATAAACACCTTTGCTCATTACCTTTGTTGCTAGTTTTCATGACCAGCACACTTTCCTTGCCTTTTCCAGCCAATATTACCCTTTTATAGAATGGATTGGGTTGAAAGAGACCTGAAAGAACATATAATCCAATCCTCCCTGTCGTGGGCAGGGACACCTTCCACAAGGTGCACAAAGCTCCATCCAGTCTGGCCTTCTTTCTTCAGAAAGAATGAATTACTTCTTCATAGGGCTGTAAAATGCCTTTGCCTTTATCCATCCTTTGCACAGCCCTCTGCACTGCAAGCTGCCATTTGCAGTAGCAGTAGTAGAGGATGCAGCATTTCTCTGGATGCTGCTTCTTGGAAGAAATCAGGACACAATGGAATTCCAGAGCTTATTCAGAGAGGATGGCAGCACTTTTGGTGTTGAGCCTAGTCACAAGGTCTTCTCTACAGCATGAAGGAAGATAGGATTGAATTTAGATAAGTGAAGAAGATGGAGCTGCACTGACCAAGAGACACCCTTGTGGCTTGGTGTTTCCCTGGTGAGCCTTTTGGACTGCTTGGGTGAGTCTCTGGTGCCTTTACAGGCTCAAGTTGGGAGTGTTTTACTTCTCAGAACTGCCTCGAGCTCTGAGAGTGTTGCCAAATCGCAGTCAACGCAGGCTATATCCTGTTTAATTGTTTTTCCTTCTACTATTACCTTTCCTTGAAGAACAATGTATGTGTTAGATGAATGCAAAAGAGTGAAGATGAGGTAGTTCTTCTATAATCAATAGTGAAGTTGGAGTGAAGGTATTAGAGAGCCCTTTGGGCCACATTAACATTTGTTATGAAGCTGCCTCTTCCTTCCTTCCTTCCCTAACATTAGCGAAGGGATCGTCTTTTCCTTTTCTGCAAGGAAATATTTGTAGCTTTGTAATTCTCTCTTCAGTCTCCTTTACCACTGTAAAAGACTTTTATAATATCTTTGAAGCCAATCTGTCCCCAGGAGGTGCTTAATTTGTGTTTAAATTCACCCCCAAGTAGACAGTATTGGTTATTTTATGGAGTTTTTGACTCTTTCAACAGCTATCTTTGTTGCATTTGTGGAAGCCTCTCATCACAGAGGAGAAAAGGCTCTTGTCTTCCAATGAGCTCTTTGGCTTTTCCAGAGCAGTTGTGTGTATACATTGGTGGGAAAGTTAGTAAAATTGGATTTTAACAACACTGGTTTGAAGCATATTACCATACCTAAGTCACTGACTTACTAGGGGATGACAGTGTTTCTGCTTTCTAAGCCAGATCACCTTTCATAGATTATAGGAAAAAAAAAATGGTTCTGAAATGAGTGTGTAACAAGAAACAAAAACTTTTGGGGGAAAGATTCAGAGAAAACTCATAAGAATAAAATTTATAGCTCAAGGAACTGAGTCTGTGATTTCACTTTGGAAATGTTATTTGATGCTTTTCACTTTCAGTGTGCTGTTGGATGTATTAATGAGAGAAGATTTTCCCCCAACCTGCATGGATCTTTCATTAAGATTCTCATGTAGTACTGGAGAATAATGTAAGGGACCAAAGGTTAAAACTTCAGCCCAAAAATGCAGTCATGTTTTTGTTGCTTCAGCAGCAAATTTGCATAATGTCACAAATTCCTAGGACAAGGAATCCAAAAGACTGATTTATAAAAGCTGGCTACAAAGCAAGCAAGAGTCTATTTGTGTGAAACAAATTGAAACTGACCCTTAAAATCCAAAGGACTCTTTCCAATATTGCTGTTATCTGCAAGCTACGCATTTGCAGCTAGGGAATATTTGAGAAGTGGATAGGATTAAGTGCAGCAAATGAGCCCCAGAAGATGCAGCACTTAGCTTAAAGCTTCAGGAAGGAGACTTCCAAGTATAATTGGTGGAACCTAGTTTGTTATTTATCTGTGACAACCTTTCATATGCTGGCCACTCACTACACTGAGGAGAAGAAAAACAGCAAAATTCTTTGTTTCAAAAATAACTCAGTTCAGGCAAAGAATGATATCAGAGAGAGAAATGTACGTCTGCTCTTTAGAAATAGTAGTATCTCTCCAGCTGATAGAATCTGAGAGGTGCCTGTCTTCTACAGAGCGAAAACCAGGTATTTGCAGAGGATTATTGATCCTCATTGTCATCTCTGCGTAATTGGACTGGATCTCCAGACTTTGTTCATCTGTGTCAAGCACTTTTTCTGTAGCTCTTAGCTCAGGTGATTTTCCTCTGAAATAAGTATCAGTAAAGCTGTTCTTCCTCCTGCGTACCATTGAATTATAAGCAAATAAGTTCTGAGACTGAAGGCTCCCTTCATCACCTGAACAATTTTCAGGGCAATTTGAATTTCACCCTATAGCAGAGGATCTCTAGAGAATACTGTTGTAAAGTGTTACTGATTAGGGAGAAGGCCACTGCCATATAGACTTGTGAGTAGTACATGCAGAGATGAAATCCTCACAAATGTTCTTTGTGATTCTAAGTACTTCCTCCAGGACTCTGAATGCTGAATTTTCTGAAATAAAGGTGGATGGTGCACAAGGAACAGAACAAGGGTGGGAACATGTAAGAAATTACAAAGAATTTATCTAAGAGAAAGTAGACAACAGTTTATAACATGTAAAATGGAGGAGGAGGGAGGAGAGGCAGATTATAATGTGCCAAATCAATAATTTATCAGTTTGCAAGGTATGAAAGTAACACATTATCATGAATTTTAACTTGAAAGCTCTTTTTAAAATGTTTTGCAGGTTCCCTCTCACAACTAAAGACATGATGTAATGCAAATTTTGCAATAAATGTTTCCATTTAGAATACATGTTCCTATGCAGATTTTGTTTGAGCTATTATTTTTGTGTGGAAAAGCTGCTGAACTTCACCTCCACAGTTATGAGAATGTGACGTACTGGATGAAACATATTATATTCCAGGAAAGGCAGCTGTAAAATATATTGGGTGCTAATTGTTCTGCTGTTGAGAATGTTTATTGTGATATGATAGAATTATGTTGGTATGTTTTCTGTTCTTTACTTAAGCAAAATGTATATTCATTTGGCCTGTTTGACACCACATGGAGTTCCCTGTTAAAATGAATGTTGCTAGGCTGTAGGGATGTTTGAACGACAAGATGTTTCTTGTAGTACAAGCTGTCATTAATAGCATTCTGTGCATGTTCTGGCATAGGCCAGGAAGTGACAATAGATGTACATTTAGTGATGAAGAGTCATTATGCGTTATGTGTTTAATTCCTTACATAGTGTTTCACAACTTTCAAAAAACTTTGAGTACTCCTGATGGATGAAACCCCTCTGTTACTAAGGTGAGAACCATGAGTATTATCCTTGTAGCTGCAGCACAAACTGTAAATAGAGGCTTTTGGAAGGCTATTTTTAATGTCTGTTCTGGCCTTCAGTTTTGTTTGTCAGAGCTGCAAGTTAGCATTGCGGTCATTGCTGCAATAAAGTGATGCTTTTGTATGAGTGTAGCAGTGACAGCTTGATGGAGAGTGGTGACTATTGAATTTGTAGTAAAAATCAATAAGAGAGTCCAAATTTCCAATCCAGATAATAAAAATGTCATCTATAAATCTTAGGTAGAGTGTCGTTTCAGTGATACAATTATTTAAGAATTGTTATTCATTGTAGTTCTTGAAAAGACTGTCATAATGCAAAGGTGGATAAGAACTCTCCAGAGAGAAGGGTGTTTTAGTTAAGTTTTGCAGATGGCTGTGGATTGAGCGCTATTCAGTAATTTAATTGATTAATATAGGTGATGGAATAGAAAGGATGGGTGTTCTCTGTTTGGTGCAGATGTAAATAGTATTAAACTATTAAGATCTGTAAGACTTCTACAGAATTAGAATAAAAAAACCTAACAAAATTGGAAAAAGAGTTTTTCAAAACAGAATTTAATTTAAAAAGAAGCACGGGAGTTTGTGCTTAGAAGGAAACAATGGTTTGCACAAATACAAGAGGAGGAAAAATCTGTTTAGAGAATGAAGAATGACAGAAGAGACCAGGTCCGGGTGTTGGGTGGTTGAGGGGGAAAAAGAAAAGAAAGGTGGGGAAGGGTGAAAATTCTTCAAGTTAAGATTGAGTTCTGCTTGGCATTAAAATCAGGAAAAGAGGGATCACGGATGTATACACATCTTAAAAATATAGGTTTGCACAATTTTGGTAGGCAGCAGAAATACAATTCAGTTATGTATTTCACTTTTCAACCATCCTATTTCTAGATTTGGCATTGAACTATCATATTCCTTGTTGTGTAAATATGTTCAGTTGTCTCTAGAGACAGTTTATTGCGGGTAGTTTTTAAACATAAAATAAATCACTTAAAGATCTGAGGTTCTAAACTTCATGAATTCTTTGGTTTACATACTTGATCTCTTGACCTTTTATCTTTGTGGAGTAAAATTATCAGTGCAGTCAGTCTACAATAATTGTGTATAATGAAAACCTTTGGCCTTAATATAACAGTTTCTCCCTATTTCTCACAATCACACTCAGATTGCATTAATTGTTCATTTAGATTACTAATTCATCTCTAAATTTTTTTAACACAATGAATCACTTTGATAAATAAGTAGATTATATATGAGCAGTTTATGATAGCAAAGATTCTTGAAGTGAATTATTCAATGTTTTCATGTTCAATATCTCTACAAATGTTCATAAATGAGTAAATTGTTTATTGTATTTATATGTGTATACACTCTATAGCTTATTAAACCAGAATTGTTCCATAATTGCTCAGTGACTGCAATATTTATATTTTAATCTATGTTGGATTAATCATTACTGGTAAACAGTTCTTGCATCATGTGTGCTGTAATTCCTCAAACGGGACGGGGGTGGGGGCGTAAAAAAAAAAAAAAAAGTGGTAATGGCTCTTTTATGTTTTTCTTTACATTTGTTTGTGCGGCGTGCTTAGTTCTGCATTATAGACTCTTACTGCCTCTGTGTCCATACTCTAGATTGATCAGCAATGGCCTACAGCTGTCTGAAGCCCACTGCCACAAGCAGCTTCCCACTAGCTGAGCAGCTTAGGAAAAGATTTCTTGCTGGTATGAAGTATGTGAATGGAAGGAGTATTTAGGGATAAAGAAAACATCATAAACTTCCAAAAATCCTAACTAATCTACTTTCAAAGTACTTAATTTTCCTGTACATTTTATTTTTTGTGCTGCTATTTGTACAGTTCCATTGTACACTGGAGATAGGATTCACAGATAAATGAACCTGGCTTGACTACTTCTTAAGATATCATCAAATGAGTATTTAATACATTAGTTTCAAAGATCTTGAGAAATTTCTATGTTCTCTGTGCCCAAGTCTACTACAGATTTCCTCTCACCAACATGAGGAACATCACTGTGTACAGAGAACTTCATCCACAGTAGGAGAGGTGCAGATCAGGGGATTTGTACCTATGTTTTCTTCTGAGTGTTATTTAGTTTAGCAAGATAATTGTATCCCATTTCAAACCTGTTACACCATGTAGGTGTGGGATGAATTTGGGTTCTCATCACAAAATTCATTGTTATTAATGGAGGAAGAAACATTTGAAAAGTGTCCAAGAATTATGAATGACCTTACATTTTAAGATAACTTGCAGTCATCAATAATAATATGATGAAACAGTTTTCCAGTAGAAGTTAGGTTAATTTAAAAAATAAAATAAAAATTGATACTAAATTGACACAATTGATAAAATAATTGTTAAAATTAGAGCTTTCTCAGTTTGTGAAAGGTGGTATCTTCAGTGCAGTTGCCTCTAGTAGCAGAGAGGTCACATAATAGCTGTCATCTCTTTCCTCTTTCCCAAGCTTGATGTATATAATTGTTTGGTTCTATTTTCAGAGAAAGCAAGATTTTTTTTTTCCTGCTTTTTAATTTAAAATCTTCTCTAACAGCACCAAAATGCAGATTCCCATGACTTCTAATTAAGAAGTCCTCAAAGTAATAGTGACAGTGTCATTTCAGTCTGCCGGATAGGAAGTGTTGAAATGATTACTATGCAAAATACATAAGCAATGCATAATTCTTTTAATATATTGTCCCTACTCAGTGGTGAGGATTTCTGCTTTGGTTATGGCCTGTATATGGCCATATTAGGCTTTAAACTAAACACACTAGGTGAGGATAATCTACCTCCTGAAATCAAAACAAATCCTGCATGTGATACTAGTACAGCAGGATTCAGAAGGTGAAGATTCATGCTTTTCATACAGATTATCATAACTATTTGTTCTCCTACTCACCTCTCCTTTTGCTTTAACCTTAACTTAAAGATTTTTCTGTTTATCATCCATCTTGGTAGTACAGAGTTGCATATAGTAATTTTGGTATTCTTATTATAGAAAGATTATTATTTTGGTAGTGATATACTTCTTAATTTTTTTTACAATATACTTGGCTACTGGAGTTATATCTTTGGTTAGACTCCGAATCTGAGTGATCCAGTGACTTTCATTTTTATCTTCTTGCACCTTACTTTTACTACTTTTGTTTGTTGCTTGTTCTGCTTCAGGTACAAGAAATCATCTCATTCTAATCTGGAAAAATCTGCTTTCTTGCATTACCCAAGCAACAGTGTCACTTAAAATACTGCAGAAAATGAGAAAGATTTTCTTCTCTTGCCGTCATTTTCAGTTCAGTTCTACCTCAAATCTTTCTTACCATACCAGTATGCCATTGTGGATTATGTGAATCTGTACCTGTACAGATAACATCCAGTCTCTTAAGGATAGTAATTGATTCTCTTCATTTGTGCATTTGTGGATATGATTTACTCACATTTTTAATTTTTTTATTCACCATAAAAATCTTGTTACAGATTTGAATAGACTCAGCTTAACATTTCAGTTTATACTATAGTTGGAAACATTTCTAGAAAGTGTATCAGTGTATATAGTTATAAACAGAGTGAAAAGGATTATATAGGAAGTCTTTTTTTTTTTTTTTTAATAAAAACTTACCACCTTAAGCAGGTGGTAAAAATATAAGTCCGAAAAATCAACTTTCAAGCTGTGTATTGAAGTGGTATCAGCTTTGGATCTTCCTTTCATATTCATAATAAATATAGTGTCTACTTCCTCTCACCAATGACATGCAACAACCCAAATGTAAAAAGAGAAAACATCTGCTATTTAGTTTAAAATAAAGAACAAAGATACTTCAACTTGATTTTAAATTTAATTGGAGATCTACATGTAATTCAGTAGTTTCTATGCTTGGAAACAGGAGTAATTGACTGTTTAAGTCATATATGTAACTAAAGCATAAAATTAGTGAACATGTGTTTCTCACTGCCTTAAAATATATATTAAAAAACAACAAATGAAGCTCTATGTGTGTTATTTTAAACAGGATGCTGAATATTTAGTCCTGATTTCATATATAAATGTTAACTACTTAAATAGAGTAAATGCTTGCTTTTTTGTGTGTGTGATAGAAGTATCAAACTTTTCCATACAGCACATGTAATACTGTAATGAATAATTTCCGGACTTAATACGTAACGCTACAAATACTGTGATTTTTGCAAAGGAGAATTTTGGGAAGCGCCTATCAAGAAAGTTGATTGATTTTTTTTTTGTTTGTTCTAGATATTTCATGTGCCTGAATGAAAGAGAATTAAGATAGTAGTGTAGTGGGACAAAAGATAGCAATGCAATTATGAAAGCTATGCTTTTTTCTTCCTTGTTTGTAAAACTGATTAGTAAAATTTCAATATACTCATGCATCAGTGGTAATGTTATCTGATGTAAGTTTTATGTGTATGGCTGAAGTGTATCATATGACCAATATTATAAAAGTTTGAACTGCACCATCAAATGGGAAATGCTTAGTTTCTAGGTGATGTTAAGTTCCATTTCATATTTCCTACTTGTGTCTTAGTATGTGTGTGTATGTACATATACAATCTCAGTCTGTGCACATATGACTTTTCTCCCTTTTTTAAAACAAGATTTTCTCTGCTGTTATGTGAAACACATACACTGTCAGAAGGATTAACAAGGAAAACTGTTGAAAAATAGAAAAAAACAAAATGCCTTTGCACTAATCTTTTAGTTACTTTCATGACAGTAATGTTTGACTGTTGTGAGAGGTAGACAAAAAAATAAACAAGCTTCAGTAATTTTCATGTGTAAATTGACAGGATCTCTTTAAATTAGAACTCATATTAATTAGTTTCTGCTGTCATATAGCCAAAGAAAGTTTTTCATTCCCTTGGCACATAAAGGTTTAATGAGAGATTGTCTGCTTGAATGAGCATTGCCAGAAGTCATTAAATGCTCCCTATGCATCTTTTTTTTTTCTTCTTCCTGAATAAACAATTCTAGATGCATTCAACTATCTATATAATATATTTTTCATGGACCATCCCTTATACTACAGAATACTGGGCAGTCTTAGGTATCCTATCATCCCTTCTGTGGAATTAGATGCGAGGAAGTCCTTTAAGGCAGTTAACACAGCTGTGCTCGAACATGTTAGAAGCTTGTCTTGCTTTTTTCATTCTGTTTTCCAGTTATCCTGTCGCTTACTGTCAGAGAAGATTGATTCAGGTATTGGTGTAAAGTAGTGTCAAGCTCCTTTTTAGCTATCTAAGTTTGGAAAAAGCAGATATTTGTCCAGTTTTCTTTCACATTTTATAACTACTTCTGCGATAATGTCAGTAATTCTGAGAATGTTTTGTAGGCACTTCATTAGGCTGCTTGTTATCACTGACTTTCAGTTCTCAAATTTTTCTACAGTACTATAGTGCTGCAATTATAATTGCATCAGATAGTTTTATCTCATGCTGAAGGATTTGTGCTTCATTCTCCAGATGTCCAGAGCATGTAGGTGCTTCTCATATTCATGCATTTCATTCCTCATTTATGTCCCTCTCAGTTCACAGTGGTATTCAAATATATAAGGGATCAGGCAGAGATTTTGCTGCTGCTGCTCAATGAATACAGTTCTCTTGACCTCTTCTTCAGTTTGGAAATAGGCTCTTCTTATGAAAGCACATTGAGTGTCTTGTCCTGGGCAGCCAGCGGCAGAGGTCCTCCCTCAAAACTCAAGCCCATCTCTACTGTAAATGCACTGATTTTGTGTCTGAGGAAAGCAAACCTGCAGTAAGGTTTATATTGCTGACATGAGAGGATGTTCACCATCGTTCCGCTACTCTGAAATCCTCTCAACTCTGTCAGGCTTCACTGTGTGTAGGTCCAGAAGAGGTCACGTCAATGTCTAGTCTCATTCCTGCCTATTACAGTACATTGCAGTTCACTCAGCTAACCTTTTTGAAACAAAGTTTATGCATTCACATAAGTGCATAAATTCATAATTCAAGTATGTTGAAATACAAATAATATATATTTGTAATGAGGTATATCTAATTTATTTTTCTGGTAAAAATTAATATCTGAAGCCTAACTTTAAACACAGTGGATAGAAGCAAGTATTTTGCTTCCAAATATCTGTCTATCTTAAAGATGATAAGAATATGTAATAGAGAGAGAGACTCTGGTGTCTTATATTGAGAAAGCAAGAATTTTGAAGTCACTTTCTAGCTAAGACACTGATTTTGACAGAATAAATTCTAAGTCTTCTGTTCTCTCTTCTCATCCATCAGTAGTACCTGAAGAAACAGGAAGAAAGCAAAACAAAAAACAAACAATTGAATGTTAAGATGCAAGGCATTTGATCAGGTGTGGCTTGCAAAGCTTTTTGTAATGATCTAAATATCGAACATATCCTTTGGATCCAGAGATGCTGCTTACATATTTATCATCTGAAATAACAGGAATGCATGTGAATGATTTTTATTCTTAAAATCATAGAGTCATAGAATGTCTTGGGTTGGAAGGGATCTTTATGAAGATCATCTGGCTACAACACCCTTGCTATAGGCAGGGACACCTCACTCTAAACCAGGTTGCTCACAGCTCCATCCAGCCTGGCCTTGAATGCTTCCAGGGAGGGGGCGCTCACAATCTCTCTGGGCAACCTGGTCGTGTGTGTCACCACCCTCACAGTGAAGCATTTCTTCCTAATATCTAGCCTAAATCTACCCTCTTCCAATATAAAACTATTTCCCTTTGTCCTGTTGCTACACGCCCTTCTAAAAAGTCCCTCCCCGGCTTTTCTGTAGGCCCCTTTCAGGTACTGGAATGTCACTATAAGGTCTCGTTGGAATCTTTTCTTCTTTCTGAAGAGCCCCAGCTCTCTCAGCCTGTCCTCATAGGAATGGTGCTCCAGCCCTCTGATCATCTTTGTGTCTCTCCTCTGGACCTACTCCTACAGTTCCATATCCTTCTTGTGCTGCGGGCTCCAGAACTGGACGCAGAATGAAAAGTTATAAGAACATGTACTATTAAGGTACTGCTATAATTTTGAGATTTGTTAAAATCTATACCAAACTTGAAATGAGTTGTTGAACCTGATAATCAAAACACTGTTGCTCATAAAGTCAACAATTATTGGAATTGATTTACCAAATTTATCTTAATGAAACTAGTTCTGATTCAGGCTTCAGAATCAGAAGAATTTCTTCACCAACAAAAATGAGCTGGTCTGTAACAAAGCAACATTAGCTAAGATTCTCTAGAACGATCTACTGATATTTTGAATATATATTTATAAATTTTAGAAATTTCCATCTAGTTTCTGTCTGAAATAGAAGAAATTGATTTTTCTAAATAGGTGAATATTCAGCATCTGATATTTAGACTACCATGATAATACTTACAGGAAGTAAAACTCAGTTAAGTCCAGGTCTAGCTACCACCCACTCAGTCAAGTTTCAAGCATGTTCTTAATCTAGAAAGCAGACAAGCTAGTAGATGCTGACTGTGGAACATCTGAACATATGTTCAGGCTCTTCTGCTTCTGGACTGAAATCAAGAAAACAGTGAAACTGGACTCATGAGTAGTCCATGTTCTTCTCCCCTGTGAACACTGAGCTGTACTGAAGTCAGAAATATAGATGAAAAAATGCATAATTAAGGCAGCTCTCTTCCACAACTGCACTTTATCAAGTTTCAAGTATAAAGAGAACACTGTCTTAAACTGAGATTTCTTCAGAAAGAGCTTCTTCAGGAAGCAGCTAATACCTCTTAAGGTCTTCATAAGTATTCTTTCATTTTACTGAGCCAGAATGTTTCAGACATTTTCATTGTGTAGGAAACCTGGTCTACTCTTTGCAAATTACTTTCTTGTGTGGTATGATAGCATTTTAAGTAGGGGAAGCTGTATTACTCAGGAAAATCAAGTTCAGCAAATGCATTTGCTTGCCTTGAGAATTTAACTTTTGCATTTACAAGTAAGTGGGACAATACTTAACGCGTGTAAAACCGAAATACATCTGTTTTTTCTAGTGCAATAGCCTTCAATTTGTCACTAGAATACACAGAGAATGATGGCCCTTGGGAACTGCACTAGTATAGTTCTTTTAAAGACTGTGAACAACTAGTTGATGCCAGCATTGACTTGACTTCTAGATGGATCATCAACAAACTTACAACTGAAACATTTGTCATTTAACGAACACAACAGTAATAACTTCTCTTGCAATAACAAATCATTGAATCATTAAGGTCGAGTAAGAGCTCTAAGACCATCTAGTCCAGCAGTATGTGAAACAGATCTTCTTTTCTCTACTGCAGATTCATGATTCTCAATTACTTCTTCAAGATGATAACACATGCACTATAGAGGACATCACACAAATATGAAGAAGCAAGAACTTTTATGAAATACAGATAAAATGAGAAGCATTATCAGCAAAATATCTGTCCTGATGGTTACTGTATTCCTACTCCCTTATTGTTTACATTTGAATAGTTTGTTGCTACTCAGTTTGCTGTTGAAATTTCAGTTGAGATATTTTCCCTACCAGTTGCAATTTAAAATTATTTTGTATACAGTACGCTATTCCTTAGTTGGCTGTGTTTTAGAGGAAGATGAGATCTCCTTAAGTACCGGTGCTGCTGTTCCACCTGTTCATACAGAGGAAAAGGAATGGCAAGGGAAATACCAGAAGTAAATATTACTAAGATATTCATGATAGTGAAAATGAAATCTAAGTGAACTTCAGGAGGCCTAAAGACTACATGGCTGTGCTCTCATTGTAGGTATAATTCAACAGGTTAATCTTAGGCGATGAACACAGTCATGAAAAACATAGTTATTATTTTTCAGAGCAGAGTTAGATGTTGGGACAATAAAACGAAAATACTAGCTTTGTGCTCAGTACTGATCAGTAACAAATGAACTATGGAGAGTATTAGGAAAAGTGATGAAACAGCTAATCATTAGGATGTTATAAACCTTTAGTGTGCCCGCATTTTCAGTAAAATATGCAGTTTCCGTTACCCCATCACAAAAAGGATAAATAAGCAAAAACCATTCAGAAAAGGGCAATATATACCATCAAAGAAAATCTCAAATACAAGGAGTAATAGCATAGAGTAAGAATTTTCAGTCTGGGAAAAGAAATCAAAGGGAAATGCGTCGCTGAAAGTTTGTAATACCCTTAGAAAAATTAAAGGGTAAAAATGGAGCTTTTGTTGTTTCTTTTAAGACTGTATTAAATAAAATGTAGGATTCAGAAGAAACAGAAGGAAGAAATAAATAATATTTTAGCATAAAAACTCAGATTTTTAAAAATGAATTATCAAATAATTTAATTGTTCAAATTCTTTTTTCTTTTACTCTCCTTGTTACTTTCAAAACTTTTTGGCCTTTTTCATCTTTAAGATACTGTTCAAACTCTTCTAATTCCATTTTTTATTTTTTGTGGTGTTTTTTCTTTTTAAGAATATTCTTTTGTGAAGAATGGACTTGTTTATTATCTTGGTGACTTTCATAACTTAAGAGCAAGAAAAAACAGGAGACTTCAAGCATACATTCCTGCCTCACAAAAGGTCAGGTGCCCCATCTGCAGACAAACTTCCAAACATGTTCACAGGAGTTACAAAACTAATATATATATATACATACATATATATATATATATATGTATTTGCGGTAGACAATATGGAAAGGAGAAGATTACTAAAAGCCTCGTTTTCCTTTTCCCTGTGTAAACTCACTATATTGTCTTACTACTTCAGTGCTGTTTCACAAATACTTACTGCTGGGGGAAAAGAGGAAAAAATGTTAATGTGTAGTGCTATATCATGTTCTTCTGAACCTAATACTGTTCTTTAAATCTATTCTTAGATTTCTAGTTCAGAAGGAAACCTTGAGTTCCACTGTGCTAGTAAAACTAGAAACTTGCAAAATTCTCAGGAAGTAAAAATGGGGAAAGTTCTTCATCACTATATATAGTTCATATGTACTATAGGTTTTAAAGCTGACAGAAAACTGATAGTTTCTACTCACAAGTATCAATCCATAGCTGTATTTTAGATGTATTTTTGGCAAACATCTGACAGAAGCTACTTCTCAGATGTCTCTCTTAATTCTATTTTTCAAGCTCTGTGTGTATATCTTCTGTTTGAAGTCAAGTCATCTGGGTGGCTCAGGAATCAGGATAAATCACTGGGAAGCATAGTGATTTTTAAAAATATTATTATTATAATTTTGGCAATGTAGCTTTATGAACAGTCTTAAAAAATGAATAGTCTTGACCCTCACACACATAAAATTAAAACTGTACAAAAGCAGCCACTGAGACAGGGAGGAAACTACATTAACAGTGAACTCTTTGCTGTTCTTTGCAATATGTAGGAGCATAACAGGATGGTTTGAAGGGAAATGTGCATCTGCTATTGAGGTGTTTGATCCCGTTCCCTTCAGATTTCTTATATCTGAGTCTACACCTGTGTCCCGGGAATGAGTTGGGGTCCCTGAGTTTATAACTGTGCAAACTATATTCCCAAGAGAAATGGGGCCTGGAGTTGTGAATGTGAATACATGTAAAGGATACTGCAGGAAATCTGCAGTAGCAGCTGCCTTGAATATGGAAAATCCTCTTCTCCCCTGCAGGCCATGAGTGAAATCCTACTCATCAGCCATGGCTGTAACAATGACAGATCTAGTACTACAAGAAACACATCCAAGACATTGAATATTAACAAATATTAATATATTAATATTAAGATTTATTAAGAATATTAGATATATTAAGAATATTAATATATTCTTATTTTATTAAGAAATATTAGTTTATTAATAAAGATATTAAGAAAGTTTATCTGTCATTTGTTTCCTTAGAAGTTATTAGAGCCTTGCTCACTGATTTTATTATGACAAGTCAAGAGTCAAGATGCCATATAGATAAAATATTTTTCAATATTTTTCAATGCTACAATATTTTTCTAGAATAGAAATATTTTTCAAGACTACAAAACTTGAGAAGTTAATACAAGTAGGGAATTGCTTTTCCTATCTGTTTTGAAAGACTAGTCAATTTTATATTTAGTAGTAAAGAGCAAAAAGGATTCTTGAAGGTTAAAGATTACTATTTATTTCAGCATTAAACAAAAAAATTCCTCAGGCAACTTAAAAAGTATGTGTACATTAACAGTCTGCTTAATTCCATGCTTTTTACTATTTCCTCCTTTGACAAATACGTATTTATTTTAACCAACATTTGCTGTAGTGATTAGCAGCTTCCTTATCTTCATAAAGCTATGTTGTGTTAATTGCACATCTTTTTTTTCTGCTTTAAAATTATTAGCAGCTACTAGCAAAATGTATTCATATCTACAGAAATGTCTGTAGTACCACAGAAATTTGTCTTTTCATTCAGATATTCCACATAGTAAGAAGTCCAAGTAGCTATTTGTTTTGGTGAATGTTTTGATGCTGAACAGAACTGAACTAAAATAGAAGTT
Source organism: Gallus gallus (assembly GCF_016699485.2). Classification (NCBI taxonomy): domain Eukaryota; kingdom Metazoa; phylum Chordata; class Aves; order Galliformes; family Phasianidae; genus Gallus; species Gallus gallus. The sequence continues at coordinate 19,484,720 of NC_052536.1, read as the reverse complement.
CTTTCTCCAGGGCATCCAAACCCTTAAGAATTAGTGAGAAACTTTTCAATCTTCCTTGAAGCACACTGATTCAGTGCCAAGCTGAAAAGTTAGTAATGTATCCTTCATTACAGAGTTTTTCTTAAAGAGCTGTTTCATTTTATATTAGGAAGAACTGCAAATTTGTGCTTCTGTACTCTAGCCTAATCAGTTTTGGTGGGGAAAAAAAAAAGTCTTTGTGCTTCTTGTGATTCAGACTAAAAGCAAACACTATTTCAAAGATAATGATCTTGTTTGTCATGTTAGGTGTAATAGATGCATAGATGTCCTTCCAGAAAGAATCTAGGAAAGAAAGGATATATCAAAAGTAAGGATATATAGCAGAAAAATTATTTGCTTCATAGTGCCATAGTGCAGTAACAAGAGTGACTTTCAAATAGGAAGACGCTTGTGAGAAAGCATGTAGACAGGAGATATGAGTGATTAGGAATAGAAGGGTAACTGTACTGATGAAGAAAAGTATTTCCTTATATATGTTGATTTGTCTTTTGTATTCTATCTCTTACTCTGGCAGGAACTCAGGTTTTATGACGCTCCGTAGGTAGAAAATATTACAGAGGAAGTTCCTGGAGATTTTAAACAGAACATGCAGCAATGCAAGCCTTGCCTTTTGTTGTGGCAAGGCAATTCTTGGCACTACTATTATTCAGCGATAGCATGAAAGCTAATATAGATAGCGAAGTTGCTTGGAAAAAAACAATGGGTTACTGTAAAACATCACTATCAACTGTCTGGGAGGGACATATAGATAATGGAAATAGGTAGTTTTAATTCAGAAAAAAGATTTGGAATTTGGCATCAATTTAGTGAGAGACTGCTTAGCAGAACCTCCTTGGTACATAAATACAAAAACTTAAATGTGCTGTCTAATTTTTGAGGAGAAACTGAATGTTGATAGTATATTAACAAGCAATGAGTACTTCAGTGATTTGGATGTTCATAGAATCATGGTTAAATCACTTAGAAAGGTTATCTAATTCTATTTTTCCTTTATCATGAAATTATCACATAAACTAGATCAGATCAACTGTATCCTGAATATCTGTAACTTCCTGGTGTCTCTCAATACTGCTTTGCCTTCTAGTCATGATGTTGTAGGCAGTGTTAACCATCTCCTGTATGCACGTGAAGAAATGACACAAATTTTAGATTGAATATTTTGCTTATGAGTGTTTTTTCTGAGAAATTCTATTTCACTTCAAACTGAGAAATTATTCTTGACCTTCTCTGAGATTGACTAAATTATTTGGAATATAAAAACCTCAAATTAAAAAAAAAAATGCTTATGTTGTTCATGAGGAAAACTTATAGTTGTGCTACTGAATGAGTAATCACAGCATGGCTAAAATATTCTGACTTTTCAGGTGAGTTCATGCATGAGCTTTAAAAATCAAAATATTCAGTAGGCTTGGTATCAGTGTACAATTATAGGTGTTTACTTTCATCATATTTCACTGAATTCAAAAGACTGGCTTGTTTTGGCCTAGAGGATTTTTGGTACCTATGTCAAGAACTTCAAAATAAGTATGTAGAACAACAATTCAGTTTACTTCAATGAAGCGTTAATAGAATTATACAAAATATTTCCAACAAAAAGTAAATATATTTAAAAATTTAGAGGGATGAGCAACAATATTCTTAATTAAATCTGCTGAAATAATTCAGACAAAAATTTTGCTTTGTTGCATGCTTTTTAAAAATAACTTTCATTAAACTCTACATTAAGTAAAAGTGTAACGTTAAGCTAATTTAAGTTAATATAAAGTAACATCTAAACTTAAATGCTACATTTCAAATACCTGGACTTTCATTTCAAAAATCTAAAAATGAAATATTTTGTCCAAATCTGTCACAAAACAACATTCCTTCTAGATGCAAAACTGTCTTAACTATGTCATGAGATTTTACCTTGCTGTTATAACATTTCTAAGGTGGGAAATGTAGCAAGATTACTTGAACTGTTAGTGTTTTTCTCCTCAGTGCAAACTCTTGGCTTCTTTACTGTCTGTTATTAGAAGTAGAGAACATTAATAAAGCAGCATATGAGGTATGACAGTGACACAGCAGAAAAAACACAAGTGGCCCCACTACAAGAGATGATGTTTACAGTCATTTCAGTGACTCTTGTTCCACACGTGTCCAGCTTGAAGTGGAAACCGCCTGGCTCTGTGCCAGGGTAATGTCAGAAGACCTTATTATTAGGCAAAAATCTCATTGTTCTCTACAGAGTATTGCTGCTATCTCAAGTTCTTTTACTCGCAAGAAGAATTAGGTGGAATTACTTTAAGTAATGTATTCTCACAGTATTGGCATCTTGCCCAAATGCATTAAAATTATGAGCCCTCAGTTACAGTTAGATTTAAAATATGATTAGGAAAGAAGAAGAAGAGCTAAAGCCAAGTTCTAATGAAGGAATGCCTGATGCTGACATAGTTGGCATATATTGTTTTGGTCCTTATTTCTGCTTATTGTATTGTCCCGATTTCATTTGGGAAAGTTCCATGGACTGGAATGATCTCAGGAGAAGGATCTCGTAGACTAATGCAGTGCAACTGAAGATTCCTGTGGCTTAAGTCTTTTTTCAGTCTTTCTTCATTATGCCTCTGAGATGCAACTCAGGACCTGGGCTTTGGTGTTCACAGAACATCTTTTTGTTAGCCTCTCCTGTTGCCATGGAAATTATCTCATACATTTTTGGCACTTTTTATCTGTTAAGTATTCCAATCTGCTTTCATGCAAAAAATGCAGTAGTGTTCTACAAAATATAGACTTCCAGTATCAAAGCACTTGTTTCTTTCTGTTTATATATTGTCAGCCAATGTTGTCTGTACTTTTTTTCCCTTTATCAGTATAAATTGTCTCTTCCAAAATCTAGCTTGCTCACTGAGTCCTAAGATGAAGTGGCATTTGTTTTAACTGTAGGAATCAAGGTTTCCAGCAGTTAAAATGAAAAAGAAAAGAAATACCAAAGCTACTAATGTAGCTTGGGTCAAATTTGCAATTCACTGTATTTGAAATATGTTTATATGACTAAGTAGTAAAAAAGAAGGCACTTCATGGGGAAGTAATATGTACAGATATGAACAGCAAATGGCTAAAAGTAATACAGACCTACTATGTACCCACAAAGACTTGATAATATTCTTGGGTTTAGATATCATCTGGAAGAGAAAGAGTATTATGCATTCATTAATGAAGTAGGAAAAGACATTACATATCTAGGGAAGCACTCCTGGAACAGACAAGCAAGGAAGCAAGGCTATTAAGACATAAAATGAAGAATAACTGTGTCAAATAGAGTACAAAATATTTAGCTATACTCTTCAAATTCAACAAAAGCAAAGTGCCTTTTTGTTCTAGCAGAAAAACAACAACAGAGAAATCCAGTGCTGCTTTTACTTATTACTCCCATATTGCTTGATCCAGGTAAATGTACTGCTTTGTTTTCATCTTGCTTATGAGATTTAAACTTTAGGAAAAGAATGAAGTAACTAACAGGAAAATCATTGCATAGGCAAAAGTATCTTTTCAACTCTGAGTATATATTCCTGCTAGAATTTGAGGAGGTAGTGGACTGATAGGGAAAATTCCAGAGACTTCATTAGAAAGTTGGAATAGTAGAACTAGGAAACATGACTTACACGGAAAGACTGAAAGGGGGAATGCTTTTCAAATATATAAAATACATAAAGTAAAGGAATATTTTCAGAAGTATAAGGGGAATGAGGCTTAAACTGTAGTGAAAGAGGCTTAGTTAAAGGAGAACACTAAAAATGTATCTACCAGTGAAACTTTGAAAGTACTGAGGAGGATTTTCTGAGGAGATTGCAAAGCCTCTACTGATTTGATGTCAGTCAAGGGAGACTTTTAAGAAGAGCTCAGACTATTAAACAGAAATGACACAGGCATAATTAATCTTCCTGCACGCAAGAGAATGGAACCTTTCCGGTTTGTTCTTTGCACACATTTCTACCATAGATGTCTGCTGTTTTCTCTTTCACGTTTGTTTAACAGGATATCTATTTTGAGCAGAAATCACTTTTGAATCCCAAATTTCTTGCCTCTGACTCTAACCCTGCGTAATTAGAGGTACTATGTATCAGAAAATACTTTGTTTCTGTCTATATTGGTCCATGAGGAATTTCATATATATTCCTGTCTGTAAAAATGTACAATTCAGTCTATCAGTGCCCAAATGTGCAGATTATACCTCTTTCATCTGGTTCAAGGAATCCAGGCACAGTAACCTTGAGTCCAATATATCTCTCTTTTCTGAGACTGAAAATCTCATTCAAGTCCCCAGTGAAGCAGTTAGTATACACAGTACAGATGTCACAAAATACCTTCCTGCATCTCCTCAGCAGGTTTTTGTCTTTTTGTCTTTTTCTGCAGCAACTTTACAAGTCTATAGCCATTTTTGTCATTCCCCCAGCCTTTTTGTTGTTGTTGTTGTTGCTACAATTCATCTAAGGATCTGATCTGCTTCTTTTTCTTCCCAACCCAACCCAAGGAACTGAGATTCCCATCAAGTCATCTTGTGACTTACCCTCACTCCCCTTCATTCCATTGAATTTTTTGTATTGCCTCTATATGTTGAGTAGCCCTTACAAAACCTCAAGACAGTCAAATCTCTAACATCTATCCAACTATCTAGGTAGTTTAGTAATTATTAGCCATCTCTCTACTTTGCCCTTGTGAGGCCCTATCTGAAGTGCAGTGTGCAGATTTGGGGGTCCCAGCACAGGAAAGGTGTTGAGCTTTTGGAGAGGGTCCAGAGAAAGGCCACAAAGATGATGAGAGGGCTGGAGCATCTCTCCTATGAAGACAGGCTGAAGGAGCTGGCCTTGTTCAGTCTGGAGAAGAGAAGGCTGCAGGGAGACCTCATTATGGCCTTTCAGTATATAAAGGGAGATTATAAACATGAGGGAAATCAACTTTTTACACGGATAGGCAGTGACAGGACAAAGGGGAATGGTTTTAAACTAAAGGAGGGAAGATTTATATTAGACATGAGGGGGAGGTTTTTCACTGAGAAGATGGTGAAGTGCAGGAACATGTTGCCCAGATAGCTTGTGAATGCTCTGTCCCCAGAGGTGTTCAAAGCCAGGTTGGATGGAGGCCCTGGGCAACCTGATCTAGTACCTGCTGTAGAGGCTGGCAACCCTGTGCCTGCAGCAGGGAGATTGAGACTTGATCCTTGAGATCCCTTCCAACCCAAGCCATTCTGTGATTCTGGTTGCTTTTTGTTTTGTTTTGTTTGTTTGTTTGTTTTTTCATTAGAATTGCTATTCTTATTTGTGGGGGTTATTTAGCCTGGGATGAAGATGCAATCTCTAAGAGATGGAGATGGCAAGATCTACGCTTAGTCTAGTAAGTACATGTTATTCAGAATGATTATTTTCAATTACCTTTGCCCCATAGATTTCATTAATTAGTTTCAGTATCCACCCCATTGCAGTGCCCAAAAAAGTAAATTGGTAGAGAACTGTAAACCATCTGATAACAAATTGGTCCTGAAAAGTTCCCAGGACAGAAATTAAGGTTCCTGAGAAATCTCGCATATTGTCTTTCCATAACTACGTGAAGTACTCTCGTATCTTTGCTTTTTTATCTATTTTTATTTTGTGAAGTTCACTTACTCATGTCTGATAACAATAATATGAAGTTTTCATCATGAAAACCTTTTTTAATAGCTATTTTGGCATAATATTACAGTAAACTAATGCTTTCTGCATTTACTCTTGGATCAGTTTCCCTGTAGTTCACTTGTACCTTAGATATATTTCTACTTAAAACATTCCCACTCTGTACTTCACATTTAAATGTTGGCGCCTCGGGTCCTGCAACAAGCCTGTCTTTCCTTCATTCCACTCTAACCGGGAAAAGCAGTTCAGTATTTTTGATTTGCAAGCTGGAGCAGTGAGTGATCTGATATTTTCCTTCACAGTACAACGTTTAAAGATCAGTAGTCTTTTTACATAGTAAATAGCTTAATGTAGTGACCGTGGCAAATAAAAAAATGTGTGAAAGATCTGTTCTTTGCTAAAATATCTTCAGTCCTCAGACTACCTTGAATATGTCTTTTTATTCTTTCTTTCATACCTCCTACTGTTAAACATATTCCTGTTCAGTGTAAAGTCAAATGGACTTAAAAGTATCTAGAAAGAGCATCTATCTCAGCAAAGAAAAGTTGGAATAAAAAATGGAAACTAATGCTAGTGCATCTTTTAGCAAGTAAATTTCTGCATGCTGTAACACCATACTCTTGGGTTTTACAGTACTTTTTCTTAAAAAGAAAAAAAAAAAGTATAGAACATACCTCAAAGTCAGATTCTCACTGAAAGGTTTTGGAATCTGTTTTCCTGCAGTACTTCCATATCCACACTTAGAGCAAGCTTTGAAGATCATTCACTTTCAAGATCATGTGACATACTGCTCTAGAGATAACTTAACAATTTTCATCTTAGGACCAAGAAAAAAATAAATCCTATTTTTCTTCTCTGCTGATCTCCAAATCTCCTTGAGAAATATCAGCTTGTTATCGATAAAATGACAACTGATAATTCTGAGAATTATTGATATGCCTGAAAATTTATTTTCATGTTGGTATTTTGCTTCTCCTAAGTATTAATCTAACCAATTAAATACATAATAGTGCATTTGTGTTATAGTTAAAACTGTGTTTTCAATACGGCTTATTAACTGATGTCAGTACCTGTAGGCACTTTAGATGAGATCCAGATAACCTGAACGAGTGCATGAAAACCTTTTTCCTCAACAGGAAGCTGTGTCACCGATGGGCATTTTACATTTCTTGGTGTACAATCACTTTTGGAGGCCTCCCTGAACATACAGAACAGCTTAGTGGATCTATCTGCATCCACCTGTCCGTGACCTGCTTACAGAATGTATAATATTTTACGAGGTGCTATATTTCTTTTCACCATTTCAATTGCTACTATAGTGAAAAATATTACATTTTGTGGGGGAAAAAAATACAGCAGTGTGATTACTTTGTTTTGTTTGTTTGCTTGTTTGTTTTACTCCAGAACTGATTCTTGTAAGTCCAAGAAATTTGAAAGTATTTCCATTAAAGAGCATGATTTTAGCCTCTCTTTTTGTTTAAAACTATTTTGATTTAGTCAGGCAACATGTAATAACAGAATGGCACACTATTTATTTTTCATCAACATTATTTTTTTTCCTATCCCAAATATTCAGTCCATCTTTCCCCTTGTCATGTAGCCAAGGTTTATCATTAATGTATTGTTATTAATAATGTACACGAATACTGAAACCACATTTTCAATGTTGAATCATAATAAGTAAAACTGTGCCCTTATTTTTTTCTCAACATAGGAGTTCACATTCCTGCATGTAGAATATTAACATGTAAACTTATCAGATAATTTAAAATAACAATTTGATACTTGGAAGAGACATTTTAACTTTTATCACCGAAACTGAGTCAATATTTTTCTCTCTGCTTATATATATGTTTTTCTCCTCTGTGCTATCTTCTAGCAGCACACCTGCAATGTCGTGCATAAATATCAGTATACGTAAAAGGACTTGCCATAGTTTAAAAGCAGAGACTAAATTAAATCCCCTTAAATATCTAAATTTATATGTAAATGTAGATAGCTTCCTGTACACTACTGGAAATTTGCCAACCTAGACAGAGATGAGATCTGCTCAAGATCAGCAGAAGTCTTTGCTTAATTAAAGGGTGCACATGGAAATTGGCTTGGCTTTAAAGCCGCAGCAGGGGAAAGGGAGAACAGCTTTAATGCCTGTGTGGTTAGTTTTTGGTGATACTGCAAAGTTACCATGCTTGCTATCAGTGTTTTCCTGTAGGTAATAGACTGGAAAATGTGTCCATGAAATATCTGTCAAAAATGTTGCTGGAGATTAAGAGCTTTCTGAACACTATTCCCATCCTGTTTATTGGGCAGAAAAAGCAGTCCTGGTACTTCTTATGCCTTATTTGTAAGGCATATTGCAACAGGACCTATACAGACCACAACAGAGAGTGTTCATTTGGAGATTGCTGTCTTCAGTGTAACATGCTAACTTCTAGGGAGGCTTTTCCCATGTAAAATTTCATTTTGAAATTGGTGTTTTTTCTCCATATATCTCCCATTTATGCAAATATTTGCAGATAATTGGGAAAAAAAAATAACTCCTGTTGTACAATCTGCAACAAACTTCATTTTACAGAAGAAGAAATACAGCAACTTTGCAAATTAATTCTGGCTATTTCTTCCCATTAGTTTAATCTTTTGGCATGGTATTTTAGTTTTCAAATTCTGAAAAACTGTCTTTAGTACTGCTACCATCTTAGTATACGAAGGACTGGGAGAAACTTCTTCTGAGACAGTGGGACCTTCTGGAGGTGTGTTTTCACTTTTAACAGCTGGAGTGTAAGACGTATGAAGAACTTTACTTTCATAAGTACTACTTTATATTCAAGTGTTTCCGGGAAAGCAAAGGTGATTTAACCTGTGGGTTGCTTGTAGTATATCAGAATAGTTCATCTGTCATGGGTCTGATCCTGAAAGTCCTCTTTTCTTAAAGAACATCCAGGAAGCAGGTTTCAGGTTAAGCAGTTGGCCATAATTAATAGGATAAGATTCTTTTCAGGAGTTGCTTAATGTTTTTCCCCGTCAGATTACATCATGCCCCATCAGCATGCTACAGCTGGGCGTTAGCAATGAATCTGTTTCTTGCATCTTGTTTCTTGTGCTGATCTTTCTTTCATAGTGAAAAGGCAAAAATCTAGCACTTCTTGCTGCTTGAAAGGTAATATAGTTCTCCAGACCACATACGGTGGCTACCGCTAAAATAAAGAATTAAATGGCTGTTGGGTTTTTTTTTGTTTTGTTTTGTTTTTGTGTTTGTTGTTGTTGTTGTTGTTTTTTGAGACGTGGCATAAATTTATAGTAGAGATATATTTGTAGACTTTGACATATCGTTACCATGCTAGAAGGTGTACCAGCACTGTGAAAACCTTTGCACTTGATACTAAAGCAAACCAACAATGAAATGTCAACTTTTGTCTTAAAAAAAAAAAACTGCTACAAATATAGTCATATCACAGTGGGTTTTAATTTTGAACTCAAACATTGTTTAAATAAGGCATTAATTTTAAATGTACCATTCCTTCTCACTGTAGTGCAGCTGCCACTTTGGTTCTCCTGAAAAAAAAAACAAAAAAAAAACATTAGAATTCACAGGAAAAGCAAAATGCAAAGAAATGAGAAAATATTGCATGAAGTAAGAAACAGAGAATGCTAACAAGGATGAAGTATAAACAAAGTGATGAACCTGTCTTCTTTTGTGTTGCATTTTTTCAGAGCCGTTATTCCATTAATTTTCATTCATAAGAGTGATTTTGATAATAGGTATTCTGTGGTTAGAAGGAATAAGTACATCACTACAGTGTCCTATCTTTCTTCTCTGATATGGTAGCTAAATATATATCCTGTTGAGTGATGTTGTGACTGACAGTCTGCCACTATGTGTGCAGTTTGTTTCCATTCTAACCTTGACATTGCCATTCTCTGAATGGTTTCATGTTTGATGAAGTTCATTTTTAATTCCAAGAATTCCCTTGCAGCCATCAAGCCTCGTCTTTTTTTATTGATTTTTTTTTTTTTTTTTAAAAGCTAAAATTCTAAATTCTTGTCTCATAATGAGACTTTAATGCCTAAGTATTCAGTTAGCCCTGGTCAGAGCACACAAGGAGATCATGAACATTTTAATGTTTGTATTACTCTATCTCATTCTTATGCATTATAGAATACAGGACCCAGCTCACACCCTATTCATGCCTTATTTTATCATATGTAAATGGGACCAATCTCTTTTCACTATGACATTGAAAATAGTTTTCCAAACAGAAGCAAGCACACTGAGAGTCATTTTGTAATCAATTTTTTAGATTATGTGGTGTGTCTTGCTGTAGCCATTAAAACTGAGAATCAAGCTAGCTACGATATGAATAGGTTGCTGCTTTTTGATATTACATTTTTTCTGCAGCTCAGCTGGATGTATTTTTTTTTGTTTTGTTTTTCTGAAAAGTGTTTTAAAAGCTAGTCTGAAAAGTAACCTGATAATATTCATTGTGATTCTTTTCAATAGAATCATAGAATCATCATAGAATCATAGAATGGCCTGGGTTGAAAGAAAAAGCCGTTGCTTGAATACAAAATTTGTAGTGATTGAAAGGAACATTTAATGTTTGATTGAAGTTCTATTCCATTAGTTTACAATCTCCCATGCAGTTTTTATGGTATACAGGGAAGTTATGTTTTACTGTAGATCAGGCTGTTTCCTCCCTATGCAGTAATATCAGCCTTCACGCTTCTATGAACTTTAACAACGGTGCACTAATTTCCCACATAATTGTACTATTTCATTTATTATCATAACTTAATTCAATGGGAAGCAGCAAATATTTAAAACTTATACTACTTCTGATCCAGTGAAACTATGTAGCACAGATATCTGGTTCTGAAGAACAAGGGTCAAGGAACTCAGTGTTGAGAAGCAGTAGGTAAAACTCCATATGTTTCTTGAAATGCTGGTATTTCCTTATGATTTTCTTCTTCCTTTGTGTACATTTTAGCTATTACTCTGAGTCCATTCTGTGGTAGATTTCCACAGACCAGATATGCATAGTTATTTTTCTATTTTAATAATCTGTACTATTAAAATGTTACTGGCAAACACCATTTTATTTTTATGGAAATAAAGCTAAATGTCTTTCATTAAATGCAAATATTGCTATATCAATCTTCATTTTTGAAGATACCCCAAGATATACTGAAACATCTATTTTTGTAGGTAGATTGACCTTGGCTGAACATGGCACTGAGTTAGTTTTGTTCTTATGTTTCTGATACATACTTGGCTCATAATGTCTCCATTTTCACAGTCTTTTTCATTTTCATGAGATTCTGTCAATTTACTGCAAAAATACTCTCCTGTTTAAGTAATCACTCTCAAGGACTTTATTTTCTAAAACTTACTTCTCAAGTTTGTTACATTCTTAACAGTATTATGGAATAGACTGGTATGCAAACCTACCTTTCTCATTTTTAGTTTCAGTGATGCTCTAATTGTTATTCATATTCTGTTTATCCAGAATTTAGATTTTATTTTATTTTAACAGCTACTGGGAAGCTGAAACGCATGCCAAAAGTGCTCATAATTTGCTCAGTTGCATCCCATAGTATAACTGGAAGCAGTGCACAGGAGTTTTTTAGGTTCTAGTTGAGTTATTGGTGACAGAACAAGGGGAAATGGCCTCAAGTTGCACCAGGGGAGGTTTAGAAGGTTTAGGTTAGGTATCAGGAAAAACTTATTTACAGAAAGGTTTGTTAAACGCTATAGCAGGCTCCCCAAGGAGGTGGTTGAGTCACCATCCCTGAATGTGTTTAAAAACTATCTGGATGTGGTGCTCAGGGACATGATTTAGCAGTGGGTTGTTAGAGTTAGGGTAGTATGGTTAGGTTGTTGTTGGACTTGATGATCTTTAAGGTCTTTTCCAACCTGAATATTTCTATGATTCTATAAGGCCACCATGGTATCACTGGCTAAGTGCAACTGAGAGTACCAAAACAATATAAAATACAGTGTTTGTGGACTTAGTTTTCTCAAAATTTGTTTTTAAACTATAGGAGTGTTGAACAGAATGACCTTTTACATTTACCATGCTCCTTTATTCTTACCTATTTACTGGCTACATTTCTTAATGAGAAATTTTTTGAAGCGCAGAAAATATCATCCGGTGAATCTAATTTTGAAAAGCAGTTTTAACAGTACCAACAAATAGAATTAACTGAAACTCCACATCATGTACTTTCCAGATTTTTTATTTTGTGGTCCCTTCTCTGATGACCTCACCACACTCATTTCTTACTTGTGTATATGGAATGGCAAACAAATGGCCTCTCATTTTCCATAAGACTCCATGATTTCCTAAAGGAAAATCTTTACCTCTGTAGTCATTTTGTATGGGATCTCCTTCTTTATTAAAGGCATTCCTAAAAGCCTATAACCACTTCTAACTGTCTCAAAACAATTTCGCATAGAATATATTGGCTTTGCCTCAAGTGAGGAGTGTCAGGAATGATTCTTTAGCTGACTTTAAGACTCACTTTGTATGATTTGTAATTTTCACATTGAAAGCAATGGCAAAAAAAATATTTTAAACATAAAGTAAAATATGATTAATATAATGTGAACTAATGTTGTTCATTTTGAAAAAAAGAAAAAAAGGTGGGGGTGTTGTTATCTACACCAGGAAAGGGATAGAATACGAAGAGCTGTCTCTAAAGAACACTTATGGGCAAGTCAAAAGCCTCTGGGTGACAGAGACCGAGGCAGTAAAGGGGGAGCTCTGTGACTGTTGTCTGCTACAGGCCACCAGACCAATCAGAGCCTGTCAGTGAGGCTTTCTACCTGCAGCTACAGGAGGCAACATGATTGCAAGTGCTCATCCTGCTGGGGTCTTTAACCACATGGACATCTGCTGGAAAAGTAGCATAGTGAGCTGTAGGCAATCCAGGAGGCTCCTTGAATACACTAAGGATACCTTCCCAAGTCAAGTACATTTCTAATTCTTTTTTTATTTTTACCCACTCTCTCTCTTCTATTTACATCAATGAATATAAGTATCGTAAATTGATATTGACTTCTCTACTCTGCAAGTCTGTTCTTATGGCCTTGCAGAAATTTAGTTGATGTTAGAGCACTTAATAGGTGGGGAGATTTGCAACAAATATAATACAGTTTCTGTTAGAAGTCTCAGTGGAAAACCAAAGAATTGCCCAAGAACATATCTGCCTTGCCGCTGCAAAATGACACACACACACACACAAAACAACAAAAAACCAAATGCCCTCACTAGATACTTCTCATATGAAGCATAAGAAAAAATGTCTATTTCTTTGTTTTTGTTCTGTAAAAGTCCTCAACTGAAGTGATACAAAAATCCTAATTTGTCATCCCTTCTATATTCCAAGAGAGAATATTAGCTACGTGCTGCAAAATTTTGTCCCCAGGCAAAAATTCCACTGACAGTTGTCTCACTCTACACAAACAGTTGCTCTTACATTTAGGAAAGCTTTAGTCTGCAATCCTCTTCAAAAGCAGTAGAATTAGCATTAGTTTAGATGAAAATAAAATTTTGAGAATTCTCAGTGCCCTTTGAGAAATGTTATACTTGTGCTCTGAAAGCAATACTGTTCTGAGAAGGCAGGGAAGATCACAATTAAGATATTTCTACGAGAAAACTTCAGGATTGCTTTGAAAATGAGCACAAACAAGACCGAAATCATAATAGACCAGCACCTGGAATCAAAGAGATTTGTCACTGCAGGATAGAGAAGAGAATACATGTCTGGGCCAAATGTTGAAAAATGGTTAAAAAGTACAATAGTTAACTGTAAAAGCTTTATTTGACTGACTTTATTGCGCTAAGATATACATATATTATCTCCATGAACATCTGGTACTTATTCCTTGGAGCATCTGTTCTATAAGACAAGATGGAAATAAGTGTGCATTTGTTTGATATTGATATATATATATTTGCTTATATATACTGATATATAAGCAAAGACTTATTTTAATATTTTGTGCATATATATAGACAATTTGTACATAAAAAATTGAATGCACACACATATATTTATACCTACCTATTATAGTACAAAACCTGAAAAAAAAAAAAAAAACCAAAACAGCTGATGAGCTATACAATAAACCTTGATTATTTAAAATCATTCATTTTTCCATTGCATGCTTTCAGTAGCTTCATTCCTGCCTCTTTGTTGCCAACATGAAAGAGAAAAAGCTAATATACATTTAAATAGTCACTGGGGGAATAATATCGCCTCCATATGTAATCTTCAGTGGCCACAACAATGAGATTTTGATGGAATGTGTAGTGCACCAACAAGTTTTTTCAGATATGTTGTATGTTCATAAATTAAATTCACCTGCAAAAGCCAAGAAAGGATGTATGATTTTGTAGTAACTTACTTTCCACTGTGGAAGCCATTGTACCCAGTAATACCTGCTTTTTTGAAGTTTATAGATGATTTCCAGATGCTGTGTCTTTTTGCTACAAAACCATAACTTGGACAGCCACAAGCTCACTCACCTATAGCAATATTTTGAATTTAGAATATTTAGAATAGATGGTCTTTCTAGACATGAAACAGTGGAACAAGTCATTGAAGGAAGCTAGATATTTGGCCTGTACTCCACTTCTGCAAAGCATCCTGGGCTATTAGCAGGTACTGCTTTTGCTCTGTTTTTGCTACCACTAACATTTCTTGGGGAATTAAACCGAGATGCAAATAATATTCCTTGGAAGACAGTTGCTCTGTATCACGCAAGATATTTATCTTTATGCTGCAAAGTTACTCTCAGTTTAAACCTTTCTAGGATTTTCTTTGCACAGCTGAAGTGCCCCATCTGATTCCCATGGGAAAGAAGAGCTTTTTAATTTTGGCAAATATGTGACCAAGCTGAACCTAAATGAAATGGACAGGGGCTGTGCATAGCAGTCAGTTTTACAACACCACTTTGACTTTGTAGCAGGGGAAGAACATACAAACTTCACAGAGGTTGAGGTGATTAGTAGTGTGAAATTAGAGTAGGAAGTGGAGACAAACAATACTCCATATGCCTGATGCTTAAAAGACCTTATTAAAATTTCTGACTCAATCATCTGTTTTTGATCTGCTGAAAATATACAGAATGTTCTATCTCAGGTGGAAATGGGTAAAGGACTAAACTGAACTATATTCCCTTGGGCATTCGGAATATATGGAGCAGCGTAAGGTAAGAAGACAAGCTTACGTATTAGAGATAAATAAAACTTTGACCAAAAACAAACAAAAACCCAACCTGCTTTTGAGTCACTCAGCTTTTGCAAACATTTTTGTCATAATTTCAAACATTTAATAGATTTAAAAAATTTTTCCTTAAAATCTCACTTTCTGGCCAAAAACATTATTAAGTTTTGACTGTCTCTTCTATTTCTTGTTTAAGAATTTTTCTAGTGTAACACATCCTGTCTACATGAGAAATAGGAAAGATCCATGTTCTGTAAAGTTCTGGGTATTGTAAGAGTACTTTCATTTGTATGAAAACCCAAACAAAATGAAGTAAGTCTTCACACCAAATTCAAATAACATTTCAGTGTTGCTAAGAATTTAGCTAATGTTTCTGCGGTACTTCTATATATGACTGTAATTAAAAAAAAAATAGAAACAGTAACATCCTGCTGTGATAAAAAAGTGGGCTTTTTTGCTATATTAGCTCTTCTGTGCAGCTCCTTTCCTGGCATAATGTGTTCTGCCCATGTTTCAATCACGCCAAAAGGAACTTGATTCCTTCTAGATGGCATATTGTGAGAACTAAGTATTAAAAGCAGTGTAAAAAATTATAACTGCAATTCATTTATAATCTTCTCATCCAAAAGCACTGTTTGTGGGCCATCAAGATTATGCCATGCACAAATGTATCATGCCATTGTGTCAAGACTACAGTAACTTATCTATACAGCCAGGTGCCAACTCAACTATGCAAATAATTGTTAAAAACACTGCTAGAATGCCTGGGAGACAGTTTTCAATAAAGGAAGTATATTCTAAATCATTGAGACTGACATTAATAATTTGTGGTTAATCAGTTTATGGAAACGTTATTAGCAGAAGGTGTAAAACAAGATGGACCTTTTGCCTCTGCGTTTCCCATTTCTTTTCCTCTTAGCTGATTCCATTTTTTTTTTTTTTTTAATAAAGCCACACCTTGGATTTAGTTCTTCACAAAAGTATGGATTAGCTTATAAAATAAACAAATTTAAGTGTCAGCTTGGGGAGTAAGGAATGAGAACTCATCTGATTTTATACAAGGGAGATTGGAGCAGAGCTGGCCCTTGATTTGCCGCTTAGGTCCCAGCAGTCTATGCCAAGCTAAGTTACTAAGCTTTAAGTGAATGGCATAAAACACTAGAAATCTCAGTGTTTGCATATATCAATATAATCTTCATCCACTCAAATAATAATAATAATAATAAATTATGTAATGCTGACTCAAGGACAAGCCATTGCCAATATAATTTCTTTTTCTTGGAGCTTATGCATAAAAATCATTAATAGAATGTTGAATTGAAAGCTGTGAATATGATCTGTAATTCAGAGAAAGGAAGATCAACCCCTAAGAATGCTTCATACGCTCCATTATTGAGATGAGCCTCTGAAATATGTCTACAGATTAGTTATGATTCAAATGCAAAACCAGTGACAAGACTCAACCAGATCTTAATAGCAGGGATTTCTTAGGCTAGTAACAAGCACTGTTGTTCATTTGAGAAAGCTATTCTTCCACCATAGCTTGTTTTGAGAAACTTGCCAAAAAGATCTCTGCAGATGAAGCTGATAAAAATAGACCAGATTTGGGCAGCTATTGCATTTTTCTGAAATTTATCCAGAGGTGTTTGGTTGTGCACGTTGCTGAGTTCTTGTTCTGAGGAGGGAGAAAATGGAGGGGAATGGAAGCAAAAACATTAACAACACAGAAATAATCAGGCTATCTGGGATTCTGAAATTTACTTAAGTGTGATTTTTCTTTAGTCAAAGTGATGGCTAATGTTAATAAATGTTGAGTCCCATAAAATGATTTTTCCCTGGTATATTTATGAGTCTGCAACTTCTTTGAAAATTTGATCTTACTATGCACTTTCCTTGTGTTTGATACTCAAAAATATACATTACAATGAAGCATTAAAAGACTGAAAGGCATACAAAATGCAATAAGAACTGAAATAAAGATATGTGAGAATGTGTTTCACTATACTTTTGTGCTTTCCAGTTTTAACATTTGCAAGTCCTAATTTGTACTTTAAATTTTGTACTGAATATAAATTATTATTAACCACCAGAGATTTTTCTGAGTGCCGTAAAAAGCCGGTAATAACAAACTCGGATGCAATTACACTGAAATACATCACAGTGCAGAATGCTTCTTGAACCATCAGTGACAAAACTAATTGATAAATCAACCAGCAATTGACTTGAGATAATGAAGAATCTTTTAAGATGGAGTGAGATTGTCACCTAATTAGCTTTTTAGGTGAAGAAGTAAGATTGTGTTTACTACAACAGTTTTGGTAATTCATTGGTTTAAACAAAATCAAGTGGATATGTAATGTGGTAAAACACTATATCATACAGATCACAATTCCTATTTTGTGTACAAACAAACTTAGTAAATTTCAAGTTCTAAAAATTTTATATTCTTATTCAGTCGTGTCTGTCAACAGGTGAGGTCTTGTATTATACTGTGTTTTTTTCCTACACAGAGGAAATTTTAAAAATGCAATTGTCTTAGGATTTCCTAAAGAGGTATTTTTCTTTTCATATAAAACATCATCTTTTCCTGGAGCTCCTTCTGCAGATAGAATGTTTCATGTGTTTTAAGGTGATTTAACTTCTTGGGGAATGCTTGATCTTCATGGACTGATATTACTTACTGCTAATTCTAGAAAAGCTAAAACTAATGTAAATACAATTATTCATACATTTGAGAAGAATAAGGTCTAAATTGACACTTTAGAAACCATTTGAAATTGAAAGGAATTAGGCAGACCTGTAAACTCCACTTTTATGACTGAGTCAAATATGCTATTATTTGTTACTGTTTTTCAAAACCGATTGTCCTATTTTTCTTGAAGGACCAACTGAAAATATCTCAATTACAAATCAAAACAGAGTGCTCCTGTCAGTAAATAAAAATATTTATTCTTGGTCAATCCACAAAATAGGTTTATTTGAAAGCAAGCTTGAGTTTCAGTGAGCAGCTGCCTGCAGCCCATGAGAATGAGAGACTATGCTACAACATCAAAGAGAAAGTAGAGGACAAGTCTTCCTCTGATCTCTATAAAGAGCAATTTTCAGTGCCAGAGCATCTTCCCCAAATTATTAGTGACTCTTAAGTAACTCACTTTCTCCTTGAATGAGAGCTGTTCTATGCTTTAAATCCTACTGTCACTATCTGTTTCTTGAAATTAATGTTAAGAGCTTTTTTTTATGAAGAAAACATTAATCAGCTATTTGCAAATTAGAGTACAACAAAATAGATGTTGACATCATTTATAAAATGTAACACTTAAATTAGATGTGAGAAAAGCATTTCTGATATACGTTCTTATGCTTATGCTGAAACCTATCAGAACACTGTAGCCCACACCTCACAGAGATTTTAAAAGTCAAATCTGACAAATATATTTCAGACATGACATGGTTTCATTGTATTATACCTGTCTCAAAGCCCATAAAAAGATGACCTAGAAATTTATTCAGGAGCTCCTTTCAGTCCCATAGAAAGGAATACATAGTTCCTCATATATCATGTCCCAACCGAAATTACTTTCTCACCAATTAAAATGTCTGCAAAGTCCATAAAACTAGTCCACCTAAATGTAAACATTTCTTTTTCTGTTAGTGCCAAAATCTTCAGTTCAAATGTTGGAGCTACTCTATGAGGTCAAATAAGGATTATATTTATAGTACAGAAATAAAAGAAAATTTAAATGCGAAAACCTCTTTCAATAGCTATGTTCATTTTATTACCAAGCTACAGATCGCTTGTCTTTTTATTTTTATTTTTTAAAACCTGTCTAATACTATGTCCATTTGTCTTAAATTAACCAATGGTACTTGGCTCACATCAAAGGACTGATTTATTATTATATACTCCCTTCCTCAGGATGTCATGATAAACTGTTCTTCCAAAGTTCTTGGATTAACTTATTTAATGAGTTCTCTGTACACTAGGAATAGATTCCTTTTACCAAAAAACATACCCCCATGGTTTTTGGTCTGGCAAAATGTCAGCCAGGAGCAATGACGTGGCATTAACTATGCATATTTTCATCACTTTTCTGTAGTAGGAAAAAGAACCACAAGAGGCTCAATCTTGATCAAGGACTGCAGTTAGTACAGAACACTATGAGATGCTTCCTCACAGGCAAAGGAAAGCTGTGGACAGATGCAGTTCTCATTTAAAGTTGACTTCAATCCTGATAAATCCGTAGTCTGTACAGGGGACTGATACTGAAAGTCATCTGCTTATTTGTGTGCATTTCTTCATTCTATACTTTGTGACATAGGAATATGAATGCTTATCCTTGAAAACCTCCACCACCGGTGCAAATTCCAAAGCTGTTGCATACATGATATAAATACTTAAGGCCTTTAACTTATTGCAGACAATCTTGATGGTTTTTTATGGCTTCCTTCTTGACTTAGATGATCAGTCATTGGTTCAGAGTAATGTTTGCCTCAGGTGGTGGTCTTTTTTTCTTTTAATATATGCAACAATAAGTTTAATCTTAGGGACAACTAATAAGCCTTTTTAGTAGCTTCTTGTCACATTATTTCTACTAATATAATTTTAAGCAGCCAGTTGAGCCATTTATCTTAAATGGCTAAAGATGTGGTGAAAATATAGATTACCAATGCTGACTAAGTATCTTTTGTCTCACTCTTCTGGGACAGAATCCATAGATGGATGACAAATTTATTTTAAAATCTTGGAGTTTATTTATTCTATGTGCCTTATAACATTTATCTATCCCATATCTGAGGAGATGTATTGTATGGCTTATTTTTGAAGAAAATATAATTTCCCATTTTGCCTGTAATAAGACTACAAATAAACACTGTTGTAGTATGTTCAGACACAGTCGACTATCTCTTGTAAATACAGACGTTAATAGGTTCTAAAAATATCTTTTTCAGTATTTGCAAAAAATCAACATACTTCAAATCTTCACAGTGTCTCAAAACCACGGGCAAAACAACAACAACAACAAAAACAAGCAAACAAACAGAAAAAAAAAAAAACATCCAAACCAAAACAACTGCAGTTGCAAAAAGGGAACTCCCTAGTGTTTTTGGAGTAGTTGTCTAAAAAAAATGCTTAAATTTAGATAATATAGTTAATAACAGACTTTAGAAACACAAATATATTGAGAGTGTAAGGAGTTATACATTCTGTTAAACACTGCTTGAGTGATATGAAATAAGTAAGCTCAACTAAATGCTTTGAGCACTTTCCATAATTGGCTACTATAATACTTCAGATCACATTATTTCCATTTTTACTGTCTTATGAATACCTATCATGTCCCATAACACATTACATAGATTTAGAGATAAGCTTTAACTTAAATGCTTTGATAAATCAGAATCTTAGTCTGTGCATGGAGAACGCATGTAGAAAATCTTAGTTTTGTCAATATAAAGAAGTTCAGTTAAGAGAAAAACTTTGGAAGACAACATTCTAGTGGAGATAATTGAACATATCCAGTTCATCTCATTCATATGTTTTCTCCACTATAATTTGTGCATATCAATTAAGTGGAATGAAGAGAGTATTAGCAGAATACCTGTTACCTATAGTAAATGCTAATAATTTCAAGTTTATTATATTTGTATTTAAAATATTCAGTAAGACATTATATTAATGTTCTTCACTCCTTTCCATACAACGTAGTACTCAATTCATCCAGTGTTCCACAGCATTTCCAGTTGGCTGATTTGTCTAGCGAGTGTAAAGGAATAATTATGAAACAGAAGCAGCATTTATTTCCTTGAGGATGTGATGAACTGTATATAACAAATCCCTTTCTTGATCGATCTTGACTTCAAGAGATCTGTACAGTCAACTGCTACATTGGTACTCTAAATTGCTCTCATAATTTCTTCTCCGGAATTCTAATGACCTAAGACCTCTTGTCCATACAAGGTTATCTTTACAATGCATATTTAAGTCATGGTTTGAAGACCTAATTCATCTTTATACAAATTGGCGAAGTTCTGCTAAGATACACTGATGACTCTTCACAGAATCTTGAAACTGTGGAGAGGTCTCAGGGTTAACATTTTGGGGCAGTAGAGTTTGTTTTCATTTTTCACTTTGAAAGAGTATTCTCTGATTTGTTTAAACTGCTAATAGATGCTAGTCCAAAACTAGAGTAGAATAATCTCAGCTGTAATTTACTATGCTTTAAAAATTAATTATAGGTAAGACTTAGTTCAAATTGACATAATGCAAGCATTTTTTGTGATATATTGGTCTTAAATGTATTTATCATTCCTTCATTACAGAGTCTATTTCTTTTTCATTTCTCTAATTGTATATTAAAGATTAAATACAAACAAAAGCCATAAGTTTGTAACATCATCTCACACAGACCTGTGATGACTTCTCAGCTCTGGATGTTAGAATTTCCATCTTCATTTACCTCTGTAGCTGTAAATTACATTTTATAGATAAATCCTAGAGCTATAACTTATGCAGAATAGTCTGCATTTATGATATTTTCAAGTGAAATTCAGGCAAATTTTCAGTCTTATGTTTCTCTCTGAAACTCTGAACTGTCTGATTTTTCTGTTCTGTAGATTTCGATACCTCTGGAAGATTCAGGCAAAAAAAAATGAAATCATGGACAAAATTGAAGGTAAAGTTATAATTTCCTGTTTATTTTAAGATAATGACATGGTGGTGACTGAACTGTTTTCTTAATGCCTAAAAAATGATCAGTGTAAGTTATAAAATTTTCTTTGGAGTATATCTATTAAATTCAGATTTCAAACAACTGCTAGAAATAAATCACAGAAACAGTAAACAGATATGATAGTGTTCCAGGATACTTTTTACACTGAATCATTATTTCTTTGACTAAAAAGTCAATTACATATTGTAGACTTTCGTCAGATGACATCTTCCCGTATTTATTCAGTATTCTTTAACTCCTAATTACCTGAATGGCAGCAAAATTCATTTACATGTGTGAATTCTACCACGCTCTGAATCAACAGTGGCTCTGTTATAGGATACTTCCAAAATAATTATTGTGATAAGCTTCCCAAAATTTGCCCTTTATGAGAGCAGCTACAGAATTATTCAGCATTAGAGAAAGAAATTAAAGATAGGAGCCTCTCGGTTAAGCAGTCCAGAGACATCTCATCTTCACAGAAGGCAAATAAAATCTATTGTCTGAGGTGTTAAAAGTCTCCTCCACCATCTATCCTTTTAGACTGAAAATCTTTAATTTGAAGATATCACAACAGCCCACTGAGGAAGTAATTTGAACTTTTCCACAACAGTGAAATAATACCGCCAAATTTCTCTGAAGTTGTGTAATAGAGGACTTTCCAAAAGTGTGAGAAATTCTATCAAAAGGAGATAAGTCATCAGTAGGACATCCTTATGTAGAAAATGGAGTTTATGATCTGCTGTGAGAAAAATCTTAACCTAAATCAGAAGAAGATATCAGTGTTCTGAATCCATGTACTTCCTTTGCATGTTGCTGTGTAATGCATGCAAATATGGAAAGGAAGGGCGGGAATCATTCTAGTGGACTGGAAAGAAGGTCTTACATTTCGTGTTTTACATATCATAGAAAACATGTCATGGTGCTGAAAGAGACAAAGAAAAATACATAGATTTGCAGCCAATCAATATATTAGTTTTCAGACAGAGAAGGATGAATTAAAGTGTTTGGCAAATATGTGTTTTTGTTTTTTTTTTTAATGTTTCCACTTCAAAAAGAGAATTCCTCTTTGATATTATTAGGCTCCTCACTACGGCTTTTATTTGGGGCATTTTACTTTTTTTTTTTTTTTTTTTTTTTTCAATAGCTCTGAAGAACATGTAGGTCATTTTTATGCCAAATATATCTCTACAGATTTTTCAGGGAGATTAAGGGAATTTGATTCTTACATTTGAATCATATCAGAGAGGAAATGAGATAGAAGTCTAAGTAGAAAGTGCTGCTGTGAGCCAAAAGCAAAAGGTGTAATTTTTTTTTTTTTTTTGATACTTATAATTATCAGATTTTTCATTTTTACAACTCTTCTTGATTAGTTCCATGTACCTCTATGGTACTTTTCAGTACTGTCTGTGATGAGAATATTTGAAGAAAAAATCAGTTTGAATACTCATAGCTTAGCACAGTGTATGTTAAATTCTGCAGAACCCAGTTTCATAAAATCTTTAATAATAATAATAATAATGTTCTTGCTGTGAGCCTAGCAAATAATTTTTCACTTTTGTGTAGCACTTGTTATCTCAGAAATTCACAGCACATTAATTAAGCCTAACAATATTCCACTACGTCTAATAAATATTTTCGTATGCAGTAAAATATTTTTACTTGAGGCAGATATTATCAGATTTCTTTAGTGGGTCAGTAATGAGATTGAATATAAGCATGGTGAAGTTTAGATTCTCAGTGTCCTTGCATAATTCCCTCTCATTTTAATACTGTGGAAGCATTTTTACACTATAGGAAAACAAATGAGGCTTTATCCTATCCTAGAAATGAAAAAAATAAAAAAATAAAAAATCACTACGAATTTGTACTTGGCTGCAGCTGCAGAGGCTCCTACCAGGAATGCTTAGGAATACATAAATTGTCTGCACCCTGAGAACTTTAAAGAACCATTAATAGTCCAGATACTGTGTACAGTTGTAGGTTAGTACAAAAGATGCAAAAGAAAATTTGATTCCAAAAAAGAAAAATTGATTTAAGTAAGGAAAATTCTGTATTGAGCCAGAAAGGCCACCTATATGCCATAGGATGAAAAAAAGTATAGTGAAAGTTTCATGTATGGGAAGATATAAGGAAGTGCATTGAGAAATCAATTTCAGAACTTCAGAAAATTAAATTAGTTGTTTAGTTAGTATTTTAACACTCAATATTAGAACCAGATGCAGTAAAAACACTGCTACTGTAGTAAGCGTGTCTCTCAGGTAAATTTGTAAACTGTTGAGGTATGTTGTAGTGGAAATGCTAAGTCATGGCTTGAAACAGTGATTGAGTACTTGGTGGGAAGACAGGGCCAATTCATGGGAGCTCAGATGTATGCAATGCACGTCAGTGATCAGAAGGGGTGGAGCCAGGATCCACCCATTTCTGGGACTTCATTTAAGGGTTGTCAGTGGAGGAAAGGGTTTCTCTCTGGAAATACCTGCTTATCTGAGGCCTTCTGAAGGTAAGTCGTTTTTTTTTCCCTTATTTCTGCACTTACTGCTGTTGCATCTGAGTGGATCCTCACTTGTTGTAGTCTGGGAATTTACTGTTTTGCTGTCTTGTTGCACTTTGCATTGTGTTACGTACTTGCAAATACAAATAGAGTAATATTTCTGAACTCTATTTGATATGGAGTGGGCTGCTGTCTAGGCTGGAATAAGCTGGAATAGTCAGCTTTTAGCTGACTTTGAAGAAGATGTTCAGTATGTTAAAAGTATTCACTAGTAATAATTGTTGTTAAATTAAATTTAGAGACCTGGTGTGCAGTGATCACTTGTCTTTAATAATGCTAGTGTTGTTTACTAACAACATTCAAGAAATGATGAATGTGGTTTGAAATTAGTGATGGTTTTTTTTTTTTTGATTACAAAGTTATCAGTATCTACTACCTAACAGAACATCCCTTCTACGTAATAAAAAAATTTCTGTGTAGACTGATCTTATCTTTTTTGAAGTTTATAACATGAATGAAGCTACAGTGAAAGTACAGAGATTTTGGCGTTTCCAGATGACTTGCTTGAATGTATTCTGGATGTGAAAACCATGGCTAGAAGGTGATAGGTTGTGGGCTATTTTTCTACTGATGTCTATGATTGATTATTAAATATGCTCAGTACAGTGAGTTTCTATAGAAAGTGGAGAAGATTTTTTATTCTAATTGCTGCCCTCTAAACAGTAATTTTTTATCAGTTTTTGCATTAACACCAATAGAAATACATCCTTGTCTCACAGACACCAGTAGTGTTGCAATCCATTTCCTTGGCTTCTGGAAGATGTTACTGTATGGGAACTGTAAGGTCACAGCTTGACCTGATGATTGAGCATGATGTGAGGGGGTGTGGTTGGTCCAGCGAGTACAGGCAAAATATTTGTACCCATGATCCTCAAATGACCAGAAGGGTTTGGACTGAGGGTCTGCTTAAGGGAGAGCATCTTATTGACCTTGGCTTTTTCTTGAGAAGTGCTGTATAGCCAGAGAGCCCCTTCACCAGGTGGACGAGTTCAACTCTTCTTTCTGTGTATGACTATTGGACTACCCTTGAATGCTTTATAGGTTCTTGGCAATACCAATATTGTTTTTTGCATGAGCAGAACTGTTACTCAAACAGCAACAAGTAGTAATAATCTCGGTCTTTTTTTAACTACTTGCAACAGGTTTCTGTCATGTAATCTGAACACCACACAACAAACTGCATTAGGTATTTGCTTTAGCTAAATATTTGTAAGCTACGCAAGTAGAGAGAGCATAGTTCTGAATGGTTTGCTTGTAGCACTATAAAATATTTTAGTAGAAAGATACCGGGTTGGTTGACCTCCCCTGCTTCAGAAAATAAATGTCATTATTTGCTGATTCTGAACATGTACTGCAAAAATTGCAGCAGTTCAGAAATGCTTTTCTGCCAAGATTGTCTCACTATTTTGTCTGCTCTAATTGGAGCAGCCACTTTTCAGAAAATTCATCAACTCCTCCTGTCTCTCACTATTATAGTAGCTTTATATTGAAACAAATTCTGTGCAGAGACTGGACCTGTTGTTGGTACTCTCAATTCTTATGACAAACATTTGAGAGAATAAGACATGGGAAAGATCGTTTGTAATTCATTCTCCGTTTCCAATATTTTTTTACTACTGGATCAAGACAAGGATGGTTGCAGAGGAGGGTAAGAAGTTAAATAATATGCCAGAGAAAATTGCAGACTAATCAAAAGAAAAAATAGTCTGTGAAATGCAGAAAAACTGAGAACAAAAATATGGTTTTCACATTCTGACCACACAAACAACATTGTGCAGATGCCAAAATTGATATACAACCTAACTTTGACTTTGTTAATAAATGGATACAGGAAGTTGAATCCTTAATTTAATTTCAGAACTCTTTCTTTCTGATGCTTCCATTTCTTCTAGTTTCCCAGTTTTTAATTGAAAGTTGTTTCTCCCTAGAAACTATCATAATTATATTATCATAATCAAACTTGTCAGAGTTAACAGGAATGTAAATATTTAGTAGATAATACATTAAATGATTCAAGAGGCACTGTGTCTGAAACTATTCTGTCAGGAGAACATCAAGTTGGAGAACTTTTCCATTATCTCTTTACTAGCGGGGGATGTGCTGATCTGGGAAACATAGTCTGATTTGACAGCAGTCCCCTTCAAAAATTTACTAGTGTCCTGTGGGCTTCAGACAAAAGCTCTTCTCTTTTGTCCAGTGACAAGCAGAGACATGACCTCTGCATTGTTCTATTTTTGTGTAGGGAGAGTATGTTCTCCGCATCTCCTCAAAGACCAGCCAAAGTGCTGTGTCCTGAGGAGAAGTGAGCAGTATAATCTGTATCTTGAACGGCTCAATGAAGAGGCTTTGCTGTTTTCCAAAAACTAACGTTCTTAATAAGGAGATTGGCTCTAATAGTTTAAAAAAAACGAACAAACAAACAAAAAAACCCCAACAAAACCAAAAGAGAAACCAACAAAAAAATCAAACACAGTCATGAACCTGTTGCCAGCATTCAAAGCAATACTCAGAAAGCAAACAATATTATTGAAGAATAACTTAGTGGTCAGTGCTGTTATTTTATTAGGGGATTAATGCTCTAAGCTTGTCTGAAAGCCTGCCTGGTGAGGCCAAATTCATGAATCTATAGCTTTCATTTTATTCTAGTAATGTTGTCTCTAAGTTGCATATCTCTCCATCTCTAAACTTAGATCCATTCTTGCTTCAATGTCTCCAAGTTTTTGTGCTCACAGTATTTTGCCATTTACTGTTACATACCTTTGTTTACCAGCATCTGAATTTTATGACCTAAACAGAGAAAGATTGATAAGAGTTCTTCCAGGTGGAGTCTCGTGAGAGTAGAGAGGCAGAATCACCTCCTTTGACCTGCTGGTCACGTTTCATATATTGTAAATAAATAAATAAATAAATGGAGAAAGTTGGAAAGATTTAAGAACACAAGGCACAAAAATGGCTAAAAGATTTATTTTAAAATGGGAATGTAGAAAGATATAGAAACAACTAAATAAAATGGGATATCCAAAAATCGTGTTCTTGTTGTGCATCTCATGTAAACAAACAGCAACAAAGGTTAGATTGCAAATATTATGTTCCTATCATTGTTCCTCATAGACCCTTATTTACCTGCACAGATGTTAAAATTCCCTGAAAATGAATCAGCAACAAATCCAGTAAATTCAAATCTTGTCATTCAATCCTTTATGCTGTCCTCTGGACCATGCTGACTACTTGATGTTTATTCAAGCAACTAAAGACCTTTTTAAGATGATGAAGACACTGTTTGCCTTAAGCCTGTTCTAGTAAACATGTAAGGTCCCTCCGAGTTGCAAACAAACCTACAAAATAATTTTGTATGATTCAGTAACACTAGTAGAAGTGACTTTACATTGCTAAGGGGATAAAAATTGTAATGCATCATGGAGGGGGGGGACAATGCAAGAAAATAAGTTCTGCCTTTGATGATATTGTAAATACTAATAATTTTGGGACAGCCATGCATGCATACAAACCTATTTCTGCAGATTTTATGGAATCAATTGGGTAGGAGAAAGTGTTCCTATCAGACAATGGCACTTTGAAGCTGTGACGGTCTCTTAATTCTTCACGCGCAGCAGATTTTTGCATCTTTGGAAGCACTGTATGACAATTTAAAATGAAGGTACTCTTTCAGCAGCTGGAAGGTTGTTTTTTTTTTTTCCCTTGATATGGACTGTTTACAAAGAGGTAATAAC
Organism: Gallus gallus; assembly: GCF_016699485.2. NCBI lineage: Eukaryota > Metazoa > Chordata > Aves > Galliformes > Phasianidae > Gallus > Gallus gallus. Next base: position 19,456,813 of record NC_052536.1, on the reverse strand, counting down.
AAACAGAATTAATTGGAAATGCTTTTAAAATATTATTGGCTTAGCTATCCAAAATATCCAACTTTAGAAAATCTGAGAAGTATATTTCTAATTTGTCAGTGCATGATGTACATACAAGTTATTTCATTAGGGATATGACATTCTTTACATCACTAGCAACAGAATGGTTTAAGTAGTTCATATATTTGAGAACTTGGATTTCCCTGTGGATGTTTTTAATATTTTGATAAGATTTTTTTTTTAATAAAAGGTATAAGAAATCTCTTGCATATTTCAATTGGTAGTCTCTTTACTTCCTGATCACCCTTGTAATATATTTATTCAAAAATTTGAATGGAATCAGCTGTTTAGCCGATGTGGTCAAAATATTTAAAGAAGATTAAACTACTTATTTCTCATTAGTTAGAAATCAGTATTCCTTGCTATGTTTCTTAAGCAACCTCAGGTAGCGGTATGGGTACTCTCAACTAAATAATTATCTTGGATCTACTGAAAACAATAAAGCAGAAACAGAGTACAAAAGTTTCTGTAAGTGCATTATCTATCTTGAATCAAATACAGGCGAACAAATGATAAATCAAAAGGCTGAGGGGTTTCTCCCTAAACTTTATTTCATGGGAGGTTTAAAAATAAACCTGAAAAAATCTCAAACGGCAGCTAAAAATACTGATGCAGACATATAATGATCTGTGATATGTTATAGTGCAATAGTGCAATTAGGGTTTTGAAAAATATCCTCCAAATGTTTCATCGTAACTATCACAGAAAAAACAAAAAACAAACAAACAAAAAAAAACAAAAAAAAACACCTTCTTTTGAGAGTTTTATGTGTTTGAATTAAAACAAAAACAACAACAACAAAAAAACTGGAGAAAGCTGTTCTAAATAGGGGAGTTAATGAGCAGGTAGAGACAAAGAGCTGCATCTGCCAGTGCAGTGTTGTTTTTTTTGTGTGTGTCCCTGTTTAGCAAAACCATTGGCCAGGTGTTTCTTTGTTAGGATACTGTTTGACCACTTTCACCACAAGACTCTGGTAACAAAACCAAGCTCCACTATAAAATCAAAGTCTCATTTCCATAATTTCAGGGTAATTCACCATGTCTGTGTTTGTAAGACATTTTAAGAACTTAAGGTGTTAAAGAGGCTTTAGTACTTAAACAACTCCTAATCTGTAAAACAATTAATATACAAACATCTTTAAGGAGATAAAAATGGTTTTGTTTCTTAAATGCCACATGTTTAGGTGTTCTTGCTTTTAAACCTTTTTAAATGGTTTGTATGTTAAAACGACTAATACCTGTATTCCTGCTGAAACGGTCTACAGTCTTGGACGTGACCCTTATTATAAATATACCTTATGCCCCTTATAAACAAACATACCTGTTTATTTATCTGGTAAATGGGAATAAGAACATTGTAAATATAGTTTGAATGACAGTTACTAACTGTGCAGAAATATAAACATAGGAAAAATAAGCCATAATATGTGATGGTTTGACAAAACAACAGAACATTAGTGATCAGTAGATCAGAGCTAAATCAGCACGAATAGCATTGGAAGACATTTCCCTGCAAAAGGCAGGAGTTCAGTAATGTTAAAATCAATATATATGTATAGTTTCTTGCCTTGTACAAAGTAATGATGATTACTAGCAATTCTGTGAAGCAAAGTTTCCAGGATGAAGCATACCTGTGAGTATATTATGAGCACTCCCTCAAAAGATTTCTTCCAGTTTTAAGCCTGTCTTTCATTTGCTTTTCTTTCAAGAAACCACCTTACTGTTTTCTACAGTTTTATTCTTTTCCTGTGGATATGATCATGACATGAAAATGATGTCCTCAACCCAATAGCTTATCGCTGGAGAATTTAAGGTCAATATAATTATCTTGAAAACAGGCTAGTGTACATGTATTAAGTACTTCGTGTTGTTTCGTGTTTGTTTTCATAGAAAACCCTACTGGAACTTGGTTTGTAAAACAAAAAGACAAAGAGGTGTTTTTTTTTAAGGTTCTGCATACAGTTAGAGATGACAATTCTTAGAGAGATTGGCACTTTATTCAATAAACTTTTAGAGAAAGAGGGAGAAGCAGACAATGTAATGCTGAGAGACAGGTGAAGTGACTTTAGGTAATCAAAGTAAAAAACAAAAATGCTGCTTGACAGAATCCCAGAAGAAACACACTTGTTTTCTGAGATACCTGATGAGTTTTTGCAGTGTTACAGTGATTGACTTTTATGTTGTATGATATTCACCAAATGACATGGTGACCCTTATCTCTCCCAAGATGTTAGCACTTCTCTGTGGCAAAGTAATTCTTTTGCTGTCTTAAAGGAGATGAACTCATGTGAATCAGTGATGTGAGCAGGGATGGCAGTCCAGATAGTGGTCTGAAATCTATAAATTCTTTAAAAAACACTGTTTTTCTGCTGCCAGCAGTTATGTTGCTATCAGGCAACTTCATCCTGAAACACTGGGTGGCCTGGATTTGAGTATTAAAAGGAGAAAAGCTCGCAGTATCAGCACACTAGATGATGAGAAAATTGGCAGTGAGTCCCATCTGCTTTCATCTGCACATTTTAGTTAGTAGTGATCACTGGTCCAGTGAATGCTGCATTTCCTTTAAGTCATAACCTTTAATCCCATCTAGCAGAAGTTATCATAAAGTTTTAAGAGAACGAAATATTGTATTTTTTTTCCCTTTCTTGCCTTAACTGCAGATTCACGTGTGATATATACCATGAAGGGTCACTTCAAACATACAGCTTTCAAATCTTTGTGTACGTAACTCATTTAGATCAATAAATCCCCATGGACTTGTTTGTGAAAGAGTGAGTAACCAAGAGTGTATGGTGAATTGTTCATGATGACATACTGTGAAAACTTGGTTTGCTTGCCTCTTTTAGGCGTAATCTTTAGAAATTTTCATTAGCTATCATAATGGGTCAGTGAAACACAATGAGATCATAGAATTTTTTTAACCAGTTTTAATTGTGATCAACTACTTCTAGGCTGTTAACCAGTTTTATTTTCTCTGTAACATTTTTTTTTAAAATACTTAGTAGAGAATCTACTGTGTAGTTCCGTATTAAAGTTAGTCTGCAGAAGTGAGAGTATAAGGGGAGGTTTTTCCTGCTAAAAGAACTTTCTTTGAATGGATAAATTTGTGAATAAAATGGTGCAGATCAGAAGCTCCCTTTCAGTTGCATAAACATTTTGAATAATTAGAAAAGGCATAATGTCTAGATCCTAGCATTAAACTTAATGTTTACTTATAAATTATTACAATATATGGTGGTATAGTGCAATGTGCTATGGAAGCAAGAAGGCTGCAGTGCATTGCTTTTGGTTGCCATTAGTACCATATACTGTATTAACTCTTGTTCCAGATCAAAACATTCCAGAATAACAGAGAATAGAAACTTTCTGGTCTGTAAATACAGTTGAAGCTTCTACTCCTCTGTTGTGTGAGCTACCAGTATCTATAAAGTAGTATCTACTGCTCCATGCAGTACAGCTGAGCAGTCTCTGAAATTTAGACTTTATCCAGTCCTTTGAAAATGCTAGTGTGTACAAGAATATTATTTCCTGGTACTGTGCGAAAAATGATAAACTTCTAGACTTGGCTTTTGGCCTTAATAGGGATCATGGGATGGTAGATGTTGCAGTAATGTACATTTCATTAAAATTACTTTAAAAATCAATTTCCTAGCCATTTAGCATAGGTACGATTTCCAATATACTATGGATGACTAATGTTTGTTAAAAAAATAGATTGCTTGCAGACTAGAAATGAGTGGGAATGTTATGGGAAATGAAAAGAGAATGGGTTTTCACCATTTTCCTTAAGGATTGAGGAAGTTAAATGGAAAAAATGCCTACTTATGGTGCTGCATATGTTTAAAATATTTTATGAGTGACTTAGAAAAAAATGGGGAAAAATAAACTTCTCTAATATAGGGATATAAGGAGCACAACATCATCCATCTTAAATGCATAATTTGTGGCAAAAACAATTCAAAGGTGGAGCTTCAAAAAACTATTGCAGTTCTTTCAGTACAAAAAGTCTGTTCAGAATAATTCACCCTTCAAAAACTTCTCGCTCAGTATCCTTGAGCTAAATACAGGCTATACTTACTCAAGGGGCAGTGTGGGCAGTGTTTTGCAAATATGGTATTTTATGGGCTTTGTTTTTTTAAAGGTTATGTCAAGTATGACAACAAGTATGCAAACTGCCTATGCACTATTAGGTACCGAGAAGGAAGAAAGGATGGACTTTATCCCCAAAAATGAATGTCATGAACGGAAGCTGGCTAGCAGTTTGTGACTAATATTGGAAACAATCAGGAGATTAATATTCAGCTACTGCCTCTGTCAGCAGCATCTTTCAGAAAGCCAAGCTTATAGGAGCTTTCTCAATCTGGATGTCTGAAAGGGGTATCCCCCTGGGATGAATATCCTTTGCTAATGCAAAGATATGCCTTTGGGGTTGGCTGTGACCCGAAGGCTTTATTCTGTTTTCATTCTAACATACCATCAAACCCCATGAAATATTTATAAATGCAGAAACTTCCAAATTATGTTCTATTTATAACAGTAATAAAATGACATCGCTCTAAGTACATTTCCTTTAAATTTTTAAGTCGTGTCGTACACCCAGGCTAAGATGATAAATTAAAGTGTTCCACAACTCATCAGAAACAATGAATAATGTTCAGCTGAATAACAGTTCTGATTCCTTATCACATCTTAAAATATTTATTTCCCCTTTCAATTATTTTAGTGCACTCTTCTCTGCGAGTGGTATCCTGCTTGGCTTATACTTTTGATGTTTTGCTGTTTCTCTGTGGTAGCTGAAACCTTTTACCTTTCAGCTTTTGTTTGTGCTTTTGTTCGATGTGTGTATAATGACTCTCTAAACATGATTATGGTATGTCCTTTAAGAGTACAAAGAAAAATGCATAGTTCCTGAGTTATGGAAGGCTTTAATCTTGCAAAAAAAATCAGAGTAGTGAAACCATGAAAGGGAACCAGTTTCAGTAGAACCATCAACTGGTGGAAACCCCAGCGAGCCTCCAGTCCAAATCCAAGTCATCAGCATTTAAAATTTGCAGGCAGGTGTAAAAGATGGCATCGTGCTTCATTTGTTGCCTCATTTACACCAGATACCAAAGTATGTATAGGGTTCCATGTCAACCCAAAGCAGGACAGAATCTTGGTGTTACCAAGGGTGTACTGCTACAATTTATCTACACTGAATGGTTTCTGCAGGACGGGGTGTTTGTGATGTGTACTTTTGGGTGAACTACTTTCTCTTGACCAGATCTTGTGGCTCTGGTAGTCACTGCCCTTTTCTGAGGTCCCCTGAAGGCCAGGTTAGACTGTGGAAGCAGAGGTGTACTAGCTATTAGTAGTAAATCTGTCCTTCTTTTTGGATTGTCAAGATTTATGCCCTATTGTGAACTTGTCATTTGAACTAGTGAATTGAAAAAAAAACAACAAACCAAACAAAATTGTTTCCAGTTAAGCTTCTACCACTGAGCCAGGTTTACCAACAGAGATACCAGAAGGAAGGGGGAGAGAATATGCACTGCTAATGTGCTCTTCAAGTTACACGAGATGCAATCATATGTCTATTAGTTTTAATCTACTTTATTATTTAAGAGAAACAGCATAGTGACAAGCTCTCAACAGAGCCAGAATCATTAAGCTTTACAATATATTTACAAGTACTACTAAAGAAATGATTCTCAAGAACATCCTAACTGAGAGTGAAGAAACTAATGTTGTGCTTATTATCATTAATGCTCTGCACTATGATGCTGCTGACTCCAGTTTCTTGTCCACACCCAAGTCAAGGAGACCCATTATTATAAGAGTAACATTTATGATTGAATAAGGATTTTACCTTTTAAAGTACATGAGAAATCTGCTTTATAAGTGTTGATATCTATACTAAATGACCAAAATAGAAAGCAATTGTTTTCCATGAAATCATGTAGATTAAGAAAAAAACACAGGATTCTGCCCAGTGCCGCTCACCTTTAGCTCCCAGTGCACATAAGTATATCAGTAACCAACGAGAAGTTTCAGTGAAGGAAGAGAATGTGAATTTAACAGAGGGGTTGCTTTTCATGTTCTATCAGTGTATAGGACATGCCAACAGAAATAATTTGAGGTTCATCAGGCTACATAAGAGACCTGGGAAAGCTTCTAACCCTGTTTTTTATAGGACAGCAGTAGGTTTTGTTTGAGAACATTTATAAGAAGGTTGGTATTGTGAGAAGAAAAAATCTTGTGATGTTCATGTCTGTAAATACTATTGAATTATCTCGAATTGTTCCAATTTTTTCCTCATAAGTATGTATAGTCATTATCACACATTTATTACAGTAATGTTATTCACAGGCAGAAGCAAGCGATAGTCAAAGTGCCAAACAATTCACTTACATTGCTTCTGTTCTGCAAGCTCTCCATGCCAGGGCAAACTCCTTTAAACTCAGTGACAGGAAATAAAATAAAAAATAAATGCAGAAATTGGTCCCTAACAAAGCCACTGACAAACCTCCAAAGTGTAAACCTGTTTTCCGAGTTGTACAAACAAGAGTTCTCCCCTGGCTTTTCAAGAGCTGACATTTTACACAAGGTTAAACACAAAATGCTGTGAATGTCCATTTAATTTCATGCCAGCCTTCATTCTAATTTGTGTTATGTGGCATAGTAGCCACTGTATCTAACTTTGGTTTTACCTCAGAACCTGACATGAGCCCAAACTAAAATATTTTATGATTTCTCATTGTGCTGGGCTTCTACAGATTGTCTCAAAACCTGAATTTTTCAGTTAGCCCTTTATTCATCCCAGACTGTCTTGACGAATATAGGCGTGCTCTTTTAGATATGCAAAATGCAGAGTTGGTATTTGCTGAGGTCACTAAACATCTTAACATCAGCTGACCATGCCCTTTGTGATCTTCAAGATCTGTACCAAAACTAACAAAATTATCATTTGCAGTTTCCAATTGGGTTATTTGAACATGCAGCCTACTTTTGAAGCATATTATGGTGCAACAACTCCTAGATGATTTTGAAGAAAGTGTATTACTTTGTACACATTACTCAAAAAGGTAGTTGAGATTGTCTCTCTTACCTGATAAAACATATTGACTGAGTACAGCTGCTTGTTTCTAGCATCATGGAACATTTTATTCATATATGACTTCCTTTTAACAATAAGAAACAGTGAAAACATTATTTAATCTTGTGGTTAAGGCATTTCTCTTCCAAAATATTGTTCAAGCCATCAAGTAGATGAAATAAGTCCTTAAAAGTAATCTAAGTGCCTTCTTGTTGTTTAGATTTTGCTGTTGTGAGTCGTCTTATTTTGAGAGGTATCTTTTAGCCAGAACTAAATTCAGCTCAATTCTATGAATAATTTCAGAACACTTATAATAATACTTCCAGGAAATCTACTATCCACTGATATTGGTCCAGTGCTACTTGGGACAACTCGTTCTCAGGTCATACTTACCACTGAGAGCCTACCAGCTCAGGTTTAGTATTTTCACTGCTGGTATTGACAGCTCCTGCTGAAAACCAACAGGAACTGCTCATGTTCAGCACTTCTGAAATCAGGGATTTACTCAGAAAAAGCAAAGTATTACACCTATGCATTTTCTTTACCTAGTGACTGTTGCCTGTGCAACATACACAGAATAGGCTTTCAGCAGCAGCTTTTTTTCCAGTGAGTTTATTTTATTAATGGCGAGTTCTTTAGCAGAATTTTCCCTCTCTGACCTCGTACGGAGTTTAATGTGCTAGTCCTGCTTGGGTTATTGAAAACTCTTAAGCTTTGTCCTGTATTTATTAATGCTAATGAAATTCAACAAAGGGCTATTTTCAGGGTAAGCAGTGAAATCAGAGGAGAGGGCAATGGCAGTAATGAGTCTGTAATTATTTGTAGAAATAAAAGACAGAGTTCTTGTACAAGAAAGAATTCTCATAGAAAGACATTAATAATAGACATGGTGAGACTACGTGTAAAGTTTTTTTTAAGTTGTATAAGGAAGAAAGGGGATTGAAATAGGAATTAGCAGGAGCTGAAACAGCTTCTATTCGTTAGTTAAGAGCAGTAAGAGAGACAGTAAGTTATCTGAGCTGCCACTAGTCTTTAATGCAATGAAATAGAGAGGCTCTTGCTTGATAGTTAATGAGTTTCTATCTTTGATTTAGTCTTTATATTATAATAACACAGATATTTAAACAAGAAATGTTAAAGATGTAATTTAAATGTGTATGTAAAATACTGGGTATGTTTAAAACAGGAAGGTTAGAAATACAAACCAGCTAAAATAGAGATGTACCCTTATGTTTTTCTTTACTAGAAATAAAAATGTGTGTTTAGTTAAGTTGCAAGACCTGATGGAATAAGGTATCTAGGGAAGGTTTAAATCAACTCAGATCTCTTTGTTGTGCTGCTGTCTCCTCTGAAAACTTCTCAGCATCTCTTTTGCTCTGCTGACTGTATAAGCTTTGATACCTTCGTAGTTTGACCAAGACAGTTTGAGCAATACAAGTTGGTAGAAAAGTACTATACCTTTACCTAAATAGATAGGTAGGGTAGGATAGATCTGTTTGTGCACTCTTCTGTCTTTTGGGTTTTCTTGCAGTGATATTGTCCATTGCATCACTCTTCATCAAAGGGAATGTTTATTTTACTCCAATTCAGAATGATAAGATGTGATTGTGTATTTGTTTTTCATCAAATTATAAGATTTTGGAAAAAAAATTATTTCATCATGGTGTTGTACTGCATTTCATGTATTTCATTTAGAGTTTCAAGTTCAAATATATTTTTTATATAAAATTATTGCATATTTCAAAATAGTATTTAATTGTTTTGAATATTTTTGTAGCATTGGGTACAAGCTTGTAACTATATAAATGTTGAAGAGTTTGTTCAAGACATTTAATTATACATACAGCTCTTGAACTGAAAAGATCAGAAAGAATATAGAATTCAGTGTGCTTAAAAAAATAAAATGAGAATTCTTCTTAACAATATAGCTTTCATGAAGAAAAAATTGCTCAAATTTTACAAAATATACTGCTGCATTGGTGTTTCTTTTGCCTAGACAGAAAAGCTTGCATTACTGTGTTGAAGCAATTTCAACGTATGATGTTGCTTATTGCTGTGTTGTATTAAAGCAAGCTGCTATTACTAATCACTGATGGATCCATGACAGAGTCTTTGTACTACAATATTAAGGTCTTGAGCTGCATCAGTTTCAACAAGAACTGGAGCTGGCATATGATTTCCTGCATTGCATTAATATTCATTCTATATGCATTCTGACCTGAGCCTTCATAAACATCAAATGCTTTTTTCTTTAATATAATCTCAATTTTTATACCATTCATATGTCATGTCACTTTGACTCCCTTCTTGCTGAGAGAACTAAAATGGGCTTCTACTAAAGTTAGGTTAATGCCATTTCTGATCAGCCTGTTCTGTGAAATGATGCAAGGCTAACACCTCCTCTTGGAAGCTGAGGTCACTGCCAAGAGCAAAGACTTCTTTTATCCTAAAAAACAAAACTGACACCTTTTCTCCTCTTTTCACTGCTTCCATCTAAGAGTGAAAAGGGTTTTCCACAAATGAAATAAACCATCTTCTTAGGTCATGCACAAATAACCCTTTCACTCAGTGAGGACGCTAAATATATTTGTTCTGTGTGCTTTTACAACAGATACAATAAACTTTCTAATAGAGAAAATGGGGAGAGATGATGAGTGGAACTGCTAAACATACCTATTTTCTTATTTTCCCCCATAGAATCTTGACTATGTTGAATTAATGAGTGTGTTTCATTTAACTCCACTTCTCTCTGTAAGAATGTCAACAAGAGATTGTAATTTAATGTTATCGATGAGTTTTCTGCTTTTAAGTAATTTGCCATGTACTAAGATCTTTGATGTTATCTTCTACCCTAGAATCTCAGAACACATTTTAAAACTGCTGGGATACTAGCCTAGCAGATAGTTGTTTATGCTCGTATTGCATGCAATGCAGCAGAGGTGGGAAAGAGGCTATAGACCTGTACTAAAGGTATCTGGGCTGCCAGAGAACAAATTTTTTTACTGATAGTAAAATTTTCCTTGACGTGTCTTGGAAAAGTCATTTTCACCATGATCACTGTAATGTCACTCAGTATCTTCCCTATACTTCTTTTCTTAGAGTTAGGGAACAATCAGGGAAGAGTTTCTGCAAAAGATCTCTGGCAGGATTTATACTGTCTTACATATGATATGACTTCAGAAGATTAATCAGTTCTGAAATAATATATCTCTACCTCACTGCCAGAAAATCAGTTATTTGATTTTGATTCTTTTAATCTCCTGGATAAATAAATTCTGTTCCAGGAGGCAATTTGATATCCAAATAATTTTTGGGTCCATGTTTGATGTAGCACTAAAGGAAGCCATCAACCAGTATATCCTCGGGAGGAAGGCTGAAGCAACAAATATATTCCTCAGGCTTGGTTTTCTTTAATAGTGTCTTTGAACATGTAGTCTTAAACCTTGGTGTTCACTAGAGATAACTATGACAGTGTGTGCATTTACAAGTAATCTGGTACAACAGCAGAGTGAAAGGACTGGAGCTGAGAATGCAGCACACACTTGGGCTGAGGGCAAGATTCTGGGAATTTACTTTCACTGCCATTGCATTCATCCCTCAGACTAAAAGCCTAGAAGCAGCTGGTGTGTATCTTTGATTACATCAAAGGTAATAGAGCTCAGATTACTCTGTGATGCAAATCATAGTGTATGATGTGATGACAAATTTGAGATAGCTTTAGAAAACACATTTTTCACCCGAAAACTGTGAAGTAGATGCAACACAAAGAAATAAGAAGTAAGCTATTAAATTTCTCTGCATAGAATGACAACAAAGGTTGCAAACCAATTTTAAACTTAGTGCATTAACAATATATGTTTTCAGAGATGTTTACTATAGGGATATAGTAAGATGTAGCTACTATAGGGATATAGCAGATGCAATATTTATGAAAAAATCTATTACTACAACTGCTATGAAATAATATCATATTTTCTTAAAGGTTTCTCTTCAGTATCCCTCTGTCTCCAGTGCATTCCAAGACTGAACATAAATGCAGATTTCAAACTTCAACATCTAATGTGATTTTTTTTTTTCCAGCCCTGCTGACCTTTGCTTCCTATTTCTGGATGTTTAAGTGCTCTGATATAGTCTTACCAGCAACAGGTCACTTGTACAACGATAAGAGAACGTTGTAGTTTTACAGAACACACTTGCTCCTGAACTAGTGGGTGGTGGCTAATGATTACCTTCTCTGTTAGGTTTCTTAAATTTCCATTCAGCTTTACAGTTTTTAAGTGAAATCAGGTTAGACGTGGCTAACCTTGGGCAGATAGGCAAAAGGAAGAAAGATGAAGCAGGTAATTGGAGTACAACTGTTCTTTTACCCTTCTTAATATGTCAGTGAACTCATCCCACTTCCTAGAAGGTTTTTCTGGGACACAGATATGGTATTTCTAAACTTCACATTGTCACACACACACACACACACACACACAAAAGGAAAAAAAAAATGTAGGAGCAAAGCCTGAAGTTTCAGGCTCTCATTAAGGCCACAGGTACTCCACCTTGTTCTGGAAGTGTAAATGCAATGTGGGTTTCATCTGCTTCCTCTTTCATGTATTTTTAGTCTGTAAGAGTAATATGAAACAGTTTTCAATAGTGCTTGATCTATGATCCAGTGCCTGATTTATTGGTTGGCAACCAGGGGTTGGAACTAGGTGATCTTTAAGGTTCTTTCTAACATATGCCATTCAATGATTCTTTGATAAATTCACCAAGACCTGGCCTGTCTTTTTTTTTTTTTTTTTAAAAAAAAAAGGATCTATAAGGATTAAGAGCGTAACATTTCATGAAGTGTTTAGAATTAAAAAATCAACTAGTCTTATGTTAGTCAGGCTGGAAGTTGAGAGATAAAGGTCTATCAGTGTTGATAACTCCAAAGAATTATTTCTTATGAGCTGATCTGCATCATACAAGCCTGACTGTGATACTCCATGAAGAAGTATCCCCTGATTTATCCGTATACTAGTGGACATGTGTTTAGTTTATGTAGATATCTTGCACATATACATACTTCAGTGTGTGCGTGCACGTGTGTGTATGTAATTTGGATGCTGGTACAAAAGATTAGAGAGTTGCCAAGCATAATGGAAAGGACTGAAATATAGAATCTCTTGGAGCAGATATTGCTCTTCTTTGCCTTTGAGAATTCTTTTTTTCACTGTGTTTATTTATTGAAGTGTTTATTTGCTAGTAGCGTTCTAAAGATTTTGCAGCCAGATGTAGGAAAAACTCTGAAATAGTCTAACATGGATGAGATTGGCTTTTTGTGCTCCATGATTATCCACTGACCTGATTTCTAAAAATGATGCCACTTCACCTTAGAACATCTGAAAACAAATTGGGTTGTGTTAGTGCTAGCAACTGCAGTGCTAACCTATGTAACATTTCAATCATATAGGTATGATCTGGAGTTATATGCTTCTAAAATTAAAAAAAAACAAAACAACAACAACAAAAAACTTTCAAATTGTGATTTTTTTTTTTTTAATGAGAAAGCCGTAAGAATGGTGATCTGACTGCAGCAGGCTCTGCTTTGTTGAAAGCGCCCATGCTGCTTCTCTTGTGGCTGTGCAGAGGGGAACAGGAACAGGGAACATTGCGAAGTCAGTCTAAAGATTACAGCTAGGCTGAGCCTGTGCTGTCCTAGTATCCAGTTAAAAGATTATTTGAACAAACTTCAGAGGCATTTAAGTGCCCCTGTGCACATGCTTCATTTACATAAATGTGAGCAATTCCAGTTTATTATTCTTATATCTAAATTACACCTTTACTTTTGTAAATTCTGTAAATAGTATACAACAAATAAATGCATGGGAAAGTAAAAATTGACTGTGAACTAGAACTGCTGGGACAAGAGGTGCTGTTGAAAGGATTTTCCTGGTTGTAACCTAAGGTATCAGTGGCAAGACCTCCAAATTGGTTAGATGGCATTTATGAATAATGAGACAATAACAGAGATAAAGGAAGAAGCTCTAATGAATATGTGATCCTGAGCTGCATCAGTATGTTTCAGTTTTTGTGTGAAAGAGAGCTTGCTCAAATGAGGTAGAGAAATTACAGGATCATGAAATTATTTGTGCACTCTGCATGCTCATCACAGAGTGTGAGTGAGAAGATATTTTTGTTCCATTTGTGCCATCAAGTACCTCCTTAAGAGTGTCTAGATGTAGCACTTTCTTTTTTTTTGTGTGTGATAAATGTCAATTTTAGTGTTGACCTTTTTGTTTTCTTTCAATAACTTAGAGTAGTTCATTAGTTTTCTTTGAAAGGATCCTAACCTAAAATTGTTATTGCTGCAGTATCGTAGTGCTGAAATACACTGGGTGAAAGCTTCTGCTGACAGCACTGGATGAGACATCAAAGTGATAATGGCAGCTTGTACTTACAGAGGGAAAGTTCAGATATTAGTCCTGAAATTAAAATGATCCTGCCGGCTTTATTTCTAATTTCAGAGCTGGAAGACCTGAACAAGTTTCATTAAAGAATAACACTTTTACTTGTAACTTCTCAGTAGAAAGGGGCCCACGTGACTGTCCTCTCTTTATGCTATTTCTGCTGATAGCATCCCACGTGGAAGATGTCATGATGTGCAGAGACTAGATTAGTCTCTCCTCCTGAAGGTAATTCTGCCACAACACTGTGAACACCTTCCACAACGAACATAGAAAGACCTCCAAATTACTACTATGTTGTACCCCTGCCTGAGTATGAAAAATAACCTCTCTTCTACCACAATGCTTTATTCTCAATCCCTTTTTATAAAATGTCTTCTTAGCTTATAAAAGAAATTCATACTGCAAGTGAAAGATGTATCATTATACTAACAAAAATGCATAAAACCTCTCAATATGTACACAGTACAAAATATATTTCTTCAGTTGTTTAAAAAACTAGCTTTTTATTATTAAGTCAATTGCAACTGAAAGCTGACTAAATGCATTTCTTAAAAAAAAAAAAAAAAAAAGTAAAAACACGTCCTGCCTATCTGTAAACATATTACATAATGTTGTTGGCAGCTGCCAATTTAAAGGTAAAAGCTTCTTGGGAGAAAATATGATATATGTGTTGCAAGGTTGGGTTAAACAGACTCTTGTGTTAGATTTGTTCATTTTTAGAGGCTGCTGAGATTGTCAGAAAGATGAAAGTTTCTGAATAGGTTAAAAAAGCACCTATAGAGCTATGGAAAAATTCAGAGTGGTTCTTCAAACTCTAATCTCTGTAATTTCAATAGGGAATGTTTACATAGCACTTTAAATGTATAAAGTGCTTTTCATGAAGAATTGTTGTTTATTTAGCATATATAGTATAATACTGGAGTTTTCAAAGAGGATACATTTAAAGACTGAGTAAGTTAAAATGTTTGAAGAGGCAAGAGGAGGAGACACAATAAGTTGTTTCCTCAAAGGGAACAAATGACAGCCCTAATTGTCCAAAGAAATAATCATGAGCTTACACTGACTCTTAACAAAGGAAAGATGTTTTTTAATTAGCAATGTGATTTTGAATAAAATGAGTGTGGTCCTCATCCTTCTGCCTGAAAACTCTGAAAATGATGTATTTATTTCCTTCTTTCTCTACAACTTTCAGTTTATTACAGTGCTGAAATAAACTCCATCAATTTATATATCTTGGATTCTTCCTTCTGTCGTGTGGATCATAGGTGTTCTATAACCTATAAGAAAAAAAATGCAGGTACAGGGAAGTTTCAATAGGTACAATGTTAGTGTATGAGTGAGACTACTGGTAAATATTTACATTTCAATAACCACCATAGAATTTGATCAGTAAGTGGAATGCATTTCTAATAGATAGCCTATAGCATAGTTGGAAATGTGATATTGTGCATGGCATAAAACTCTAGGGTTGTTTTTTTTGTTTTGTTTTTTTTATACAACTAACAGCAAAGAATTTCACTCTTCCGCCTGCTTTTTTGAATTGTTTTTTCTTTTGTGGTGTTAGGAAAAGGAGATGATAGTGGATAAAGGATTATACTTGTTTGCTCAACTAATGATATGATTGCATTATTCTTTGTCTCTATTTCTGAGTGTCTTCTAATCAGTCTTCTATCTCAGAACAAAGTATCACTTATTTCCACAAGTAGTGGAAATAAATGGGGAAAAATTAATGCTCTTCAGAAGAATAGAAAGGTTATTAACTACCGTATTGTCCTCTTGAACAAATTCTCATGTGCATGTTTTATATTAAATTCTCCTTGAAACTCCAACTGGGTGTAATAATCTTCACATTTTTCTCCAAATGTGCTTGCAGATGCAAGTTGTAGGAGGTACTAAACATCTGTTATCTTCCACCTAATTCCAAGTAAACTTAAGTGTTTCAGGAGTACAGATACAGCTGAGTTATGGCTGTTAGTTTTATGGTTTCGTTGTTTGCTGTTTTTTTTTCCCCCACAAATGCCACAGAAGCGACAGGTCACAATGAAGCTTTCCAGTGGATCAGTTTGTTGTCTTTGGCTGAGTGCAAAGACTTTCCAAGCAGAATATATAGAAATTAAAGGTGTCAACCAATTACTTATTGGCTAATGTACAGATAGTGACTAGGATTTACAAATCATCTGAGCTAAACATCAGTGGACTAAATTCCTCTTCTAGAAAACCTGAAAAATCTTTATTGGCCAGGCAGTTCCATCCAAGTATGGAAGGACTGGCCTCTGCAGTTCATGTGAATTAGCTCCTCCAAGTTCCTGAGATGTAATTTACAACCAGCTTGTCAGCATGTGTGATGCTGATGGACTTGACACAATGCCTCAATAACCTAAGTTCTTCTAAGTGAGGGGTTGTGACTGGTTTTTCCTCCCTGTACATGAAAGCTAAGTGAAGGTCTTAGCCTCCTGGTGGTGATTTAAGTGAACAGATGGAAGGAAAGTTATTACTACTGACCTAGGGAGTACAGGTGTACAATTTTTGCATTGTTAGATGTTTTTTGTGCTCAAATATACTTTGACAGTAGTTCCAATTTAGATATTGAAGGGCTTATTTAGAAGATATAAATAAATTATTCTAGTTTAAGCATCATGTGATCTTTGCCAAGCTCTGTGCAAGGATTCTCACTGATGTCATTACATGAGACTGATATTGCTTTGCAGTAGAAACAACTTCATTTGCAACCTACATATAGACCCAACACATTAAACTTCAAGTCACACTTAAAAGTGAGACAAACTCAGGAATAGGGTTCACTTGAAAGCAAAGGGCCTTCTTTCCTGTTGAACTGAAAATGATTTCCATGTTTTATACTTATTAAACAGAAGTTGTTGCTGAGAAACAACAGGAGGACGTGAAGCAAGACTCAGTAACACTGCTTCTGTGCATAAAAAATTGAATTCAGTTTTCAAAATTGGAAATTTTGAAAAAATTAAAAAATTGGAATCAGTTTTCATCATATAGTCAACCCTTTTCACTGGTATCACTGTTTTTTATCTAGTTCTCTTAAAAAATAAAAATAAAAACCTGTACAATATTGAAATGTTAATACAAATCTTACAAATATTATTTTGAACCCTATTTGTATTTTACCAAAAAAACCTGAGCATATGGGCTGTCATATGAATATACTCCAACCTCCAGAAATAAATATGTACAGCTGCATACTTACAAACTTATTTTTCTTTTTAAGAGGCAGAAGCCAGATGAGTCGTGAAGACTCAGGGGAACTTCTCTTCGAGCTGAAGCTGGAGATGTACCCTTAAAGCACTTCAAAGAAGTGTTAATTACTCTATGGCTTTTTAGAAGCTGAGCATGTCAAATACACCCACAAGCTATCTCACAGTGATGAAATCGATACAGTTCATACTTTATTTTCATTTTACATGTTGAATGACTTAGCCCTTCAGGCAGATAAATACCAAAACAGTAGTTCATTTGCCATAGTTGAAACTGTTGACCCTTAAAAGGTGAGGGAAAAGCAGGGGATTTTCAAGGTCTTGCTGTAACTTGCCAAAGCTGTGCAACGGGAGTACTTGATGTACTGTTTTCATAAATAACCAAGTGTGTTCTTAAGGTAATTTTGTTAAAATTCATCAAAATTTTGAGCTATTTGCTACAGCCTAAAAGAAAATAGTTGTAATTCTTTTCCAGTGGTTGTAATGCTGTCCCATGACAGAATATGGAGAAAACATCTATATCAACAACTTGAAGCTAAAAGCCATGCAAATAATAATTTTGTTTAAATCAGTGTAAATAAAATATCACAGTGTTCAACAGGAGGGGCTACTTTAGATGTAAGCATTTGTTCAGCTAGCAATAAGGAGGGAGTGTCACTAACATTTGTTTCTGCAAAAATTCATAGATACTAATTTTTTACTTGTACTATCTTCAGCACATACAGGATGGGTTTTTGTGTCCTATCTCTGCATCGTATACAATGGATGGTAGAGGAAAGGATCATTTAAAGGAAAATTTTGAGAGGTTGTGTAAAAAGTCCCATTACCAAACACATCTTTACTGTCAGCAAGGACTACTACAAAAATAATAAATTACAAACAGGTCTGTAAATTTTCATTATATAGGAGTTTTAACCTACTGATTCATCTGCATTTCATCCATCAGAATTCACAGTGCTTTCATTAGGCTTAGAATCAGGATTTATTAAAGATTTCACAGTGGAGAATGAAAAGTGCAATTCTGGACCAGTAGCAAGCTGTCTCTCAGAATCCTGACCTGTGAAGATACTTGGCAAGTTTCTGTCAAAAGGACATCATTATTCAGATAAAGGTCTATATATCTATATAAAGCTAAGAAATGAAATCGTCATTGTGACCTGAGCTGAAAATGGTAGCCTAGATAACTAAGGAGGCAATAACAGGATGCTTAATTTTGTTTAAATGCTCATCTCAGCACACCAGCCCATGTGCTAGCTTACATTTTTGGAACCTAAACAGCACACTGCTCTAGGTCCTTTGCAATAATGAGTCAAAGGAAAGAAAACCCATACTAACTGTCCAGTCACTTCCATGTAGAGCTTACAAGAATAATCTGCAAATCTGATGTGGCTTGTGGAATTGGAAGATACAGCTAGACTCTTACGTTTGGATATTTGTGCTCACTTCAACCAAATTCTGTTTGCTTTTGAGTTTAATTGGTATTTTTCTTATGCTTAACCAATCTGTTACTAGAGGGAAACTCCAACTCTGTGGAGAAAAAAGAGTGGTGTACGGTCTTATGCATGATCAGGAAAAAGGAATATTATTCTCAGACATAAAGATGTGAAGTCAGAACAGGGACCTCCACAAGAGAAAACATTTGAGTGCTTACCTACTTTTAAAGCTTAAATTTCTGATATTTAGACAGTAGATAAGCCAGTCTAGTAAGTATACCATTTTTTCATTAATTTCCTATTTATGTTATTAGGATCTTCATAATTCTTTTTTAAAATGAAATGGCTCTGCTGTAGTATACATATATAAAAGCTTTTAAGCTGATATCCTCATATCTAGCTTATCATAGTATAATTCATGGCTAAATGCTATAGTTTGAGTGTCTTGCAAGATATCTATATCACAATACCAATGCTGTATTTTTGTGAAGCAAAAGAGGATCTGGCTTTCGCCTTTGGTGGCTGTATCACTTGGTAGATGGACATACTACAAAACCTGCTCTGAGTGGACTAAAAGCTTATTTGTAGAAACGCTAAGAGAGTAGTATCACTAAAAATATGAAGTAGGGTTTGATTACTGTTAACAAACAGCCAAGAATAAACTTAGAGATTTCTAGTTCCCAGAATAAAGTTTATCTTGATCCGACAGTCAAATATTTTGACAAGTGTTTAATAGAAATCAACCTACTGAAAATTCCCTGAAGGTCACATAGGACAACCTTTATCAGTCTGGGGAGGTGTTAAATGTTCCTTCAGGTTTTAAATGCATTGATGCCTTGTGTGTGCATACATTTTCATGCATCATTAATCACATAGATTCCAGTGACAAATGTCATTTCACAAAAACCATATCCAGAGAATTAAGAGAGTGTTTTCATTTGAGCCTGAATATATAAATATTGATTGAGGGTTGGTGACAGCTTTGTAAACATGCAGAATGTCTGCATTAAACTTGTCAGGAAGATGCTTTCAATTTTCAGCAGTGTCTTTGTCCACTCAGTGGAGCAGACTACGTTATTACTGTTGAATTGTTGTCCTCTATTTATCAAAATGATAATATCAGGACACCTTTTGTACAAATACTCTCACTAAACTTAATTATATTTCCTAGGCTTCCTAAGCTTTTTAATTTTCTGAATCAACTACACTCAACCTAATAAAGCATGTTTTGATATAACCATAGAACCATTATTGTGTGCAGTGGGTTGAGTAGGTCACTCGTTCACAGAATAGCTGTGAGCCTAGTTCAAAAACCCCAGCATGTGATCTTATTTCTGCAGTGGTAATGAGTCAAATATTATCTTGCATTCCTAGTTTTAATCAACAAACCTCTTGATTAAGTGAGCAGTTGAAATAAACAGTACATTTCCCATGATACCTAAATAACCCATAGCAGCAACTGCCTCTCTTGTTTGGGCTGGACATTGAACTGGCAGAGATGTTTCCTGTACTGATTTACTAATTCCTGACAGCGCCATGTAACAGACATAGCAGTGGCTAACACTGAGGGCCTCTGTTGATATTTCCCCTCCCCCCCAAAAAATGAGCAGTGTGGTTAAAAGAAATCAGGTTTAATCATTCACAGTCAGGATGTCGAGATTGTCCTTGCCAATCTTACAGTCCAGGTGACGTGGTACTGGCTGCCACGGGGCAGTGCCTAGACTCACAACTCTATAAATTTAATGTCTCTATTAAGCCTTCACTTTGCTTGTGATTAATGGCATTTTCCACAATAAACAGAAAGGAAGTGGATACAATGAATGTAAACACCACATTTTGTTATTTTCCCATTATTACTTAGAAAAAATGTGTCACTGTTAGAGAGGACAAAGCAAGTCTGAATTTTTGCTCCCAGAAATTAAGACATCCACTAGATCACAAAGGCCAGTATCTTTTTTCTCTTCAGAATATCTCCC
Organism: Gallus gallus; assembly: GCF_016699485.2. Taxonomy (NCBI): domain Eukaryota; kingdom Metazoa; phylum Chordata; class Aves; order Galliformes; family Phasianidae; genus Gallus; species Gallus gallus. The sequence goes on along the minus strand of NC_052536.1, from coordinate 19,436,606 downwards.
AAGACTATAATTAAGGAGCAAACTATAAATCGGGCAGCAAAAGCACTGTTATCATATCTACTGAGGGTAGGGTTCCTGTAAAATGAGATATGCATAGTCAAAATTGTTACATCAATCAATAATCTTGATATGTGCCACATGCCACACATATCTGAAGGAATGGAGTTTGTTTAGACTTTGAGAGCACTAGAAATTTGCTTCTTAACATTTTAAATTCTCATCTACTCGTAAACCTTGATTCTAGTTACTTATGGAAAATTCTAGTTTTCTTATGGAAAAAAACTTTGTTAAGGATTTCCTGAAATGGAGTCAAAAGAATTGTAACCTATTGATTAGTTCCACTGACTCAGAAATTTTCAATGTACTGAGTTCATACCAAAGTGTTTTTTCAGATTCAGACTTCTAAGTATTTTATTCACTGATATTCCAGAAAGTTGCAGGAAGGAAACTCATTGAGAACAAATGCAATGGATAACTCTTCTTATAAAAGCTTTGATGAGGCTTGTATTTTAAATTCTTCATAATGCTCACTATAAATCAGTAATATGCATCATTGTATCCCAAATGTCCCACTTATTACTACATTCCCAGGTGATTATTACTTGGATTCATTCCTGGATATCTTTCTTAGGCAAAATTTTTCAATGGATATCTAGAAAATTGCGTTGATTAAGACATATCGGGGGGCTGAAGAGTTTTGCTGCTCTGGAACAAAATTGCCTGGATTGCCTTCTATTCTTCTTTGCAAAATGACTGTTATCATATTTCTTAAACTCAATTTCTAGTAATCAATTTATAGATATAAACTCCTTATGTAAAAGAAGGATGATAGTATTACTGCTTTTAAATCAATTCATAGCAACAAATCAACACCAAAATGGGGTAATACTGAGTGTCTGACAGTCAGTGAACCCAAAAGGTAAAATAGTGTTCAAATGCCAGAGGTGGCTTAAAAATTCTCAAAAGCGCAGCATGTTAAATATGCTTTATTTCTAAGAAATAATGGTATTTTGGTTTTTGCTAATGATGAATCTATTTTTCTGAATCAAGATTTTCCCTTTCCTTCAGAAATGTGCTAAAAATCACAAATTGAGTACCATAACTCTAAAGAAGATAATTTTATCTTAAAGTGCCTGAGGTTTTTAGAAATTCATTTAATTCTGAATCAAAGCAAATTTTGTACAATTTGAATTACAACATATGGAATAAAGTAATTTATGATAACAGGAATTTTTTATTATGTTCATATTTTAAAATGTTGCTCAAATTTATTGTGTAGTATACTTTAAAAATGTTAGGGAACCCTTTTTTCAGTAGGAAAAAGATGAGGTTTTAATTCTTTCGCTAAGTAAGATATTATTTGAATTAAGATGTCTCAGTACTTACAAACTTATTTCTTGTTTCCTCTTCAGAAAAAAAAAAAAGTTCTAGTAGAAGGTGTACTATATGCAAAGAAATCTTTCTATATCTTCCTCTTTTACCTTTTTATCAATGGTTCCATCCTCAATTTCCTTATAACATGATAAGAATGTGAGAAGTCATATTAGTTTTGAAATTTTCACTGATAAAAGCTTATCTGTAGAAAGACAGTTCTTTGATTTGTGTGCAGAGCATATGTGGGCTTTTTACTCCATATTTTGATATTATTTTTCTTGGATATGTATTGCAAAGTGCAGTATCTTAAATTATTCTCTATCAGTCTGAAATATCATATATTCATAATAGAAAAGGAACCATTCATATTAGTGAAGCAGTGCAACTTGAACATCATGTACATCTTTTGATTTAAGAAGGTCTACTTTTTTCACACAGTATAGCTGCTTACGTAGCATGTGTTTTTATATGACAGCAATGATACCAAAGGACCCAGACAAGATGTGTGAGCCCTGTCATAGGTGGAAGCTTTGTGTTTGTGCCCTGATTTAAAGTAAACTGGAATTTCTGAGCTCCAATAACAAGTAGACAATATGCAAAATAATGCAGAACAAATCAGGTTTTAGTCTTGCTTCACATCCATAAGAGTAATAAAATCTATCTATTCCAAATATGGTTTCTCCACATGGCTAATGATTTTTTCACAATTAAGGAAAAAGTATGTGGACAACTGATTTGTGTGTCAGTCTAACTTGGTAATCTTTTAGCTCTTCCTACACTCTTTTACTTGATCTTCTTTTAATTAATGCCATTCCAAAGGGCTTTGTTTGTTTGTCTGTTTTTCTGAAGTACTATGATAAATACTGTGGAGGTTCCATGTAAACAGTAATATGGAATTTCTACGCAGAAAACAGTCAGTGTTATAAGTCATTCATATGCGTTACAGATAATTTCACACAAGTCAGCAGGTCAGCATGCCACTTATCCAGAGCTTTCAAATAACCTAAACATTCTATAAGAAGTATGCATGATATCTGTAAAATTGCACGGTACACATGACTCAGAGGCTTTCTGCAGGCAGGGCTGGGGTAACACTGGCCTACTGTGGTGTGCAGAATTCCCAGAAGGTGCTGTGCAAAGATGCCCAAACTGCAGCAAGCAAATTTCATATCTGTTTGTTATCACAGACTGTTCACAGATAGTAACCGTGTTTGTTGTACAAATTGCAGCCAAATTTCTCTATGGCTCGTTTAATTGAGTGGAAATCAGAGGCACAGCAGCATCTGTGTGGAACAGTGCCCTCTCCTGTTCCTTCAGGTACTGGCTCATCCTGAAAAATAAACGTTTCCTTTGCAGATAGATGTTTCAAGTGAGCATTCATAAACCTCAGTAGCTCATGCCTAAAGAATGCATGAAAATGCTTTAAACTAAATTTTCCACAAAGTAGACATCATTCATAGGTTTCAAATGGTTGCATCCATTATGAATACCATAACATGCAGAGACAGTAACCTGATCATTGGGATAGGGACTTCGGGTCATCAGTTTTACCTTGTAAAAGAAACGTCTCTTTAAATAAAAAGCAGAGTTATGCAGGTTGGAATTGCCTTTGTAATGCTTTTGTTCTGTTTTGATTCTTAGATAATAATTTTAAAAGCCTTGGCTGCTGTGCTTTTTCCACAAAGCAATAGTCACACTTCTTGAATTCCTGAGCAATCATAGTACTAGCAGTTGATAGACTCTTATACCTTTTCATTGAGACTCTGGCAGTACTTTTTGGAATTATTCCTTCAAAATGCTTTTGATTCAAGAATTAACAACAGCAACCAAAAGGCTAGAAATGGCTGAGGGACGAGGCAGGTAAGGGTGAGATTGCAGCCTACTCTGTCTAACAGTTACCTGACTCCAGTTCTGAAGCATATGAATCCATTTATCAAAAAGTCAGAACTTCACCTGACTGATTTTTTCCCCAGAATAATTTGCATTTTTTCTTGTAGTTTTTAATTTCTCACTTATGTGGATTCATGTAGCAAAGAGAGTATTGTGTGGTGGGTGCCAGGGAGAAATTCTACCGACTTTGAAGAAGAGCTGTTGAAAAATAAAGAAACTTGCTGCTTGAGAGCATATACACACACAGAAGGAACCTGATGCTAGGAAATCCTGGTTTTGCAAATCTTTAACTGCGTCTATTCTTTCACTATTAGCTGGATACTGACTCACATCTCCTAAGAATATCTCCAATACCACACAATGAGGACTTAATTCTGGACAATAATTAGAAAATGATGGAGCACACCTTGTATTTCAAGGCAGCCTGGCAAGCTATTGCAAGTCCTAGTTTGATCTCAAGGGAGAGAATGTATTGCATCAGTCCTGGGACAACTCTCCTCATTTCCTAATGTTTTGTCCTTTGTTCTGTCAGCTGAGATCTGCCTTCTTAGTCTTCTTGACTTTAGTTGCTCGTGTCTTAATGTATTTATTTCAAAACTGATCTCACCGTCTTTAGCCATAGACCAGGATATAACATGGCAAAAGTGGAAGATAATATCTTGCCTAGCAAATCACTAGGGGTGATTTGTTCCTTTCCCCTTTCTTTGTCCTAATAATAACTACTTTGTTGAGATAGTTAGCAAGCAAGAAGCAACTGATTTATCTTGCTAATAGTGTGGCAGTTAATTCTGAGTCCTTCTGACTAGATTTTGCTCCAGTTCTGCAAAATTCTCAGTGGACTTGAGGATGAGAGTTTTGGTAGACTCTCAGCAGTTGTTTTGTGAAAATTGACAGGTGACCTTGAAGATGGTTATGCAGCTTCTTTATTTGTCTAGGTGGATAAATATATAGACTGGTTTGTTGTTGTTGTTTTTTCATTGTTTGTTTTTGATCTGTTCTTCCTATCCTTATAACAAGTTGAATATTTTTCATGCTTGATGTTCAGCATATTAGGTTTCACTGTTATTTAGTATTGCTTCATTCTAAGTGAATAAAATAACCATGGGACTGCTCGGACTATGAATATTTGTGATATGAAAGTAAGTCATCACAGGTGCCTAAGTATATAATACAATATTCATATATCCGCATGTACACCCATTTCTGAACATAAAAGCTTGTTTTTCACAATTTATAACTAATGTGAACCAGTTTCTTCAAGTACTATAGATTACATTCAATGAGATCACAGCCCCCTGTAGACAAAATGAAGCAGTTGTGGTTTTTTTCAGTTTCAGTTTGAATTATTCAAATCTTCATACAGTGTTTTTGTCAGTAAGCACTAGAAGTGGGTTCATGTGTACCAAAGTCAACCTGTTGATCAAAACAGGGTTACTTCTAAGGCTTTCTTTTTTTTTCTCTCTGACTGCCTGCAGACAAGAAATATTGGTAATCTTCTTCTAGTAGGGGCTATAATGAATTGTGAATTTAAAATTCTTCTGTCTAAGAGGTAGCAGTTGTATTTTTAGACTTTGGACATTTGGTAGAACTGTCCATGTATGTAACTGTCCAAAGACACATCTTTAAATCAGTGTAATTTCCACTCAAGCTCAGTCTGAAGCTCAGTCTTTCGAAGAAAAATGTCTTAAATTGCCTTGAAAAGGCAAAACAATAATAAATAGACTGCAACACCATACTCTATAATATCACTCTGTTTTCTTGATTATGCTTTCAAGTATCTATCTAATTGTTGAATAGGAAGGGGAAAAATCCCATGTGGTGTGGAAAATTGAGATGTGATATTGAGATAGATTTGAAGAGCTCTTCACTTAAATCAGATTTATTGCTGCCATCTTGTTAACCTTTGTCCTCAGTCACCGACCATTTTGTTTCACACTCAGACACAGGCTTTACATTTATGGCTTTTTTAAAGTGCACTTGTCAGCTTCCACTATAAATCCTAACAGTCCTATCATCTCAGTAGCTTGATACAAAATGCTGTGAGTACAGCTGTGAGTACCCAGCATGATATCACAACTATAAAAATGCATTTCACAACTCTAAGAAGCCACTGTGAGTGTCCTTTGCTAATTATCAATGGAACAAATGGAATTAGATTAATGTGGCACAAGGCAAACATTGCAGCTTTTCAGACTGGAAGAACAAATAGTGCTTTAAAATGCTTGTTATTTAGAGATAACCCTTGGAGGACTTCTGGCAGCATCATTTTTAAGCAAAATTGAGAGAATGAAAATAAAAGGCTGTTCCTACCCATAGAGAGCCATGAGAATAAAGTGAATTTTTCATTGAATTGTTTATCATAACATAAGAACTGTGTTCCTCAGAAAAAATGGTCAGCTCAGAACCCATCATTTTATATGTGAAATTAGAATGTTTTTTTTTCCCATGTGTGTCACTTTAAAATTCCCCATAGTAGATTTCATATGCTGTTTTCATTACTCAGTCAGTCTTCTATAGTCCTTTAGCAGTACTTCACTGTCTGCCCTTATCTTTTCCATCTTGAGTAAATTCTCGTCAGAAGCAATCTTTGTCGCCTTCCTGCTCCCCATTTTCCACATCCTTAATATATGAAGCAGCACAGACAATGAGACAGCATCCTGCAGAACTTTACCAGTGATTTCCTTTTATACCAGCAGTTGACTTACTATTCTTGCTTCTGTCTTCTATTTTTGGAGCAGTCATTTGCCCCTTATAGGTTTTTCTCTCTTACCCCATCATTGCCTGTTTTCTTCAAAAGCTGTGAAGAGTTCCCCTACCCTGGAGTCCTGGCCTTTGAAATTTATTGTTTTTTTTTTCCCCATAAACTTTGACATTAAAAAGATTATTTACAGTCAGATAGACAGGAAGAGGTAGGAAAAGTAACAATATATGTACAAATGGAAAATAAAAATAGCAAATAATATTTGCCTACTATTACTACTTTCACAAGGGTTTAAGTTGTTTGAGAGTTCTGCACTTTTCACTGTCTGAAAAGTTCTCCTTTAGCAGAGGAAGTAATTGATTATGTAATGTCAGACTTTTTAAAGTCCTTTTACTGTTTTCGCTCTGCAAAATCTTCTGCCCTAATGTTTTCTCATGTCACCTCTGTCCATCCTACTCTCATTTCTGTCCACTCCATTCACTTGACTCTTAACTGCACTGATTCTGTATTTATATTTTCTCCTGCATGCCAATGATTTTCCAATTTCTTCTTCTTTCTTACCGCTTCTTGGTTTCATGTCTCAGTTTTTTCTACAAACTGCTACCATTCAATTTAGGCTTCTCAGTTCAATGTTCTAAGTAATTCAGTATTCCACATAACATGTTCTGAAATTAAGTTTCTACTTGTTACAAGTGTAACCACAGGACTCTTCTGAATGCATTTCAAGATGTTCCTCTCTGTTCCTCAGTAGGCTGTGCTTGCAGCTACTTAGGATGATTTCACTGAAGACGAAATGCTGTGTTCAGTTTCATTTGAATAAGATACTGCAGTCTAGGAAAAGCATATGGAGCTCAAAGCTAAGTCCACCTTCATTTACTTGAAAATTTAAACTGGTCTTTGTTCTTAAGAAGCTTCTTGCTTGAAAGGAAATAAATTGTCTAGGCTTCTGAGGAAAATCATATATAATTTGTTTGTTCTTAAGATACATGGAGGAGTTACTAAAGAGCTGTGACCTTATATTAACCACTTAAGTGGACAAAAGTACTGCAATAACAGTGTAAATCACAAGCACTCTGGAACAGAATATTTTGCAAATATCAGATGCAATGACATAAGACAAGATATACAATTTATACCTGTCTTATTTTGCTCTCTGAAAGGTACACATACTATTACTCTGTTTCATCAAACTACAAAATTGTGACTGTTTTCATTCTGATGAAAATTACTACTTTTACTTTCCAAAATTTCCCAATGCAACTTCGTTTTCTTATAAAAGCAACATAATTGGAACATGTAAAATGAAGATTGATGTGTTATTAACCAAACATTTAAATATCACAGTATTAGGATCTGCCCCATTAGATCAACTGAACAAATTCAGGTAAAGAGAAGCTATCCCTTCAAATTCTTGTATTTGGATGATGTGAAAATCTTAGTGATAATCAGCTTGTACTTAGGTTCATTGCAGTGAGAATAAACTGCTGCACACCCCCATAGAATTAAAACAAAAACAAAAACAAAAAAAAAAAAAAAAGAAAAATAGGCAGACTGCTGAATCCTCATTAAGCACAGATGCCTAACAGAAACGCAGAGGTCTTTGGCATCAAGAGGGCTTAGCCTATTTAAGGCTTTATAGCTAAGAACTGTGACCTTCAAATGGATACAGATCTGAAATGAATATTAATTTAATGATGAAGTAATGAGTTCATATGGTAGAGAGGATGTTATGTGTTTTTTTTTTTGTTTGTTTGTTTTTTCTTTCTCAGAGCAGATTGATGAATTTTATGTTGTCTTTATTTCTGGACAGTATTATGTGAATTTAGGGATGGGATTATCTTAGTGTTATTTAATATATCAACCTCCTGTTGATATACGTCAGAGATGTTCTTCAGATTTTCTGTTGAAAAATCTAATACATTAGCACTAGGTTTCACTCCTTTTAAATGATAGTAAAAACTGTTGAGAAAATCATTATTTTTTATACAATTTATATTGGAAGAAGTGTGCTTAGGTAATAACATTGTTCTGGGAAAAAAAGTATTGCCAGATTTATATTTATTTTGCAACTTCATAACATCCTTTGCACTCAAACACATTAACATAAAGCCTTCCTTTAATAGTCTGTCTACTCTGTTGCCCATGAGTAATTTCCCATAATTAGTACTGAAATTGGAATTGTAATTTCAGTCCCAAACAGGCTGGTTCTTAGTGAGTCCAGCATGCTCCAAGTACCAAGATGGGATGGCAAAGAAGTATCTTCATCAGCAGTGTCTTACAGTTATGAAATTGTGGGGATCTAGGGCTAGTTTCAGTTTAATTTACTCCAGTGTAAATTAAAATAATTTTTTTCTTCTCCAAATAAATGTTTTCTTCTCCAATTTCCTGCCTACCAGGAATGTCTTTGAAAGTTAGTGAAGAGTTTATGCTTAGCTGACATTTATAATGTCTGAAATCAGGAACTAAGAAGTTCAAAAAATGTTAATACTGAGAAAGAAACTTGAGTTTTTCACAACTTCCTTGGCACACACATGACAACTGTTTCTGTGAGAAGAGCTTTCCATCCCAAAGACCAGCTTTTCTATAAACAAAAGCATTAGTCTTGCTTTGAATTTAAGAGATGTTAATAGTATATACTTTCTTCAACAGATTTTTCTTGATATATATATACTGCCCTGATTACCCTCCTTCTCCTCTGTATCTCTATGTAGCATTTCACTCTGCGTTTAAAATTGGCTTGTAGTCGAGTTTTGTATAGCCACAGGTGTCAACAGAAAATACTTAAGACAAAGAAAGCTTTCATTTTTTATATATAAGACTAAGGATATAAGAAGCACTGAAGAACATAGCATTTCATGTTTACAAACAATAATTGTGAGCCAAGAGACATTCTTGCACATTAGAAAGACCAAACAATTAGATTTCAGAATTAAGGTAATTGATGGTTTGAATCCTATTCTTATTTTTGATCATCACACTATACAGAGTGGCTTGGGTTGGAAGAGACCTCAAAGATCGTTTAGTTCCATAGGTATGTATGCTAATAGCTATAGAGACCTAAGCTCTCAATTACTGTAGATACTTCTTTAAAATCTTAGCAATCAGGAAAAACAGCAACTTCCTTTTGTCTGCATCTTAACTAATGCTTTCAAACCAAGGCAAGAATAGTGCTTAAGGCTCCAAGCTGTTAAAACAAACAAACAAACAAACAAAAAACCATAAATTATTAAAAAGCAGTGTATTCACATCTGAGCAAGGCACAAGGGTAAAGCCCCCAGTAGGGTCTAGACAGAATTTACACCCCTGTTCCTACTGAAGGCATGAAACTATTGAATTTCAAGTTCAGTACAAAGATTAAATAAGGTGTCTCTTTCAACAGTATCCCACTTCTGTTTTGAAAATGTAACTGAGACACTGAAAGTCATCACCTATGATATGTGAAAAACCTGAGCAGGCTGTTGCTCCCAGTGACTTTCTGAAATGAGTATGCAGTTAACCAGTGGTGTAAAATAAGCGATACTCATGTGGCCAATATCCATATTAAGGCACCTGATTGAATTTCCCTGGGTCATAAAGCAAAGGATAAAAGTAATCTTAACTGGTTATCACAGTTAAAAAATTTTTGCATTAATTTCTAGTCTCTTGTATATATGAAAACTAGATTTTTAATAAAAAATCAACAGTGTAAGATGTTGAAAAAATGGATTTCACACTAAAAATCCAGTATCTTAAAAATAGTTTTTGAAATCTAAACACTAGCTATTCTAAACTTTTTTTTTTTTGTTATTTTCATATTTTAGAAAATAAGATTAGGAGTAATTATTTCAGCTGAAGAAAGAAAAGAAATATTTTTAATTTTTATTCGGACAAATGTATTAACATTTAAAGAATATTCCAGTGTGTGGTAGTATGCTCCTCCCTCTCCATGAGCTCCTCTTTGACATGGCTGTTACACCTTCATGTAGACTGATCCTTTCTTCCAAAGGATTTGCCAGAACCAAAGAGATATCTGGAAATGTTTCGAAGTCTGCTGACTGGATCTTGTTTACAGTTAAAGTAATTATTAGCAAAATACTCTGTTAACTATTTCCATTGCATGTTTTGCTGTTTAATTCATTGCAAGACGTTTGCACTGTTCCACAAGTTTGAATGGAACATCAGAAACATACTGATAAATTTATATGTCCCTCTCGGTCCTAATCACAATATGTGATTAGTAACCCAAAATATTACCGTTTGCAGTGGCCTCACTTCTGTGTAATTCTAGTCAGCCTCCAAGTTGATGTGCTGATTTTCAGGATTCCTGGAGACCAGGAAAGGAACTGCCCATGTGAACAGAAGAGGTGACTCCCAGGGAAGTGTCTGCAGAATATGTTAACCATACACTCTTTAATACCATAAGTGGTGGTGAAAAGAAAGTACAGTGATCCATTTAAGATATGAGGCACAGAAGTTTCTTCATTTTGAGGATATTCACTGAAGAATTTTTTTGACAATGAGATCTGACACGTAACAAAATGTTTGTTCATAGTTATAAACTGCAAGTTGGAAATTTCAGAAGAAATGATTTTAAGAATGCTGGAAGAATTAAACTGATATAAGAGGACAATTAAAAATGTTTTGAATATACTCTTCTTTGAAAACACAGAACTCTAATTTTCACTATCTTTTTCTTTCAGTAAAGCAGCATTGAATATTTAGTAGTGTTCAAACAAAAACAAAATCTCAGCTAATATGGAGTGAGCTTTGTAAACGTCAGCCTCTCCTCTATTTAACATCAACTATTTTCATGTTCATTTTTAATATTTATTCATATCTACATTCAGTTTGCTGCCCAAAAGTTCTAAAAACTAGAGATAATCAGCCAAATGACTGTAGGGCAGCTATGAGAAAAGAAAATTTGAATACCTATTCAGTGAAGACATAGAGGCTGAAGCACTGCTAAGCTACTTAGCAGTTCACTTAATGGGTAATAATTAGTAAGGCTAGAGTCCTGATCTAATGCCAAGTTTAAAATGGAGATATATATTTTTTCAATGGTTCAAACACCAAAAAGAAAGCATAACACTTGATGACCTCGTATGAAGACAAATCCCTTTCTGACAGAAAATCTTTAGCCACACAAGAGTCACGTATTTGATAAAATCAATTTATTGAGCTGAGTAGAGGACCAATTGGGTCGAATGTAAGGACCAGTCAAAAAGAAAGGCCGTGATTAGGTGACAGGTGTTTCCAAACACAAACTTCTTGAACTGAAGAGATAAAGATATCTTTTTAGCTTTTCTTAGTTTGTCCTCAAGTTTTAGGTTTTTATATTACATCCATATCACTAGCCTTTTGAAATAAACCAGTTGCCACTAGAAGAAATCTTTAATATAGATATACGTTTTGTTCACAACTTTGAAGATAAAGCTGTTCACTTCAGCAGTCTTTTATACTTTGCTCATTGTCCCCCGTTATATATCTGTAACTAGAAAAGATAAGTGATCTTGGTACATTACTTGGTACAGCTATTTAAATGATTTATACTCATGTGTATTGACAGAATCTCCTTTTAGATTTCCTCACAGCATTTGTCAGATTTGCCTATCAGACCTGCTATCAAGGTCCCATTTATCTGTACACCACATTCACAGTTCTTAGTAAAATTGCCTGATTTTTCAATGCCATTTTATTGCTGCTATAATTCTTCTAGTTTGAAATCCATTCTATTTCAACACTTTTGTTTCAAGTCTTGTGTACTACTGAAGTACCACCTGAGCTTTCAAAATAAGGCTTTCTGCTGATACATATGTATCCTGTAATAGTAGCTAATTTTTTTTTCCTCTCTTCTTTTTCATTCTTAGTGAACAGCTTTTATATCAACCCACGAATTCTATTTTTTTTTTCTCCCCCAGTTCTCTCCTCCATTCTACTAGGGAGTGGGGGTGAAGGAAGAGTAAATGGCTTTGCTGTGCTTAGCTGACCGACAGCTTAAAGTGCAACATATATAAGTAGGATTCCAACCTCTGAAGCTATTTGGCATTTGTTATGAACTATTTTATAATTGAATTTAGAAATCCTTGGAAAAAATTATATGCATTTTTTTATTAAAAAGTTGCCCAACAATTATCTATTTGTTATTCAGAAATTAAATATTTATGTCAGGACCTGTTGATCTTGTAATAAACTGATGCTAATGGAAACGCCTGGACACCTAATTGTCTAAACCAAAGGCTGTTTAGAGCTGGAAGAACCCAACCACTACTGAATCCACGATACAGGCATTTTCAGTAGAAGTTAAAAAGAGGTTCTCCATAAGGGTCTAGATACTCCTGTTTTCATAATACACACTAGTTATTGCTTTTTTGTTGTTGTTTGTTTGTTTGAAATAAAGTTATTTGACTAAAAAGGATTAAATAAAACATTTTCACCATACAAGTAAAGTATATTAATCCCATTTATAGGGACTATAATAGATATAGCTTTGAAAACTTGTGTAAACATTCCTCCAAAATTGAGATTCATTTTCTCTTTGGCAGTCTCTCACTCTGTCCTTTAGTTACAAAGTCAATTAGAATGAGACAGTAGCTTAGATTTTCCCTCATCTACTGTGCGATTCAGAGATTTAGTGTTCAATTATTCTGACATCACATAGAAAACATTCCATTTTTCGTTGCATTATGTTTTCTGTTAGCTGTCTCTCAGTTCTCCCAGATAAATCATTGGTGTTTATGCCCATGGATTTGGTCTCCTGAACCCAATCAATGGAAAATTGAAAAGAGGAATCATAAAGAGCACATGATCAAAGGATATCTAAATTGTTATTTGAACAGAATATATTTCACTTTATTTAAGCATACATGCTTTTATTCCAGAGTTGTTCACCCTCAACACACACACACCTATTTCTTGAGACTCCTATGTTCAGGATTGAAAAGTGTAGTAGTATAGTCTTCCTAGGGAAATGGTCCAGAGGACTAACATTACTTCTGATTTATGTCTTTCAGATCTCAAGTTAAACACTGGACATATATGTTACATTTCTTATTTTAACTAAACTTGACCAATGTATCCTGTATTTTCCAGTATAAGATGATGCACAGTATTTTACCTTGTTGCAAATAAATCCTTATAGCTAATGTGTTGAACAGCGTAAAACACAGTTCACTGTGCACTTAGCTATTAGTGGTTAGAATTAGTGGTTGATACATTACTAAGAACTAATAAATATTTAGACGCTTTAAGTAATTATCATTAGTTACTTCGACAGTACTGTTGAGATGCTTAGAATATGTTACAATAATAACTTCTATCATGTGTCATTTTTCTTATTGCCTTATAGTTGCTATGTAGTCTTTGAAAAAAATTTAAAAAAAAAAAGAGAGGCAACAAAATAAATAACAGTGATAGCTGATAAGACTATTATTTCACTCACTTCAGTTGTCACTAACTAACTAACATACTTGGAATCCCTTTATAGTTGAACAAATGAAGGTCTGGTAATGAGGGAAAATGCAAAAAAACAAAAAAACAAACAAACAAAAAAAAACCCACAAAAGATGCCATAGTAGAGAAGAAGATTCTGAAAATACTTCTGTAGGATACTACTATTTAATATAAGAACAAACCTATCGAGAAAGGTATCAGTTTTCTTTTTGTAACATTTAAATGGCACAATTTTTCTGAAATAGCATTCAACCAGGCGATATACTACTGTAGTCTGCAGTACGTTGTCTGTTATGCATTAGAATCAGCTTTTTCAGCTAACAAAATTCTGCCTGATTTGATACTAGTTTCACTCAACATGAGTCACTTTTTGAAGCACTGCTTACCTAAATCCATCATTTTCGTTTTTCAGTGATGATAAAACAGAGCAGCACATTACTATAAACAGTTATGTTTATATTTTGCATATGGACATTTGCAAGCCAATATGCTTTGTAAAACTGTTAATTTAAGGGGCAGTTTGCATAAATTTATGTTAATATTACATTAGTATAGCAATTGCATCAACAAGGACAGAATTATTTAAACACTAAATGAATGTAAAATTTTTCTGACATATTGTATCAGAATATGATATATTCTGATATATTTTTCTGATAAATGAATGAAAATTTTTTTCATATATTTATATATATGGTCCTCACCATACAAGAGCATATAGGGAGCTTTATTTATTTATTTTAATAAGAATGAGCAGTTTGCTTCAACATAAATGCATTTCTTAGTGAAGGACATCTACCTGAAGCCTCCTTTGGCTGCTGCATAAAATGTTCACTGAATGGCTTTATCATTAATTCTTTTAGAATACTTCAAATTCTTTGTCTTCTATGTAAGATATAGAATCTGAAATACAGGTCTAGCCAAAATAAAAAATGTTCCTGAGAGAGAGTAATGTCAGAGATAACAAACTGAATCCAGTTTCCCTGTGTCACATATCAACCCTTCTTATGTTCAACAAAAAAGTATCTGCATACTTTTTTTTTTTTTTTTTTTTTTTTTTTTTTTTTTTTTGTGATTCTTGGTTGTGGTAAGGCATTATCAGGTAAAGATATAAGACACCATATTAAATAATTGACCTTACCCACTTTCTGAGACTGAGAGTCAGCCATAATCTCAAAATTGTCATTTTTCCGTCTCTCTGTCTCTTGCAAAGGCAAGTTAGAGGTATGGATGTACTCACTTGATTTTGCCCAAAATCTGCTGTGAAGTTTCCAAACTTTCAAATCAAGTCCAAACTTAGAATCTTTAATGCTGGTTCCAATTCTACTATAAATAATCACACAATATGTACTTAAAATTTCCTGCAGGGCCTATGTTTGATTCCCCAAAAATTTCAGAGAGAAGAGTAAAGGTACTCTATCATTTATGTCTGTGTGTAAGTTTGCTCTCTCCTTTCCAAAGTTCTCAAGGGCTATTTTGCACATCCCTGAGGGGGCTAATCTTGAGGAAAATTGACCCCTTCATTGATTTTTTTTTTCCAAGCTGTGTTTTACAACTTGTTGTGTCATCAACCAGTATATCAAGAGCATTACTACACTTGACGTTCCTTATTTTCTCCTGACAATATCCCCAGGGTTGATAAATGATCCTGCTTTTATGTAGAAGGCTATGTATTTATTTCGATCCTATTTATAAGTTTACAAAATCATGACATTTTGAAACCGTAACTGGAACAGCAAAGAAAGGTTATGATATCAGTTAACCCATAGGGGACAATTGCTGGTATCTGATCTCATGGCATTAACTCCTTGAAGTCTGAAATTGTGTATTTCTAATAATGACAAATTGCAATACAGCAGTTCCTAGAGAAGGGCCAAGGTTACTGCTATGGAAACTCATATGTATATATATATGTGTATATGTATATATATGGCCTGTATTTTAATGCGTGTAAAATGGCATACATGTTTCTGGAAGTAAATATGGAAGATAAATGTTGCTTACTGTGTCAGGAGAGAGAACGGGAACCACAGAAATTAGTATCAGTTTTAGGTCTCACTTGCTTTTATTCTGTACATTAAGCTTGCTTCAGCTGGGATCAGTATCTTGGTGATTATTCAGAGAATCAGAAGATGAGCTTCAGGGAGTGTAAAGACTGGACTGCCTGCAGCAGCCTTTGAAACAGTTTTCATTTAACTGCAGTTCTCAGCTCTAACTCACATACAAAAATAGCTAAATTGATACTGCATGTCAAGTGAAGCTGATGTTAATTGCAAAGAGGGCAACATTATTTCAGAGTCATAAGAGCATGGATTCCAATCATGCTGCCTCCCCATACAGCTTTGTGCTAGGGCTGCTGACCATCCCCAGCCAGGCTTTCAGACTCTCTTTGCTACTTGAGTTGTAGCAGTCACGCTGTCACACATCTTCATTCATAAGTTCTTCCACTGCTCAAATGTCCATCTCCTACCAATGTCAGTCCATTCAATGGCCATTTAAAAAGCAGCCATAAAATACAATGTATTGTGAGCTCTTTGGAACAGGGATTAGCTCTTTCTAAATCAGTTCCTAGACTGTAGACAAGAAATCGCTAACCTATCTTGCATTACAATAGAAATGACAAGTGCTTCTAATAAATGGAAGCACATTTATTTTGCAGATGCCAAACTTGCATCTGCATGTCCCAAACAGATGGGTTCACAAATCATTTGGCTGCAATTCTGGAGGAACGCTGGAAGGTTATCCTATGGAGAGCTGGTGTAGAGCCCAGACTTGTCACAGGAGTGCCCCAAGGTGCTGCTCTGCAGCCGTTCTTACTTCACCCTTTGCAGAAGTGGGCCAGAAGCATGGAACAATTGGGCTGGGAAGCAGCATGGGCTCCTCACCCACTTCTGCTGCTACCAGGGATCATATGCTTTAGATTATTCCCTAACCAGGGAAGTTGTGCTGATTACTGATGCCGTGCCAAATGTATGCTTACTAACTGTTCATCTTCAAGTATAACCAAATTAGGAAATACATTTTTATTTGTGGTGTCACTTTATTATGTGCAGTAATTGGGTTTCATGTGATATGTCACCCAGGGGGTTATTTGTACATAAAAGGAGAGATGTTGAGCTCAATCTCTCCTATCGTGTGTGCTAATGAAATTAAACCACAGCAAATAAATTGAAGTAATTTGCCAGCACACATAAATTTCCATATCTGGATTGCTGAAGAGTAGAATGTGCTAAAATGTACAGTTAAGAAATGTTCAAATGTTCCTTTTTTGGATGGCCTAGGAGGAAATAAAAGTGATTAAAAAGAGTCTTCAATCACTTCTGAAATGTTTTGGGAAAGCTGCTACATTACGCATACAGAACAGTACAATTCAATTCAGTTATTATTTCTAAAGTTGTTGTCATTTCAGAGCCTTTACCAGTAGTTCAAGTAATTTGTAACTAAGAAGTTCTTATGACATATTCGTTTAGTAGTCATCTGTATAGATAAGTTGGTCCTCGTTTTGCTTTTGTAACACAAGTGGCAGCCTCAGTAAATTTGCTGGGAAAAATTCCTTGTGTTCATGGATTTATTCAATCAAACGAATAGCCCTGCTTGACGCAGCCAGCAGATGCTGTCATATGTATAGTTTAATAATCTTTTTTACTGCAACCCCCCACTGATTTTGACTGAACATTTTGAATATATAATGAATAGATACGTTACAGAATTCATACACTTAGGTGCCAGCTACATGTGACTATTAGTCCTTTTCTTCTGCTCTTCCCTTTTACTCCTGATCTATGTTTTTTATTCACTGCACTCATTAATGCTATATACTGGTGCATGGATACATATTCATTTATTTTGCTAGTGATTTGCTACCCTCGAATAATTTACGTAGCACGCTGATTTAGTTCTGCAAAGGTCTCATTTGGCTCAAGGACTGTATCAGTGCCCATGGCTTGCCTTTGCAGCTCTACAGGTTCTGTCCTGACTCAACAGCTGGAAGTTTAAACATTAAATGAATACTGTGCCATATTTTAAATGGTCACGGTTGTAGAATAATGGCTGTCCCTGTTAGAAGGAAATAGTGGGGTCTGCCTGCAGGGTTTCTTTTCCCCTTTTTTTAATAATCTCTACCTGTTCTGAATGCACCCAGCTGGCTGATTTTCCAAACATTATTAAAAATTTGCAGAAAAAAGGTATTCTTAAATTTGTTTTATCAGCCTGGTTGGCAGTTGCTTCACAATAGAAATGAAATTGTAATTCACCTCTTGGTGATATAAATCTTTTGGCAATACAACACAAATTCACTTTTACCTGCCCACAAAAGAAATGTGCTGCCCACACCCAATGCCTTGGTGTCCTTGATTCATCGCATGTCATGGTGCATTCGCTTCCTGGATAGCCTGGCTGCTTGCTCATTCCTCTATGGCAAATATAAGCCTGTGGGAAACTGCCTTAGCTGTTCCAAACTGGAAACTTATTTGTCAGCCAGCACTTCTGTACAGCCTGTTCTCTCTATATATGTCACTCACTGGAGTCAAGTACTGAGGGGGATGTGTTTTAGTACAGACAAAAAAAGTTGATAGCTGTTAGTGGTAGAATGCAGTGGAATTTATACTTCAGTTTTACACTGTAAAACACAAGGGGTTAGTTAAAACATAATATAGAAGTCAGTGAATCTAAATGTAACTATGATAATAAATATTGATAAGGATCTGGAAAAAAATCATAGATTACGCTAATTAAGCACATGGTTCATGGACCAAGGAGTGGATGAAAGATTTTGTTAAGATGGCTTTGGTTCAGTCTCTAAGAATATCTTGAATCAGAGACAAAATGTAAGAATCTGTGTATGTAGCTCTATTTTCATACAGAAATCAAAGGAAATACCTCATGGTATTGGACTGCTTCAGCAATAGGACAGTGTCAGAAAGGAAGCAAAGCTTTGTGCTGCCAAGGCTGCAGACAAACACATTTAACCTGAGAAGCTGTGGTGTGAAAATGCCAGCTACTTGTTTAACTTCTAGCAATGTCTGCCAAACTCCCTTTCACATCCCCAGAAGTCAGAAAATGAATAAAAGAGATTAAGCGCTCATCTTCAGTGCTAATATCAAATTTCAGACTTCTACTGAAAACTGTAGTATGCTTATTGCCTTGAATATGACTTCCGGAAGTTTCTACAGGTGCTAAACAAACCTGCCATTTCTTATGAATGTGGATGTGAGAAGGCATTGTATTGCTGTACTGGAAAAGTATATTTGTTTTCAGATTGACTATGCAATTAAAAAAAGTTCATTAGTGCTTATTACATATTACTTATTACATATTTTATTTGACATTTAGGGTCTGTAGTCTTTGTCTTACAGTAGCTAGTGCTATATTAAGTAGATTATTCTGAAAGTAATGCCTTCCATTTATTTCCATCAAAACTACAGCACATGCTAAGAACACAATAGCATGGTATGATAGAGCAAATTCTCAGCTACAAAATACTATATTTCAACATAGTAATCACAATTAGCTGATTCACATGCATGAGCTGATCAAGAATGCTCTTCATTTTGTGGTGCGACAACTATGTATGTCCATCCAGAATGTGGCTTGTCTTTCACACTGCTGTTGCCACTGCTGAGACATACTACCCACTGCCTCGCTGTTCACATCTGCTATTTGATCTCCGAAAATCTTCAGCAAGCATCAGTGAATGTCAGTGGATGAAGTTTTTTTTTTTCTGCATGGATGATCTGTGAGGGTATTGAGACACTGGAACAGGTTGCCCATTGAGGTTGTGGATATCCTCTCTCTGGAGGCGTTCAAGGCCAGGCTGGACAGGGCCTTGAGCAACCTGGTTGTCATGGTTTGTCACACTGGTCTAGTGTGAAGTGTCCCTGCCAGGGGACACTGTAGGAGGATTGGAACTGGATGAGCTTAAAGATGTCTCCCAGTCCAAAACAATCTATGATTCTGTGAGTCTATGGTGATTCTATGAATTCAATTCTATGCCTTTGTTTCATCTGCACTTCCATGTCAGATATCATTTTGTCATACTGCACTTCTGCAGCCAGCTGTTGCACAGCAAGCAAATGTAACAATATTGGTGGGAAGGTTCAGCCTCTACTGCCATACCACCACCATCTGCCTCTGACGTTATGGGCCAACATAATAAAATAAGAGCCATTTCTTTCAGATCAGCTCTTGTATCAAGACATTAAAAACTATCATCAATTTATGGTCTTCTATAGCAAAATTAAAAAAATTTCTTATGCCGCCAGGTTCATATAATAAAACCCTTAGCCCAACAGACCTTATGTTCAAACACACAAAGCTTAAGTATGTCTTGAAACATGCAAATTTACTTGAAATGGTAAGCTCCAGGAACTGAGTCACGAAAGCCTTGATTGCAGACACTTAAAAAAAGGGAATAGTTTATACTACTACTTGTGTCTTGGCTTCTGCCATTTGAAACTGTGTCATCTTAGCATATATGTTTCAACAGACATTACATTTCTTTGCTTGTGAGCTACAGATAGGATATCCCATTTAAAATACAGAAAATAAAGTGTTAACAATACACAGTTTCATTAGTTTGATTGAGAAAATGTGGCAAGTGTATCTATACTGTGACAATCCCATAAGGAAATTTATTTTCCCAATGGTTTCAGTAACAGCTGACCAAGGAATAGAATTACACAGGCTGTAAATTAAAGCTTTGAAAGGATATACTACTAAAAAATGCAGCTGCATCGCTAAATGTCAAAATTATATATTAATATTGCTTATATATACAGGATGATAGTATTGACATTCAATTGCTTTTTAAAGCATGAGATAATCATTAGGGAAATTACTTTAAATGCTTTTTAAGAGTCAAAGAAAGAAAAATAATTCTCAGGAGATGCAATTACTAATATTACAATCACTGAATTACAAAATACTGTATTTTCTTCTTTCTTATTACCATATTTATAGAATGTACTCTTTATAAATGTAGAGCAGACAACATCCTGAGAATGCGTTTGGCTGCTTGCAACTCTGTTTATTCTATGGACTAATGTAGGACCTTGTGTGGTTTGGGCTAAGTATCTAGTAACTTCCAAATCCATCATATATTTTATTGTGCTTTAAGACTTCTTACCTGTTGACAAGATGCTAGCTGTCAGGTTCTCATCAGGCTAGTACCTCAGTATCCCACAGTAATTTGTATGTTTTTTTTGTTGTTGTTTGTTTGTTTTACAACTGCTTTGCATGTAGACCTACATGTTGCATCTTTCAAAACATGAACAGAAGTGTTGTAAATTGTATCATTGAAATGTGACTCAGATTCTTACTCATTAGTAAGCTTAAATAAAATTTAGAGATTCTTTATATGCTATGACAAGTATGTCTAGGGAGCAAATAGCAAGCAGTGCACTTCAGTACAAAGAAGATCAGAAATTCCTAGCTGTAGCCACCTCAACTCCATGTATCATTAAATGCATTATCACCAGATTGCCAAAATTCCAGCCACTGGGAAATTGCTAAAATAATCCAGTTTTGGTAGTATGGAGCTCATACATGGCTAATTAGAGCCTCCAAACCTAAACACTGTGGTCAGACATCATATTTCTCTTCATATCTGATATTCAACTAAAAATACTCGTGCATTAACTGATAGGCATTTGTTATCTCAGTCAATTTTGTGCCTGATTTGGTCAGAAGAGAGACTGTCATCAGATGGTTGTCACATGCATACAGGTCAGAGGCTGATACACCTCCTGTGCATCTCCTACAACCAGTGTCTCTCTTCTACTTGGCTCCGTACATTAGGAATTCACCTCCAGCTATACATGTTTTACCCACTGCACAACACATATTGTAAGAATGAATTAAAATCTTATCAAGCCTATTTTTTCTTTGTTCCCTGTCTAGAATGATATTCCGTAATTTATTCCAGAGATATGAAGTATTGAAGAAATGTTGGCACAAAATATGCCATCATTATTTACACACAAGGCACTTAAAGAAAAAAAATTAAATGAATTGAAAGACAAAATGGAGGCACTGATTTATGAGTAAGTTAATTCACACATTAAACTTGTATAACATTAGCATTGATGTGAAACTAAAAGCAAGTAAGCTTTTAAATGCAGTGTGGATGAGCATTAGAGTAAAAAATATTTTCTGTCCATTGTGTATGAGAAGAATAAAAATCAGCAAAAGACTTTTCTGTATCCCTTTAAATGACCTAACTCCTTAATGAGAAGATAGGAAGAAAGTAAGCTGTTCAGAGCAAATTTTTTACCATCTCCTTTGTAAGGAGTGGTGGTCTTTTCCAACCTTGGTGATTCCATGATTCTAAATACATAACAAAGAGTAAACAGTGAATTTATCTCGAGTCATCCATCAAGCAGAATGGGGATACTCCTTTGTCAAGCAGCCAATCAATGGCTTGCTCAGACCTTTCCCTCCCCACCAAGTGCAGAAATTTTAGGCAGCAACTTTCCCACTAAATTGCCTCAAACCATAGTTCTTGCTTTGAGTCCATCTTGCTCTTAGATCTCAAATCTGACTCTTGATCCTTCCTTTGTCATCACAGACCATCTCACTCAGCCATGATCTGCCTGCCTGTTTCTTGACTCAGATTATATCTCTTTTGTGTAAGCTCTCCATTCAGAACTTCAGGCTGACCATGATGATGCTCTTATCTATGTCTTTAGGCTTGGTGTACATAGGTGGTCTGCTTTTAGATCCTCAACTGAAACTTCAGTGATATTCTTGCTATTTCCCTTGAATAAAATTTCAGTCATTTTTTCTAGCTCCTAACCTCCTAATCCAGCTGATCATCACTATAGCACCTGGGTTTGGCCTACACATCTGCAGGTGCCAAATGATTTCTGTGGCCCTAAATGGCCATACAAGACATCAGGATTTATTTAGTGTATTTACAAAATTAATGTCGTTATGATTTTTCAATTGTCATTTAATTCCTTTTTATATTAATCCATTAGAGACTCTACTTGCATTGTCCCTGGATGATTTATCTTATATACTACTTTTACAACTAAAATATCAGACTGTTTTCCTCAAAGAGTCAAGCTTGCAGGTACAACATTGGCTCCATCTCTTAAACTTGGAGCTCCCTTTTCGTGCATCAGCACTTGGAGTATAGCAGCTAAATTGCACTGTAATCAAGTGAAGACTGTAGTTTTTGCAGATGCTGATGTCTGGACAATCTTGAGATGAGTTGAAAAGTCTGTTTCCAGAAACACCAAAATGAGTGTAGGGTTTTAAAAATGAGCTGTTCTGGACTTCTTCTCTTTTGTGAAGAAGGAAGCAAGAGATTCTGTGATAGACTATTGCAGAACAAGAACCAAAAGTAACAAAAGCAAATTTTACATTATATGATCCTTGGGAAAGGCAGTGTTTTAAAAAATAATTTCCCTGTGCAGCTTTCTTCAGTAGACATATGTTTAGAAATCCTGTTAGCCACTGCAACCAGAAACAACAGGCAAAAGCCAGAATAACTGTGGAAGGATTTGCCCTTTTGTGTAACAGTTCATCAATTCATTTTGTATAGTCAGTTGGTGAATAAGAAAGGGTAAAGTTCAAAGATTTTAGAGCTTGTTGTGCTTAAAATTGGAAATTTCATGTCAATGGAAATGTTGTTGAAGTTATAGTAAGCAGGCAAACTCTGCCAAACCTAAGTATAAATGAATTTGTAGGGGATTAACAATTTTGAAGTGTTTACAGACAAATATGTACATGTATGTATTTATAATCAATCTTGGTTAAATTTAACAAGTCATATAACATATTCTTTCTCAATCTCTCTTTCTTGCCTCTTTGATAGCAATAAAGAGATGCAAATTCAGTCAAAGCGATATGCAAAAACTATGATGCAATATAAATTAAAGGTACAAATTATATTACAACAAACAGAAGAGATAGTATCTGTGACTAAACTATTAAAGTATAGTCAATTAAATATTATTTATATTTTAACTTTGAAGCAAAAACACGATAAAAAGAGAATCTGAGCACAACACAGGTGGTACCTGTAGGCTGAAAAACATTTCACCATTTTATATGAATTTTCCATGTCTTGTAACCTAGACAGTGACCAGAAAGGTCAATAGCAAGAGGTTATTAATCTGATACATAACATGTTTTCCTTCATTACCTTACATTATTTAATCAGTCAGTAATTGAATACCTGTATACTACCATTAATACTACAGCAATCAGGGATCTTAATTAATTCTTGTCCACCAATAAACATCGTGTATCACAGCTATGGCAGAAAGAAAACAAAAAAAGAAACAACTCTCATAATTGAAGAAAAACTTCTATTCAATTTTGAAAAACACATGCTTATCAGTTAATCTCATGATAATGGATGCTGATCATTTTTGCAAGAGAAAGGCTGGGATTTTAAACCCAGTGATTGCATATGCTGACTGAAATGTACTGAATACTCTACTCAGGCAAAGTCTGTATTGCCCACTTTATCACACTACTCTGTTCCCAGTCAAGCTTTAATAGCATTAAAAAAGCAAGAGTAAGAATCATCTTGAACATTGTGTGGAGATCTGAGGTGGTTGAATTTCAACATAAAATGCTTTCTCCTTTTTTAATTGAAAAGTTAACTCTGAGAAGTATGATTGCAGGAAACATTCATTTTCCCACAGACTTAGAATACTTGTTTTATTAAGTACACACCTAATATGTACATGCTTTTAGTACCTCTAATTTTCAAAATTTAGATGACTCATCTCAGGATTAATATTCCCTCTCATCTGAAAAAAGTTCATCACTAAGTAAGCATCATATTTTTTCATCTGGAAGAATGTTTTACCAAGGATGAATATATGCTTGTAAATGACAGCAATAAACTGTCCAGACAAAAACAGAAGCAGCATGTGTTAGAATTTCATTTTAAGTAAATAGAACTTACATCCCCTTAGTAAAATGAATGAGCTTTTTGCTTTATTGCCTTTTGAGAAAGCTGTAGATACAAACAGACATTTGCTGAAGCAGCAAAAAATGTTAAAATTTCGTTCCAGCATGAATTATATCGTATGTGGTAACACTCAAGATGTAATATTGCTTTCTCATATTAAACACACATTGTAATTTTAACTAAAACGTTCAAATGAGTACTATAATACCCGAGCATACTTTAAAATTCTCAGTGACTTGCTAAATTCATGTTATGTTGTCACCTATTTGCACAATGCTTCTCTCACATCAACATTTGTTATAATGCCTTGAAGCATACTCCATCCCTTAATTTACTTTCCTCCTCTTGCCAGACCTAATGGTAATATCAATGTCCACTGTTCAAGACGTCACACTTTATCACAACTAATTGACAAATTATAATCTCACAAGTTCAGTAAGGTATAAATTGGAAAATAACAGTAAGAAAACATATTAAAACAAGTAATTTGCAGACTGGGTGAAAAGGAAAAACAGGAAGTTTAAAACATGTCAGAAGTTATACCTACATGCTCAGAAACTCAAAAGAAACAGAAATTATCTAAAAATGTACTTCCGTCTGATGGTTGTAAACAAATTTCATAATTTATTCATGAAGTCATGAAATGGCAAGTCTTCATAATGCTGAATCTTATTTACAGTCAACATTTCAAAACTCTTGGACAATAAGAATGGCTGTCAATCAGCTTTTATTTCCTTTCTAGTAAGCTTTATTTCTGTTATACAAAGCTTAAGTAAAAATGATGCTGTTTTTGAGTGTGCACAGTTAAATACATGATACTCTCCCTCACACTCCAGGCACATGCACACACATATATAAACAGGGACACTCTTTTAACAAGTAGTTATAAGTTTATTAATTTAACATTTATGAATTAGAATACATTTTACAGCATTGTATTTCTACGCTTGAATGGAATTTCCTTGGTTGTAGTATTTATTGTTGTTTAAACCTCCCAAACATCTTTTTACAAGACTTTGTTTATGTAGGATTTTTTGAGGTGTTTGTAGGCTTTTTCCTTAAAAAAAAAAAAAAAAAAAAAAAAATCTGGCTTTTTTTATTTCCTTGACAGCCTGAAGGAATAAAGGATTATCTTAGCCAATAAAGAATTATATTGTCAGATACAAGGGAGCAGACAAAAGAAAAACATTTGGCGCATCCTGAATCTGGGGCATGTAGTAGAGTTAAGGAGCTTCTGTGTTTCACACAGAATCATAGAATATCTTGAATTAGAAAGGGCTCACAAGTTTGGTTGAGTCCAACTCTTAACTGGAATACTTCTTCCTGGCAACTGAGTGTTTCACATAAACATTGAATCTGTATATGCTGACATGTCAATATGATAAAGAGGCTCCAAAAGACTAAAGATATTTGGATTCCATTGATCTAAAATGGAATTGAAAAGTGGTGTACCTCAGAGCGTGCATCTGCCTGCTTGCTTTTCTTATCTCCAGCCTGAATTTTTAAATAATCCACTTGTGGATCCTGTTATAACCATCTCTGGAAGATTTAATTTTCTTGTCTATGAACTGTAAAAGTTTTTAAGGAAATTATTAGCCTTTTGATGCAACAAAAAATGCATCAAAAAAGCGTTTTCTGGAGAAATGGTAATTCCAAACTTGCCTACAAAGAGATTAATTTTCCTTCATTTGGGGATTCTGGAACACCTCTGGTAAATGACACATTTGGATACTGTATTCTCTGATCAGAAAACCAAAACAACCCTGAAGACAAACCTTTCTGATGACTTATCAGATTCCAAATAATGGGAAATCAAAGCAGCTTACAAAATTGTAACAGATGTCTTACTTCTCTGGTAGAAATGCAGGAGTGGATGAATGGCAAAAATAATGGACAAACGAATAAAATACTACTTCTGTTGCATTAACAGCTGAAAATATTCCCATAATTTTTCTCCATGTGCAGCTCACCTCAAGTTTGAATTCTGTTGTTTCTTTTTTCTTCAGACTAAATAATAATAATAATAATATCTGATTATTAGGACGCTGGGGTTATGCCGCATTGAAAAGAGAAGGCTCTGGGGAGACCTCACTGAGGCCTTCCAGTAGCTATAGTGTACTTACAAAAAGGGTAGAGAATGACATTTTACGTGAGGACTTTACGTTTGTGACTTGACAGGAGGGAATGGTTTTAAATTAAAAGAAGGGAATCTTAGATTAGGAGGAAATTCTTTGCTCAGAGGGTGGTGAGGCACTGTAACATGTTGCCCAGAGAAGCTGTGGATGTCCCATCACTGGAGGTGTTCAAGGCTGGGATGTGATCTAGTGGGGGGGCAACACTGCTCACAACGGGAAGGTAGGAACTAGATGGTCTTGAGGGTCCCTTCCAATGCAAGCCATTCTATAATGCTAAGAAATGTTCTTGGGTCCTTAGTTTTGGAAATCTTTTACCAAGACAGTTTGATTTCATTGCATTTGTATTCTTCCACAATGTTTGATTAAATGAGTGATAAATCAAGTTCATTATTCAGAACTTGTTTATTTTCTCCTTATCTCTTCCCTTTTTTCTCTTTGATTGTCTTAGATATTTCTGCTGCTTCTTTTTCCCACAATTTAGTTAGAGGAGAGCTATTACAATAACGCTTATACTGAACACACTGCTCAGCACACTCACTTGGAGATTTGCCTAGATATGTCATCCCTCATACCAAGATATCTGCTGATCAGAAAAGGGCAATCAGAATTACAATGTTTTTATTGCTCAAAGTGTTGAAAATATTGCTATATCATCATATTGTCTTACACAGCTGACAAATCTGACAAGCTATTGCATAGGATACATTATATCCAGGTCATGTCTTCTTACAGACTTCCTAAATTTTTAAAAATTGCTGATCAACAAAGTGCCCTGAAACCCTTATACCTGGTTAAAGATCTTGTTATTGAAACTAATCTAAATGTATGCTTCAGTGCACTTTTAAAGGAAAAGGAGGATTTTATCTAGGAAAGCAAGGAGAAATTAAAAACACTGTTTCTATATAATAGGTATATTCACTAACTTGTATTTCAAATATTTTGCTTATAATACTGTGTTTTGATTAATATAGCTAGAAGGAATTTTCTGATGGAAGTTGTTATCCACCTAAAATATTTCATTGTGCATTGATGTCACTTATGCTATCAAGATCAATAAAACCTCTCTTAATAGAGATGTGAAGTAGTAATAGCAGTCTAATGTTTTTTTAGAGATGATAAATATCTTGCAAACAGGTAGTCTGTTTTTGAAGAGGAAATAAATAGTTCCAAAAGGAAAGTAAGGAGAAAGTTCAGATTTTCTGGACTTCTTCCTAAGTAGCCAAGTATGTGCAGCTGATGCTAATAAAAAATTTCTACCCTGTGAAAGAAGCTATGTTTAAAGTTTCTTAACTACATGGAATAGATATAATGGGAAGAAATTTCTTCAGATTAACCTGAAATAAGTTTCCTGATGTAGCCCAAGACTATTCAGTAAATTGACTCCTTATTGCTTTCACATCTCTTGTTTTCATTATCTGCACTTTTAGTTGTTCTAAAACCTTCCTTAACAGTCTATTAAAATTTCATTAGTTATGAAAAATAACAAAACCTACCAAAATAAAGCTTTCTTTCAAGATTTTCCGTAAGGCTTCTCAATTCTTACTCAACAAATACCATTTCTCCTAGACTTACAGAAGTGTTTAGCTTCATAGAATAGCTACAGATGCTGTTTTCCATCCTCACCTTGACCTGTTTTTTCATAAAATGGAATATATGCGTTCTTTTAATTTGGAGCATTTTATCTAATGCAGAACAGAGAAAAAGGCCTGATTTCAAATTATTTCAGGGGTTAGAACAGCTGATCTGAGTGTCTAATCCAGGAGCATGGTGCCAGCAGCCAGAGGAAAAAATAAAACCCTGCTGGACAGATATGCAGGCTGCAGAAAAAAAATAATTATAAATTATCAGTGTTAGAAGTTTTAGTATGACACCTAAATTCAAATAAGTACCCATTTAACATTAAACACACTTTTAATTGCTAGTAATATCTATGCTTTTTCTTTGTACAGGACATAGCTATAGTTATACAACAGCTTTTTACAGCACTTTTTCAGACCCCATAGTGACTTTGTGAATTCAGCAATTAGAAAAACAGTCATCTGACTTGTAAATAGAGTAGCAGTTGATCAAAGGATTGTTGAAGTTAATGGAGTATTCCACAATTTCAGATGGGAAAATACCCGCCTAATGTTAGATCTGTTTCTTTAAATTCTAGTGATTTACCTGCCATTTAATTCTTAGCTTCTTTGCCAAGGTTTGAATGTTTGTGATTCACGACAGAATATTTTTTGCAAAACAAATGTTTCCCTAGCTATCACCACAGTTTCCTAACTTGTTAAATCTCTTTAGAACAGCCAGATATCACAAGTTAAAAAATATTGGGACACACTAACTCAGCAGACAACTCTTATGTAAGGTGTACTTAAATTTAGTTTTTAATAGAATAAGTGGAAATTTTTCCAGTGATTTTGGATGGTACTATAAAGCTATATGCCACAGTGCTTCCTCTTACCTTTGCACTAATCTATTTCATACATACATACTCTAGAAATTGCTCTCCATTTGTGATTCTTTTAGAAATTCAAGAAGTTGTATTGCTTAGCTGCACAGTAATTAGATTATATGATCTTTGTAATTAAGCTATATTGTCTATTGTCTTCAGAAGAACAGAAAATTTCTGTTCTTAGTGTGTGTGTAGTTTCAAGATCCACATTTCACAACGGCCAGTCACTCAGCTTCATAAAGCAATGCCTCGGCCAGAGTAATTCAGCACATTTTATTACACAAAGCATCTCCAGTGAAGGAGTGCAATGCAACCAAGTACTTTGGTCATTGGTGCTTGTGTGAAAAACTGTTTATCAACTTATTACAGCCAAGGATTTATTTTTTCTTCTTCCCTGCAACCAGTCCTTTTCCAGTGGTATCATCAACATGCACGGCCCTACCACAGCACATAATTATCTGAACAGGCTGTAAGGGTCCAGCTGTGAGAGGTATCCTGCTACAGGTAACATATGGCTCTGCAGAGTGTCCCACCTGCAGTGGCTTCAGAAACTGCAGGCTGTCACATGAAAGGCTTCCAAGCTGCTCAGCAGCTTTGAGACTACATCCTGCTTTCTTATGTCACCTCATCCTGATTTCTGGTTTCATGCAGTTTTGATTCAAAGCAATCTGCGTTCTGTCTCACAAGCCATTCAACAGCAGTAAAACAGGCACTTAGAAAATGGTGCCTGTATTTGTTCTGAACGTACGTTGAAATGCTCAGACCTCAACTTTAACAACTGTTCGTACTTTCTCCTTCACTATTATATTTCATGCTTCGCTTTTTTTAGCAAAAAACTATTTCAACTGCATCTTCACAAGATGTGGTGACCACTTCACTTTTTAGATAACAATGTGAACAGTCTCATGAATGAAAGATTGTTTGCAACTTTCACCTATATTACTGCATGGAGACAAGGACTAGAAGAGGTGTTCAGCTTTCCCTAGACCTACTATTTAATATGAAAAATAGACATTTTCAGCCATGTACATGCACTACTCAGTGCAACTAGTTTTCTCTTGCTAAGTTCTTGCCCACACTAAGGAGTCAGCCCATGACACTGGCACATCAGGAGCACTGGTGAGTGACAGCTTGTTCTGCCTTTCTATCTTAGTTTATCGGTATTCTATGTCATGGCATCATGCAGCAGACTGTCTGACATTTAAGCACAGTGCTGGGTGCACTTCCTGCGCTGAGGAGGACTGACTCTCCTCCTGTTTATTTTTGGTTTGTTTGATTTATTATTTTTAATTATTCTGTATTATCTCACATTGCTTTTGATAAATTAGTTTCTCTTATTTCAGTTGGGTTTCTTCCTCTTCCTTTCTCCTCCTCTTGAGGGGAGGGAGGAGTGTCACATGATTAACTCTTCAAACTGTGGCACTACATTGGCACCCAACATGGGACAACATCCTTATTGAGATTAGAAGATTTGCTGACCTGGTTAAGATAACAGATTTGCTGAACTTGCATTAAAACCTCCATTAAAGTTTTTTGACCCTGTGCCAACTTGTGTTGCTGTGTTTAGTTTTTTTTCTTTTCTTTGTAAATATACAAAAATGAAACTTTTTTCTTTCAAAACAGTTCTTTAAGGGATTATGTTACATCATGTTCTGGATTTTAGTACCTATAACATAGTGAATCTTTATTAAGTCTTCCACTCTGCTCTTTGGATTTATATGTGTACATAAAAAATTAGAAGCACTGGTGGAAACACCAATCTAGTGCCTGCACAAAACACCTATCTAGTGCCTGCATACAATGTGGTTTGTCTTGAACATTGAAAGTTATGCCTCAGAGGGAGTAACTAATTTTACAGAACTTTTAAACAGGCTTCCATTTTCTCCCTTGTATTTTTCCCTCTGTTTTCTCCCTCTTATAAGTTTTTGGAATGTTCAGTTAATAATCATGTTGTGTGTACAAATACTCAGTATTTGTATTTACAATATCTGGAGGAAGCCTTCCCCTAAGCCAGAAAATACTGAGTGGCAGGGAGTGTGCAGGGACTTGGGTGAGACTTTAGAGAAATTGATCCCCCTGGCACCATGGAATTTTGCTCCTGAACATCTGCAGAACCCTGAAAACTTAGGCAAGTATTTAAGGGAGAATATTTGCAGCTCTGGCAGATCTAAGGAGGCACAAATTAGTTTGGGCCTGAGTTGTGTGCACCGAGCTTTATTCAACATTACTCTGGAGAAGGAGAGAGTCTCCAAAACTGAGCAAGAGAGTCTCTGAGCCAAAAGTGAGAGTCTTCAGACTGAGGAGGTGAGAGTCCGAACTGAGAGGGAGACTCTTCAAGGCAAGAGATTCTCCTAATCAAAAGAGAGAATCTCTGAACCAAGGATGAGAGTCTCTGAATTCAGAAAGAAAGTCTCCACAGCAAAAAGGAAAGTCTCTGAGCCAAGGGATAGAAATTCAAAACTAAGAAAGAGAATCTCCAAACTGAGAGAGAGAATCTCTGAACTGAGGTAGAGGATCTCTGAGCCAAGAAATATAGCCTCCAAGCCAAAAGGGAAAATCTCCAAGATGAGGAAGAGAGAGTCCCAACTGAGAGAGAATCTCTGTTTCTCTTCCAAAATATCAGTCATAACTTCTTGCAAGGTAGATTTCCATGCATATTACATACTTATTCTACTTCCTTTTCAGTAGCAAGTCACATAAATGATACTATAAGTAATTATGAATGGTGACATTCATCTCTCTTTTAAGTACTGCAGCAGTTTGTTACAGAAGTTAAGAGGCATGGTTTTCTATCTCCTGCTTCTATTATCAAAAAATGTCTGAAACACAAACTGGACAGCTTTGAAAACATTATATTCCTTAAAATTGCCAGAAATGTGACTGCAAAGGATCCTCAGAGCTCACATGCACCTCTTTCTGTTGCTTTCTCTTCTTTTTTTTTGATTTTATTCTTTGTTTATTCATGTTTACTACTTTTATAAAAGTTTCTCTTCTTGTTTCCCACCACAATGACTGATGTACACACTGATTTCCTGAGGAAATTTTATCTCAGTAGATTGAACAATTAGTCCACTATAAAATACTTTTATTTTTTTTATCAGTAATATTTTACTATTTAAAGTTTATAACTTACACAAAGACAGAAAATTGCCTTTCAAGGCCATTGAATTTTAGGTAACCTTCCAGGTTGCCTAAATAGACATAGTATATTTTAAAATTCTGTGTATAATTTCAAGATGTCAGAAGTGTGCAATTGAAACAGAATACGCTTTATGAATGCTGGTTTATTTTGAAAATTGAAAAATTTTAAAGATTTTATTGAAGAGGTCAATAACAGAACACTAAAATCACAGGGCATCATGTTCTGTAGTTTTTTTGGTGATGAAATATCCTATTTATAACCACTGGAGGTTGAATTGTAAACATCATCAAATTACAGGTATAACAATTTCTTCATCTCCACTAGACAGATATATTTTTTCAAAGTTAAATATGACATCAGGACTAGGATGAAAGTTGTCAAGCACTTTAATGTTTGCCATTGTCTCTGGCAATAAAATATGATGCTGCACAATTGTAGATCAAAGTGGGAAGTAAAAGCCTGTGTCTCTTAAGTGCACACTAATGCACTGAATATTTTCAATAAAACCAAATATGATTTTCCTCTTTTACAGAAATATATGGTTTTATTAAGCGTATACATTGTGTTGTGGTAAATGTAGGCTCCATGTCCTTCTGATACTGCGTACACATCCTGGTTTTTTTTCACCTTTTACTTCAGGATTGACTAATTCTCTTGGAAAGCTTAGAATTCCTAGCTTAAAAGCAAGATGTAAAAGGCTTCTGAAACATCCTTCTTTTCTTCCCTCTTTAGATGATGACTCCGGCCAACACAGTACTTCTCCAAATCTATTTTCAGCAAGCATTTCCTCATTTGTAAAAAAAATTAAAACACACACAATTGCCTTCTTCTTTCCTGTGCAAATCTCAGACTAATAGACTGTAGCTGAGATCTTTTTTGGAGATCAAATCACAGCTGTAATTGCCACCATTCAGAAGGCAAAAGAGAAAGAGAGTGTGCAAGGCAGAACAGGGGCCCTTCACTGGCAGTTCTGTGTACAAACAGAGGTGGGATCAGGCAAACTTAAAGGTCAGCAAGTCTGGGACTCTGTGGATCCAACAGCTTGCAAACATCTTTGTCATTCCTCACTGAGGCAAAGGAGTCAGAAAAATGAACCAGAAACTCCCTGGAAAAGTGCTTCCCCTGTAACTTTCAGTATTGTGCCTGCCAGGGAGGAGTCTGAAATTTTTAGACAAATGTGTTTATTCAGATGGCGCAGATATGGTCACTAAATCTCTTTGTCCTACACGTCTCAATAAGGAATTCTGATTTCTTCAGCCCTAGGGATATAGGGATATATTTGCAAGTTAAACCATCAATGTGCAAGCAATGTAGCTCTACTCCATAAGCTTTACTATAGCCCATGGCTACACCACCAGCTGCTGCCAAAGTAATCCTTCCTACACAGCTAATTTTCCCCTTGGCTATGGATGTTATTGGACCATTATTCATATCAGTATCTACTCCAGGCAATTTTTCAGCTCACATTGCCTATGAAAGAAGAGCCCTGCAAATCATAACACATAACACATTCAGAAAGACTCACATATCCTTTTAATACTCATCTATGTGGTATCTCAATTAAGACGCAAAAAAGTTAAAAGATCACCTATATGTATAATTGAAACAGATATGGACTGCAAGTTTCCACAGTGCCACAACAAATAGATGTGTAGAATGGCTTGAACAGAATCTCTTGTTCCTTTTCTTGCAAGGTTCATTTGCTCTTGCAGAAGCAGGACTACAGTAGTATTAATTCCTATTCTTTGTTGGCCAGTGACCCACTGTAATGAGTATCCTGCCTCACTCCTTACTGTCACTCTCCAACTGGATTGCTCTTTCCAATTTGCCTTTCAGCATCTCTGTCTTTAGCTTTTTCAGCAACAGCCTTTATAGCAGTGTTTCTTCAATACAAAAGGGTTGAATAGTAAATATAAGATTCCAACTCAAGTCACAACACTTTGTATGAAATGAAGCAGTATCAAATCATGCACAGCATCAAAATTATGTTTTGTGTGAGATTCATCAAGTTAATCAGAGAGAAAGCCAAGATAGGAAAGATAGGAAAAAAAAGGTATGAAGAGAGCCAACTAATTAAGCTCTTTTTTTTTTTTTTTTTTTTTTTTTTTGGAATGATTGTAGAACAGATTGCCTTCAGGCACTGTAAGTTGAAAATAATTTGTAAAAAGTTTTGATACAACACAGACTGCAAATGAAGCAAAATTTAGTGGAACTTAGCAGATTAATAAATACAAATGACATATTAAAATTCTACAAAAAATATGAATGGATTTTAATGAGTGTTCTAGAAAAACCAGAAGTAAACCTTTTTGCTTTTAAAATGAGAAATATCTGGCCATGGTACAGACTACTATCTTGTTGTATATCCATTTTCTCTTCAGTCCTATCCCCCTACCTCTCTTTCCAATAACTTTCACATCCAGTAATAAATGTTGAAGAAATCTGGTATAGCAGTAGGGCTCTCCAAAGTCAAATCAGTCACTTGTGTTTCCTGAAATAGATCTGAAATACAAAAAAAAATGTCGTCCTGCAGATTCATACTGTATTATGCACTGGGCAGCTCACAGGAGAGTGAGGGAAAGAACTTGTAAATATTCAAACTATGGAAAATGCTTCAGAGGGACCTACAAAGCAACCACAAAACACATGTGAATGAAATCAGGGTTGATTAGAAAATTCTATTTTCAGACAAGGATATCAGAAAGAAGAGAGGGAGATAAAGGGAACTGTAGAGATTGCATCGGTGGAAATAAGAAATCAAGTCTTAACAACCATCTGTGAGAAAGAAGAATTCAGAATGGAAGGCATAAAAACAGAAAGTAAAAAGTATCTTTTGGGACTGTTATAGTGACAACAGTAGAAAGTAATTGTAGCAATTAATAATGGAGTTCCAGACAGCACAAAACAATAGAGAAACAAGATTAAAGATTTCAGTTATGAGCTTCATTTTTAAGGTGTTATGCAAAGAGAGAAATTTAAGGAGAGTAGAAAAGTGCTGAAGGGATGCAGGGAAAAGATCAGGAGAGCAGCACCACACAGTGTGATCCTCAATTATGGGCATGGCTGTTAACCCAACTAAGCATGATCTACCTTTTGTGATCTAGCCAGTGTCTTTCATACTATCTTTATAGAGCTTGGAAATAAAATTTTAAATTACTTCAAACCCCAGAAAACTATTAAGGTTCTTATACTTTTACCCACTATTAATGCAGGAAAATTCAAAGATTGTAAGTGAGATACCATTGCCTCACTAACTGGCAGGTTTTGGAAACAGATACCTACTATTTAATGAACAAAATGACATGCCCTTCAGTTGGTACAGCTGAAGAGAAACTTCAAATGCATGAGAACAGAGCATAGTCAGCCTAAAATGACACACTGTGAGAGAAAGACAGCAAGGAAACAAGACTGCTCTTTGATTTACAAATGCTTCTCAGCAATGAATGCGTTTCAGAAACAGAAGGCAATCTCTTCTGGAGAAACAAATAAGCAAAAAGCAAAACAGAATAAAGAGCCAGAATGTAAACTAAACACTTGGCTGGCTCAGAGCCTCCAATTTGATGTCTCAGGTTATAAATAATCGAGGGCACTTGTATTATCCATGTTGTAGAGCACTGGTATTCATGAATACTTAAAAATCCTTTGACAACTGGTAATGTTTCATCAACCAGAAAGTACAAAAGGCAAATTAGTGTTGTTTTTTCATCACTCTTTTTGGGCAGAAAGATCAAAGAGTTTTTCATACTGGCATAGACCTTGTCAGTCATTTTCCCTGCTTATACATAAAGATGTGTTTCTGCAATATGACAATGAAGGCTGGCAGATGTTAAAAGGAAAGTCACCCCCTACAGAAACTGCAACTTCAGGAAATGAAGTCTCTTATGAGTTTTATAAAAAGATTTAGTCTTATTTCATGTTTATTTTATTATTTCATACCGAGAACTGGACAATTTTTTTTTATTTTATTTTATTTTATTTTATTTTATTTTTTTTGGTGAGTCTTGCTTCTAGCAACTTTCAATATTTTCTTTTTTAACATACGAATAGGAAATTACTAGCTCTGGCACAGAACGGTTCTCCAAAATGTAGCATTTTATATATGATAATTAATAGAATTGCAATACTAATGTAATTACAATATCAAGTTTAGCAGCAGAATTGAAATAGTATATTATATTTTATATTTAAATGGGATAATACTATTTTATGGACTATGATTTAAAGTAGACACTTTTGAGCAGTAGATTCACCCGATGGCACAAAGTTGTCTGTGAAGAATTTCAGAGAAACCCTTTGTCACTGAAACTATAGAGTGATGTCTGCAGAGTCTAAGTATTATCCTTTTTTCCCTTCAGTGTCCACCTCTGGATGAAATCTTGTCTTAAAACTGCAAATCTGCACAGGACCATGCCTCCTATGCAAAGCACTTCAAAATACAATTTCCATCCTAAAAAAAATTTGTTCATTTTTTTTCTTTTAACTCATATCTTCAGAATTATGTGTTAGTGATCATTCTGATCACTAAAGAGATGAGGAAATTTAAACCATACTAGCCACATAATGTCTGTTGTACTACAGTCATTTTCTCTCTTACCAGTCTATCTGCTTCCCTCAGCTTCTGTCTCAAAATATGCACATGCCAATGCATGCATACCTTAAAGACTCAAATGGAAAAGGTGACCTTCACTTTCTGTTTGCAGAATCCAGAGGTGAAAGTAGCCCTGAATTGATACCTGTCTCCATCACTTGTTTGGGGATGCAGTTGTGTGTAACGGTAGGGTTTTTTTATGGCCATTTCTATGGGATATTTATCTGCTGTGGGCTGGATGTATGTAGCCTGGGGTGACATGGATGTGCTCCTATGTCTGCAGCTTGCTTGAGCCTGCTGCCTGAGGACCTTGGTAGACAGGCCTGACAGGGACAGCAAGTAGCTTCAGGCCTCAAATCACCTTCCAAAACCAAAGCTGCACCCTGCCTGAAACAGTGGTGAGGCAGGATCTGTACTTTGAACAGTTCCTTACTGAAACAGGAACAGACTATGCTATAAAACAGGATTAGATGATGCATTATGGGTTTTGTGGAAGCCATCAGACAAGTACCCACTTTACCTTGTATTTAACATTCATCTGATGAGTTTAATCGAGAGTATAAGCTCTCTTTGTGTGACAAATTGGCTCTGGTTAGCGTTTCCTTTCATCTTTCTTAAGAAAGGGCATTACAATGGAAATACAGTTTCGCAAGAACTGTAATTCTAAAGAACTGCGGTGTACTCAAAGCCCAGCAAAAGGTGCAGAGCTAAAAATAAAAATGGCTACGCAGAGAAATTGCTTTTCAGATTTCAGCCATATAAAGATTACTCTCTGCCAGTGAGATGTGGTCTCTTCTGAATAATTCACAAGATATTCCGTGCCACATAATGTATGCAAAAATGTTTTTTTTTGTCTGATGTTGCAAAGGGCAAGTGAAGAACAGCTCCTGTCTTCCTCCCAGCTGAAACTACAGACCAAATTTGAGGAAGATGGAAAGCTGGGAACAAGTTAGCAAAACAGCTCCCATCTTTTTCCAAAACAAAATGCTTGGAATACATTTAATTAAAAAGGAAAAAAAGAGAGAGAAGAGAGAGAGACAGGGACTACCTTTCTTTCTCATTAAAGATACCTTAGTTTAGAAATATCCACTTGAGCAAAGGAAAAAAAATCTTGGCTAATTATTTATAGTAAGGACAAATAAGTAAACAAGTGTTGCTTGGCTTCATGTTTTGCTTTGGCCTTCAGTTGCAGAATTCTTGATTTCCCGGCTGTAAGTTGTGTGCTGGTGACAAGTAGTGTTGCATAATATCTCTGCTGTTTGTTAATGACACTGCTTTTACAACTTTATTTGCTTTTGTGAAGTTTATTATTTCAGTATTGTCTGAGGCTTTCCTCTTCACACTTTCTCTGTAGTTCTCCACTGTGCAAGATATATTTTTGTGTGTTTTTAATTTGATTATTATTATGCTCCTCAGATTTTCTTCTCATAACATAAAAGCCCAGCTCTACAAATACTATTTTAATTTATCTGCCCAGGTAAATAATGGAAAAACATTTATTCCATAATGACTGGAAAACTGACCAGAAATGAAGTGATCACTGTCATCTGCTGCTAACAGTATTGGTGACTGAGTAATTTTTCAATCTGCTTGCACACAGCTAGAACCTAGAGATAGCTTTCCAATGACATGAAGAAAAGACTCCATCTGCAAGCTATTGCCTTGGTCCCTAGGTGGAGCTGATGGAGTCAATTTGCATCTCAATTTCCTGGGGTTGCTTGTCTTGCAGAGCTGAGCTCTTGACCTCTGGGGCAAAACGCCAAGCTTCAGTGTGATCTCACTTGTTTGAATGGAGCGCATTGACACAAACCGTGTCCACAGAGCACTGAAGGAAATAATAGGGTACAACCAGTTTCAGAAATTCTCTGAGGTGGATAATTACTCCATGTGTCTTTACCAAGATACACTAGCAGAAGAGTAGAACTTAAATATACACAAATGTATCAGAATTGTTTGTGCGCTATGTTATGTTTTAATAGTTAGTAGCAGAAAACATGCATACACATTACAGGTAAAATTCCACATAGAAAAAAACGCAAATATTGTGCGACCCGTGATCAGGAATGAAGTTGTATTACTCAGCTTTTAGTTCTCTGTTAATTTAAGACTCCCATTATGGAAAGATGAGTTTGGTTTACGCGGAGAAAATGTTTTAGAATTTTTCATTGTTCTAGATTGACAGCAGCATATTTGTATGGCATCATCTTTAAAACTGTTGGCCTGAACCTGTGTTTACTAAAAATGAGTACACATAAAATAAACATTTGAGCTTTCAGAACAGGTAATCATTATTATGTTGCAAGGAAGAATTTTTATATGTGATTTGATTATTACTTTTTCCTTTTTTTTGGTAAATGACAAATATCTCACTGTCTAAATGTGCTTTTTATCTATATCTAGACATTTTACAATCATCACTTTGCTGGTCAGTTTTCACCATCTATTTCTATTCCTGTAATGAAAATCATAGACTCAAATCACATGCAGAATTACATCAGTACAAATCTAATTTTCAATTTGTGATAAATGACACAATGTAACAGAAGGAAAATTACAGAATAGCATCACCGTTTCTGCAACAATTACGACTTTAAATTCTGGGATTTTGAAATACCATATGACTGCAGAGGAGTTAAATTCAAGCACATTCACAAAACACCTGAAATCAGAGCAGATACCGCAAATAAAAATGATTACTTTCAAGAGCTGGGGAGAGGAGGGAGAAGCTAACATCAGAATTGCTAAGGAGGGTTAAATCTGGGGAAGGCAGAGTTGTAGAAGAACTTGCCTTAGCTTGCCTTATTGATTTTCCGATGTAGTGAATAGCACAAAGGAGAAGAGATATAGAATTGAACCTAAGAGAATGGTGGTGTTCATGCAGCAGTAATTAGAGGTGAATTATCAGGCTGTAGAGAGGGGAATACCTGTGGATAAAAGTCCCAGGCTTTTAGAAATTATTATTTGTGGGACCGGAGAAGAGCAGTTTAGCTCCTGAATGGTCCATTAAGCTTTGAGCTGCAAGGGGAATTGGCACAGAGGCTTATAGATAGAGATGGAGCCTCATCAGGCTAAGGTGAACACAGAGTATGAAATCCACTTACACCATTACTGTTGGAGAACTCTAATTTCAGACAAGTTTGTCCTCATGTTTTTGAAGCAGAAAGGGCAATAGTATTTTAAGACTTTATTGGCTGTCCTATCTCCTTTCCCTCATTTTAAGAAAGGAAAAGCCTACTTTATTGTCTGTGGAACTGTATTCCACTGTGGTAGTCACCCTCAAGCTACTCACTGAATTGTGGCATTACTGCAGTCCTACCTTGCAAGTGTGGGGAGGAAATGCAGCACAATGGAGATGAGCTGAGATTGCCTAATTTGTAGATAAGGAAAATTGCTGGTGTTGCTGCAAGCTAGTGCATTTTAATATTCTAAACTTAAAATGTTTACATTGGATTTTGTTTTCTTTGATTTTTGAATTCTTTAAAATAATAACAACAACAACAAAAATACCATGCATTCACTGTGCATTTCATAGCCTCACTACATCTGATCAATATTATGCTTACTCCTGTGCTAAAGCTGAATAAGTTCCAAATTGTTACCAGGGAAAAAAAATTCAATCTGAGATTTTACTTGGATTGAATTTCTTAGGAAAGATGCATTACTTAGGAAAGAACTTTGCACTGACTTTCACAATTTCTGTATCTTGTGTAAGCATTACTTAAAAAATAAAACCAAAACCTTTCAGTAATAATCTCATTTGGGGATAATTCCATGGTTTTTACTTTTGTTTGTTTGTTTGTTTATGAGTTGTCAGTAAACTGTCTTTTGATATGTCTATAGCGGATTGGCTTAAGTGAGTAAATCTGAACTATGAAAGAGTTTCTTGCTATTAATGCCATGTGAGAGCTGTTTTCTCTCTGTGGGGTTTTTATCATTCCCTGCAAGCCATCAAATTTTTCAAGCTGTGTCAGTGCCATTAGAAATCAAAGAACAGACTTTGAGACTGAAGATGGCTAGATGTAGATATAAGGACTGCATATCTTCATCACTAGAAATATTAGCATGCTTATTCTAAAGTATGTGTGTGCATGGGTACCACAAAAGAGTAGGATCTTGGATATTCCTATGAGAAAACATTGGGAAGTAAGATGAATAAATCAAATTAAGGAATACAAATAAAAATCAAAAAATGGCAGTGTCTCATTTTTCCCTCTTGATGAAAAAAAAAACTAAGTGTAGTTTAAAAAAACAAAACAAACAAACTTTTTGGATTTTTTTCTGCTTTCTCTCAAAATGATAACAGTATATTTTCTGTCTTTCCTTTAACCAACCTGCTTGGTCCATGAAGCTATGAAACTAAGAGAAGGTGCTGTCATTCTGTTTCATGAGAAGCACATTTTAATGATATAGAACTCTTCTACTTGCCTGAAAAAATCACTGGAGACAGATGGATTTTTTCTGCTTCAGTACAGAATATTATCAAGCAAGCCATTATGCTCCCTGTTATGAAAATAAGTTGTTTTTCTAAGCTTAAAATAAAACTTAGTTGCTTGAAGCTACTCTATTATTCTTAGGTATAAGATATTATGATACCGAATCAAAATTATGTTTTCTTTCTCTTGAACATATCTATCTCGGCTGAAGTCAGCATGGAGATTCCCACTGATTCTCCTCCACACACAGCCAACATCAAACAAACAATACCTCTCCTTTTCCCGCTCTCCAAGAAAACTCAGACCTTGTTGAACTGGAGACATAAACTGTATAAACCAGCTTTCTACAGCTATGGATGTAGTTAAGAAACGAAAGCATATTTCACATATGAAATAGAAATCAGACTGGTTTTAAGATGTACTTTAACATTCCTAGAAGAACAATTATGTCTTGACAGCACATTGTATTGCTAGAGAATATCTGTCTTATATCTAGTTTCAGATTTTGCTAATATGATACTGCAGAGTTTGGATTTTTTCTTCATTCCTGTGCTTCATTTGCAGTCAGTGTTGCAAGGAACTCCAAGAGCAGTCATTTTTTTAACACTTACTGCCTATTTTTCATATAGATTTAAGACATGAGCAGTAAAATTTTGCTGCTAACATTAAAGAGAATCGTGATCACAAGACAGCTACTTTGAACCAAAATTCTTCTCATCAGCCTTTCAATGCAAAAGTTGCTTGAATAAAAAGTATCTCCAGAAATATGGTGTGAAAGATATATTCCTGTAGCACAAAGAGATTAGAAAAGAGTTTATTAAACTTCATGCTTCTTGGGAGAGATAATTGAAATAGAATTCATTTTTTTTAGATGAGCAATCAGGAAGAAAGGGTTTATAAAGAGAAAACATGCAGCATATCTCCCTGCTGACATATGTGAAAACAAAATCCATCCCCGTGAAAAGACAGTGAAATGCAGATGAAATGTGAATGGACTTTATGTGAGCTGTAAAAAGATTCTAGACTCACAACTGTTAATATAGAAAAAATGGAAAATAAAATGTGTGTGTGTGGAGTGGGGGTGTGGAAGTCAACCCTCTCTTCCCAGTAATAGTCTAGAATTAGAACTATGAATAAATTTAAAGCTGCGATAGGAAAAGAAAGAAACATGAGTTTCCCTGTTGCATTGCTATTTCTGCAAGAAAAGCATGTACTTAGCAGCAGCACTACAGATCTAAGCACAGCAATAAACCTTTTAAAGTGTCACTTTTTTCAACACTAATCTAATGATAAGAGAGAGAGACAATTGCAGAATTCATTCTTTATTGTACCACTTAGCTCCCAGAAACTTCATCAAAATCAGGAGGGACCCCTTTTTGCTCTGATTACCTGACCTAGAATCTCTAATCCCCTTTCATTAAAACCATGCCGTTTTGTTTCCTCATGAATTGCCTTCTGCACTTTTGGAAATCACCAGACACTGACACAACACAGATCTGAAGGCTAGGCCAGAGCTCAGCTCTGGCACCTGAATAGCATCACTCTGCACTGAGGCAGCTGTTGTTCGGATGTGAGACATAAAACTGACATCCTATTA
Source organism: Gallus gallus (assembly GCF_016699485.2). NCBI lineage: Eukaryota > Metazoa > Chordata > Aves > Galliformes > Phasianidae > Gallus > Gallus gallus. Next base: position 19,393,948 of record NC_052536.1, on the reverse strand, counting down.
ATGAATGATAGCATTAAAAATTTCACCATACTTGATTAAAACATCTGCTTAGACTTCAAATGAGGTATGCATCTTTCTTCAATATTTCAATAGCCCTTATTAGCATGTCACTATTATTCAAAACTGATAAGAGAGGTACTTGCATGAATGCATTTGTTTTTATGTTCTGCCTTTCCCTTTAAGGTGTTTCCAGTTGAGCTTTTCTTTTCCTTTTTTTTTTTTTTTTTCCTTTTTTTTTTTTTTCCTTTTTTTTTTTTTTTATCAATACTAAACTTTCATGTTAGTGTTAGGGAAACAAGAGTGACTGTAAAGAAATTTTAACATTTTAAACATGTATTTTTTTTCTCTGTCGGGACTCGTGCATCCCTCGCAAGTAGTGAGGTAGCAGTCAAGTCAAAACCACAAGCAGTGCAGACTTAGAAGACCTCTTCTCCACTCCCTGATATCAGGCAGGTCAGCTCAAACACCCTGTCCAAAGGCCAGCTGAATGTGTATTTCACAACCACTGCTGGTCTTTGTACTGGTAAAATGTTGGCTAAAACCCATTTGTGTTACAGCTTTACCACTGGATGATAAACTAGATGTACTCCACAGTTTTACAGTCATGCAATCCAGAATTCCCACAACAGTACATTGATCCAGTTTATCTTAGAAATCAGGAGCTTCTGAAGATTTGCCATCTGGAAGTGTCTGCAGCACAAAATGTCTGAAGCTCTCTCTGCCCACACGGGAGAGGGCACGTTATGCCCATTGCCAGAAGGCTATCGAAATTTGCATTCCGCTTTAGAGCCAGAAGTGCTCAGGGCCATAATATTTCTCTCAAAAGACGTATGGAAGCTGAGTCACACTGCTGGACTCAGAGGCAAAATGATGGAAAGCTGTGACTGTGCCAGTCTGTTTTGAGTAGAAGATCCAGGGCCTTTATGATTTTATCCCAAGCAAAACCTTTTATGATCGGGTTATCTCTGTGAATGGGTTCCATGGGTTTTCAGCATGCCTGTTGTTTCTTCTTACTCCAGTTGCTGATCAGGATAATTGCAAATCTCTGGAACTGGCAAAAGGCAAAGCTGCTGCCCTAGCACCCAGTTCAGTTTTCCAAACTCAGAAGCTTTTTTTCTTTGCCAGGAAAAAAACAAAAGTTGTAGCTGGTTGTGATCACTCTCTGGGTAAAGATACTGTGAAAGAAAATCCCTGAATGTTCCACTAATGCCATATTCAGCAGAGTAAGTGATCTGATTTTTCACCACTCTTTCCCTAATGAGAACTGTACACAAAACCAAAAAATGAAAATATCAGATGATTTTAGTTTTCGGAAGTGCGCAATCCTGTTGGAAGCGTGCGGTCCATCCAGAGCCTGTTCAAAACAAGGGGTGCTATTCTTGCTTCAGAGCTAGCTTAATTTTGTTGTGCAAAATACTAACAATCATGATTTCTTACCCTGTACAATTCAGGATATGTTTTGGTGCGGAGATTTCATTTGTCCAGACTTACTATAAAGCTACATCTGTGTAGAAACATACATAAAACCAGTCTGAACAATTTGATTTTAGCATATCCACATTCCTACTAGTTGTTTTTTTTTTCTTTTTTCTTTTTTTCCTTTCCCATCCAAAAGCACAGGTGAATCAATGAATGCTTCAGCAGTCTAAATATACCCTAAGCAGAACCTGTAAGGAAGATTGCCTCATATTTCATACCTGTCATGCAAAATTCAGAAAAAGGATATTTGTGCAACTGTGCCACTAAACCAGGATTTTTGACTCCAAAAAGTCTAGTCAGAACTGCACAGAATGTGTTATACACAAAGAATTGGAAATTGTCATATAATCATATAGAGATAGAATCATAGGATGGTTTGAGTTGGAAGGGATCTTAAAGCCCTAAAGATTATTTGGTTCCAATCATTCCCAAGAATTGCTTAGTTTGTCAGTCCTTGTACTTTGAACCTTTTAACTATTGTTAGTTGTTCTTTGAGCAGAGTCAAGTATAAGGTTCCTAGCAAATATGTGTAATTACATGTTTCTCTACAGGTGGTAGAGGTTTTAAAAACGAAATTCTAGTACAAAGCTTACTCACAAAAGTGCAGTGTCTTTTCATGATTCAGTATAGTACATACAAGGTTATTCTGTGAAATGTTATCGTAATAAAAAGCATACTGCTATTCTGATAGATTATGATATATTCTGATGGTAGGGAGTGTAATGATGCTATATATGACATTCTTGGCATTTCATGGGTTAGTACTGCAACTCTCTCTTGGAAAAACATTACCTGTATGGAATAGCCAGGCATACTGGAATTAAAAATCACAGTTTAAGTAAATTTACCAGGTAGAACCCGTGAAGATACATTTCTCTTGCTTTGAGACCATGCAAATCCAGAAAAGTCACAGCTTTTAGCTTAAATAGAGCACAAAGAACACCTAAGAAAAAAACTGTCACTTGTAAAGACTTTAAACAACTATGTAAAATTATCTAGGTTTCTAGACCTTTAATAGAAACTTACACACATTGAGTTAAGTCCAAAAGAAGCCAATCTAAAAACACTTCTTTTTTTTCCCCCCACAGTTGTTATAATGAACCTTTCCAGATAAAATAAGAAAAATTTAAAAGCTCACATGGGATTTTGTTCATTCGTTGAGAGCTAATAAATTTAGGAAGAAACCTGTAAAATACACTATATCTGAGCATTGTTACTCAGAAAAAAAACATGGTAACAATCTGCTCAACATACTATTTTCTATCTATTATTTTATTTGTGATTTTATGTGTAATAAACAATTTTTGTAATACTGAGATACTGTCTCCTTTGATTGAGATGGAAGAAATGAAAACCTTTCCTGAAGTGAAGCTATTAGAGATGGCAAGATATTAGCTATAATAAATAAATAAATGGCATACGAAGAATTGATGAAACTGGAAGAATGAGTATTCTATCTGTCATATAAGCTAAAGTGTTGCTTCAATGTGTGATTACCTTTGTATATGGTTTAAAAGTGCACTGTCAAGCCACATCCTACTGAACCTTTGAGAAGAAAAACTGATCTTCGGATACAATCTAAATGAAAAATAAGGATAACTTTCAATACTATCTTCATTCATTTTTGACATTCTCTCACTGATATATTGTGATTAACCAAATTCAGTCCATAAAAAGTTCTCTACCTGTTTCATTTCAGTGATCTATGAAATTATTGGAGAGTTCTTCAGGAAAGCACAAACACAATTAGTTTAGGAGCCAGGTCAGCAAGTTCTGCTACTAAAAAATCTTGGCTTTATCAGCCCTATTAGTTTATGCTAGCCTTCTTGACAGTATAAACAGATGGACTTCAGAAAGTTGAAAATACTTTGTGTGCTGTATAGAAGTTATGAATTAATAATTTTTAATTTACCCTCAGGTGAATGTCATGTGAAATCCTCAAGCAGCAGAGTTTTAACACAGTTGCTTTTGAAATGATTTGGGATGATTGTCAATAGCATAAATAGTGTATGATGTTTTTGCAGACATCAGCTATGATTCATTCTTTTTCTTTACCTTTATATTTTCTGGCATTTTACCTTGGTTTTATGACAGTTTGTTTGATAGGCAGAATTTAAAGGCTGTGTGATTTCCACTCTGTCAGAAGACACAATGAGTTAGTTACTCCTGTATTGACACCAGTTAATTTTTATTGTCTATACCATACCTTCTAGAAAGACACCCCAGCCTGTTTTTCAAATTTGATGCAAGGTTCATAAAAACTTTATTTGCTCTTTCTGTCACTAGTGTATACTAGTAGGTAATTCAGAAGCTAATTATTGTGAAACTGAGAAAGTAGGACAGCTCTCAGAAGATTCACTACAATCAATTAACAGAGGAAATGAGGTCACCAGTGTCTTTTGACACTCATCTACATCAGTACAGCCACTCTCCTTCCAGAACATGGGAGGGCTTATTTGCACAGAAAGAATAGCTGGCTACTGGGCTTTGACTGCCAAGAGGAGAATCAGTTAATTTTGGAAGCCATGAAGGATTTTGTCATTTAAACATCTGTCTCCAAGGGAGTACAGTGAAATAATTGAAGTATTTCATATTTTAAAATGAAAGCGTTCTAATATCGATAGGTTCGTTGCTTTCAATATTCTTTTTTCACTATACAACTTGTTTATTCATTATTTTGAGAAAGGTTTATAATGATGAACATTTGATGCAAATCTGTTGCTTTCAGTGTAATCAGAGTGCAGTGTAATGATAAAGACAGTACGTTATGTGATGTTCTGCTGAGCTGGTAGCAATGAAAACGCATATTGTATTTATATGTATATGTATATACAGAGTTAGTGCTCTGTAGTCAAATAAATGACTACTTAAGTGTTTATAGGAAACAGGTAAACAAATTCATTTTCATAGGACTTTTGCTTGAGAAAGACTTTCAGCTATGACTATTTTTTGCATCCTCTAATCATGCTTTCATTTTCTTTTCCCCTTTTTCATACACTTTTTCTTAGGTACTATTCTTTTTCTTAAAAGTAAAGTGAAAATCTACCGAAATATCAGCTTACTTTATATATTATATATATATGTCTATATATATATATACTTCAGTTATTTCATAGTTTCTAATCAGATTTCACTCTGTTGTTTCCACTGTGGATTTAAGATCACACATGGTTTTTCAGAGCACAGGGAGAACATAGATGTAAGAAGGCCATTTGCCTTATTTTCAGTGTACCTTCAGCCTGCACAGTGTATGTGTGCAGCATGTCTACAGGGTAACATAAATAGCAGTCCTTGGTCAGATACTACATATGCTTTGTTGCAGAGTAATCTGATTTTCACATTTATTTCTACTTTCACATAATTTTCCATGCACTCCTGAGAAAACAACCTATCCATTCCACCTCTTGCTGTACATAAGCTGTGACACATAATGTAAGATTTAATCAAAGATTAATCTTAAGAATTAAAGAAAATATTTTTTTTCATTGTCAAATATATGTTTCTTTGAGACATAATTTCTGTATTACACTAATTTTGATATAATATGGACATTAAATATTTAAGGATAAATTTTCATTCAACTTCCTTTTACTAAGACAAAACGGAGAAATGTGTAAATATTAGTATAGAAATATTTATCAGAGATTTGAATAACCCTACTGCAGCAAAGGTAAAAGTACCTGGCAGATTTTCCCCTCATTTTTTACAACACTGTATTCTTTTTGTGCATGTTAATTTAGCTACCATGTTGACTTCATAGATATTTGAATGCAGGAGACTTGAACTACTTCCTAGATTACTTCCAAGAAGAAAAAATAGCAGTGGTCAGCTGAACAGAAAACAGCCATGTTACTTATTAAGGCTTTGAATTTGTACACAGAATTTCTTAGATATACCTTCTCTTAATTGCTCTGGAGTTATTTTCAGTGTCTCAGAATGCACAGGAAGTAGCTAGAAACCTTGGTCCCGCTGTCTGATCACTGTATCTGTTGGGCAGCCCATAAATAAATATAAGTTTCTAATGACTGGATGAATAAACATGGAAAAACAAGTTTGGGAGCCTAATTGCAGTTCTCACAATGACTTTAAAAAAAGGCATAAAAAAAATTTCTGACTCACTTTCCCATGTATAGAATTGATGCACAACAACAGTGGTGTGATAATAACTGTAACACTGTCTATGGTGGTGGTGTTATTAGATCTGTGGGATCAATCTGGCAGAGTGGCAGTGTTTACAGTTTAATAGAAACTCCTATTACCCAGTGTTATCATAAATCCTAAGGCTTTGCAGACAGCTGGAAGGGTAGATTTTAAGCTCTTGTAAAATCAACTTGCAGTTTGGTGAACTCAAGAATGAGGATATAGAGACATAATACTGTATACAGTATTACATTCACATATTCTATCTTTTATCACATAAAAGTTCAACATACTTTAAGAAAGATCTCTCTTTTAATTTCTGTGAGCTTATTTTCCTGCTCCTAAGACTTGTTTATATTTCTTCTTGGCTTTATTGTATTCAGATTGAAAAGCCACACCAAATTATGATTATAGCTACTAATCCAACACACACAGCATGAATATTCAGAGTTGCAAATATTCTTAAATTGCTGTGATGTTCCAATGTTAGTAAAACAAATTTTAAGATAGTTAAAATTCACACCAAGGAGGAACTTGTGAAGGCATGTGTTTATGAATGCAGTCTTATTTAAACACATTTAGCACAGATTGCTACTTATAAATAATTACACAGTGTTAATTCTTGTAACTTTCATCTAGTCTTCCAGACTAACAGAGAAAAGTAATAATACCACTACTTCTGTACAACAAGAAAGTGGAAATTTTAGCTTAAACACAGTAATTAATTTATTGTTATAGAAAATTTAAGAAACAAAATTAAGAATAAATGTCTTTGAGATGCCAGTTTGGTTTTCCTTTCTGTCTTCTGCATCTTTTTTTCCAATTTTATCCTATCAGAACAATTCTTTCTCTCTTTCTCTCATGCACTAATCCTTTTCTAATTTCAGCTGTTATGGCAAGATGGAAATCAAAGCTGATTACCATGTTTCGAATGCATAATTAATGCATGTAGTTGAGAAAAAAGTCTTGAAGATGTTATCATTTTGATGTCTAATTTGCTGTCCTCTGTCAAATCAAAATACCTCAACCATCTTGGGAAGTTTATCACATCACAGCAGGATCCAGTTATCATTTTTGAAACTCTTAGCGTAATGGGACAAGGTGACACAAGAAATTTATTTAAAGAGTTCAGAGAGGTACGCTATAATTCTACACATCCTGGATTTGTGTTTTCAAAGAAAAAATATTACAGATGCTGACATCCATACATCAAGGTCAAAGATACAGGGAAGGACACGCTGTTAATATAACATGATAGAATGAAAATTACCAGCCTCTTCAGTGGTTCTATAGAAAGTAGTATATCCCAGATTCAGTGATAGAACAGGAGTAAAAAGGGAATATATTGGAGTAGTCTGGCCCTTGTGTCTGGTTTTCAAAACTAAATGCAGCATTTATCTTTACTCACAAAATCTGATATTAAATTACTGACACAAATGACTCCCTTTCCCTTAGACTCTTCACAAGCATTCAAGCCTTTCTGATTAAAACAATAAAAGAAAACAAATGATTGACATTTATTATATAACTGAGCCTCATAATAAAATATAGCTGTCACTAATAGATCCAGGCCGATTTCACAGTTTTAACTTAACCAAAGGCATTGTTCTAAGAGAATATGGAGATGTTGCCGTTTAGCCTAGGTCCTTTACATTTCCTCCAGAGTTACAATCTGTCGGTTTAAATCAACTAATATTTTTATGCTTAGTTCCATAATGAGCATTTTTCAATAACAAAACAGTCATATTAATTCCTCCTGTTGTTCAGCTACTTTATCTTCATGTGAAAGAGTGGTGAATATAAGAAGAAATAATGCAGTGCCTAAAATGCAGGAGCAGGAAATACAAACTTTTCACCTTGCTGTAACATCTCAAGCAAACATTGTTCAGCAAGTAGAACAGGGCAAAACGCCTTTTGCTATTCTGTACATAGGTACGCACCCACTTACTCAATTATCTTCAGAATGTCTTTGGAGGTAGTCACCTCAGTGGAACTTTTTGTATGGCAGAAGCACAGTCTTCCCTTGCCTCCATCTGTGGTTTCTTTGTTTGAAAGCCTCCATCCTCCATCATTCATTTTGGGCCTCCCATGTTTCTCCGTGGGAGCTCTGCCTGCAAGATGAACACACTTCCAACTTTAACGCAGAGCTCAGCATCTCTATAGTCCTCAGCAGTGTAAAATTGAAAAGTGGACATATAAAGGCTTAAATTTATCTGCTGTAAATGTATTGTAAGGGTAAAGTCATATTTAGAACCCAGTTTACACAATTGTTGAGGACACCTGTTTCTTCTGATTCCTCTCTTTCTACAAAATATAGTTTTATTTGCATTCAAGATACATAATAATAGTCACACCACAAATAAATATTTCTGCCAGATGTTTACAGCAGACTGTAGCAGATGAGAATGGGATACAAGAAAGGTTACTTCTTGTAACACCTTCTATAACTCTGGGCTCTATGAGAATGCAGATAGGGATTTTTCCTGACCAAAACAATAACAATGATCCATTTCTGTACATCACATGAGCTATTCAACTATTTTGTAATGAAGTAATTAATTACATATCAAAAAGCAGCATTTTCAGTTGAAGATGTAGATGTCAGGAAATACCTTTTGTTTTGAAAGTAATACTGGCAGCTAATCTTAGTCTTGTAATTTATTTTATATTTTGCAGAGATTTTAAAAGGTGGGGTAAATTTCATGAGAAAATTGCTTCTGAATCTTACTTTCCTGTTATTTTCAGAAGTAAAAATGTGAATAAAGGTTTTAGGACAATTAATAACTTGAAAGACCATTTGACCATTTGAGCAGATTGGTCACTTTCTGACAAAGTGTCATCAGCTTGTAGCAAAGATTAGATTTGCTTCTCTTTGCTGACTATTACTCAGTAGTCCATAAATCAACTTATGAGACACAGAACTTAAGTCACCAATGGTTCTTTCAAAAAAAAAAAAAAAAAAAAAAAAAAGGAGAAGCTATAAAGAGTTTAAGAAATGCCTGTAATTTTCTATGACAAAATCATTTTAAGTTTTTCAGATTGTGTGCTGTGCAGAAATATTTTCCTGAGGAACTAAAATTTTCTTCTAGTGGAGTGAGTCATTTCCCATTTTCTGATGATCAGTTTATGTTCAACTTCTGAGGTTATAAGGGGATAAATTTAAGATGTTTTAACTTCTTTTTTAATAAAGCCTTTTCATACACGTATAATTCCTGATCACAGCCCAATGTGCTGAAGACTGGTCAACAGTATGTGTGCTCATAAACAGCTTTGTGGAGTTTTTTCTCATCCTTTTTGACATTCAGTCTGATGACTATTACTATGGGATAGTAACTCCATCATCACCTGCTTGCAAGGCCAAAATGAAATGATGTTATTGCACCCTTTGGTACATGATGCAGTGGCAGAAGTATTGGATCCTGTAGTTAATATTGAAGAGGAAGGTAACAAATACTGTCATGGCTCAAGATACACCATGATGGGGCACATAGGAATTTCTGAGTTGTAACTTTTTGATCTGCAGTTTGTTGCATGGTTGATCAGTATGTGGTGAATCTCCCACAACTTTCCATTCCATGTGGTACAAAGCTGTAGGAAATTACATGTGAGGGGATCATTCAATCATCATGATTATCAACACTTAATAAATATCTAATGGGGTAGGCTCTTTAGGGAAGAGGCCAAACTCTTTTCTGTGGTGCCCCATGACAGGACAAAGGACAACAGGTATGACTTGGAACACAGGAAGTTCCAGCTGAACTTGAGGAAAAAATTATTTACTTTGAGGGTGATAGAGCGCTGGAACAGGCTGCTTGGAAAGGCTGTGGAATCTCCTTCTCTGGAGATATTCAAAACTGGCCTGGACACTTTCCCATGTAATCTGCTGTAGGGAACCTGCTTTATCAGGGGGTTGGACTCAGTGGTCTCTGGAGGTTCCTTCCAACCCATACAACTCTGATTCTGTGTGACTCTCTTAGCATATTTCTCTGGTCTTCTTCCTTTTGATTTTTATATATCTGTGAAGTAGTTAAGAAAAATAATTAAAATAAAAATTAGATTTCTGAAGGGAGAAGGAAAATGATTCATACTTTTGTCTACTATTCGAAGTTCAAAATAGACTGGTTAAACACATTCAGTTAATACTTTTTTTACTCTTTAGTGTGAAAGTTTCTGGTTTTTTTGTTTGTTTGTTTGTTTGTTTGTTTGTTTTTGAGTCCTAGGCTGGTGCACAAATTTTAGCTTTCAAATTTGACTGTTCTAAGGTAATGAAATGAATTCATGGAGGATAAATCCAGCTGCGTGCTGCAGGCACAATTACCTATGCATGCTATTAGGCTCAGGGAGTGCAACTAGAAACAGATACAATAACTACTATCTGGGAGTTAAGTGTACAGATTTCTCTACATACATCCTGTTCTTTTTCCTACACTTCTCCTAAGCATCCATTGCCAGACTCAAAATATTTATCTAAATTAATCTTTGGTCTGAGCCAAGCAGCCTGTGCTTCGAATCAGATAAAAGAATACCACAGTCTCCTCTTATTCCAGACTTGAATTGTACCCAAATGCACTGTCAGGCATCTCAGAATATTAGAAAAAAGCAGGAGAGAAGCAACACTAAGTTGGTCCTTTCCTCAAAACAACTTCACACACATCTGAGTCATTCCTGAAAAATATTCATTTATTCTGCTTCCTACAGATTATCACTGGTTAAAGCTTCTTAATCGTAGTAAATTTCAATGTGTTACTTCTGTGTACTTCAGATTCATTTTTACTCCACGAGTTTTTATGTGGAATCTTCCTTGTCTGCAATTTAAAACCACTGTTTCCTGTCCTGCTCACCAGGGAGAGGAGAGTAACTTATTCATCTTAGACAGAAGGCAGTACATATTTGAAGACTGTTACTGTGTCTCCCCTAAATTTTCCTTTGTGTAGACTTAATAACTCTGGTGTTATTTCTTCCTCCAAAAGTCATAAGTTTTAGATGGCTGATCAATCTTTTTGCTGTCCAAATGGTCCACTCCATTTTTGAATTGTGGTGCCCAAAATGAACACAGTACATCACCTAAGGCATCACCCATGCTGAAAGCAGTAATTACTGTATGTCTTGCAGTCTGTATGCCTGTTTATACTTCCCAGTGTGATACTTTTTCACAACAGCATGACTTTGTTGGCTGTAATGTGTTTGTCCTCTGCAGAGATTTATTATTTGATAAATTACATGGTACCATGCGTAGTCAAATACTCACTTATATTTGGGAAAGGAATTTCCAGAAAATCTTTTAATTTTTCAGGAGGAAAACATACACTTTATATTCTATTGACTTTGATAACGAATTAAAGTTTTATTGACGCCCTCATGGGGACATTTCTATTCTAACTGTTCAGGTCTTTGAATGTTGTGTGTTTTCCTCTAATTAATTACATACATTTATTTTATAAACATGTTTTGAATCTTCGCGTAAGATAGAACTACCTAGGCAACCTGGTAGATATTTATATACATCATAGAAAACAAAATTAAGGTCTTATCTAAATTCAAGTAACTTCTCACAGGAGTATAAGCTTCCTCTCCTTTTACGGCTTTTCCAAATATGACCCTCCTCCCTTCCAGTTCATCCAGAATGGAAAAGCATCCTAACAGCCTTCTTCCTTGCTCCTTTCCAGGAGGTAAATGAAAGAACACATACGTTCAGGATCCTGTGAAAGATCTAGCCTCCAGCTGAGTCTTTGCTCTTGCATCTCTGTGTATACCTTTCTGTAGTGGAGTTAAGTAAGAAGCTCCTGTCCCCATTAACAGGAACTAAAGGTTTCACAGTAGGACTGCTGAAACCTGTTTCCTCAAGTAGTGAGTGGCAAGTGAAGTGTTCGCCTTCATCTCTCACCAGGATTGCTAAAGCTCAGTCCACTGTCTCTCTGATGCAACAGCCTATCCTAGTCAGTAATTGTTTCCTAAGCGTTCAAGAACATACTTGTTCTGTCAGAAAAAAAAGTAAAGAATAGCTGGAAATCATCTGAATCTCTTCACTAGACATCAGACATATTACTTCTCTTTCAAACTGTGCAAATAATCAGCTTGAAATAAAAGTATGATTTCACTTTGTTTTTGTCAAGGACGAACAGCACTTATTGGGCTGTAAGATTTTAAGAATGATGCCTAGGGTCAAACTATGAAGAAAAATCATCATTTAAATTATATCTTCTCTCTTCCACTCTTTTTCACACTTAGTTATGTCTCCCTACCTAGAAGCAGAGAACAAGTTGGTTCTTCATTTAAAATGCTCCTACTAATCTACAACTTTCTTTAGACCCTACATCTATTAATCCATCTAAGTATTAGGTCCACCACTGTCCCAGCTGAAAAGGTAGCTCTGCAGCTGTGTATCTGATCATATAGAGCAAGGAAATGGTGGTGGATTCCACTTTTCTGAAAAGAAAATCTCTGGTCTACAGAAGTCATTGAAGAGATATGGTGCCTCTTCCCTGACTGCTAATGGTTGAACGATGTGGTTCAATCACTTGTTTTCTTCTGCTCACATTGTATGTTTTGCCAAAATAGGCATGTGTAAGTGCTGGGCAATTACAGTGTTTCACTGTTATTCAGGGAAAAAATGAAATGCCTAAACATATTTCAGAAGAATGCAATTATTAAAAACAAACTTGTGTTTTCTAGTTCCAGTAACCATGAGTTGGTCACACGTGTATATGCACACAGTGCCTCTCACACATGTTCTTATTTAACCAGTTACTGCTACCTGGCCAGGTCTGCTTCTGTCTTCCATTCAGCCATTTGTATACTTCTAAGTAAAGATATAGCTAGATATAAAATTAGCATAATATTTTGAAACTTTATTTTAAAAATTGTTCAATGTTAAATTACTACAGGATTGTCATGGCTCACACCTGAGATTTTGGAGGTGAAGATGAGTTCCTAGCTCACTTTGTAACAGGTTAGGCAGTCTCACTTGAAAGGGAGAAGACTGCAGTGCTCAATGAAAAACAGTTCCATCTGGGAGGATAGCACAAAGCCTTATTTCAAGGGCTGCCTGGGAGAGTGACTCAGTGATTCCAGTCTTTCTATCAGTCATACCTCCTATTTATTTTTATTGATTCTGATGTGGTACTTAGCAGGATGTATCAAGAGCTCTAATCTATATTCAGTGCTGCACAATTGCTAGCCCCAAGATGTGATCTATTTCTCATTTTTTGTTTTCCTCTCTTTCATTCTAACAGTCAAGGTTTTGAATAATGGAAGAGGTTAAGCAGATGTTCAGATAAGACTGAAACATTTGTTTGTTTATTGATACATGCTCATGGTGCAGTATAAATAACAAATAATGTTGCCAAGAATCACAAGACTATGTCCCCAGGGAACAAATAATGATATTTAAACCTTATTTCAGAAAAATACTTGAAAACGCATGTACTTTCTAGAATTCATGTCTAATGTACTAAATCAAGATAGTCTTCAGTGTAGCTAGGGCACCAGAAGCAGGGTCTTGCCATATGCAGGGCTCAGAAAGAAGGGAAGTGGAGATAGTTGTATGAAACCATGGATAAATCTGGCATCTGCAAGGAAATTTGTGGAGGCTGAGAGGAAGATGAAGGTGTGGATGGGTACACTGAGGAGCATGCAAGCAAGCATAATCCTCCAGTTTCCACTGCGCTCCAACAAGACTGTGGGAAGAGAAAGGAGGAGAAAAAGATACCTTGCTGTCCTTCTGCTGGTGCAGAGGCATAAGATCCAGTGTCAGTGTCATACATACATACAATGATAGCAGTAGCGTCATAATATTTTTTCTTTATCTAAAGGATTGAGATATTTTTCTTTATCTAAAGGTCTTATCTAAAGAGATAATAATCTTTATTGAGAGAGATAATAATCTTTACTGAGATTTTTCTTTATCTAAAGGTCTTATCTAAAGGATTGAGAGTACGTAAATAGGTGAAAGATAGTCAAGAAGAATTCATAGGTCTATATAAAAATTCTGGCAAAATCTTTCAAAGTAAGTGTTCACAAGAGTCTTGTTTTGTCTTAAAAAAATAGCATTTCAGGACAATAAGAGTATTTTTGTTTCATTGCTGTTCTGTTGCCAGTGTGATGTAAATGTATTGTATCAGCTTATTTTCCAGGAGAAAGTTATGTTTCGTCATAAAATGCACCAGCAACACAGACTCTTTGATGTCTCCATGGTCTGTCTTCAGACTATACTGTCATGGACAGCATATGATACCATCAAAACTGATCTAAACTTTGATCATAAATCATTTTGTCCAAAAGATATCAGAATAGACAGAAGGAACTTAAAATACCGCTGTCTTTATTGTATTGAAATTAAGGAAGTAGAGACAACTTATTTTTCCCTTTCTATTATTCTGGTATTTTTCAATATTACTGGATTATCTAGAAGTAACTTACTTTCTCATTACCATTTTTAAAGAGCTAATCAAACTAAATACAAACTCATGCTGCAGGCTTCCTAACCCTTCAGTTTGAATTGATTGAAAAGTAAGTCTTAATCCTTCTTGTTTTTACATGATCTAACCAAACTGTTGGTATATATGAGACTGAAAAAAATATATTCACAGCTGAAAGTTATGCTCAGCATATGAGAGAAAGCTCACTCTTAGACTGAAAACTGTGAACAGCTGGAATAAAGAAAATTAGTTTGTATAATATGACAGTGTCACTTCCCTTTATCAGTGGGCACTGTGTTTGTAGCTGCAAGGGAGAATTATCTATACCAGATGAATGCATACTGTTTGGGGATGGCCTGCCAAACATCCTCTGCAACATAAAAAGAAGGAAATGGTTCAGTGGTTTTTGCCCAAAGACAGTGAAATACATTACCCAAATACTGTCTATCATCTCTCATCCAAAACCAAGTCTGAAAATCGATCCCTGGTTGCAACAGATTGTTAATGTGTGACCCTCCGTGAAGGTTACTTTGCAGAATTGCCATTTAGAACAACCAACATATTTGCTGTTTCTCATTCTACCAGGGTTTCCGAAAGATTAGCTACCTTGCATGTGGTTTCTTGTGTCACAGAGTTTGGATTTCCTACTTCCTACTGTAATACTGTTTCTGCATTATTTCTGATTTTCTTTACAACATACTAAACATTTTAATATCATGGTGATATATATTTGGCAAGAAGATGGGGTGGAGGTGGAGGGAGCAGCACAACTTACTTTTTCTCAGTTATTATTTGTGCTTCATCCAGAACACTTTTAATGAGGCTTCAGATGAAATATGTGAGTCTCATCCCCTTAAGCAATATTTTCAAGTACAGAAATATAAAAGACGAGATTACACAGTACTGGTTGTTAAAGCATGTATAATTGCTTGTGGTTTTTAAAAAACAAATAGAAGTAAGAATAAATTATGTTTCTTAAAATATAATATTCTGATCGTTCAAGCATGACAAGAGAAACTATTCATGCACACATTATTACAATGCAGAGAAACAATTTGTATGCATCTGCTGTATTTACAGTACTATTTTTTTGAAAGATAAATTGCGTGTATTACTGCTCATAGAAGAAGTATGTACTGTGATATATTTTTTAATGTTATATTTTAAGGAAAACCAGAGGTCAGAATGCAAATCGGTGATTTTACAGCACCTTTAAATAAGAATTGTTGGAGTATGGCTAGATTTAAAGCTTGAGTGGGGCACTACCACAAGTCATTTTTTATAGTTTCCCACTATTTCCAGGCTTTGCAAAGTCATCATCTATGCACAAGGTTACCTTCTGCCTTTGCAAATATTTTACTGGGTTTTAATGAAATGGGGTTTTTATGAAACATCCCAAGTATGAGGTTTAGAATTTGTAACATATTCCCTGCCCACAGTGAGATACTCTAGCAAGATGTCAGAAAGCAAGGATGTGATCCTAAGAGGTTCAGAGCACCTTTAACTCATATTACAGCTTGTCCTAATGTTTGAGTGATGAGTGGCATTCCTCAGGGATCGGTGCTGGGACTGGTGTTACTTAACATCTTTATAGGCAACGTGGACAGTGGGATTGAGTGCATCCTCAGCAAGTTTGCAGACGATACTAAGATGAGTGGTGCTGTTGATGCACTAGAGGGAAGGGATGCTATCCGTAGGGACCTGGACAACCTTGAAAGGTGGGCCCATGCCAGCCTCATGAAGTTCAGCAAGGCCAAATGCAAGGTTCTGCATCTGGGTCAGGGCAACCCCAAGCCAATTCCAAGTTTGGTAGAGAATGTCTTCAGAGTAGCCCTGAGGAGAAAGATTTGGGAGTGCCGGTTGATGAAAGATTCAGTATGAGCTGGCAATGTGTGCTTGCAGCCCAGAAGGCCAATGGTATCCTGGGTTGCTTCAAGGGAAGTGTGACCAGTAGGTCAAAGGAGGTGATCTACCCCTCTACTCTGCTCTCATGAGACCCCACCTGGAGTTCTGCATCCAGGTCTGGGGCTCCCAACAATAAAAGGACATGGAGTTTTTGGAGTGGGTCCAGAGGAGGATCATGAAGACAATGAGAGGGCTGGAGCACCTCTCCTATAAGGACAGGCTGAGAGAGCTGGGGCTCTTCAGAGACCTTATAGCAGCCTTCTAGTACCTGAAGGGGGAGAAAAGCTGTGGAGAGACTTTTTAGAAGGGCAGGTAGCAACAGGACAAGGGGAAATGGCTTTAAACTGGAAGAGGGTAGATTTAGATGAGATATCAGGAAGAAATTGTTTACTGTAACAGTGGTGAGACACTGGAACAGGTTCCCCAGGGAGATTGTGAATGCTCCCTCTCTGGAAGCATTCACGGTCAGGTTTGATGGGGCTTTTATCAGCCTGGTCTAGAGAGAGGTGTCCCTGCCTATAACAGGGGGGTTGGAACTAGGTGTCGTAAAGGTCCCCTCCAACCCAAACCATTCTATAATTCTATGATTCCTGTCCTATTGCTCACCATACTGAGCTCCGTGGTTAATGCATTTTCAGAAATGGAGGTGCTGATCAAGAGAGACAAGGCTCTGCCTGTCCAGTCATGCTGGGAATTTGTCACTGCAGGCTTCCCACAGAGAGGTCTGAGTTCACTTTGCTCCTTACCAAGAGGTCTGTCAGTCTGTGGGTAATTTCCCCCTGGGAGATAATTAGAGCTCCTGTCTGTGGACGCTTGGAAAACCAGACTGCACAAAAACATGAAAAATAATTTCATAGAAACTATTCTGTAAAGATAGAAATGGTGAGCTAAGGTGGCTTTTCTCTCTGTGAATCTCCGTAAGTACTTGTAGATTCAATAGTCTGCATATTTTCAGAAAGGAAAGAGACATCTTAAACCTTAACCCTAAAGGCTAAAATCATTGTGACTGCATGTCTTGCATGTGGACAGAATTTTCCCACTTGAGAGTTTTTCTTAAGGGAAAATAAACAACAACAAAAAAACCCACAATTTAACAAATTTAGGACAATCGTGCTATTAATTATGAATGTTTTCTCTAGGTTATTTCTTAAAATCTTAGCTGATTTTCAAAGACTACAGCTTTAGTCTTAATGTGGCCAAAGAGTCCATAGAGAATAATAGACTCTTGTGTATTAGGCAAAAGATTACAACTTACTGATAATGTAAATTACAAGTATTTAACATTTATAATGAAAGAGTTCAGGATGAATGGCATATGCATTGAAGCAACAACACTAATTCTGCTCTTGAGTTTCTGAAAGATTGATCTGAATACACAAGGTAACAGCTTCCTGGTCAAATACCTTCAAAAATTCACCCTAGTACTATTAATAAGAGCTCTCAGTGAAGTGCATCATAACACCACAAAGATGTTACCACACCTCAGCAAGTAACACAGAGCACTGTTCAACATGTCTTGGTTCAGTGGAATTCTTCAGTTTTCCACGGAAAAGAAAATGAAATCTGTGTGTAGTGTAAACCAGCTGGCAGCTCTTTAAATTAGATAGGCATGAGCTACTAAGATTGGACGCTCCTCCAGATGCTGCCACAATTAAAAAGAAAATAGTTTTCTTTATAATGAGACACACACATAATTTCTAGCTGTCAAGAGACTGGCATATTTTGACAATTTAACTAAAATAGATATTTTCAGGGAAAAAATATAAAAGATGTATCTTTTCTGGCAAAGGAGTATGTTTTTTCCACTAAACAGTGCTGCTCAAATAAACAAATAAATAAATAAATAAAAATCCTGGATTTGCTGTGAGAACTTTAGTGGGAATTATAAGACTTGTTCAGAATGTAACAGCAATGAACTACTCTTCATTCTTCATAAGCAAACATGTGAAGGTATTAAAATACCCACCAGGGGCTTTTGCTTGTGCTTCATTAAGTATGCAGAATACTGACAAGGAAAACTCAGATGATTCACAGGTTTTATTTCCTTTTCACTATGGCTACAATTTGTCCAGTTGAAAGCAGTAATCCAAAATTAGGTGAGACACCTTGTCCAGACTAGACACTTGGTTTTAGACTGAATGGTATATTTCTCCCATTCTTACACAGAAGGAAGCACTTAAAATATCTGGGATTTCAGATGGAGAAACTGCATTCCTGCAGACCTTTTCAAGCCACTGCACCAGTGCAAAATAAAAGTGTTTCCAGACCAGATGTGAATCCCTCTTTGTGTAGCTCTACAAAATGTAGACACACTCCCAAATTATAATTCTTGCTACATATTACTTTGCACTGTGTGCTGTCATCTACCTACTCAGGAAATTTCCAGCATGGAGATGTAATCAACTGGAATGTGTGGCCAAGGGAGAGGCATTCCCTTTTGTCCTTGATTTGGAGGATAGGATTGGAAAGATGCAGAAGAACTTCTTTATGGTGAGGGTGACAGAGCACTGGAGCAGGTTGCCCAGAGAGGTTGTGGAGTCTCCTTCTATGGAGATATTCAAGACCCGTCTGGATACTTACCTGTGCCTGTTTTAGCAGGGGGGTTGGACTCAATCTCCTGAAGTCTCTTCCAACCCCTGCAATTCTGTGATTCTGTGAAAGTGAGACAAAGAAAAAATAGGCAAAGGTAATGGATTATCTTACTCACTGTCAGACAGGACATCAGTTTCCTTCTGCATAGCCAATGCATGGGTCAGCACTGTACCAAGTAAGGTTTCATGGAAAGCCCTGGGTTGATTTGGTAATCATCATCATCATAACAAATAGATAACAAATACACAGAACCAAATTCCCCTCCATTCTGCTTTTTTTTTTTTCTCTTTTATAGAAGAAGCAGATATTTCTTGTTGATGAATGGTTCAGAACTCTTAGCTATGAGATTGCAAACGTCTCCTTCACTAATGTTACAAAGTAAGAGGTGTCTCACCTACACTAAGGTGGCCTCCACCAGCACTGATTATATACAGTGATATATACTGATATATATACAGTGATATATACTGATATATACACACTGTAATAATCTGCATTATGGTCAGTCGGTAACTATGAATTTCAATATCCTGCACCTCTATGAACTACTGCTGTATGCTAGTTAATTTATTTTTAGCATTAGTAAAGAATATGAATATAGCTTATCTAGCATACTGTCTGTCTGTGATATTCCACATCTTTCATGTAGAATTTATCCTGCAACATCCTTATATCCAAGTTATTGGGTTAGCTCCAGCGTGAGAGAATGACATCAGTCCGTAACTGTGATCAGCCTGACAAAAATGTTGTGCCTTCAGCACAGTGTACTGATACATCACCTAATGCTTCCCTGGCACTGTGAAAGAACAGTTCTTCCCACTCTTTGGAAAGAAATGTCCTGTGGAAACTCCCACCTCGTGTCATCTGTCTTGCAACTTTTCCAATTCCTGAAGCCAAATGAAAATTATAGATTATTAGAAACAGAGATTAAGGTATCAGCTTGAATTTCATGTGTATATGATAGCAGGGTATGGTAGCAAAGGCAAGGTTAAATATTCATCAGGCAGCTGAAGTCACTAGTGTAGATCATTGACTGGAGAGAAGCTGCAAGATTTTATTATTAACTACCATAAATAAACAGGATTTAATTCTGACACATTGGCATCTGTGAATATTACATAAAATGGTCTTAAAAACCACAAAATAAGTCTTGATAAAGGTATCCTAACAAGTTCCCATAGGTGAAACAGACCACTAGGATCTCCATTATTGCCCTTTCGTATATGTTCAATTTCAAATAAATGGCATTTTATCAAAACAAGAGGACAAATCACATGCATGCTGGTTTAAATTTTATAACCTATTTCTTATCAGCATTTTAAGCTTTTAAAAATGACTTTTTAAAAAAGAATCAAAATTTAAAAAAGAAGTCAGTAAATTTGATCATCAGTCAGTTCCCTGCTACTCCAGACGGCCAGTCGTCCTAGAGACTCATTTAATACATCTGTCCACATATTTGCTGATTTAAATGTTCAGAACATTTGCTGTCAACAAACTAAAATAAAGGGAAATTGGTTTTGATTTGTATCCTTTTATGATAAGGCATTCTAGGCACATATTGTCACTATTCCTTTTACTGATGGCATTTGGAAGTATGCCTTTATCAATCATTTCTTTTTGTTCACTTTATTTGGTTGTTTTATCTTTTTTTTTTTTCTTTTTTTCCTTTCTTTTTAACGGTAAGGTTCTCTCTGTTTCTTGAAGGTAGAAAGTTAGAGAATTTAGGTGAAGATAAACACCAGTGGACATAAACACATTGCTGGAGTGACTGTAAAAAAAGAATACTGACGGTCAGAGAAAGGAGGAAATTACATGGGGGTGGGATGGGGTGCAATTATTGTCCAAGCCAAAGAATCAGATGATTTATCAGCTTAGATAGTGACTGATGGGTAAGTGAAAGCAACAGTACTAAACCTTCACTTTCCATCCATGCACACAGAGGGAAAGCTAGCCCTGTGTCAGGGAGCAGCACAGGTGGGCAAGCTGGAGAACAAGTTCCTCCTAAGGATCCAGGGGACTATGCCAGCAGGTTGGGACAGGATTCCAACTAGAAAAAGGGTCAGCCTCAGCCAAGCATTCAAGGCAGCTGCAAGGAGGCAGGTCTGAAACCCAGACAGGTGAGATCAGCAAATTGCGGTCAGACTGAGTGCAGCTGAGTGCTATGTGGTGGAGCTAGGTGCCATGGGGAGGAGGTGAGCTTTGGGTCTCACTCTTTCACAACAGCTCTTAGTGGCAGAGAACACAGCTACCTAACTTCCTCAGTGGGTGATTCCTCACTTCCTCAGGCTTCCACTCAACTCATGGTCATTTGCAATACAAGGAAAAACCCAACAGGTAAATAGAAAAAAAAATGGAGCAAAAAGAATAAGATAACAAAAATACAATGCTAACTTGTAAGATAAGCACCACTCACAGCTCAAACAAAATATGGTGATTTTGTTGTTTTTACTGTAGTTTTTAAGAAAGTTTCTCTCAATCAGTGAGGGGTCAGAAAAAGAATGTACTCATATGAAGTGTGATTAATCCATGCTACTTTTTGCTTCTTGGTGAGTTTGCATGGAAGCAAGAAGTGAAAGTATTGGTTTTGTTGAAATCCTTCATATGAAACTGATTACCTTTTCCCAGAATCTGAAATGTTATTTACCTGTCCCATAATATGGCTCATAATATGTATGACCCTACTGTGAGTCTGTGGACTAATAAAATACACACACTATTGTGGTAAGGGGGAAAAAATATCTCTTTTTAGATTATTGAACAAATGGGTACAAACATAAAAGCCACATACTCTTTAGTATCTTCATCAGTGACATTGACAGTGGGGTTGAGTGCACTCTCACCAAGTTTGTTGATGACACCAATCTGTGGGGTGCAGTTGACACACCAGAGGGACCCAGACAGGCTTGAACAGTGGGTCCAGGTGAACCTTGTGAGGTTCAACAAATCCAAATGCAAGGTCTTGCACCTGGATCGAGGCAACCTCCACTACCAATACAAGCTGGGCGATAAAAGGATTGAGTGCAGCCCTGCCAAAAAAGATCTGGGGGTGCTGGTGGATGGTAAGTTGGATAGAAGCCAGTAATGTACTCTTGCAGTAAAGAAAGTCAACCGTATCCTGGGCTGTGTGAAAAGAAGCGTGGCCAACAGGTCAAGGGAAATGATCCTTCCCTTATATTCTGTGTTGGCGAGGCCTCACCTGGAATACTGCATCCAGATGTGGAGTCCTCAGTACAGGAGAGATCTTAAAAACCACAAGGACAGGCTGAGAGAGCTGTTCAGCCTGGAGAAGAGAAGGCTGTGAGGGCCACCTGATAGTGCCCTTTTTGTGTCTAAAGGGGAACTACAAGAGAAAAGAGGACAGATTCTTTAGCAGGTTCTGTGGTGATAGAACAAGGGGAAATGATTTCAAGCTTAAAGAGGGTAGATTTAGGTTAGATATAAAGAAGAAATATTTAACAGTGAGAGTGGTGAGGCAGTGGAACAGGTTGCTCAGAAAGGTGGTTGATGCCCTGTCCCTGAAGACTTTCAAGGCAAGGCAGAGTAAGGCCATGGGCAACCTGATCTAGCTGTGGATATCTCTGTTCATTGCAGGGGAGTTGGACTAGATGACCTTTAAAGATCTCTCCTAACTCTAAGGATTCTATAATTCTATAAAATGATTTCATTGTTTGGAGAAAGAAGGTAGAATAGTTGTTTTTCAAGACCTTTTGGAAGCTTTAAAGTTATATGTCATATGTCACATAGTTTTGATTTCCTGTAATGCACACAAGGTTATTTTTTCTATTGTCACTTGGTTATCATGATTTGTCCATTCAGTTATGAAGTATTAATTGTCATTTATGTCTTTTCAAGTTCATTCTGCATGTCTGTAAATTATAAACATTTATTAGGGTTGGCAATGAGCTAGAATTTCACTAATGACTTCAAAAATTATCGGCCTATGCTTCCAACTTCTTCATATCAGTGCCAAATTTGGAAAATTAATTCTTCTTTACACCAGCTTTCTGTGCCAGAAAACAGTTGAACAAATGATAGTGCAGGGAGGAGAGTACAGAGAACAGAAAAATGGAGAATGGGGATTGAAATTAATTTGGTTGTTAGTCTGAGAAAGGAGTACTTTTATGACACTAGACTACTATATGCCAAGAATCATTAAATAAAGATAATTCCAATGAAAAGGTCTTAAACCCAGACAGAAACCAGAAATATCCACCACTGCTTATTGCCTAGGACTAGCTCTAACAGTAAATGGAAATTTAGGACCACATTTCCTCAAAGAATATTTTCTGCTAGATTAAGCTGAAAGTGTAGGACATCATCTGGAGCACAGGAAAAATTACACTTCTAATAAAAAGATGAGAGGAAGATGCTTCCCAGGAGTAGGAAAGACGAGTTTAAGCACTTAGTCCTAGCTCTACACTGGCATGTTTTGTAACAGCAGGTCAGGCAGCAGTCTATAGTGCAGCTCGCAAACAGAAGCCAAGGCTCCTTCCTCCTGACTGAAAATAAAATTTGCCCTGACATATTTATCTTTCTTTTTCATTCTTCACTTTTGCATACACTCAACCAAATTCATATACTCTCTTCTCTAAAGAATAATATTTCAGCGTGCAACTTTCAAGCTCTAAGGCAGAAACGCAAGTGATCCGAGGAGTTTTTCTAAGGATAATAGACTTCTTATGCAAACTTACAGTTGGTGTTCAGGCAGTGCACAAAAACAGCATGATGGAAGAATTTCTCATTTCATATCAAACTTGATATCAAATCCTTACTGATTTGAAGTTATGCTTTCTTTTCTCTAAAACCAGCTGAACTCTTAGCTATATCTCATTGCTACTAGCAATGTTTGTCTTCCACTAGCAGTGTATCTTTAGCATAACTTTGGTTGGAGTGCTTCGTTTCGTTGATTAGAAACTCTGATTTACAGACAGAAACGAAAGAAATAAAAAGAGGGTATGTCAGGATTGTGCTTTTCAGTCTCTTTCCCTCTTTTTTTTTTTTTTTTAATTGTGATTTTATATATATATATATATTTTTTTTTTTCTTCTTCTTCTTCTGATTGGTCACTGTGGAAAGATTCCAAACAAGCTATAATAATTCATGATGGCACACTGCACAATGCTACTCTTTTTTTATTCTAAATGCATGGCCAGTGAAGAATTTATCAGTCTAATAGGAATACTTACTATTATTCCTTGTCACAGTAACCAAAGAATCCCAGTCCTCATCACTTCAGAACTGCCTGATCCTTTCAATGTGAAGTCTGAACAAGTCTGTGACCTTTCCACTTAGATTTATGCCAAGGAAGATTTGGAGAATAAGGCTATGAACATTACGGACTAATCCTTTTAGATTGTCAATCTTCAGTCTTTTCTGCATTAAATTAATTTTTAAAAATATCTTAAATATTTTAATGTTGGTTTGGCTGACTCATACTTTCTTCAGTATACATTTTCATCAGTTTTAATGAGAGGATTATGACTTTCATGCTTGAATATTCAAACCTAACCTGATAAATGGATCTGAAAATTTCACTTACCAAATTCAAAACTGAAAGTTGAACAATTTGGAAGAAAATCCTAGCCAAGTATCTCTTCTTTACTACGTGCTTTGTGGTTTGATTTTTTTTTTTTTTTTTTAATTTTAAGTCCTACTGTTTTATGAACTGTCCTTCTGACTGTTTTACATAGCTTTATGGGTATGGATTGCACATTTACAAGTGCACATTGATACCTTTGGTTTATAAGAACTAGCCAACACAACTGTAACAGAATTTGGGACAGCAATAAAAGACCAAGCCCTATGATGCAAACAGAAGACAGAAAGACAAAAAGAAAAACAAAAAAAACCCAATCAAACAAAAAACAAACCATCAAAAAAAAAAAACCCCTAAAGGTAATTAAAATAAAAAAAGAAATAATTCTTTCATGAATGACAATCCTGGAAACAGTACACTTCAAAAACATAGTGGAGGTCCTTGGGCTGTTTTTAAGATTTAGAATCAATTTTTTAGTAATTATTTCACCTTGCTTCAGAGATGAAGTCCTATAAGTGTGGGTAAACAACTACGATTATGCAAATACAGTTAGATTCAAATTTCAGAAAAACAGTGGAACTAATTTTCAATGCATTTTTTTAATGTATAATAGACCTTTATAGACTATAAAAATCAGCAGCCATTTAGATATGGGTTTTGAGCGATGAAGTTAAAAGAATAGGTTAATGTGTGACATGACAGAATCATGCTTGGAACATTATTTCATAATACACATTGCTATTTTTTAGAGCACTTAGGTTGACTTAATAACCCAAGTAACACTTAAAATCTTTGCAGGATGTAATGCGTGTTCCAACAGAGTTGAAGCCTTATAATCCTGCCATCACAGTGTTCCTTCTCTTCAAATCATAGCAGAATTTGACCAAAACACTTTATACGTACACATGCATTTTCCTGGATGCTAGCAGATTATTTTGCAGCCATTTCATGTTCTGTGCTGTAACAGAAGACCATCTGACAACTTAAGCTCCCCTTATGAGTAAGAAAATAAGCGCTAGCTCTATTGTCTCCTTGTAACTATTCTAGTTTTATTGTACTTCCTCTTGCAAGCATCTGCATCATAAAACACTCTAAAGAAACCGAGCAAAACATGATATATTATTCAGATAGATAAAAGAAGCTTCTAGCTCAGAGACATTTCTTTTTGGTCTTCGCAATCCTTGGCAAGAGCAAAATTGGATGCAGCAGATGAGTTAACGAGATGGAAGTAACACTGTTAATGACCACAAATGAATGAAATGAGACTCTGATTGTGATTACATGTTCCTGCAGCTGCTGTATAAGTTAGGTTGTGCTACTTTTTCTGCTTAGTGGGAGGAAAAACAGTTTTTTTTGTTGGCAGCTGCTGCTTCAGTGGGTATGCTAGAAATTTTATATATGTTTCTGTAGACCACTTGCTTTAGAGATGTTTCTGACACTATTGTAAAATGTGCTTCTCTTTCCACTGTTACCTTGTCAATGCTTTCTCTTGGTAATTACTTTTTTCTTCTCTGCAACTGAAGTACTTCCCTTTCTACAGCTGTAGTGTTTGCTGTCTCTAGATCATTTGCCTTGGTATTTGTAAACTTCTTTGTCCTGTACTTCTTCTAGTGTTTCTATCAAGCTATGATTTCAAAAGACTTCACTTATGCTTCATCTCTTGAACAGAAAGGGATAACAAATCTTGGGATGTGAGAGTGTTTTTTGCACATACTCAGGAAAGGAATATAAGCTTTCTTATGGCTTTTGTTTTCCCAAGATGTCTATAAAAGTCTCTGGCTAAGGATAGGTGAATCTACCAGCTGATATCTATAAGTTTGCCTGTTACTTTCACATCTACTTTTCTTAGATGCTTGTCATAACTACATGTAAACTGTCAGTTTGATACCAAGATCTTGTCCACTTTGTATTTACTAAACTTGTCCTAATTCCTTATAATGTTGATTGTAGCACTGTACCATAAGTGTTGATTTCTTTTCACCATATATTCACTGTTGAGATGTTCCTTATGTTCAAGCTTCATAAAAACTACCCTCTTGACGGAAGCCACTTTGGAACACATAAAATGCACATCTGTAAAAAGCCTAAGAAAGAGGGAGAAAGGTATCCTTTTTAATGGTAGTCTCTGAAGAGTAAGATAAAGAGGGTTACATGTCAGTGTGGTGAAAAAAAGGTATATATCTAACGTGTGGGATCTATGAAACACATGGGATTTCTTACAATTCCTCTATTTATAAAATTTCTCTCCATATGCTTCAGTAATTCTGTTTTCCCATACCAGAACCTAACTGGCTTTGTGGGCTGTAGGGGATTTTGTCCTCTCATCTGATCCTGTCTGGTAGGCTTTCCCATCCTTAGAACTATTGAAGATCTGTCTTATGGGATCTGATGTATGTATTCCAAGGTGTTTTAAATATAACTGAATTTAGGCACTGATGAATGAGTATATTCACAGAAATGATGGTTGCTTTGACTGGTGTTAATTTGCTCCAGACTGATACTAGTAATCATTAAAATTTGTCTGATGTTTTAAAAGTGACTAATAGGCACTTGTTACATTAATCTTAGCTTCAAAAGAGAATGAATTTTTAACACAGAGAAGTTCTTGTGTGTTGGCAATGGGCAAACGTTGTTTATAACTAGTCAGCTGAAGAAAATCTTAGCTGCTTTCAGTTATTGTTTGCTATTTGATAAAATAGCTACTCAGCAGTTGAGGTTCTTAAGTTTAATTACCTCCATGAAGCTATGTTATCAATTCTACATTGTTTATGCAGGATTGTAAATATTCATCTTCTTCACCAGAGGCAAGTAATCACTGTTACTCAGTTCAATCCTTTTTCTATCAAAGATTCAAGCTATTCCAGACATTCACATGTGACTGCTTGGAAGCCATATAAAACTGAGTAAAATGGAAACCATATGTATCATCTGATCAGTGCTTTAGTTACTAGTTCCTTTAACTCGCCTTCCTACGATTTCTTCTTCTACTGTGTTTTAGGGATAGTGGAAAAGAAAACATCCTTAAGCACTACATTTTTCTCTTTTTCCTGACTCTTTCTGCTAATGCAGTTAACAACTGCAAGAGTTTTTACTGTTTAAGAGTAGAGAGATGTATTTCTATGTTCATCAGCAGAAGTTAATGAGACTCATTAGTTAATTCCTTTTGGCATTGTGATTGCCAATTAACTTCTTGATCTGCAATAACTTTACAATATTATGGTAGTTTAGAATTAGTTTCTGAAGCTGTAGATATCTTAAGCGCAAACATAGAAAGAATTTACAAATTACTCTAGGAGATATTGACCTGTTGATTTTTCTTCTTCATAAAGCTAACATAGTGAAGTATTTCTTAGTTGGCTAACAACTCTTTGTGAATGATATTTAAAGACCTGTGACCAGCCTGTCATGATCATAAAAGAAGGTATGTGGCAAGGGAGCAAGAAAATTGTCCCAGTAAGAATTAAATGTATATTTCTCTGGAGAAGTATACAATTTTATGACTTGTGATATCCAAATGGCCAATTTACTTAGATTGCTTTCTCTCCTTGCAGATTAACAGATTCCTTGTTGACGGGTGGGGTTGCCACATTCTCTCTAGCTTTATTTGTATATATATTCTACTTTCTGTGTACTGTTTTCTTTACTGCTTTTTTATTCTGCTGATTGATATGCCTCTGTGAATTGAGAAGGAGGAATGCATTTAGACTTGTTTCAGTGTAGTCTTCTACTGCCTTTGTGAATACCTCCATTTCTCAAACAGAACTGTGACAGTCTCTTTACAGAATTTATCTATAACTGTCTCTTTGCCCTATTCATATTTTAAAATTGAATATTCTTACAGAAAAATAGTCTTAGTTTTCATGCATCCCATGACAATGCAAAACCATCTAAATGAATTGAAATTATTTTGCTCCTTGGAGTAGTAAACAACACACAAATTTTTGAAGAAAGGTTGAAGAACTCCAAGTTACAATGCAGCATGGCTTTCAACAGGAAAAAATAATTTAAAAACTCTGGAAGATTTTTTTTCTTTACTGAATCTTAATATGACAAAGATTAATAATTTTTCTTTTACAAACAGTGGAGAAATTAACACAGCTTTTCACTGTGAGAATACCATGAACTTACTATGATCCATGAGCTTATTTGCTCTCATTCTTCAATTTCTTTACAAATAAGAAATTATCCATTAGTCAGTTCTTGTATTTGAATAATCCTCTGCATTTCTAAGAATAACTTCTGTTTGTCAAGAACAGCTAAAGTCAGGCATTCACTAATTTCAGATCTGAACGTAAGAGGCCTGTGACCAATTAGTGGATCCCTCTTGGAAATGTGAAGGACAGTAGAAGCTTAAGAAGAGATTCCCAGTCTTAATACTCTTATCACTGTCTTTGATCAGTAGTTTATTTTTTTCCTTCGGGTTCAGTTCATGTTGTATCATCAACAATAATGCAAAATATGTAATATATGTTTCTGAATAGTACATAACTTCTTAATGTTATCTAGTTTCTAAAAGGAACTGTAGTCACTATCAGTTGACTTCTTCCTGACAGCAAATGTAGTAGGGACACAAGGGATAAAAAGACTTGATTTATTATGTTTCCTTTCTGTTTACAGTATCATGCATCACTTAGTCCAAAACTGAATAAATCAAAGCCATGAAGTATAATCATTCTAGAACAATAGTTACAAGATGTGCCATATACTCCTTTTTAGACAATGAGTGCTTCTGGGACCTGAGAATGTCATTCCTCATTAGGTAATTAATAAGTGGAACATATCACTAAGAATATTTATGATGGTAACCACTTACTATGTGTAATTTCAGTTTGTCTTATTTACATACCTGAGTTGGAAAATATGGGAATCTGCATCTCATTTTGTTGTTTCAAATAGTTACTAAATAGTACTCATTAGTTAGGATAATGCAGCTAGAAACAACTATAGCATTTTGTTCTTATCAAAGTTATTTTATCTGTTAATAAACATCCTTAGAGAAGCAAGCACTTGTTTCCTTGGAGGAGATTGCTGTTATTAAAATAAATTACATTTTGAGCTGTTTGCTTATGGATTTGTGTAAGATGCTTTTGTTAATTCCCTTTGGTGCCAAGAGAACATAGTGTTAATTTGCCAAATATAAAATAGACCATTCAAATTTTGAATACATTTTTAAACATGACAGCATCATGCATACGATTGTTAACGTAGCTTTAAGTGATTGTATTAATGCTGTCTTTCACTTACTGTTCAAGATTGTTATAGAAGCTCAATAAAACTGTTTTCCTTAGAGACAGGGGAAAACATCTGCATTGGTGTTAATGTACGTATTTAAGATGGTGTTATTAAAGTCCAAGTCACTTTGATGGAGGAACAGCCTCTAGAAAGAAAATAGAAGGTTTTAATTTATTACCCTTAATCTGCTTTTTAACTAGAAGTAGTCAGATTGTTGCAAGATCAGTAAGATCTATTTAATTAAAAAAGCAGAAGAGCATCAGAGTTTACTTCCTATAACGGTTAGGAATGTCTCCTGTTTGGAGACTTTAAGCTATACTGTAGATAAGCTTGATGTCTTCTGGAAATGCTTTTATCAAAACTTTGGGGATCTTTGCCTTTGACCATGAGGGTAACTAATGACCTCTGAACACTCCTTTCAGCCCTCCAGTATCCAATTTCCTAGTAATACATCTGAAATAATCTCAAGAATGGAACTCTATGAAGAATTGCTTGCTTAAAAAACACTTGTTACTTTATTTATTACATGATTGGCTTAGGCATGGAAATTTATATATAAATGCACGCAGTTATGTTTTTGTTTTTCTTTCCTGTGGATTCTGCCAGTATTCATTTCAGAGTATTATGTGAAATGGACAAATTTTGTTTCACTGGCACTTCCTGTTGCATGCTGTTTCTATTGTTTGTGTATGGGAAGTAGAGGAGAACCAAAGTATATGGAAATGTTTTTAAATATTTTTTTCTATTCCATTTCTGACATTAATTAGACAAAAAATATTGTAGAAGTTAATTTAGATAGCAATAGAAACAGAAGTTCCTTATTAGGGAAACGTAATACAAAAAGTTCTTTTATAGTTGAAACTAATCTAGATTCTCTTCTATCAATACTGCATTTATTAGTTAGTTTCATTATACTGATGCTTAAATTGTTCTTTAGTTAGTTCTTGTGATAGACTTTCTTTTTGCTAGTGTTCTTAAACTGTAGGTGATGGCAATATCAACAAAGAATACTGAGACTGAAGGAGACAATGCATTACATCTCTTCAATTTGAATACCTTCAAAATGTATAGTCTTGCCAATCATGAAATGCAACTTTCAGAACTTAAATATGCCTTCTGAAGGAATTGCTGTGATTTATTAGACACACCGAAGAACCTGTTTAAATCTACTATTATTTGGTACCCAATTGTTTTTGATAATTCTATTTCCATTTCCAATTCACCTACACAGGCTCATGTAAGTGCACAAATGCAACTAATTACAGCCTTTGCTTTCATGCTGGTGTGCAGAACACTTCACTTGGCATCTGCTGTTTTGTGTTGCCAGTCAGATGCTTAGTGCTAGGGTGCCTCCTCCTCTGTGTCCTTGGACTTTTTTTTATATACATACAGACAAATATTGTGTATCAGTTGATTTAAATGCTTCCTGCTTCATTTGTGTACATTTTTCTTCTCAGAAAATGGTAAACTATACAGTCTATCAATTTGCTGACTTTATTGATTTCTTCTCCTGTACCCAAATTACCACCAAGCCTCAAGGGCAGGTGTCAGACATAAAGAAACAATAGAATGCAAGACAAAAATGCAAACAATGAAACCATTTTACTTTAACAGTAGTAAAATAATTCTTCAGACATGTAATATGGATGCACACTTAAACAGAAAGGATGCTATAGTGACCAGTTCTTCAAATCAGAATTTTAACATATCACAGCATAATTAACGTTTCCTGTTGATGACTGCTTACCCTATTGGCTGCAGGCAACATTCAGCTTTTACACAACTGGACACATGATTAGCTTATGTCATTCCAAATAGGAGGTTTCCTTTCTATCGTGTGAGATATAGTTTACTCCAACTATGAGCTCCTTGTTTCTTTCTCAATGCGCTTCAGTATATCATATTTTGATAGCATAACTGAAGAGTTTATTAGCACAAGTTAGACATTATATTCTGTATTTTTTTAAACTGCTCCTACTCCATCTTGAACTGAAACTTAATCCTAATTGCCATCTATGTATGTACATTCATCTGCTCCCTTTACATATACATAGGATTAAAAACGTAATAGTTTTGCAGCATTTTGTTGTAAAGATTTTAACACTTATCTAATTACAGCAGTGTTGGTGTTTAGTTTATTAATTTTATTTATATTTATATTTTATTTATATTTACTTGATTGTCTTCAGACAATTCCTTTTGATTACAGAGAAAGAGATCATTTTGTTATTTATAATTATGAAGTCTAAGGAGAAAAACAAATCTTTTACCTGCTTTTCCATACCATGCCTATGAAATATTATGAGAGCAGTTACTGTTATGAATTCAAAACCATAGAAGGATCTAATAAGATGGATATGGATTTTTTTCAGAGCAGTTACCTTCAGAAGTGTATGAAAAAATGTATATAGTTTTAAATGTCACTACAGAAATATTGTCACCAGGTGCATTTTAGGTAGCTCTGCAAAAAGGATAGGATACATATTATTTATTGATGTTTTTCAAAGGGGAAAATAAAGTATTGAATACGCAACCGAAAAATGGGAAGTTTAGGAAGAGAAACAGATTCTGAAATCAGGAGCTCATAAGAGTTTTGAAGTCAAATGGTAGACATCACTTTTATCAAAGCAGCCTTCCCCTCTATCTCTCCAGGACATGTAATTAGAAATCCCCATCTACCACGTTGTATGGGAACTGTTGAATCACAGCCTGAACCTCTGACTGATCACCTCAGGCAAGCACTGAGTCAGTTGTGGGAGCACAGGTGAAGGCTATTCAGCTGTGTGACCAGAAAGGGTGGAGCCAGGCTCTCCTAGACCCCATTTAAGGGCTGGCTGCCACTGAGGAAGGGTCTCCTTCTGGAGATTGCTCTTTGTAGAGTTTCTTGTGAGCCTACAACACCAGTGAGCACTTTCATTTATCTATGATTATCTTTTCCAATGTGATAATCTTACGAAGCCTAACTTCTCTATATACTTATTGACCATCTAATACTTTACAACATCTGTATTCTTATTGACCTTACACAATGCTGTGCATTAAAATAGCACTGTGGTTTGCCCACGGCAATATTTCAGCCAGAAATCTACTGTAGTATTCACTCACTGCCTACTTTTATGGAGAGAATCATAATATTGTTTTCTAATCCTGGTACATTTCTATAAATTAACAGTTTTGGAAGCCTAAAGAATAAGAAATGCCAGCCTACATCAGTACTTTACAGTAGGCCTATTTCAACTGCAAAAGAACAAGCATTATCCCAGCATTACAAACTTAAAGAAAAAAAAAATCACATTTAAATATAGTTAAATACTGTATTTCAGCATCAAAGAGGAAAAAATAAAAGGTCTTCAGCTGCAGTGCACAACTGCACTGAGATATCAGTGCACAATTTAAGTTTATCAGTAAGAATATATAACTTTTAGCAAGCAAATTGTTTTCTAGCTAATGGTCTGAGTGTAATGCCTAAGATTTGATTGTGAGCAGCTAACGTACAATTTAGATTAAAAAGAAAGTATTTCAATTCACTAAAATAATTTATTTCCTCTAAATGGATAGCAAAAACAACTGTTTCTATCATTAGCAGCAATTCTAGGGAAAAATTAGTCATGTACGTAAAGTGATCTTCACTTAATGTGTTGAAAACTTATGCTCAGTAAGATTATATGGCTGTAGGGTAACTGAGATCTATATTTCCCACAGCCTGGGCTAGCCTGTACCAAGAGTTGCTCTGCCAAAAATTCATACGTATTGAGTGAGCCTCATGGTATCTCTGCAGCAGAGAGACAAATGATCATGCATAAATAAAGTGGTTAACCTCTCTAATGTGATCCATGCATGAACAGAGAAGCCATTAGTAGCTCATGTCCCAAGCAAGCAGTGGATTTCTACATGTTGAATTGGTGCTTCCAGTGATATTTAACATGCATGTGCTGCTGTTGGTTAATGGGGATTATGGATTCAAAGAACCTCTGTTTCTGCTTTTGAAAAGGTAGTGGATTTACTGCCTGTGTAAACCACTTACTCTTAATATCTGCTGATTGCTCTTGTGTTCTGTGGGAAAACAATAATTCTTCTTCCTCTCTCTTTCTCAAGGAAATAATACTCTTTGGTACCTCTGGATTCCTCCATTTTAACGGATGAAGCAAAAATACAGCTGTAGCAAGTGAACAAATGTATCTATATGCAAGGGCTGCACTGGAAGTAATGCCTCCTATTTCGTGATGTTGGTCTGTGAAATCAGAGGTGTATATAGGTGGTATGGCAGTAGAGACTGAACATTCCCACTATTCATAGATTAAGCCAATTTCAAAGTTTAAAATAGTACTGAGCTACGTTTACATATTGCACACACACACACACACACACACACACACACACACACACACACACAAAAAGTTGTCAGTGGTTAGTTCTTATAAGTTTTAAGTTTTTACTGTGTATATTTACGACTAATTTAGAGTATAGTACCACAGAGATGATGCTGGGTAGTGAGGACTGACAGCTGAGGTCCTTGATATTCCAGAGGTCAAGGTGAGCAGGCTTTAGACTTCTCCATGAGGACAGGCAGAAGAGGAGCAAGTTGTTTGTTTTGTTTTCCCCATCCCTCCTCACTGAAGTGTAGTGTTTTTATATTGCTTGTGACCCATCCAAATGGAAGACTTTATCTACTCCCAGTGCAGCTTATCTTGTGTATGATTTTGCTAGTTGTCCTTCTTGTGCATTCAGCAAGATGTCCTGCTCATCTGCAGTCTCTTGTGCTCTTTATTCTTGATATTGAAAATTGCTATATTGTTGTCTGTGTTCTTCTGTGATGGCTGAGTGCAGCTATACAAGTTCTTGTTTGCCTTCTTTGGAGGTCACAGTGCTCACATATTTATGCAAAATGCTTTTGTAGTGTGCCTGGACATGCAATCACATTATTTCAAAATACATTCATTAAAATATTTTAGTATGCTTATATTTGGGTTCAAGGCAAGCTAATATTCTTTCAGTCTTGCTTCATGCAGTTCCCAAGTATAGGCATTATAGACATCTTCTGCACAGCTGTAAAAATAGGCTGCTATTGGACAGACATTTACTGCTGATAAGGAAAAGTTATTGTGTGGGCATCTGCATTCATTTCATCTGTGAACAGCTGCAGAGCTTATTTACCAGCTTAGTAGCCACATGTTTTACCCTTAATAAATGATCTGAATAACAGTACAACACAGGAATCGATACTGCAATACTGATCCCTTGTCCTTAATGCTGCTGTGTTTACAGAATGGTAGTTCATGATGGCTGATGATCCTGAGTAAAGTAATGATGATACGCAAGCAATTGGTGAACAATATACTTTGTCTTTGTAAGCGGTAGTAACAGTATAGGTAGGAAGAAAAAACAAATAAACAAAAAACACCATAAGCTCTGTCCTGCATATAGAACTTTCTTCACAAATATGAAGTCTGACCTACTAAATCTTTAATGTAATTTCTCCCATTTTGGGGTTAGGTTGACACAAAGCATCTTTGTATCCAGCATATCTAACTTTGTGTTGCCTTTGGTGATGCACTCAGATCTTTTTAAAAAAATGGTCTTTTTAATATGATTCTATTGGACTAATCTCAAATCTACTGGAAATAAGATGGCATTTTTGGCAAGGAGGATTTCTTTGAACAGTATCATCTACAGACCGTTAACTTTTCTGAGTTTCATAGTCACCAGTGCAACACTTCCACCTCTTCTGGGAGTGTTTTTCTTGGCTCATTTGGCTACATTTGTTCAAGGAAGCTTCTCCTAGCTTTACAGATTTTGTGGTTCACCTCACAGTCAGTGAAATCTATCTAGATGAGAAAAGAGAGTCAAACTTCCTGTCACTACGACCTACGAGTACCCTATTTTTTTTTTTTCTGCAGAGTTCCATTGCAAGGTTCAAATACAAAATTAGGTTTATTTGTTCAGTATGAGACCTAATGTGCTTGAGAAGTCCCTCCCAGTGGTTTCCAAGTAGATGATAGTTTCCATATTCCAGCTGCAAGCAATCCTGAAAGTGCAGTAGATGCTATTTATGTTCCCACAATAACACCACAGTTCTTGTGAAAATAGCTGAGTTCTGCTAGCTCATCTCAGGTTATTTCAGATGTGTTCAGAATATGTAACACCACCTCTATGCAGGAGTGCCCACTAGTGGGGAAAAAATAAATAAAACTACCTCAGCTGCCATGACTTGTTACCTAAATGCCAATTCTAAAGTCAATACTATAGCCCTTGCTCCAGAACTGCTTTAGAAAATAATTTAGAACTAGCAGACGGAGTTGTATTATGAAAAACCATTTACTGATGGCCTAGAGACAAAAATGTTTATTCACTTGGATGTTTTTCAATCCTTGTTTCTGCCACAGGATCTTAGCACACAGGTGCATGTTTCTGGGAATATGAAAAAAAAAAAGTGAAGAACTGGTGCAGCAATTATAGGTTTATTAGCCATTTCTGATACTACACATCACTTTAGCTACTTAGAGAAATGATCATTTAGGAAACATGGTGATTAACAGCTGAAGAGTTAGGCTACTGCTTAATATTCATCTGTATTAAATCATTTCCACTCTACTGCATTCAGGATCATTAAAATATAACACCTTCAAAATAGATTTCAGATGTGTTCAGTAAACCTGGTTTAGAGGGAAGAGAGAACCTTGTTTCCTTTTGCATACTGTGAGACTAGGGCTGGTGAGAAACTTTCAGCTCTTATAGGAATGGAATACACTTAGTCCCTTGGTCAGGATTGTTCTTAATTTGAGTAGTCCAAGTAATGTAAACTGTGAGAGTTGAGGTGCTTTTGATGTGTACCATTTTTGTACCTGTAAAGATATTTTTTTTATAACAAACCCTTTAATAGGGGTAAATATGTATATAAAAAAATAAGTCTTTACTGAGTGTTTCCTACTAGTAGAGTATTTACTATTAGTCTACTATTGCCTGGTTGAATTATTATTTGCATGACATCATCCAGTCTGTTTTAAGCAAGCTTTTGGTTTGTTCTGAAGCTTGAAAAGAAAAGTAAATTTCTAGTCCATGAGAAAAACAAGCCATGAAGACTCTGCCCATGTGTGTGTGCTATTGTCAGGATGTAGGATGCAGACTGTAGTTGAACATTCAATAAAGATATTCCATGAGCTTCTCCTATGTGCAGCATCTGTAGTTCCATAAGCCTTCAGATAAATAATTTTCTACGTGCATGAAAATTATCTAACTTCACATTGATTATCAAGGGTAGAGTTAGAGATGTCTGTATTTAGTATACTACCAGCAGTTTAATTTCTGCCATCCTGTTTTAAGGTGATTAGAATCCTTAGGTAAGCTGGAGCTTTTTATTAAATTTAGAGATTGTCAGTCAAACAAAAGGTGATTCATCAGTTTCCGGTGTGAAAGGTACATAAATGGGAGCATTAGATTTAAAAGAGAAAACATAACAAGAAACTGCTGGTCTCCAACCATTTGATATTGTCTGCAGTTTTGAACTAGAATATATATATATCACATGAAAATATACTCTTTTATTGCTTTTTACTCAAGCCATGACATTTTACATACAACTACAGAAAATGTTGAATCCTCAGTGAAAGTTTCAACCTCTCACCAGCACAGATTGGGTATTCTCTATGTTTTGGTATGGAAGGTGATAGGAATATAACTAACCTTGAATTTGAGTTCTTTCTGTAAGGCAAAATATTTCTGATAACACTGTTGGCTGAAAGGCTTACAACGCTGAATTATCTCACCATCCTTTAGATTCTAATAAAGGTCATTTTCTGATAACAGATTTCATACTGATACTGATATTCCAACACAATTAAATATTTCTAGAACAAATACAGGGGAATAAAGTTTGTAGCGAGCAAGAGGTCATTTATGTCATTCTTTTCTATGGCTATGTTAGTATGGCATAAAAGATCTGTAGAGTGTTTTTAAGGAGGATTGTATGTCTGTAATAGGCCTTATGGGGGAGGAGGGAATTGCTTTGGACTAGCTTTGCTCTAGTACCAGGGATTGTGTGGATTAATAACTGAAGTGCATCAGATGAGCACTGTATGCGCATATTTCAGTATAGTTTCACCCAAAAGAAATAAAACTTGTATGCTCTGGGACTGTTCTCTGAGGCAAGCTGATGCTCTGTGACTGGACACAATCAGTTTTATTTCAAGAGTACGCCCTTGATCCTCACTAAAATGCTAATGTACACATCGCATTGCTTTAGTTTATCAAAGAAGATTCAGCTTCAGTTGTCCCTGAATGCACCATCCAGCCAACCTATCTGAACAAAGACTCCATTTGCTTAGTTTACTAATTGCCACAAACTGACACAGAGGAATCGGCTCTGTAGAAAGTATGGTCAGGGGGACATATTTGTAATAATGGTGACAGGATAGAAAGTTCTTGCATTTTAATTTGCTGCTGGAACTTAAACTTAAGCTGGAAGAAATGTCCTATAGTAACAACTAATCTCTCTGTGGGACAGTAGTTAAAAAAAGCAAGCCTTTTCTCATCTATTAATTCTCACAAGATCAGGACTATTAATGAGAATTAATGTTTTCATACCTTGACAAAAATAATGTATGTGCTAAGTAAGCTTTCTCAATAAACACAGCAGTAAAGTGTGAGAAGTTTAGTTTAATAAATATATAAATTTATAAATTTATAAGCTATAATGTACAAATATAAACTATATTCACAAATCTTGTTTATTTGCTTAGAGAAATAAGGTGCTTTTGAAAAGGTCAGCTTTTATTTTTATCCTGTTAATGACAGAATGGCTGCATTTTGCTGACCTAGAGCTCTGTGGACCTGTGAAATTATTCAAAGAAATTATAAATTTGTTATCAGTTTACCTAATATGAAGTAATGATTTATCTCCTGTCATTCCTAAACGTTGAGTAATATTTGGGTAATAGCATTGTAAAGTGTTTCAGAGGTGAATCCACTTGATTTTCAGTGGTGATAAAGGGAGAAGACTCCAGAGTGCAATGCTTAGTAGTCTGATTAGTTCTGTTCAAACTGTTCATCTGATTTATTTTTCCTTAAAATTTGAAAGCAACCACAGTAATTATATCAAATAGTAAAGATTTGTTTATATGTTTTCTAAGCAAAAAAATACAGAGCAAATTTTCTTGTAACCTGTAGTCAGATACTATCTATCATGGAAGACCCTACAATAGCTGTATTTTTAATGGAACAATATCATCAGTGAACGCAGCTGATAGCAGAGATGGAAAGATCTTTAGCTGGAGTTCTGCACTGTTATTTATATACATATATACACTATATTTATATATTTATGTATTTAAATATAGTGTATATGTATATACACTATACATTAACTTGCAGTAACTCACTGGAAAAAAAGAAGAAACAGCATAGAGACGGGCACATATAACTGGTTGGCTTTTAATTCTAAGTTTAATTACAAGTATATGTATCATCAAATGCTCTCTTTACTGCATAAGAGAAATTATAGTTAAGCCTTGTAATGACCTGTTTGTCTGTGTGGAACAGAAACAGTCTAATGAGTTGCTGCTATACACTTCAAACTTGCATATTACATGGAGGTTACGTGTAGAAACATCTTTTTAGTTACAAGCTAAGAAGCAGGAGACATAAAGCCATGGCGGAGGTAGAGAGAAGTATGTAAATTGGCTGTAGGTCCTCTTTTTTTGTGTGCAAAACACTGCACAATTTAGTTCCTCTTCTCTGTCATCCTGACATTTTAATGAGAGATACAACCACAGTCTGAGATTTTGAAACTGAGAGTTTAACTGTTAACTACTTTCTCAGCACAGGAACAGGGATTCAAGTAAGAAGCCAGTTTTTACAGGAAATTTTGAAGACTGTTCTCAAGAACAAGAACAGTACTTTAGAAGGATCAGAATGTTGCCTTGTTCTTGTTCCAAACGCTTGATCTCCTATAACAAATACCTGTAATGAGTCAAAGACTTTTTTCTACCTGTCAGATTTTTCTCAGAATCTTTAGAATCAGTACAATGTTCAATTTTTTTTCTTAAATACATTTAACACTATATGATGAGACTTTTTGTGTTTTGTTTTGTTTTTAATATTCTTGTGAGTATGGCTGTAGAAATGTGTTTCCTAATAGAAGCCATCAAAATCACAGACAAGTTAGATCTGCTGTTACTCAAGACTTAGACCTATGTTACTGATCCAGCTGGCAAAAACTCTGCCTTGGCACTATCATTTATCATTAAATATCGCTGAAGTAGAAAACAATCACATGGTTTGGCTGTAAACAAGAAAAAAAATGTATATTCTGCTCTTATTTATACATTCTGGTAATGGACACCAGGATATTTCTTGCCACCTAGGATTGTGTGTGGCTGGTTCTTTGTGTGGCACTGACTCATGAAGTAGTTCACTGTGTTTTGTCAGAAATTATGGAATTTTTTTTGAAACTTAAATAATATTTTGTTCTTTCTTTAAAAAAAAAAAAATCTGAAGAGAGTGATAAGCCTGAGCGAGACCTGGCCCCCTCTGCTTTCTTGATGTCTTAGAGAATACTGAACATATATTTTACCTATTTTGTATATGCGTGAAATTTTGCTTTTATTTCGAAATACATTTGCATGAAGACAGGATTTATGTTGCCTACTTCATTCACTTTTGCTTCTTTTTCTTCTCTGAAAGTCATAATCCTCTGAATGTGAATCCCAGTCTTCTCTACTGCTAATCATGATTATGATTCTAAATCAAGAATAAGCAGCTGCTTATGATGAACACTTACAAAACGAAAGTTATCTTTGCATGAAACATAAAGTGTATTTTCCTTTCCTTTTGTTTTTTTAAAGATATCAGAGAGGATATGATTGTAATTTGAGTGCTCTTACTGATTTTAATACAAAAGGAATTAAAATATTGATTATCCTGTCATAACATTGTCAAGGGACAGAGAATATCCAGCACTTGAAAGACATCTTTTATTGGTCCAGGTCACCAGTTTCTGTAACCATCTAAGGCTTCAGACATGGAGTGAGGGCTGCTCTGAAAGTAATGCTTCCTATTTTATTATGTTGGCCCACAACATGAGTTGGATATTGGTGGTAGTGTTGGTAGAGGTTGAATTTACCTGCCAGTATTGTTACATTTTGTTGCTGTGTGATTGCAACATAAATGGCAGTGGAGGGGAGCCTGGCAAAATAGCATCTGACAAGGAAGTGTGTATGAATCAAAAGTGTGGTACTGAATTTATGTGTGAAAAAAATTCAGTCATTGACATTCATCAACAGTGGATGTGGGCACAGTGAAGTGGTGAGTGGTATGTTTCAGCAGTGATGACAGAGCGGGTCGCCTTTGCTGGTGAAGATTTTTTTTAGGTGTGGCACACAAGCTTTTGTTCATAGCTGGGAAAAATGCATAGCTAATGGTGGTGATTATGTTGAGGAATAGTTTTTTGTAGTTGATAATTTGTGCTCTTTCTATCTATTGTGATTTCCATAGAAATATATAGGAGGCATTACTTTCAGTTCAACCTACATACATAAGCCAGAGTTGAATGAAAGGCATTTCTTATGTCATTTTTCAAGCTGTACTCAATATCTTCAGCCATTTAATCATCTTTCTTATAGATAGATAGATATAGAACAATCATAGGTCAGAGGAGCTTGAACAGAAATATAAGTTTTTAAAATATCCACCTTCATATTTGCCAATCCATTATGAAACCCATGATGAAATGTTTCAGGTTATGACATGCCTGAGTTCTGTTTTATTTAGTAAAATCAGGAAAAATTTTCTTCTCATCACATGCATTAAATACACTGCTTTTGTACAGAGAAAATGAAGCAAAAGTGGGGTGAATATTTTCAGAAACATATTGGAGTACAGAGTTAATATGCAAATTACTCCTGAGTACAAGAAAGCCAGAACTGCTTCTTTCTGTCAAAACATAGCTGTGAGATACTTGTCCAAGCAGTTACTTTACCATTACATAAAAGCAGGGTATATATTGGTTAAAAAATAGAGGTAACACATGTATTCTAACACTCCTCCAGGGAACTACAGTTGGTGTCCCCAGAAATATCTACTTTATGCCACATTTTAGTGAAGTGTGGGATAATTTTTGCTCTTCATTTCCCAATGTTGCTCAAGTCAAGAGCTTGGACACTCGATTATAGTCTACTTTATCCAAAAAGAAGAGGATTTTCAAGTTAGCAGCCAAGTATTGCTAAATACTGCAAAGAGGAGGGAAGAGAAAAGAGAAAGCATTTGCTACAAGCAGTAACTGTCAGTATATTAGACTTCCTCCCTTTCTGCTCCTTCTTCCTTTCCTGTAAATGTACAGTATTGTCGTCTTCAAATCCAGGAAGCTTGAGGGCTCTCTCTTTTCTGTCTGAGCAGAAGGTCAGAAAGAGGAATGGTAGGAAAGCTTGCCTGGAAGGTCTCTTTTCAGTGGCAATTAACTGTCTTCCACATACAGAGTACAATAGAAAAAGAGAGAAGGCAGAACAGGATGAAATATAAAATATACAATGCAGGACTTGGAGCGATCTGACAAGCATGACAGCAAATTGGTGTAAGTTATAGTGTTTTGCTTCAGCTTATAGGCTCAGAGCTGGATTCACCTCTTGCCAGCGATGAGTCTGGCAAAGGGACTAAAGAATTAGGCACAGTGGCTGCTTCTGGCTGTCAACAGACTATTTCAGCAGTGAGAAATGCATGAAGCATGAAAAATGACCCAACAGGACAAGAACTAAGAATCTGCCTGGCATGCCCTCTATACAGAAACATTCTGAGTGGCAGAGAGTCGATTCCATTGTCCATTCTAAGATTTGTGAGATTTTTTTAGTAAATTCATTTTGGATCAGCTTTGGAGAACCCAGATTTACTCTCAGTTTTGGGGGTTTTTTTGTTTGTTTTTTGTTGGTTTTTTTTTTTTTTTTTGTTATTTCTATCATCACTTTATGTAGAAAAATTAATTAATTGAAACTGGTTAATGAAGCAATTGTAGCAGGAGATGTAGCTTTATTGTGCAAAGGATCAGTGTTTTTCTTTTTTTTAATTCTCCACCTAATCTGTCCTTATCATATAGTCTAATCTTTTGTTCCTGAGCACTTCTGTTGCATTCTGGGCATTTAATTATGTCAGTTAGTAATGCCAGCAGCTCCTGGTATACCACAGTTACCCAGCAGTACATATCTTGCCTATGAGCATGGATTGTACAACGCAAGTTGTCAGCTTTTAAGTATCATTAGAAAGAGGTTGACATAATTTGCAAATGTTTACAAGTCACTGTATATTAACTCCTTGGAACAAGACCCAGAATTCTGTTTGCATTTTTAAAATCCCTAAAGAATGCAGCTTTTGTCCAACAATATGGTTTTCAGGGCAGCTGAAAAACAAACAGCAAATACTAGAAAAACATGAGAAATGCAGATAAATTTCTCACAGATTCTTCATTTTCATCAGTTTCACTGCTGGGAAAGTGCTAGGCCCCTAGCCTTTCGCAAACCTAGGCAAGATGTCCTTTTTGCTTAAATTCCAGCATGTATTTATTTTTCCCCATCATTTTGCACCAATGCTTTAAGCAGATGGAAATGACTCCAACAAAAAGCCAGGTGCATGCACTGGCGGCTTCCCTGCTAAAAGGGATTTGTCAGATGTTTCTTCCACCTGTGAATTGACTGCCCAGTCTCAGCCAGCTCCTGTGAATGCAATTATTATGCTCTATTTCAAAAAGCTGAAACAAATTCAAGTTGATTCTGTCAAAAAATTGGCTACCATTACTATTTCTCTCCTTTTATTAACAATGGAATAATTTATTTGACTATCAGTTTGATTTTGAATTTAAGCACATATCCTGATCTAATTTCTATAGTGTTATTTCAGATGTAGACCAGAGTAATTTCAATCAGTGTCTATTCTGCGCTCTTTATGTGATAAACAGATATTTATATTCACATCTTCAACTCTGTTCTTAAACAGTAAAATCTTGCCCTTCTCTGAGAAGGGATGAGTCATATTGAGGCAGTAATAGGAGACTATGCATACATGGCTTCACATGGAGCTCTGCTACCTGGAGGGAGGGCTGTAGATATTGAGCAACTGTGGCTTCCATGGATTTCAAGATCCCTCGGCTTTGAGATACCCCCTTCCTTTACGAAGAGCAAACTCATTTTCTCAATAGGAAAAATCAAGCAAGATCTATTTTTGGCCCTGACTTTTCTAGCCCAACATGAACAGGCTCATTAAGCAGCATAAAAAGTTTCAAAATGAAATAAATTGCTATCCTAAAATAATAATAAAACATCAGAGTGAAATGTGGAGCAGATTCTACATAATGAAGTGAAGGACAAAGCTTCATATGTAGGTTACTACAATGCAAAGATCATTGTATTAGCTTTTTGATCAGCTCTCTGTGCTTATCAAAAGCACTTGGTTTGGAGCAGCAGTTTTACACTAATGTGCAGCCAGATAGATTTGTGGAAGTTACAAACTCAGAGCAGAAAAAAAAGCAGCAGCCCAGCACGAGCAAGGAAAACTCCCAGCCGAAGCGCTAGGCAAGCTGCTTAGGACTAGGTTTTTCTGATGGCTAGTCACCCAGTCCTGTGCAAACAAAATGGAGTCCTGATGTTGCACAGACTCCCAGGATGAAAATCAAAAGTGGATCAGAATGTTCACCAAGTATTCTGATACAGACTGTCTGTTCTAGAGTCAAATCTTGTTCTATTTATGGCATAACAGAGGCAAATGGCCAGTCTTGATTTGGAACCCTCCAGTCATAATATAACAACTATGATCTAGGTAATGTGCAGTTAAGGTTATTGTAGTCTCATTTTGTGTGGCTTCATGTTTCAGCTATAAATGTATTGTTGCCTGCTAGACAGTGAATCAACTTCTATATTTTCCCAAATGTTATCCATGTTAACATTTTTAAATTGCCCAAACCAGGTTGTTTTTTTTGGTTTGTCTGTTTTGGTGGAGAGGGAATAATAGTAAATGCAGCCATAGTTTTGTTTCATTTCAGAAATAATATGATGCAACATACAGAATTTGTTTTAAAGCTCATTGCAATCTTTTGTAAAGATAACTTTCAGTATTTGTGGAAGCATTATGTCCAGCTGGTCAGCTGAGTGTGTTCACAGTTAAACAAGGTTTTGTTTCCAGCTAAAAAATTCAACATTAAAACCCATCAGCAGCTTAGTCATAAGTGACTCGCAGAGAGAATCAGTATCAGAACTAACAAACTGGTGACTAAGTTTTGTGATATTTACTGGTCAAGATAGATATATAATTGGGCTCAGATTTCTGCTAATAAGTTCTCTGCTCATTTAATATTTGTTCAGTAACTTACATGAGCAAATGTCAGCCGGTGGGGTATT
Source organism: Gallus gallus (assembly GCF_016699485.2). NCBI lineage: Eukaryota > Metazoa > Chordata > Aves > Galliformes > Phasianidae > Gallus > Gallus gallus. The sequence goes on along the minus strand of NC_052536.1, from coordinate 19,349,279 downwards.
TGTGAACTGTTCGCTTTGGTTGTTTGCTATGCTATTGGTCAATTTGCCTAACTGGCTGGATGACGGAAAAATTTTAAACAGGTGAAGAATAAAAAGCAGCAAACACTGCACATCCCAATGTGAAAATGAAGACAAAAAAATGTCTACATTAAAATGCACTAAACTGATGGAAATTTCAGACATTTCTGTGAGTATGTGATACCCCATCTTCATCCTTTCATGCCTTGAGTAATACAACACAGTGAGATGGAAACCAGTTATTGTACTTGATAGAAGTAACAGTTGCATTGTTTCCCATCAAGTTGCCAAGAAATGGCAGCCTGGAATTCCATGTGAAAAATAATGGGAAACCTCCCACTCACTGCAACGAGTAGGGTTTATTCAGCCAAAATAGGCAGAATATGACAAAACATGCTGAACTATATTGTGGTTCTATTTGGAGCTACTTCCACAGGGTATAATGCAAAACAACAGCATTAGTTTTGTTTTTTAATACATTATGTCTAGACTGGTGATGTTTACACTGAAGCTGTTTTTTTTTCATAAGAGGATTTATAAGAAGAAAAGACAGTAGTGTTTGGAAAATAAAAATAACTAGCTTTTTCTTTCATTTTTGTAAAACACTCTAATAGGGCTACTGACACAGATTGATATTCTTGTTTCTTTTCTTGATTAAAAAAAAAAAAAAAGGCGGTATTTTATTATTCTTAGTGGTTATTGAGGCAGATCCTGAACTTCAGTGGAGTTACAGTCAGGTTGTCACACTGTAGTTACACAGATTTAGGCCAACTGTGCAGCTGATGTGTACTGGCATAAACCAGTAGAAAAAAATGGGGATTCACTTCCTTAAGCATATTTTGAAGAAGTCTACAAGCTGTTAAGAATCTCCTGTACAGCATAAATATTTATACACTGTATCAAAAGGAATTTTTTATCAGCCCAGTAGTAGTTTTCTGAGAGTTGTCAAAAATGTGAATGCTGACCAGCTTGTGGAATGCTACATTTTTATTTAAATAGCTAAAATTAACATCAGTATCTCTTTTTTGAAGATATGTGAAATATAATATTTTCAGATTTGTTTTGAAAGGCATTTAAGTTGTATAAGATGCAGTATTTTTTCTTAGGCTACCAAACACAGTACAGCTTCCTACAAGCCCTAGACCTTTGTGGTTACAGTGTCACTACTGTGAGAAGAAGAGATTAAGTGGAACAGTAGGACTCCCACATGGCTCATCTCAACTTCCTGGCCTTTATTAAAGAAGTGAAAGTATTGACAGTGATACTTTGCATCTCTCTCTGGGTAGCTGCATGCACAGTGCTTGATATCTTCATACAGTTAATTCAGTTTTTAAAAAAGCTTCTCAGAGTGGATGGGTTCTTTTAATTAAGTGCTATAAATGAGAAGTTCAAAGAGGACTGACTGAGCTCAATAGCATGCGATAGCACCAATTCTCTGATGTTGTCAGGATTTGAGGTATAGGCAGAGCTGCTTTAGTACTTGAATGTTGAAGTAAATACATAGTTACGTCCCTGACCTTCCAAGTAGCACATTGCCTGCCTTCTAGAGCAGTTAGACAAGGAGCAACTTTCCCAATCAAGAAGGCGCAATGGAGCTGTTTCAAACACAATCTCACTTGAGAAAATACAGATTGATTAGTTCACTTGGCCTAGCCCAGAAAGAGCATTACATTTGTTCAAGAGAATCTGTGTCAGAAACAAAAGCTCTCTCCTATGTTCCATTTAGTATCTCCTACTACACTGCTTATCAAGGTGTAGCTGAGCAGTTTGACCACTAACCTCTCACAAAATCACAAGATTGTTCTTTCTTAGACTGTTTGCATGACAGCATATGCTTCAACCACCCCATATCCCAAGGAGACATTCAGTAGTACACAGCAGGGAATGTAATTCTGTCCTAGACAGTTAGCCATGCCTTTTGTGAAAACCTTCACTAGCGTGCAGTGTATTAGCCAATTCACTTGTTTTGCTCGAAAATTTGGAGAAAAAAAAAAAAAGGCAAATGATTAGGACTAAGGTCAGGTAGAAACTCAGATCAGGAACTCCACAAAACATACCGGGTGAAATATCCAAATCTTTCTCAGATTAGCCAGTATTTTAGATCATGCCCTGTTTCCATATATCAAGTCCATCTTAAACAAATACAGCTTCTTGCGTTATGCAGATCTAAGAAGAATCTACAGTCTAATTTAAGATATTGAATAATACAGCTACATCAACCAAAGAATATCAACATAAGTATATTGGGAATCTAATTTTTTATTCTTGCTATCTGTAGACAGCTAAGAACCTCCTCCCATCCTACAACACCCTCAAAAAAACACCTGCAAGAGATTTACCAGTAGAAGATACTGATCTCAGAAAAGAATCATTAGCAAGTATAATGGGCTGAAAGTAAGAAATAAACATATCTACCTAGTATTTCTAGCTAACAAACAGAGTATGACTTTTTTCTATTTATAATTTCTTGAAAAAAATAGTTTTGTTTGTACAAAGATCAGTCAAACATTTTGGCATTTGAAATTTAAAGAGTGTTCACCAGCTCTGTACCAGAAGGTCACAGCATGTGTTTATTTGCAGTTTGGATGTGTATAATTACTGGAACTAGGTTTCTGAAGCAAACACTCTGTATTTGCTTCAGTATTGTATTTTATATACAAAACTGTATTTATTACATTTCCCTTAATGTTTCTAAATACTTCATAGCATTTTTGTAAAAATTGTTTCAATTTCCATATTAAACAGGGTACATATTTCTATGTTCATACATAAGCTATATAAAATTTGGAGATGCAAGATAGTCATTAATTTTAATAAAGAGGCATGATGCCTAAGTTACTTACGGTATTCAGTTCTGGTAAAGAAGGGTGTTATCTATATGCTAGCTGAATGTTAGCTGAAGTAGTTGGACACAAATCAATCACACTGATGTTGGTTGCCCAAACAACAGATGGTCAATTATTTCTACTTTGAGCAGAAATCACCCTGATTTCCTTTATATCTCCTAAAAGATCAACGAAGTATCATCATTCTTGTCCTACAGGTGTTTCCTTATGTTTTCTGTTTTGTTGGGAGCACAGAGAGACTACTTTGACCTTCCTCCGTTATGATTACTGCAGATTTTCTGTCAATAAATAAGACTTGTCAGTTTCAGAGTGGATAGATGGAAAAAAGAGAGGTATTGATATTTGTGCTTGGATTATTTGATGGTGTATGATGATGAGCCATACCTTCCAGTGAAAGTAAAATTGAATGTTGTCTTTGATTGTATTTATTTGACATGTGGCATGAAAGAGTGTCCTGAATGAATAAAGGGTAATCGAATGAAATGACCATACTTCATTTGATGATCACAACAGTAATAAGAATCCCAGCTGCCTCAGAAAATAATATAAATGTTTTGGGTTTTTTTCTTCGTTTTCATTTTTTAAATCATCCATGCAGATGTGTCTTACATAAGTGAGAAATAAACATTATTTTGGCAGCTAGTGCTTTGGAAGTTAGCTTTTGAAACAATACACATCAACTGGAGCCTGTCTTTTAATTGGCAAGAGTCTGAGAAGGAGTGAATTTAAAGCAGTTCTGTCCAAATCTCTTTCTGGTATTGAGCCACCCTCAGGGCCAGTGTTACATGAAATGTAATAAATGTTGGTAAAGTACCATTACTGCTGTTCTTCATGCTTGCTACATCAATTACAAGAACTATATATTTGCAAATAATAAATATTTTATCCTTGCTACTTACAGTTGATCAATAAACCTAAGAATGCTAAGTTATCCATCATAAACCACAACTCGGCAGTGTAGTATTCACAGTTCTCAAGAATATATTTCATAGAAAACCCAAAGCTTTGAATTTCATTGCACTGATGATAAAGACGAATCCAAACTTTACAGAGAAACAGAGTTCTGGATCTTAAATCACAGCAGACTACTCAAAACCTGTATTTTCTTGCTTCAGACTTGGCTTGGAGATTGTGATCTGTTAATTTTGTTACTTTAATTTGTGGATAAGACTAAAGTAATAACCTATTGATTATATTACATGCACAACATTTAGAATGGGTTATCACATGAAATTCGGCCTCATATATGCTACTGCATTTCTGGGATTTACTTATGATCAACAGTGTCCGTGAAGATGGCATTCATCCTAAATCTTTGTAGGCTTATTTTTCCCTGTTGAAAGGTGTAAAAATGAAATAGAGTGAAAATGAAACATTCTTATCTGTGTACTGATTTTCTCCTAGTCATTTAACTTTCCAGATTTTAATTTGTCTACTGAGGCTGTAGTCATTGGTAATGACATACACACCACTCTCATGTTTAGAGTTAGTGTTGTCCAGAGAGGCTGAGCCAAATACTACTTCCAGTAATAGCAATATAAATCAACCTATTTTGTCTGGGAATGTTCTTTCCTAAATATGACACAAATTTCTGAGGACTTATTCTAGATATATTGCAGTAAAGCTTTGAGCGGAATTTGTCTTTATAGCTTAAATACTGTAATGGTGCAAACAGTAACATAGCTTATATATTAGGTGTGATTAAGTCATAAAACAGAATTATAAAACATTTGTCCAGTTAAAAAGCACCCAGTAGTGTACTTAAATGCTCAAATGGTTGTGGGGAAGCATAAATGTTTGTGGGAGATTATTCAGCCAAAAAGAGGCTAGATCAGTGGTTCACCAGTGGAATGGTATATTGATGCAAACTCTGAAAAATGGAGCAAAACTATGCCTTCCTTTATGTAGGTGTAATTCAAACTCATTCTATTTAACTGTATTTCATCTAGCTGTTAATTCATACTTTCTTTGGGGGAAAACAAACAAACAAAATCCTACAAATCTACCAATATAGCAACAGTTTCAATCACAAATTGGAGGAAACTGGATCTCTGGTAGTTTCATTTGAATCAGAAATGTGCTTGGAGTACCCCAAGCAACTGTGTTGATTGGAAGTGACTAGCTTTGTTCTCCATGTGAATGAAAGGCTTGAGCAGATTTTGGCATGCTATTATTACATAGCTGTTTCTCCTTTTCTCTTCATGTTGCAGAATTCAAATTTTCTGCCCTCAGCACTATGTTCCACATGTTATTTCCCCCTCAGTTAGATTATATTTCAGATATCTCTTTGACACAAGTTCAACATTTATCTCTTCTGTCTCATTTTTCACAGATTTCTGCTAGTTAGACGTGAACAGCAGTAACGCTTGTCTGGAGCGCACATACTTTTCTTTCATTATGTATAGATTCTTGCAGAATTGTTGATTTTTTTCTTTTAGCTTTTCTCCCTCAATTTTACTTTCATTCTAGAACTAAGCCATACTTCTTATTTGAATTATTTTTTGAAAAATGGGAGTACAAGGAGCACTGTGCACAAACTGTTAGTTGACATGTGAGAGTAAAATAAGTTTAGAACTGGTTTGTATTTACGTGATTCACTTCAGTAGAAATGAAGCTGACTATTCTGGAATGACAAAGACTGAGCTGATTGTGCTTGGGGGCCTGTTTGCAGTAATGTTTATGATGATCGTGACTGAGAACAAAAATAAAGGTCAGTCTTTCCCTACATTAAATTTTTTAACCTCTGTCATATTGTGTATCTCTGGATTGCAATTTGGATTCACAATCTAGAAAACAAATTGATAGTTTCTGGGTATTACCAAAGTGAAATAAATCATTCTTATCTCTCCCCATATGTCACATCCCTCACCAAAGGCCTCTGTTTATGTCAGGTAGCCCCTTTACTGTTCCCTTCACTCTCTTCTTTCTCCCCAACATGTGCTAACCTTAACCCATAAGTTTGCATAATTACAACTTTGTTATCCATCATTTTCTTAAATATAGACAGAGTTCTTTGGAAACAGAGAAATGCACCTTAAGTATGTTACCTTAAGTAACGCAAGTAAACAGGAACTTGCAATTGCTTTTCTCCTACACTCTTAAATCGGAGTGGTAATTTGCAGTAGTCAGTAACACCAAATGATGATGATATTCTTTTTGCCTTGTGCTAAACTCGCTGTTCTTCACGACTATTTGATGAATGGTCCAAAAAAAAAAAAAAAAAAGGCTTTGGTGGAGATATGGGTAAACATGCAAAATCCATTTGCCCCTTGACAATGATAATTTGTGCAGGGCACACAACGTTTCAGAAGGTATGAAGATGAGAAAAAATGTTTAAGACATTTCTCAACATTTCCCTGGGACAATAACGATAACATTAATTTACTGAGTATACTTTTTCACTACAATAATAATAATAATATAAGAAATCATGTTTTTGTGAGATTGTTTTAAATTGCTTTAGGAATAATAATCATGAGGAGGTGGGCGTAAAACTTTTCATTGCAATGTTAGAAGCACAAATACAACTTTGTGCTTGACAAGAATTGAAAATTTAAATGTGAAAATTATAGGGATAAAGCAAGTGAAATATTTAATGTTTAAGTTAAACAACTGAAACTAACCGTTGGTTTGCATTTTTTTTTTTTTTTTTTTTTTTTTTTTACCTGCTGAAAATTACTGGTACATCAGCCTACAAAAGAAGAAGCAAAGCATATGCTTCTCTTGGAATAAGGCAATAGCTGCTCTTGAAACCAGTGTTACATCCTGTGCAACCCTTGCTCTAGCAGTTAACTCTGATTAGCAGAAACATATGGTTTAAATGGCTGAATCTGTCACTGTATGGGAAATCCAAAATCTCGTTTAGAGCTGATTGTTAACAATTTCATTTGGTTTTACAGCCAGGTATTGATATACAAGAAGAGCTGGGATTTGAGCAAGGGTTTTTTGTTTGTTTGTTTGTTTTTTGAGGGAGAAAATTAACAGTTTTGCACTATTATTTTTAAACTATTTATGAGTTCTTGCTTAAGAGTATACTAATAGAATTGCTGTAGATTAATTACATCCCTCAATGGAATTAAAGATTTTTAAGACCTTTGCTTTTTCCTTACACAAATGAAACACAATGAATGTTTCTAGTATTTGTAACTGGTCTTTTTCCTTCATAAGAATAAAAAGTAAAATACTAAACAGGAAGAATCTTCAACAGCAAAGATCAACAGTTCCAAAAGTGACTATTTGTTGTGAGATTTCTCAGAGACCTGATTTTCAGACAGCATTTAGGAATAGTCTTCTGATAAATGAGAATCTAACACAAAATATGAGACATACTCGCAACCTTACTTATCTATTTTCAAAGTGTCAGTCATGATCTATGCATGTCCAGGAAAACAGCTGAAATTGTGCTGTTATAAAAGTCCTGTGCAGGAAAAATACCGTGTGAGTACCTGAGTGTGTGCAGTTGGTATAGATTGGTTCTCCACTTCTAAAAGCTATCACTTGAAATCTTTCAAGTAGACTGAACATTCTGCTAAAAAGTTAATCCAAATAGCAGGCCTCTTGGTGGAAGCAGAAGTAAGTCATTAATAATTTTTTCTTATCTCTTACTTCAGTAACTCATACCACTACTAGAGAAATGAGTAGTGTCTTGTCATCCAGAATCTCCTCTCTGCATCCTGCTCATACTAGTTTCATGCTTGTACATATTGCCATTATATTCCCACCTCATGCAGCTGTTATGTATCTCTTTCTTTATTTCAAAATATTTTCAAGAGCTTCTAACTGCAGGAAAAAAAAAAAAAAAGCTTAGAAACACAATGTAAATTGAACTGAAGTCTCAAAAGGCCAAGAAAATGGTATTATGATAAAGCAAGCCATATATTGAAATCAGCCTCATTTCTATGGGGTTGTCTTTTAGTCTTTGAATGATGAGTTTTAGGAAGCCAGTAATTTTAAGATACAAATTTTCAACAACTATTTCTTCTGAGAAGTGTTTTGCAAATTCTTTGTATAGCATGGCACTGTCTCTCTTCTGTTCTTCCTCCTTCTCTAGTGGAATCAGTGTGAATTTTTGTAATCCATGTGAATGGCAGCTCAAAAAAAAAAAAAAAAAAAAAAAAAAAAAAAGCCTAAGCCTCCTTTTTTATGCCTTATCAGGAAAAGGTTAGCATAAAGGTTAGCATAATATAGAAGTACTGAACTTCCAGAATTATTTCTCCCATAAAAATAAATATTTCAGCCAGGCAGCAGAAAGTAATTATTTTAGAATTTTGAATGGAAGCTAACTTCTAATAATGTAATCATCAGTCACATAAGGGCATAGAAGGACACTTCAGACCTCTGTTAAAGGTGGCCTTATATGAGAATGTATTTTTCATTAGGCAGTGCTTTCTTGTCCCAGAGGAGAAAGTGAAAGGTGCCAATCACAAAGAAGTAAAGGACATTTATGGTATGTAAATATTAATTTCAGTAGTGATGAAAAAGACGGCTTGTTAGATTTATGATCAAGAGCATACTGGAAAAACAGAGTGAGGGAAACTAACTTCTGTATGAATCTCAGTTTGAGGAGCTTTAATGTACTTATTCATGAACCAAATGTGAAGCATTTGGTTCACAGTCAAGTGCTATATCTGATGTCATCAGATTCATATGGATGTTATCTGTCTTCTAGCAGTTCTTTACAATTCAGTATTAGTTAATGTCTTTAAAACAACTGTAAACATGCCCAGAGGCTTATACAATAGGCACAAGATTTGTAAATGCAAATAACAAATAATTATAATAATTCCTAGCAATGTATTTTAGAGCAGATCTAAACAGAATGCACGTTTAGCCATGTCAAACAGCAAAGAGTTCCATAATGATTAATAAACACCTTTTTCCACACCACCTACCTATTTTTGGCCATCCCAATTCAGAGTTCACCAGTGTTCTGCTGCTTAGGTTACTGACAGATCCATCAGGCAAATTTGATTATTTAATAGTAGATAACTTCCTAAAATCATATTTCATACAATCTTAAAAAAATAAATGCTCTACTGTGAGTACTTCTTCTGCAGTAGTATAGAAATAGCCTTGAGGAAAACAATATTTGATTTCCTGGTTCTATTGCTGGAGGCATTTCATCTCAACAGGACTACACAGGGAGGTCTGGTTCTCCCATGAGCAGTGACTGAACACAAGGTGGCATCAGTTCTAGTAGGGTTTGGAGACACAACTGTTGCACAAAATATAATTATTAATGAGTGATACACTTGATGAATTTACATTTTAAATAGAAATTCATTTCTTTTCAGCAATGTGTATGCATGAACTCCTTCATATTTATAGGCAGTTTTGAAATACTGCATTAGATAATGGAGTCAGGTCCTGCCAATACGAATTAGACCTTGGAGTGTCTGGATATCTCTTTTGTGCTCACAGTGATGTTTTACCATATGCTAGCTCTATTTATTTACTTACCCATATGGAAATTTTTTTCCCATCCTTGTTAGCTTGTCATTAGACTGTTTATGATAAACACACCTGTGTGCTTACTTCCTACATTCTGTAGCAACAAATAACTCTTCTAGATCAATTCATACCCAGCTAAACGTCCAGGGTTTCCAGATAGTTTTCTGTAGCTGTATAAGTACATTAGTGTCTTGTGCAAGGACTTGTGGAAGAAACTCATTTCTTTAGTTGTCAGGTTTGATTCTTTTTTCACTTGTATTCAGGAAGATAACACTGAGGCCAAGGCAAACCTGCTAGCAAAGAGCCCATGTCCAGGCAGCCTTGGGCAGCCCAGGCTGTCAGGCTAACTACAGGGCCAGAGCTGGACCTGGAGAAAGTTTTGAGGGGATAGGAAAATGGTATTTTTTCTATCAGAGAAAACACCAAGATACTTTCTTTTTCCTGTCTGCACAGTGCTTTAAAATCAGTGTTTCTAACCAAGCAGAACTGTTCTTCCCATGCCTGTGGCCCAGCTACAAGCTGAGTCACTCCCATGGGATGTGGCTCTGGGCTGAGTGTCTGCAGTATTGATGCAGGATAGCACCTTCTCACCACTGTTGAGGCTGACCTAGAAATGTGGGTGGGACTTGCAATGAATGGGAGGTTGCACGTTCTGTCTAGCTCTCCTGGTTTTGCACTGATCTCAGAAATGCAAATTCAGTTTCAGAGTTCTAACTGGAAATTTCCAGTTACTGCTCTGTTGACAATCACTTTGTAAAAAAAGACACTCTTCTTTATACTTCTGTTTTATTTTCCAGTGTGCCAGGTCACTTGTAGAATTTAACAACAGCTGGTGAATAAATCCCTGCCTTAAAACAATTTCATTTCATTCAGTACAAGGAAATGTAGAGGCTGGACTTCCATATTTTCAGGCAAGATCTTCCACGGAATCTCCTTGAGCCAGACAGATGTTGTGTATCTGTCCTAAATCAAACTCATCACCCTTATTATCTCCCTTCACGCACCGGAATTCATCCTTTTAGTGACAGCAGCAGTTTCACAGATAAACAGGTCACCTGGGCTTTTATTAAGGTCTGCAAAATGTAATGGGAATCTTTGCATTGATTCCAAGGATCAGTTTCTTTATCACTGCCTGTTTTTGGTGCTGGAAATAATCTAGCAGGAGATGTATTTAAATCATCTGAGCCTGTATCTTTACTTCTAAGAAAAAAGAAGACCATGGGATGTTTCCTGAAACCAAATGTCCCAAACTACTTCACAGCTGTCCTTCATTGAGCTGGTTCTCTAAAGGAGTCTGCCATATGCATATACGTGGGATTCTTCAAAAGTAATGCCTTCTATTTATTTCTATAGAAATTACAATAAAATGCAAAGAGGCAATAACACTATTGAATAGAACAAATTCTCAGCTACAAAATGCTGTTTTACAGCAGTCATCACCATTAGCTATGCATTTTCAGCAGTGATGGACAAGAGCCTGCATTCATCAAAATCTGTACCAGTGAAGGTGACTCACTGTCACCATCAATACAGGTAAAACAAACCACTGTCTCGCTGTGCTCACGTTCCCTTTTTGATCTCCAGAAATGTTCAGCAAGCATCAGCAAATGTCAATGGATGCAATTTTTTTCTACATGGAGGAATTCAGTGACACACTCTTTCCTCATACAGTCTTCCACATCTGATGGCAGTTTTGTCAGACTGCTCCTCTGTTGCCATCTGTCACATGGCAACAGAATGTAATGGAATATTGGCAGGGTGGCTCAACCTCTACTGCCATACCACCAAGACCCACCTCTGATGTTGTGGGCCTACCTCATAAAATAGGAGACGTTATTTTTGGAGAAGCTTGTTTTGTCCTAGGTGACATACATAAACTGCATAGGTGGCACACATCCACATCTATATACGAAGTGCCAACCTCATCTTAAGATAATATTTCCTATGCTTTTTTTTTTTTTTTTTTTTTTTACAATTAAGTATCTGAAACACCGGAGATTTTTGTTGCAGACAGAGTGGTATTTTTATTGCACAAAACCTAAACACTGTATGAACAGGCCATACAGATTCATCTAGGTTGGCACAATTATCCTAAGTTTTCTGTGATTGTCTAAATGATTTGGAAAGAGTATGATGAATCATACATCATTGAGAATAGAACTTACATAGCATTTTCCTGATCTAAGAATAGCATAGCAGAGCAATGCAAAGAGCGAAGGATTACTTTTATGCCCTAGGAAAGAAATGACCTTATAGAATCATAGAATCACTCAGGTTGGAAAAGACCTTAGAGATCATCAAATCCAACCACAACCAAACCATACTACCCCAACTCTAACAACCCTCCACTAAATCATGTCCCTGAGCACCACATCCAAACAGTTTTTAAACACATCCAGGGTTAGTGACTCAAGCACCTCCCTGGGGAGCCTATTCCAGTGTTTAACAACCCTTTCTGTAAAGAAGTTTTTCCTGATATCCAACCTAAACTTACCCTGTCACAACTTAAGGCCATTTCCCCTCTTCTTGTCACCTGTCACCAGTGAGAAGAGACCAACCCCGCTCTTGCTGTAAGCACCTTTAAGGTATCTGAAGAGGGCAATAAGGTCTCCCGTCAGCCTCCCGTTCCCCAGACAAAACAGCCGCAGTTCCTTCAGTCTCTCCCCATAGGGCATGTTCTCCAAGCCCTTCACAAACCTTTTAATTTTAGACTAGAGAGCTTTTCCATACCTTCAGCAAAGTTGGGTCCAGTTTGAGTTAATCAGAAGTGCAGAGGTGCAGGGTCAAGTGGATGGTTGGCAATCTCTTAGCAAATGCAAAAACATCCAGGGAAGATCTGTAAAACTAGTTGGCCACCGAGACATCTTTTTCACTCTTGGTTATTTCTGTCCCTAAAAATTAAATTCATATATAACTGGTAATGTATAAACCAGAAACATGCATAGAGAAGACTGAAATCAGCTCATATAGTCATGAACATAGTAGAAAAGCAGTAGATGAAAACCATCATTAGGGGAATTAGTCTTGAGAGTCGTTTGCTCCATTATTTTGCCTGGACATTTGTTTCAGTGATGCTACTGTAAAATTGGTCAAAGAAACAGATACCAATATTTTTCCAATCTTTGTACTGGACTTTGTTGCTATTTTTGGCCTTTACCTTGTGTGTTAATGCTTTTGTAAAGTGGTAAAAAATATATTACCACACCCAAAGTTTTTGTTCTATTAATATAACACTTCTTTTCTCTCTAAGCAGTAGAAAGCTGTTATCCAAAGAGAATGCATTTTATACTTGTGAATTACAGTTTCATTGCTACTGCAAAATGGAACAACATTAATCCTTTCCTTGGCAACTATCACAGCAAGAATGAAAAATGATGCAGTAAGCATATGTAACCTATTCCTCTACAAACTAAAGAATATCTCCTTAGAGTCCTTCTTGGATGCAGCACTACAGACACATTTCAGCAGTCCTGTCCTTGATGAATAGAATCATAGAACCATAGAGTCATAGAATCACTAAATTTGGAAAAGACCTCTTAGATCATTTAGTACATCAACCCATCACCACTGTGCCCACTAAGCCACATTCCTAATGCCACATCTTCACATTTCTTGAATACCTCCAAGGATGGTGACTCCATCACTTCCCTAGACAGCTTGTTCCAGTGATTGACCACTCTTTTGGAGAAGAATTTTTTCCTAATATCCAACCTGATCCTCCCCTGGCACAGATTGAGGTCCTTACCTCTCGTCGTTTCACTGGGAAAAGGTTGGCTCCCACCTCACCGCAACCTCCTTTCAGGTAGTTACTAAAGTGTATGTAGAACACGTGCACAGCCTATCCCTCATCCACTAGGCAGGTCAGCTGGTCATAGAAGGCAATCAGTTTGGTTAAGCAGGACCTGCCTTTCATGAACCCACGTTGGCTAGGCCTAATCCCCTGATTGTCTCACATGTGCTTTTTGATCCTAGTCAAGATGATCTGCTCCATGACCTTCCCTGATACTGAGGTCAGGCTAACAGACCTGTAGTTCTCTGGATCCTTCTTCTGACCTGCCTTGTAGACGTCACATTGACAAATCTCCAGTCATTTGGGACCTCGCTGGTTGATCAGGATTGCTGATAAATAATGGAAAGTGGCTTGGTGAACATCTCCACCAGCCCATTTAGTTCCCTCAGGTGGATCCCATCCAGCCCCATAGACTTGCAGTAGTGTAGGCGAAGTAGTAATATTGATGGAGAAAGAAAAAATATCAAAGGCTTTACATATTTAGCTTTCAAAAATACTGGTTATTCAATCACTGTATTCATTCCAAATGATTTGAGTAGTTTGAGGACAACAAAGTATTGTTTGTCTATGTGGCTTTGAAATATCTCTGATTACACACTCTAGCCTATCAAAATAATGTTGTTTTTTTTTTTTCTCAAACTGAAAAACATGCTTGTTGGCAGACATAGCTGTGATTGTTTTTCCTTTCATTCTGGCCGTAATATGCTAGAGCAGAGAAATTGGAGAGGGTGAAATAAAATGGATGTACCTCTATGCATTCAAACATAACTATCACTATTAAGCTATTTCAACATTGCAGGTAGTTGAATTAATATGTTAACATCATATGTTCAGCGAATCACTGAAAATAAAAAAAAAAAAAAACAAATCCAGACAATTTAAATGAATCAGTTTGTAAACATTTATGTTTTGCAAAGAATTTCCCTGAAATTAAAGACTGATTCTAGAATGTTTTACTAAGCTCGTAATAATTTGACTGCACGTGTCAACAATGTTCCATTGGTTTCAGTGGATTGCTCTGGTTCTTAAGAGTTACACATATATTTAAATTGAATTGGGATAAATTGAATTGGCTTTTAAAACATTTTATGTTTAGAAACAAATTTTTGAAATTATTTATTATTCCTAAATTCAAAAAATCATACTGAACAATGTTACTTACTTTAAAAATTGATTGTTCCAATAAAGTGCTTATATACCTATATTAAAACAATTTCATTTTTCAAGTTAATACAAGTAAATTCTTTAGAAAAATTGTAATAGTGATAATCCATTTTCAGACTGGCATGAATAACAAGTTCTGTCTCAAATTAAATGACAAAAACATTAACAAGGCTAGCTTTAATTGTATGTATTTTTTTTTCTTAATTTAAACCAAATTGAATTAGAGTACGAGAGTACGAGAGATAGTGAAATAAGGCTTGTGTTTGGGGTACTGTATTTGAAGTTCAGGATAACATTATTTTAACAGCATCTTTGTTCTTTCTGTAAACACGAACTTTTAAATTGCTAATTCCATGGCAACATTCTTATTTGACAGAATCCAGAATTAAACCTGAGTGAACATGGAGAACTGTACGTTCATTAGCAGCTATCCAATTAAACTGTCCGATTTCTCAGGAGGCTGACTGATGACAGCATGTTAAGGCAGAAATTATTCACTACAAGTGATTCTGATTAATGCCATCCATGGGCACATATTCTCCACCACCGATGCATGTGCATACTATCCCATGTTGCTCAGCTTTTTGTCACTCTTCCAAGCTCCCAGCTCATCATAGGAAGTACACTGGGGCAAATGCCCAGGCTTGGCTTCCTGGTTGTATCCATAATGATAGTGATTCTCCTTATTGAAGGAAAATAAAGGTAGATTTTCAGTCACAGTGGATGAGAACATAAAGTGAGCATACAGTACAGAAGAATCCAGATGTTTCTGTACTCTGTGAGTCATGGAAATGCTTGAGATCAGTTGGTGAGATTTGAGGGAAATAGCTTTTTGTGCAAGTAACTGCAAAAAAAATTGAGATCCAAACCTCATGAGTCTGCAAACCCACAAGAACCTGTGGAAATGTGGAGACTGTTTTACTTAGCTGTTAAGTCTGAAGGGAGTGGAGGTTGGCAATCAGAGAAATGGGGCAGCTTGCCTAATATTTCACCTCAACTGGAGCTAAACTAAAACTTACTTGTAATATGCAGAACATAAATTCCTTAAATTCCAGTTTAAGTACATTGCTGGTGTGATTCTTCCAGAACAAGTTGAGCATTTTAAGCATACAAGCTCCTTTGCAATTCAGACATGAGCTTTTTCCTGCGCATGTATGTACATCAGAAGTACTTTTGTTCTAAGTATAATGAAGTTACAGTACTGTAAAAATTGTAAGAGGTAAGAATCAGCTTCTGACATTTTGGTTTGAATTCAGACATAATTTCTTGCATATGTATTACCTGTTAATTACCTTAACTCTCTTTTCATTATGTACATCTTTCCACATGCCAATCACATTCCTTTCAATTTTAACTTCACATTTTCCTTCAGAAGCACTAACAGGGAAAAAAGTCAGACTTAAAACAAGATTCTGTATTTATACAAGAGTCATTGCAGGGAATGCTGTGGCTGATGTAGGAGTCAGAGATCAAACAGAATGTTTGCAGTGGTCATCTCTGGCCTCAGGCACTCAGCTGCACTCCCAGTGTAAGTCTGGTGTTAATTCCTGCACTGTATATGCGTATGCAAGATGAGAACAAAGCTCCAGTGTTTAGTGGACACCGGGATCCCTTAGGCTTTTGGCTGTTATTTACAGTTTTTGAAAGTAGAACCTCTGCAAACTGCTCTATAGTTATGCCTGATTGGGGAGATGTTTTTTGAGTTGTTTCAGGATGAAACATTGACACCAGAAAAGCAACCTTCTGTTTGATGAGGCCATTTTGGAGTCTGCCTACAAGGTTATTTCTTGAGGCAAAAGGAAGCAGCTCGCAGGAGTTAGTGTACATTATCTTTTTATTTTTCTGAAACTGCTGGGAAAACATAAGAGAGTTCTTAGGGTATAGAAAGTGTTCCCAGAGCATTATCATGGGATATCATCAGCACATCCCAGCTCACACAAAAGAAGATGGCTTTGCATCTGTTTTGGAAATCCACAGTGTGCAAGCCAGGAGTCATAGATACTGGCAATCAGACATGAGGATGGTTAGGAGTGTGCATGCCAAGACTCTTGGATACTGCTAATCAAGCATGGCAATAGATATTTTTATTGGAGGGCATCTATGAATAGCAGTAAAACTGTGTTTCCTCCCGGTGTTTTTAATGTGAACAAATTAAAGAATATGCTTACCTTCTGGAAAGCTCAAAAATTTCACATATTATGAAAGAGGTAGAAATATAGTCAAAATTTTAAATTAAGAAATTTCTTTTTTTGAGATATATGTTGCACTCAACTCTCTTAATCTTTCTGTGCCTTGATTCTCCATTACTGTTTTAAAAAAACAAGTAAGTTGTAGTGATTGGGACTTTATATATGAGGACAGAAATATATGCTCACATGAGCAACCTTACTGAAGCCAACAAACTTAAAATGGCATAAAATAATAAATGAATTACATTCCCATGATTGTAATAATGTTTCAGACTCCATAGAAAGGCTTTTCTGCAGGACGTAAATTCTTACTGTAATTGTGTATATACACACATATATAAATATTTATTTATTTTTAAAGGAGAAGCAGGTATGAATTTTAGCATCTCACTTTTACCTTTGCTGTACTACCTCTCCTTTTGAATGCCACCCATGTGTCTGCATTGATATCCACGGGACGGCACCAGTGCCTGCTGAACTAGCTCTAAGGAATATTTGACCTGCAGCATTTTTGTAGCATGCTTCTGAAGAGGAAAGAGAGTATGCTACTGGTGCTAGAAGGGACAGGATTTGGGCCATCCAGCATCCTTAGCTGTTCACGGCTCACAGCGCTGTTCAAGTACGTGGCAGTGTTTCAGGCATGTTTTTACAAGGGCAGCTTCCATGGATTTCGAAAACTGAACAAGGAAGGTTCCATTTTCCTGGGCAGATTGATTAATATACATTAAATGGTAATTACACTTAAGAAATTCATTAATGTATTTTCAGCGAGTCAAAGGCTGGAATAAAAGAGATAAGGTAGAGATAGTGAAGATGTTTTCTAATGTCCACTGGGCTATGAACGTTTCTAACAGTACATGTATATATGTTCCAACATTTTTAAAATAAGATAATCCATACTAATGTTGGAATCATAAAGACAGTGCATACCAGGACCTGAGCCTTGGCTGGAAGCAGCTGCTATCAACAGAGAGACATGAGTGTATTTCACACAGCAGAATTTCACAGCACACAATTTTACTTCTTATGTGGCTGATTAATTGTTTCTCTTATTATGTTATCACCTGAAATTCCTGCTGCTATATAAAGTGCCAGCCTTGCGCAGCAGAAGCGTACTGGTGGCAGCTAATGGATGTCTGGGGTAAAGCTGTCATTTTGCAGCAGATGTCATTTACCCACACATGGTTATCCCCTGCTGCCCTAGCTCAGCAGAAGCAGGCCAGCAGCCCTGTCTGCATCACTCCCAGCTCTGCTGGTGCTCAGCAGCATCTGCCAGCTGCCATCAGGTGTCCTGGAGGATTCGGAGACACACCAACATGCCTGTATCAAGCTTGGGACAACAGACAGATTGAGAAACCGGATGGCAGCCTGAACAAGTAGAGCAAATGGAAGAAACAAAGCGATTAGCACAGTAGGTAGAGATCAAGGAACTTCAAAATGGAATTAGAGATGTTATCTGATTTAAATGTTGTGAGAAAATCATCAGAGATCAGACAAGTCAGCGTAAGAATCCTGTTTCTTTGTTACATCAGATGTGAAATTCCAAGCAAAACAAAACATGCTGTTCCAAAAACCTCCAAACAAAGAAGATTTTGATATTTAGTGATTTTGATCAGGATCTTTCAATATCATTGATAATGAATTTGTTGCATTCAAAACCATAGATTTCAGGAAATACCTGCAGCTCTTGTGCTTTAATTTAGCATTGCCAGCTATAGCTACATTGGTCAGAGCTTCCTCACAGTCTCTGCATAACCTTGTTTTATACCTTTTAAATAGAGCAGGAACAGGTTTCTTGAATTGTCCCCTTGACTCTGCTGCTGAATTGTTTGGAGACTTTGATGCAATCACCCATTCTCTCCTGTTTTCCTGCCTACAAAATATATGTAATAATTATTTTTTTTCTAAAGTGCTTTGAAGTCCTTACATGGCAGCAATTAATTGTAAAATTTTATTTCACAATACCAGGAATGAGAGCTAGGATTCACCGGTAAGCACAAAGTAATGAAAAGCCACTAATGATCTGATCATGCCAGAGTTAAAAAGTTACCTGAAGTATCAGAAAAATACCTGAAATAGTTAATATTTAAATAAGGGAATAATTGCGCCTCCCATAGTATCAGCCAACAGCAATACCTTTGTTTTCATGATTAAAATGATGTTCCATAAGACCAGATAAAACAAACAAAAAGTCAAGCCAAGATCTTGCAGGGAGAGAAAAAAGATAGAAGAGATTTTTGTCACAACTCCTACTTATAGAGGAGGTCCTGAATAGTTCAATAATGGAGACAGAAAAGAAAAGAAAGCCCATTTTCAAGAAAGTAAAATTTATCATCCTTCTGAAAGAGTGTTGAACATCAGGTAATGTAGCAACAATTTTCCAGCCACAAAGGCACAGTAGCTGTCGTATTAGATATAGACTACCATGATTCAAAATCATTTGGTTGCATCAACAGTGGAGCATAGAAATACTCTTAAACTCCTTACAAGCCACAGACAATAGCAACTGCTATAAATGATCAAGGCAGGATAATCAGTCAGAAGGCAGTCTGCTGTCCTGATGTTCCTCTGAAAGAACAACATCTTTTCACCTGTGAATAAAAACTTCGGTTGTATATCTTTGTGGGCTTCAGAGCTGCAGTGAGTCCTGTCTTCACAACTGTGAGAAGTTTCTTTCTTAATTCACCTTACTGAAAATGTTTGATTA
The DNA here is from genome assembly GCF_016699485.2 of Gallus gallus. Taxonomy (NCBI): domain Eukaryota; kingdom Metazoa; phylum Chordata; class Aves; order Galliformes; family Phasianidae; genus Gallus; species Gallus gallus. The sequence continues at coordinate 19,330,115 of NC_052536.1, read as the reverse complement.
AAATTTCTTAATAGGACATTATAATTGATTTCCATATTTGAGGATTATTCTAGTTGTCATATTCTATGAGTTCTGGTGATCTTCTGGCATGAAAAAATAGTAAATAGCAATGAAACATGGAGAAAGATCATGAAAATAGCAATGAAATCATTTTCATCTCCAAACTAAAATTTTGGACCAAACTGCCAAAAAACAACCCAAACCACATCATGAGATTTCAAACGTGAGCTTCATTCAATGACTGTGTGAATACATGATATACAGTTGAGCTATATTTCAGAATTTTAAACCAAGTAAACCATCTTCTCAGTCATTTCTATTTTGGTCTGCTTCACTGATCAGAATCACAGCAGTAGGAAATTTCAAAATTGTTTTGTTGTGGTTTTTTTTTTGTTTGTTTGTTTGTTTTTTAAATTAAGAAATAAAAAAAAATACCAAATGTTGGCCTAAAATGTGTACATTCAAGTTAGAATATATCTGCTGTGCTTAGCCATCTAAAATTAAGCATCTCTTTCAGCTTCTTTTCTTGAGCAGCCCATTGAAAAACATCCAGATTAAGTATTTGAATGTACTCCAATTTTATTTAAAACCATTGAACTGCAATGATCAGTAGCTTAATTTAATTTTCGAGAACTTTCCTATGTCAGAAACATGAACATAAAATAGGAACTTTCTGGTAAGTAATGCTATAGTACATAGATTTCCACTATTCTTAAGGAGAAGACCTTCCATCTGACTTGATCTGTCTTGGTTCCATCTAGCTGCTTACATTCATATAAAAAAGGAAAGGACCTCTACTGAATTTAATAATAAATTTTGTTTGATTAGAATCGGATCAAGATACTAGGCAGAACATTCAGGTGTTAAGTATTACTGTTGCAGCTGCCTGAAGCACTGGCCCAATTTGTGTCTTGACTGCTTTTGTTCAGTCAGCAATGCTACATTTGACCAAAATTATGCATGGCCAAACAGACATTTTTAATGCCATTCATTAGTAAGTATTATGGTTGCCAAGTAAGGCAAATAGCAGGAATTAGAACCTTCATCATTCTCTTATTTGTTTCTTAGCTATGGAATATCAAACTATTCTCAATGTTTTGAGTTTTATTTTGTTTTATTGTGTTTTGTTTTTACTATATATTTAATTGCAAAAGCAAGTGGGTAGCTTTCTGATACAATAGTTTCTGGATTTGGTTCTTCTTGGTTCTAATATGCCTACTTTGTCTTCCTTAAGAAATTAGAATAAAACATATAAAAATGCACAAAAACATATGATTCATCTATGTAAAAAATGCTTCAGGAGAAAAAATAACATGTCAGCAAAGGGATTTAGAAAAAACATTCCCAATGGACCAGTAATTCATCTCTAAAATACCTTTTTGGTTCTGGGTACCAAATTAAGATAGTTAATGGATTTGATTTGGGAAATATTGGTTCTCTTTCTTAAAACTAGAGAAGTTGCTGTCAAACTTGACACTTTTGAGACTGGATGTTGCTAATCCCTCTATTTCAGCATGATCTTTTATTTTTTTCCATGCAGAGTAATATACCGTGACTGGTCTAAATATGTAGCTTTCTCTGAAAGTAATGTCTCCTATTTATTTTCATGGAAACTATAACAAATGCAAAGAGCACAATAATACTATTTGATAGAGCAAATCAGCTAGAAAACACTATTTTTAACATAGTCACCACCATTAGCTGTGCATTTTCATTAGCACTGAACAAGAGGAGTGAGATGGTCTTTAAGGTCCCCTCCAACCTAAGCCAAGCTAACATTCTATGATTCTATGCCACAGTCATAACCACTGTGATGCACTGTCACTGTTGCCACTCCTGAAATGCACCACGCACCGCCCCACTGTGCTCACATCCACTGTTTGGTCTTCACAAACATTCAGCAAGCATCAATAAATGTCAATGTGTTCAAGTTTTTGCTTGTGGAGAAAGTCCATGATGCACCTTTACTTCACAGGCACTTCCATGTCAGACACCATTCCGTCAGACTGCCCCTCTGCTGCCATCTGTCTCACAGCAACAACACATAGTAGAATATTGGTGAGAAGATTCAACCTCTACTGCCATACCACCAGTATCCATCTGATGTTGTGGGCAAATATAATAAAACCAGAGAGTCTCTAGCAATGTTCAAAAACAGACAGATATTCTCAGAATGAGGGAGATATTACATCCACATTAACATTCTGAGTAGCCTCACCCAGGGTAAGATAATGAAATGTTTTTTACCAAATAAATGCTCATGTGATATGCTTCAGTTAATTACAAGTTATCTGAAAGAGTAAAAATAAAGTAGTTAGGAAACTCTTCTGAATCTCTTGGAACTTTGCTGAACAGCACTAACTCCCTTGCTAGATTACTGGAAGGCAAATATTAAATTCCAGCAAAGAAGCAATTACTAAATCTATGTTTGTAGTTCATTCACTACTGATTAGTTTTGACATGTGAACGATCTGACTGGGTCTAAAAAAGCAGCTGAAATAAAATAAAGGATAAATGTCTGTGACTAGTGTGAAATTACATCTGTTTCTTCTACGGGCAGAAACAAGGTGACAAAATGAATGCTGTTATTTTTGAGATGGCAAGATTTGGAAATTTGTCCTTCTCCCATACTGAACATTTCAAATACAAATATTTCATTACTTTCAATGTTTAAATTAAATACATCATCCAGTATACCAGATCTTGGCCTGGTAAAAAGCATTACTGAAGACATTAGGTTCTCTCATATTACATCAGCTAGAGATGTTCTTCTTATTTATGGACAAATTTATTATGATCAATTATCGAAAAACATTTTCTGTTGTGCACCGCTTTTTTTCTCAGTCACAATACTAATTAAAAAGTGTAAGTAATCCAGTTGCAGAGCTTGTGTTTTTAAGTGTTTTTAAGTGTACAAAATGCCCGTAACTACTAGCACTGGAAGTAACCAGTTGGAAATGCTGTCTGTGAGAGCTTACATTACCTGGTGAATATCAATGAGAATCTGCAGAAATAAGATTGCTGTAAAGATATTTTTGTATCTTTTAGCTGTCATGAATCAATTAAAAAAAAATACTGTAAAGAGATCCTATTATGGAAATCATAGCACCTCCATGAGAAGTAAGCAATGAGTTTTTCATTCAGAGGAACTGAAAAGATAAATTTTGAACTTCTCTTAACATTGTCACTCTTCTTACTTCCTCTCCTGAAAGCTTCCTCCTCATGTATACAACTTTTTGATCTTCACGTAGCAATAAACTGCTCCCGCAGCAAGGCAAGGAGTCAGTAGAAGTGTGAGGGTTTCTATATCCACTTGCTTTCATTCTGGCAGCTCCAAAGACATCTAGCAGTTAGCAGTGTTTTCTTCCTTTTCTCACAGCCCCCACAGCCCAACCCCAGTTTGACTCTGGAAATACAGAACTCAAAAGCAGAGAAACAGAGCAGCAACACAGGAGAATTAGAAACAAAATCACTGATTAAACTATTGATTGGCTACTCTATTAAAGCTAAGATACTCCCCCGTTTGGAATTAGACTTCTTGATGTGGATTGGAGTCAGATGAAAGGTCTGAAAATGACACAGAAAAAGTGCAGAGATGTGGGGTTTGAGATGTGCATGAGGGAGAGATACTGGTCAGGGAAAGTCTGGGACTGTGAAAGGGAAAGATGGCACACACCCTCTGCAGAGCTGTTCCTGGTCATTCCTTTTACAAGCATTATGCCTGAGAGTCTTATCCTTTGCCACAACTCAAGAAATGGAGCTCTTCTCTAGAGGCCTCCCTGACTGACCCTAAAGTGTGGTGTCATTACACTGGTGCTGCATGGGGAAAATGCTGATAAGCAGCCATATGCATGGCAACGGAGACAGGGAAACTAGGAGGAAAAGTACAATAAGAGGCAAGGCATCATCAAAGGGATTGAACATAAGGATAATTCTTATAGCATCAGCACTCTGAATGAAGGTGTGTAGGGTATGATTCTATCTGTCAGATAAAATACAAAGACATAATCAGAAGGCAATGGAGGCAATAAACTTTGTTGGAATAAGCAACATTTTACTGCTCAGTTCATCACACCTAAAAAAAACTGTATTATATGGTATGATTTACATTTTATCTGAGAGAGTAATGAGGTATCTTCAGTATATTTTTTCTTCCTACTGTTTATTCATATAAGCAGAAAAAGTAGGTATAGTAAATAGTGCTGTTGGAATCAATGTACTCAAGTGTGACTTTTTAGGTGATGCTAAGCACTTGAATATTTGAGTTGGAAGCCACTAGAATTAAAAGTCAGGAAGAAATAATTCCTGTGAATATGATCCTAACTTCATTAAAAGCCTTTCTTAATTAATATTCCATCAGCTGGTTGGTGGTAACTTATAGGCTAAATTAGCTGATCTGGGTGTAATTAAGCCCTTGTAAATGAAATGTGTCTGTACACTGTCATAACTGTCTCCTGCAGGTAGTGAATTTGATAATGCATAAGAAAACATATCCTCACTGCTATGTTCTCTCATTTGGTTACTACTTCTGAATAGCTAAAAAAATATAATTCTATTATATTCTTATGTGGACAGAGCCCATTCATTAGGATCCCATTTAAATAGTTTGACTCAGCATAGAAAAAATGCCCAAAACTACAAAGAGTGGTGCAAAAACTAAAACAAAACCTGCACATTTTTGAGTCTTCTGAGTCTGTTTCTCATTGAATGATAAGTAAAATAGACGGCTTTCTCAGTCCAACACTGGTTTGTTATACAATCATCACAAACAAAGGAAAAGTATTTTTAATTTTAAGCACAGCATCACTGGGAAGACAGAATTGTCTTCTATTTAAAATTACATCTGCTTTGTTTCTTGTCACTTTTGTGAATCAGGGGGATCAGATGGGAGAAAACAGCTCTTGGTTGTAGATACAACCATCAACTATTCACCCACAATATATGGATAGCTCAGCTGCCAGGCTATAAAACTGCTGCAAACCACAACAAATAAGCTGCTGCAAATTACACTGAGGAAAACAGAGGCATGTGCTGTGTTACTGGAATCAGCTGGTAGGGAGTGTGGAAGGGGTCTGGTGTCCTCCACAAGCAGTGAAGGTATCCCTGTAGTGGCTATGGTGACCTCTGAGACATATTTCCTGACAACTAGGCTGATAAGCACCATGGTTAATCTGAGATTCACATGTGTCAATTGTAGCTTTTATTTCTTTATTGTTTGATGTTCAAAAAAACCAACATTTCACAAAAGCAGTAAGATTCACAGCAGAAGATGCAAAGCAAGGCTGTGATTTTGTATGAATGAAAAAAGAGCCTCAGGATTTGCCCTGAATTCTTCACACTGACCAGAAATTAAACAGTGTGTTAGTGAAAGAAAAATAAGCAGCAGAAGTCCAATAAATTCATGAGAAATTCAGGTTGACCTTGGTAGGCTTCTATTCATTGCTGAAAATCAATGATAGATTATGCTACAAATATTTTTCTGTCATCATTTTTGCTTATTTTTTTTTCTTCCAGTAGTTAAACTGTAATGCTGCTTTTTGTAAATTTAGTAGTTTCCACAAGCAATAGGAAAGAAAAAGCTGAAGGATCTTTCCAGAAACTTCATTTTAAAATCGTTATTAATGTGACCATTTGCAAATGAACCTGACTCACAAAGACTGCACCGAGTTATGTGAATCCTGTGCCACTGACACTGCTCCCATTTTGCATATCAGACATTCACACTCAGGTGATTGGAAATGACCTGTAAACAGGCATGCTTTTGCAAAATGCATTTAGAAAATAATAAATCTCTTAATATAGTTTGCAAAGAGAAAAAAATATATATATTTTTGAGCAAACTTGTTTTGCTTGCAAATGATCTTTTCCAATGACTTACTGTGAGGAGGTGACTGAGTGCCCTCCAGCTGTGATGATTCAGGGCTTGTAGGTATCTATCTGACAAAGAAGCTTTAAGAGCATCACTTCCCTGGCCATCCAGCAATCATTTTCCAGGTACAGTCCCTGTTTTGCAGCTTATTGCATGTGCTGCATACACATTTACAGGGAAGATTATTTTCTGTCTTTCGGTTGGTGGGTAAGGAATTGTAATGGGAAAATCAGCCCTAACTTCAGCAAGTGATAGATATAGCCCTAGGTGGTCAGGAACAAAGCAACTGTACTTCATGGACTGCTAATCTCAAAGAAAGGAAGAAAGTAAGGATTTACAGTCAAACTTGTCCTTGTTACCATAAACAGTGCCAAAAATGTTAAACTGAAAGAAAGGAAACAAGTAGGAAAGCGATAATAAAGTGTCTGCATTGTTCCCTGCCTGTTCCCATGGAGCGTGAGTCCAATGGACCAGCTACCACTGACCCTAGTAACTTTGAATCAGACCTGTAACTGAGAGCTGTTACGAAAGACAGTGTATAGAATCATGCTTCTTCTTCAACTGAATTTCTCTTTCTGATACTTCCAACAATTTTGATACTTCCAACAATATTGAATTACTTTCAGCATAGAAGATAGAAATCTATGTTAGCTCCTAGAATAAATAACAACTAGTTTTCAGGATAGCAGCAGATACTGAGTGCCTGCAAAAGTGGTGTCAGTTGTGGAGATTTTTTCATATGGCATCATAGCAATCACTTAAATTTCATGACTGCAATTTTATTCCAGAGTGTTAAGATTAATTTTATAAATGTGTTGATTACAAGCATTTTACCAGAGAAGTGTCCATTCAAATTATATAGCGAAAATTCATAGAAAGTAGATATGAGGGCTGCCCTGAAAGTAATGCCTCTTATTTTATGATGTTGGCTCATGGCATCAGAAGCAGATGTTGGTGGTATGGTAGTAGAGGTAGAACTTTCCCACCAATATAAACTAGATGATCTATGAGGTCCTTTTCAACCCAGGCTATTCTACAACTGTATGGTTCTATTATATAGTGTCAAGCAACGAATTGTTAGACTGTTAAGCATTTTGTAAAGCAAGAAAAGCATCTCCCTACTTCTGTTCAAGATGCAGCCTTCTAGTTCCTTAGGGCTTGCCACCTCAAACTAGTCCATTATAGTTAGTTCAGCTCTTTAATATTAAAAATAATTGCCAGTTTGAGTAAATACTTCAGTGTACAAAAGAGGGGCTTAAATACTGTCATTATTAGCTTATGATCGTTACATCTTCCTAGAAAAGTTAAGAACAGCTTTGTATCTAATTGTCTCTATGTTATTTAAAGCTGATATGGTATTTAATTCACAGTAATAGAGGCAAGCTCTTCCCTTGGAGGAAGATCAGAACCCCATCCATGCAACCTGACTCACAATGCTCACATCACAACAAGCAATTATCCTGCTATGGGGGTTACATCACCAGATAAGAGTTCATGTGGCAGAACTCACACACATCTTTTAAAAAATGAGATAAGATATAGTTGCAATGAGTGGATTATAAAACCAATTTGTTAGTTTTCATGACTTTTAACAAGGGAAAAAGAGAACAGAGCCTTCCCATCTGTTTGCCTTTTATACCTGGCAGTACACCAGCATTATGGTCAAGACTTAGCAACTTCTCTAAAAGTTGTGGTGGCTGGGGATAGAGGAAGGGTGGACTTCCAAGTAACCAGGACTTAAGATTACACATGAGACCCACTGGTTGGAAAATAAGAAATGTTCACATGTATTTTCTTTTTCTCTTTTCTTTTTCTATTTGAACAAGTTGTGTTCCCAGCCATGATTGATGGGCTTTGTGGCTGACATCTGCTCAGGAAGTCAGAAAAGACTTGCTACCTGTAAATGACAGGTAACTATAGTAAGAGCACTACTTAGGCCAAGCCAAGCTGTCACAACTAAAATTCTCATGGTGAACTGTAAAACTAAATCTGATGCTAGGAATCTGTCATTAAAAAAGAAAAAAAGAAAAAAGAAAAAGAAAAAAAAAGAAATCACATTGCTTTTATTTTTTTCCTGATAAAAAGATTCCAACCACAATAAATAGATTTCAATAGCATTTTCATGCTCTACTAGATTCATAGCTCAGTTTCTAGGATATGCGTGATATAAGCAGAACTGAACTATGTCTATATTTTTGCACTCTGTTATTCTGAAAGCTGACCCCCTGCCTTCCCTCCATGCTCCAGGTTTAGCCGATGAATTCTAATAACTATTAACTATGAAGTGTCACAAGAAATGAAAATACACTGTAGAATCAGAATAGTTCAAATGCATTTTTGCCATGGAGCATTTTAAAAAACTTTGCCCTAGAAACTCTGGGAACAGCATAAAACCCAATCATTATACAGCACTGAAGAAATACCCTTTAATCTGAGATGAAAAGAATCACCAAAAACAAGCATTCAAATGTCACAGGTTAAGCCTTCTTAATCATTATTTTTTTTATTATTATTATTGTTATTTGAGGGGGAATGGAAGAGAGGTTAAGTTTTAAAAAGAGATTTAAAATAATAATGTTTTTATGATTCTCTTTAAATTATGTTTTTTGAGACTTTAAGCTCATTTTGATAACTTTTTTTTTCCCTTTTTTTTTTTTTTTGTCTGCAAACACAAGGAAATGAAAATTAAAAAAAAAAAGATTAAGATAAAAAAGACACAATAGTCTCAAGTAATTGCTAGATTTGTAATTTTTGTGAAACTACATTTCATGGTAATGTTTTTCTTCCTGTTCCACCTAAACTATTCTTCAGCTCATTTGGCCACTGGAAAAGAAACGTTTTCTGCTTGGGGTCGATCCACCATCCTACTGACAACTTTGCATTGTCTCAATGACCTGCAGAATCTTTAAGGACTTTGCTCAACATAACAGTGATATGACAGTCTCAGTGAGAGGTGGACTACACATCCACGCACTAATATATCAGCTGCTTCATTCTTCAGTAGATGGAGATACAAATCCATGGGAGTTACTCTACTGGGCTGATCATTTTTAAGAGTAGATAGCTTTATTTCTCCTCCCTTCAATTTCAGATATACAAAGGCTTTTAGATGCACAGTTCTCTGAGGAAGCTGGTCTAGGATGTGTGGAGTTTATTATGTTAGAAGGCAAGCAAGCTGTGACCATCTGACAAATGAAAATTCTCCCCAGTGCTCACTGTGTTCACATGTCCAACCTGTTTCATGCACTGTTTAACAAAGAATCAGCCAAGCCCAGCAAGAGAGGAGATACCTGAGAAACACTCTCACAGTCTCTGGCACAAAAATTCAGATGTCCTGCTAGACATGACATCTTTATTTGGGAAGTAAAGTCTGAAAATAAAGAGGCAATTTTTAGTACATAGAACCTGGTTCAGCAAACTGTGACAAATATTCAGAGCACATATATGTTGGTTTGGCTCCATTACAGTGAATGACATAATGTCAATTTATACCACCTGAGCATTTAGCCCTGAAGACTGAAATCATTAATAGTCAATCTAGAGGCAAAACTGGGCACTCTGACAGGGGTGTGTTTTGTGATCAAACTGTGGCTGCCAGTAAGGTGAGGATAGTGAAATCCCTTCTTTTCTACTTCTCCAAACAAAACCTCTGTGACTAAAATGCCTTTTTTATACCTCTTTTCCTCAGAGGCAAAGTAAAAATAGCAGCATATGTACTGTGGAAAAGAGAGATAGGAGTTTGAAAATTTCCCAGTCTTCAGATGTAACTGTGGTTTTGAAGAAAGCACCTATAGGTGCTTGATTCTTCCCTCAATCTAAGAAAGCCCAATTTTAAACTTGTTTATCTCTGGGAAAATGATTTAGCTTTGTAATAAGGTGATACAGACTATTACTCAAGACGCACTGACATATCTTGCATCTGTAGGAAGAAATGGGAAGTGATAATTTAAAGGAAAAGACAAATAGTGAAGTAACATAGAGATTCAATTACCAACTGCCACTTAAAATAATTGGCTGAGGAGGAGGAAAAATCAAATTAACTTATTATGATAACCTTCTGTAATTTATGTTTTGTCAATAGGACAGTTTGGAATTCAGACGGTCAATGCCACCATAACTGGAGCTCAGTTGGATGGTGAGCAGGAAAAAAACAGCTTTTATGGGATTCTTGATTGGGTTGCCCTATTAATTTAATAACAGGTTCTGGCATTATTACAGTAAATAATATACTCATTAACATGCTTGAACTCTCTAGAAGGGATGAAGAAGACATTAACAAGCACTTTGCCAGTATAATTGGCAAAGCATGTGAAAAATCACGTCAAGTGCTGAACTGATAACTTTTCTGCATAGTTGCACTGTACACGTAGTACAAAGCTGCCTACTCAAAGCAACTATTAAAGGAGTATTAAGAGGAATCAAGTATAGGTGTGACTGAGGTCCATTTAGAAAGCCAGGCAGAAACTCTGATTCTAGTCTAACTGGGAAAGAAGTACAAAATATATGCTTATGTCAAAGGATGGAGCTACACTTCAGATATTTTTCAGTGATGTAACTATAGCCAATTAGATTCTATTGCTGTACTTCCACAGAACCACAGAATCACCGAGTCATAGGGTTTAGGAGGGAGCTCTAGAGATCACCTAGTCCAAACTCTCCTGCTAAAGAAAATTCTGTAGATCTGGTTACCCTCCAGGTGGGTTTTGGCTATATCTCCAGAGAAGGAGACTCCATAGTCTCTCTGATAGGCTGATTCCAGTGCACTGTTACCCTGAATATAAAGAATTTTTTCTTCATGTTTTTATGAAACTTCCTGTGTTACAGTTTGTGCCTATTGCTCTTTGTCCTCTTGCTGGGCACCACCACAAAGAGCCTGGCCCCATCCACTTGGCAGCCACCCTTTAGATATTATCCCCCGTCAGTCTTCTCTTCTCCAGGCTGAATAGTCTCAGGTCTCTGAACTTTTCCTCATAAGGGAGATGGTCCAAAGGATTTCATGCAGATAGGACTCCTCCAGTTCATGGACATTCTGGTCCTTAAATATGTTTTGGGTTTTTTTAACAGTTTTTTTTTTTTTCCTTCTAAAATTAGATCAAATGTCATTTCTATCACCAATAGTTTCCTCTGAAAAGAACATGGGAGCTAAGAAAAGGTTCATTTCAGGAATTCATGGCCAGATATGTATATCAAAGTCTATTATCAAACATCTTCAATACTCTATCACATGTGGTAAAATATAATTCTTTTCGTTTTGTAGCTTCTGCTGCCATCACTTTCTGACTACTGCGAGTGTGAAGTATGAACTTGTTACAAGGAGAGTAAAACAGGTGTCTGAAATCATTCTGTGTCATTCTCAAAATTGGTCGTTTTATTCTTCAAATTTTCTTTATAGAGTTCTATCAATTATGGGTATTAAAATATTCCAAATCATCACTGATTTAACTCTGTGGCTAAATTTGAGAAGCAGAGGAGGCTATACATTTTAAAAAGTCTTTGTGAAGATATTGTTTGTTTGCTCTAGGGGACTGTAATAAATTACACCAACTACATAATTATATGTTTCATCTCTTTAATAACAATTATGCTGACAAAGTCCTCAGAACAGCAAACTTTTCCTCATATTGACTTCCTTGCTTCTTGTGCTCCTCACTTGCACCTACAAGCATTCAGATTATAAATTCAATGAGATGGCAGCAAAAATTTTCTTAGATATTTGCACAATACAAGAGTCTTTATTTGTTATTCTTTGTTTTCACAAAATAGGGTAACAACATGATGTTCCTGCCTTAATAATAACCCTAGTTTTTGTGATTCTGATTTTCTGATTTTTTTTTCAGAAATCAAAGAAGTTTGCTTTATATCCCATCAATCACTCGTACATACATGCAACCTTTATTTGTGTGCCAGTGCATATTTGAACCAGGGTCCCCTTTGAGTAATTTACAAGTGTTAATTATTTGTCCATATACGTAAATTTTATTATCACTTGCATGAATATGCTGTCCAATGTAGTTATAAATAATTTCTACTTTTATTTTGTATAAATTTACTGTGCCTCACACACTGCAGTGAAGTTAATTAAGTAAGGGTCTGCATCTTAGTTACCCTAATTACTATGCATTATGATAGTGGCTCATTCACACTAGAGGTGTTAGGTGAGTGGTAGGCTTTCTCTTCTCAGTTGCTTTACTATAGGGGTTTACAGGCACAACCAAGTCAGAATCTGTTTCAAGTAGATATTTAACAACCAAAGACTCAATCCTGTTTCTGTAGCTCCTTCTCTTTCCTTCAAATGGGTATCGATTTCAAGAAATGCAGGATGAAAGCTATATATATCAACTGAGAGTCTCAATATGAGACTGATTTTTTTTCCATTTGATTTGAAGGAGCTTTTTATTTTGCCTTCCTTTATTCTATTTTATGAGGAGTAGGGTTCTTTTTCTTTTTCAGGCTCAAGTAAAATAGATGTTAAGGTGTTTTTCTGCATCACTCTGGAAGGGAAAGCAAGTGATTAATTCAAAGCATAATAGCAATAGCTTACATTTCTGAACTACCTTTCATCTTGAAGGATACCTATCCCAAAGCACTTTACAACCTAAATAAAGCAGGAATCATTAAAATTCAACATTTGCCATTCCACTGGGATTGTTATACTGTACCTTTAGTGTTATGTATACAACAGCACCATGGTTACTGCAGCTACTTAGAGCAGAGAATAGTGAGCTTCTAATGATACCTTTTTTTTTTTCCTGTGGGTGTTTAGCAGGTCAGTTTTCTATACCTGATATACAGCCCTGTTTGAGGTAAAACACATTACTTATTCCAAAGCGTGCTACCAGTCAACAGCTAAGCAGAGATTTAAAAAGACAGTACAACAGTTGGAAACAATATATTAGGTCTGTAGTAAATGGAAAATGATTGCTTGTTAGAACACGACCACTACATCTAGAGTTAACAATTTCTTGCACATGAAAAGAGATAATTCCTCTTGCATATTGACAAGTGGCCAAAACTTCTGTTGTAAATATAATTTGGCAAATGTCATCCACAACAGCACAAATACTAAAACTTTGATTCTAATCTGAATAACAATAATAGAATAATCTTAAAAGGTTACTGCTGCTGAACCTAATTTAGACACACAGGTACAAACACACACATATCCCACCCCAAACTTTTTCTTCCAAGCATGACAGGCAAAATCTTTCATAGGCCATGATATCATTGTCCATTAAAGCCTAACAGATGAACTGACTGGAGCCATCTGCTATTTCCCAGAAAATGAAAATATTTTGCTAAGAAAAAAGAAGTTTCTTGGAAATTAATCTCTTGTCAGGAAAGAAGTGTTGGATCTTATAATAATGTTAAATGAGTATTTAGAAAAGGAGCCGTAAACAGTGATCACATGAACAATAATTTTCTGGAATAGATCTAAAATTGTCAAAGAATACATAATGTTATCTTGAGAGACTGAAGAGCATTTTAGAAATCCACTGGAGGAAAAGAACAATTGGCCTGTCCTGAGATTACGTTTCATTTTTTCATATTATTTTAAAGGACATTAATAACACTTGTGGATCTGATCAGCTGCTGTCAGTGGTGAGTGACAGAAGACAATTGTATTTTGAGCAGAGGTGAGCGGAGATCCAGTCATTTTATAATTGTACACAAAAACTGCATCACAATATGCTGCTTTGAAATAACCAAAATATTGCATAATAATACATCATAATATCACAGAATCACAGAGTCACAGAATCACAATCATTGGAAGGGACCTCAAGAGATCAACAAGTCCAGCTAAAGCAGATTCCCTATAGCAGGTCACACAGGGAGGTGTCCAGACAGGTATTGAATACCTCCATAGAAGGAGACTTCACAGCCTCTCTGGGCAACATGTTCCAGTGCTCCAATACTCTTACCAAAATGTTCTTCTGCATGTTTGTGTGAAATGTAGCCCAGGATACCATTGGCCTTTTTGGCCACCAGGGCACACTGCTGTCTCATGGCCAACATGTTGTACACAAGAACACTCAGGTCCTTCTCCACAGAGATCCTCAATATCAGCTGATTTTCCAGTATCTTTCTGATTCAGTGAGCCAAAAACCACAGTGGTCTCAAAAAGTTTGAAAGGAATAGTTTTACCTCCTACTTAAAAAATAAATATATATTAATAAATCTTGCTTTACTTGGATGTTTAAAAATGTTCCACTAGTTTTCAATGGAATAAGAAAAAAAGCTTTGTATCAGTATATTTACATTCAGTATCTTTATATTAAGAGGTACTGAAGGATAAAATTTCAAACTAGCTTTACTAAACCAACATTGTTCCTAAGGTACAGAAATTCTTCTACATGCTCCCTGAAAGAGGATAATGCTGATGAATGTGCAGTCCTTTTTGCTGAATCTAAAGCTTTTTTTCTATTGATTCGCTGGAAGAATTATAAGATGTGTAGGATTTGGCTTTCGGGTTAGTTTACGGCTGTAGTATATTTGTGATGCTCAGATGTGTTGACTTAAGACAATCAAAATTAATTCTTGACCTCTGCAAAGTAACCTCGTCTTAGTTGTATAGCTTACTATACATGGCCTGGTTTAAGACCGTTCTATGATATTTGTCACTTTCATTATTTTTGTCCTTTTTATTCACGTTAACTTTGCCTCTTCCTTGTATTTCTCATTGGGCACAAAGTTGACAAATGCAGTAAGATATTTAAATAATACATTAGAACATGTGACATGCTTTGCTTAGCTCTGACAGTAATTATCACTTCATCACACATTTGTAATAAGCTACTTGGGGGTAAGAATAGGTCAGTGCTTCAGAAACAAGCAATACAAGTTACACAAAACACTGTCTTAAAAAAAAAAAAAAAAAAAGAAAAGGCACTTACAGAGAATGGAGGAAAAATAGCAATTAGCCATCCTGTTATTAATCATAACTACATTAATTATCATTCCAACTAGAGCAAGCAAGAAATTAATAAGATTAATTAAGGTTTGTAACGTATCAACTGTGTCGCTAATATCTGGTTTGATTCAGTTTGAAGCTTAAGCCCTAATTCCACCAACGTTGCCAAATTCTGACATTCATCAGCATGATGAATGAGTCTGCTGACTGGCTCTTTTAATCCGTGCTTGGTGTTTAGTATTCTGGGAGGAGGCGTTTTAATAAAGGGCGGCAACTTGCCAACAATTTTTGTGGAGATGGATTTTAAAAAGAACTTGAATCAATAAAGATTTCCTTCAAAAATATACTTGAACTGAAATACTGCAGCTTGCGGGGAGAAAAATGCTTTTGCTCTTACCTTAGCTCAGTGAAAACAGCCCCAGAATCTGGAAAGAAATGTGTTTATTTGACTCTTTGAAAGCACTTGCAAGCCTCTTTCCTCCTTTGTTTTGCCTCCAGTTTTCAGAAATTAAGTTGCAGAGGACAAAGATTAATGTTCTTGGATGATCTTTGGTAGCTCTGGTTTTAGACAGCTCAAACTGAATAAATCTTCATTATTAATATAGAAAACAAAAGATTAAATGTAAGCTGATTATGTTGGCCACAAATGAGCTACACTTTTGCTTTCACCAGATCCTTAAAGGAGAACATATAAACCTCTGCATCTGCTGGAAAGTGAATATACCTTGTTTACTTCACAGAGTTGCTGAAGCCAGTGCTTGTCTATTGTCATTTGTCTTGAGAAAGCTGGTAGGTGCTCACATAACTCAGAATTTTAATAATGCAGCAAGCGCTGACTCCTCTCTCATCTATAAACAGCCCAGTTGCACTTGAAATTTATGAGAAGGAAAAAGTGCCACCCTTTAATTATGCTCCTGTTTATCTAATTACTCTTTGGTCCCCCAGTCTGCAAAATTAACACTGATATGGGTCGTGCCTTTAGGCAAACACAGTCCACTCCATCAACTATTCTTCATAAGAACGTAGACATATGAGTGGATGCATCATGCTGGGCACCCCTCTGAGTCCTGTGAAATTGTACAGAGGTTTCTAATTTGCTTCTCTGGATTTCATTATTAAACAGGCCTTCGAGTTTCACTTTGTGTTGTGAAGTGCTTCACAAGGTTGTTTCCTTCTGTATGAAGTGAAAATAGGCTTATTTTCAATAATGTCTACTCAGGAGGTTGTCTACATTTTATTTAGCATTTCACTGAATTTTAAGACAGTTTATCACATCTGTCAAAAATCATTCTTTGAAGTTGTTCTGATGCATCATCTGGGCTAAATCCCATTCTGTATAACATTTCAAAATTGTGTCATATGAAATGAAGGGTAGAACTAGGCTACAGGTAGTTTATATGATTTTTCATATCTCATATTTTAAAGACCATTTTTACCATTGTTTTAAATTTAGTGGTGGCTGGTGGCCCTGCATCTTTTCACTTTTGATCATTGGCCATCAGGAATAGGAGCTAGAAGGAGGTGATTTGCTATTCTGGGTAGATGTTGGCTCTTTTCTACCAACAGGAGGGGATGCTCCTTAAAGCACTCTACTGTTAGAACTACGTGAGCTATATTACACTTACACTCTATGTACAGATCTATTACATGTCAACATATACATGAAACCTCTTTGCAGCTTACATTCACAGATGTTACCTTTCTGAATTTGGGTAGATTTAGAGTGCTGCCTTCAATTTTTTAAAAGGAGAAACAAAAACATCGCTTCTCTTATACTCTCACTTCAACAACTTCTGTCAGTTTTTTTCTGTTGCTAGCCTTCGGGACTGACTACGGTATGGACTAGGAAGAAAACATCTGCCTGTCTGATTCTGACATTTTATGTTTCTCTCTTTAATGTTTCTGCCACATTCATCACCATTACAGTACTCATGCATCCTCATCACCTAGAAACAGTGGGATATCTCAGCTTTGACAGTTGAACAAAGGAACATCATATGTCATCTTGTTGTAAATTTCATAAAATATATTAACAGCTGAACATACGAGATCAACTGTTACTTACTTAAAGACATGCAAAATGCTATCAGATAACTGCTGCAGCAGATGACTGATAACTGCTCTTGGAAAGTCTTTAATCTCTGAACCAGATGGTTAGTCCCTTTTCGACATGACAGCAAACTTAGCTTCCTTGCCGGCAGGAATTCATACCACTCCTGAGCTGTCCTCTACCATTAGGGCTTGAGACAAGTGGGAAGGGAGTATGTGCCAGCATGGTGTACACACTCTGACAGGTGATGTTCAGATTGGGTGTGTGAGTGAGGCACTGTAGTTGTAGACATTAAAAATAGTGCTTGTGGGAATGTATGACACACATTTAAATGCAGACATGCATCTGTGTAAATACCACTATCTTAGGTCAGATAAATTCATAGCATTCATAAACCGTTCATTAAGATCCATGATTCACATCTGCTTATTCAATATTGCTGCAGATGATTTTCTTCTTTTACAGAAGCTATAAAAAAAATATCCGCAGGTCTTAAAAAACTTTTACAAATATTAACTATCTTCTGTGAAAATATGCATACATACATACATACATATTTATTTATTTATGTATATATGTATTTGTTTTCTGTACTGATGGTGGGGAATTTCAGAAATAGTGAGACCAATTTTGTGGAGGATTCAGACATAGTCACCAATAATTTCGGTCTGCAAGACAGGTGTTCTGACCAGTAGAAAATACTTTCTACTGTTTAAGTAAGCATCTGAAAAATTTATTTGTTTACCTCTGAGGTTACTTCGGTCATGGCAAATTAATGTTACTCAGTTTTGTTCTTAAAATGCACCTAAAGGGAATCGACTTTCTGCTAACTAATTGTCATTTACTAGAGATGATCAGACAAGACAATTGACAGTCACAAGAGATTTTGTTCCCAACTGACATTACATAATTTCTTATTTTTTCAAAGAACTGTTCAGTATCTTTCTTGCTTTATCAAGTAAATCTTTATTTTTCTCTTTAATATGACAGTAAAATAGATTTCGAGCTTTTGAGTAGCTACCGACTTTGACTTCCCACATGGTTTCGAGGTGAATACTTTAAAAATGCAACTTATTAAAACACATATGCATTAATGGAGTCTGCTGTGTAAACTGAAAAGCAGCTATTATCACACAATACAATTAAGCTCCAATTTAATTCATTTAAATCATCCTCATTTTGCACACCAAGCATTTCTGGAAGTTAATTGGCATGAAAGGCAGGGTAAACTAAGCACAACAAATTGAGTGTGAAACAATGTTAATTTAGATAAAACCCATTGTGCAAAATTGCTGGTTCAACAATATTTGCAAAATGCAAAGGAGAGGAGCGGCGAGCTCTGTTTTAATGTCACTTGACTCTTTGCACTGTGACATGGCTGAGACTACATGCAGGAGTGCATTTAAAATCTGCATTTATTTAAGCCCTCATTTGAGTGTAAGATTCTCTTTAATGCTCATCATATAAGAAGATACAGAAACTTCTTCGAAGAAATACTGTTGACATTAACAAAAAAAAAAAAAAGAAAGAAAATTAGGTATAGAAATAGTTCTAGTTTAATGGACAGTTTGTAGGAGTGATCTAGCTTTGTCGAATCCTGACAGTCAACTGAGATCAATATTAACTGTGTCACTTTCAGTCTACATATTTTTGTAATCATTATCATAAAAGTAATTCATTAACATGTTTTAATATATCTAAGTAATGTCATAATTCCTATAGAAAAGACACTCCAGAGAACCAGGGATGTAAGGGAACTGGGAAAGGAAAAATGTGTGAGACTGTGCTTCTTACTAGACCGAATCCATTCAGCATTACAGATGAAAGTATGAGTCAATAAATGCTACAAGTAGCTTTGAAAGTGGATGTAAATCTGGTACAGAGTATGAAAACTCACTCCATAACTGCTAATGCATTTAAGCAAATTTTCTAATATCAATATTAAAAGTTACGTTATTGGCTGGACATTGAATATAAGAGCACACAATGAAGAATTATATGCAACTGGATACTCATGTGAGTACCCTACTCACTCATTTTTTCTTTTCTTTTTTTTTTTTTTCCAAGGAAGTAGAAACCAGTTAGTGAAAGCACGATGTTGTGGTTTGAATCCTTAGATGAAATTTGTGAACACACTTCTGCTCTCTAAATTCTGTCATTCTGTTTGCTTGAGTAATAGTCTCCCATTATCTTTTGTCTACACTTCTCATTCACTCTTCTATCCTTAGTAGCACAGGACAAAACAGTTTTTATTTCTGAGTAGAGAAATGTCTGCAAACTACTTGATTTCTAATAAAATGGGTAGTATAATAGATAAATGTTTGATATTGTCCTTCTGAAGGATATGAAGATATGCGTATTAGGAATGACAGTGCATAAGAAGATTAGTGAGGTTAGCCTGAAATGCCTTGTGTGTATATTAGTCATGAAGAAAAATGTATTTTAAACTACTGGACTGCAAAAGCAAAATGTGCATATATTGTCTAGCCCGCCATTATGAAATATTTCCTACAGATGGACAAATTATTATGTATATGGTGGAGTTCATAAGGTACAGAAATACTTGAAGATAAATCAAGGGAAATAATGGGACTGTATGTGTTACAGAGAAATGAAACACATATTATAGTCTACTTTACAGTCATTATTATACTGAAATTTATGGGACCAGATTAGCTGGTATGTTTTTGGCAATTCTTTCTCCAGCTGGATAATTGATCATAACTCGAGTGCAATATTTTTGTGAAATCATATTAAAATGGTTTATGCTGACTGAGATGGCCTTGCTCAGGTTTGCCTATCTGTTAGGGAAAATTATATTTCTTTCTGTATGAAACTTATTCGGGATCATTTTTTCCTAGTTAGCTGGAGTTCAGCACAAATCTTGAAGTAATAAAGATGAAGAAAGATGTGACGTGCTAAGCACTTTGAGAAAGGGACTGGAAAAAGGTGCCCATAAAAATTCGTGAAAAAGAAATATTCCTCAGAAGTGTCCTAATAAATCTACTATTGTTTATGCACATAATACTATCAATTAACAAATTACTGATCAGATTTACAGTTAGAAGGTAGGCAGATGTTATTTTGTTCAGTCAGTAGGGTCAGTTTGCATGTCTGTATTCAAGACCTTTTTCAGGAGTTAATCAGAAGGAATTCAGGCCATAGTTGGTAGAAATTAAATTCCTCTCATCCATCACTGAAAAATTGTTTATCAAGATGCTGCAGATGAATTAGTGTAATCCTTATCACTTAATGTAGCCTGGCTTGATACCTTTACTGGAATTACTTCTCAGCATTAATCAGCTTAAGAAATGTTAGGGAAATGTCAGCTATTAATTTGCAATTTAAAAAAATATATATTTCCTAATAAAAAAAAAAAAAGAAAAAGAGACTTGCTGTCTACAAGTACTATTCTGTGATTTCTATCTATACAGCATATATCAAACATCACTAATTTGAATACCTTGCTAGAGATGCGTGCTCTCTGATTTCTTGTTAGGCTGCCTTTATTTTGGTGCAGCATCCTTCTTATATGGGGATAGGTATATACAGAGTTCAAACTATACCAGGTAACATCTTCTTTTGAAACACTGATATTTTCTTTGCAGAAAAGCAATCTATACAGAAAAGTAGTAATGTTAAATGTTAGGCTTTCACTGAACTTTAAGACAAACTACAAAGCACCAGAGTGTGACTTCCAGTCAGGTTTTAAACTGTGCCTCATATCATCTGTGAGGATACAGGTTTATGTGTCATAGTGCTTATGTATCTTCAAAAGGTTTTATTAATGTGCTTTGAAAAAGATTACTTCCTCATTCAGCAGTGTGCTAGGTAGGACAGAAAGAACAGCTATGAGAGTTTCATCATCGGGGTAAGAAAAGATTCTGGAAATTGAGATGTATAAAGGTTTCCTTTTTTAGCTCACAGCTAGAGCTGGGCGACCAGTTTGCATCCACATTGTCAGAATGAAATAACAGGAAACGTGCTAGCACTGATTTTCATTAGTTTGCCACAGATTACTTTATATGTATAATTCCATTGGAATCTGAAGCCCAATGGAACAACATGGAGTTGCGTCAGGAGAGATAGAGACTGGGTACTGGGAAAAGATTCTCCACCTAAAGAGTGGTCAGGCACCAGGACAGGCTCCCAGGGCAGTGGTCAGACAAAAGGTTTGAATTTTGGTGGTCCTTTGTGGAGACAGGAATTAACATGATGATCCAGGTGGGTCCCTTCCAGCTCAAGCTATTCCATGACTCTGTGATTCTATGGTTGGTGCTCTACTGTGCTTAGTGAATCAAAGCAGCCTGTGTGAATCCCTCTCTAATAGTCTAGACTTAGAGCAAGATTTTAAACTATGACTTAACACAACCCTCAGGAGAAGACTGTTAAAAATTTTAAGTGTGGCCTAAGCGATGTGAGAACTGGGATTTCATGGAAAATTTCTGTAAAGGATGATTACTAACACCTAGTAAGATGTATCCTAAAGGAAAATCGAAAAGAAAAGAAAAAAAGAAAAAACAAGATTGTTGCATTTTCTCCTGGCCACTGTGAGGAGGGCAGCTGGGGTTCCTTACCCTCTTCAATCTATAGGTCATTCAGGTAGTGGGAGCAGAAGATGAGAGTGAAAAATTGATTTGAACGGAGATGCAAAAAAGGAATTTGGGAAGATCTACTTTCTGACTTGTTTACTGGAAAAATTTATCTATCAGGATATTTTGACTGAACACTTTGAATTCCAACTTGGAGTCATGGAGGAGACAACAGATCTTTTTCTGATATGTATGAAACTCTCAAGCACAATAAGACCTTTCCTCATTCTTTTCTTCTTGTTATTTCCTGATTTAATGTAATTATCTCATTTTGGGACCAAATCTATTGTGACACTATTTGGAATTTAGATGGTGAATATTAATACTATTTTGCAGTTATTCTTTTCACTGCAGTATCTAAAATTTCTGTGAGTTTTGGTTTTCCCTAGAGCTCATATACATGCTGTAGGCTAAAAAAGAACTATGACAAGATATTTTGTTACTCTCTTGAAGGAATGAATATAATCAGATTATTAATACTGTCATTTTAATGTGGGTTTTTTGTTGTTGTTGTTGTTTTTGTGGACTTTTGCACTCTGATTCCCTTTGGTCAGATGCTGTGTTAGTATTCCTGGCCCTGACAATAGAAACCAATGCAATTGCAGTTGCAGTATTCATATCATACAGAGAATTAGATAATCAATATAAAAAACTCTAATAACTCAGAGTCTGCTGTTAGGACAAGAGATGAGGGAAGCAACACTTGGAAAAAATATATGCAGGAAGGAGAGAATGATTCTGGATACTGAAAAGAAAAAAAAATCTCTCTGAGCAGCCTGTTCCAATGCTCCATAACGTTCGAAGTTTCTCCTCATGTTTGTATGGAACTTCCTATGCACCAGTTTGTGCCTATTGCTCCTTTTTCTTTGCCTGGGCAAAAAAATGTTGAAATGGGTATGAATGCAGCCTTTGGGAAAGACTTTCCAAACTACTTCTTCCTCTTGGGATCTCAAAGTACATGGCTATCCAACTGTCTGGACTTGCTCAGTACACTCCAATTGGAACAATTTAATGGGGGCATCAGAGAAGACTGCGTTAGAATGCTTTCACGGGGACATCAAAGTAGTTATGAGGCACAGAGGATGTTACAATAATTAGAGGAAATTTAAGGCAATGAAGTCCAGGAAATTATACAAAATTCTCTATTTGTAGTTAATTATCGGAGTGCAGGCTCCACAGCTGCCTTACAGGAAATGAATTCTTGCTTGAAGAGCTTTACCCAGTTTATTCCAAGTAAGGACAAATGACCAACAGCAGCAAAGAGTTTAGAGCAATGTCCATGATGTAAGCCTTTATCTCATTGCCAGGGCTTTTGCAGTATCTGGGACTGAACAAGTTAAAAGCAGGGATATCTATTTTATTTTGAAATAACAAGTACTTTCATGAATTTAGTTCTGCTTGTGTATTCACAGAAAAAGAGATGTTGGTGAATGTTCACAGGCCCTGTGTTATAAATAACATCCATTACTATTTATAGTTAAAATTCTCATGAATGAGCAGTAGATTAAATGTGTAAAGTCATGTTTTTAAGGCACATTGATCCATGTTTAGCAATAACTTTCACAACTGACAAGAGAGTATAGATGTAATATCTGTTGAGATTGAGATCACAACTTTATAATAATAACCTTAATGGTGAATTTTGCTAACTGAATATGAATCTCCACTTACAAAGGCCCACAATATCCAGAAGGTAATGAATTCTTTTGGCACTGGACAGAGGTTCTCAAGGTTGCTTGAGGTTTTACTGAGATGACTTCAATATGGAGCACTGAAGGGGAGTCATTTTCATACAAATGTTTTGTGCCTGAAAGAGTAATCCCAGGCAAAACAGGCTAGAGAAACTACTACTGCCTGCTCAGACATTATCAATGACATAGGAACCTTCACACCCTCCTGCACTTGTCCTCTTCTAAAAATCTAAACCTGAAACAAATGCACTATCCCTCAGGGATCTCCTAGTAAGGGAGAACTATGTGTGCAGTCATACAGCTGTGCCAGCAGATCTCAGGCTGGGCACACCACAGAGAGCAAGCAGGGGAGCAGATTTCAGGAGCCCATCAGTCAGGAAATTCTGAAATGCAGAGCCATGGGAAAATTAGGGCTCTCAGTGTAAATGTACATCAACCCAGTGGAACTGAGCATAAACATAGCTTGGAAGGATAGCACAGCTGACTACAGCTCCAAACACAAGCCTTCCTAAGGATATGTGAACATCAGCTCTTTACAACTCTTATTGCTGTATTAGTTTAATAAAACTTCAAGTTAGACCTGCTCAGCCTGATTGTATCAGTAGTCACTGTGTTTTTAGTCAAGTGATTTTTAATTATCCTGCAGTATGTTTACTCAAAGATACAGAAACAGAAGAGCAGAAAAAAAAGAATCAAATATTTCAGCTCAACAATTTTTTTTTTTTTTTTTTTTTTTTAGAGACACATCTGCAGGGAATTCGGCTCATGGAATTTAGAAGGGGAAGTAATTGATAGAAGGACATCCAGAATCTTGTCATGTGTTTCCTGTTGCTTTGGCCAGCACCAGGTATGGGTTTTCTTGCGTTTCTTGTGAGAGACAGTTCTACAGGTTTGTAGAATTGCTGCCAGAAGATTTTTAGCCAAGATTCCTTTTAAAATTTCTTAATTTCAATATATTATCTCCATTCACCTATTTTTCACTGTGCTAAATATGCTCCCATGTAAATGTTGTTTGGCTTCTAACATTGCCCATAGTGTTTTCTTTGTGTATGGCTAAAGACCATTGACTATGTGCTATGTTGGGCTCCTTACTCTCCCTTAACTCCTTTAGCCTACCTACCTGCATAGAACAAAATGTACATAAACAGAACACAATATCAGTGCCGCAGTAGCCGCCTTTTACTGCAGATACAGAACAGAATCTAACGCTGAGCTGTGGCATGGTCCACTACATAGTCAGTTTGTTTCCCTCTCTTCCTCTAATTATGCATGTCATGTTTGCAGTCCATAGTGAAATACAAGTATATTATAAAAGCTAGATCAGTCTAAAATAATTTCCCTGTGTAATCACAGGTTTGAGAACACATTGCTATCAGAAACGTTTTAATACAGTAATATTTTTTTGTTTTTGTGCTGTTCTTCAGAAATGCTTTGCAATAATCATTTTCCATTCTGAATTATCCTGCTATGCACACATGTTAATTGACTGGTTCATTTTTTCTTTCACAAGAGAGGTTGGATTTTGCTTTGGGGGACTGATTGCTCTGTTTGCTGCAAAATACTTGTGGAATTTTTCTTTTAAATTTCATATCTAAGATACAAGATACATTTAGATGCATAATGTGAGTTAGTTATTATGATCAAATGAAAATAGAAATCGCGGAGACAAGGTTATGTCTGGTTTATGATGCATCTCTGTTTTAAACACTATTTCAAGGGATGTAAAGTTATTAATGACTCCTGAAATACTTTTAGCATGTTTGCTGCTTGTCTGTAGTTGTGAGGGGGGGGAGGTTCATACAGCAGAGTGGTGCAAAAGCTTTTCTTATTCTGAATTTCTGGCACCAGAGCACCTAGAATGTCTGAGAGAAAGGAAGAAAAATAAATGGGGCTTGAAAGTTAGGTTTAATAAAAATGTTTATGATGTGAATATTTTTGATAGCATGATAAGTGGCATCAAATTAACAAATGAAAATAAAATCCAAATTAATGAATCAAAATAACTGAAAGCAGTAAATTTTAATATCACAATACTATTGAGAGTGATTCTCAGTTTGTACTGTGTTTGATATATATTAAAATCCATTCACTTCAATCTAGTAGAGCTATGTCAGCAAAATGCAGTTGAAGATGCTTCTTGCTAATAGTAAGATAATAATGAAAGCTTTAAATAAACGTGTTTTACCATTTTTAAGGTGAAATTCCCTTGCAAAGTGATGGCACAGAGAAGAAAAGTGACAAATTCTTTAATTACAAAATAGACAGAGTTTGAGTGTAGATCTAATGAGACAAATGAGATTTAGTTAATATGCTCAGAGTAACAATTTCATTCTTCATTAACATGATTTTGTATCTTTTGCTGGCTTTAATGCCTCAGCTGAAAACAGCTTCAGTGCCTGTTGCAGGCTAGTATTTTATCTCAGTGTTCATTCTGCAGGAAGAATGACCCTCACAGTGCTTAATTGACCACAACATTTCTCCAGAATGACCTGGGGTAGTCTCAGAGGTCTCCCATGCAAGCAGAAGCAATAATCATTGCTCACAGATGAAATTGAGTGTATCATTACAGAGTGCAGTGATCCTACTCCTAATGGGCTAAGCGAAAAAGGAAGGAGGATTTTTAATTTGAAGTTTCACTGTATTTGTCAAAAACAAGGCAAAACAAAAATGTAAACTCTTCTGATGTTATTTTCAAGATGGATTTGTATTCTGGAAATCTTTTTGCTCTCACCACTTATTTGGGTTCATAGCCATGCTCTTGCTGCCACAGGTAACACCAAGGTCACACAAAACTACACCATGTAAATCCTAAATTCAGCCTCTATTTGATCCCCTGCCCTGTTAAGACCCCTCTGGCAGCATGTACTCTTCTAATCCTGCAATTACTGCAGCACACACATCTATTTATTGTATTCACCTCACTGCGTATGTTGTTAGCTAGTAGGTCTGAGACACATACAGTGACCTTCACAGACAAGTCGTGCCCCTGATTAGTACAATATTACATCTATTTTCGGTTCAATTTCTCTTCCCTAGCTCCCTCGCTGGAGCCTAACCTCAGCGGGATGCTTGATCTCTCTGCAGCAGGCCGCAACCAGGGACCCCACTGAAATTACAAGAAATCTTACCAAGAAATGAAACATTTTACATGCCAGCTGCACCTTGGCTCTGAAAATGCATCACCCCCTATGAGCACAGTGCAGTGAGATTGGAGATCGGGTAATATGAGTTAGATTTCAGCAAGATAACTTGTGGGGCCATTATTCCCCTTCAAACCAGCCCTCCTGACGATTATCTGCTCCCACTGCCCTCCACTCCCATTTAGCTTGATTCCTTTTGAATACCTAGGTGTCTTGGACACTTTCCATGAATTACTCCTTAGCAAACTGAAGAGATAATTTTGGCTTAGTAGCATATCGTTTTTTGATGGAAATAGAACCTTGCCCATTTTTCTGTACTTCACTCTCTGTTACTAGCACTGAACATAATAGGCAGAAATAGTTTGGTTTGAACCATCTTGTATCTTTTGAAATAAACAGAAGAAGGGGCTCAAATGCCTTTTTTCTTCCATTTCCTTTCTCTTCCCTGAGCAAGAAGAACATTCATTTCACAACAAATCTCTTGAATTAGTGTTCAAGATCGAAGTTACTAGATGCATTTTCTTGCATGAGTCTCTCAAGCCATTTTCTCACTTTGGATACATAAGTCTTTAAGATGACAATGAGCATTTGTTTTTTCTCTCTGTTTTGACTTTTTTTTTTCTTTAACTATAAAAGCTACTGCAATACCTCTCTCAATAGAAAAGTATGTGTACAGTCCATGTGTTTCTGACTTCTTGAAAGGGAACAGAGGTCTTGAAGTAGTTTGGTACTCCTAGCAATATCAGAGTACACAGAAAAGTGGAAAAGAGCAACCCTAAATACTTCTATATTTTGCTATTTTTAAATGAAAATTTATGTACATTATGTAAATTTCTCATCATGGCAAGTATCTTATTCATGCAACAGATAATATTTTTTTTGTTCATAATTTGAGCCCCTCTTTCACACTCCTGCTGTAACAGTTTGTCTTAATTTTTTTTCCAAGGTAATTTCTGCTAATTTTTCTTGGTCACTGAGCAGCAGTTTGATATCTTAGTTGCAAGATGTTGCACTCTTTCCAACAGGGATAACATAGCAGCCATCATATTCTTTTGCTCTTATCGGTTCCATTTTCTTTTTCATCTTACCTCCTAAGTCTTCATTTTTAGAGCTAATAAATTTATCAGCAGAAAATCATTTTACAATAATTTTCTAAGTTTCTATTACAGAATGCACTTCTGCCCAGAAATTGTCCTATTAAAAATTCTTTTTGTATTAATACAAAATTATGATGGACTTCTTTAAAATCTTGAAAAAAAAGTTGGTGTTTTTGCTGAATATTTGTGTATTTAACTTATTTGTATGTATTTTATTTTACTGGATCCATGACTGAATATATTTGTATTTACCTTGAATGTTCCTTAACTGTGCAAATACACTAAAATCCACTCATGTCATGATTAACTATCAGACTCACAGCATCACTTCTTAGTCTTTAACAGCCCTATGTTCACTGAAGTTTAAGTTCAGGCTTTCCTTGAATTTGTACTAATCTCTGTGTAAAACGGAATTGCAGCTGACTTGTGAGTATTACTCTTGGTTCAAAATCTTTTTATTTCCCTTTTTTTTCCCCCAAACATTGTTGCTTCATGTACAAAAGGAAGATTAAGAATGTAACAGCAATTTCTATTAGAAAGGAGTACAAATCATGATTACTGCATCTTATCTTATTACCAAGTTAAAACGTGGAATAGTAATTCTCTGGCAAGAATTATTTAATTATTTTGTCTCAAATGCCCCTCCAAGTCTATTCTTGCTACTGCCTCAATTGAGAAGTCTGGCATCAAGAAAAGAAAGGAGCCAAATCAGTCATTTAAAGAAGTAGGCCAGCTGCTCATAAAAGATGCCATTAATTTACCAGAATCCAAATACACACAGAAGTGCTATATGCCTTCTCAAGTTTACTGTTCAAGCTTATTTGATGGTCCATGCCATATTTCAACTTTTGTCTGTATGACCCAGGTTGTTCCTGAGTGCATACTGTGTCCTTGCATTTTTTTGCTTGTTTTAGTGCAGTTCTCCTTCATGATGAATCATCCATGGAAATTTCTTCTATATTTTTAAAAATACAATACCCTGGTGTAATTATCAGCATTTTTATTTCCTTCAAGACTCCATATTTGTAATTGCATTGAAATTTAGGGCCCAAGGAAACAGCATGATCCTGCATCAGGGAAGTGTCACACTGAGGGTTAGGAAAAGGTTGTTTACCAGAGGATGGTGCACATGGAACAGGCTCCCCAGGGCAGTGGTCATGGCCCCAGGCTGCCAGAGTTCAAGGAGCATCTGGATATTGCTCTCAGACATAGCGTTTGAATTTTGGGTGGTCCTGTGTGAAGACAGGGATTGGACTCAGTGATCCTTGTGAGTCTCTTCTAACTTGGGATATTCTATGATAGACATGTCAAGTAAAAAGTGACTGAAGTGGAAGATGATTTATTTATTTTTTACTCTATGTAAAATAGATTGCTTGTTAAAAAAAAAAAAAAGTGGATCTATGATAAATGGATTAAAAAAAAAAAACAATCTTTTTAAACAAGATAAAAATATTGACACTAGCTCATAGCCAATGAAGAACTTTGTATATAAGATCTTAGAAGATGATTAAAGATAATTGAGTGCTACATGCTCAGCAAGAAAAAGTACAGTTATATTGCATAGGACGGCTATGTAATCAGAAAAAAATATACATAGGATAATTCATATCCTATGAATTATGCCATGAGCTAATACCTATCTAAAAGCAGTTAGAAATGTCCTCCAAGAACAGATTTTTCCATAACTGTTTAAAACTAGTCTTTTGTCATCTTCCTCTTTAAGCATCTGGTACTAGTCACTGTCATAAAAGGGATATTGCAACTGGCAGCCTGTTAGTCTGAGTAAGGTAAGGTAATTGTTATGATGCTGATGCTTTGTTCAAACAGCTAGACAGAATGTTTCTCAACCACAGTGTGCCTTTCTGTAGAAATGGTTATTGTCATGGCAACAGAAGTAGGAGAACAATTTTTCCTGTCTGAGCAGCTGTGTGACAGCTAGTACCCTTTCTTTGCTGTTGTTTTTTTTTATTCAGTGTAGGCACTCAATTCCTTAAAAAGAGAGTTGAGTTTAATATATGACCTTCTAGAGGCTGAGGGAAAGTGTTCTTTGAGAGAAGTTTCACAGACACAGAGAGGAAGGCTTTTTAGGAAGTTACAGGTACGATAATGTGATGTTTGGCACACTTCAGGAAGTTCTAGAGCTGACTGAGACAATAGTTCATCTGCAGGACACAGTGGACAAGGAGAAACTGGATAATAATCCCTTTTTTTTTTTTTAATATTCTGTTTTCATTTTTCTGTATTTAAAAAGTTGATTAATCTACCTTATAGTCTACTAAAACAGTTTGGTTGGTTGGTTGGTTGATTTAGGGAATACATGGGTAGCTCTGGATTCACCGCACAGCTGTGGCTGACTTGAGGTCACATCCACTCCTTCCTCTTCCCCTCTTAGCTGCCAGATCTCAAGCCTGTAACTCTCTCAGAATTGAAATCTGTGATTAGTTTTGTCTTGAACCATAGCTGATACTGCAGTTGCGTCAGTAGCAGCTGTTGCTATTTCAGTAGGTCCAACAGGTTAGATCCTGCAGATATCTCCATTCATGGACACACAACAGAAGTGAATTGAAGGGATGCCTAAGTAGTTCCTTCAAAATGCACTGTAGTTTATCCATTCCTAAAAGGCACTACACGCTCAAACTAACGGATAAGCACAGTAAATGGCCTACATTCAGGCTGTTGTTTACATCACTGGAAATTCCTCTCAGGCAAGCTCTCTCCTGATTTGTCACAATGAAGCGACTTGAGTTCTTTAAAGCTTTTATGTCTGTAACTTGGGTGTCAGTTCCTCTCCAGTGTTTCTTCTTTGCTTAAGTTCTGACAGCCCACAGCCCTCCTTTGGCACATACCTAATGCTTTGAGAAAGGAAAGCCACCAAGCCCAGATGAAAGCAAATGAAAGGTACCTTCTCCTTTCAATTCCTAGCCCAGGTACCACTGTCATAATTCCTTTGATGGCTGGTGCAGGAGGTTTTATTCGACTGCTTGATCTTGTCTGCTAATACTGAACCCAGAAAGAAAAGTAAATCTCCTGTTTCCTTTAACAATGCTGTGCATTCAGAAGGGATTGCACTTAAAAACCATAAAGGTTATATAGACATTTTGTCACAAATAAGAACACTTTTCTCATGCATTCAGTTATGAAGCTTGTTATTTTCCATGCTGTAATGAAATCTTGATCCTACTGAAATAAATGAGACCTTTGCTGTTATCTTGCACAGAGCTAGGATTTCAAATTGGAAAATTAAAATTGCATGAGAATGTTTTAAGACATTAATGATTCAGTTAAAAATAAAACAACACAAAACAAACTAAAAAGACAATGAATGGTATTACCAGATTACTATCAGCAAATTCAAAACTGTAGAACTGTTAATTCAATAAATAAAGAATATTCTTTTAAAAGAGATAAAAATCAGGGATTATAGCAGCTAGATATTTCTCAGCAGCTTAATTAAACAATGATGAAGATAGGCTTTTTTCAGCACTGTTACTTGTGCTGCGCATATTTGAAATACCAAAAATAGCTATTGACTTCCAAATAGATTAATATTTTTCATTATTTTTAACAAAGTAATTAACCTAAAACAGCCTCTAAAATCAACTTACTAATTATTAGTTGGTAATATAATTGTTTAGTGAAATATACTTACCAAAACAGAAACTAGGATTAGATGCAGTGTTTTGACTGTGAGATATTCAGTGGGCTGAGGAAGAGAGCAAAAGGCTATATGTTTTATTTTCTTTTACTGCCTGGGGAAACTCAGGCAGTCAAACGTCTTTAGTCTTTTATTTCTTGTGTTAATTTTAGTTAATTTGCTTTTAACTTTCATATTGTGTGTTCATTTAAGCGTATCCTGCTTATTCCACTCAATCTGAAAATTAACTTGGATCCAGTGATTACAAACTACTTCACTGATGTACAGCCCTCATGCACATCTGTTTGCAGAGTGGATCCACTTCTCCAATACATCTTGGTTTGGGACTGCTGAAATATCATTACTCATATGGACTGTCAATTCTTTTAAATTTATCCTAAGTAAGTCCCTCCTTCTACTTCTCTGGGGACAATTTTTTGAAGGCTTTAAGTGTTACCCCAATCCTTAACAAACACAAATCTTTTTGTAAGGTATAACTAGGAAGGCTTAATTGAAAAGAATTTTGTATAGTTTCTTTATCTGTGTGAAAGTGAGGGGGAAAAAAGGCCAAAGAAAATTTAATCTCCTGGGCGCCAATAAACTATGTAGCATCCAAGTAGCTTAAATGAAACACCTTTTTCATTGCCAAATCAGAAGACTGATCAATTCACTCAATTCCTTTTTCTATATGAGGCAAGAACTATTGAGGTTCTACCATACAGGGGAATTTTGTCCAAAAAGAAACTACAGCATGAAATACCAACTTACACGAGAGCACAGCTCTCTTGCAGTCCATCTCCATAAATAGACTTGAATAAAAAAGCAAATATGGAACAAAGGCAAAGAAAAAAGCACATTGTGGCTACCAGGGTCACTGACTTCTTTCTACCCAATGTCCCAAAATACAAAGCATATAATGTCTTGCTGCCACTATTCAATACAAATGATGCTACTGCTGTTGAATGTTTCATTGCCTGAGTTCTCCTCTCACTGCACTAGTCAAACTCTGGAGAACATTCTTCATACTTTCTTTCTATCGTGGCTTTTCACACTTTTTTTTTCTTCCCACATAAATGTCTTTTTTTTTTTTTTTTTTTTTAATTAAGCCTTAGCTTGATTCACAAAGCTGAGACTCATATAACTCATGTCCTGAGAACTGTGAATGAAAACATTACACAAAAATAGTTAAGGAGATGTATGCATTTTGGAAAATAAAGGTTTTCTGTTCTGTGACCAGAGATATATTTCCCTTGAGCTAGGTGACTTCACTTGATTAGAATAGTGCTCAAGACTTGCTCCTTTACTTGCTTTTCTTGTCTTCAACTAGGAAAGTGAGTTTAAGCTCATGAAGACAGTAAATTATGTATGTATATCATTAAGATACTGATATAAATAAGAGGTAAATCTCATGAAGTCATCACATTTAGGCTTGCTTAAAAATGGTGCGAGTTAACAAGCACATTTACTTGGAAGTGGTCTCAGTGCACTGAAAATGTATGAATAATGTCTAATAAAATAATTTGAGAAAGAGTTAACAAACTAGCTGGTTTTCATGGAATATTTTGTACCTGAATGGGACATGCTGTTATTTCATAAAGCCAATAGCCCTTTAAATGGTCCAGGTTCAGAGACCATTCAGAAAAATTCCAAGCAGAGGGGTGCTGGTAGAAATATTAATTATTCTGATATATTTATATAATTTTTATAATTTAGACATAATTTAAGTAGGGTATACTGTGCAGTTTTCAGAGGTTCATTGGTTGTATGAGGACAATGAGCACTTGGATTTTTTCTGTAACAGAGATGTCCTTCAGGGCTCTGATGACATTTCTGGGCATTGTGGTTTTCCCAAAGGAACCATATCTGTGGTAGGACATACTGATTCACTCACAATGACTCCTCTGTAATATATCTCTCTATCAGAGTACTTGAAAAACACAAGGTAGAATGAGCTACAGCTCTCATTCAGCAAGCAATTTATAGGAAAAGAACCTCTAGCATTCAGGAAATTGTACTATCTTTTCATACTACAAAGGTAGACATGAGAGTAATATCCCAATTTCTTACTATAAACTCATGAATTACTGTTTTTCTTGAAAGTTTAAGATATCACTGTATGTGATAGTAAGACTTTTGCAAACCTGCAGCTTTATTTTTCCCATTTAATGCCTAAGGATTTTAAAGATTTTATGTTTCAAATTGCCTTTTTGTTTTAGTTAAGGTTATTTTAATGTATGATGGCAAAACAGACATATCACTTAAATAATGATCACTACACGGTCATTTAGATTAGGCAGAAATTTAAGAAGGAAATAAACTCAACAATCCAACAAGTTGTCTTCACCATTGAAAAATTCTTTAGAGACTTTGTTTGGGGTTCAAAGTGCCTTTAACTTACAGACAGTCTTCCCTGACTCAAAGAATGTAATCCTTTCCAGGTGAGAAGTATAGCTACTAACTCAGATAGCAAGAAGATAGGAAGTAAACTACAGGCATAGGAACAACAGATTTTTCTGGTGGTGTTTAATTCTACTGGATGTTGTAGCTAGTAGCCACTGCTATTATTACATTAAGGAACCTGCTTCCCTATGGACGTAGAGTCACCCAATTTCATTCTTGATACAGCCAGTTTCAGTGGGAGCAGAACTGGGTCATCCTCCAGTGGGACATGCTCCATGTTCTCTTCTAAGCTGAACATTGATATAGACTTCAGAAAGCAAATATAATGATCAAGAAAGCTGTTTATGTCAGTATAGGCTCAGAACACAAGATCAGAGTGAGAAGAATGAATGAAAAACTGCATTCAGGTAGCATATTTAATGTATTCTCAGGATTCTTTTTTGTCTATTGCTACCTTATTTACACACAGTACGTGTCATTTTTGTATCTTTACAGCATCTCTATAGATTTTTCCATGTAGTTTTTTTGTGGGTATGACAAACTAGATAGGACTATCTAGTTTAATGGTGTCAGGTTTTATATAACAAATGTTGAACTTGTCTTAAATTGTTTTAGGATGCGTTATGATATACCCCATTTACCAACATGTCATGCAATTTCAGCTAATCAAATCTAATTTCTGATATAGTAAGGACTTATTGCCTTTTTTGCGACAAAGCCTCTAAGACTCATTAATATTTGTAATGATTTAAAAACATTGTTATTGAAAATAGAGAACATGTGGTTGTCACTGCTATAGATCCATCACAACGAATGCAATCACAATCAGCTAC
Organism: Gallus gallus; assembly: GCF_016699485.2. Taxonomy (NCBI): domain Eukaryota; kingdom Metazoa; phylum Chordata; class Aves; order Galliformes; family Phasianidae; genus Gallus; species Gallus gallus. Next base: position 19,295,898 of record NC_052536.1, on the reverse strand, counting down.
ATTTTCCTGAAATGGAGTAGTAATATCATAAAAGATACAAAGCAGATTTTATCTTTCTTCAGGAGATTTACAAGGCAAAAATGACCTCGTGAAAGCATTGCCTTTTATGCCTGTCATGAATTGCATGAAAAAAAAAAACCAGTGTAAAAAGAACTAATTTAGATTCTTAAACTGAAGTCAATATAATTTTGACATGAGGAGAGGAGGAAAACCCAAGGTAGCTATAAATCTTTTTTGTTATTCTTCAGTCTCCAGTGTAATTTAGAAAAGCCTTGGGGCTCTTTAAGTTATGCCCCACTGTTTATAGTCCTAAGGGGTAAATCCTACATCTGGAAAATACCTCCTCTCTCCAGAATCATACCAGGAGAAGCAACTTGTAGCTCCATGATGACTCACTTTGGGAGAAAAAAATATACTCTACATTATATGTGTGTGTGATTTATAGCACCCTGTTGCATGTTCATTAGGCAGCTAGTTTCATCTGACCTGGCTTCTCTGCTTCTACTGTGGTTATTCATGGTACATGCCTTTATTTTCCAATTACACATTCGTCATCCTATCCAGAGAGGACGGAAACAGTACATAATAATGGTCAGGTAAGGATACAATCTATAGTCATAGGAAAAAAGAAATATGTATGTATGGAGTTATAATCAGAAGTACTGCTGTTTGGATATGACCAGTATTCTGGGTCAGGGTCAACAGTGCTTCTGTCAATGGCAGATGAGTATTTCTGTGAACAGTGGTTCCAAAATTATTCTTATGATTTGCAAGATAGTTAAGGTACATACTGTTACAAGTTCTCTCATGATTCTCATTTTTTTTACAATGGGAATTTTTTTTTTTTTTTTTTTTTTTTTTTTTGGATGGAGAATATTATACAACAAAACAGAACAAAATAGTTTGTATAATTTCAGAAGGGACTAATTCTGTTTAATGTAATTTCATTTTAATTTCATTTCACTTCATTTTTCTAAGCTTAAAATGTCACCTTGTGGTATCCATATGGAGAACGAAAATGAATTGTGTTGTAATTTTCAGGGAACCTCTTAGAGAAACTGCATTTAACTCAAGAGCTGTGAGCTGAGAATCTCTGGGCCATCATAAAACTCTGTGCACCATGCTTATAGGCAGTTTGGAAATCAAACAGAAATGGTATCAGCATCACTGCCAAGAAAATAGTACGAGGTAGGGAGCTTCTGCTGCTAAAAGCTTCGGACAGTTCCTTAGACAACACTGGACAAAATATTTTTTTCTTTCAAAGCTTGGTATCAATTCCTGTTTAGGCAGTTTCATTGTTGAAAGATTTAAAGGTGACCACGGCTGTGCTGTGGGTGCTAACGCAGGCAGATAGTTTAGAGAAAAAAGATACAGTGCTGTCAGTGCCACCAGATGTAGATGTAGATGTACTACCCTGTGTCCATGCCAGTTTGTCACAGTAGGAGGTCACTGATTTCTCCAGGGTCATTTAGCAATATTAACTTCTTAAATGAACTGAGCAAACTGTATCTGTGTTTATATCTGTAGGTATATAGATAGGTTAGATACCCAGAATACCTGAAGTCCTACTCACTGCTCCCTCAGAAATTGATTTCTATTTTTCTTCCTTTACAAATATGTCATATATCTCATATTATAGATGCTGTCAAAATACCTAGGTAAAGGTCACACAACCTTTTGGATTTCAAATTCTTTAGACATTTCCTGTTGTAAACACTTTTTTTTTTTCCCACTGGAAATCTCATTAGTGGAAATGTTAAAGATTTAATAAGTGTTTAATTTGTGGTTGCAGGGCCATGATCACACAGCAATCATGGAGACATGGTGGGACAGCATGCATGAGTGGAATGCTGCCATGGATGGCTATGTACTTTTTAGGAAAGACAAACTAGAAAGGTTAGGCAGTGGAATTGCTTTTTAGCAGATGTGGCATAGACAAGCAGACAGTGAGGTAGATTGAAAACTGGCTGACTGGCAGAACTCAGAGGGTTTCAATTAGTGATGCAGAGTCCAGTTGGAGGCCTGTAGCTAGTGCTATTCCCCAGGGGTATGTACTGGGTCCAGTCTTGTTTAACATCTTCATCAGTGACCTGGATGAAGGGTTAGAGTGCACCCTCAGCAAGTTTGCTGATTATACAAGAGCTAAGAGGAGCAGCTGACGCACCGGCACACTATACTGCCATTCAGCATGACCTGGGCAGGCTGGAAAGTTGGGTGGAGGGGAACTTTATGAGATTCAACAAGGGCAAGTACTGAGTCCTACACCTGGGGAGGAATGACTACATACATCAATACAGGTTAGGGGCTGTCCTACTGAGAGCCCGAAAGGAGCTCTGCATAGAAGGGCATGGGTGTCCTGGTGAACAAAAGGTTGACCATGAGACAGCAGTGTGCCCTTGGCCAAGAAAGCCAATGGTATCCTGGAGTGCATTAAAAAGAGCATAGTCAACAGGCTGCAGGAGGTTATCCACATCTGGAGTACTATGTCCAGTTCTGGGATTCTCTGATCAAGAAAGACAGGGAAAAACAAGAGAAAGTCCAGAGAAGGACCACAAAGATGATTAGGGGCCTGGAGCATATCCCTTACAAGGAAGGGCTGAGAGAGTTTCAAAGGGCAGTTTCTGTTTAGCCTGGAGAAAAGAAGATTGAGAAGGAATCTTGTCAATACTTAGAAATATCTAATGAGTGAGTGTCAAGTGGATGGGGTCAAGCTCTCTTCAACTGTGCCCACTGATAGAAGAAAAAGCAGTGGGCACGAACTGAAACATAGGAATTTCCACCTGAACATGTGAAAGAATTTCTTTATGTTGAAGGTTACAGAGCACTGGAAAACGCTGCCCGGAGAGGTTGCGGACTCTCCTTGACTGGATATAAAGTCAAAACCAACCTGGGCATTTTCTTGGGTAACTTATTCTATGAAACATTCTTTAGCAGGGGAGTTGGACCAGATAGTCTCAAGAGATCCAACCCCTACAATTCTGAGATTCTGTGATGTTATTTTATTATTATTATCATTTTTAGTAGCAATCTTTTTTTTTTTTTTGGGGGTAGCACCCTTAAGACAAGTTTTGTCTTGTTCTTGGAGTCAGAAACAGCACATATATCTTGGGACACTTACAGGGCACTCTCCAGTAAATCAAAGGCAGCACTTTCAAGTGAAAGCTGCAATTTAATATATAATTCAAGCCCACATTGACTAGAAATTTCCATTGTTACATTTCTGTTACTATTGTATAAGGACATGTAATGTTCTAAATCTTACTTACATTGACTATGTTTTCACCTAATGAAAATACTCATCTGGCTCACATCAGCGTGCCTGTTAACCTCCCAGCAAACTCATGAAAGAAGGTAAAGGCTGCAGTAATTTCTTCAGGAAAGAGTTACACTTGAGGCATGTTAGTCTTGAAATGCTGACACTACCACTTCTTTTGTGAATAAAAGACTTCTATCTCTGTGATCATCTCCATGGAGCCTTTCAAAAGTCATAAATACACTAAGAATCAAAATATATATATATTAAATTAGGAATCTCTATCTCAGATCTGTATAGTCAAACTGTTGAATTTTGCAGTCCTAATGTGTATCTCTGCAGTCTTCCCTAAACTGTTTCTTCTGAACCATGCCAGGATTTGATGTACTTTGTTTTCAATTACCCTGTGCTGACTGCCACCACTTGCATTTTTCAAACAGCAAGAACTTTATTACTACCACTGATATTAGGCTCCATGGGGTAGTTAAAGAAGAAGCCATGCTACAGGATTGTCAAATTAAGCCTTCCAGGCAGAGTAAGGTTTTGGATCTGGTGTACGACAAAATCTTTTAAAGAGCAGATGTTCTGAGTGAAGGTGGTACCATACAGCCGTAGGATGGTAAAGTACATACAATCACACAGGTTAATATCCTAACCCCCTATGGTGATCCAAGAAGCGTCACTTTCCAGTGATGAACTATGGCAGTACTATTATTTACAGGCTAGACTGTTATAGCAAAGGCATAGGGGACTGCAGCTGCTGTGCAGGAGGGAAGGACAGCTACTGGAGCTGAAGAAGTGCATTATAAAGGCCAATGCAAGCAGAGGAATCTGGGCACAAGTACCTATGTGTGCATATGTCATGAAGAAGACGTCCCTTTAGTGTATGAAAAGGATAGCAGTGCTTTGCCATGGCTTAGAAGAGAATGATTTTCCTTTAGCAGCAACAGGGCTTGCTGTACCAATACTCATGGAGCGACTGCCCCCATACAATATTATAGAAAACTAACACCAACCCATCTAATTCATTACTGTGGAAGACAGGAACTAGGAAAGGGACATCCTGGGGCACACACCTAGACTCTGGCTCACCTCTGCCATTGTCACCAATGTGTACCGGTGTTTGGTTTCTTCCAAGAAACCAATAGCTGGTTTAAAACCAGCCCATGTTTTACTATAGGAACTAAAGAAATATAGCAAAGGCTGAGGTAATGACCAAGAGCTTGGATCCAGAAGATGCAAGTACCTCTACCACATGCAAAGACAGGTTTCTTAATTGGAAACTATGGAGCCAAAAGGATATAACCTGAAACCTCTGCATGGCACAAAGTTTCTTCCAAGTTCTTGCGGGATGTTTCACACCATCAGTAGCTGATTATTTTTTCGGTGGCTGTGGGACTCAGCCCACACTGGCTAGGTAAGCCCATGGCGGTTTGGGCTCTATCCTTTAAACGACTATGAATGCTTGGTAAGAAACTGTTTCCTCAAAATTGTAAGAATTTAAAATGGTTCTGGAAAGAAATCCCTGTTCCCTTCCATTATAGTTCATTTAATTGTTCCAGGTGTAATAGTTTCTGATTCCTGCTGGTAATTGGCTTGTGCTTGAAAGCTCAACAGCCCTTGTGAACTGAATTCCACCTTGTATAATTGCAGCAGCTGTTTTTTTCTGATATAGGGTAACTTCTCTTTACATTCTAAAGGCTTCACTGTAATTTTCAGGCAGCCTTGTATCACAGTATGTGCTCATACAACAATAATGAATGTCATTCTTGCTGTTTCTTTATTGCTAAATTTATAGACAGTGAGCTTCACAAAGTAATTTGCAAACTATTTACTATGGCTAAGCCACCAGAAAATCTTCAGAGGGACTTCAGAAGGAAGAGGCAGCACTGCAAGCAGGAAGGCCTTGAAGTGTGCAAGTAGTGATGAGGCTTTCAGGCTCAGCTGCCCTTGAGAACATGTTCTGTAGGTTAGAAATAAAAGCAGAGGAAGCCACTTTTAAATTTAGTAAATACAAAAGCATATTTTGATTGAACAAACTAAAAGAAAATTGTGACTAACTAAGTCATTTAACTTGTAAGTCAAGGTAAGACAGACTGTAGAATCTGAAAATAGCGAAATAAGAATCACAAAAAATCAATATAATACTGCACAAAGATTCAGTGCAGTAAGTGCAAAAACAGAAGTATTACAGTGCTTAAATCTGAAAGCCTCAGCTTAGCAGTGACCTTTGGAATATACAGCACAGGCTTGAAGAGGACACATTTCAGATGCTAGTTAAATCTAGAAAGGCACTAGAAGGTCACAGTGCGTATGCATGCATTGGGAAGAGGACTGGAATTTTAAAAAGCTCCAGAAACCAGTGTTATTAGTTACATAACTGAAGAACGGCTGTTAGGCTAACGTGACTGGTTTAGGCAGCAAGAGGTAAATATGTATGTAATCACCATGCCTAAGCGATACATCATTTACTTGAACATAGATGAAGTGCCCTCAACTGTTAGAGCATCTTATGTAGTTTACCTCTGCACCTCAGGCTTTCACCTCCTGAACTTAAGCTGGTGTAAATCAGCATGGACTAATTAAATTGAGTTTAGCCACACTGACTTTAACACCTGCTGGGGATTTTTGTCCTCTACTTTGCACTGTAAGACTGACTGAGGGGTTTTATTACTTTTTGTATCCACGTTCCCTCTGTTTTGTTTCTCTAGGGTTGACATTAAAGTTATTTTACCACTGTGCTGTACTTTCTTGTGAATTAGTATGCCTGAGATCAAAGCTGAAGTGCACAACTGATTTAAAAAGAAAATCAGTAGACTGTTAGTCTTGAGGAACAAACAGTTTTTTGAATTGAAGAATATTGTGCACTAACTTAAATGAAGAACTTAAATCAAGTTTAAAATTTTGGATATAAGATTTTATACAAAAGGATTGTTTTTGTTAGTCTTTCTAAAATAGAATTATGTGTGGCTTGCACTGCTCTGAGAAAGTGACTGGATACTCAGATATAACCCAATTCTCTTAAATTGGATTATAATTGCTCTGCTTGATCAAAAAATATTTTAAATAGTTCAACAGTGGAAATTCTCCGGTTTTGGTATTGTCCATATTCAGATTATTAAAACGTAAAAATAATTTCCCAAGTCCCATACTTCTGGTTTCTACAGCTTAAAGTGAGGGTTTTTTGATACCAAGCAGCCTCACCAAGCAAGGTAAGTACTTATTAGAGTTACTTGCATATTGCAAGTAACTTTGCTTTTTTGCTTTTCAAAATGGCTGAAGGTAAAACCTCTATCTAGCTCTACCAACCCAGGCCATTCCATGATTCTATGAATTCACTTACCAGTGAATTGAATAGATAACTTTAAATTTCATGTAAATAATTTGCAATTAATAAATAAAAGCTGGTCTTGTTTGTTAACAGTGGCCATCAGTGAGTCCTCACCTTCTTTTTCCACAAACTCACTTATTTTCTGGTCAGCTGTTTCCTAGAAGCAGAGCACCTAACTTAAAAATAAGCCGTTTGTCATTGTAGGTTATTTCTGCAGACCTTTTTGTACTGTCTTGAGTTTTGTCCCTGGGACTGTGGCTTTTGTGGTAAGATACCTCGACTTTATAGGCATTCAGAGTTGTGCAAGACTTGAAACAAATCATACTGTGGATTGTATGGTACTGATAGATGGTTTTCTCTGTCCAAAAAGAAAATGTAGCCTGCCAACTTTATTCATGCTGAATAATGTTTAACTCCTCAAGCCATTTTCTATTCCTGTTGAAATAAATGGAACCATCAGAGTAAGATCTCTTCACTTAAAAACTAGCAAAAACTCTTTCAGTAAATTTCACTAACATCACTACATTTTGATGTGGAAACCAATGAAAGCACAGCACCGAAAACTCTTTCAACTTCTAAATATATTTCTATTTCAGTCAGAAGTAGTCTTTCAAAGACATGTGCAACTAATTAAAGTGGTTATGTGATGAAAGTGATTATTCCTTTCTACATTTTCATTCACAAGCCTTCTCTGAAGTTCAGGCATGAGCTGAACTAATACCCAAACTATTTTTCTATCTGCATTTGTTTCAATAGTTATGTGAATTCATGCATATTTTTGGATGTTTTGCACGACTACTTTAGGCAAGCATTCATCCACTGAGATTTATTGGCACTTACTCACAAAAGCAGGCATCAATAAATATGCATTTAAGATGTTTTTTTTTTTTTTTAACTATAATTTTAATAAGCTATGGTTTTATCACTTAGCCCTCCAGGAATATCAGGGACTGAGTGAACATTTAAGGATTCTTGTCACCACTGAACCAAAAGTTTGGTCCATTCATTACCTGACAACTGCTTTGACAGGCTACAACACTAACTCTGTATGGGAGAGGAAGATGGTTGGAAGAAAGGCAAATCCACAAAGCAGAAAATCTACAAGTAAATGAAAGACAGCTTCTGCTTAGACAAAATCTACTCAGTCCATGCATTTCAACATATTTAATGACTCTTAGATTGTCGATTTTACTTAACTTCTCAATTTTGGTAAAAATGGTGACAATGAAAATTGAATCTAGGAATTACTGGGGCAATATGAATGCCAGCCTAATTGTTAAATTTATGGCTTTTTTCTGTCAATCATACCGGGCGTCGTCCAGCTCTGTATGAAGTCTCTGAAAAGTTAATGTTGACTTCAGGGAATGCTGGATCTGGATGTAATAGAGATGCTAGATGATGAAATATGTGTAGAAAATGTAATCATCTCCTAAAAACAAAAGGTATCCTTTCTCAAAAGTGATAAAATGTCATTTAATTTCTGTTGGCATTCCTGCTCACATCTGCACCTGCAGAGACAATTTTTTCAGAGCTGAACGATATTTAGAATGAAGACAAAAGTAGAATGTCGGCAGGTAAAGTAATTTGACTCCCATATTGACTAGAGCAATTTGGGGAGCCACTGCTGTGAATTAGATGAATGACAGCTGGAAAAAAAATCAGAGCAGCAGCAATAAAAATTCTGTCGATAAAAGAAATGTATCTAAAACATATAAAATATTAAAATGTTTGATTACCTTTCCACAGTTACCTAGCATAGCAATCACTCTTTTGTAAGAGTTTTCCTTAAAAAGAGCCATATAACATTTCCTAGGGAACATATGATTACTCTTTTTCTTTACTGATACTGCCTACTTAAATATCTACGTTTGCCAGATGTACAAAAGTGGAACTCCAATCAGATCTAACTGGCTGGCTATTAATCAAGTTGTGGTGGAAGGATGGGATATTTAAATAAATATATATAAAAAACAGGGCAGCTAAACTAAATTAAATCAAAAGGCAAAGGAAATATCCTTCAAAGGAAGCATTTGCCCTAAAGGAGATCTGACAAATAAGAATAACTGCCTTTCACCTTCAGGTTTCTATGTGTGGTAAAAAAAAAAAAAAAAAAACACAGAGCAGTTGTATACTTTGTTCTTAGTTCCTACTTTTCCTTAGTACAGCCCAGAATGTGGGTTAGAGAGGGGTTAGAAGAGGGTATGACAGATGTGCTTGGTAAGGATTTAAATGTTAGCCTGTTTTCTCTAAAAGCTGTAGTCTAAACCTGACGAAGTCAGTATGGAGCTGCAACTGGATTCCATGATACTAAGATTGCACTGCTAGAGCAAGGGGAGTATAGATAACACCTCCTCTTTAAAAGTGAATGCTAAATACATATACTGACATGCAGGCATAGATTATATAGGTATAGATGAAGAGAATATAGATATAGAAGTTTTGATACAGTTATGGATACATAGATGTGGATATATATGAACATTTCATAGAATCATAGAATTGCTCAGGCTGGAAGAGTCCTTGAAGATCGAGTCCAACCATGACCTAACTATGCTACCCTAACAACCCTCTGCTAAATCATGTCCCTGAGCACCACATCCAAACGGTTTTTAAACACATCCAGGGATGGTGATTCAACCACCTCCCTTGGGAGCCTATTCCAGTGCTTAACAACCCTTTTTGTAAAGAAGTTTTTTACCTTCTGTGCCACAACTTGAGGCCACATTTACACATTTTGGAAGTTGGAATCAAATTGTTTTGTCAGAACTTCTTATATATGTTGATCTACAGGGCAGGGAATAATTTTAATTATATAATGGTAATATATTTTATTTCAACTTCATGATAGCATTGCTTTTTTTTTTTAAGTATTGTATTTTTATTCTTTTGCTTTGGCTGTTATCTGAATTTTATGGAAAAATCAGAAGTAAAAGCAGCCAATTAAATGTGTCAGTAAGATCTTCTTGACACTTCCAGAATAGCATTTTCTTGTAATCTTTTTTCTTGTAAACTTTTTAATAGTCTTCTTAGATATGGGCTTCTCTTAGCAGTGTGGGATGAAGAGAAAATCACAAATTACAGAAATTTAGAGTATAATAAAAACACATCATTCCAATTAAAACTGAAAACACATTTAATATTGTTGCTAACTTGCCTTGCAAGGTTGGTGAGGATTTCTCTAGGTTTCTCAAGCTCTGCAGACTGCCTAATGAAAGGTGCCCTTTTGTGTGAGCGCAAAGTGTTATTACTGCTTTGGCTTCTGAAGCCAACACAGAGGCAACTCCCATTCTAACAGAGGCAATTTACGATCCTCATCTAAGCATCCAACTTGCATACACAGTTCTCCCCTTAAGGGAATATTTTCTATAAGTATTTTACAGTCTGCAGCTTTATTTATTAATTTTGCTAGTGAAAGGTAAAGTGCATTTAAGCAATAAGCAGTAAGAATGACTCTTGGAAAAAGTCTGAACTCAGACTTTTCTCAATTCCTTCAGAGTGAAATGCCTGCAATGGTATGTAATGAGTTTTTGTCTCATGGGGGTGTGAAATGTTACTGTGTTATTTACTTCTATATGTAAAGAGTAGAGGAGTGTTTTATTAGGAATATATGGACTGAATCAATAACCTGGCCTTACCCAGCAGCAAAAGACAAGATCACCGTCCTGTCATTCTGCGAAGTGCAGCTGTCTGAGCTGACATATTCCATAAGGATGTAATATCATGTAAAACTTCCTCTTTTTTTAATTTGTTTCTAATACAAAGTGCTTAGTTTTTGTCTCATACAGGCAGGAGTAATTTGACTTATTTCAGTTCTTTAATGAAAAGGTAGGAGAAATTGTATGGATTTTTAATATGTGTCTACATGTGATATATGTATAGGTTAGCGAATGTTCTACTGACGAAAACACAGTACTTACAATCACAAAGGCAAATAAGCTTTGTTCTTGCATGTGATCTTTAGGTCTGCCATGCACAGTTCTGCTTTCATGCCTCAGCCTGGACCCATAGTGATTTTTTTCCAATTCCAAACCCAAGCCTGGGACAGCTGCCTCTCTTAATTGCAAATCTTGATGAGGTTTGCTGCATCACAGGTTTAAAAAAATTAAGACACATCTCTTTCATTTGGACAAATAAGGTGGAATCATTATTTTCTAAGTGCCTAATGGTGATAGGGCTGCATATGCCAGTATGTTCAGTCACTCAGGGCTATGCTTTTTGTATCAGTGACCACTCACAATACCTCCAAAATAGTAATCTGAGCAGCTGTTTAGCATTTTTATGTCTGGATATTTCATTTCCAGGAACTCTGTATTTCGTCTGGTCTTCTAACCTGAAAAGCCAACTAGAACTCACATAGTAAACATTATTGACTTCAACGCTATTATTAATATTTTAACCAGTTCTTTATGGATTTTTGTTTGTTCATTTCCATTATCTGGAATGCCCAAAGTTATTTTGTATCAGGGATATTTTTAGCAGTAGATTTTTTGGTTCCCACTCTGCTTTGTTGTCTATGGCAATGTTGGAAGTTATTTTTCTCTAGGACTCTGTGAGCATAATGACATACTCTATATAACCAGGAACAGGCAGAGAACATTATTCCCTGAAAAGCCATATGTCTGGTATAATTTGAAGACAGATTATATCCAAAGTCTGTTTTGCCACCTCACTTTTCAGAACTCACTGGAGAACCTGACATCCACTAACATTAATCCTCAGAAATAAAAACTAGTGTCTTCCTTGCTCAGGTTATTCCTTACTGTTTTTCAAAATATTTTTTAGAAGAAATTGAGAAAATGGATGGATATTCTTCCTTATGAAAAGTTCATATCTGAAGTGACATTTAAGATTTGAAAGGTGCCTACAAATTCCTCAGTATTAGATCTTTGTTCCTTGTAAAACATACTACCTGAGCTACTTATTTTCTACAATGGTACAATTGAGAAAGCACAGGGAAAACATTGTGTGTGGTATTTCAAACAGTACATCTCCAATGACAACCCATTTAGCACTCTTTCCAAGACTGCATTAATGGGGAGGATTTGATGATTTCAGATGATAAAAAGGTTGTTCTTTCTCAGTTTATTGTCAAAAAATGATATAAAGGCTGATCATCCTGTTTCTCAAAATCCAATATCTCTTCAAATGCCCAAGGGATAAGGAGTGAGATAGAGGAAATAGCTATTTGATATTTTTTTTTATCTTTTTTGAAATAATAGGACATGATACATAAAACAAGATGATAACCACATGCATACAACTACTGCAGCACTCCATGAATATAAAGTTTATGATTACTGAACATGGTCTTTCAAATAGCACAGCTAAGGCAAGAGCAGGAATGATACAAAGGACTCAGGCATGTAATTATCTCCATACATATGATTAGAAGGTGTGAGAAGAAAGAGACTCCTGAGTGATCTTGCTTAAACTCTGTCTCAAATATCAGTGTTTTAAGAAAAGTTGAAGGCCCTCACCTTGAGTGTTGCATGTTTTTGGGATAGTTCTGAGGATTTTCCACTTGCAGTGGTTGGTTTAGGAGCAAAATGCAGACAAACACCTGGCAGGACTAGTCAAGCTGTAGCCTTTCTGTAACTCATTAAGTCAAAGCTCTGGGCTGCGTATTTCCAAACATCACTTCCTAGACCAAGACTTGCTGAAGGGACAGAGGTGACATGCCCCAAAAGATTTGTAGAGAACAGGAAGAAAAGGAAAAAGAAACAAAGTTTCTATCTGACTGATTGTACTGTAAAATAAGGAAAAGCTTTGTTCAAGCTAACATTCTTGGAGTAGATTTAAGAAGCTTACTTAGAGCAAAATCATGGAAGTTGATAAAAATTTTGGTAATAAACTAATAGTCTCTCTGTAACACATTTTATCTACAAGCATTGTCCCGTGGGATAGGTTTCATTTTGCTTTTTAAGATGGTGCCTTGCAATTCAGAAGGCAAACTGTAACTCATTTGCTTTTTATACAAGTTTCACAGTCCGGTAATGTTCATCTGAGTTTTTAGATGAATTAATCCATTCTTACAATCACATTTTTCTGGTACAGTTGAGAACTGCCCCAAAACTGAGATTGGAAAATGAAAAGTTTAGTATTTTGAATTGTAGAGAGTAAAATGTGGGCTAGAAAGGATACACATAGACTCAAGTTTTTGCTGCAGGGCAAGCCTTCAGAAACAATCTGAAATGTTAGGATGTTTTCCCCTTTCATGAACTTTAGTTCATAACAGAAAGGCTCCAGTGTTGAAAGGCCACTGAATACTGTGCAACTGTTGCTGTGTTTGGGAGATGCCATGGAGGTGAGCAGCGTGTTTGGGCCAGTGAGACCAATACATCTTCCGCAAGAGCCTCAAAAGAGGGAAGTACAGGGAGAGAGCGGGCCTTTCCTCTGCTTATGCCTGGCACTGAGCGATCACTCACAGAAGCTCCAGTGATATATAGTGAGCTCTTGGTGTTGGCAGAAAGCTCTTTAGATTTTCACAGTTTTGAATAATTAATTGAGTCCTATTAGATTCATAAAGAAAGCATTAGACATCTCCTGCTGAAAGGGAAGAACTTTCTCTGTCTCCACATGTGTGTGTACACAGCAGATGGTTAAAAGCAATTTATTTCTTCAATTTGACTGATAGCCAGTTTCTGGACTGAAGAAAAAGTGGTTTGGTTTTCTATGTCCTTGTCTAGAAGATATATTAATCTGTCATTTCACACATACAATGTGATTTAAATTAGCTAGACACATATTTACCAGTGCAAATAAGTTAATGTGTTGAAGACCCTTAGGGCTGAGAGTGAACAGCTCTTAGAATCCAATGAAGAAACTGTGTGTGTTGCAAACAAGTAGTTTATTGCTAAATCTATTTTCACAGTAAAATTAACAGAAAGATTTTACCAAGCACTCGGGCCAAATTCATACCAAGTGTAACTTCACAGGCTTTAATAGTTATCCCGATGGCGGATTCAGATCAATTTTCTTGTAAAATGTCTTCCTGTAAAAGCCAGAATGCTTTCATTCTAATTCAGAGTATTTTCACTGTTACTGAAATCCACTGACAGCTTTGGTATAAGGAACTGCCTCTCTTTCCATGTTATTTTGGGAATAAGATGGTCATCAGGGACTGTGATAATGAATGTAAAGGAGCTAGGTACAGTTAAGATCAAGGTAATCCTGTGAAAATACAAATGCAAACACAGAGTCCCTAGGAAATTATTATGGGGTTTGAATTATTGAGGTTTGGTTAAGTAATCTTTGAGATCAGGGGTAGAAATCTCATTCACTTTGGACATTACAGGCCACTGCAAGATGAATCTTTTTGCAGTAAACTTTCCTGTACACAAGTAGCAATGCATTAGTGAAGTCTTTCAGCAGATAGTCTTTATAAACTATAGTTTGAAAGGAAAAAGAAATGAATATAAGAATACACCAAGGACTTCAAATTCCAAGTTTGATGTACAGATGCTCAAAAGTCACATACATATCGTATAGCCAGGGATAAGTCAAGGGGTTTGTTCTCCACCAATCTTCTTCATTTTACTCCATTTTCTGTTCATGATTTGGAATTTATACAGAACTGCACCATTTCACATAAAGTACCATCTTTTCTCCTTGAAAATTATGTTATATTTGCAGAACTTATAGTGCATGCAAGCTCAAGAAAAGCACATGAAAAGTGAGATATCTCAAAAGAGATACTGAAAAAAAGAGACATTGTTTTGCATTTACAAACTTAATTCTACATATATAAGTAATATAATTCATAGAAATTGTTGGGAGTTCTGCCATTCTTATGAACAAGTATTCATCCACACACAAGCTTTCATTCACAGAAATGATGTTCAGGGGTCATTGATATTATTACACAGGACTAAAAGAGGAATTACTGTCCAGTGTAATGAGATAGATACAGCTAATGAAAGAGTAAAAAAAACCAAACAAACAGTGCTCTTCATTCTCTCTGTGCAGAATTATTCTAAAATGTCAGATATATGTTTCAGATCCCTTTAGACCTTTGTTGGATCAAATATTTTGTCAGGATAACTCCTTTCAATACTACAGAAAATATATATTTTTTATTTCTGTTGCCAGAGTTCTCTGGTAATAAAAAATACTTGGGAAGTGTATAGTCCTCCATTAGTCAGTTATTGATAATATAGACGTATTATACAATAACACCAGAAAGTACATAGTTTGTGATACCGTCATTTTTTCCAACTGTCCTCCTCTGTCTGTCCAGCTATCCATCCACACAGCCACCCATGCAGTTATGTATCTGTTTGTGTACTTATACATCTACAAGTGATAGATAAGAGACCAAACAGTGGATGTGAGCACAGCCAGGCAGTGGGTGGTGGATTTCAGCAGTGGTGAGAGCAACAGTGTGTTGCCTCCACTGGTGCAGATTTTTACAAACATGGCATGCAGGCTGTTGTTCATTGCTGGAAAAATGAACAGCTAATGGTGGTGACTATGCTAGAAAATAGTATTCTGTAACCCAGAGTTTACTCTATTAAATAATGTTATGGTGTTCTTTGTATCTGTTATAGTTTCCATAGAAACAAGTATTACTTCCAGAGTGACCCATGTATGTATCTATCTACACATTTACCAGAAAGAAGTGTTCATGCTATTCCCAACTGCTTGCCTGCTGTCCTGAGATGTAGGTCCAGACCACAGTTGTCTTCCCTTCTGGCCATCCAGTCCATCTTATGGTAAATGACAGTGAATAGCAAGTCACAACTGAGCTTGTCTAATTTGCCATTTGTTAACCACCTTTGTAGCCTTGAATAAAGACTGGAAAAAATTGTCTCCTCACTCAGATAGGGTGTGGCAAAGAACAGCATTCCAGCTGAGAATGGCACTGAACCACACAAACACTTCTCTCATCGTTTTTAGTCCTCAGAATGTAGTGGACCTTGATCTTAGTTAATCTCAGTCATAGACTTTTGTGCCATGACTCAAATAGGACCATAGTAGGAGCGTTCCTTGCAATCTAGGAGATGGTTGCTCATCTGCAATCGGGAAAAATGAAGGGATCTAATTTACTGTGGCTCTGAAAACCAGCAATACCAATAAGGGGGTGCCAGCTGAGATATATATATGTTAAGGGAGAGCTGTTTTGCTCTGCCTTCCTCAAATTAGTTAGACAAAACCTCTGCTGGAATGAAGCAGAACTGCCTCAGTCACCCCCTGCCAGCACCTCTCGGCTGGCGCCCCAGTTGGATAAGCTGGGAGGGTTGGCTACAGGCCTGTGCCCCAGATACGCAGCAGAAGCTGACTAAATTTTCCTGTTGTTCTCCTCCTTCAGCCAAAAAGCAGGGCTCAAGCTGCTTCTCTTCTGGATTGCCCATCTGCTACTGCCAGGCAAGAGAAGCCAAGTTGCTCACTGCAGTGCAGTGGGACCCTTTCCCACATTTACTCACATCAAGCAAGAAGGTGTACCTCAGGCACTGACACAAAGTGTCAGCTTCTGTATTTTACGCTGGAGACATGCACTGGCACAGAGGATCCCTTGCCCTGTTGTCATCCTTCTCCCTCATGAGGAGCTCAGATTTGACTTGTTCATAAATAGTTCTTATTAGTTTACAACTTGTTGTGGAGACCTGGAGGTTGTATTCTTTATTCTCGCTTTGATGACATACATACAAGTTGCCACAGACACTGGGAGATACTTCTCCACCATCCATATGGATGGGATCAAAGATCACAGCATTTCTGACAGAGAAGCAAGAAAGACAAAACATAACAACCTGTGAAAACATCTGTCTCACCAGTTTGGGAGAAACATGCCTTTCACAGACAGCCAAACATTTCACTTTTTGGTCTTCTGAAAAGCAAAACAATTCAGATTCAGAATGTTACATTAAAAAGTCAACTGGCAGGTAAACAGTGCAAGGCCTGATATCTGAAGGTGATGTGCAACACTATTTCTGAGGCAATCACAATATCAAAAATGTTCAAGACAGACTATAAACTACAAAGGGAACGACAAAATAGAGAATTTGTCGGAGTTGTTACTTTCATTTAAACATCTTGGTGTGCATTAGGATCTCCTAAATAAATAAATAAATAAATAAATAGGGAATCCCACTGAAATCCAGAAAGATTTCTAAGAGACACTTTCTGGTGTTGACAGATACTAAACTGAATTACTAAAAGGATGAATACATCTGTCATGTTTCTTTTCGCTTGATCCAATGCTTCTAGTCTTTCAGACCTTATTATCTATTTCACAGAAACTGTCTTACCACCATAGCAAGTGAGTTTCTGACCTGGCCTGAATTTAAAATCTTCCAGTATTTTCCTAAAAGTCACAGGAGAACGCTATGAATTTTGTCATAAGAAATGAAACTGGAGTGAGGATGTAGTCCGTCCCGTAGCACTGTTCATAGCAATGAGGGCATATTAATGCTAACTCATTGGCAAAATTCCAGGTTGGCTAATTATATTCTCTTTCCCTAATGTTTCCTGCAGTTTCAATTAAAGAACTTATTAATTACTTCCCCTCTTAAAATCTGCTAGCAGTAATGCTGGCCCAGAATAACTTCTGCATTTTGTCAGCAGCATGTTTAAGCACCAAAGTACTTGGGGATCCTTTGATGAAAATCACTCTGGAAATGTACACTGTTACTAGATTTATTTTATTTATCACATCAACCTCAGCACTCTTGGATTATTCTTACTATTAGTAATGATTATTATTTATTTTCTATTGCCCATTGCGTCTTGTAATGAAAAGATGCAGCCAAAATTCTAACTAAAAACCTTCTTTTTAAAATAGAAGATACCTAATGATTTTAAGATACAGTCTGGATGTAGTATGAACACAGAGGTTGTTTGTGATTACAGTCAGCTTACTATGTGTGAAGAGACTCTTCGGGCTACACAGTCTAGCTCCAAATACTCCCAACAACTGTGTTCCTGTAACAGTCCAAATCTTGCTACATTTCACTCACTGTAATTCTGCAATAAACTCTGAGTAGACCGATCAGCAAGCGATCATTTCAAAATTAGGATTATTTTAAACTTCCTCTGATCTTCTTAACCAGTGTGTTTTATTCTCTTTCATATGCCTTTATGTCGTACTTAATAATTCCTGATATTCCTGGATGTTTCATCTTTAACATATTACAAAAGTTACCTTGTCTTTACTCAGACATACGTTAGCCTAAGTGTGATCTTTCCCCACAGAACCATCCTCGAAGGCCCCTACCCATCCCTGCTGTTGTTCTCTCCTGTTCCACTCAGATATCTCCCCTCCCTTTGACCTCTGAGATCTCAGTTGCAGAGATACTAGGAAATAGGTGGGTCTCACAGTCTTTTCTGATTTACAAAACCTGCCTGAATAATTCAAGAAATACATTGTAAGGTGCAGCTCAGTCACTGAGACATGGCGTTTGATGTCATGATAACACAGAAAGCAGTCACCTAAAACTGTAACAAAGCAGCAAAACTTGGAAGGGCTCACCCCACATGGAAATGAGCAAATTGATTCTGTACAATTTTAAGTTCCCTGTGGCAATGCCATTCTTTGATGCTTTGACCTTTTTGCTTCTGTCAAGTTTAATGAGTAATATGCTCAGATCACTTAGGACTGATGTTCTTTCTTCCATCCTTTCAAAGGGCCCAGTAAGTATAACACTTTAGACACATTTTCCAGGCTTGTTACCTCTTACTTCTCTCTAGAATACAGAGAAGGCAAAAAGAAAAGCCCTGAAAAACTTTTAAATGTGTGAACCTAACTAAGCATTTAAAAGTTGTTAACCAGTATGAAAACTTAGAAAAGTTTGAATACTTAATAAATTTAATCCAATTGATGTGAAATTCCTGCTTCTTTGAAAATGTAAGAATTAATTATTATTTTTTTCCTCAACCTGCTGTCCTTAGTGCAGCTTGAAAATATTGACATCAGGCAGAACATTCTCAGTGAAAAAAACAACATTCTAAAACAGGCAGAGAAATGCTGTATGTAAAAACATTCATAATTTGGGTATTTTTTTTTTAAGTAAAAATTAGCAAAATTGGGTAACAGCACCAAGTTCCAAATGTGGATGAAACAGAAGACAAGAGATCCAGTAGATAGAGACCTATTTTATTTGGACATATAACTTTTCACAGTGCAGTACATGTTTGGGCACTTCTGTGTCTGGGTGCTACTACTGGGAGCCAACTACAACTTCAGACATATTGTCTGAACTGTTTTTAAGAATGGTAGAAGGGTACAGTTGGGGCTGTTCAGCCTGAAGAAGAGAAGGCACTGGGGAGACCTCATAGTGATCTTTCAGTATCTAAAGGGGAGCAGTAAGAAAAAAGGTGACAAACTCTTTATCACGGTCTGTGGGGCTAGGACAAGGGGAAATGGTTTCAAATTTGAAGAAGGTAGATTTAGGTTGGATAGAAGAACCATTTTATAATAAGGGTGGTGAGGCACTGGCACAGGTTTCCCAGAGATGTGGTGGATGCCCCATCCCTGAAGACCCAAGGTCAGGCTTGACTAGAGTCTGAGCAATCTGATCTAGTGTAGGTGACCCTTTTCATTGCAGGAGAATTGTACTTTATAACCTTTAGTGTCTCTTCCAACTCAAATGATTTTATGATTCTATGACACATTTTAGGTAAAAGGATTTCTTCTGTCATGTTCATATCAAGTGAAATCCTATTAATATGTACATTAAACTGGTATATTTGGTAGTTGAATATAAACTTAGAAGGGCATTTAGACATAAAGATGCATTCACCTAGAAAATGTCTTCCAGCTCCACTGACCATACAGTGAAAATAGTCTCAAAACGCAAAACATGAGACTGTGATCTGTGGGGAAAGTCACCACGTAGAACCTCCTTGATCTTCTTGAGCAGCAGAGTTTGCCCCATCATTGTGCACATAACTTGAGACTTTGTCTCCTGCCAACAGCTCCATAAATGAGAACTTTCAAATAAAAGTTTAGAAAGAAAACTTTATTTGCAAATGGTTTTCTTCACTACAAAGACAATCCTATTTTTATTTCAGTTCTTGTAAATCTTAATGGGGACTTAGGGATATAGAATGAAGAGAAGACAGGAATCCACATATAAACAACTCCCCAGAAATAACCCTTAACTACCTGTGCAGCTTCTTGTAGGGAACCTGTTACAGCCGGACTCAATGATCTCTTGAGGTCCCTTCCAATCCCTGCATTTCTGGGATTCTGTGATTGTGTGATTCTTCTGCATCCAAGTCTGAGATAAAGCTTCAGATTCCAGTTATGAAAAAAATCAGAAAAAAGATATGTCACTATAAATATTTTACAAAATTCAGCTACCATTTTGGAAAGTCTGCTATGCAATAAATTTCCTTCAGGATATTTCATCTGTGAGCTGTGTGTATAGTGCCTCTTATTTAAAGTCTTCTAAATAGACTGCATAAAATGAGTTTCTATGGAAAGAATAAATATAGCGACATATTAAATGAAGTGTATCACAAAAACATTCAATGTAGATTTAATAGGCTTTTCATTGTGTGAAACACAATTGAATGCTGAATTATATTTGTGTAAAAGTATCCACTAATTGTGTGTCTGATAAAGGACCACGTATTTGTTTTAGAAAATCAATTCTTATTTAACTTACATGTAATAACTAGTGGAAATGTTTATCTTTTTTTCCTTTAAGGAGGCTGAGAGCTTAAAGGGTCACTAATATGAAAAGACTGTGAGTCCAGTCCTGTTTCCACTTCATTTTAATCTCTTTGTGGGAATACAATGAAGCCTTATTAAAAAAAGTGATGACAGTGAATAAACTTCTTCTATATAAGCATCAAATAAAGGATTTGCAATTTATACATGATTATACCTGCTACCAATGACATTTTCAATATTTCAAATTTTTGTCTTTCAAATCATTTACAAATGATGCAGCCATTTAGTTACATGAAGGGATGTTAAAAGAATTGTTATATCTTAAAGCATACAATGTGCGTATATGTATATGTGTGTCATATGCATACATGTCGTAACTATGGGAATAAGATCTTTTCCCAGTTGCTTCTTAGGGATAGCAGAATTGTTCTTTTATGGTAAACTGAATAAATGCTTTTAAGTTTTTGCTCTGATTAACAATCCCATGTTAACTCATTTGTGATTTCAGACACATATATATGCAGTCACAGGAGAAAAGTAACTGCAAATTTCTTCTCATACACAGTTAAAAATTATTTCAGTGTCAAACAAATAAACATATCTCTAAGTATATCATAAAAACCAGTGTAGGCAGCTAGTTTGATGTATGCCACAGTAATACTGCAGACTCATTTTTTCAGTTTTAGGAAGTTGTAAAGGAAAAAAAAAAAGACAAAAAATGGGAATACCAACTTCTGGGTACATTAAGTTCTGCATAAGTAGGTTGGTCAGATAATCTTTAATGTTACACTAGCCCTTATGGTAAGTACTGTACATGATGCTAAGGAAAAAAGATGGCAAAAACAACTACTGAGGTACTCCCCTCTGATGTGGTAGAATGCTTAGTATATATCTTTAAGTGAACTTGGCACCTTGCAGTCCATCTTCAGCCAGGGAAATTGATGACATCTTTGTGTCAACTAAGTGCTTTTAAGTCATCAAACACATTTTCGGTATCTCTTACGCCATCCACTGGGTCAGGATAACTTCCCTGTACGACTACAAGAAGAGAATTGGATCTATGTTCTGATTTTGAGAAAAAAAAAAAGATAATACTCCTTTTGGAAAGCAAAGTGTTCAAACATTAGAGCATTTGAAGCATTTGAGTTTAACAGTCCAGATATAACTTTAACGTTGATGTAATTTTTCTCTACTTATCTGTGAAAGCTTTGGAAAGATTTACAGGTGGACAGATTGTTCTTTCGTCAGTGACTCACTGCCACATGGGAGATATGTTTGCTACGTGAATTATGCCAGTTAGGTTGGAACAGAGAAGCACTAAGAAAGGAATGGTCTAGAGACAAGCAAAAAAAAGAGATCTGAAACTTTTCAAAGAACAAATCTAACTGTAATTTCATGCAGAAGGCAACAGGCAATGTCACAAAAGCATTGTTTTATGTGTCAAGTAAAACATTAAATATTGGCTTCATGATCTGGGACATGATATTGTTTATCAAAGAAACAGTCTTAAGAATTTTTCCTAAATTGTTCGAAAATAGCAGATCCATTAGTGCTAAAGCATTCCCAACAAAACTGCCTAGCATGGAACGTTTCAGTCCAGACCCTTTTTAAGCTTGGTCAAGTTATTAAATAACTAAGTTGTCAAGTTATTTTGGCTCTGAAGATAGCATTTTATAATAGATAGTATCATTCTTAACTGCAGGCCTTACTACCTAGCATATGTCAATATTTGCACAATAGAGAAATAGTTCTTTTACAGTCCAGAGTAATGCACTAAGTTTATGTGCCATATATAAGTAATTTCTTCCATGTAAGTAATAACTTACAGCTGAGAAATCCAATTATGTTTAGAGAATCTGAATATATCTGAAGAAAAAGTTATATGTCATGAGGTAGAGTAGTCATCACACTTTGGTGTGTTTTCCTGTAATTCATGCCATCTATAACATGGGAGCATAAGATCATAAGAAAAAGATGAAGAGGTTACATTCCATGCCTTGTGCCATGGAGCATAGGATGGGTGCTATCCTAAATATGGTGCCTTACTAACAGAAATGATACATGGAATTTGAGCATGAGGCTTCTGCAGCCAGTGAAACTCCCATGACTTTACTCTTCCCCTTCAAAACTGAAGAGCTGAGGTGAAAATGCCATTTATGCTCTGTGGCAACCTCACCCTAAGTGTTACAGCTGTGATCCTCTTTACTTCCACATGCTTTTCCTTTTCACTGTGGTTCATGAGTGTGAAGCCTGAAGAGTCTACAGAAATATCAGCAGGGTTGTTTTAGTGTGTTCTGAATTGCTAAATAAATGTGGATCATTGCCAAAGTAATAAATGAAATGACAATGCTGGTCCATACTTTACCTGTTTCAGGTTTTCTGCAAAGCTTGATTAAAGGAGACAGGGCAGAAGCCCATGAGTGTGGTATTTCAAATAGTTTTTAACATGATTTGTGGAAATTATGCTGGCTCCAAAAAGAAAATTCTCATTAGAATCAAAACAAGCCTCATTAACCGTGAGGTTATAATGTCTTGGACAGATTAGCTTTTGGGTGATTTTAAATAGTGCTGATCAAGTTTAACGAGGAGCCTCCAATTTAAATCACTCTGTTCAACATCTGGAAAATCATTTCCATTGTACGTGCTACTCTTTATTTGAGAAGAAGGGTTTGCAGAGGGGAGATACACTTCTAAGACCACGATGATGTCAGGAAAACACTTTACCTCTGAGAACCCTGTGGCAACAGCATAACTACCTCTTCCTTTAACAAAGCATTAGTTATTCTTGGCATACATCATTAAATTTCTACACTGTTTCTGTGAGTAAACCAGATTACATATGTTCAAAAATTCACAATGATAATATTTACTTATCTTTTTTATGAATAAAAGAATTTGTAGTAATATTACAATTAAATCTAGAAGTTTCTGTGTAAATGAAGTACCATTCCTTTAGGAGACATGGCAACACCAAGTTAGAGACATTCAGACAAAGGAGTTTAATGAGCTCTTTGCAAATTTGAAGAGAAAACCCCAGGAAAAGAAAAAGAAAAAAAAAAGAAAAAAGAAAAAAAAAAGAGCAATGTAAGAAAAAAGTTTTTAAGAGCTTAAGGAATGTGCTTGTGCTTGGGACCACTCAGTCTGGCCAGTTATTCCATCCTGACAGTAGCCACTGGAATTGCTGCTGAGACAGGATCAAGTCATGCCCTATAGGGTAGATCTTGCCTTCCCCTTTTGTGTTGCTATTTTTGTCCAGATAGGAATAGTAACACTTGCTATTACGTCAAAGTTGAACTGAAGAAAATGTAGAGTAATATTTCTTTGAACACCAAGGAGAATGCTCAACTATAGAAAATACGCAAGCAGAGGAAAGACAAGAGGACAAAGCCAATAAGGATTTAACCATAATATAAAAGAAAGATAGAATTCTAAATTTATGCATGTACTGCAAGAGCACTGGGACAAAGAATGTGAGATAAAAGACATTTAGAAATACTTGGGATCAAAAATGAAAAGACCAATTGTTCCACTGAGTTTTGCTCTGCTACAGATGGACCTGGTTAACTTTTGCTTCTTTAGACGGGTGAATGTTCAAATAATTTTTCACATCTCAGTGTCTATCTTTTGCTTACAATGTAAAGGACTTTACCAATAATAACAGCTTAGATTGATATCCAAGAAGTACACCTAATCAGTGTAATGAACTTCTGTGAGACCTGTGAAAATACTCTTCTGACTAATTTAGACCTAAGATATAAACTCACTCATTCTACTCTCTCCGACGAACTGCCTGGTCTAGTAAACGCCATCATCTGCAAAAATTCCACATAATGTGAAAAGAATTTGATTATATTTCAGCACCTGCAGCCGTTATAATGTTAAATCATATTTCTATATTTTGAAGCCAAGCATCTATATTTCTGCTACATAAAGGCATTAGAATTCAGTGATGAGACAAGTAATAAATGAGAGAATATTCTAAGGTAATAACTACAGTTTCCTTTAAAGGTCATCAATAGATGAGAAATTATTATGTTCTCTTAATGATTCTTGTCATAGTCTGATTAGGTTCCATCCCTGGTAAAAATGAAATCTGGGAAGCCATTTATTCTGTTATTATGAAAAATAAAAGAAAAAAAAAAAGAGTAAGAGAAAAAAAAAGTAGCATCAGTCTAAGCAGTAATAGTAGAGAATACTCTCTTCTGTGATGTAGCACTTTAAAAGAAAATGCTATTACAGAGCAAGTGACTGTTTTACTTCCAAATTCAGGATCTAGACTAATTTGATTGACTGATTGACTGATGGCTCATGTGATGCAGCAAAAAAAGTAAACAGAGAAGAACCCTAATTCTGAAATGGTGACCTTCATATGAACCATATTCCTAAATTCTTCATTTTCACATAACTTGTATGTAAGACCAAATAGCAAAGAGCAGAAGGGAGAAGGTTATTCCTGTGCACAGAAGGGGAAATATTTTAAGACATGCTCTAAAGATACAAAAGTAATTTTCACACATTACCTAATGAAGCTACGTAAAATAACCTGAATTAAACAAATAAATAGCCCATGATCTTGTAGAACTACAACAGAAGATGATTCATTTAGTTTGGGCCCTTGTTTTGTCATTGACACAACACTTTCTCTTAAAAAGCTGGAAGATGCCTAAACGTTGTTCAGGGGACTTTCCAAGCTTCTTTAGAATAAATACTTTGGAAAGAAATAGGTGTATTTGGAGAGTATTTCACATCACCCATATTACAAGCCCAAGTACGTGCTAAGTTATCACCCAGAACTGCAACTTAGATCTAGACTCAAAGACTGCCGAGGCCAGAGGGGTTTTCCTTCGATTATTTCAATAGCTCTTGATGGATTTGTTATCCAGGAATCTAGCCAATCACTTTTTGAAAATGATATATTTCAATGGAGAAGGAATATAAAGTAGCTGAGGAATAGGAGCTTTTTAAACTTCATGTAGCTTCACAAAGTCACGTGAACACTCGTAATATCTAATCTTGCTCAAGTACTGCTGAGTATTGTGCATGCAACTACTGGTAGTAAATATTTTAGATAAAAGTAAACTCATACTTGATGAGAGGGGTTAAAACATATTTCTAATGATTTACCTGGGTGATATTAAAAACAAAGAGAGGGAATTCAGACAGGGTTGAAGATCATGTCCACATTGGAATTCAGTGCGAACAGGTACGACACTTTTCATAGTATTGATGTGAATGTCTGCTGCACAACATCATTCCTTAAGTAGTTTGCTTACTTCAATGCTCCTTGTTCTCATTCCTATCAATTGTACATTTATTAAATGATATCCACACAAACAGAATGATGTTCACACTCATACATAGTATGGGAAGAAGTTCAGGCCTTAGTAAAAGTTCAGAATACCACCTAATCTCGTTTTTTTTTGTTTTTTTTTTTTTTGTACTTTGTTGTTCATCACAGGACAGCAGTGTTGCAAAAAGGTACATATCTTCTTAAAGTGGTTTCTATTTTCCTGAAATAAAGTTCTTGGATTGTTTCAGCATTTTTTATGCCACAACTTAAGTGACTGGCAAGTTTAAGCACAAAACATAAAACTGCTTATTGTGACATTTGGCTAATTAGTGCCTTCAGGGACACGGTGCACTTAATACAGCAAGAAAAGAATTGGTGCCATTTTCATTTTATGTTCAGAGAACAGATAGTCCTCAAGAACATTTGGTACTTTGTAATCTAGTGGGCTCTATAGCCATAATGATAAACTGCCACTTACTTAGGTAAGAGTTTAGTACAGACACCTAAAAAGTAAGGATTAAAGGCTAGTCCTTTTCTTCATCTAGTGGGATTTATAGGTCAGCAGTCTACGTTGCCCAAAACGAGTAATAATTCTTTGCCATTACTCTATCCAGATGACCTTTGTCTATACAACCCACTCGTGTTTTATTTTTTCTTTCTAAAGAATGCATGTGTTAATGCAGATGGACTATTGTCTTTTCTCCCACTGTTATCAACATTAGACTGGTACTAATCTAACTTTAGATGACATGAATCGTAGCTACTGGGGTTTACTCCTGTTGAAAAAGTTATTGTATCTTGGTAAGCCAGTGATGACAGCAAATATTTCCTGCTACTATTTTAATCTGTCTTGGACAGTGATGAACCTAACATGACCCTGTGACTGCAACCTGAAAGGTGAAGTTATCCTAGGATATCCTTCTTTTTAGAAAAGATATTTCAGTTTTCTCTGACTGTGAAAAGCCCAAGCCAGCTGGGCATTTGTTTCTACATGATTTTTCTGTTTGTTTCTTAGGGAGTTGGGGGAAGAGAAGTTGATGAGATTTTGTTTTGTTTTGTTTTGTTTTGTTTATTCATTGTGAAATGACTGATGGAAGATCTCTTCTTAATTTTGAAGACATGAAGCTAGCTGTGATCTGTCCTAGCTTCTGCACCTAGCAGGAGACTCTTGGTTATTCAAGATAGTAGCTCAACAAGAAAGATGAACTAAAATGTTTTCTGTAAGGTATTCCAGAGTTTGAAAAGGCCATATATACTTTATGTAAATTCATATTAGGTATCTTTAGAGTCTCTTGACATCACTATATCCTTTTAACCTGGAAAGCTGTCAGGCAAAAAGAAATATTGCCCTGAAACTAAGAATACAAATCGTTCCTGTGACAAAGTACAGTGAGCCAGGCAGTGTTCCTTTCCTGTTTTTTTTCTGCAATCTGTGACCGCAAGACCAGAATCTGTCCCCTTTAATGCTTATGATGATGCTGCTTCCATGCCACTGCTCAAAAAGAAACTGGTTTGCATTCTTACAGTAAACTTCACATAAAAACAATTAACTATCCTGATCTTTTTCACCAATTTGTATATTCCTTGGTTGCTAGCTCTGAATTTAAAATATGCACAACTTTCAACATATTTCTTTTCAGCTATTGTATGCAGTACTTAATACCCAGGAGGATTTCTCTCTTTTCCACAAGATATTACAGACCAAAATATGTCAATTTGTCAAAATTTGTACCCCACAGCAGATGCTCAACGATGCAAAAGAAATGTTCCTTTTCCATCTTCTATTTGAAGGCAGTTATATGAATAAAGCATTATGGTCTGATCTAAACTAGCTATCATTCCACTATATGCAGATCAAAATTTTTTAAATCTAACCTTTTTATATACCTTCTGTATGAAATTGTTTCTATAGCATACTCAGTACACAGACACTCTCCAAGGAACTTGAAAAACATTTTTCTTTTCATCCAACTTTACACAGATTACTATTACTTTAGTGTAACACTACATTTCATTGTTTGGATGCATTTTCATCTCCCATTTACCTTCCATATATATATATAAAATATCATTGAAAGGAGAGCAGGGGAGCACATCAGACATTAGCTGTTCTATGCGATTAGTCCTAATGCGTAGCATGACCTAAATATGCTATGTAAACAAGGCACTGCATATCTTATCATTACGCATATTAACCAATTTAGCTGAGATCTGAAACATTCCCTATAATCTCCAAAATAATTCTCCTGTTATATTAAATGAGAGGAAATGTGGGTCTAAATCTCCATTGTTAGGTAACTTTTAATATATAATTTAAGATAAGAGTTGACTTATAATAAATATCAGTAGAGAAGTCTTATTTGCTTGTATTTTTATACTTCTTTCCATAGATATAATGTATACGCTAGTGAAAGAAAGACTCATTCCTTACATCCTTTTATTGCAGCTTGTATGACTTAGGCTGTAGGCGCATACTCTCTGTTCTGACTCTTGCTGTGCTGGCTAGAGATATTACATACTTTTCCCCCACCCCAAGTTATTCATCACTCTCTATAAATTGATTTTGTCCTCCAGGCACAGTCACTCAAGTTAGCCCAAACTACTTTCATATGGTGTTTATTCTAACCTGTCTGACTGCCTGAAATGTTCTTTTTTTTTTCTTTAGTAGAGCTGAGGGCAATAAAAAACAGTTCATAGGAACACTGCAGGTGGTATAGCTGTTTGCACAGGGAATCTCTATCTTACAGAATAAGTGATAAAACAACCACTCTAGGATTTGTAAATGTGTCCTCTATAGAATTAAAAGTTCTTCTTTATTATTTTTAGATATGTAACATTAGTGTTAAAGAAACTTCATCTAATTAGAACTCAATCTCTCTTTCTCAGAGAAGGCGTGCAAAAGAAGCATTAATACTTATATTTTTAAGATAGAAAAAAATGACATAAGTCATATATCTTGTGTCTTTATAAATTATATTTTCACTCACATTTTTAGATATTAATGTTTTCAAAATATGATGTATTGCTAATTAGACAAAAAATAGCATGTGGGTGGTACCGCCATAACACATACAACCGCCTCTGATGTTGTAGGCCAACATCATAAAATAGGAAGCTTTCATTTCAGCGTGGTGCACCTACTATATGCTTCCCATGCTGATTTTCTGCAGAATCTGGTGGATCGAAGTACACCAGGAAACTCATTGTTCATAGCTGTGATCTCAGAGTCCTCTAAAAAGACATAGTAGGGAAAAACAAATCTTGAAGTGTAAACTGACTGGAGGTTGTATGTAACCCGTGCAGAACAAGGACAAATATGGAAAGCCACATAATACCATTTTGCATAGTTACTTATCTGACAATCGAAGACATTACCAAGGTGCTTTCACATAACTGAAATCCAAGGCAAGAGCTGCTGGATTTTTTTGTGCTTATTCTGACAGAATTGGTAAATTCCCTTTGGGCCCTTTGGGCTAATGTCATTAACATTGTACTTGCTACAGAAGGGCACATATTTTCAGTATTAATTATTGTACCATTAATTCAAGCACTTAACTCCTTAGCTGTAGTTAAAAGTATATATGTTTAAGATCATGTTTAAAATTTATTTTCAAATTGCAGTTTGTGTGACATTGGCAAATGCACTGATTAAAACAAACTAGGCTTAAAAGAAACCTTTCCCATGAGAACTGTTGAAAAGTCTAGTGACTTTCTCTGCAGATGGTGCAGGCAGATACAATAAGCCATTTTAAACACTCCAGCATGCCTGCTAAATTACTCATAAACATTTTTATCATCCAAATTCATAAACATTTCATACATAAAAATTAAAAAGTCTGAAAAAAGCAGGCCCTTTCTGGGCAATAAGGCAGACGTGGCTAAGTGGAATGATGGTTATGTACCACGGTGAGAGGACTAGCTCAGAATAGACAACTGAACAGTCAGTGAAAACATTGAATGGATTATTATCAGACAAATGCATTATTCAGCAACTTCTTCAAAGCTCTAGCCCTGACCATCTGGAGGTTAGAACACAGAGGTGAAAGCGTAGGAGGTATATGACTTTCTAAACACCAGTTCTAGAGTGCACTCTCATAATTTTCCATCAAAATCCATCCATTAAAAAGCAAAACAAAATCAGCCATCTTTTCTTGGGGGAAAAAAAAAAAGAAAAAAAACCAGTACAATATTGAGTTAATTGATTCAATGATGAAAATAAAACTTCTCACTGCATTCTGTGCTATACCATCAAGCTGTCTAAACACTGTTCCTTATCCATTAAAAAAAAATTCAAAGAAATCTTCTGTTCTTCACCCTTGTTTACTGTCAAAAATGGTGGAAGTCCTAGAGTATGATAAGATCTATTTGATTTTGCCTACTAGGGTGCCATCTACCCAGAGGAAATAACACAATCTTTTGTCAAGACTGTACTACGTGCAATTGCCAGTGTATGTTGGGGTTCTGCAGGGAGAATATCAGACAGGATCTTATTGCTGTGTACTGGTGCAGAATTTATTTTTCTTTTCATCTCTGTAGAACCACATTCTTCATGTGTACTTTGCATCTACCAACTGATATAACAAAATCCTAGAATTTGGCTGATCTTCCTATTCCAGGGCTATACTTGACCCTATCAATTGTAAAGTTTGTGAGCGATTATGTGGCAACACTTCACATTCACTTTCCCAAATGAGCTTTCTCTTACCATGAATTAAAATGATGGCAAGGCAACTTATTCTGATCGGGAATTTAGACATGCCAAAAATGTATCTGCAATAAATTTTCATTATAATTTAGTTGTGACGTTTTCATCCAGCTTTAACAGATTGGTATGTGACTGTACTAGTTAAAGTATTCTGCCACCAGAGTCAGATGATTAGAAAACCAAGTCTCTTCTGAAACCCAGACATTCCCAGCTTCAGGGCACACACACACACACACACACACACACACACACACAAAAGCTTTTCTTCTATTTACTGCACTAATATCAGGTCCCTTGTAATTTATATTAATTATAAGCTTCAACATTTAAAACTTAAAAAAAATATATCTATATGCTGCCTGTGGAGAAGAGAAACAGTAATGAGCTAGAGTTTGCTAGGCTCTGAGTAATATGAGTAATAATTATTTCAAGGTCATGGACTGACAGATCAGCAGGGGAAAAAAAAAGACTGGTAAATATCAAAGACTGATGAAATCGCCTTATCCTCAGGATTTGTTGAAATCGTGTTAACTACGGGAATTTGTTTAAATAGCCCTGCAAGACTGAAATTAGTGAGTTCTGTGGTAAATGACTTTATGGGCACATACTTTGAGATTAACTCTTTTCTATATTTCTTTGAATCTTCTTGATTCAAAACCTAAACACCATGTGGAAAGGAAAGAGGGTGATAAATAAATGCTTTTTGTTCTAAATAGTAGCTGTCCAGGGAAGAACACCCATCCTTAAACCTGAAAGTGCTTAATAACTGTACTTTCTTTGGTCCCAAGGAAATGAGCCACTGAACATTATCATCAACTGGTAAGAAAGGGCGTGTATTCTGGAGTTTGTTTTAGTTTTATCTACATTATCTAAAAATTTAACTAATTATTTTAATTATAAGGCTTTATTAAGACATGTATAATGAATCCAGAGAAAGTAATATATAAATACTTGAAATGTCATGCTTTATGTATGCACACAGAAAAAAAAAATCACATATACCAAGGCAAGAAAGAGTTTCATCTCCCCTACAATCTGAAACAGAGGTAGGAAAGATAAGGAGTCACTGAAGCAGAGCCCTGGTAACAGTGCTGCTGTCCTTTAATTTAAACCCGTTCTTTCTCACTCTCCTTTTCTGATCAAAGTCAGCCAGAATTACACATACAGAGTTTTACCAGAGTCTTGTACAAAATACATAGCAAACATTTCTGTGCCAGACACGTTCATTCTGATATTCCCAAGCATGGAATTAATCTTTTTCTACAGCCACAACATGCTGTTTGCTCTGAGTTATCCTGTGACTGATTCCTACACCCACATCTTTCTTCTATTCTGTCACTTCTGGCTGATCAGATCCCAGCTCATGGCAGAAATTCTTTTTATCCTCAGTACATGATCTTGTACTTTTATATTATTACATTGGATTCCATTTGCATTACCGCATTCCTCAAGGCCATACAGTTCTTCTGTGTTTTTCATCTCACAATTTACTATTAGCTCTTCTTCATGTTTGCTGCAACACTATTCCTTTATCTGGCAGTAGATTTCTCGCAAGACAGCCTTGACTCTGTGACAGGCAAGAAAAAAAAATGGGCAATACACGTGTAATACCAGATGGATGCCTATCTCCATTATTACATTTTTTCCTTTCGTACTTGTGAACCCCCTACCAGCTCCCTGCTGCTGAGATCCCTCAAGGTTACGCCCAGCTGGCTTGCTGCACCTAAGGTCTGATTACTCTTGGAAAGAGCTGATCAGAGCCAAGAATCTTGCTGTCAACCATCCCACTGAGAAAAAAACACATCCTGCCCTGCTTGATATTACAGATAAACAGATGGGAGGGCTGAGGACAAAGGAATCCCATAATTTTTAGCCATAAAGACCTGTAATTCCACTAACTTTCACTTATGTTGACCACAAGCTCGATAGCTGATTTTGTTAAGATGGAATAGTATTTCTTGGTCAGACTGGATGGACATGTTAATGTAAAGTAAGTCTTCTGGCTTAAGTTATGTAGGAGTAAATAATGGTCTTAAGGAATAAGCACACCTAATTGCGGAGTGAGTGTTTGATTCTTGTGGCTCAAGGACATCAAATTCCTTAATTTGTTTCAGGCCCTTTTCTATTTATAACATTTTTAAATGTTAAAAGAATTTTTCTTTATGATTTGTGAAAAGAGATTTCCAGAATTTTGATGCTGAAATAGAGAAATTCTGGAATTTTTCATCAGGAGATGTAAGTTTTCTGGCCTTGTTTACTAAGGTCATTTCTATGAGATCGCTCTTGACATTTGGCAAAGCAATTGTCCACATACAAGGTGTAAGCTCTTCAGGGTGATTTCACATTCCTTTTTCATATTGATACTATAACATGCATGGATGGTCCTCCGACGCAATATCCATCCTTCAATCTCATATTTTAGAAAACTTCCTTGTATCTCTAATGTCTCTAATGTATTCCCAGAGCACCTGACATTTGAATCTTCCATATATACATTACATTGCTGCCTCTAATGTACTCAGTGGTCTGTGTCTGTAATTGTGATGCTGATGGTAATAGGTAAATAAACAGAAAGGAAAAAAAAAAAAAAGAAGAAAGGAATAGAAATAGAAAGGCCATGGACACTGCAGGAAGTTCTAAATTACTTGTAATATGTCATTTAGCTAACAAACCTCCTAGCCCTCGATAACTTGATCAGCAGTACGTATGCATGAGGTATTTTGTGGCTTTTTTGAGAACAACCAGCTTGCTGAAAAATATCACTGTTAAGTCTAATTCTGGAACACCTGAAAAATTCTGGGTATGCCTCGTTAACACCTGGTACAATGGTATATGTTGGCCATTCACTTCCTAACTTTCAGGAAAATACTCATGGTGGGAGGTAGCCCTACCTGTGCAGCAGTAGCCACATAGCAATTCCACCTAGCCCTCTATACTATCCAACTTTCCTCAGGATTCCCAAACAAAAGGCATACCCCAGAGCTCTAGAGTGGAAGTAAGCCTAAAAGCATTTTCCTAAAAGGAACCTGTGATTGCTGTGACTGTGAGGAACACCAGCCCAAAGAATTTAATCAGCATTTCACTGGCTAGCATGGGATGTACCACAATGATGACAACAAAGTGTTGACAAAGTGAGACACAAAAGCTAGTGTGTCTCTCCAGGGGCAAATAAACAACATGGCATGTAGGAGTTCTAGAACACGTAGTGCCATCTGCATAGTTACACAACCAAGAGCACTTGGGGGTTACTGTTTATTCGGTTTCAAAGATATTTAATTCATTGTTATCAACCCTGTGCACATTTTTAAAAAAATTATAATCTTTTTAAGAGTGTATTCCATTAAACTACTATATCCACCTTTATTTATCCACTTTGTTAACTATTTCAAGCAACTCTGCAAGATTAAGAAATCATTATTTCCATAAAGAAGCTAAAGTGGCAAGACTTTATCAGGTTACACTTGCTTACTTTATTCTTCAGTTAGGCTTTTTAGGGTATTTCCCAGAGCAAAACTACAATCTGTAAAAGTATTATTCACAGGTTTTTACCTGTTTCCTGTTTCAAGGAACCAAAGAAGTGACCTTCCCATTTCAAGAACAGTCAACATTTTAAGGATAAATTCCCTTTCATTAACTCTTCTACTTCACACATTCCTTGCTTCAGGCCTCTTAGACGAATATCTAGTTGTCCTAGTTGTCGAACACCTCTGTAACTTTCTCCTCCGAGACTTCAGTCTCTGTCAGGACCATGCTATTTCCATTAAAAAAGCATCCTTAGATTATGAGTTTTCCCAGTGGTTTCTACCACAGGGACTGAAATAACTTTTTTTTTATCAGCTTCTGAGCTACTTCACTCTCTTCAGTAGTCCACAATATCACAATTCTTGGTGATCTAGAGGAGCCTTCAGCCATGCATGTAGATGTCTTACTCCTAATGTTCTTTGATCTCATGACACTCTTTCCTTCCCTCAGCTCTGTATCTCTAACTTCACCATTTCATCGTTGCACTGACCTAACAAACAGCCAGGTCAGCATGGCCTTAAATGAAACAAGCAGTGCAGTGCTACAGCGATGAATGTCCCCCCAGGGACCCACAAACTTCCTTCAAAGCAGGGAATAAGCTAAGGCAAATAACATGAGCTGGTGACCAAGAGGATTCATAAAGGGGATCCAGTGTGGCTTCATGCTAACTATATATATTTTGCAGATTTCTATTCTAAATGTCCCAGCATAAAGGTTTAGACACTGTTATAATGGTATTTTCAAGTAAGGACTAAGAATTGAACAGAGAACAGAGAATTTGACTTAGTATTTGAAATTTATGTGAGACTCTGTTGCTGCCAATCTGCTGAAGGGAGACTGTATTACAAAACTAAAAATCCTTCACTCCAAATTGATCTGTGCATGTTTGGCGATCGTGTCATAAAAAAAAGTTTTGTGTCTGTGATGTCAAACACACATTTTCTATGTTGGTTTTTTTTTTCCTTTTCCATTCTTTTTTTCTTTCATTTTTTTTTTTTTTTCTTTAAGGTCTCTGAGATTTATACAGTAGTTCTAGGAAACAAAAAAACATCATGACTAATTAAATTTCCTTGGTAAATTGTACTCACAGTCTACAAATACAGTTGGATCACTTAAGGAACGGCAAAAATATTAAAAGCACAACCAGGACACTGTCTTCCATGCATATATCTAGATAGGAATATGTACCAAGTTGCTTTAGAATCCATTTTACTTAATTTATTATTTAGACATGGTGAAATGAGATTATTTCAACATGCAGTACATGAGATTAAACCTTAAACTAGTTTCAAAGCATGAAAGGCTACATGAGCTTGCTTGGAAGTACTTTGAAGGAAGGAGGCAAAAGAAGCTTTCAAGGATGTTCAGGAGGTATGAGAAGATATTTCTAAGGGTGTAACACTTTTATTTTAGAAACTCAATAAAAATGGCATTTCTTTCATTCTTCAAAATTATCTTTAAGTTTTGACTGTTAACTGTTCAGAATCTCCCTTATGTTAGGAATTCCTGTTGAGAATTATTGCTCATGACAGAACAGTGCAGAATCATTGTCAAATTATCATACAGTGCTTGTAATTTTTTAGGGAAAAAAAGGAGTATCTGAGAAGGTTTGAATAGACATAGTAACAGTGATCTCTTTAGCCACCTATACATGTTTAAGTGCAAAAACACAAGGCATCACTCTATGTAACTCATCCTTAACCAGGTCTCTATTTTATCAGCAAATATGCAGGACCAGTCTGAATGTTTTTAAGTGCCTCTTTAGTTCATTTTCAAATGCAGGTATGTAGGGATAAAAAATACATGTCTCATACTTACGCAACTCAGATTTCAGTCATATAAAGGGGAAGAAATTTACTAAGTTGGAGAATGGTATAAAGGAGATCAAGACAACAGAAATGCTGCTAACCGCAGAACAGAAAGCAGTATGTATATCTCACTGAAGTGTGAGACCAACTAGCTTTCAGAATTGCTCTAGTACTTCTGCATTTACCTCCTCGCTGTCATTGCAGACAAAAAAAAAAAAAAAAAAAAAGAATAAAAGCCTTGTCACATTATTTAGAGCTTTATTGATTGTAATCCATAGCTTTGTCAAATTTAGGTCATTCATTAAAACTTAGTGCCTACATTTTTTAACACAGGAACACTTGATGTAGGAATAGCAATATGACAGACAATAATTATAAAACTATGTCAGATAGAGAAGTTAAGAGAATTTGTGGAATGATTGCAGGTAGGAATAAAATGCAGGTAGATATAAGAAAACCTCTTTTGTATGCTTTTGTGAAGAAAATCTACGAGATTTATTTTTGTAAAGGGTTTTTCGGGGGGGCGGGGGGGCAGAAAAAAGCCCTTCTGTTTTTGTTCAAAAGAAATCGTGATGAGCAGTCTATGTGAAGCCATTAAGTGGAAAAGGCACAGATTCTTTGGTAAGTTCTCCTAGTACTCTGCTAGCACTCTCTCCTTTCAAAATAAGCTTTGGTGGCTGCTTCTTTTGAAGCTTCTGGAAGTCTTTATCCCTGGATATTTTTTTAGTCCTGGATTGGACCAATCCCTTGCTGATGCTATTGTTCAAGACACAATAACAATAGTAGCACTTGGCAGTGACACAGGATGTGAAGGTTATCAAAGCACTGCTAAGCATTTTTCAGTTAATTTTCAAAACAGACTTTTAAGTATTATTAGCTACTTCTTTTTTCAGAATAAAAATATGAGATACAACACAATAAAGTCACATATCCAAAGATTTTATTGTGAACTAAGTACTGAAATGTCCTAGTTGCTGGCTATCTGTTGGGCTTTGGTTAAGCCATGAGACTTGGTTTGCTAAACTTATGAATACCTTTCTGCAGAAATCCTTTTTTCTTAGAAAGTTCACTTGGAAATTTGCTGTAGAAAGCATTGAAATTGTGGGGAATTGAACACTTAAATAATCTTAGAGTTTAAATCTTCTATACCCAAATGTTGATCATGCAGACATGAACTACAATATACAAGTTTGTATCTGGATATTCATATTAACACTGAGAGGTGAGGACTGAGCAAGCATTTCCCTCTCACATCATAACTACAATTAGTGCTACACTCAGGTACAAGGTCTTGTGCCTTAGTTTCCAAAACACGTTAATGGAGGTGGCAGTACATTTAGCTATTATTTGTTTGCAGTACTCCCATAGGTGGACCAGACCTATGCAGGAATTACGAAACAACCAGAACAACCCCCCCAAATCCACACCTCAAAAATCACTATCAAAGTTACTTTAGATTGAATAATAAATCAATTGTGTTTCTTTTAGCAATTCTCTCTAAAAAAACAGAAAACCAAAAGGGCAATGATTGCTTTTGTTTCACAGCTCCAGAACAGAGAGGGCTTTACATTTCATTGCCAAATGAAATGTCATCATGAAACATTTTGCAATTAGTAGCGTGCAGACATGCATCAATCACAAAAGCTAGTTCATTTAAGTACACTTAGGATCTAAGTAAAAGGAAGTCAGACTTCTTGGAAGGCCTTACTTGAAAAGGACATAAAAGTATAGATTTTGAGTGAACCCGTTAATAAAAAGCAACAACAACAACAACAAAATAAAAAGAACTACTTAAAAATATGCTCTGCTAAGAAATTAAAGCTCTGGTCTAGTACGAAAGAAAGTAGTAGTAATTATATCAGATATTGGTAACATGGAGTCTGGGATCAATCTAAGCATCCGTTGGGAGCAGCATATTCTCTATTTCCCACACAGAGGATCTATGAGGCAGATCACTGGAAAATAAAGATCCATGCCACTATTTGCATGTCTATAAAAGAGTTATTCAATAATTCCTAAGGTAAGCATATTGCAGTTTTGACCTTATTCCCAACTGCCATTCAATGACATTTCTTGATTGATTGTCTAATGTAAATAGGAATAGAATCTCAAATAAGGGATTAAAATAAAATTACTCCCAAAGCAAACATAATCCTAGTCAATATTTTATAAAACCTTGACTTAGGTGATCATTTCATTTGCGTTCCTTTTCATAAAATAAGATTTACATGGCCTATGATGGCCCTAACCTTTTCCTTAGATGAATAGCACATCTCATATATTTAAGTAATTATCTGATAGATCTCTTGAATTATCACCATGAAAAAAATCAAGAAAACATGTCAAAATTATTTAAAGGGACCATTACACATAGTTACCTGTACTTGTCTTATTTTTATTCATGCTTTATGGAAAAGATGTTATAGCTATATCAAAATCTTTGAATTAAATTGTCATTACCTAAAAATATTTTTACATTGTTAAAGCAGAAGAAACTCATTGTTGCTGCAAGTTAAGGATTTCTTTTACTGATAAAAAAAAAAAAGCAAGATCTCTTTTCAAATTGCACAATCAGATTTCAGTCCACAGTTTCTCATCCCCAACCTTGTTTTGTCCTTTCTGTTTGTTTCTCCGAATAATGAGGCTTGCTGTTCCCTCTTGAGCTAGACTAACACTTACACAGCAGGCTGTAGGAAAGGGCAGAGGTGGAAATGGTTTAAGAGGCATTTAAATGGAACACTGGTCTAGGGCTGGCCTTCTGCACAGGGGTTAATTTAACCCACTGAAAAATGCATTATGCAGCTGGAAATGGACAGAGTGTACAAAAGAAATCTGCTCATGTTCCTTCATACACTGTGACTGTGCTTGCAAGTGTAGTCATTTGCAAGGGTAGCATTATGTTCATCTGTCTTCTCTTCCTTTCATCTTCTGCTAATGCTTCATGTTAAGAGTAATCTATGTCACACTGGAGAAAAGATGCAGTGGAAAACAATTAACAGAATTTAAAACACAAGAAGAAGCAATTAGGTGAATTGTTTCCACTCTAGATTATCAAAAGGAACTTTGAAAATCCAGCTCTTTGATTTTCAGTGCCTGGTTTCATGCATTTATAATGCAGTTTCAGATGTGTTGTGAGGCCAAAGTTTTTTTCTACTTGCTAGAAAATAATGTTGCAAGTGAAAGCCGGTGTGTGCAGATGCCCATGTGCCTATGTGTAAACATTTTACAAACAGCCATTATGAGATGTATGCTGGAAGGACAGGATATTTAACTGAGACAAATTAATATTTGTTTTTAAGAAGAAAATATATGTCATGGTAGAAACCCTTTGTATATGAAGGCTGTTTTTTTTTTATTTCAAACAGTAGTCTATTCAGACATGGCAAGATGCTTTTTACTATTCTTTTCAGTGTACTGGAAGAGAAAAATATATTCCATTTCCAGTTGTGATGTAATAATAGTAGATTTATTTTACGATTTTGCTTCTAAAGCCTAGTTGTAAAGAAGTGTGTCTGCTGCCTAGCCCTCTGGGTATATTTACGTGAATAAAGCACGTTTCTACTAAATATATAATATCTCAGATAACTCAGAAATACACTTTTTTATCAAGAAGGCAAGGAATCGTGCACATACAACAATGTACTTTTCATCATACCAGAGTCTATTTCTCCAGAATCTGCTTAACGTTCTCCACCTGAACTGGCACCCCTTTCCCCACACTACTTATTCTCAAGTAGCTGAAACAGACCCATGTTAGGGGATTTGTTTTTAGCCAGCTGTACTTCTGTTCTGCCTGAAGTGCAACTTCCTCATGCTGCACCATGTGCCAAACAGCACTGAGTACGCAAGGCATGCAGCCGTAGTGCTACATTTGCAAACATGGTTGCACAATTAATCTGAACAGTGCTGATTCAGAAACT
Source organism: Gallus gallus (assembly GCF_016699485.2). Lineage (NCBI taxonomy): Eukaryota > Metazoa > Chordata > Aves > Galliformes > Phasianidae > Gallus > Gallus gallus. Next base: position 19,256,454 of record NC_052536.1, on the reverse strand, counting down.
TTGCCTACTAACTTGAAATTTCATGTTTTCTGATTTGTTTTTTGTTGTACAGTCCAGCCCTTCTCAATGTCTTTGCGGATCGTATTTCTTTAGTGAAATTAAATCCAAGTTTGGATTTTTATGTCATGCAAAAAATCTGAAAATTGTTTTATTTTTCTCTTAGGCTATGGTGTGTGCTCCTTGAACCAAGCTATGTTTTGCCTCTGAATTCTTTGGGGAAGTTCAAGAGAAAAAACAGTCTTGGCAGGAATCAGATCCTGGGACAGTCGAAACAACAGACTAGCCCCAAGCCTCAGCCAGACCTCTTTCTATGGCCTAAAGTATCCTCTTTCACTAAAAATGTAGGGGCAGATCAATGATCAGACCAACTTCAAGAGGTGTAATTTAAGACAAAGACATACAGGGGGTGGTCTCAATGCTGCCCAACACAGATCTTGAGGTACTTATACTAGCCCTGGAGGTCAGGGGGATGAGAGCAGACGGGAGCACGTGCCCAGCACAGGAAAATGCTGCTTCCAGCAGCAGAGTTCCTAAGATTTACCATACAGCCAAAGCAGCTCTCCCCTTCTGTAGAAGAAATACACAATTGTCAGAGTCAGTAACGAGATAGGTTAATCAGTGTTAATTACCACAAAAGTGTGTAGGAAAATAGTAGGGAAGGAAAGGAATGAAGGGAATAACAAGGCAGATAAGTGAATTCCTCAGTTTTTAGGGACCTCCGCTCTATCACTTAACTGTAGCTGTGGTTCGTACCTATATCAATACAGAGATAGATGAAGTTGAAATGTCTTTTTGACATAATTATAATTGTTATGAATAGGAAATGTTTTTAAATACTTCAAGACTTTTCAAATCATATAATTATTGATGTTCCTAATGTTCACTTTCATCTAGTTCAGTGCCTACAAGTGATCTCAAATGTTGTATTTTCCTTGAACTTTCCAACACCGTTTTTTTCTGCTATACTTGAAGGCTACCACAAAATTCATCAAGTTTCCATTTTCCCCACTCTTTTTCATTCATCTTGCATTCACTTCTTTTTTTTTTTCAATACAGATTAAATGATCCTTGTTTGAGTGTGTCCTCTAATAGAGAAAATGGTATCAAAGGTAGAGGAGTTCTCTATGAAGTACATCAAGAGCAATTGCATTTCACAATGCATTGATACACTTCCTCCAAACACAAGCAAAAGAGCTAACACAGTTTGTTAATACAATTGAATTCAAGGGCTCCTAGTCTTCCTCCATCACTTGGAGGCATTGAATCAGTATGATTTTCTGACTCCTAGTATTTACTTTTCGTGCTTTAGTGCTGCAGTTACAAAGATCATCACAGCAGCAAAGGTGCTTGATCAGAGTGACACTGGTAGTAATGAAAATGTTACCTCCTGAGCTTTGTCAGCCCTGCACAGCATACACTTTGTGACAGTGATTCATGGTTTGAAACTCGGGACCATCTGCTCCTTCAGAAAGTTCTCTAGCCAAGGTGAAAGGTGAGGCTTAACAGCTGTATCATCTTCACTTTTGTAAGTCCATCCAGAGCTGCCCAAAGGACAGCAAAATCCTCACAGTAATAAGGTTGTGTCAGATAGTCTTCTGTGTGTTCCAGTACCAACTAATTCACTGAGCAACTGTTCTTAGTATTGCGTGAGTCGAACTACCAAAGTAAAGCTCAGTCCTGTTGCTCTCTCTAAAATGCTCTAATCTCATCATTTAACTGCAGGCACCCATTGCAGTTCCCTGTCTGGAGCTGTTGCCATTCTGCAGATGTCGTGGAAATATCTCCCAGAAGAGGTACAGGAGCGCTACCTATGGCTCATAGCATATGGCACTTCTATGGACATACTGCAATAATATCCATTAGTGATTTATTTCTTTGAATCAGTTCCCTGACCTGCAGAGATCATGACGAATATGTTAAATTGGATCTACATTTGCTCTTTTATTTCTCTATCTTCTTATACAAGAGAGAAAAAAAGAAAAAGAAAAAGAAAAAGAAAAAGAAAAAGAAAAAGAAAAAGAAAAAGAAAAAGAAAAAGAAAAAGGAAAAGGAAAAGAAAAAGAAAACGGTTTTCTGATTATAATAGGCAATAGGAACTTTTATTTTTTCCATAAGTTGGATAATAAAGGAGAATATGGTTCCGTATAACAAAACAGGTCTTTACGTTCCATTTACCGGAAAGACATTGAAAGCTAAGTGAATTAATTTTTTTCTTTAGGCTGAAGAAGTAGCAGCAAGACTCTGCCATTAGTATTTTCTAAGGGCAGTAGGAATACTGGTTTTTAAGTCTAATTTAAAATTTCAAGTGCTTTACAGGAAGGAAAGAAGGAAGGGAGGAAGGAAGGAAGGAAGGAAGGAAGGAAGGAAGGAAGGAAGGAAGGAAGGAAGGAAGGAAGGAAGGAAGGAAGGAAGGCAGGCAGGCAGGGAGGGAGGGAGGGAGGAAGGGAGGGAGGGAGGGAGGGAGGGAGGGAGGAAAAACTGATGGTAAAGACATTAGCTTAAAGTAAAGACAATACTGGAGAGCCGGAGGGAAGCAGGAGTTCATATTCTTTGTTCTGCCATTTAGCAATTTTTATTTCTTTTTTTCTAATCCCTTCTAGCTTTAGGCAGAGAGCTAAAGCTAGAGCAGAATTTTTTCTGGGGGAAAAGACAGAATGATGAAAAGGATTAGTCTCTAAAATATATATATATAATTAAGAGTAGAAATTGTGATGCAGAAAAATTTTGGCATATACACTTTTTCTTGTAGTATGGAGAAGCAAATTTTGCTGTTTTTTTGTTGTTGTTGTTTTACATAGTACTTATTTTGTTTTAGCTTTTAGTTTCCTCATAAATGAAGTTTCTATCTCATTCTCTAAGAGACTGCTCTTCACTTTAAATATTTGGCCTGTGAAAAATTCATTTTGTAATATAGTCATCTTGAAACTCCCTCTTCTTTTTTGCCATCTATATTTTAATCTGCATGCTCTAAAACTATGCAGGTAATTCTTTCAGGTGTATTTTTTCCCAAATCTTTTCTTTGCTTACAAGAGTACAATGTATTAAATAAGGAGGATATTCATTGAATAATGACGTGTGAAAAAAGGCCCAAGTATCTACACTGGAAATGACTGAAGGGAAAACACTGTTTCTAAATCATTAGCTATCACCAAACTTGGAGATTATATATTGCTTCCCATGCAAAGAGCCATGAATTCTGCAGAGACTGACTCTAGACATTACCTTTATTTAGGGATGAAATGTCTCATGTTTCTATTGTGAGGTGATTCTTTTCTTTTGCTTTTCTTTCCTTTTTCCATCATTCCTCCTTTCCTTTCCTTTCCGTCTCTCTTTTGTTTTTTTTTGTTTTTTAATATCTTTTTAATTTTAGAGATAAGATTAAAGAAAACAGATGTCAGATGTGACCAATACGGGAGTTCTTAGATTTTTGAGATTATAGACCAGCTCTAAAAAAGCAAAACCATATAGATTGAAAATCTTCAGTTCTAATAGGAGAATAACCATTACAAAACCTTTTCTCAAGAAAAATTGTCGCATAAAATTGTAATAAGAGTTATCTCAGCGTTTCCAATTGCAAACCGAGAGGTACTGAAAAATCTCATGGAAATGGACTTTCCTGACAGATTTTCAGTGTACACTGTTTTCTCACAACTGAACTGAATTTCTAAATTCTTATTAAGATTGAGACAGTGGTGTGATCTAGCTTTGGGGGCTGCATTAGTGCAGGCCAGTCTGCTGGAGGTTTAAGATGACAAGGAAACAATAAGAAGTGAAGTGACCTATTTCCTGTCTATTGTTTCAGAACTCAGCCAGCTGGCATGGCCCCAGGTCAGCCACACCACAGACCGCCTTTTCATTTGCTGTCATTAGATGTGGTATTGCAGGATATATATATATGTATGTGTGTGTGTGTGTGTGTGTGTATATTTATATTAACTCTTTCATCACACTTTGAGGACGTTAGCTTCGCCAACGCTTTAAGACCAACTGTAACCAGACTGTGATAAGCACTGGCACATAGAAGAGGCGATATCCAACAGCCCACAGTCAATTCTTCCTATTTGGTTATAGATTTTTTTTCTGTCAGATGCATTGATAGTTTTTTGTCAGACTTGAAGCTCTCCATAGATCTGTCTGTCTAATCTCCCCCCTTCAAAGGCAGGGGACAAATAATCCCTCCTCAGGGTTTTGCATAGTCTCAAACAGCTGAAAAGGGGTTAGAAAATGGCCCTTTCTCCTACTGATCTGAGACTAAGCACCTTTTTTTCTTGCAGAAGCCAATATGTTGTATTCAGTCTTCTATAGCAATTGTCTTAAGTACCTAAGTTATCATGGAAAAGGTTGTTGTATAGAGGAAACCAGAATGTGATGTTAGAGGACATCTTCATGGACCTGAGGTTGAGTTACAGTGCTTAAGATGGCTTCCTAGAGTACAGCTGTCACACTCCTGCTCTTCCTGTGCACCCTTCTACATCTACCTGGTTTGTGCTCTGAAGACAGTGTTACAAAACAAATCTTTGTCAGAAGAGTATAAAGCAAAATGAATATACGAGATTCAGAATGGTGACAGAATAAGAGTAGAAACAAGTGTGAACATCCATCACATACAGCTGTTGTTTGCGTACAGAGGGTTCTTAATTGCTTTGTTGAATACCTGAAGGAAAGCCCTGTCTCTACATGATATAAATTGTACGGACGAACAAAGCATACTCAGTGGTGTGAATCTGTGAGAATTTTGTGAGCAATTATCTGAGACAGGAAAAAAAGACGGTGAATGAAATTTTAAAAATATAGTTCTATAAACATCATTTCTTTTCTTTGGTGAATGTTAACACCAAAATGTACCTTGAAAATTCAGGAAGTAACTGGTAAATCTTGTCATATTTAAGTGGTACGATTTATTCATACTCTTGAATGAAAGGGAGCTTTACATGGAGTTCCAAGCGAACAAGATGATTACATGACATAGCAGCACACTCTAGTAGCCAGCAGAATCCCACACACAAGAACAGCAAGCAAGGCTCCTCTCCTCCCCTATGCAAACCACGCTCTACATGTCTGGCAATGTATGTAAGTGATACCCAGACAGCAGCAAAGGGGACACCAGCTCTTTTTCAGTCAGCTGGTGATAACAGCACAGCCCTGATGCACCAGCATGTTTGCTGCCTGTATTGTGGAGCTGCCAAAGGGAGATGTAAGACAGGTTTCCACTTGTCTGCTCAGATGCTGGAAGTGCAGGGAGAGATAATACCACCAGTCTTTGTGCTCAGACATCATTTGGGACGCAAGATACACATATGTGGTTCATTGCCTATACTGGCTGATTTGTACAGAACAGAATAGACCCAACTCAAAAGAAGAGTGATATCCTATTAAGAGCAGCTCATTCACTCACAACTGAACTCAGCAGTACCATATGGGCCAGTTGTGTTAATTGTCCCTGGGCCTCAGTCCTATCTCTTCACAAAAATCTCTTTTCAGAGATTTTACTTTTTGAACCTATTGCCAAAACAAGCACACTACTGTTACATTTTTAGGTGCTGGCTATTCAGCATTTTCCAAAACTCTCCACTGAAACAGAAAATCCACCCTCTACCTCATTTATCTGCAAACTTGTATCTACACTTTCCCCACCACTGCTACCCTTCTATACGCAAACACAGATGGTGCACAGCTGTTGAACTAGGCTTGGACCATGTTCAGGAGCCCAAATGTCTGCAGGAGGATCCCAAACCATTGCCTCTGGTGACATCTGTGATTCTACCCAAGCCAAACTCCTGTATTGAAAATATACTGATGCATAAATCCACTGTTCTGCCCCGACACCAGGTTTTATTATACCTGTCCTCAAACAAATACTGAAATAATTTCACCTGTATTGGACAACTATCAGGTCTAATAAAGGAAATTTAACTGAAGAGCAAGCACATCTCTTCATGTAGAGGAGAGTGCATCACCTTACTGTAGCTATAACTGCTCTTTAGCTTTTGTGAAGGATAGAGAAACAGGATGATTCCCTGACTGCAAGACATGGTGAAAAAATGCCAAAATCATTCATCCAGCAAACCTCCTTGCTGTTTCATTAGTAGTCTGGGTACCGCTGCTCACCACGGCACTGGCATCTCACAGTCAGTAGAAAATGAAAGCAGAACCTCCCACCGCACCACTTCACCTCCTTTGTCCAAATGCTACTGTGGGAGAGAAGCAGAGACTCCGGAGCCCTGCCACAGGAGCTGATCCTGTGCTAAGCGCCTGTGGTGGTGCTGATACTGGTGCCACCAGTATGGGCAGCAGTTGCCTGGCAGCTCACAGCTCCACTCACACCCAGAGCTACTCAGCTCACAGCCTCCTCCACCCACGTGCCTTTGTTTTGTAATCAGAAAACTCTCGCCTGTTCTACAGCAGAACTCATTAGACTCAGTAAATAAAAGCTCAGACTCAGCTGTGACAGTCACATCTTCTTTCTCTCCTATCCTCACCCCCCTGCTTTTGAGCCCCTGTCTTTTTGGGTAGGATGTGGTGTGGTATGGTATGGTGCTGGCACAAGGATTCTGTGTCCTTTGCTGTCTGTTCCCATTGAAATAGAGACATGCAGCCCTGACTGTCTGAACTGATAATTAGAGCCACAGTACAGGCGAGAGCTGGGCAGAAATAACAGGCAGAGTAGATAAGCGCACAGGTGGGATTTAGAGTTAATATCCGTTGGAAGAAATTAAATCTTGTTTGAGTGAGTGGGTGGCTGGACTGTGGTGCCAAGGGAAGGCATGGGGGGAAGGCCAGAGCAACAGCCATGCTGAGAAATTCATGTTGGTAAAAAGTACTCTGCCTCAGAAAGGGCTAAGCAGCATCTTCTGATGAAGCAGAGAGGAACCGGTGTTAGGGATCTGGCACAGAGAAAAAGAATGCTGAGCAGCTATGAGGAAGGCTGTGAAACTGTGATATAATAGCTCTGCTGAACGTTGTACAAAGATTTACTATATACTAGGCATGTACTGAAACCAGCTGATTTAATACAAACTTCAGTTCTGTTAGATATCTGGCAGATAATGACATCCTGAGGTACAAGCGTTTGAAGCCTTTTCAAATCACCGTTGAGCCATCTGCATGCATGTCCCTTTGATACATTCCCTGAGTTTGTCATATTGCAGAGATGGTCTTTTTCCTCTTTTATTCCTTTTTCCTCATTTCTCTTTACTAACAGCAGAGATCAGACTGTTTTCTATGAGCTTAGGCTTTAAGGGTTATTTTAAAAGCTTCAGAAGGAGCTGCTTTCTCCACACATTTTTCAGAAGTACCTTCCTTGGCAGGTGGGTATTCCTAAAATCCTCATGCAAAAAAGACCTTTTCTTTCACAAATGTTTTTGAGATCACTGGCTATAAGATACAGTGGAAAAGAAGGGGGGGGAAATAACCACCTGAGTTTCTCAAATGAAATTAACTCGGATCCAAGTTAAGTGCTTGTTTTGTGCTTGAGTGGAGCAACCAAAAGGAAATATCACTGCAGTGAGAGGCAGCAATGCACTTTTTCTTTCATAACGGCAGTCCTAGAACATGAGGTGCCTGCACAAAGCATCGTTACTAGCCCTGTATACACTGCAGCCTCTCTCATCCACCAGAAGAGCATGCATTAGTGAGATGGCAGGATAATGTAATTCTCAAGCTGTTACTGTCCAGCAAGACCAGTGTCTTAGTGCTCTGCATAAACTTTCATCAAACGCTTTTATTAACTAGGTTATGTTCTGCTGAGGCTCAAAAGCAGAAGTATTGGGCAAATCCTATGAGATAAAGCTATTGCTGCATTTTGCCAGAGCCTGGCGCTGTATGCAGCCTTAATGAACAGTGTGTTCCTGGAAGCTCCTTTCATTGATTCACTATGACATTGGAGCAGACCTTTAATCTTACTTCTATCATTTGATAAAATGAAGGTAATTATGTTTGTTTTAACTGTGGAGTACTAATTAAAGATAGTTTCTAAATAGCTTTGGCATTGTCGGATAAATGATAGAATAAGTTCTCATGCACTGGATTTATTTAGTGTTTTTTCCTCATTAGTCAGCAACAAGTGATTGACCATCCAATCTGAAATATCCTGATTCAGCAAGCTCCTTCAGCACTGTAAGGACTTTAAGACTGCAAGAGGAACAACTGATAGGTGCACACACAGTCAGGCTGTGACAAGTCAGAATGATGTAGTTTCCAATTAGAGACCAGAGACAATGCTCATCAGGTTCTATATAATGACTTTACGCATGACCTTTGGGGACAGTTTGCTGCTGCACAATCACAGAGGGAATATTACTCAGGAAAGCTGCAATATGAATGACAGTATACAGAACAGAAATTGTAATTAGTTCACTGTACATTTCTCTTATGTGAATAGTGAAGTTCAGCAACATCCACTCATTTTATAGGGCTTCATTTAATCCTTCAGCTGGTCTAGTTTAATATAATACATGTGATTATGTTGCCGCTGAGGCTTCTTTGTTGATGCCAAATCCTTTGGCTGTTATAGACTGACCTGAGAATGAGAGCCCTGATTTATTTTCAGGATACAGATAGCCGTAGCCTCCTTAGAAAGCACATTGACACTTTGACATTGTTTTTTAAGCAGATTCTGTGAAGAATTGTAAGAGACCAATGAACAGGGGAAATAGCATAGTCTTCCATAGCACTGACTGTGAAATACAGGCAACATTATGAATTAGTTGAGTATTTGGGTTGTCTCTGTGAAGTACTTCAAAGTGTTTTATGGAAGCAAAAGTATTTCCATTTTGAAATTCTAGTAACAATGTCATGTATGATCCACAGAATAGAAAATATGTTCTTGCCCAACTGTGTTTTTCAGATTTTCTTTGTGTAGAAGTTTTTGTGCCCTGTTTTATGGAAAGGATGGTGTTGCTGTTCTGCAGGTGTTCTTCAGTGGGTGTTCTGTTCCCACTGCACTTAGCACCTTTATAGTTGCCTTTCCAGGATCTCTTCGTTTCTTTGGAGTTTTTCTAAATCATGTTATAAACCCCCAACCTTTCAGAAATTAATCCTTAGCTCTTCACTGAAGTAGTTTAGCTTCTCAAGGTAGTGACGCCTACATGAAGTCTACCTCTTAAGAAAATTTCTGAGGAGGAGGTTTTTTTATCAGTGTATTCATACATGAAAAGCACCTCTGTTTTCTCCTTTCTTCTTTCCTTTATATATGCCCTGCAGCCTCAGATTCAAAAATACCTGAGATAGGATTGAGAACTTCTTTAAAATAAGACTCTGCAGAACAGAATCTGATCAGGGCCTCTGGGCTGTAGCTGAGTGTAAATGTTCAGTGATACAACATTTTCTTCAGAGATGGTTTTAGCTGTGAGGTCAGTGTGGGTTCTGAAACCAGCAGCAGGCCTCCTTCTTCTGTGAAATGTGCGGAAAAAGCACACAGACTCTTCTATGTCATAAATATGTGCATAGTAATGCAGCTACCGCACAAGGCCTGACGGGTCAGATCTAAGCCCTGTGCTCTGAAAGGTTTGTTGTGCTGCACTTGCAGGAGCAAAGAGATTGTATGTGTTACATACTTAAAAGGTATAAATGTGACCATGAGAAAGCCAAAAATTTCTTCACACAGAAACCACCACAACAGTAATCATGGTGGTATCTGAACTAATAGGAGCTATTTAGGACTACTGAGCTTTGTTTGACTATTTTTCTAAAAAAAGAAGACTAAAAGAAGTTACCTGAAAAATTACTCAGTGGGATTTCATGTCTTATCAGACTGTATGGCTCCACTTGATAATAATAACAATTAAAAATGCTTATTGTTGCTGTGTTAAACAGGCAGCTTTCAAAATTCATCTCCATACTCTTCTAAGATCTTCTGTGATTGGTAGCATTCGGAGCCATACCCCCTGTACTTCACTCTCCACAGCAAAATCTTCTTTTAAACAAAACATCCTTTATACAACTGCATTAGTTCAGAAATGAAACTGCAATGTATTAAACTCAGATTTTAAATTGCCCAGGGAATACAGAGATTCAGGCCTTTTATAGTCATTAGTCAGAGAGAATTTGTACAATTGTTCTGATGAGCAGAGATCCTGAGCTACACAGGCACCTATATTTCATTAATAGCTTTAGCACATGAAGTATATCCCAGGGATATTTTTCACTCTCCCTCCTGCCTTTCACACTATTTGTTTCTACTGGAGAGTTGCACAGGAAATGTATAAACCTCATTATTTTGACCTTGAAGAAAGCATTACATTTCGGAACTTTTGTTACTCTAAGGGTCCCACAGTCTTCTTGTGCAAACTGAATTATGGAAGGTCTCCAGAAAGGATGCCAGCCACGTGGTTTGCAAAAGGAATAGCAAGTTATTGTTTTATCTTCCTAAGTCTGGAATCCAAAACAACAGCAAGTAGAATTTAAAGAATATTGAGGAGGGCAGCCAGCCATTTTGCCAGGGATGACCTTGCACTTTACCCCATATGTCCATCATGCTGTTTAGGCAAAAGTGCTTTCCTGTTACAGTGTCCAGAGTGTGAAAAAATAGGATATTAAACAAGTATTTATTTGTGCCACAGAAAATATTATTCTGCTCATCTTTGTTGCTACTTCTAAAGTTCAGCAATTTTGCTATTTTTTAAACAGATCCACTATTTGCTCCACCATTTCTATTGATAGGAGAAAGCTCCATTTTCACTTGGTCCATCTTCTCTATGAAGCTGGTGGTACTGATGTTCTATGTGCCCAGTCTATGTGGGGATCCAATGTATGGATTCGGTCTTATGGGTTCTATCACAGGACTGAAAGCCGGACAGGAACAGTGCAATTAAGACTGAAACTCACTTTATTCTGACTCTTAGATCATGTATTATCAAAAACACGATGGTAATAAGCCATGAAGTACAATATACAGACAGAAAAGTGTCCTTTTAAGTTTTAGACAAAGCTACACAATAACTGAAAGAAATCAGGTAAAAGAGAGCAGTGAGATGAAGTTTACGGCATACTTTAACTGTGAGAGCCAAGCTAGCTTTAAACTAGTACACCATCTACACTGCAAATGAAACGGGTTCCAGGTCCCAGTTAAAAAAAAAACAAATCATATCTCTTGGTAAGTTAAAACACAATCTTTTTGTAGTCTGATTGTATTGTATATGTATTCATTAGATTCCTTTGCAATCTCACAGAAAAAAAGTATCACCTTCACTTGTTGATTCTCAGGAATGGTCTATTTATGATACTTACTTAGCTGATAACCAGCAAAGAAAGAAGGCTGATCCATGAATTAACTATGTGAGTTGTTTCTTGCAGACCCTTTCACTAAGGTGTGAATAAAATGGAAAAAAATTCCACATGGGAGAAATTTCATATAGCTCTAAAATATTATATTGCTTTCTAGGAGGCATTGCACTCTCTTTTGAAAATTTCAGTAACTTGGCTCCTGAGTAGTGCCAGAGATGCAATTAGAAAAAAAAACAGGGCTCTTCTTATCTGGTTTATAGCCATGTTCAAACTGGAGTTCAGACCAGATGATCTCCAAAGATCTCATTCAACCAGGTATTCATTGACTGTATTAAGCACAAAGTCTGAGAGAGTATGTCACTGTTTCTAAGTAGGTCAGTTAATTTCTTGCTAAGGTGTGTGAAGTACAACGGTCCACTTGTTGTACTTTTCTTTTTTCCATTGTTCACTTTAGAAGGAAAAGAGAAGGTTTGGGATGTTCATAGTAGCCGAAAGGAAACTCTGTCCCTGGATGCTGCCTCAACACTCCTTTAAAATCTTGCCCAGCTACAAGCCTCCAAATAGACTCTGTGCCACTGATCGCAACCCTCTGACTTCTTAAGCCAGTTCTCAATCCACCACACTGTCCACATGTCTATCCCATGCTTCCTAAGCTTGCCTACAAGGATGTATGCTATGAGTAGTACAGTAATCTGGGGTTTAAAGAAAAGCTGCTTTTTTTTTTTTTTTTTTTTTTTTTTTTTTTGCATAATGTCCATTTGCCCACTTCTAAATTTTTTTTTGTTATCAGCTTAGCTATGCTAAGTGGGACTGATTAGACAGTCTGCTGTCCCCTTAATTCTCTGTAGAGCAGACTACTGCCTTGAGGAAAGCTATAATAATGTATCTGAACTTGTTTATGTCAGTTTGGCTTGCAGTCTAAAACTTCTGCAGAGAACAATTCAGAATCACATTTTCAAGAAATAAGCCAACAGACTTGTAAGCGCATATACTTATGCTTGATTCTGAACATTTATTCAATAGAAAGAGTTTCAGGGAGGATATTTAGAGGCAGAAATGAGTGACAGGTATCTAGCACACCGTGAAAGAGCTGCTTGATATCAGCCTCTGTTTAAGCCTTTGAAAATCTCTTTCTTAATAGCCTCATTCCAACTGCCAGTTGTTATTTACACTTGTGCATGTTCCCTTCTGAATGCTAGAGCAAATGTTCTATGCTATGAATTTGAGATTAAATAAATCAGATATGATAATCAATTTGCAGGCAGGGCAGTATGATTTGTGCAGAATGAACCCACATGCCTGAACAGAGGTTTACTATAGCTCCATTGCAATTTTCTTTTGACAAGACAGCAAGTAAAGAGCTTGCAAAGAGAACAGCATAAAGGCTACATACCAATGCACCCGTTCATCCACACTGTCAGCACTCCCTGTTCTGCAGCTCATGCTCCACGTTGCCAAAATGACTGGGAACAGCAAGTAGCTCTGCACCAGCCTGCCCTGCTCACAGCAAACTTTCCACTATAGGAGCTTATTTCCAGTATCCTGCCAGGCAGAAAAAAATAATCCATGCCCATTTTATTGTCCTCTGGAGACATTATAAGTTACAGGATAAACATTTCTGCCACATCTAACACTACACAATCGAACTTTAACAGCAGTGACATCCAAAATGCACAGTAAGTAAGATTCAGTCAGACAGGAGCTGCCAGAGTTTGTACTGCTGTGTATAAAATGCACCAAAAAGAAAATAAACAGTAAGCCTCTGATATTTTTCCTTTGGCAGCGTATGCGTGGCAGCCAGAACACCTACTCACAGCTTCCAGATAGGTTTCCTTTAGTTATTTTTAACTGTTGCTCTCTTCTGGTGTACCCTTGAGAGGTCCAGAGGTGGAGTTAAATGTAAGTCAACTGGTAGTCATTGGATAATTTATGTCTAAATGAATAGATGCTCCAGAGGAAATTAAACAGCCTGTGGCAAGGTTTTTATGTAAATAAGCACACTGATATATTGTATATTCAAATAGTATTCATCAAACCAGAAAGAGGAATGAACACAACAGTCTTCATGCTCATATGAAAATAGTAACTTATTTAGGGACGAGACGATGCTGTGCAATAAAAAGATTTATTGTGTGACTGAGATAAAAATTAAATTCCTGTTAAAATATTTATATACATGTTGCCGAAACATTCTGCTTAGAGGTAAATCAAAGAAGCCTTTGGCATTTCACAGACATAGAATTCCAACATTCTTCTGCTACAAATTTAGTGCTTACAAGATGTTAATGGCAGTTCAGTTTTCAGGACAGTCTCAGCAGACTACTTTTGCTCAGCAGGTGGTGAGGATTTGCATCCATATTTCAAATATACTTCTATCTCATTACTGGCTTCTTATTTCTTTGTGATTTATATCTCTATAAAATTCTGGCTTGCACAATGGGGAATGGGATTTGAAAAAGGCAAATTCTGCATAATGTGAACATTTATCATATTCTTTCTTGATTTTTTCCTTCTTTAGACTTCATTTTTGAGAGACTAGAGGAAAGAATGGCATGGCATTCTTAATCAAAAATAAAATAAATTAAAAAAGAGAAAGACAGGAGAAAAATGGTCTTTTCTAAAAATCAAGTGTTTTAAAGGAATTAATAGCATTGGTGTATTTTACTCAGATATGATATGCCATGCTAAGTGGTGGTATTATATGCACTGCTACCTCCATTTGACTAAATTGTGATCTTTAAATAATACATGTGCACTCGGAAGTAAGTTTGCTTGGGTAACTGTTAATTTGTGAGAGTTGTAATCAGTACAAATTCAGTAAGTGCTTTTTGTAATAGGGCTGAACGTTATGAATCGATTTGGTATTCATGCAGATGTCACATATAATTTCAGAGCTGTTACACTGTAATTTTGTTGCACTTAATAGAGATTATGGTGGTGGCAATTTTGTCACTGTAGATAAGGGGCTCTTAGTGCTTCTCTCATAGCTTTCCAGCTCCCCCTTTTCAGGTGTTTATTGCATAGTGTAAATCTAAAATCCTCAGCCTAATAAAATCAGAGTATAATTCATCACTGAAGAAGAGCTAGATCTGAACATGAAAATTTTAGACCTCTAGTTTAAATTAAAATGTACAGGCTGATAGTTTTTGTTCAATCTATGATACGTGCAGAAATTTAGAACTATGTTAGGATTCTGGAACCTTTCTGTCTCCTCTTGTGGTCCCCCTCTTCACAGTAGATGCCATTTACTGCTTGCTAGCCAGCATTTGTCACATTTTGGATTTCAAATCCTCCAGCATTTCTTTTGAAAACTGTTTTTCTTTTTAATCATTATAATATGCCCCATGTCTACGGTGGAAAGAACATAGCAGATTTGTGCACTTGAATTCTTTTCTTTGAAGTATAGGTATTAGGGAAATGCTTCATATTCAGACAAAAAGAGCAATCAGCTACATACCAAAAAAAGGGCATAGAATATCTGTACTTGGCACACACAACTTTTAGCTTTTTGGCCTGGTGTTGCAGGTGAGCTGAAAAAACAGCATGTGCATTACTTACAGAAAGAGTGTAAGATTTCAGTGCATTTCCTTTCACTACATTTCCATGCCCATAGGCTGTTCTCAGTGCCTTCAGATTTTCATCTCTAGGCTAAGCTCTGCAATACATATAAGCTCTTAATACACAGTCTGCTTTCTGTGCCCTATGCAAGCAAAGTTCCACCAAACAAACAGGATAATTTTATAGCTTGTGACACCCCAAAAGATCTTTTATATCCAAAGCCAATAAAATGTGAGATGCTCTACGCCACTCATGCCATGCATTTATATCCTCAGTTGGAGAATCAAGAAAGTAATTTCCTCTGCACTCTCTTTTGAGATTAGCAACCAATAAGCACTGAACAGCTGAGGCTAGAAAGAAATTTCTGGCACATTTTCCCTACCCCAGTGGTCAGTAAAAAACAATTTTTGATTTAGTATCTGCTTAATTGAAAGCTTTGTGAATACTGTGGAAGCTTTCCCACTCTTTTGCTACTCGGTGGAAGTGAAAACATTATAGGAAGTTGCTAGAGTTCAGACATGCATGCACATACATGTATGTACCATACATAATAAAACAGGTAGGACCTTGCTGAAGAGCTGATCTGGTTTGAGGTGGATTGTATGCAAACTGTAATTTCAGAGAGAAGCTTAAATTTTTTTATTCCCATTCTGGCTTAACAGCGTGGTTTCATACCCTCAGAAGACAACAAATGTGTCCACATTAAAATTGAGGACCACTGTCAGTTTGAAATTAAATGTGATCCAGTGTTAAGCCTCATTTCTGATAATATTCAAAGAGAATGAAATCCAGAGGCAATTCCAGACATTCAGTATTATTCAAATACTCTGCTCATGAGCGAGCAGTACCATGCCCTGGATAGAAATAAACTGTTCTGTGTTGTGTCATTAGTTCTGAAATGCTAACAAGTATTGAACAGCTAACAAGTGAGGTAACCTATCAGAAAAGATTTTTTTCAGTCTGGGATTGGAGAGTTTCAGCTAGTTGTGGCTAATAATCTCTGAATGTTTAATTAATTTTTTCCAGTACTTCAGGAATATAGCAATCTTCTGTAATCACAGAATCATAGAATTACATGGGTTGGCAGGGACCTTTAAGATCATCTAGTTCCAATCCTCCTGCTATAGGCAGGGACACCTTCAGCCCGATTTTGAGTGCTTCAAACAGTTTTTACTGTTATTCAACATAATTGGCAGATAAGACGTAAAAATCCTCTGTGAAAAGAAATGCTCTACTGTATTCTTTGCTAGTCTCTATTTATGCCACTCAGACTTAAATTCTTACCCACACAGTAATCTACATTTACATTCTACACTATTTCCAAAATTAAATCAAGTTCTATCCAACAAAAATTTTACAGTTTGTTTTGAAGAATTAAATTTGCATGGTATTATTTTCCTTCTGCTGTAAGGTCTGATACAGTGAACTACCTCTCCAAGTCAAAGAAGTCAGAAATTGCTCAGGGGAAGGTAAAACAGTCTCTTCCTCTTTCTTAAACTCTCTACCTTTCTACATCTCCTTTCCAGAATAAATCCCACATAAAACTGTCTGGAAGTACTCAGAACTGAAAAATTGTTTTAGTGAGATATGAGATCCATCTTTGGGAGAGGGGCTGTATTAATCAATTACAGGAGATTTAATGAAACAAATAACTACGTGTAGTCTTATTCAGGTTACAACCTATAGAAATGCCCAGAAGACCAGCAAAGTGCTAGCTCATAGGCTGATCTTTTTAGGAAAAGAGAGAGAAAATCCAGCAATAGTCAGGACTTACTGCTAGAAGAAAGGCAGCAAGAAACAAGTGTAAGTATCACTTCTCTCTCTGCCAGTCATGGTGCTTCTAAGCCTCCTCTGCTTCCTCTCCATTTTTATGAGAATACGAAACTTTAATGATACTTTATTCCTCTGTAATTACCATGCATTTTTTCCTTCAGTACAAATTAGCATCTTCTTTGTGTCAGAATATGTACTTGGTTGAGGCTCTTTCGTGAAAATATAGTGAATATAAGTTGTTCAGAAATATGTATAGGAAATTATAAGTGGAGAGCTGTTTGATCGATATCATAGGAAAAATGGGAAAGAAGCACAGCATTTTCTAAACCAGGAGTAATAAAGCATAACACTGTTCAAAGTTCCAAGCATCAACCAGGGTGTATTCCTGACGTGTCCATACAGAAAGCTTCTTTTCCCAGAATCATACAAAACCAAGTTAAGAAGGTGGTAATCTTTTAACCAAAATTGTTAAATATTCAGACCAATAGTGCATTTCTGTTCAGAAAATAGACTGCACAACAGTGTGCCAGTCCTGCTACTGACCTGATGCCCCACTCTGAAATGAGGGAGGTGCTTTGGTTAAGGTGCAAAAGATATAAGCAGGCTAACACAAACTCAGATTTAAAGGCTTGTGCCACTCAACCACTGGTGTTACTCTGAGGGGTTAAACTGAGCAGATTTTTACCTCTTCATACATCTAGATCAGACTAACTGAAGAAAAAAATTGCTGAATACCTTACTTTCAAAAGCATCAGCATCCACTCTTATTAAATACTTACTTAAGAAAAAAACCTTCCCTAAAGACCCAAAAAACTAGAAAACAAAAGAAAACTTTGAAGCACTTGCTTATGAGGAGTTGTGAACTGGATGGTTATTTCAAAAGTTAGAAGCAAATATTTTCTTACATCTTATCCAAGTTGATCAAATAGCATTTTAAAATATATTGTTCATAATGTTTGCTCCAAGGTATGTTCTTTTCATGTGTCTATTTCAAATACAATGACATGAATAATTTAAAGTAAGAGTCCTTTTCAGTTTCAGAATACAGCCAAGACTGTGGCACTTAATGGCTTTATGTAAACTCACAGGATAGATTACAGCATTTAAATTATGGGTGGATATAGGTTATTCAGAACAATCAAGGGAACAAAAACGAACTGCGTGAGGAAAATGTATGTTATAGTTTATAAAAAGCTGAGATAGGTATCCTGAATGTCTCTGTATATTCATTTCCTGAATGTATTATAACATTTAAAACAAGAAAAGACTGAATTTAGACATCTATTGGCTCAATGAATCACGATTGTGAGAGCATATGCCTTCAGTGTGGAGAGCCTTGGACCATTAAGGACAAATTCATTAGCAGACAAGAGACAGTGGCAAAGTAATTAAAATAAGATCAGAATCAAAGGAAGAAGCCAAGTTAGGCAGCCCACTAGAATCTAAAATTTCCTTTTCAACTAATTTTCTTTCAGTTAGGAAAGCAAATTACTGAAACTTATCTATAACAGAGTTTATTTCCCAGACAGAAACTGTAGTTGACAATTTTTCTGTTCAAGATTAGTTATCTAATATATAATCCATCAGCACAGTTTCTTTATCATTTTATCCATTAGCTGTTGAAGGTAATTGGTCGATTAGTAGTGCCAGATGGGATTCCAGTGGGGAATAGGCAAATAATTCTCCTTGTATTTACTTCCACAGAGACGTATGTGCAGTAGAATCATGATCCCTATTAGAATACACAGATGTCTTCTTACAGACTTGTAGATCCAGAATCTGGTCACGTTCATAAGAATGCTAACATAAACTTACTCTTCCTTGGCAGAGTCTATCAAAATTTATATATAGATTCTGACAGTGATCCAGGTTGCTGTCTTCTGTTTTTAGTGCTGAAACTCTATTTGTCACCATCATTTTGAGCCTAAATAACGAAACAGTGAATAAAACGTACTGAATACGTCCTTTCAACCCATCCTACTTGGCTTTTAGTTCTTTTTTGATTATTTTTTGTGCAATGATGAAAAATGAGGTTGAAAAAAAGTGGAATGTTCTATGAATAAAAAGCACACCACATCTAGATGATGGAAGAAAACTTCTGAAAAATCTGCACATATATAGGAACAAAGAGATAGCATTTTCCAGAAAGAACTACTGGATAAAACTAGTGAAAAGAAAACTTCAGCAAGTAATGTAAAATACTTAAAACCAGCCACTGTTCTGTGGTTTTGAATCAGCTAACAGCATAATAAACGCATCACTATAGAGTAGTAAATGATTTTTCTGCTATAAAACCATAAGTCTTTGGAAGCTAAATGGTTTCCAGTACTTTAGATGTGTCACCTGGTGCTCAGTCCGGTACGGGTGCCTATAAGATATTGGAGGTGCCCTACTACAACTGGGATGCCCACAGAATTTTCATGGACAGGGAATGGAGAGGTGATCCTGGACATCCCAAGGCAACTCAGGCAGCAGTAGGTACTTTTGTTTGGTCATCTGCTATGAAACTCCACAGTCATGGGGCAATAACACGCTATTCACACCCTTGCTCCATCTGTCTCTGGATATCAGCTTACTTATATAGCAGTGAATTCCTCATGTTCATTTGAATTCTTCTCTTTCCATGCTCCGTTTGTAGAAGCTATTATTTCTTTTGTAGCATTTCATTGAAAGTCACTGCTTGACAATGAATTCACATATTTCTTTATGCAGGCATGCAAGCTTTCTGTTGAAACAGTCCTTGAATTTCTCTATCTAATCCAAATCATTTTAATAATTACCTCTCACTCAGCTTTTCATATTTAATTTATATTTTAGCCTCAACTCCATGTCACTCAAGTGTTTCCTTCAAAGAGAAAATGTCTTGCTGGCAAGAGACTATTTTTTCTCTTCCTGAAGCCGTAATGTTCTTTAAGAATTTCCATAATCTGATATTCTGCAGCTAATGTTCATTTGCATATCTACAGAGATCATGATAGGGAATTCAACAGAGCTTGCAGCTAAGTCATACATTTCCTTCAATCAAGATGGAAAAGAAATTGATTGTGGGATAAGGTACATTGTCAGTTCTCAGGACTATGCCAAATGCACGCAGAAAGTAAATGTTCCCTAATTTTGATGTATTCCCTCACCAGTGAAATGTGATACTCTGCTCAGAGAAACCCAGTAAAGTCAGAGGCCACCTCTCAAGCAAAGAAGCTTATAACTGCAGTTGTATGACAATACAGGAACCATTGGCTGAGCTCTTTATACACACAAAAGGCACGTGCCTCCCTACTGTAACTCAACTAGTGTGTTCATTGGCAGATGGGAATTTTTCATCTGCCATCCATGATGATAATCACAGATGGTGAAATCTGTGTAACTAATAAAGAAATTATAAGAGGAATATATGTCATTTATTTCAAATGTCATTTTAAAAGGCAGAAGATATTATAGTAATATATCATTTTTTGACCCCGAAGTCTATTACTGTGTATGCAAAGAAAAGACAAAAAGACATTTCTATTCCTTGAGGCCTTCATAATGCTGTGCTGTTGATTTTAGAATTAACTATGATTAGTCAGCACTTTGTTTCTTTCCTACGGTCTGTTGCCATAATATTCTTATTTTAGTGCTTAAAGAAAACAAAATCCAACCCTACACTCCAAAACTCATTTCAACTTCTTAAATAAGATCTAAGGCATCTATTCTTATTTTTTCATGTGAAATTATCCTTCAAATTAAAAATACTATTGTAATCAACCAATTGCGTGCTGTTTTGTTGTTGTCAGAAAGGAGCTGTATAATGGGATCTAGAGACAGCCCAGGTCTCTCCAGAGCTAAGTTTAGCAGATGCTCCTGCAGGCACTGCTGCTCTCAGCTTTGCTTTCCACAGTTCAGTCCTGGGAATGATAGTGTGTGCACACTCCTTTGTTTCTCTACAAAAACTGCTATTTAGGTTACTTTGTTTGATAGAGAGTGTTTTAACTTCATCATTGTGATTATGTGGTGCAGTGAATTAGGAAAAGCTCTTCAGCTCCAAAATAGATGTGGTGTCTCTCAGCGTACGGTGATAAGAGGAAATGACATCTTTAACTGCTACAGCATTTTTTTTCCAAAGTGATTTACGTCAATGTGTAATTCTCAGGTGGAGAATTCAGTCCCATCTGGTATTAAACTTAGCAGTGCAAAACAATCACATATACTATTTTTGTGGGGAAAAAAAAGTGAATGGCTGTTTTGTGCATTACATTATACATGAGCAAGTACATTTGTATATGCATAACAAACAAGACAGAATACCTTCCATAGACTTCTGATTGCTTTCTATGTACTTATGAACTTTTTCTGTTTGTCCATATGTGACAAGATGAGATGTCATGTTCCATAGGACTGGGAAATGTGCAATTCCCCTGCACCATTTTTGAAAATCCTTGTTTTGCATCCTGTCTGCTTTTCCCATGAACTTTAATTTTTCACTTTTCAGTCATTATTCTGAAATATGCAATCAATTAATTATCTGAGCAGAAGAATGGGCAACATGCATTTATGAAGACATAACTGGTCATGATGTTAAAGCTGCAGAAGTTCAAGGATGTTTGGACAGCACCTTCAGATATAGGGGTTGTATTTGGCATGGTCCTGAAGGAGTTGGACTGGATGGCCCTTTTGAATCCCTTCCAGCTCAGGATATTCTGTGAACAGACACTTGAGGATTCCATTAGCAGATTTTAAAACTTCTCTTATATTATTACTTTATTTTGCTTGCTATGCTCTGCTAGTGAATCACTGCTTTTCTTCACAGACATGCATATAAATGTGAAACAAATCCAAGACTTTGTACATTTTGTTTAGAAGCTTTTCTGCCTATTGTGCAGTGCAAGTTGCTGGACACGACTGTGGCTCTGAAATTTACACTGTGCAAAGACTACAGAGGGTACACCATCTCTCATAGTCATGGTCAGCTAGGTCTTTAAAATGAAGATGATAATCCTCCTTTTCTTTTTCTGAGCCTCACTGTTTTAGAAAATAAACTCCACCTAGACTATCCTTTAATTTGTGCTTGTTCTACATGGCCATCTCTACTGAGATCTATAGGGACTGCCACATTTCCAATAAACAGTCGTAGTTAGAGACCATATAATAGGCTTATCATTAGTTTGGGCAGAAAAATGTACATCTTCATTGTAACATTGTTATTTACAAGTAACATAGATTATTATATGCTAATCATGCCAGTAACACCTCTAAAAGTGATTCACCCCAGAATTATATAGATAAAACCATTGTATCACTCTTCACATGGTCATATGTTTTAAAGAGATAGTGGAAAAAGCTATTGTTTTCAGAGATTTACAAGATAGTTTGTGAGCTAAATCCTATGTTGTATGAAATCCATTCCTGGGAAGTGGGCTGTAAAGGGCCAGGCAGCTGGCATTTTACAGACTTATAGGATTCA
Organism: Gallus gallus; assembly: GCF_016699485.2. NCBI lineage: Eukaryota > Metazoa > Chordata > Aves > Galliformes > Phasianidae > Gallus > Gallus gallus. The sequence goes on along the minus strand of NC_052536.1, from coordinate 19,234,460 downwards.
CCAGCTGAGCCTACAGCCAAATGAGAGCTGATAGAAGCAAAAAGGCCTGCACTGCTTTGGAAATACTATAAATGGATTGAGTTAGTCTCTACATGTGAAATGTCTTTAAATCTGGAAAGCAAACCAGATTAAAGGCTAGCATAATCCCTTCTGGATGAAACTTCATTCTGCCCTTACCAATTCTCTGTGATGGATTTTGATTGCTAAATACCGTTATGCAGAAACATTCAGCACTGGTACCATTGTGAGTATGCATTTGAAGGCAACAGCATTGGATGATGGAGTTGGGTTGGTACAGTACACCTGGGATCAATCTGCCCTATTCAAGACAATTTCTCTACAAGATGTTCAGATGCAGAAAAGAACTTATGAGGGTCCAAGAATTATTTCAATGAATTACAAAGCAAGTGATTAGAAAAATTGACAAATTTCCTTTTTTTTTTTTTTAAACAATCTTGTATTTTTATACTATCTACAGAGGACAAGTCAGTACTTCCAAAGTGAGGATATATGTAACTATATAAATAAATACCATGTATACCATATATATAAATATATACCATTTTATTTTGAATTTTTCTCCTCTGAATTTGCAAAGGTAAGAAAAATAGGCAGAAATATTTCAGAATAGCACTGACAAGATTTCCATTATTAGAGCTGTGAAAATATGTTAATTAACATACTTGGGAAAGGAATGACAGCTTTTTGAAACTAAAATATATCTCCTGTGGAAATTTCAGTTTGGATTGGATATGTGCATTACCAGATGAAAAATATATAACTTCACTAGAATATTTTTTAATATAAGAGAATCTAAACTTTATGCAGTAAATGGTAACCATTTCAAACAGAAGTTTTGTTCAAATTTCATTATCATATCATCGGTTGTTTTATAGCTCATTTTCTTATTAAATCAGTGTTCTACTTTATCAGTGTCTATCCTAAAAGGAACTGCATAATGGATATCATATGCCAAAGAACCTAAGCGATGATTTATTAAACTGGTTTATTGTGTGAAAATTGTCTATTTTTATATGCAAATTTGAAACCAAAAGAAATCATCCTTCCCTCACACATATGAGCTTGAACCTAACACACCAATCACTACAGATCTTATCTTGTACCTCATGTTCACAAGATTGATCCCAATGATGCAAATAAGGATTGGGATTAAGATATGGTGCATATAGTTCTCCTTCCTTTGTATTACCCAACCCCCTCATTCCCACTGTGTTTGTATTTCAGTCAGCATCTGCTACTTATATGGCTACATATTCATTTGTACTCTTAGTGTAGATTAAACCAACCAGGGAAGTGATCTTTCCAAATATATTAAAATATAAACCCCTTAGCTGACATCTTATTTTACTTTGGGCATTTGAATGAAGGATGATTTATTTTATTACTGCATGCAAGCGGATGAAACAGAAAAAGGAACAAGAGATTAATCTGCTAGGCCACCATGGCCAGCTACAACAGGATGGAGTCATGTGCCTTACACAGTTGTTGCATCTTTCTGCTAAGCAAGACTCTACAGAAATAGGGAACCACAGAGGGAAATATATGCTTGGGTGACAAGGATCATTCATGGGAAGTGTGTTTCTCCTTCCAAACAGGTAGTCTGCCGACTTCTCAGGCAGACTACCTTATTTCCTCCTCTCTCCCTCCTCATCAAAGGAAAATAAATTTAAAAAAAGAAAAAAAAAAAAAAAACAGCAAGAGAGTAGTGTCATTTTCCCATTGCTTCATTCAATTTCTTCTTCTGTAAACTAGTAGTGATACAGCTGACCCAACGAATATCAAACAGTATGTGTCACAAAGCATATCTGATGCTTTTGCTACCTAAAGGCTTGTTTAAATATTAAAATGTGTATGAATATATACACGCATGCTTTGTGCAAGTGGGACATGCTGAACTAAATACATAAATAATATCCTCTATTTACTAATGGAATATACATGTCAAATCTGGTTCATTTGAGTACTTCCTGCAGTGATGAGGATATAATTAAGATTTTATGGTATTCAGCCAGTAGCATCTTTGTTTCTGTACTGTTTGCGAATATGGCATTTATAGCTGCAAAGTAAAGACCAGCATACCTGAGCGGTGTACTATTCCAATCTCCTTTTACAGCCTCAAGGTTGCACGTAGCATGGATGATTTGTTGATTTCGACTTCTCTTAACTTATTCAATATCTGTGCCTCACTAGCTCTGAAGTCAACCGTGATAGTGGATACAACAGCCAGTTTCAGCTGGCGCATCTTTTAGTGTTCTTGCTTGTAAAGTATTCATTTAATGCCTCAGCTCTTTCAGTATCCTCTGTGACTTCAGTTGCCGTTCATTCTTGCAATGTTGCGACATCCTCTCTGGCTCCTCATTCACTCTCACAAGAGCAACAAAAACCTTTTCAACCTTCTGGCATTTCTGCCCATCACTTAAAATTACTTTCATGTTGCAGTAGCTGTATATTTTCAGAGTTTATATCAATGCAGATGAAAGCATTTTGCTGAATCAGCTTTGGGAATCATGGGTCAGTACATTGTGTCAAGCTGAGAAAATAACTTGAAATAAGCTCCATCGTTCTCCAGTGACTGGAGTGAATAAAGCAGTTTCTAGTAGCTTACACAGAACTAGGAAACAAAAAATGTTGGCAAAAGATTGTTTTGTTATTAATCTAAAAATGCAATTGTTTATGATATGTAATTAAAATTAATTGTTTATGTAGTATAAAAGTAGTGAAGACCCACAACAAAACTGTGTGAATATGAAACTGATGTAAGTACATAGGTAGCTCTGAAAGTAATGCCTCCTGTTTATTTCCGTGGAAACTACAACAGCTACAATGAGCACTGTTTCATAGATGAAATTCTCAGCTACAAAACAATATTTTTAAATATTTTTAAATATGTTTACCACCACTAGCTATGCATTCTCACCAGTGACAAAGAGCATGCTGCACCCATAAAAATATGCATGGCCACAAAGGACATGGCTTGTCTTTCACATCGCTGTGAAAATTTTCTGAGAAGATTTGGAACCTAGTACTAATCTTTTCATATGTGCACTTTGAACTTGGAGCTGAAAATGAACTTCTGTTAAGATAATCCAAAGAACCAAGTGGTACAGAAGATCTTGTTCAGAATGAGCATGTCACAGGTAGAATTTCTATTCCAAAAGGACAAGGGATTAATATACATGAGTAGTATAATAACCATTCCTGCAACACCATAGATAAATTAGCAAGAGGAATTGTCTCAAGAGTATGATCTGCACACTGCAAAAGACTTAGGATAGCTGAGTGTTTTCAGTCTTTTGACATTGTCATAGTCAATATCAAACGTGCGGTAAAACATCTGCTACCATTAATTACTGTTGCCACTCTTGGTTCCACTAAGCCCTTGCAAATACCTTCCTGCTGTTTAAAGAACTTCCTTTTGCCCCATATGGATCTTTCTTATCAGGCATCATTCACAGTGTCTGAGGATGTAAATATAACACTTCTATTTCACTTCACATCTATTTCTTCTCTCCTCTTGAAGAGAAAAATCTATAAATATATGCTTATTTAATTATCTTAATGCTGTATTTAATTATCTTGTGTGTGTATAGATATCTGTGAATAATATATGTTGGCTTTTTACTTTTGTTTTCCTTCTGATGGAACTAGTTGTTGTGCTCTAAACTCAGTTTCACCTTTTCTTTTTTTTTCACTTTGTTTTCCTTCTTGCACTCTCAAATTCTGATAAGAATTCAACTAAAGAACTAAACAACTAAAGAACTAGTTGACTCTGGTCTGTGAGCAAAAATGTGGAGAAGTAAGGATTAACTCAAGATATGCCAACAAAGACAAAAAAAAACCAACCACCTACTTCTCTCTTGAGCTTGATGTTTCCCCATTTAGCCACCCTGAAATCTCCAGGCACTGGATGTAAATAAAAATAGATAGCAGTTTTAATTCATTGCAAGGACTGATACATTTGGAAGTTCAGTTTCAGAAGATGCAAAGGGCGACTGCATGCACCTGTAACCCCTCAGTGGCCATAGGTGCACCTCAAGCCAACCTGAGAACCATTCTCACCATTCTATTTCCCCACATGAAAGACTGACATCTCCTCCATTTTGCTTTCTTTAGTAAGAGACAAAAATGGTGTTGCTGGTGCTGCTACTATCTCTGCATTCTCAGATAAAATATTTCATATTGTTCTGGAAAAGAAGATAAAGAATTCTTCATCTAAAAAAAAAATAATAATGTAGCTTTTTCTCTAATACATAAAGCTCTTTTACTGCTACACCACTCATTTCTTCACAGTATATCCTCAAGTCTGGCTCCAGAAAATTTTGATTGATTTGTGAGTGAAGTATTGCTGTCCTTTAATAGCAAGATTTTTAAAAAGGATTTTGTAAAACATTTTCCTCCTATCACTCTTTTAAATACTTTCTTTCCCTTAGGATGTCACCTTGCTTGTTATTTGAATTCCCTCCAGAGGTTGTGTCTCAGTAACTTATGAAATTGTACCACATTTATATTATACTTTTGCATGAAAAACTGTTTCCACCCAGCCTTCTGAACACATTTATCTTTCAGTTTCTGCCAAGATTTTCAGTTCCACTCCACAGGAAGCAGGCACAGCAGCCAAGGAGGGCCATAAGATTACAGTCTGGAATTAGTGCTGGAGAAAATGATGTTATATTCTATTGTTCCTAAAGATGGAGTCTCTGGGTTGAGGGGTAGAGGTAGAATTTGCGTTCCCCTTACAATCCTTGTCAGTAGAAGGAAAACACATATACTTAGTGCAGGAGATGTGTTGCAATAAATTTTATTTTCCTCTCCTTTCATTATTATCTATGATATGTTTATACGCAAAAGTCAGCCTCTGAAGCATACAGAATTTCATGGTGCCGGGATAGCACTGTGACTCAGTAGGTGTTTGATGACAGCAGGATGATCATCTTCTGCCAGTTACCCATGGGAAATTCTTGCTCTTAGTGATGACCTCATGTGTTGGACACAGAATAATCACTCTTGTATCTGCCACTCAAGGCCTGTGTAGACTTGGTATTCTCTAAACAACATTAACATGAAGTTTTGGTAGAGACAACGTATTCCTAAAATACACATCTAAGTACATGGAAGAAGGCAGAAAGTGACAAAACTATCTAATTTGTAAGAGAAAGGACAAAGAATTCAGAGGTCAGTGACCAAGTCTGTCCCTGGGACATTAACTTGGCACTCAATTCTCAGATTAAGGGGTTAGTGGAAACAGCCAGTAGCACAACTTTAATCTGGCCTTGTGACAATGCTAGTAATGAGAACGGGAAGAGGCTAAGATTTAACCTATTCTTCTAGTTGTTTTAAAATTGTAATCTCATAATCCTCTTTAGATGATGGAGTTTTTAAGACAGAAAATAGCAATTTCTAATGACATTTTCCTAGCCATGTGTATACCTCAAGAAAATGCCATATGTCAAATTCTTTTTCCAGTCTGGAAAGTGCTTGGGATTATGGTTGTTTTGGCCGTCTTTCATATTTTCTCTCTTTATCCTAAAATGTAATCTGCCCCTGATCTTCCCTATACAATTTTTCTTTCTCTTGGAACAAAAATGTCACATTATCAGGAAGAATAGTCTGTTCAGGTCTATTCTGTTCCACTTCCCCAAGCGCTCAGAGCTTGATTAACTTGCTATCTTATTCTTTCATGACCTGAAGCACCAGATCCAGATAGATGAGAGTACAAATAATGCAAAAAATGCTGAGAATCATTGAAGACATTTTCAGAAAGTTCTGTGGTTTGTCTTTTCCCCTGAAGGCAAGGACAAACATCATATTGTTTCCCTTACAATATGTTTCTGAGCAGTGGGTGTCTTGCTTCCTACTCTTTAAGAGTTTACATTCCCATTTGTTTAAGCAAATCCATGCTGGATTTCCTTAAAAGGTTTCAGATATTTTTTTCATTGTGCTCTCCCATCTGACTATGCCCTGTTTTCAGGGCTCATTCACCCTTTAGTGCTTCCCAGGGCTAAGCACCTGCATGGAAGAGAGATGAAGTAATTAGCTGCTAAGTGTACTTTCATGGTGTCTGCACAAATCTGGCATTTGCTGCACTAATTTATCTTCCTATTTGAAACCCTTGTTTAAATTTTAATCAGACAAAAACTTTGTCAAGCCTGATTTATGGATAAAGAAATGATGGGCAAATAAAGAACACTGAAATAATGATAAAAATATTAATAATAGTATTTTTAAAAATAACACTATGGCTTTGAGCACAGAATACCATCTGTTGGTTGATAACGCAATTAAAAAATTTCAATAATTCTGAACAAAAAAAAAAAGAAGAGCTGTCACAATAAAGACATTCAAAATAATTAAATTTGATTTTAGATGCATACTAAATGGCTCACGTCAGTTAAGATAGATTGGCAATGGGATCAGCTTTACTGAGGAGAAAGAATGCATCATTCTGTTAGATCTGGAGGGTTCAAAAGTATTTGTAAGGGGGGAGCCCCATTTCAGACCTGTTCTGAAATGGTAACAACTTAATAGCATTGTATAAGCAACAACCTATCGAAAAACAGAATGGAAGTCTGATTGTATGCTTCTTTCATGTGCAAAACAGTCATACAAAACCGCACACTAATATTTAAGCTTCCATAAGTACATTGATGGCTCTTCAAGTAACACCTCCTATTTATTTCCATGAAAACTATAACAGATACAAAGAGCACAATAGCTCTTTGTATATAAAACATATAAAAACATATAAAAATATGATATAAATATATATATATAACATATATATATAACATATAAAATATGATATAAAAATATATATATAAAAATAACATATAAAAAAATAGCTCTTAGCTATAAAACATTGTTTTTCAACATCGTTACCACCATTAGCTCTTCATTTTTGCCAACAATGAAGGAGAGCCTGGATACCAGACTCATAAAAACCTGCATGGCTGTCTGGAATGTGAATTGTCCTTCATATCAGTGTCACCACTGGTGAAATGCACCACTCACAACCTCACTGTGCTCACATCCACTGTTTGGTCTCCATAAACATTCAGCAAGTGTTGACAATGTCAGAGGGTGCTATTTTTTCTGCATGGAGAAATTCAGTGCCACACCTTTGCCCTATATGCAGTTCTGTGTCAGACACCAATTTGTCAGACTGCCCCTCTGCTGCCATCTGTCACACAGTAACAACCTGTAATGGAATGTGGGTGGGAAGGTTCAACCTCTACTACCATATCAACCTCCACCTCTGACACTGTGGGCAAGATCATAAAATAGGAGGCATTACTTTTGGAGAGCCTTCTACTTTCAGATTTTAGATGTGCCTCAATTTCAGGAGCATGCATAAAAGAATTTCTATGCTTCCTCTCTGCTTTGTAGGGTCATAAAGATATCCTTAAGCTAAATTCTGTGGCTTGAAGATGAGGTCTTTTAATTTATATGGTGGAAAGATTTCTTCATAAAAATCTCATAAACTGTACAGGTTCTGCAAATCTTGTTTCAGTGCTCCTTGCCATTCTATAGAAAAACTTGTTTTGTATTCAGTGTGATAGCATAATATGTCCAAAATTAGTATTCTAGCTAAAGAGCATGATGTCATATAATGGGGGGGGGGGGGGGGGGGGGGACGTTGGAAAAGCCAGATCAGATTCAGATCAGATGTATTCAGTGATTTATTTTTTTGCTTTTTTGCCTGTGGTATTCTGACAACATAGCTGAAATACTAAATTATTTTCTTACTAGCCAATGTTTTTCTAGTGTCCTTCTTTCAGAGAACAATTTTGTGATCTTCCCATTCTAAAACCTAAAAATACCCTTTTGTACTCATAGGACAGTGAAAAAGATCTGTATTTTTTTCCTCTGTAACGACAAGCAGAGTATGTAAGATAACGATAGTTGTTTTCATACTGTAATACAGATAAGGGAATACGTGACTAAAATGAAAGATTTGTGAATTAAAGTATTAGGTACCAAATCATCCTTATTTTCTTTACCATTATCATTTAGTCACTTTTTCACTTACTTATTATTGATTTTACCAAAGTAATCAGAATATATTGATCTACAGAGAAGCTAAGTAAAATCATATACGTGTCACTGAAATAAGAATATAGCCACTATTTAATTCAACATTAAACTTGAGTGATTTTCTGTGGGTGAGACAACTAGATTGAGAATGAACTCTTCAACATTTTGCATCCTGTGTGTCACTAAATGCATCTGCAATAACCTAATTCCAGTGGGAAATTGTAACTTACTTTTTTTGTTGTTGTTGTTGTTGTCAATGTGTAGATGCAAACTGGAAATGTACTGTCTGAATACGTTCAGTTTGGTCCAGATTACTTCACTATCTTCATTGTGAAAAGCAGTTGGTTGGGAAAATAATAATTAATAAAGAGGGGAAAAAAAAAAACAGTAAGCAGGATTATAGTTGAAGTTTCATGCAATGCAAAACTACCACCTTACCATTCACAAATAAGGCTTGTTCTTTCTTGTTTAAAGTTTCCTGAGGATAAACAGAAAATAACATTTTCATTTGATAAAAAATTGTTGAACTGACCGTCTTTAGGGATTTAATGATATGAATCATAATCAGCTCACTGAGGACATAATTCCAAACAGCTTCTTTTACAGTCCCAAAAATAAAGGAATTTTAGCTTTGGCATAGGGAATCCCTATTGTCAGTCCTTCATTTCATAGCATTCTTAAAAAATATGTGATTAAGTTAAAAAGTGTTTATGGAAATTTGAAAATATTGCTTCCTTAATAAAAAAAATAAAAAAATAAAGTTGTAGAACAATCTAGTAGTTAATCTCGGCAGTCCTGATAGCCTGCTTGTTGGCCTGAGAAAAGTATCAGGCATACTATTTTTACAAGAAACTATCCAGATAGTCTCTGATAGCCAGATTCAACCTCGGGTTTCTGTACATACCTCTTTTCATGTTTGAGCTGCAAAATGTATTTGAACTCAGCACGCTGATTTGCAGTATGGAACCTAGAAATAATTTCAATATCCACAATCTAGCTGTGTGCCTCTGTTGGGTCCCACTAGAACTTCCCAGAAATATCACAGTGTAGGCACAAAGGGAAAATGCTGCTCCTTCACGTTTGAAATCCTGCATTAGGCTTACAAAGGAATCATGGAGTTTTACCAACAGAAGGTCATGTCTGACAAACACGGTGCTCACACTGGCACATTGACAAAAATCCCACTGTAACACAAACTGTTCAACAATCAGGTCTCTACAGGAACACAAATCAATGTAGATTTTCTATGCATGTAGGCACTACTTAAATTTCAAGTTGACTACTTCCAACCAGAAACAATCCTATCACAGTTCTTTATGATAATAAAATACAAAAACTGTTTTTCCTTATTGCCTTCCTGGCTTTATTTTGTCTTCCTCCAAACCCTGGAGTAACAAAGGCAGTACAGTCAGTTTGATGACAGAGTTTGGATAGAATATGACAAATCTTAACAGCAGAAAAACAGCAAGCATGAAGCATCTAATAAGGGAATTCAAAAGAAGTGATTTGCACAAAGCCCCCAGTAGAAGCGGTGGCCATACTGCTCGTGGTTCAGCAAATAAATGATCTCGTAGATCATGGTCCAATTACTGCTAAACAGAAATCTTTCTGAAAATATTACTGTGGAAGGATAATTATTTTCCGAATAAAAAATATAAAGAATAAGCATTTGTTCAGTGAAAGTGTTGCACAAAGCAAGCAATTATTCCTCTGAGACACTGCACAAAACCATCAATTAGTATTTCATAAGGCATTACACATAATATGAACAGTCCCTCTCTTGCAAATCTGAAGGGTAATTATTTAATATTGTTCAAAAGGAAAGTATGCAATTTATTAAGTAATAATGGTATTCAAGGAAGAGTAGTTTTAACCTAGGATCTAGGAAATAATTGTACAAGATTAGTCGGCATTTGCCAATGATACTCAATATAAAATCATAGAATTATAGATTCATTGAGGTTGGAAAAGACCTCTAGGGTCATGTAATCAGCCATTAATCTGTCACCAGCATACCCACTAGACCATGTCACTCAGTGCCACATCTCCACCTTTCCTGAAAACCTCCGGAGATGGTGATTCCCCTATCTCACTGGGTAGCCTGTTCCAATGCATTATCACTCCTTTTGAGAAGAAATTTTGCAAATATCCAAACCGAACCTTCCCTGGCAACTTAAGGCCACTACCTCTTATCCTTAGAATTCAAAATCTTCAAGTCTATTTTCAGGTGATCGATATAATACTGAAATTTGGAAGAAAAAAGGTTTTATGGAAGTTATTTAGAAAAGTGATCAGCATACTTCTGAATGGGATAAATATGTGAGCAAGTTCTAGCTGGAATGGATTTACCGTTCTTCCTAGCAGTCTGTATGATGTTGTGCTGTGCATCTGTAACAAAAGCACATTGAGGACTCCTCAGTGCCACCTTGTTTTGGCCATGACTGGACAGTGTTAGCAGAGCACCGAGGCTATTTCATGTCCTGTCCATCATCCCTCCACTGGAAGTACACCAGGAGTAATCAAAGGGTTGGGAGGCTCAGATGAGTACTTACTAAATAAATATTCCATATTGTTCAATGCCATGCTCAGCAATAAGACTGAAAAGAGGAGAAAATTTGAACAGTGATGATAAGTGCATTTGTCTTCGCAAGCAATTGTTAAGTATGCTGAGGCCTTGCTTTCCAGGTGGTGGCTGGACATCTGCCTGCAGATGGGAAGCAGTGAATGAATTCCTCTTTTTGCTTCATTTGTGGGGCACTGCCTTTCCTTTCCTCATAGATCTGTCAGCATCTCGATTCACAGGTCTCCTTGCATACTTTATTTGTTCTTCCCATCCATCCTGCAGGGGTGGGGAGTGAGTGAGATTCTATGCAGATGTTTAGCTGATAGCTAAGGACAACACACCACAATGTGTGATAAGTTCTGAAGATTAATATAGCCTCAGCCATCACAAGTAAATGAATGAGCAGCTCATACCACAACGGTGTAAGGAAAAGTGGAAAGACTGTGGTTCCCTTTCCATCAGATACAGAAGTAGAAGGTAGTTCATGGAATTTTTCTGGTTTGACTCTGACAGCCTATCTCAATAGACTTTTTGGCTGAAATGCTCTTATGAGTCTTGGAAACTTTATCTCATTTTGTTTTGACAAATGATTCATCAACATCATCAGTGCAGTACAGGAATTTCCAGCACAGAGCTGGAAATTTTTGGATTGCAACTCAGCAAACAAAACATTTCAGGACATGATCCAAAAGTCACTAAACTCAAAAGGAATCTGACTTCACTTGATTTAAGGGACTTCTACCAAACTCTAGTCTGCTGTTGTAAAGTGATAAGCAACAAATGATCTTCAGTAGCTTAACTTTCTTTAGGTCATTTGTGTCATATCTTACTTCTTCTCTAAATGTTAATGTAATGCTTGTCATATTTTACCATGACATATCTGAAATGCTCTTTGCAATAATTTTTCCATTATCCCTGCCTCTTATCCCAATTAACACAAATAGAAGAGATCATTTATTAGCTAGTCACATGAAAGAAACTCAGATGATGATCTGGTTCATTTAGGAAAACAGCAAAATCCAATTCTTTAGTATCAGTTAGTATTGGACACAAAAATTCTGAATTCCTAAACCAAACTGAACAATACTCTAAGAAGGAATAAAAATTCATTATCAATAATGTATATCTGTAAGCTTTTTAAGTCAGTGAAAAGAGTATTAGAAAAGAAAATCCACTAACAAATAAGTGCACAATAATAATATATCTTGGAGATTACTTGTGTATAAAACACCAAATATATGTGATGTCAGTGTGGCTTCTACATTAAAAATGCCAGTCAAAACCATCAGAGATTGAAAAAATGTTATGTCTGTACTTGTAAGACAGGTATCAAATTCCCCACTTCCCTCTAATTACAAGTAGTGTTTGTTTAGTAGGGTACTATTGATCAGGCTACAGTAAAATGATAAACTGTTTTGGGCTACCGAGGAAGCAGAACATCCTGATGACAGTTAATAAAAACAAAACCTTTGAAAATTGTTATTTAAAATTTCATCCTAGCTTTTTAAAAAATTGTTTCTAAGTATCTTACGAATGAAAACAAACAGAAAGATCACTAATTTAATCAAAAATCTTAAATGGGATTAAGCAAAGCAGCTCAATTTCTACCACCAAAATTCTCTGTGACCTTGAGAAATTTGTTCGATCTTTTGTACTTCTTTTTCATATGTGTAAGGTAAGAGTGGAAGACACCTGTGAAGAACAAATTTATTCATGTCTTCAAGGCATTTAGTTTCTATAACAACATAGGCCACTTAGTAGGCTGGTATCCATCAAACCTAATGTCTTCTAAAAAGAGCAGAGAAATAAAAAATATAGTTAAAGAAGTGTCAATCAGAAGACTCACTCAAAATTAGGTTCAGTCAATGAAAGTTCAGCAGTTTAAATTTGGGACTTTGTTTAGATCAATAATCAGTATAGAAGTCTGTATCAAAATTTAGATTTTCTGCTCCATTCAGGATTGAATCTGTTATGGTCTGCTCCTAATTTCTGTTTTTAAAGGGTAAAAACAAGAAGGTGAAGATATTGGCAGTGTTCTAAAAGACTTTACTAGATGTTCCAACAAACCACTATGGCTCAGTGCAGCAAAGCAAACTGCTCCTTCATCCATAATTTATATTTGCTGTTATATTTGTTGGAATTTGCTCTCTATTTTTCTCTCTTGACAGCACAGTCTTTTCTCAGGATCTGAATTTTGCAAGTATCTTTATCTCTTTTCTTGTGGTTCTTTAGCAACAAAGACAAATACAAAAAGAAACAGAATCAAAGATAGACTAGCCACTATGAAATAAAAATTAATCCACCATTAGCCAATGTGCAGAACTAAAAGGGCAAATGTGGTAAAAAGATAAAATAAAAAAATAAGGGATATTGAGAGAACCTATGCAGGATACATCAGGGTATTTGAGACTTTACCTAAAGGTAATCATCTGCGCAGCCAGGAAAGAGCTTCTGATTTTGCAAACCAAGATTCAAACAGCTGCAATGAAGAAAGATACCCAGCAGCGTTCCAGCTAAGCTCATAAAAGAAGCTCAAGATTGCACAGCAACACGAGCTCTGGCTCTCTCACTGAGAACAGGCAGCAAGTGTAGAGTGAAAATGTACATACCTTAGTCCAGCACGGAGGGTGAAATGGGTTGGAACATTGTATTTTATGTACCTGCTGAGTCCACACCAGCACAGCAATATGAAAAAAAGCCATTGGCAGTGCATCCATATCTCATGTCTTCAAGTCACACCTTTCACTGCAACTGGCAGTGGTTACATAATTTCAAAACAGTTAGGAAATGTATTTACAACAAAAGTAATAACCATTACTGTGCTTTGAAGAGGTGATTTGTCCCTTTTCTTTTTATTTTCAAAATACAGTCAAACTAAACCTATGTTTTTAATAATAAGCTATTCAAATATACTCCCTTTGGAAGGCAGGAAGGAGGAAAAGAATTTTCAAAACTATGTTTCAAAATGGAGTAGTCTAAATGACTACGGAGAGAAGGTAGTACACAGCACAGTCATCTCAGTGTATGTAAAATGCAACCACTGCTACATGAAATCATACTCTCAAACTCCTCACAGCTAGGAGTAACCTAAGGGGGAAAGGTAACTTAAGTGACAGGGTGTCTCTGCTTACAGGTGTCCGTGCCTATAGCAGGACGGTTAGAACTAGATGATCCCTTCCTATCTAAACTACTCTGTGATTCTATGATTCTATGAAAATGTGCTCTGGAGCACTCATTGACTTTCCATTGTAATTCTCATTAGGTACTTGACTTCTACTGAAGCCTTTGAGAACATTCCCAAAGACCCAGGATTATTGTGACTACACTCAAAAGTCCTCAAACACCTTTGAGAGAATGAGTGCTCCACAGAACACATGGTTGAGGGGGATTGAGCTCTGCCTGACATCACCACTCTCGACGGTAACCTTGTCATATGAAAGGTAATAGCTAGGGAAAGGAGAGGAGTGATCAAAGTGGCTTCCTTGGGAGTAAGAGGGAGGATGTGGTCCTTTTCTAGACTCCTCCAGCTGCTTGCAGTTACCATCTGGATGGGAAGGCCTAGCCTGGCTGTGGCAATTTAACCCTGGCTGGGCAAAGCTCTCTAGGAATCCTTGCTGTCTGTGCTCCTCCTTGAATCAGTTCTGATTTTTTTCCTTTTCTACTCTACTAGGAAGCATCATTCCTTTAATGGTTAGAAACTTTCTCACATCCAAAGTTCATCATACCTAGTTTTACAATCATTTTTACCTCTACCAGCATCATTTTTTAGCTTAAACAGTGCTTTCCCTACTGCAGTGTTTCCCCCTACAGATGTAGATGTAGCTAATACCTATATCTCAAATCCATTCATTTTGTTATGTTAAAAAAGTTATATCTGTGAGTTTCTTGCCTTACTAAAGATGAAGAGCTGCTGAGCACTTTTGGAATGAAAGCAATTGATATTACATTTATTAGATGTGTATGTAAAATATCCTCTGCCAAAATATCTCAACATTTAAAGTGAATGTAGACATTTCCATAGGGCTCTGTAGTGGGTTACATCTTGAAAATATACCACACACACAAAAAATCGTTATGTTGTTTAGTTATCAGTATTAGTAAATTTAGCTACTCTTCTTGTTGCTGATGGTGAAAATTTATTGCAATATACTCTGCATATAGAAAAACTTTGAGTTAGTCCCACAATCATGATTGCCTTGCCTGTTGAACATCTTATGTTTTTAGTAACCGGAATTCTGTCTGATGTTTTGATCTCTGAGGTTATAATGCTACTAAAGACAAACATGAAAGTTTGATGCCTCTCTAGTAGTGAATTAAAGTAAGAATATCCAGTAAAACTTGAAGTATTGACAAAGTTATGGAGACACTACAATGTTTTAGTGGCTCATTAATAGTTTAAGTGACATCAGAACAGAAAGGATAGGTAGGAAGTGATAATCCATGTCCATCAAGTCAATGGGATGCCACTCATTTGAGTGAATTTCTATCTGCAAAGAATTGATCTAACAAAGTGGATAATTAGGTTTAGCTCAGAATATCCAGAAGAAGCACCAGAGGAAATTTAAATCAACAGCAAAATGTGAATATCCAAATAATAGTTTAGCCATATAACTAGGACTGACAATATTATATGTTATAATCTCTACTGAAAGGTGGCTTGCATGCCTAGTCTTAAGAGGAACCCTGACAAGTTTTGATTTTGCACCTACTAAGAGGAAGGAAAGCAGCTGGCAAGCAGTAGAAATGTTTGTGTCCTTCAAAGAGTGACCTTCTTGCAAGTTCTGGGCGGAACTCTGCCCAGACTGCATCATCAGCCTTTCAAATAGCTTTGCTTTCCATGAAGTTAGAACTTCTTTGGTCTGAGTTTTGTTTTCCCAGTATATATGGAATTTAATTCTCAGTCTTGCTAATTCTTAGACCTGATGCATCACTGGTGCTGATTCCTGGCCCTGGTGCCAGCCTTTGCTGGGCTGAACATGCCAAGGGGCCACAGTGGCACTGCAGAATGTTTGACTCTGATCTCCTGCAAACAACACACGTTACTCAGGCAAGGGGAGCTATTTCTCTATCTGCTTACTATGTGATACAATATCAAGATTTTGATCTACATAAAAACATGCTTAACTGCTACATATCAGTCAGCAGCAAATAATATGACACATTTACTAGTTATGATTTTTGTTACGGCAAAGAAAATCCAAAAGGTCATTCAACAGCACAGGAGTAATGGCTCCACAGGACTCCAGCTCTGCTTCCAAAAATAAAACCGTGAAATGGAAAATTGATTAAAAATGTAAGATATACTGCTCTGGATATAGTTATATCAAAAGTAATATAAGAATACTGCAGTGTTTCTGCTTATAACCATTTCTGTATCACTGGGGGTCCCCCTAATGGTTTACATTTGTGACACTGAACGCTCAGTTTAAAATATTCCTTTTTTTTTTTTTTTTTTTTTTACATTAGAAGAGAAGAATGTTTTAATCTTGTGCTATTTTTATTGCAATAACTGACCATTAGGTGCCTAAAATCCCCCTTTTCAAGGCATATAAGAAAACATCAGTGGCCATCAACCCATTCAGCGGGAGTCGCAACACAGCTGCTTCTGTAGCTCCTCCCCTGGGACTGAAGAAGACACTAAGCCCCTGGCATTGACTGCTGGCAAGAGCTGGCTGCCAGCTCATCTCTAGAAGAATGGTTCACACAATTTCATTGAAGAGAAGCATTACGCGTGTATTCACCAAAATGATGGGTACAAAATCTGGCTGATGTTTATTGTGAGTAGAGCCAAGAAAATCTTACAAAAAGTAATAGTCAACAGTCTATATTCTGTCTCTGTCAAGAGGTTAAAAGAGGATGACAAACATAGGCAGTTTACAATTTGACTCTATGAGAAGGTCAGAAAATGATATGGGTGGAAAAGAAAGACTGAGCAGGTGGAAATGGGAGGGAAGAGGAGAGCAGCTCCGACTGGGAGCAGGACCTTCCAGGCCACCACCAGGAACATAAATGGGGGGCTCTACTGTACATAACGAAGCCAACAACTTTTACAAGCACAGGAAAGGAAGTAGAAGCAGAGGCAGGCAATTCTGAGACAGTAAAAAAATGTGTAAACTGATTATTTTATACCACAGTGATAACCAGTAAACTTGAGCTTTTTGAGCAGCAGTTTTGGGCAGGATAATGCCACAAGTAATGAATTAATGTCAGTGAGAACAGAATTGTCAGTGGCCAGACTGCCTAGAGGAACTGTGGATGACCCATTCCTTGGAGGCATTTAAGGCCAGGTAGGGGGCTTGGAATTGGATGGTATTTAAGGTTTCTTTTTACCCAGAATATTCAGTGATTCTATGCTTGGTTCTATGATTCTATGATTAACTTGAAACGTAGCAACATACCCAAGTGCCTACCTGCAAAATTTTTATTTATGCAGATGCTTCTTTATAGTAGACTCCTACAGAAAAGGTACTGAATCTTATAGGATACCTGTGAGTGAGAGGAGGAGGGATGGTTACATACGCACATACACACACTTCCAACAAAATAGTCATCCCAAGTTTCATCTTGGATTTAGCTTTCCAAATCTATTTCTAGTTTACTTTTTATCAGCAGCTTGTCTTACTAGAAGCAGAACATAATATTAGTGTGTAGATCTGAAATTAGTTAGTTTCTTATCTCTGCTTCATATTCTATTTTCTTTTTACCTGATGTTCTTTTTGATACCTTTGATTTAGAAACATCCAAAAAACTGTTATCAGCTTCCCTTATCAGAGAATGACTGGGCAAATATTTTAGTACAGTTATTACTTACAAATATTTCTATACAGCCAGACAAAATCACCAACAATTAGAAGAATAAATACAAATCCAAAAGTCGTAACCTTTTATTTTCCTACTACTTTCTTAGGCTGCAAAAGACTCAGTCTGAAATCGACTTGATGAAGATCTGACTCCCTGATTTCACTTACTAACAGGACATCTCTTTCTGTGCAGTCCCAAATCTATGGAGACATGCCTTTCTTTGAAGTGATATATCAGACAAATAAAGAGTTACACACTGGAAATCTTGAACAAAATCCTCATCCTCCTCCAAACTGCAGATGCAGTTTTTAAACCCTGTTACACAAAAAAAAGTTTAGATCCTTTGAGGTTTCAGGTCACAGATTTTCCTTTTAACTTTGTGACAGTGACAATACACATTCTGCCAAGTCTGAATTCTTTAAAAATACAGTGACCCTTTTAATTTATTACCAGTTACTAATAGCTTCCCATGTTTCATCTATAAATTTCAAGGTGGAATCAAGCATATAATGTAGAACACAAAATATTTTTCTTTTTATTCCTCTCCTAAATTTATAGAGCAAAGTCCTGCATTAAAATAATTCATGATGGATAGTAGAACCTTAAAGTGTACGGCAAAATTAAGTCTCAAGAATGGAGATATGAATGATTTCATAATAAAACCATGAGGCTGCCTCCACAGTACTGATTTCTTAGAAGGTTCTCTGTAGGCTCACTTATTTATGACAGATGGCGTATTTCATCTTCTATGCCTTAAGTATTAACTTTTGTTGCTGCTTTCTTGAATATATTTTCTAACACTCCAGAAGCTGCGAATTAAGCATAGCTAAGTGCATCGTATGCTAAAGATTTGTTGAAGAACTTGGATATAATCAACTTACAAATACAGCAGAAGAATTTTATGACATCAGCAGCATTCTTATTGCTAGAGAAAGAAATGGGCTTCTAAGATTTCCAAAGAATGTAGTTTTTGAGTAAATTTTACCTGCAATATTTTGATTCTACCACTTCATTTAGATGTACAGAGGAAAATCAGCTCATCAGAAACTACAGAAACATTATTTTAAGGGCAATAACATTGTGAATCATGTGTTGGAAGGCTATTTTGCTATCACTTGCATTGATGAACACCGTAAATAACTAAGATACTTAGTGAGACTCCATAAGAACTCAAGGATACCCAGGGGGAAAATAGTTCCATAAAACCATGATGAATTGTAATTTACCAGAGAATTTCAGTTGTACAAGAACAGCTACTATAAAAAAATCTTGGAGAAAAGAAACATCTGCCATTGATCTCCTTAGCAGTATTGCTTTTGAATATGTCATTACTTTTGTGCCGGTTTGGGTGAGTCTGCCATATTAAAAATAATTTGATCCACTTTCTTTAATGCATTTATATACAACAAAGATCACAGCAGCTAAGTCACCCACACTACAACTGCTGAGGGGGAAATGAAACTCAAGAGAACAAATTTACAACTTTAAATGAGGAGAAACAGGTCACTCAGAAACAATAAGGCTGATGTCTTTCACAGTAAATTGCAACTTGTAATAATTCCAATTCCTATTTTTAAAAGATATTTCACGTTTAGGTACTGTTATAAAATAATACTTCTATTCTGAAGTGACATGGCAGCACTATTATAAATATCTGGGCTACGCTTCATATTTATGAAGATTATGTACAAAGATGACATCTATTTTCGTAGTGGAGTTTTTAATATTAATTTATATATTTAGCTACTTCCTCTCACAATGTTGAGAAGTTTATTTTGTTCCCATCTGATAGACAGAGACCCAAGGTTGTACCTACGCTGTTCTGTAACAGAGTCTTTCAGAATGGCCACAGGAATGAACTGACTAAATATTCACAGTATCTTGCTCTGGAAGCATCACAGCAGTACCTCAGCAGGACACTCACAAGCAGCATTGGTTCTTCAGATTTTGGACTCTCCCTACCAGAAACAAGCAGTTTCTATCTCCCAATGAGCTTGAAACAACTGTGCACCATCTCACCCCAACACCCTCTCAAACACCTTCAAAAGCTCATGATTAAAATTCGACATGTAGCTGTCTTAGATGATAATGCAGATACATGGTATTAGCCATCAAAAAGCTAACAAGTGCTACATCCTTCTTTCCACACATCAGCACATCATCTTCAACCAGGAATTCAACAAAGATCTTTTAAATAGATGTAAAGGGTCAGCTGCAGCAGTCACCAGGTAGATTAATTACCACACGGCCAAAGATGACAAACACAGTGCCAAGAGTCACCCCTGTTGAGTCTCGGCTGCAATAATTTCTTGGCAGGTGAACAGCTGTAAAATGTGTGGCTGCCCACAATGTTGGAGGAGATTAGATCTTATCACAAACAAGCCTATGGTTTTCAAGGCCTCTGAATTCTACATATATTAGTGATGAGAATTGGGCTTCCCACCACGTATGTGATCACCACCACCAGGCTTCTGTCCTCTCCAATTCTAAGCACTGCATTTGTTTGCATGCCTTCTACACTGCATTTTCAGCCCCACAGAACCCCGACTTGTCAGTGCAAGAGCTTCTGTCTTCCACAGCAACTTTCACAGCAGTGTCTGGGCTCTGACTGGCCTCATCATATCACCAAATTTTGGAAGAAAGGACCACATTGTGTCATCCTCTACAGAACCATGCATAACTGGAGCTGGGGCAGCCCAATTCTCCTGCTTTGTCAAAAGACTTCTCAGAAGGCAAAGACATCACTCAACTATGAAGGTGCACAGTAATGATGCATTGCCACTGTGCATTGCCAGTGATTATGTATGTCAGTGGCAGCATAAAGTCTAGTCCAATTAAAGTCAGCCCATAATTAAGATTCAAGAATAGAAGCTGCAGTGCAACTCTGCAGAGCCAGTGCTCTGCCCTGATAAAACTTTCCATGCTCATTTCTAGCCAGCACAGATTTCCTGGTGCCTGAGTTGTTTTAAATCTGAAAAGGGGAGTCCAGTCCAACACGGTCCACAACAATACAAACTACTTATTGTGTCCATATCCTGTATTGTTTTAACACTAATGCTTCTCCTAATGTCATCAGGGGAGCAAGAAAATTTGGTTTTGCCTGCCCAAGAACTAGTAGTCCTGATGATTATTTGCTCTCTTGTGAATTGCGTGCTTTCATCAATTCATCTTGAATATATATATTCAAGTATATATCAAGTATATTCAAGTAAACTACAAAAGAAAATATTTCAGCATGTAAAACCTATCAGTGACCTTATTTCTTACTCTGGTAATCATTTTTAAGCAAAGAACAATGACTTGGTATTTTTTTAACTGAAGAGCAATGACTTGGTATTTTATAGGTAAAAATATTATATAAAATAATACAAAGAATTACTATTTTTTCCCTCACATTGTGACTAAAAATAAAAAATACTTTTTTTCCCTGTTTCACAAGCATAGCCTGCTACTGCTAGTTGTAGAAAAGCATTCTCAGAAGGTGTTACCTAGGAGGTTTATGACTCACAGAGCATAAAGGAATCTGGATAAGGATTTTAAAAATCACTCATAAGGCAGAATGGCATGGCTCAGATTAATGACAGAGAAAAATAAATTCAAATGCATAGAAATACTGTAAAAGTTATTCTGTTATATTTCTATTTAACTACTATTTTAAAAAATCTTTGGAAATCATATCTTAAGAGAACATCTGTATTATCAGCATTAATACAAACTGTAAGGATGGTGAGGCCCTGGCACAGCTGACCAGAGGAGCTGTGGATACCCCATCCCTAACGGTGTTCAAGGCTGGGTTGGATGGCGTCCTGATGTGGTGATGGCAACCCTGTCCACAGCAGGGGGGCTGGGACTAGATCATCTTTAAGGTCCCCTTTAATCGAAGCCATTCTATGTAAGTTTCCACATTATGCTTCTTAAGAGATTTCTAAGTCATTCATTAATGAATGGTTTTCTAGCCTTTTCTACTTGGCTGTAGCACTGACTTATGATGATACTTGTAAGATGAACAAATTTCTCCCAAAAAAACTGTTCGCATATATACCGTTAACTGTTAAAATGTTATTCCTTTCAGATGCTACAAACAGTAGTTTCAGATCATGATCCAAAGGATTAGAGATATATTCCATATTTCTGGTTTCCAAAACGCATTCATTTTCCACAAGAAATCTTCAAATTATCCATCCATATTGATTGAGAGTTATTTCTAGCTGCTCAACACCATTACTAGCTCTTTGTGTAGAGCCATAGTCATTCACCCAGTCCAACAGGCTGCAAAATGATCCTGATCCATTGTCCCTTGCCATATCCCTGCCAGCAACTACTTCTGACAAGACATAACTAGGGACCTGTTGGGTGAGCATTAGGGTTGTCCACACAGCAGCTGCAGCCATTTCTCTGCTTCTCACATCCTTTCCACACAAGCAAGAAAACAAGCTCTTCTCCTTCCTGTTCAAGCACACTCTGAGTGAGAGACACTACCCCTCATCCTCAAAAGACAAAATGCAAGGAATTTTTTGAGAGGACTGGGCCTAGTATTGCTCCTAGGAGATCAGTATGTTTTACATGATTATTCATAATCAAAATATGTTTCTGAATTCATCCTCTTTGAAGGAAAGACAGAAGAATGTTGCTTTTGGAGATTTTTCTTCTTTTACGAGCTATTATGGAGAGAAGTGCTTAGAGACATGGAATTAAAAGCTAAAGTATTGTGTCTGCTTTTATAAAAGCTATGGATTTTTTCTTTAAAAATTAATGTTGCAATGCACACAAGAACCATATATGTGAAAATAGCAGAGAAACTGACATTTGTAAAGTTGTGGGGCAAACATTAGATCTCTTGACATAAAAAATGTATGAACGGTCCATGAAATACAAATAACACTGTTCTCATTGCCTTCTCCACTCATGTTTTCATGGCATATTTTAAAACCAACACTCTATATAATATAAAATGCATACTGCATTGACAGATAATGATCAACAAGAGTTTGAACACATGAACAAAGGGAATCTCAACATTTCTGTCCTCTTTCAGGAGCACTTCAGTGTGTTTTAAAATTATAAGAGGAATTGATATGAAAATGTGCCCTTCTATCAGCTGCAGAAACACATCTCAGTGTTGAGTGGTGGAACCAATGGAACTATCCAGCAAAAAAGTGTCATTTAAGGGTGGGTGGCAGACACCTCTTCAATTAGGATAAACAAAGTTCCTGTCTGATCCTGTAACAAAGATTTACCTTTAAGAAATTTAAATTAATCATCTATTATTCATTACAACTCCATATAGATACTTTTAATTAACACATTTCCCCTTGTCTCTTCTCCTTTAAACTTCCCAACATGTTCTTGACGGAACAATTGGTCTTTATTAATGTGTGACAGCTTAGAGATGCAGCGAGCTGTCTGCCAGATGTTTGAACTCTGGTGAACTGCTGTTCACTTGTCAGACTGGCAATGAGGAGCGAACAAATATCGCGCTATTCAGCCTCCCTTCTGAGCTGCCAAAGAATTTCAAACAACTTCAAATGTCAGAGCCAAAGGATCTGCTGAGAAAGAATAGGGTATGTTCCTAAGGAGATCAGTGAGCCATGACTTTTCTAGAAAGGCAACTTGATTTTTTGTTATCTTCTGTGCATAAGTGACAGAGTAAAGGGCTGGAGCATCAGAGGAACCCATGCCACAGGGAGAAAGAGGCTTCAGAAGTACACAGCTTTCACAGATTCTCAAGTTCTTTATGGACTGTTAAGTAGAGCAGAGAATAGAAGTAAGCAGGCTATTATAAAGCATCTCCAGACAGGGACATTTGACTCTGAGGCTGTTCATATCTGTGAGCTGAAGGAGAGAGGTCCTCTGTGAAGTATGAGCGTATTAATCACTTGTTCAAGGAAAAGGAAAAAAACACGTTTCATTTCTCCTTTTTGTTGTAATTTTTTTCTGAGTCACATATAAAAGACAAATGGACAAATTAACCACAGACCTAGCACTTTAAATTTCAAAAATATGTCCCCAATAATATCAATAAATAAGAAGGGGGAGATGCTAAAATGTGTCCCACCTTTTCCATGAATGAGCCCTGCATACACGCCTGCTGCACTGGCTGCAGGAGCACAGCCATGTCCCACCAGCACGTGTTTATAATGCCACGCAAGGAAAGTCCCTCTGACTTAAGTAACCTCCACCACCTACCTAGAAGAAACCTTTTTGATTCCACACTCACATTTAAATAACACCTCATTTGAGAGCAGTATCTATTCAAAAGCACTGGCATTTTAATATGCAGAGAAGAGTAGTGTGGTTTGGATAGTCCCTGGCTCCACATTTTATTGCAAACAACATTAAACATCGTGTGACATGTGGCCTTGGAAAACCTTGGAATTGTTAAAAGATTCAAACCACAACAGTTCAATGTTGCTGTTCTGTAGTAAAACTCTTGCATTACATTGTTTGCACTGCACTGAAGGATGCTGATAGGAGCTTATATGGTAGCTGTCCCTCAGGACGCTCTTGGAAACAAAATGCACATCTCCTGAGGCTATGACAGTAAACAAATTTTCGTATTTCTTCATTTGAAGAAACAAGAAGGATTAGCAGTAACCCCTTGTAATTCTGTCATGTCTAAAAGCCCAACCTGCAGAAAAGGCAGAGTAAGTGTGAAAATTTGGGGCTAAACCACATCTCATTTTCAGACTTTCACACTGAAATTAAATATGTATATATTTGAGTCCAACATGTTTTCCACTGTGTTACTGCTCAGTCCCCAGACCAATGTTTTTTGAGCACTCACTCTTCAGGCTTTATAAGCAAACCACTAAAGCTACCTACAGATGTTTAAAGTGTCACTTATGGTGGACAAATTACTTTCACAGCTTTCTAAAAACATTCTGCACTGTTTAACAGTGCACGAAATTCTATTCAGTTACACCAAATACCACTGAGAGGTTTTGCCTGTTTCTTCATAAAGTGGACTGCTACTATGAGCTCACTTAATCCCGTAAACTCTCAATTTTTATAATTTCCCAAGTGATAACAAGAAAAATTGCAAATGATGCTACAGCTCCACTCATCTTTTGTCATTATACCTGGCTCAATCAACTTGAGTTATCTTTTCCCAAGTTCTCTCTGAGCTGAAATATTATTTCCTTATTTGTAATTCACGGCTCCTCTTGAAATGAGCAATGGTGTTTACAGTTCTGAGCATCCAGAGTTCTGCATCATAATTTCTCTGTTACTCTGTGCTGATTCATTCATTTCCGTTTCTGTCATGGCATTATTAAAAATAAAAGTACTCCATTTTTACCATTCTTAAATTAAAGATTGATCTTTAAAAACATGTTTTCTCACATTTTAATGATTTGAAGCCTGGTTAGCAGCAAAACACAGCAGAGACAAGATGTACCAGGGTAAATAAATCAGCAGACAGCATCTTCTTGTGAATTTTCCTTGATTTTTATTAAATGTCCTTTGGTACTTAGATTCAGTTATAATACATTGAACCTTGTTATCTGTGCTGTAATTGAAGGTCTCCCTACAGATGTTCGTAGCAAATCAGATGAAACTGTGTGTGGTAAATGAAGTAATTATGGTCTGCTTAGCTCAGTCTTGTTTTGATAGAGTTTAAAGGAGTTCAAAGACAATAATATGTTTTCCAAGGCTTCATTTGGTAGCAAAGAAAAAATAGTTCTTTTATCTAGTAGTTGTCCTGCAGCAATAGTAAAGGCCTCAGCCCATTTTTTCCTTAAGAATAATACCTATTATTTCATATAGGGTTTGTGCATACAGTATTCTACTACATGTTCAGAAAACTTGGGGCTAATATTTCCTCTATATATTGGGAATTCAGATGTCTGAGATATTAAAGACTGTTTTCTGTGCTAAGGGATAATGAAAATAATTCAGCTTTGTTGGCACTTCCTCCCAAAAAATAGCTGCAAAACATTCTGCTGAGTGCCATTATGAACACCACTAGTTTTCTTTTATGTTCTTGTGTTATTACTAATGCATTTCACCAAAATACTTTCTTGTACAGTTTTAAACTAGTGATAAAATAACGTCATCTTGGAAACAAACCATGAAAAATGTGTTGTGGATTAGAAAGTGACAGTAACTTGCCATTAACTTAACACCTTTGGACAATATAAAAGTAAAATGAATAAACATGTAATTATATTTGGGGATCTTATTAATGTTTATAAATAAATTAAATGTGGCAGTCAAAGGGATGTGGCCAACCTCTTCTCAGAGGTTTCAGAGGTCTGTGGGGGCAGACCCTTCCAAGCCCTACAATTCTGTGATTCTGCAATATACATTAATGCTATTCTCTCCACATCTTGAGAGAGTGCATTATGGCTACTAGTATGCACACAAAGCATAAGTATTTATTATATTTAATTTGTTAACCTTCATCATTTTCTTTCTTTCAGGCTTGTGTTATGTACAACCTCAACTATGCCTTCCATTCCAATCTCCATAAAAGTGATCTGCCACCAACCCGTAATGGCTTACAGTGGTAAGGTAAGAGTGATGACTTTGTCAGCAATTACAGTCTGACTCTGATGCTTATTCTCCATAATGTTGCTAGAATCAAAAATGATATAAAGGTGTTTGATTTCAGTAGGTGTGATAAGCAATCCAATATTTCAGGACAGTCGCCAAGGTAAGGGAGTGTTCGAGGAATGTTTCAAATCAAAACATCTAAAAGTTTAATCCAAAAACAGATCAAATGGAACGCAATTGACCCACAAGCATGGCTAAGGCAAATAATGCCATCTCACAGTTATTTGTCTACAAAATATTTGCTGTTATACGGAACAGCCAGTAATCCAGACTCAGGTACGGCATCTCTCTGTGAGAAGCATAGTGCTCTCTTTCTTTGGATGTTTTGGCCAGAGTGAGAGTATGTTGTGCTTCAGTAAATAACAGAATTGTTTTGAAAGTGGTAATTAGAGGAGCAATGGTATTAAAAACAAATAACTAGAATGATTTAATTAGGATTATGTGATTATGTGACAAAAGTAAAAAATGAGCAAAAGTAGGATTGCTAGACCAAGAAAAAGAAAAACATTCTGGTGGTGGTCAGGGTTGATTTCTTTTAATCATATTTTGGGACATAGCTGCTTTGAAGATTTTCTGTCCCTGTTGTGTCAGAGACTGGGACAAAAGAGTCATTAGAGGAGAAAAGTCTTGGAAAACAATAAAATCTTAGGATTGGGAGCTAAAGGAACCTAAGTTTGAGGGAACAGTTATCAAGATGTACAAAATGTAAGAATCAGTCAGAATCTACATTAGAATATGGGGATATTTACACAACATGCCCAACAGGCAATAAGTGTGGAGAGAGAAGCTACACAGCAGAAAGCAATTAAATTACATCAGTTTAGTTAGTTGAAATGTCAGCTAAAGGTAAAGCTGTACATTACTTAGGTGAGTATGTCAACAACAGCAACAACAAAAGTGGCTACAAGTGAATCAAGTAATAGAATTTATTTGGTATTCACTGTGGTCTTTGACGAAGTCCTTTGTAGGACATGGAGTGACTTCAACACAAAAATCACCCAGTGCTAAATCAGATTGCTAAATCAGATCAGGTGCATTCTGCCTTAAAATTATGAAACAAAATAGTTGAGGATGAAAAGTGAAGTTTCAGTATGACACAGAAAATTGTTATAATTAGAATAACACAATTGATTTAAGTCTTCACACTACAACGATGTTTAACATACACAATATTTCTTCTACACTTATGTTAGCCAAGAATTACAAAAAACTGTGAGAACTTCAGGTGAACTCTAATCAACACAGTAAATGGTCAAGAGAGCATAATCAACCTCTATGCCACATCAGAAGTCAGTGTCGATCAATAGAAAAAGAAACATTTCAGAAAGGACTGTCGGAATGCATCTTGAACTTGAATAGTTTCTACATTAGCTATGACTATTTAGAAAAAAAGGGATCAGTGAAGAGAGAATAGTGAGTCTGCTAAGTGTGTTACTTGTTAAAAAATAACACAACAATAATAATAATTTAAAATAAAAGGATTAGGATTGAAAATAAAGCAGCAGTGACTTCATCACGTGCATCAGTGCTGTTACTTCATGTTTATATAGCTGGTGTTCAGTCTGATTATTCTACTTGGAGCAAAAAATTAAAAATAGATGTATCCCAAGAACAAACAATGTGATTTAAGTCACTGAGAAGGTCTTGAATTAGTAAAGTTTGGGATTTATAGAAGTCACATAGGAGGAGTATGTTCTCAGGGCTTTCATAATTAAGGCCACCTAGACCTAGCCACATGACACATGTTGCCAGCTCTGGGTATTTACACACTCTTAGCCATTATTATGGCCTTTTTCTATCCCCTACTTATTATTTCACCTTATGTTGCTTGTGTCACATGAAATTTTGAATTAAAAGTTCTTTGTCTGTTTTAGGCACAGCTGCCTGTATGTTTACTTGAATACAAGTGCACACTAATAGCAACAACAGAAGCAAACCATAGGTTTTTCTCAGCCACTTTTGGTCTCTGCACACTAGCTTTCATTTTAGCCTATACTTCCTGCCAGTCTTAATGGCCGCACTCTGGCACCAAGGGAAGAGCAAACCTGGCAGACCAAGGAGCAGTAGGAGCCAGTTTACCAGCAGGGCAGAGAATTTGCTGCAGTTCTAATTGAAAAAAACAGCCTCATTTGGGCTTTTGCCTTCCCCATCATTCTCTCCCTCTCTGCTAGCTTCCTGTTAAGTTCTATTGTGATTCTCCAATGCAGTCATTATATTCTCTAGATATTTGATTTACATAATTGAAGCAGTCCAGCTTATTTTAGGAAAATTACAACTTTGTGGAAAAAAAATAACTTATACAGTAATTATGGCAAAGATGTTCTGCTTTGTGTCAGACACAATGAAATTAGTGGGTTTAAAAATTAAGAACAAGGGTCTTTAAGCTCTCGGTGTCGTTTTTAAAATAAGAATGAATACTGTTAAGAAACAGCTTTGCATGTTAATCACAGTGGCTGAGAACATTTCTTGCTAAAGATATATGATGTTCAAAATTATTAAAAAAATACTGAGGGAAGGAAATTGATTTTTTTTTACTGTAAAATTTACCTGTCATTCTGCAAGATAAGTTACAACCATATCTGGCCATTAAAGAAGATTATTGTAAGAAAAGTCACCTACTACAGAAAAAGAAATGTTGAGTGCATGTTGATTTCAGCCAAGGTTTATGCAACTTACTTCATATCAAGGAAGCAAGATTATGAGTGGTTTGGTTCTCATTACTGTATAGTTCCTTTGCACATAGGGTTCATTTCCAAAACAAAAGGTACAATAGCAACTGTCAAATATATGTAATGGAATAAGAAAGACAAATATTGAGGGTAGCTTAGTAACTATATCAGCCAGTTCCCTCAGGACTCTGGGATGCATATCTACGGGATCCACAGATTTACTGATGTTCAGGTTCCTCAGGTGGTCTGAGGAATTGGTGGTTTGAGGATCATTGGCCTGATCTTCATTTGTAGTAAGAGGGACACTGATCCCTCCAGTCCCCACCTTCTCACTCATTCACTCAAGGGGTGTATGAAGAACTGTTGCTAGTGAAGTTTGAGGCAAAAAGTTGTTGAGTACTTCAGCCTTCTTCTTATCTGTTGTTACTAGACTGTCTATATTACTCACTAGGAGGGGTACACCCTCCTGGACTTTTCCAGTTGATGTGCCTTTAGAAGCCTTTCCTGTTCTTTTTTGCACCCCTTGCTATTTCCAGTCCCAGTTGGGCCTTGGCCTTCCTGAATCCATCCCTACACAGACTAGCAGCATCCCTATATTCCTTACAGGGCACCTGTTCCTGCCTCCACTGCCTGTTCATTTTCTTCTTGCTCTCCTGTATGACCAGCAGGTCCCAGTTCAGACATTATGTCTTGCCTTTCTTTCCTGACTTGCTACACCTGGAGATGGAGAGCTCTTGTGCCCTATGGAAAGGTTTCTTACAGATCTGCCATCTCTGCTCCACTCCCTCATCCTTGAGGACAATTTCCCAGGGTTTTTGTTGACTGAAGAGCTGAAATTTGGCTTTCTTAAAATTTAGCACTCTGGTTTTACTCTCTGTTTGGTATCCCACAGGTGCATGAACTCCACCTTTGTATGATTACTGCAGCCCAGGCAGCCTCCAATCCTGTTGACACTGATCAGTTCACTCACACTGGTGAGCAGCAACTCCAGCATTGCATCCCCCCTAGTGGAGTTGTCTATTATTTGGCTCAAGAAATTATCTTCAATGCATTCCAGAACATAAATGCTACCATTTATGCTGTTGTTAAAGTTGACATATTTAACATGTGTTTGGCCTCTCTGTTTTTAACAACAGTTTTTGCTCCACGTGTAGAAACATCTTTGGTCCTGTTAACAAGCACCTTTCCAGCTTTTTGTTCTGTGATTGACCAGAAACTAGTATATTCCAGTTCATTATTATCTTTCCCAGGCTCTAGAATGATAGACAGGCAGATTTTACTTTGATGAGATAAATGACTCAAAAAGTGTCAACTCTTTTCCATAAGAATGAAGGTAAATCCACTAGTTAAAATTTTCCACTGCTCCCACTAGACTTTTCTCCCTCCTGCTACAGTTTCCATCTTAAATCAGCCTGCACTGAAGCCATCTCATGAAGGCATTAGCAGAAATAGTTGGCCTCATACACTGATCATCAGAAGCTCCAGGTTATACTCAGTTAAGCATCAGAATTAATTCCACATTTGAGAAACCCTCTCAAAGAATATCCGTATATTCCAGGGAGGTTTGAATGTCTCAGCTGAACAGCCAATTAAAAACGTTTTGCTAATCACCACTGAATCTCATTAAAACTGCCTCCAAAGATGAGTCTAGAGGCTTCAAGGTCAGTTCATGTCAGACAGGAATTTTCGTGTCATATGCATATTCCTTCCAACAGCAAAACTGTGACACAGTCGGTAACATTGAGCAGTACTGTGTATTTTACTACAATGGTGCATAGTAGCTACCACTTCCAGCAAAAAAAGCTTCCTCTCTTATTTCTGAAAGAGATTTAAGTTTCATTGCAAAACCTGCTAGAAAATACAGTCTTGTAAGTAGTCTTCATCTGAATTAAAACACAAAACCCCAAACTAAAATGAAACAATTTCAAACACATTAATTCCTGCAAGTCTATATTTTACCTCCCTTATGACTCATTTCCTTTTGGAAAATGTACATATATTCTATTGTTGTTTTTTTTTTTCTCCACTTTTAACAGTAGAGGTGATTTTTGAGAGGAGTAGGAAAGACTTTGTGCCAAACAGCACTCTGTTCTTTCAGTGGCTTTTAGGAGTGGTTTCAAGTTAAATCCAGACAACACAAATGGATTTCAAGGGTATCGGATACGTCTGTATCTGACTGTATGCAATATACTCAGCCTCATATTGCCTGTTTTCTTTCTTTTTACCATCAGCCATTCTGAAGCCTGTGAAGGACTGTCTGCAGACGGACATTACATATAAAATGTGTCAGAATCTCGCCTAAATACAATAACCCCATGCTTTTTCCCTTTAATCCAATTTACGATTTATTTTATCTCCCATTTAATATGATTCAATTATTTTTATGATGAATAATGCAATGTCCACCCTTTAATTATACCATTACCTAATTAGCTTACTGGCTAGACAAAGATGCTACATTTTAATTAATTAAGAAGAGACCACATATCTGTCTGAAATGAAGGCCAAAAGGTTTTCTGCTCACAGCAGCTAAGCAGACATTTGTTGACCTTACAGGTACTACTGCATAATGTACAAGCTGCAAAACACACGCCATTTCAACACACTAATGCAATCACAAACTTAATGCAGATTGAATCGAACGGATGTGCTTCAAATAAAACCAAAGATGCTTTGTTTCACACACACTCCCAGGCTTATATTATGCTGCAAGTTTTGAAATATGTCTGGGCAATAAATACAGCTCAGTTGAAGAACAGCACTCAAAAATGAATAATATGTGGAGAGAGAAAGTAAAAAAAAAAAAAAAAAAAAAGATGGGAAAGCTGCCTGCTTTCTCTCTCTGCCTACAAGCTCATAGAAACAAAGGTGGTACCTCAGGAATGGATTGCCTTTGTGTCATGGCAACCTGTGCTACACATATAATTTGGCACTATTTTATCCCAAAATAGCTAAGCTGTGGAAGTTAGTGTTTCCTGTTAGAACAGATTAGGAAAAAAAAACATCAAACTCAAATAATTTACTAAAAAGAATATATCAACTGAAACTTTAGAAAAATAACATAAAGCACTGCTGAAAATTCAGTGTGACAGGGCAGAAATAAGGATGCTCAGAATGACATGGGGGTTATAAAAGTAAACTTGCCTTGGCTGAATACTATAGAATATTTACCAGCAATTTGAGTAAACTATCTCCATTGCAATTTGATCATTGGTGATTACAGCCAAAACAGAAACCATCAATCCTTAGCTAATGTCTTATATTAACAATCAAGAGGAAATAAATAGCAGATAGTTTGACCTCCACCACGGCACAGCCTTGTCCTTGCTTGCCCCGCTAAGCACTGACTTTGTCATTTGGACTAATATTTAATCCTGGAAATCAGTCTACTGGAAATTAGCAGTCTACTGAATATATTTGGGAAAAATCCACTGAACAGTTGTCCTCCTGTTGTACAGGTATTCTTTTCCCTGATAATTCAATTAGCAATATGCAAAGGCAGCATACATTATAGATCAGCTTTTGTTATTAGTAGGTAGTGACAGGTTATCCTGCTCTATTTGGTAAAAATTCATTTCATGCAAGTGTTGTGCACAGCGTACAGACATCTACAATCGGTCTTAATGTATTTGATGCAAGTGGGTACAACCTGGTAACATATGGTTTGAGGCCTTTTTACATAACCTCCTTCTTGCTGATGCTTTTTGAAAATAGCTCAAGGGGGACAATCTGGCTTAGCTAGGAAGTAAGTGCTGCAGTTTGATACAAATCCCCATGTTTACCCCGTGAGCAGTAAGCAGTTTGATTTCCTGTCTATCTAGTGTTGATTAGTGTTGCAAACTGAAAACAATGATAACTCAACATTGCAGGAAAAAAAAGCTTCTAACCTAAAAGGGTTATTTATCCAAATCTACTCATCATGCATGCTGATGTCTCTTTTTACCCCCTCCTTTGTTCATTTTTACTGGTGTGACTTTATCAGCAGCAGTGCTGGGGGTAGATGGCCTTTAAAGGTGTAAGAGAGGATACCACTGTGCAATGTGTTACCTGGCTAGCAATAAATTACAGGGGATGAGAGGGATGTCTGCATGTAATCCTTCTACCTACAGCACATACAGTGCCTGATTGTGCGTTTGTACGTTTTGAGCCAGATTACTTTTACAGATTCACTTATGTAATGTGTGAAATAATAATTATATTCTAAGAAATCTGAAGACTTCCTTATACCCTTTCTAACATTGTCCCCTCATTTGGGCTACCGTTTTAATACATCAATATTTTGTTTATAGAATAGCAAATTATATGCTGTAATTTGGAAAACACTGTAAGTGCTTTTGCCCCTCCAGGCTTTAAATTGTCTCCTTGCTAGGAGTTTGGAAGCTGTCTAGCATTTAGATTTGCCATCCAACTGGAATCAGTGTCACTCAGCTAGGTGTTTGATTATAGGTCTTCTCTGTGTACCAACCCAGTCCCATGTGCAGAAGAGAAAACAAAGAGGAGTGCAGCAGGGCCACATGGCACCAACCTGGCCAAGGACCTTTATCTCATTTTGGGCATTACTTCCGTTCTCTCTCTGATTTCAGGCTGGTCTAACATACTTGGTACTGCCTTTTAGCTTCAAGCTTTCAGCTTTAGTTCTCAGCACCTCCCTTTGAAACACCATGTCCTTTAAAAGAAAGGTGACCATTCACCTTCTGCTCTGTTTCTTTACAACACAAAGAAACCTTGAAACTTTAGATGCCAGAACAAGAAGAATGCTTTAATCCGAGCAGCATCTTCCACCAAGGTCTGAATGCTTATAAATCAGCAGCCCAGGCATTAACCATTAATACCTTTCAGTGTAAAACATCATTTCTATTTAACTTTCATACTATCAATACTAACAAAAATGCCCTTAAAAACATCTTTTGAGCCACAACAAAGACTGTGTTTTATTTCACAGCACAGTTTACTGAAGGTGCTATGTGTTTCCTGGTTTTTAGCTTTCAGGTTACTGCAGTGAAGAAAATGAGCCCATGTCTCCTTTAACAAATCCAGAATTGGAAAGCATTACGGATTTCTGATACAGTTTACATGCAGTGGTAATCAAAGCCACACATGGAAAGCCATGCAGGACCAGTAAAGAGGCATTTAGCATACAGATAATTTGCAGGATTACTGTATTTTTCCATGTATTTGATACAAGACCATTTCCCTTCAGTTGTGTGTGCAGGATGAGGGTGAAAATTACAGGATTTTTAAGGATTTAAATGTGATTTTTATTGTGCTAGCATTTATAACAGAATTCATAACCAAAATGATGCTCTGATTTGAATTTTCTTATAATGGAGGGATTTCCTCCCAGCTGCAAATCCACACGGCACCCATATCCACTTACAGCTGTAATATTAATATTTATGAAGATTGTGTAATTCTTAAAATGTGGTTCTTGTCAGTTAAATTAAAATTTTTGAATTAATTTGATAATGGGAAATCCAAACTGCCGTACGCTTAACAAGCTCTCCACCATGGTTAAAGTAAATATTCCTCACTGAGTCCAGACTTGGTGAAAAGTTTACAGTATTAACTTCAACTAAGCTATCTCACAGGAAATTCAAATGTCTAAAATTCTTGAGCAAAGTATTAATTACAAAGTAAGAGGCTTTGTACCTACGCTTTTTTTTATTTTTTATTTTTTTTTAAGAAAACAATAATTAGATCTACCTGACTAACCATTCCCCAGGTTCTTCAGTGCTAAAATAAGAGTATGCCTCAAAGGGAGTTGAAAAGATGTCTGCAGACAGACAGAAAAAGGAGATTTCAGATGAAAATTGCTATAGACAAACAAGTGGTCATTATTAATTGCTTTGTTCTGGTACAAAGACTTGTACCAATTGCATTTGGAAGCCTTTCTATTGAACAAATTCCAAGTGGGCTATAAACTGATTCCAGTCATTGTACATAGACTGAAACTATTCTCTGCTTCCATAATCAAAGGTAGTGGTGCCATGAGTCATAGCCTACCCTCTGACAGTTTCACTGGAAGGTAGTTTTGAAGAATGATGAGATTTTGACTTGCAACCACACTTTAAAAACCTCTTAAACCATTCAGCCCCTCTTGGGGTTCATCTTTCCTGCAATAAAGATGTGTTTCTAGCATTGAGATAATTATCTTGATATAGAAGCCAATTGGAAACAAAACATAGGTACCTTTTACTTTTAGTAGACTTCGAGCAGCTATATCCATGTAAGAAACTACAGTTCCTTCCTTCACCTAGGATTTTTATAGTTCACTATTTTGATGTTACAAAGCATGGAAAAAGTTTGATGCAAAGGTAAGTTTTTACTTTTCTCCTGTAGAGAAAGGGCTTTAGCTGTTGCTGTTTGCTGTTACTAGGCCATGGTGAATATCATTTCACATCTCGAATGGATGATCTACCTGACCACTAACCACAAATGTGAAAATAATTGGAATCTGTGAGCAAGTTAATATTTTTCTAAAATCTTTCTAATGCCTGTAACCTCACTAACTCAGTAACTGAAAAAATATCTAATGCTGTGTTGCCATGTTAATTAAAAACAACATCATAACATCTTTTCCCACATCTTTCCCTTCTCTTTTCAAAAGAAAATATGTAATGATATGAAAGAATTAATGGGGGAAAAAAAAAAAAGAAAAAAACTGTACAGGAAAAATAATAACATATACACTTGGCTAATATAGTACAGAAGAGTTGCAACTCAACATTCAGATGTAATTAAGTATCAAAGGTAATACATAAATTATCTGGGACCAAAACCATTGTATGTGTTTAGTGACACTACAATCAGAGGACACACTACTTGAAATAATTCAGTTCTTTTTCTTAGTCTTATCCTGCAGTATTCATCACCTTTAAAGTTAGCGTGGACTACTTCGGTTGCCCTGGAAGTAGTTTTATTTCCATGGAAACTACAACAGATACAAAGAGCACAATAGCACTGTTTGGTAGAGCAAATTTCAGCTACAGTTGCCACCATCATTAGCTACGCAATTTCACCAGCCCTCATGTTGCACTCATAAAAATCTGCACCAGCAGAGGTGATGCACAGTTCCAGAGCTGTTAAGATGGCATCAGTGCAAGGAAAATGCTTCTCATGCTATCTGTCTTTCATCGGCTGAAACAGATGATGTATGTGGTGGAACAGACTATGTGGTGGGTGTGGTAGGACAGTCCAGTCAAGATTGGCAATGTGCTCCACAGTCTTCAAAGTGCTCTGGGGGATGGGGTTATTCTGTTGCAAGAGAAAGGGTGTAGTCTTCTCTGGCTCAACTTTAGAAGTTTGAGCCTTCTATTTAGTCAGTGTCTTTGTAGTGAATAGAGTTGACGAATTGGTTCAGGTTCCAGCAAATCCAGAAGGATCACATCTTTCCTATCTCAAAAAGCAGTGTACATCACTTTACCCATTGAAGGCTGTGTCTTTAATGTTTTTGTTGTTTGTTTTTTTTTTTAATGGGGAATTCATGTCACCTCTCCATAGGCTGCCATTGTGTTTCCAGCTTCTAGTGGTAACAACACATTTTATCACCAGTAAGGATGTGATCCATGAAACTGTTCCTTTCAGCCTCATATTTGTTCAATAGGTCATGACAAACTTGCATACAGTGTTCTTTCTGTTCCTCTGTGTGCATTCATGGGACCTACCTGGCACAATATGATATTCCAACGCTTGCAGCCATTATTTCCTGCTCACTGAAGCTGGTATTCAGCTCTATACACAGTTCCCTTGTCATAATTTGTCAATTCCTGCAGATAAGCTGATAAAAATGCTCATCATTTCATGATGTGACAGCTGTGCATTGCCATGAGGAATGTGGCTTCTCTTTCATGTCACTGTCGCCAATTTTGAAATGCACCGCCCACTGCCTCACTGTGCTCACATCCACTCTTTGGTCTCTGTAAACATTCAGCAACTCTCGATGAATATCAGTGTGTCCAATTTTTTCTACATGAAGAAATTCATTTCTACACCTTTGCTTCATACATACCAATTTGTGAGACTGTCCCTCCGCTGCCATCTGTTGCACAGCCACATAATGTAATGGAATATTGGTGAGAAGGTTCAATCTCTACTGCCATACCACTCACAGCCACCTCTGATGTTGTGGGCCAACATAATAAAGTAGGAGGCACTACTTTTGGAGTAGTGCTTGTAGTATCACAATAGATTGCCAAAATTTAAGCTAAAAAACATAGTTCCTCTCAGAACTATCAAGTGAACAGATAACAAGTAATCATTCTGGAGAAAAGGGACAAGTATAAGTCGTAACAATTTTAAAAAAATATTTTCATTAATTATATTAGAACAAAAAATGTGCTAATGAAATTCACTGCCAGTACTGCTTGGGAGATAATGTCAATACAGAGAAAAATTGGAATATTGCAAAAGAAGAACTGAAAGACCTATGGGACCCAAGTATGAGATAAAAGGACAGCACAAAGTCATGCATGTAGAAACAAAAAAGGATTTCTGCTATATACTTTCTGCTATATGCTAGAAATGCGTTGTCTGTAGATAATTGAGTGACAATGAGACACAAAAATGATTCAGCGATAATAAAAGTAAAAGCTATCAAGACTGCTTTAGGAAAAGTATTTCCAGTAGGAGGACAGAAATTTTACGCAGTAAAAGCACCAAGAGTCTCATTTATTAAATGCAGTTTTGGATACTGAAATTAAAAAAAAAGACAAGCTCAATCTGAAGCAAATTGGGAAAGACTAGGAGAAGTAAGAGATGGCCAGAAAACAGAGCTTATGATTCTGACTTGATCGGCTTGGATAAAATAAAAACAAGCAAGAATGTTTCTAGCCAGTAGAAGAGTAAAACTCTGGAATAGTCTACTTTCCTGGTAGTAGCAGAAGTATTTTGCTGTCAGATAAAATTGGAAAATGTTTTGAATGGGTTTCTAGACCATGCCTATTCGTAGTGGGATGTTCACCTGAATCTGTGTGTCTGTTAGCATAAACCAGTGCAGGCAAAGCTTTATCTACACTGCAGTGCCACACAGCTGTAAGGATAAAGACAAATTCATCCTTGCCTAAGAGGCAGCTGTTTGTGGCAACCTTCAAGTGCCCCTGTGTTGAAGCTCTCACCCCCACTGAGCAGGCAGCAGAGCCCGCGTGGGCACCCCCTTGGCCTCTCTCAGGCAAAATCAGCCAGGCCACTTCTTGTATATTCTTGTACTGACATGCACTGCTTGATTTTGCCTGAAGCAATCCAGGGGACTCCTATGAAATACACTTTGCTTGCTGATCCCAGTGACTAGCAGCAATAATTTCCTCCACCAACACACGTGGATCTGAAACAGGATATTTTTCCCTATCTTGCTATATAGTTCTGCAGCACTGTACAACTGCTTATTTTGGACCCAATTATATTGGTTTAAACACATCTATGCTAATACAGTTCATTCCCACAAGGTTTATTCTACTAGGATTTGTGGGGATATGAATATTTCAGTAAAATACAGAATTCCTAATTTAAGTGGTTATACTGGTATGAGATGTATCTGTAGATAAGGCCTAGAAGAATCAAGCACTACCAACCTGTTTTTTTTTTGTTCTGATGAGACCAAAGTGATGGTAATCACATAACACTAAAGTCCTGACACAATTAGCAAACATGCTGAAATGAAAAAGAATACACTTTAGTGCCCCTGAAAGCTTTACTGTAGTTAGCAAGTGTTCATTTTCATAATAATATAATTGCAGGAATGGGAAATTGCAGGTAATTGCTGTTGTTGTGACCTTGATCCTTTGCTAATGAAATTAAAGTAATTGATACCATTTTGATTCCTACCTATTTAAGGGCAGCTTCAAAGTTTTTGAGGAGAGCAGTGAGGGCAAAAGGGATTTATTTATTTCTTTATTTTTCACATCTCAGCTATCATAGGGAAAATATTTCTTATTTCACTGAAGTTCTGTTTGAGGGTTGGGATTTTTTCTCCTTCGTTTTGCAGTAATGGCTTTTAAATCTTTGCAGAGTGCTCTGACTGAACACTGTTGACAATCTTGACAATCAATGTTAATGAAAATGAAAAACATATCATTTTATTAAATGATTGATAGACATCTTCTTACTTCCTGAGCAGCCTTAGAGGGTTAAGGAGTACCTCAGATATTAATTTCTTAAACAAGACAAAAATGCCTAAAAAGCACATCTGTCTGTGTATAGGTCTGCCTTTTCACACAGAGATTGAAAGGTTCATTGTTGTTACAACAGCATAATGGCCTTATCTCCAGATGCATACAATTCAGTAACATGGAGGTCTCCAAATGCAGCCAGCAGTAAATGCATGTGGAAGAGCTTAAAGTCAGGACCAAGACATACCAATACTGCCCTCTGTCAAACTTTAAAAAGTCCCTCTTGTGACTGCTTCATCTACCTGTTTTTACTGTTAGCCATTCTTACAGATTTTGTCTTTGACAAAACTATTCATTCAGTTTTAGAACCTACATGAGAATTCAGCATCCACAACAACTTAGAAAAATTTTTGTTAACATCTCAAATACATGTCTTATTTACTCTCTGTCTTGAAAGTACCACTCCACATTCCGTAACTGCTGCATCAAAGGAAACAGAAAGGCTATTTTGAGGATCCTCTGGACCTCCTTGTGATCCCTCCTTCAACTAATGTTTTCTTCATATTATGTACAATAAGTCAGAACCAAAAGCCGAGAACATTGACCTCCATGTCATAGTGACAACATACTCATGCCTGGAATAAAATATTAATTATTTGGCTTTGCATTTTTTTCTTTCCTTTAGCTCTGATTGTAGATTTCTTACTTTTTTTTTATGCCTTGCCTCTTCAGGTTAAAATCTTTTTCATCTTCATGACAGTCTCATCCATTTCTCTGTCACAGTGTCAACAAGTAACACTGAGGCTCCAATCTCCTGGAACGCTGATTCTTATAGACAGATCCCTTGACCTTAGCTCACCAGATTACATGATTATAACACCTCAGCTGAAAGAAAATTGAGATCTATTTCATACTGCCTATGTACTCATTCATTTGTTGTCAGTGTGGATTCCTTCTCTTTTAAGGCACTTTTTTTGCCTTTTGCTGAAGCAACATAGCTCATTTTTGTTGCTTTATTTCTCTTTGGTGAGCCTTCCTTATAATCTAAATCTGCTCGGAGATAGTCAAAACTCATATAACCATGGAGATAGGTTAATTAAGGAACAAATGACATATTGGATGTACAAATAAACCTTAGTTGGCTACAAGCCCAAAACTTGTCCTCTGAAATATCAATGAATTCTGTGGGAGTCCTACACAGATCAGAGATCTGGCCTCCATTCTACACATTTTCCAGAGGACTGATGTCCAGACTAACCAACCAGCCAAGTTATCACAGCATGAAACAATCACTGAATAGTAAAAAGCTAATAGCATGTTCTTTGGTAGACAAGAAAGTCTTACTCATTGTATCCAGTCAATTTCAGTGTAGCTGAAATATCTCTGGGCTACTGTAAGTTCACAGGGTAGCTTAAAAAACTCAGTAGAACTGCCTGGTAAAAGCAGTTTATAGCCAGTTACTCGTCGTTACACCCATTTGAATATCTAAGGGACAAGAATTATCATTATTTTTCTCTTTATGTGTTCATATTGTATCCATTTCCTTATAAATTGAGGAATATATAGGAGTATATTAGTGAGTATATATGATTTTCCTATGTGTATATTTAAGTAACTGCATGTGTTTGCTCATCTGTATGCATATGTTCGCAGTCTGAATTTGCAGTCTTAGCCAGGCCTCCTTCTCTGCAATAGCTTACTCACTGCATATGGAAAGGGTGCAGACAGAATGCACACATAATA
Source organism: Gallus gallus (assembly GCF_016699485.2). Classification (NCBI taxonomy): domain Eukaryota; kingdom Metazoa; phylum Chordata; class Aves; order Galliformes; family Phasianidae; genus Gallus; species Gallus gallus. The sequence goes on along the minus strand of NC_052536.1, from coordinate 19,193,976 downwards.
ATATTAATGCTAATTATTTTTTACTTCTAAGTTTCAATTGAAAATTGTTCCATAAACAGATGGGAAGCTCTGAAAATATCTTGAATACACACTCCAGCCCAAGGGAAGCATTTAAGGAAAAAAAATAAGAAAGAAAAGAAACACTACACATAGAATAGTAAAGCATTTGTAGACTTCCATCAGGTAAATAGTTAAAAATGAATTAACTTTTCAAAGTGAGAGGTTATCAAAATGACTATATGTTACTATGATGGCAGCCACATCCTTCTCCTGGTCTTGCTTTCTACCTTGTATCTGCTGAAAGTCCCTTTTAAGATAATCCTCAGTCAAATATCACACAGTCTCTGCTTTTTTCTCTCCTCTTAAGTTCCAACTTCTCAACTTTCTCAGCTCTCTTTTCTCCCTATGTTCCCATTATTCCTTCTTCTTACTTCTTCTTCCTTCACTCCTCTCATTTCTATCAAAGCTAATAGCTTTTTGTCTTTCCCCACTCTTATTTCCAAGTCTTCTCCTGATCACCTCATATGGCATTGAATTTTACCTTCTCCAAGCAATTTTTTGCTCCAAGCAATTTGTTGTCAAGCAGTATCCTTCTGCACTTTCAATGACCAAGATCAAACACAATCCTGTCAGCTCCACAGGGTGTTATTCTTCTCAGACAGCAGAACAGGCACGAGAGTGGACCTAGGTATCCTTTTTGCATATTTGTTTTTTTAAGGACATGCTGCAGAGCTGCGGTTGAATAGCACATGATAAGGGTCTAACTTTCCAAAGCCCTCCCTTGCTCTGGCTCAGACTGAGTTCCCTTTGAAAAAATTATGCTTCTGTTGACACACATGGAAGATTTCCAAGAATCATTCTGAACTCAATCAGTTGTAAACGGCAGCAGACTTTGGTTCCAATGAGTGCAAGTAAGTTTTAATTCATCTTGGATTTGTCACCATAAAATCATATTGTTAACAGAGGGATAAGATATGTCCTGAATCTTGAGATGAGTGTTCAGCACAGAAGAATTTTCAGCATAACAGACCTTGGAGATACAGCTGGATTTCTCACACATGCGTGACAGCAGCTAGTGCTCTTAAATCATGAGGGTTTATGGTACCCTCCTGAGCAAGCAGGTAAATCTACTGATCAGAATTGATTTGCTGCTGCCTTGTCACAGAAGAAAAATCTCAAATTATTTTGCTGCTGAAAATAGCCAAAAGAATAACTGCACTGATTTTCAATTAATTCTTAGCCTACTGGAAAACAGCAAGAAATTTTGTTTTCAACGTATTTCAATCCATGATGCACTTCTTGTCTAGAGTTTCAACATGCCTCAGATAAGGATGTATTAAAAGGAGATGTAAATTTTAATAGTTGTTATTACATGAAAAGAAGCATGCGTGTGGGCTCCGATTCCTTACTCCATTCTGGCTGTGGCCAATTTAATTTTTGTTGCCAAAAAAAATGAGCATTTTTATACTTATTAGGTATAGACATTAATGAAAATAAACTTCTCAAATAGCCTTACATTCCAACTGTGGATTTTTTTTGCATTGTTTTTTTCTTCCTGGTACAAAAGATTCCTGGTCTGCATGTACCTGCCAGGCAGCATGTTCTCAATTGATGGGAGAAAAACATGTCAGGTACTCCCTGATGGCTCTATGAGCCCTGCATGTGCTGTTTGCCCAAGGCAGTATTCTTTATGTCAGCAAAAAAATGCCAGGCAATGGCTTTCAAGAGATGTGGAGCAAGAAGGAGGATGCAGTGTGAGCACTGCTATGTGTTTAAATATGCAAAGAGAATTGGAAAGAAGCTCTTATGATCTTTACACCCTGAATTAGACAAATATGCAAAAAAGGATAGAAGCCTCCAGATTATTCTCCAGTTCTTATTCCAGTATTAGAAACCTGTGCCTGGAGGACTCTGGGCCCTCCTTGCAATACCGACTTCCTGTTTGACACTGGACAAACTGCACGGATTTTTTAGTGTTTACCCAAATTAGCATTTTAAAATATCTCCACTGATTTTTTTTTCCATGTGTATAGCAGCACTTAATCAATATCGTTATACTACAGGATCCAAAACAGTCACCTTCAAAATCCTTGCATAACCAGAGGCAAGGGACCAAACATTCAGCTCTGCTTCCTTTCATATGCAGCTTAAATATGCATCTCCACAGTTAATTGCAGTGCTATCCAAAAGAGCCTGACCTGCCGGGCTAAATGCTGTACAGAAATGTGACAGAAAACCAAGTGCTCCCCAGAGAACATGCAGTGTAAGGTGAAATACAAGATATAAGCAAAAACAAAAAGAGGTGACAGGAAATAAATCTCCAGGTAAAAGTGTAATCACTACCTGTGTTGTAAGTGGTTTATCATACCAGCTTCATGATTAAATTTAGAACAGAAACAGCTGCCAGCTAACCACATTCACTGCAGTTGTGTGTATGAGCTACTGCTAGATATTCTTTGCAGTGTTTTGTCTGTTCCTTATCCTCCTGCATTTTACATTTTCCAAAATAAGAGTTCGATGAACAGTGCAATGATACACAACATTATCATTCAGGTTCATTATGCAACCAAATATTTGCATAAATTAGCAAATGATACAGACACATACTTTGCTGCGATTTTGATTTTAAATCTAACTGAGAAGCTTTTGCTAATGAAATACTGTCTTCTCTTTCTTTGCTGCTTTGCTCATAACATTTAGGAATGTGGCAGGCTTAAATTCCTGATGTTCTAAGAATGTTCACCTTGACGGTAGGACAAGGTCTTACGTTCTTATATATTCAGAGCCATGACACTAATCCGTATTCATGGAGAGAATAAAGCCCAAAAACATTACGAAAATTAAAAAGAAAAAAAAAAAGAGAGAGAGAGAGAAAAGGGGAGGGAGATATTTAATTTGAATCTATTCAGTAATTCTTCACCTATATGCTTGGCTTCTACTTACAACAATACAAGGATGTGCAGAAACATTCCTTAAGAATTTTATATGCCATTTATACTAATGAGAATTAAAGTTCACCTGAATACTAACAATATTTTTCTTCAAGAAGAGAAATAGCTAATAAAAACCTATTACAAGCTCATGAAAGTAAACAAACCCATTTTTTAAGCAAAAAAATAGTCTTTTAAAATCCAAAAAATGAAACTGACTGTCATAAAACTGAGGATTTGCCTGCCACAAAACCTAACTTTCAGTTTGATTATGCTATTTAAATGACATCTATCTGCATTCTAATCCTTGTTTGAAAGTCTGCTGGCAGAATTAATAATTATGATCAAAACCCATGAAAGTCCATGCTAATGATAAGATAAAGAACTTACTCCCACCACCTACAGTGAGAAGCTAATCTTCCTCAGTGTCCTAATCTACTGACATACAGGGTTTGATCTGAAATAAGCTCTTAATAATGAACAATCTGGCTATGAATATGATTCTGCTGAGCAGAAAATTGAAGATTAAAGAAGGAGCTTTTTAGAAAAATTTCTCTCACTCGTTCCTATTTCAAGGCTCCTTCTTTAGTGTATCCTTTCCCACTTTCCCCACATGGGGAAAAAAAAGCAAAACACTTTTTTGACAGTTGCTGCCACCTTAAGGATATACACTGCCAGAGCTGCTGCAAGGAGGTGCCTGAAGTGTCTGACTTGCCAAGGCTTATGAAGGCACCACTTTGCATTTTTCTGAGATTAGGAAAAAAGATCTGCAAGCTGACATTTCCTTCAGTGCACGGGCTCTTTAATGGAGAGATGTCTGAAAGCCAAGTGTATTCTTTTGACACACAGTCAAGGAGCTTGGATTTGGCACTTAAGGGAGCCAGCTTCCTGCCTGTTCAGCTTAACAAAATTAATCTTCGAATGCATGTACTTTACAAAGCACAGGGAGGCAAAACAAATTACAATTAATATTTATTTACTTCCGTTTGAAATCTTCAAGCAGAGCAGAGGCATTACTACAGCTTAGCAGACATCTCAACGCTACAACCAGCTCCCTCAGTCAGATAAGGCAAACTTGAATAAACCACTGAGGAGCAATGAATTTCAAGTGTTCTAAGTTTCAGAAGCATCAGGCACCTCCATGTTTGGATGCCACAGGTATTCCATGCCTGGAATACCCTTGAGGGAAGGTATACCCTCCTGGAAATACACAGCATGGAAAATCAGGCTATTTTATCCTATCTTTAATTGAGCATCCAGACTTTTCTGACAGGCGATCCTGCTGATATCATCTGACTTGTGACTGAGTCCCTTCACTGGCATAGCAGATATCTGAGGACAGCTAATGCAATCCACATAAAGGAATGACTTTTGAGGTTTTTTTTTTGTTTTTTTTTTTTTAGTTTTGATTAAACAAGTATGTCCAGAAAATCAAAGATGTAAACATGCCCCCAACCATCTGGAACGCTAAACAGTTCAACGAAGCTTTGAAGTATAAATACATAAATGGAAACATGTTTAGTTTCGTGATAGACAGACTACAAAATTTCCGTACTTGTATCGATTTTGATGCACAAGAGAAGAAAAATAACAAACGCAGAATTTTAAAAATGAATGTTTCATGAGATAGCCTCAATCAGGAGCAACCATGCTTTTCCAGTTGAATACGGATATTTGCCTGTAGGTTCGTTCAATCACACAACTCTTCTCAGGAGGAAGGAGGGTTTATTTTGTCTGAATTCCTGGTTGAGCTCTCTGAGAAAAATTGGTGATTTCACCAAAGCAAGAAAGCTCAAAATGTGGCCAAGGACACATAATGAATGGTTAAGAAAATGGTGACTTTTATCCACTATCTACCTGTAGCAGTACTGTCACAACAGGGTGTTGCTGGCAGCTTGGTGAGGGCTCCAGATGTCTCAAGAGGACTAATGCCCAGGCCAGGCCCTCCTCCAGCAACCACTTCTGCACAAACTGGAAGTGAAAGTGCCACCTTGTCACCTTGCCACAGAGCCAGGCAGGGCCTCCAGAGTGCAGGCAGGGCAGGAAGAAAAGCTCACCCTGGGCAGGTGAAGCAGCACAGGGCCTGGTGGCTGTGGGGCAGGCAGAGGCCTCCTCCTGCAGTAGGGCTCACCACACAGTTGGCCCCACAGCAAAGCAGTGGTCTGGGTGGGCCTGCTAGCAAGCAAAGCTTCTCTTCGTAATTGTCTCTGGTTCCCAGACCCAGGTTTAGTTATGCCACCTTTTGGCCATTTGTTCCTGATTTTTTTCTCATCTTGTTCTTCAGCCAAACTCAGAGATTTCCAGAGTCCAGCCAAAAGCCCTCTGGTTTGATATGAGGGTGTCCTTCTATCATGTTGTAGCATGCTTCCAGTGATATTTCTCAGTACAAGTTACCTCAGAAACCTTTGTTTAGAACTCATGGTTACTGCTGGGAGGCACCACAGCCTTTTCCAGCAGCAGCTACAGGCAGCAGCACGGCCCTGGTGTGCCACAGCTCTCTGAGGAGCTGCTCTCAGCTGACCTCACCAGACAGGCTGCAGGGACTTCCCGACAGGGCTGGTGGAACTGAGGTGTTTCCAGACGTTGCTGTTAAGTGCTCCAAATTTATTCCACAGTGAGAAAGAATTGTGATCACCACACTGGACACAGTCAGCCCATAGTAGATTTTGCTCTGGTCCAGAATTTGTATTAGAGGAGAAACATGAGAGGAGAGGGGAACTTCAGGCCAAGGACAGCCGAATGTGAAGGAGGCTATTTGTCAAACTGCGGCCACTAATTGCCTTGATGACCCTATGCAGCCCACCTGGGTCCTGCACCTGCAGGCCATTTAAGCTCAGCTCAGACATTCTCTCTTCTCTTTAGCACAGCAGCAGCAAAGGTGGCACCATGCAGAAGGGAGCAAGGCACAAGCAGGTAAGAGGCAGCCTACAAGACCTAAGACAGCTTGCTTTGGTTTGAGTCTGGTGATACCACCTAAGAAGGAGAGGGGACTGGTGTGGGCTCCTTAGGGGCCTGAGTATGTGGAAACCTGAGGGGCTGTGAGGAAGGTGTTCTCACTTGCCTCTACAGCTGCTGTGGTTAGCTGGGAATGTAAATGTTCTTAAGCTTCAGATTAATATCGGATATTTTTTTCAGCAGTTTGTTGATGTAGCCCTAATTTAGTTTGTTTGAAGTACTGTTGTGAAGATTTTAAAAGTATTTTATGCACAGCTTATCTCAGTCTTGAAAGTGTTTTTAAAATATCTACTGTGGACACTGGGATGTGGTGTTTTTTCTTAAATGGTCATCTTCAAAGACTTCCAGTTTAATTAAAATTCTAAGGCACCTTACTCTTCTGAAACATTAGTAGGTTTGCTTTCCCAGAAGAACGATTGTTTAAAGCACAATTTGCTCAGCTGGGTAAATTTGCATAGAAGTATTACCTACTGGTGGGACCTGCCCTGCTTCTCCTATTTGGTTTCTGTCTCACTATGACTTTTAAGAGGTGTTTATTCAATATTTGCTGTAAATTTTCAGTCTTTTGTGTTGTTAAATATGGCTGCACAAGTTTTTATCAACTACTACATCTTGACTATAGAAAGAGTCATTTCAAGCAGCCAATGTATAAAATGTTTGTTTTTTTTCCAGCTCCTCGGTGTGTTTTTTTTGGCTTCAGGAAATGTTAGATACGTTTTAACCCATGGGACTTATTCCTACAGACTGTGGGAAAGTGTTTTTAAACACAGTGAAAAATTCCACCTTTCATTCTTGACAATAAGGCTGGGGCACTTGAATGTAGACTTAGTGTGGGAATATAAATAGTAGCTAGGATGTATTTTTCCATCACCTAGAACATGCAATTTAATCTGTGGTGCTCTCCAGCTATTCTGTCCCTGAAAATATCCTTCCCCTAAGAACTGGGTAAAGGAGGCAGGAATGGTTATCTATGAGATGTACAGTGCTGAAGTATAGCTTAATTAAATCCAACTGTGGTACCACATTTCAAAACAGTGTATCTTTGGTAGCTCTATCTGTTGATGGAGTGGTAGATAAAGGCAAGTGATTTCCTGCCTGAAAAGACCTGGGGGCTCTTTAGGGTTCTAGGCTACATCTGAGGTAGGGCAGCAGCCCCTGCTGCCTGCACTGAGGGGGGATAGGGAGAGTTGAGGGCAGGCTGCCTTCTGCTGTGTGTGGTGCTCTGGGCGCAAGAGGGAGCGACTGTAGGAATTCATACATTACAAACCAGTTTCAGCTGTCTTAGCTTTGTTCAAATTGATTTCCAGCTTTTCTTTTCAATGGTAAGTGGTACTACATTAGGAAGCCTTGAAACCTTGAAGTAATGTTCTGCCCGGTACAAACAAACGCCCTAGGAATACATCCATAATGACTGTTTGGGACTTGTCCTTCTCTGAGGGATTACTTGTTTTCTTGTTTGCAGCAACTTCAAAAAGAAGCTAGGCTTGAAGCCTAGCCCAGAGCTTTCAGATAAGCTTTTTTAATAGTTCTCTAATTTACTGAATGCATCTTACTAAATCATCCCCTAGTTGTTTACAAATGGAATTAATTAAAACTTGTAATAATCAATGGAATATATAAGTACAGTATAAAACAATGTAAAAAAATTTGGGAAGGAGAATAATTGTTTCAGGTGGCAGAACAAGAGCTGGGTATAGATCTCAGCAATGCTAGTCCACCTCCTTTCCTATCACATTAAAACTTATCTGAGACTGTATTTCAAGTTATGCAAGTCGTCAGCTAATGTGTTGTGGTAAAGTCCACCCACAAAACTTTCAGTTTTTCTTAGGAGCAGCTTGTAGAAGAAAAACCAGCTTTATTTTCAAATCAATGAAAGAGTGAATTTGGAGGTTGAATTTCAAACAAGAAAATAAGGAAGAAAGTGCAAACAGGCAAGCTGTGTCAAACAGCAAGTGAATAAAAAAGCATAAGGATAATGCCTGCCCATCAAGAAGCTCTATAGGGCATGGGAAGATCACCATTAGTCACTCAGTATTTGCCCAGTATAATGCAAGGAATGGCCATTAAGTCAGCAGGTGAGCAGGGGAACTGAAAGGCTGAGACAAGTGCTGAGTCCTTTGATGCTCACTGCTGCTGTTGGGATAATGCAGATTGTCTTAAACCATTCCATGAGTGAAGCAGCCAACTCAGCATAGCACTTGCTTCTGGCTCTTTACTTGAGAAATTTGGAGTGGGGAGAATATTTGTTTCTCTTAATTTTTAGTTATAGACATGTGGTGTTGAAGAACACAGTACACTGTGGATTGCAAAATACAGCACACCAAAGGTGCTCTGCTATACTGCAGCTATAGCATATATTCAGGACTAAGGACTCAGAAAAGGAGCATATGGTTTGGTTGCAGCTCTCTTAGCTTCTATGTGCTATTTAAGACACTAAAGTAGTGTTTTTTGAGAGCAACTCAACTGTTCTGCTGAGAATTAATGACAGTATTAGTAGCAATTCTGTCAATTTTATTGGGTATTTAGCAAAAAGATTTGGGATACCTGTAACTGATCTGAGTGACCTATCAGGACTTGTGGTTTACCTAACTACGTTGAACAGTTATGATAGTATGCATATGAACAGATCAGATTATGGTGTTAATTCCATTAAAATCTATAGGGATATTTGGATGATACATTTTGAGAAGTAGTAGAATATTACTTACGTGAAAGGCCAGTTTTTTCTGTGTCCAAACAGCATCACTATGCTTAAATGATACTAGCTTAAATGATACCAGATTTCTGGATGAAAACTGTTTTGCATGACATTTTTTAATAAGCCACACTTGAAGCTTTCCTAAATGGCTGTGTGGATGTGTTCTGCCATGTTATTCCATCCCACCTAACACTGCTGCAGTGTAATTAAGAGGACCCTATCTGCAAAGGTGGGTAATATTTGTAAGCAGCTTGAAATGAAATGAAGCACCTTAATCCAATGTGTCAGAAGCTGTATTAGACTGCAGGCTGCCTAATTCTGGTGCTGCATGTGTGCTAAGCTGTGGAAGGCAATGGTCTAGGTTTTAGCCCACATGCCACGTAGATACCTACAGTGTGTATGTATAAACATAGCCATAGAATTGTTCTTTCAATTGATTTCCAGAAATGGATGACTCTTACAAGACTGAGTTTGTTTGACTAAAGCATTTGATTTTTTTCTGTAGTATCTATGAACAATGAAAACAATGTCAAATATCATTTGAAGTATTGAACTCCACAACTGTTAACTTTGCCTTGTAAGGCCTTAATGCAGACTTAAACAAAAAAGGCTAAACTTGCAAAGCATTGATTGAAACTATCATCTATATGTATAGATGTGGTGCTTGATGTTATTTGTTGGTGTTGAGTTCTGGCAATTCAGCACAAAATGCTTCAAGAGATGTCATTCCTGTGGCAATGTTGTCCTCTTCAGGAGAAGGAAGCCATGAAGAAAAGTCAGTGTTATTGACAGTTCACTAGTCTATGGAACTGATTTATTTTTCTTTCTTTAAAGAGCACAAGAATTGTTCATACAATTGTGGCGAAGAAGTTTATAAGTTCAGTCTGGGAGCGCTCAGGAGCAGTATTCAGGCAACTTCAAGTTACCTGGCAAAAAAAAAGTGTTAGGGAAGAGAGGAGTTCTGAGCACACTTGTAGACCAAGCTTTTAGTAGGAGGAGAAAGAAATGCAGGGAAGACAGCAGTTTGGGCAGTGTGTTTCATGATGTGATTTGTGTGCAAGCTAGAGCAGCTTAAAAGCCAGGACTTTGACATGGAAGAAAACAGTTGAGATTTGTTTGTTACAAGGAGAAAAAGTATTGCTCTAATTATGCAAGCATTCGCAAATACTATTTGGAAGATGTCAGAATAGAATTTGAATCACTGGAGCTATTAACTGTAGTGCCGAGCAGTTTTCCTTACAGATGCTTGCACTATAAAGCTAACCCTTTATTGAAAGCTGGGGCTGTTTGGAGAATGTCAAATCAGATTAAACCAGGATGGGTGTAGGGTCCTTATTTAAACAAATAGGAAATGTCTGTCTGTTGGCTACACAAACTGTTGTGTGTCTTCACAGACAAAATAGCTTTTTTTCTGCTTTCTTGCTGGGTCTGGTATTCTTCAGAATATCAGCACCAATTTCAGCAGTACCAGCTCTTACTCCCTGTTGAAGTGTTAACCGTATCCCTCCTTCCAAACAGGCTGAGGCTTGTGAAGTGGAAACACAATTTAGATCAAGCATCATAATCATTTGTGATATATTTTTGAGGATAGTTTCTAGTCCAGGCAACCTGCTGTGCTCCACCTTCCTGACCCTGTGCAGCCAAGCCTTGAATTGCCTTCTAAATACCCTACTGGTGTCAAATGGTCTAGGTGCACTGTTTTCAATGAAATGTATTTATAGCAGTGCTTTCCCTGGATATGCTGAGAGTTCTGTGATCTAATTTCTTTATTGTAGGGTTATATGCAGCTTCAGACACAGGGTAAGAAGAATAACATCTCCAAATGTTTCTGTAACAAAACAGACTTCAGAAGATATGAGTTACAGGAGCTTATTTTGCATACACTGTTTTTCATACGTCAGAAACTGAAACTGAGTTCTGTAAATGTTTTTACAGTCCAAGAACATTAACTTTAGGAATATTCCAAACCTGAGGTTAAAAGTTGTAGATGCCAGGAGCCTGTAAAAAGCAACAACTAATAGTGATATTTTAGATTCTTGGGAAACAGTCACATTTCTGGTTTGATCCTGTTCATTTTGCATTTTTGTCACAATCATGTGAATAAATGCTCATCTGTCCACCAAAAAAAAGGGGGGGGGGGAGGGGAGCAAATGCTGATCATAAATCTACAGTAAGGAAAGACATGTAATCAGAATACTGCAAACTGCCTTGATTCTGCAAGTAACTACCTAAGACCACAAGAAATTGCTAGCTGAGACAGTGACTTACAAGGCTGTTTCACACTGTTTCCTAGGCAATACTTACTCATCTGGAAAACAACTGCTTTTGAATGCACTGTACAGACTTCTGGGTTACTCTAATAGATGTCACTGTTAGGAGTGCTCTCAGATACCTTTGCTCTATATTCAGACTAACTTGCGTCAGATACTATCTAGTGAATGGAGTTAAACCCACCCAAAATAACCATAAGGTTGGGCACCAGCAATATTCCTGTCTTGTAGCATCATTTGATGTATTGGAAAAACAAAAATGAAGGCTAGGAAGATTTCCACGTTGGGCGGAGTAGGATACCATGCATGTGGAATAAAATCCTGTGGACAGCATTTATCTCCAACACATGATATGAACTGTTTAAAGACTGATCATAAATGATTAATAGATCTTGATTCTAGTTCTGGATTCTTGATGTCAGAAGATAAAACACATTCTGCATTATAAATCTTTCATACACTTTGTAACATATGAGTTAAAATTTTAAGCAATATTTTACTCAAATGTTACCCCTTTGGCATGGCTGAATTTTAGAAAAGGATGCTTTCCTGTTTTCCTTCTTGTTTGTATCACCTCTGGTAGAAAAGCTGCTTGATCACCTTTATATCTTGTGTTGCATGAGTCTCATTGGCTTTTCTTATTCTTTCCAATCTACATGTGATAGACACGTTTGGCCAGTAGTGCTGTTGGAGGAAAAGAACTTTAGATGAGCAGATGATGTAACTGTTTCACTTCCTTGCTTCAGTGAAGTACTGTAGATTTGAAGCAGTTAAATTTATTTGTGTATGTTGATTCACTTATCCAGGGCTATCAGGCTACCTAAGCTAATAATACAAATAATATCAATTTGTCATAAGATAACAGAAGAACCTGGCTAGTGGTTGCCATGTGCCTTTGTGCACATCACAGCTGCTCCTGCTTGTGGCAGTCGTAATTAGAGGAAGTGGCAGGAATTGTTCAGCTTTTCTTTGTTTGTGACAGCTCTCCAGGTGAGGTGGTTTGTGTAAAATCACACTCTAAAATCATTCACATATGAAGGCTATATTCAGTGCCCTTCTTGCAGTTAGGTTGCCAGATGTTCAGGGTTTTGAACATATTTGTGACAATATACATCCCAAATGAATCTAGCTTCTATACTTGCACACTGGAAAAGAGGATTTTTCTTCAAGTACCCTGAGCTGGAAATAGGTGAGGGCTGGGAGACGAGATGACTTTTTCAAGGATTAATGTGGCAGCACAAGTTTAAATGTACTCTGAATTTTTTGGCTAATAGCTGATACTTTTCGTAATGATTAGTTTTAAAATCCATCATTTAATTATTAGCTTGAAGGACACTGGAAATGAACACCATAGGTACCACATTTACATGTTTAATTGGATTAGTCTCCTGACTTTCAGATTCTAGTAATTAATTTGTCTGGACACTTTTTCCAGATAGCAAATGATTAATCTTTTGTAATTCAGTGCATGGATTCACATCATACATTTTTACATTGAAGTATTAATTGTTCCTCATCAATATCATTCTGCTGTTGCTGCATGACCTATTGCTAGAATAAACATTGAAATAAGTAGAAGTTGTTACTGAACATAACTATGCTTTAATTTTGTGAATAATTGAATATATTATGTAAATGTTCATCAAATTATGAAATAGTTTGAGAATTTATTACCTAATGTTGTGTGAGCAGAGTCAGTAAACAAGCATTTTCTATGTTCAATTTTATTCATGTTTGATAGCTATCATAGCTATTTGGGCAAAATGAGATGCAGTGATGTGGTTATGATCATACACTGAAAACAAACTGGCTTTTTTCAAAGTTTAACAGCCTGTGTCTCCCATTAGACATCCCTTTTACATACATGGTTTTGTATGCTTATAATGTATCTTACACAATGAATCCTCGATTCATTTGACTTCCGACATGACAGTATCTCAATCTGCTGTTTTCATTACTAATAAATACTGATATGTCTTCAGAACCTTCCATAACTTAGGCCAGTTATCAACCATGATGCTTGTCAACTCAGTTCTGTGGTTGGAAACTAGCAGGTAGGAGGCAGGTCATCTTTAGAAGACAAAGCAGCTGCTGTTAATTACATATCTACTGTGAGTCTTGCAGGGGAAGCTTTATTTTTAACCAAAAAACCTTTATTTTTAAACTAAAACCTTACTGCATGAAAATATTGGTGCTTTTAACTATAGGAACTGCACTGGTGTGAACTCCCAAATGCTGTTACCCTATCCAAAAGGCTATGAATTAGCAAAGCCATAAGTAAATGATTATTGTATGGCTATTACTGTAGCTTTTTATTTCAGAGTTCATTGCACCATAAATTCTTGTTTTAGTATGTTTTTTCACTAATAGTCTATACTTAAGATACAGTCATCCAAAATAATACTTGGCAGCTTCAGTGGAGGTTCCAGTTTTACCTCTCCAAGTCTCTTCCAGGCCCTTAGTGTCTTTGGGTAATTACATGAGTAAAACAAAAATGAAATCAAAAGTGTGCATATTAGAAGTATATTTATTCAACAGAATAAATACTTCTCTGGTAAATATTAGGATTCTTTCTTTAGTTTATTACATTTATTATTGGTGAACAGGAGACTAAAACACTGGTGATGAGTCAGAACATTTTGATTTAATAGTGACAGAAAGGAAGATATTAGAACCCAAGGTATAGAACTTGAAAAATTACATCTCTTCAGACATGTTGAGGCCATAAGCTTTCCTAGGCAGATTTTAAACCTTTATTTAAAAAAAAAAACCTCAACATAAACCAAACATTAGACAGTCCCTCTGGCAAAAGGCCAAAGCTGAACTGTTAGAAGAATATGAAAAATCCTGTTACACAGGTTTCATGGGACTTCAGGCTTCAACTCTTAATATATTGCTATTTCCAAGTTCATTTCCTTAGGGGAGGGTTCTAGTGTCTTTACCAGTAGAAAATGCCTGTTTCTAAAAAGATTTGCAATGGATTTGATTCTCCACAATCATAACTGAACAAGATAATCCCTACAGGATATTTCAGGGCAAGAGCCATGACAGCACGCCCAAGAGCAGTGACTAACAGAAAATTCAACCGATATTAATAATCTCTTATTGCAGGCATTACTATCTTATTCCACTTGCATGGAACTAAGGCAATGAGTCTGTATAAAGCAGTGCCAGCAGGGCATATAGGGATCCCTTTTTAATCATTTATCACTGAGCATGCCTATTAGGATTACTTAGTGTTGTGCAAGTTCTTTCGTTTCTTCTCTTGCTTCTGTAGCTGAACCTACCAGACCACACTGGCCCTTTCTTCTTCCAAGTAACACATATAATTTCAGTTAAATACATCTGGAGTTGTTCTGTAAATGGAGACACTGGTGTAGCATGAGTGAAACTGCTCTCTACTCCAAACTCCGATAGGGTGGAGCTTGAAGCAGAGAGGAAGCACTGCTCTGATGCTCTCACCATCTTTGGCAGAAGTAGTCCTGGGAAGGTCTGCCCAGCAGTGGAACTTTAACAAGCCTCTATAAGCTGCTTGCAGCCATTTCTGCTGGGTAAAGCAAGGAATGTGTGAGCATCAGAGTGGTGATCACACTAATTGTACAGGAAGAAGCTGTGACCTCATCCTCTGAGTGTCTGTGTTCAAGCTCAAATTTTGTTTATGGCACTTGCATTTTTTTATGGTGTCACGTTTATTGCAGTAAAGCACAATGGAAGCTGGGCTATGACTTGAGAAATCTGATTATTGTGGTTTATCGATAGGAATCATAAGTAGTCATGCTTGGGCTTAATGCTTCTGGGTTCAGAAAATGTATTTTAATTGATTTAATTTCCTAATTCCTCACAGATCCTGGAGGACTGTTAGGTATTTCAGGAAATACCTATTTAAATAATTGTTCCTAAGCAACAAAGAGCAGAAAGCAGCTGTCAACTCCTTGAATTTTGGCTTTGCTGAAGTAGGAGTCTTGATGACCTCTTCAACAGCATTAAAGCTGTGCATGGGCTAGGTGGAGCAGGAAAACTGTAGGCTGAATGTATTTGTGAAGCTAACGACTTGGCACTGGCTGATGGCACACAAGCCCTCATTAACTTTAAAGAATGAGTGAATGATTTGAATATATTACTCCTTTGTTTTTCTCTTCAGGAGGGCAGGCTGCTGCTATGTGGATGTGAGAGTGAAACTATGTTGGGATCCTGAAGTTGTATTGCTCTGTTCTCTAGTGATGCTTATTGGCTTGGGCACAGTGCCATGCTGATGCAGCTGTGTTGCTTCCTATTACAGGGCTTAGATCACTTGGCTCACTACCTGGGGAATCTGGTACACTCATGTAGATCTTGAGAGCTGCTTAAAATATGTAAGAGGAAAAGAACAGCACTCAATTCTTCAGACCCAGACTAGTGTTGTTTCAGTATTTCCTTCATTGCTTCCTTCAGTATTCATTCTTGGGTATTATGTAGTTCTGCTGGGGTAATCAAAAGGAAAAAGATCTGCTGCAATAAATACTTCTGGCTTGAATGAGAAGGTGACTGAAACCTGTGCTGTTATTCAAGTCCCTGTGTTTTGGGCATGCTTGATATACCTCAAATTTAGGGGTGTGAAAACTTATGAAATATTAAAAGATAAAAAGGATGTCTCTGCTTGGAATTTGTCTTGTAACAGCTGGAGGAAGGTGAAAAAATATATACACACTCTCCCTTGCACTCTCTCCCAAGAAGGCAACTTGGATCACTTCCTTATGCCTACATGAACACTAGAGGAAGTTCAAAAGAGGTCCGCTAAGGACTCAGGCATGTCCTTGGTTACAATTACAGGTAGGTAAATTAAAAAAAAAAATCCTAGCTCAATGTATTTATGTCATCTTGATACTCTGCTCTCTGCTCCTTGTCTTCAAAATCTTGTATGCTGCAATGCACTGACAAAACCAAACTTTATTACCGTCAGCGCTTCAGAATCAATATCATTGCGGAAGAGCAAGCTGGATTCCCCTGAGCCTCACGAATCAGAACTTAAATTGTCAATTGGGTTATGATCTTGCATTCTTTGTGGTGGATGATGCCTGATAATGACAAAGGAAGAGTACAGCTTGATTTATAATTACCAAAATGAATGAGCTCGCTGTGCTGACAGATCAGAAATGTTAATTCTGACCTGAAATGAGGAGAGTATGACTGTGTGGCTAAGCCTCTTAAACAGAACTTTTTCTCTTGTGAATTGCCTTTCACAAACAGTGCATTTGTTTACTTGCTGATAAGATTTGTAACCTGAATCAATATTACTCCAGCCTTTGCTTGATGCAAGGATGTAAATACTAGTTACAACAGAGAATCACTTGCATGCTCAGAGCTCAAATAATATCAATTTATTAAGAGAATCTGTGACCTTCACCATTTCCAACCCAGTCCTACTCAGTTATGAGAGAATTGCATTTTGACAACTGTACGACCATCTGTCTGAAATGAGTGATGTGAGCTCCCTGTGCAGCCACTAAAGTTTAGTTCCTAGGCTACTATCAAAACCATCACTGTTGAGCACTTCATTTCCCAGCCTCGGGAGATGGGAATTACTGCAAATGGGCACTGAGCCCAGCCCCTGCCTTGCGCCTGCAGATGGGTTATGCAAAACTCTTGAAGAGCTGAGTCCTTGGCTAAGAAAGGAGGGACCTGCGGTATGGTATTATAAACCAAGAAATTCTCTGCTGAATAGTGCAGAAATCATGGACTTTGGTCAGTGTAACATCACATCTGTAATGTTCTTCTTGAATATACAGCTCCGTCTGCCTAGATGCTTTTTGTTGTACAGTCTTGGAAAAGTATTCTTTTGCATTTGTCTTTTCCTATACAACGCATCTGTCTCAGGTTAGATATGATAATTTCACAATTGGTTTATAACTGAATTTGAGAATTGTTGCAATTAGGCTGCACACATTACACCATTAGTTGGTTGGAGAATATTAAACAACACTGAAAAGAAAGCATTTCCCCCTTTTTGCAGAATTCATCACACACAAAGCTCAGAGTTGTATAGGATACAAGAGAAATTTTCCTTTGTCTTTGTGTCCCTACAAGGTTTTTCTTGAATAATTTCTCCAGAACAAAGTTGCTGTGCTGTGATTTGTGCACATTGCTGAGTTCCTACAAGAACACTGTATCTCTACCCTAAGGTGTGCAGAAAGCTATATACTTCATGCTTACAGCTAAGGTTTGCTGCTGGTATATTCACACATTATTAATGTGGGTCAGGAGAACTAAAACCTTGAATGACAGTGCTGTCCTCTTCTGTCCCTGTAAGCCCACAAGTTGTATGCAGTTTAGAGAGAAATGAACACAAAGGTGAGAGCAATAATACACCAGAGAGCTGAAACTGCAAAGACTGAGAACTTTATATAAAGAGAAAATGAGTCTTCTGCTGTAAGCCTTAATGCAGACCAGCTTCATCCTATAAGAAAAGAACTATTGCTGATGTGGGTTTCCTTCCTTATTCCATAGAGATGGATTATGAAGAAAGGTTACAATATAAGTCTATAAGTAATGGATGTTCTTTCTATTTGTATGCATTTGCTAGCATTATTTTACAGCTTAATACAGAAAATGTTTTCCTAATGAGGAGAAACATGGAATGAGGAAATGTGTATACAGAACATTGGGTCACTTTAGACTTACCAGTGAGGTTGTGCCTGAAGAGTTAGCCATGGCATAACTCATGCAGGGATGAAGCAGGAGAAAATTCCTTACGATATTTTTACCCACACAGTGTATTCTCCTAGCCTTCACTTTATAGATCCTGCTGGAAACTACAGTATGAAAATTAAGAGAGGACTGCAAAACCAAGTAGACAATTTCCATCAGATCTGAGATGCCTTTCTTACAAGATTTTCATCTCAGTGGCATGGCTCGAGAGAATGAGGCAGAGGCTTGTTTCCATTGCAAGTAATGTTTGATCATTACCTAGGTGTTGCTTCTCACTTGAATCTTCAGTGCACATGAAAACACTTGCCTGATGGAGCTTTGAATAGAGCTTGACTTTGTAATGTGAGGGGTGCAGCATATAGATCTAGTGACTGCAAACTGTCCGTTACTATCCAGACTCTGTCAGTATCCCCAGTACTACTTGGCAGTGTGGTTATTTTTCCCTGAGATGAGGTTAGCTTGGTAGAACTAGCTTCAGGTGATGCCACAGGCCCAAAGAAATACTTTCAAGGATTTAGCTGTGGTTCCTAACCAACAAACAAATTTAGAGTTTTGTTGGGTATTAGTGTTGACAGTCTTTAGGAAAAAGAAATCTTAATGTATTTCATAGGAAAACTTAATTGCAGCATAATACAAAATTATATAATCATAGATAATTCAGTTATTCAGAGACCTCAAATTTTCTTGAATTTAATATTTAGCATGGCTTCTCCATGTTCAGGTCTAACCCTTCAGGCAATATGAGGGTAACTTGTAAAAGATTTGGGAAGATATTTAAATTTTTTGCCTGGCACGCCAGGTGGCAACATCAACAGAGCTGTCAGGAGCAAAGCAGGCCTAGATTTTACCATACCTTTATCCAGACTTTGTCATTCAGACTTCAGATTCTGAGGTCCAAATAGCTCAAACTAACTTGTGGGAGGATTAGCTCCCAAGGTTAAACTCAATTGGAGGACTGTGCGAGAAGTCATCTTGATAACAGTAATGAATCACATTCTTTTGTGGTAGTGTTTTGAATCTATATTCAGAGAGCCCAACCTGTAGGGGTATGTTTTTGTGTAAAGCCTTTTAAATGTTTTTAGCTGATCTTTATTTTTTTTAAAAGAACCTTGCACTCTGTGCATATTATGTTTGATCAACGCTTTCCTCATGCTTGAATGGCAGAAATTGTATTTTTGTCATTTTATTATTGTGATCTGCTATGCTATAAGAATGTAATAACAAAGAATATTGTGTTATATTTAAAGGGACACTATTGTTGATGGTTTTTAAGTTAATTGATTGCTGGTGAAAAGTGTTAGACTGGCAACACCAGTCACAATGTAAGCCTTGCTCAGTTTACCCCCTCATTGCTACTGAAATCACGATGAAGAATAATTGAAATTAGAGTGAGCAGTGCTCTCAGTGCATCTGAACTGGGGCCCATTATTCCCAGTCTGACTGATGGAAAGGTTATAGTGAACAACAGAAGGGATTTCCAGAGTTCTATTCAGCATTCATCAAGTAATGTTAAATCAAGATGCCTGGGTAGCGTAGGTGAATTGTCTGTCTTCTATTATGCTACATGCTTTGCAATTCTGTTTTCTTTGCCCCCAAAGAATCAATGAAGCCAAGCTGTAGGTGCATTTAAGAGGAGAGCTTGGTAGATACGTGGAAGAAGTCTGAATGGGCATTTGAAGAGGAAAATCAGATGGTTCAAAAATTCTGCATGTACATAAATTCTTCCTTAGTAACTGCAAACAAAGTGAGATTCTGGCAGGGTCCTCAGTTCAGTTTTTTGCCCATATGCAATTTGTCAATGTGGACAATCTCCTCAGGGAAGAGGCGATGATTGATAAAGTGTATAAATAACACTGCAGATCTCTCAAATACAAAGATATGGATGGCTTGGTAAGCTAGAGACTGGCAAATATGAAATTCTTCAACATGGTCAAACCTAAATGTGTCTAGGATAAATAAAAAAGAAAGAAAAAAAGAAACCAGTATAGACTGTTCTTGGCAGCAGTGACAATAGAAAGTAAGGCAGACCTCCAGGAGGTAACCAGTTGGAAGACAAACCTCTGAGATGCTGTGGCTGGAGGAACTATTCTAATTCCTGGACTTGTTAGTAGGGGAGCTCATCTTTATGGTGTGAGCAGTGCTCTTGCTGCAAAACTGTATTGATAGTCTGGAAAGAGTAGCTCTTAAAGAGTTGCTGAAAATATTCCTTGTAATGCAAGCTTAAGCACTCTCTCTACTTGTTAGAGAGAACTTCAGTTCTGAATTTACCATGGTTAGTATGTATCCACTTGGGAGGTAAAAATGAATACTATGGAGCCATCTGCCCGAAGTAATAAAATGCTTTGGTTGAGGATGGAAAAATTTAGATGAATTATTCTTTTGGGTTCTTTATACTTGTAATAATAACCTTTGGAAGAGCATTCCATGTTTTGTAGATTTTACATCTGCAGAAAATGTAGGGGCTAGATTTAGCTTTAATACGTTGCTCTCCTTCAAGGAGGAAATAAATGATTACTCTGATTTGTCTGGTTCAGATGTTCAGAAGTAATGCCCTTTTTTGGATTTGCGATTAAAAGACTCTACTGATTTTGCTAAGAACAAAACCTACTTAACTATGATTATGAAAATAAAACTGAAAAGAGGGAGAACATGAGTTTAAATGGAAGTCTTGATTTCACCGCTGTATGTAAAATTAGGTAGTTTAACTTCATTCCTAACTGCTATTAACATCTCTTTTTTAGTTAATGTTTAGCCAACACATTCATGTGATTTGTGTACATCTGTCTGCTCTGTAAAGTTGATCCCTGACCTCCAGTAATTTTTGTTGAGCCTTTTAATGTATTTGTCAATAACTTTCCAGCACTGGAATTCCCAGGAGCTAATGAGATATTCCATGCACGCTCCTGTTCAATGCCTCCAGTTATGCAAACCAAAAGTGCTCATTTGACTCTAATTAACTATTAAATAGTCCACTTCAGTTTTTCTAATCTTCTTGCTGTGCTCCTGATGTTTCTCATACCCTCTGTTTTCAAAGAAAATGTACTGCTATCCACTTATTTCTGCATAACTGTAACTAGTTTTTAATCAAATTGTCATCATG
This sequence comes from Gallus gallus, assembly GCF_016699485.2. Lineage (NCBI taxonomy): Eukaryota > Metazoa > Chordata > Aves > Galliformes > Phasianidae > Gallus > Gallus gallus. The sequence goes on along the minus strand of NC_052536.1, from coordinate 19,173,339 downwards.
CACCAAAATTCCATTTATTCTATATGAACAAAACCAGTCATCAACCACTTGCTGCAAGTCGTTCCCACCCAGCCAGCCAAAGTCTATTGGCTTCGTGGCCCCATTTAATAAAACCGCATGATTGGAAACAAGCTTCCAAAATTCTTGTGCAACTCCTTAGCAGATCCTGTTGCCATTTGAGTCAACGTTTTGTTCTTTTCAGTATGAGCAGAATGAATCCTTGTGGGCAACATGTCTATCTTGTATCAAGTACCTGGATGTGTTTGAGAGCAGGAATGTGCAATAGGAAGCTGCTCCAAAAGATTACTTCAGGGTGTTCTAAATCTCAGAGGAAACATGATGCAAATTCTTTCAACAATTCTCTTTAAGAAAAGCTCAGAGTGAACACTTACTGTTCTAATGGTTTAATTAAGGTGAAGGATTAGCATGGTTTGTAGAATACTTTTTCTGTCTTTTTAGAAAGAATAGTGAGCTAGTAAAAAATAATTCATCTGCTGAGTGTGAATAGATGTTGAGATCAGAGCACAGTGCCTGGCATCTGCACAGTGAATTATTTGTGGCAAGTTTTTTTCCTCTGAATGTCAGTTGGTTCTATATACAACTAAATTCTTCAGGAGTCTTTTCCTTCATCTGATAAAATAGACTGCCACAGCTGTTCAATCAGGGATTTACACTGCAAGCCAGAAAAGCACATCAGCACATTTAGAGATACAATTTGTTTTGTGGCCATCAACTGAACTGACTATGTACATGTGTAAAGCTAAGCTCCTGCCTTTCTGGATCAGAGCCTTAACAACACCCAGAAAAGCCTCCGCTCCATGACTCTACTCTTATTAAACAGAAAGTAACTTAAGCCCTTTGACCACAGTTATTTCACTCTCCCCAAGGAAAAAGCAACAAGACAAAACTTATATGTACCAGTAGAAAAGATAAGTTCCTTTATTTCTTACTTCTGAAGGACAATTATTTTTTTTGAATGTGTGAAATTTTAAAATTATGGTGGTTTTCAGTGGGAAAAGTGGAAGGACTGCCTGATTTCTATCCACCCTGCTGCCTCCAGGGAATCCACTGAGGCAAACAAGAATCTTGGTTGACTCCTGGGGGGAAGTTGGCCATCTGGGAGCAGGATGCCCAGCCTGAGCAGAGGCCATCAGAAGCATAAAGCAGAAGGGGAGAGAATGCCTTAAGGTTTGACTGCCCTTTGGCAGCAGATGGCACAGGAAAAGGCAGGGACAGAACTGCTGCTTCACCTTGTTCTTCCTTGTTTTTTTTCCTCTGGACCCAATACAGCTAAGACCAGGTGCTGGTACAAGTCATGTATTCCTTTGCTGCACACTCCAAAAAGATGAGATGCTGACCCAGGATTTTAAATGTCTGTATTGGCTTTAGGAGATTAGAGATGCAGGCTGGGGAGAGGATATAAATCCTTGTGAGGATCTATATGAAAACACAACTAAACCTAAAGCAGTGAAGAACCAAAACGTTTTACCGGAGGTATTTCTTTTTTGTGAAGAGTCTTACAGTATCTTTAACTGATAAGGGACAGATGCTTCAGATTCAAACATACTGAAACTTGGAAAGAGAGAATGTGGTGACCTGTTTGAAGAACTTGCATTTCTTGTTGACTCACAACTCAGTCCTTTCCAATTTTTATTTACAAGAATTCCAACGAAGTTGTTAGCTGTTATGCCAAAGTAAAGAGTGGCATTTGTGAGTCTATACCAAGATCTCTCATCTTTTCCAGCGTTCTTCAATTCTGTATGCAAATTGACTGAGCTTTCTAAAGGAATAATTGCCTTATGCTGCTTGTTTATAATCCCAGATTTAAGGTTTCTTCAGAGGAACTAATTTTTAACCTGTCAAGGATAATAAATAAATAAAACTGTTATTTAATGAACATCTTTCACCAGGAACTTGCCAGGTGATGTATCAAAAATAGCTGTTTATTGATTTTTGTTTTCAACTAATTGAAACAGAACAAGGCACTCTTCTGGAGCAGTACAATATTTCACTAGATCTGATTCTATCCAAATACTTATACAGAATAAATTATTAATCCTGTTAACAGCTTCCACAAAAAATAGTTCAGAGCATTCTTTTTGCACAAGCTACTCATGGCAGGGAGGTAGGAGAGGACTTCCAAAGCTCTACCTTTTGTCTTGCAGAATAAATTTCACTCTTAAGACTAAAAGAGATTGTAATTTTTCCCACATCTTATCACTTTAAACATATCCTAAAAACATTCCTGTATTTCACTAGCTCTTACTTTACCTAATTAAGCAAATGCTCCTGCAGAAAATTGAGCTCTCCTGCTGAGAAAATAAGCATACAATATAGTGTTAAGCAACTGAATACATGTAGAAGTGGTCACAACAGCAATTCATGGGAATTGTGTGTCCTTACAGGATTTTGCTGCAGGATAGTGTTCTTTAAATTTTCCTGGCACTTAAAATGCCCACTTATTGTAACAAGCTTTTTATAATATGAAATCATTCATTTGTTCCTGAGACTTCATGGGAAGGCTTTGGGCTGCAGCTAATGAATTGCTCCAGGCCCCAAAGCAGTATTTTAAATTAGTTGACTAAACTCATATATTCACACTTTCTGATTCTTATGCGGCATTTTCACTGCAAGAAACACGATATTCCTCTGGGTCCAACAATGCCTTCAAACCCTGCTGCTTGCTGTCACTAAGCCTTGCTGCGAAGAGGTTAATTATGTTCCTCTTCAGGCTGGTTTGTGCTTGTAGACTTGTATCTTTGTACAAGGTGAGCATTCTGTAGGCATTCCCTGGACTGCTCCCTGTCTTATCTAGTCCCCCCTGAGGAGGCTTGAAGTGACTTATATGCCTTGCTGCGGAAGCAGACAGTGTTCATGCCCTGTTGAGAGCATGAAAGCCTCAGCTGAGTATACACACATTGGGGTCAGCCCTGTCTGGTTTTGCCAGTCAGCTAATTTTGCTCTTTAGTTTACAAGATGTGAACCATGGAGTTAAGGACCTTTTGCTGATTACGATCTTACTCTAGGCACAGAGCCTAAAAATTGTCAAATCAAGCATATCATTTGGTCTCAGCTGCCTTGGAGAAGCGTAGGAGAGGAAATTGAGCATTTCTGTTGTGTCATTTGTAGCCACAATGGCTGCAGAGTTTAAAGTCAGAGGCTTGGCTAAAACTCTGTACACAATTAGGTCTGCTAGTCAGTGGCAGTGTGTGTATTTGATATGCACTGCACAGAGCCTGTGGACGTTGTGCTATTTCAAATATCCTATTCAGAATCTATAATTAGCAGTTTTCATAACAAAACTCTAATAGCTGTTTTTTCCCTTTCATGTTTTCTCAGGAGTATGAATAGTTACGGTGACGCTATGAAAGAATGTTCCATTTTTGCATATTTTGGTCAGTCATAAACCAAATCAATTATTCCAAATCGTTCTGAGTAGATCCTAATTTTATTTTCCACTTGTCAAGTGCATCAATCAGATGTGAAATTTTAGAACGTGTTTACCTTTCTGGTGAGCTGTTTTGCAATTACCCTTACTTTAAAGAACAAATTTCTGTACTGAAAATGGCTGTACATGCTAGTGGCTAATGCCTTCCTGTCAGTAAAGAGAAATTATCTTATTTTCCCCCATTATTCAATTTTAACATACAAATTCTTTGGGTTAGAGCATACTGTATATATAAAAAAAAAAACAGACACATGGTAATTTACTCTACAAAGAGCTTGTGCTGTTCTGCAAAGCTAGCCTGGATTTTTTTCAGTGTTAGTTTTTAACACTCAGGAGGACAGACATTCCAAAAGGAGAAACTACAAAAGGCATTGCATTATATTTCTGTATGAAACCTGAGTGCAAGAGAAATATGTCAATTGAGTAAGACATTTATGTATACACAAACCATCAATAAATCATGTTTTTCTCCAAGCTAAGCTAATTATCCAGGGCTGTGCTAATTATCCAAGAGTCCATATATCAGAGAAAGCAAATCCATTGCTGCTCTTAAGGGTGCATGACTTAACAAAATTTGTGATGAAAGCACAAGCTTCTAACTCTAGTTCTTTCAGAGAGCCAGTCTAATTCCAGTCAGTGGCAGCTGTAAACTACTTTAATCTAATAACCACTGAGAGCTGAGAAATTATTTTATTTCCTTGCTTCTCCCCTCCTAGGATTTGATAGGCGAGTTTTTACTTCACAGAGATTGCTACAATTGGCAAAACAGGCAAGGTTTTGTCTAAGTCATGGTGATTTAGGCAATATCTCCAGATAAACAGTAAACTCCATGTGATTATCTCTGTTCCAGAATCTTCATTCTGGGATAAGTGCAATATGTCTCAGTCTTTGCCGTCCTCTGAGAAAATAAGATATGTAAAGTAAAAATTGTGTTGTGGGGTAGGGCCTCGTAGTTCTGGGAGAATAACATAAATAATAAGTCTGCATTTCTCTATGGGATTTATGTTCTCTATTCACAGCTTTACGTATTACGTAGGTCAGATATACCACATAGTTGCACTGCTGATGATCAGAATGGGAAATTGAGTGTTGTGCTCTGTGTCACCTCCGCAGCATCTCTAGGTGCCACTTGGAATACAGAACCTGCTGCAATTGTGAGGAACAGATTGTCTGGGCTTGGCACTAGCCATGCAGTTTACAGGACCTGTAATAATACACAAAGCCTTATTTTTAGAAGCAGTTCTAGGAATAGCATTTCCACATCAATCTGTATGAAGGAACTGAGACGCATAGAGAAATACATACAGCAGTTGAAAGTCTGGTTTTAGTGCTGGGGTTGATTTGGAGATTGCCTCCACTGCGCTGAGGGTGCAGGGTGGCAAATGCTGTACAACCAGTAGTGGGTGCCAGGCTCTAGAACTGCTGGGTATAGAAGCTGAGGATTTGTTAAGGTCTGATTGTCAGCAGCGTTGCTCTTGAGTATTGTCAGAAGCCTGGTTACTTCAGTTAGGATTTTTCTAGCTCTAGATAAGTCAGCTCAGAATGCAGATCAGCTTTTTCAAAAGGAATACCATAAATGATCAAATCTTCTAAGTTAGCTGTGTAGCAAAGACATGGATCATCACCAGTATCACCCAGTGGGGAGAAGTACGTTCTTTAAAATTACTCTTTGACTTTGCCTTTCTCACCTTCTTTTCCTTATGGTGACTTTTCAGGTTCTTACGTCATCTTGTGGGTGGTAGAACATAACACAGCATCACAGAAGTGACAGCTAACCACTACCTAAACTTTCTGTATGAGAAAAGGCAGAGAGCAGACCACAGATTTATTTGTGGAAATGCCAAAAACACTCATTCACGAGAAGAGTTCTTCATAATGAACAGATGGATGCCTGACTCTAACGAATACATATTGTCATTTACTGTGATGTTGTCTATCACTGAAGATGACTTTCAGAGTTGTTCTGCTGCCGGTGTTTCCATCTGATTTCAGTAAATCTCAACTCTTTAAGCTGTTTTTTTAATCAAATATAGCTTGTGGTCTGTCTCAAGACTAGACTCATCACTGCCCTAGAAAGGTTTGTGCAGGAGTAAAAGAGTAGCAGAGTCCAAACCTTTCACCCAGGGGAGTCTGGTCCTGGTGCAGCTTGATTAAGTAGGACCAAAAGATTAATCTCTTGCTTGCTCAGCAAGCTAGAAGGTGATTTTGGTGATTCAGTAGCTGCCTAATAGATGTGTCCATCAGTACTCTAGTAGTATCTGTTATTCTTAAAGGAAAGAACTGACTTGATATCGGGGAATTTTTTTCTGCTACACATTATCACAAGGCTTGCCTGTCTTATTCTTGGAAGCTGCTCAGGGATAGCTCTTTCCTCCATTTCAGAGAAATAATCAAAGCACAGGCACTCTTGGGTAAAAGCAAGGAATGGAGCTTATGTTGGTGTGGGCCGTGATAGAGTTTAAAAAAAAAATGCTGTTGTCTCCTGTAATAACTACAATATCTTTCAGTAATATCACATGGTTCAGCTATAATTTATGTAGTCTATGTAGTCACAGAAGAGACATCAGAACCAAAATGATAACATGGGAAAATATTGCACCTTCTGTTATGTTAGCCCGAATTATGTTGTTAATCAGATATGAATGCAATCTACTTCTAGTTGAACAAGACAAAAAGTTGATGACGTGTGTTTACTGCCTTTTGTAGAGCTTTGCATTTGTATTGGATGATGCCTCATATCTCTCCCTTTGGTACTATGTACTGGAGTTCCATATTAAATGAAATTCATATGTTTGAACTTCTAAGGTATAAAATACTAAGTGAAAAATACAAGCTCCCTGTCCTCACTTCCTCCTGCTGCTTTAATTTTCTTTTGCTTTTTAAAAAATCTTTTCTTCCTGTCTCTAATTCATAGACTCCAGTATGAAAGGTTCCTCCTAAATTCATCAGCTTTGTGACTTATCTGTGCTCTTGATGGTGTTTGTGCAGTTCAACTTTACTGATATCCACCTTCATGTATATAGATCTAAAGGATCTGAAAGCACTTTACAGCCTACCAGCTAAATCCCAGATGATAGAAATCTTTCATCCTAGGAAAGCCTCCCTTCATTTGATTTGTATCCCTGCACATGACCGGGAGAGGAAGCTGCTGCTATTAGTTAGGGGGCAACGGTGGGTGGGCAGGAAAACCTCGCGCTTCCTGTTTGCATCCATTCTCAGTTACAGGGCTGTCTTTCTGCAGCAAAAAATAGTAATCATCCTGAGAATGTAGTTAACGGCTGTCATTCTCAGTGCCGCCCTCATACGTAAGCCATATGGTTCATTCTCTGCATCCCTCTCCCCTTCCCTTCTTTCATTGCACGAAAACAAGTGTTTTGGCCTGAGAGCAATTTTGTCCATTTCTTGTGCTGTGGGGATATGAGGTAGAAAGTTAAGTAATAATACAAAGGACCCTTCAAACTAGGAAGTGAGAAAACATTTGGCAAGTATGTGCAATTGTTTGTGTATCGTTGCTCAAGTCACCAATGGCAGTGGTAGCAGTGGTATACCATAGGTTCCACATCATCTGTCTCTGAAGCCTTAGATGACACATTTCCTGAAAGATGTGTTTAAGTAAATAGCTGTGCACATGTAACACACGCAGAACAGCTTGATTTTAACATAGCCCCAATTAATTCTGTCATTAAATGTTCATGTATTGGGAAAAAAACTTTACCATTTACATTGCAAATTTTATTTTGCATTTACAGGGAAAACCTTTGACATACTGAGTGGCTTCAGTATAACAAAACATAAACCCTATTGTCTAGGATTTTCTGTACCAAAAGCCTCTACAAAATGCAGCTTGAGTCAGCTGAGATGGGAGCAGTGAACCATACCTCTCTATTTTTCTATATATATTTCAGCAGTATCTTAATTTTCACCCCAAATCTGAACAAGCAGATTTCTCCTCTCATCCTTCTTAAGTAAGAGAGCTAAAGTTTTCTTCCAAGGATATCTTGGAAATGGCAGCACTTTTAGTCTGAAGTATGTGGAATTACAAGGCAGGGTTTTGCTTCTCATTTGACAAACACTGAATGCGTGCAGAAACTTTACCGAGCCAAATTGAACTTGACTAAACTATTCATAGATGCTGTCATGAATCTGACTGTGAACTTCAAGAGAATGCTTCTGGTGCCTTGCAAAGCTGTCCAAACAAGCCATTTGATGAGTGGTGATTCTTTAGAGAACCACAAATATGTGTAAAAGGTGCCGTGGCCTATTTGCTTTGATACTGTATAGTTACAGTGACGTTCCTGTTATGATTGGAAGCATTGTTGTCAAATCAGTGAATTAATAGGAAGAACAGCTCTGTGCTGTATCCCTAACAGTTACTGACAGATGGCAGGCAATGAGATCGTCAAGTCTTTATTAATACCACAAAATAAGACTTGGCATTACGTCATAGTTACTGTTCCTTAGAAGTGCTCTTTTTTTTGACTTAGTGCCCCAGCAAGGTGGGAGCAGTGAGGGGAAAGGGAACAGAAACGGCTGACCTGAAAAGCTGAGCCAAAGAGATGCTGGGTTTTTGTTGGAATAAATCACCCTGACTCTGTGGCTGTACTGGCAAATGCCAGAGTCCCAGACACTGTCAGTCTGGTAAATAGCAAGCATAAATGTTTGTGGACAGCTTTGGCTGTATTATTAAGACAACTTATCTTGCAAAATAGATCTATTTTGTTAAGGGATGCTGTTCAGCTGCAGCTGTGCTGCAATTAGTTCACCTCCCCAGGTGGGAAGGAGGGGGAAGGAAGGAACATCTCATGTTGCAGGAATTTAGTCTGTGAAAATGTTGGAATGGCTGTTGAGTTGTGTGGAGCTGGGGAGGGATTGCGGAAGCAGAGGAACGGTGCTGGTGGGAGTACACCCTGGGAGCCCATCATTTGCAAGAGATGAAAGAGAGCAGCCAGGGCTCTCTGTGAAAAGGCTCAAGGGACAGAGTGGGCTGTGGGAACAGAATGATCCCATTTCTTAGGTCTTCTAGAGCTGAAGGGCTCACAGGAGAAACCTGTGAGCTTATGTTACTGGTTAACAGAAGGAGGGGAGAAATTAGCTAGCTCTAGCTGAAGAGGCTGACAGCAGATTTGGGAGATTTTGTTTCAATAGATTGTCTGGTGTGTGTCTGGGGAGGGAAGGCATTCCTGTTAACTCAGCATTTGCTTTCTTTCTGGCCAGATAGTGAGAGGGTCTATCTTTTCTGTGTTATCGATTCTAATTTTTCCCATTTAAGGAGGCTATACAAAAAACTGTTTTCTTCTTTTTGTTTTGGCTTTTTTTCTGCTTTTTTCTTTTTTTTTTTTAATTTCTGAAATCTCATTTCTGATATCCTCAGCTGCCTGGCAGGAGGTAGAAAGCTGTGGCTCTCCATAGTCCTATTCCTGGTCTTGAGATCTAATGTAAGATGAAGATAGCTGCTCTTCTGCCAAGCTTCAGGGAAGAAACAAAAATTCTAAGACTAACCTGTTCTGCACTGAGCTGAATGTAAGGATGAAGGATGCAAGGAAGTTATGACATTCACTGTAGTTAGTAGCCTGAGGACTACAAATAAGTGTCATTATAATAACATAATTGGTGAATCTCCTCTGGGGAAAAAATAGCTGCTCAGGAAACTTATCCTCCAATTACTAGTGGAATAGAGAGTGTTGTAGTCTAGGAATAGAATGTATCTGAAACTGTGTATCAGCATAATGCTATGACACATTCCTAGCTGGATTGAAACAGTCTATAGAATTTTATAGGTTAATTCCACCCCTGTTTAATGGAGAGTGAACTGCTTATTTTTACCAGGAAATAAAAATTTGAAAATGATATTCTCGTGACTAGGAGTTAAAATGTGGCATCAGTGTGATTTGTGTTCCACTGAGAGGGAGACTTGCGTCAGTTCATTTAGTGGCTTTTCTTGAGGCATGGACTAGAGCAAAGGATGCTGTAGCAACCAGGAATGCAGAATGAAAACTATAGATTTGCAGCCTAATCATAACCCCAACAAATAATTTAAGCAGCAGAGCTGAAAGAAGTCTGGTATTATTTTTACCTAGGGGAAATGGATTTTGGTTTATAGCCTTCAGAAAAGCAGGAAAGCATTAGGAAAATGTTAGGAGAAACATTCTCTGTTTACCTTTGCCTGTCCATGGTTACTGTCTCAAGACTGGTGTGCAATGTATATATCAGACAGTGATACTCGAGAGCTGCCACAGCAAGAAAAAGAAAATCATTTATGATGTGTATGTATACTATTTAAGACTTCATTTGCCAACTACCGCAGAAATAAGCAACTAAGCCTGTACTAGAAAACAAATGGAAAAGTCTATAAAATATTTCATGCTGTTTATAGTGACTTCAGTATGACTTGAAAAGTCTCAAGAACTGTGACAATCATATTAAAAGATCATCAGCCTTTCAACTTGTTGGAACAAAAGTGGCTTTGGACTTTGCCTTCTCTGACTACTAGAAGACTCTGCAGTTAAGCCTATATAAACTGATGACAAACTTGACAGTTGTACCTTCTTTTGGGTAAAAGAGAAAAAGAAAATACCTACATGATAATTTCAAGATGAACAGAGCATATTTTTGTCAACAGAAGATGGAAGAATGAGAAAAATATTTTTCCTTTCGTTAAATTATTTCATTAGATACTTGTTTATATTTTATATTTCCTGTTCATGGCACCTTTAAGTACTTGCATTAGGAACAGCATGCTTAAGAAGAATTGAACTAAGACTTTTTTCATTCTCCAACAGGAAAAAAAAAAACCACTGAAAATAGTTTCTACACTGAGTGCTAACAAAAACAGCCCTCCATAAAATCAAAGGTATTACATGGAGACTGCAGATGCATCTTTAAGAACTTAAATGTCTACACAAATACTGCAATTAAAATGCTATGCAGACTATGCAAGTAGTCTAAGAACCCATATTCCCAATAAAAAAAAATTAGATCTACTTTTTTACTCCAGACATATATTCTGGGTCTAGAAAGTAACACTCTACCTCTTCCACTGAAGTTAAATCAGAACTCATAGGTAATAAACCATCTATGTCTGTAAATCAATAAGTAATATCAAACCAATATTTGATATAGCTTCCAGCCTATGTATGTTCATTTATATCAAGGAAAGGCAGTGATACGTTCAGCATGTGGAAACAGTATCTTTTTGCTGATAGGCTGATCTGGGCACAGGAATAATAGCGTAGTTCAGCTTTCTCATTCAAGTACCTATATAGAGCTTCTTTATGATTTAAAGCTGGAATCATCATTTGCAAAACTAAGGGTAGTTTTTGTTGTCTGCCTTCAAATGTGCATCTGGGAAATGTGAAATACAAAGGATGAGTTAAAAGGAGTCTAAACACTTCTTATTGATGTTAGCTTTAAAAATAGAAGTATTTGTTGCAACCCAGAGTGCAAAACAGAGTGAAAGCTTAACTTGAACTCTGAGATGTTCTCTGTTACTATACATGTCTAACAAACAAGAGTTTTTTTGGATATATTTTGTATTCTCCATCTGCTAAATAGTAGTACACAGATCTGTCCGTTGACAAATCTAAAACATGCAGCAGAAGAGTGTAGCCTGAATGTGGACCATACATGTATGCATGGGACCTGAGAGAATACCTGAAGTGTAACAGTGAGTCTTGCAAGATAACCCAGATCCATTACCAGTGACCTTCTCTTTTGGTAGAGACCAGGGAAGCTTTCCTTTCTTCTCTGTACTTGCCTCGTGTTAATCAGTATATACCAAGTAATAGCAGGGAAGTATACAGTGAATACCAATATGAGCAGATATTAGCACTGAAGCTACTGATTGTTTAAATGTATATCATTTCTGTATTGTTTTTAATTTTAAAATGCATATATGCAGAAGCAATAACAGAGATGTGATAGCATAGATTGGTTTGATGATACAATATTCTTCCCTAAGGGATTATATTCTTCCTTTTCACCATTACAGAAAAGCAACATCTCAGTGTGTGCGCATTTAGCTGACCTAAAGATAGACAACTGTTTGTTCACATTTGTGAAATACATCTTAAAGACAGAACAAGGACTCAAAATAGGGCTATTATCATAGAATCATTTGAATTGGAAGGGATATTTAAAGGTCATCCGGTCCAACCTCCCTGCAGTGAACAGGGACACCTACTGCTAGATCAGGTGTTCACAGCCTGGTCCAGCCTGACCTTGAATGTCTCCAAGGATGGGGCATCCACCACCTCTCTGGGCTACCTGTGCCAGTGCTTCAGTGGAAAATATAAATAAATAATTTAAAAACCCAAGAGTCAACAGGCAGAAGCTAAAAAACAGGGCATTCCATCTGAACACATGAAAATGCATTTTTTTTAATTACATGTGGTCAAACACTAGTATGAATTACCTACAAAGCCTGTGGAGTCTCCATCCTTTGAGATATTTAAAATCTAATGGAACAGGATCCTGAACAACCTCCTGTTACTGATCCTGCTTGAGGTAAAGGAGGGTTGGATGAGATTATTTCAAGAGGTTCTTTCCAATTTAAATGATTCTATGGTTCCACAAATATAATTGTATATACCTATGTAAGTGTATCTTTTAATGAGAAACAAATATGTAAAACGTAACTGGTAGTGAATAGATGCAATTGAATTATTCCCTTTCACAAAAAAAAGTCATGACCAAGCATAAATCTTAGTAAGTGGCATTCTAAGAGGGGAAAAAAAAACCACTCCCCAACCAGTTCTTTGCCAGTTGACAAACTGAAAAATCCCAGAATCTTATTTTTCCTGCAAAAAGATGTATGTGTACTTTAATCTTTCTTTCCAAAGAAGGGAAGGAAGCGTTGTGTGAGTAATATTAATAAGATCACATGTTGCACTAGTGCCTTGACTGTGTGGATGGAGAATCACATGAGAGCATCATAGATAACTTTCATACACAGATCTCCATAATCTCTGTGCAGTTCTTGAGAGGGATGAACTTCCATTCATAAGCTGTAATCAGCAGGATGTGATCCTGTGAGCCTGAAACGGCTTTTAGCTCAAAGTCTGTAGTTGAAAGGGCAAATAGCATAGCAAGTAAAGATTTTCTATGTTGCAGCAATTGGTTGAAAATGTAATACATCAAAGCAGAGCTGAGATGCAATCGTGCAGCAAGCTATTTAAAAAACTTTAATGAACCGTTTAAAATAAACTCATTGCAAGGTAATTTAACACCACCACTTTTACAATTAAATATACTATTTTAGCATGCAAATGCAGCATATTAATCGCATGTCAGGATGGAAAATGAAGTGAAACTGAGGGGATTCTGATACATGAAAGCCATCTCAGTAATTTCGCATCACTTCATGGCGCTCTTAAGGAGCATAATGAAAGAGTGAATTGATTTAAACAACATTTTGTTGGAGCAGTGGGGTTTGTGGAATTAAATTAACTTGATGGTTTGCTGTAAGAGCAGGTCTGCATGGCATTATGTTGTTCTTGAAATTAATTTATTTTCGTCTCTAGAGTTATTTTTGTTTTGGTTTGAAGTTGATATTTTCTTTCTTATTTACTTCCACAACGCTCACTAAGGAATTCTGTGCTCTTCTTTACAACATTCATCACTTCATTACAGTGAATTTTAAAAAATGCTTACTCAGTTTCTTGTTATCAGGTTCTTGAAGATAGGAATCAGCAACCATTCTGCAAGCAGTTTTGTTTCTTAAAAAATAATGTACAATTCCCTTTTCTATGGTATACATCTCTGTTGTGGGATATGGTTCAGTGAAAGAATGAACATAAGAATATTAAACAGGAAAACACAAATTCGGCTTACACAGGTCTACTGAAGAGAGAATTTCTCCAACATATTTCTAATATAGCAAAACACAACACTTACCTATGTGTTTGGTTCAGTCATGGTTGTGGACAATTGTAGTAAATGTTGCAGTAGGTTGTATGACTAAGCAAGACTCCTATATTCGTCTAGCTGTGACGTTAGCTCAGTAAGGCACTGGCAGCGTTTAGAGAATGTAAAGCTCAGAGTGCTAAGAACCAGGTCATAAACTGTGTTATTTCCATTGCTAGTATTCACCTCGTGCATCTTTCGATTTGATAGTCTGTCATACGCTACTCCTTGCATTCCTGTGGGGAGCTTCCATTAATGCAGATAGGAGATATGGGTGATTCCTAGGACTATAAATCACCAAGTGCCTTTGCCTTGGCATCTTAACTTCCAACCTATATTGTTTGGAGGAAGAGAGAGGCTGGGCAGGTCGGTTCTCAAGCTGGAAAGAATTCACATCTGCTCTGAACAGAGAGAAATGTTGTGAGAAATGTTAGGGTATGCTTGTGAAGAGTACACATAAGTACTTCTTCCTGGTGTGGTTATTTCTTGTATTGTAAAAATAAACTGACCAAAATGGTTACATTTAGCAATGATTCTTAGGTATCTGACCTTTCACTGAGACTTGAAGATTTATTATTTCTAATGCTTCTAGAGAAGTAGATTTAACACGAGATTATAATGAATGTTACACAAATATTGCTGTTTCCTTAGCTTGATATCAAGAGTTTTTTGAGTTTCTTCAATAAGGGCAGACATTTCATGGAGTTCATAATCAAGTGCAAGATCACATTCCTCAGTCTGGGAAATCTCAAGCACAAAAGGTCCCAAGAACAAACACAGACTCAGTGGAGAGTGGAGCGAGAGCAGCCTGAAGAGAAGGACTTAAGGTTGTTGATTGATGGGAAAAACTCATCATGACCCAGCAGTGTGTTCCTGCAACCCAGAAAGCCAACTATAACCTGACTCTGTCAAAAGAAGCATGACCAGCAGGGCAAGTGAGGTCCTCCCTCACTCTGCTGGCCATGCTTCTTTTGATGCAGTCCAGGATGCACTTGACTTTTGAGCTGCAAGCACACACAGCTGGCTTCTATCAAACATCTCATCCCCCAGTACTCCCAAGTTCTTCTCTGTAGGGAAGTTCTCAGTGATTTCTTCTTCCAGTCCACACACATTTCCAGGATTGCACTGACCCAAATGCAACACCTTGTACTTAGCCTTGTTGAATCTGATTAGGTTCCTGTGGGCTCACATCTTAAGCCTGTCCAGGTTCCTTTGGATGGCATCTCTTCCTTCTTATTGTACTGACTGCGCCACTCAGATTTGTGTTGTCAGCAAATGATAATACTGGAAGACACCAGTCCAAAAACAGACTCCTGGGGACCCCACTCATGACTGACGCCCACAGACACTGAGCCATTGACCATAAGCCTTTGGTTGTGACCATCCAACCAATTACATATCCACTAAATAATCCAGCCTTCAAATCCATCTCTCTCCAATTTAGAGATAAGAATGTGATGTGGCACCATGTCAAAGGCCAGGCATTGCATGAATCCTGGTAGGCAACGTCAGTTGCCCTTCCTTTGTCCACCAATGTTGTCGCTCCAGCATAGAAAGCCACTAGGTTGGTCAGGCATGACCTGCTCTTGGTGAAGCCATACTGGCTGTCTCAGATAACCTCCTTATCTTGCATGTGCCTTAACAGATCCTTCCTGAAGCTATGTTCCACAGTTATCTTAGACAGAGGTAAGACTTACCAGCCTGTAGTTCTCAAGTCCTCCCTCCTTTCTCTTTTTCTTAATAATGGGAGTGATGTTTTGCATCAAATATGCTGGAGAGTGTTTTGGCAACTATATTAGTCAATTCCTTCTGGACCTTGGGATGCATGTTTTCTGACACCATAGACTTGTATTGCATTCAGTCTCAGTGGGAGGTCTGTCTGTCTTTATTTTCTATGTTTTCTATATGCTAGAAGTATTAGGAAGATTCCTTCCCAAGATACTGTCAACTTATTAGCTTTGCACCTCAATAATAAGCAGCCTAACTGCTACTTTCCTTTGTAGTTCACACTTTTAGACATTTCATGCTTCCCCAGAGGAGAATAAATGATTTCTGTTTCTTTGAGCTATGGAAGATGGTTGGTTTCTTTGCAGAGAACTTGCTTTGTCAGGAATGATCCCTAGAATTCATCAGAATAATCTAAGCAGCATGTAATGGAAGACCAGATGTTAAAACCCTCTAAATTGCAAAGCTCTCCTTTATATTATCACATTAGAAGCAAACAAATATGAATGTAAACCCCAAACCTTTTCTTACTGAAGCTGCCTGGAAATGTCATCTATTTTTAGCATCTTCTCAGCTCTTTCTGTAGCTCCACTTCAGGTATAATTCAGGTATAATGTGATATATTTATACCAGTAGCGAACATTATTTATAAAGAAAAGATGCATTTACTGTCAGTGATTTGTTCTTTTTCCTGCAGATTCCATGCTCACAGATTTTTGGCAGGGTTTTACTGAGGCACAGGAGACCAAGTGAGTTGCTGAACTCAAACAAGGGGTCAGTGGTTCTTTCCAAGATTAGTGTTCAGGACATTGCTGTGTTTACACACCAGGGACAATTATGGTTACATTAAGATAATGAGTTACAATTTTTTGAGCCATATTCTAGTAACAGATGTGCATCAATGGGTTTTGGTAGGTGAAATATGTTGAATCTATGTATTCAAGAGTAGAACACTACTTGTGATTTGTATGTATCAAATTTAATCAATAAGCTCAACAGACCAGGTTTTTTTTTTCTATAGTTTTACTCTATTGATTTCTGCATGGTTAAACCAGAGGTAAAACTATCCCAGTGGGAACATTTAATTCAGACTAAATATTCTAATTACTGTTCAACAAAACATACAACTTACGTGTTAGTGGTGATATTATTGGTGATGTAAGGAACAGTTTTGAAGAAAGTGATGCCTTAAATCATACAGGTCGTACTGAAGCAAATGAATAATCAATGGCCACCTACTGTATTCAGGTTGGGCATCAAGAAAAAGTTTCATCACTGAGAGAGTGGTTAGGCCCTTGAGCAGGCTCCCTGGGGAAGTGGTCACAACATGGAGCTTGATGGAGTTCAAGAAGCGTCTGGACAAATTCTCAGTTATATGATCTGGTATTTGGGTGGTCCTGTGTGGAGCCAGGAGTTGGATGTGATGATCCTTATGGATTCTTTCCAACTGAGGATATTCTATGATTATTGGTACCAGTAGAAGGATTCACTACCTCTCACATAATATGTGGAGATTTTTCAGTATGCGTCTTAGACTTTGTTAGGAGAGGAGTTCAGATTTTTCATAGGTTAGATTCTTTCCACTTAAATGTACACAACTACTAAGAGTAAGATTCATATTAAACTGGGTATATGAATCCTAAAATTGAGATTGTATTCAGTGTTAATGCTTATAGAATGGTATATACTGAAATCTCTACCATCATGTATTGTACAGAAAAATCAGGATTTTTTTTTAACATTGTTGATGGTTAACTAGTTAGTGGCTGTTTTTCTTCAACTGTATTTACAGGGTTTAAGGAGTTTTCTTTGTCAATAGAGTTACGTCGAGCATAATTTTGCAATGAACAGTATACCTGGTGTTTCATTTACGTCCACTGCTTCTCCATTCAACCTAATAGCTGGATAAAGGATATGACTGTGTGGCTTTAATTAGCTAATTGTTTTTACTGTTTAGCACTGGAGGTTTGCTTGATTCTTGAAAACAATTACCAGCATACATTCTTTTGGGACTTCTGCTTTAAAAATTTGTCATGGCCCTTTATTTTTTCACATAAAGCCTCTGCTTTAATAAGCTCACACTAACCAAGTAGAGGCTTCTATGCAGATGACATAGGACTAAACATTAGCAGCAACAAATTGTGTTAATCTTTACCTCACAGAGAACTAAGATGAGACTGAAGTGTAAGTTTGCTATAACTGGAAGATAGAAATGGAATGTAAGCAGTATACAAGATTCTCCTGTAATATCCCACTTGAAAGAGCTGAATTTATGCACTGTGAATCTTACTAAATAAAGGTCGTGCCATGGTATTGATGTAAATGTTTATGTTAAGCATTTTATTTGTGCTGAGGCCATCAGTGCTGAACCAACCCTAGAACTAATTTTGAAACCTTAACCCTTAATCCAAAATGAACAAGAATTTCTGTAAGTTTGAATTTCAGAAATCAAATACGATGCATGACTCCGGCAGACATAACCCACTTACAGGAATGTCCTCGTTTCAAAGGATTCTTCCAGGTCCTCATATGAAATTGTTGTGGGTGTTAAATTAAGCCTTTGAGTATTAAGGAGTACTAGATAGAAAAATCCTAGGTTTCTCTGTATTTTTTTGTATGCTGGAACAGATCAATGAGCCATTTAATTTATTATCCTTCTTACAGCAGTGGCCAGCACCAAACACTTTAGAAAAAGCCCTTTTCAGAGCATGCGTGCCTAGAAAGATCTGTTGAGACCTGAGGTATTATCCCTGAGAAATGTAGGATAGCTAAATTATAGCTGAAGCTTCCTTGGAAAAATGAAAAGTGCATCTTCAAAAGTTATTACTTCCAGAGCTTTTTGGCATAATCGTGGCCAAAAAAAAAAAGTAAGAAATCTGCAGTGGAATGTGACTCAGAGCAGTATCACTACTCCGTACTGATATTGGATGCATCCATAATTCTCTTTCTGGTACACTGTGATTTCACATACTCGAGATCTGCTAATGAATATACCAGAGCCACCATTTATTTGATTATTATTAAGCAGTATGATCTATACCAGTGACTTCAATAGCTATAAACAAAGATCTTTTAAAAGACCAATATTCTTCTTGGCTAAATGTATGTCAGGCTTTAGGGTTACGAGTTTTGGTTTTTTGTGATTTTTTTTTTCTTTTCAGTACCTTTAAGCTTTTTGCATAATGAGGCTTAACGTTATTTTTTTTTTTGATGACTTTTTCATCTGCCTGCTGTGTAACTAGTCTTGCCTAGAACTGTAGTAAATATACTTAGAGGCTATAGTCTTGTGAAACTATCAAGTTCTCTATTTGAGAATTTAAATTTATTTCAAACATTAACTTCCTCATTTAATCTTTCACTGCAAAGGGTTTACAACTGATTTTACAACCTTGGGATGATTAACTTCAATGCAATTCTTTGTTCTTTGATCTGTGTTCTCCTCTTTCAATATTGATTTAATTGCTCTTTTCCAAAATTATCTGTCATCTTTGTGTCTACATATTCCATTCAAGTAGTAAAATCAAGTCAAGATACTGCCTTGTTGGCTTGGTTTATTGGAATATGCACCTGCAAATCGTTAATGAAAGATATAGTGCCTCTCAACACTGTTAATGTTGCCCCAGTTGATCATATGCTCTCTTTTCCTCAATATATCTGCAAGCTCTAGGCACATGTTATGATAGCACCTTCCCTTTTGAGGAAATCTCAGTAAATGTTGTTATTGTCACTGAACTGAGTCATTTCTCTCAATTTAACAGGGCTTGATGTGAGGCACACCCTTTGGACAAAAGTCTTAATGGGAGGTACAAAGCAAACTAACAGTGAGGGTAAAAAGTATGCAACGTTTTTAGAGCCAGTAATGTTTTTTGTTTGTTCAGCTGCATCATTCTGCTTTTCTAGATTGGAGGAAGACTAAAGGATAAAAAAAATCAGTGCATTTGTGCATAAGGGGTTTTCATTATGAGCTGTCAAATGGCACCAACTCGTTGAGCACTTTCTCTACCAGAGCTTACCTTTACGTAAGAGAGAGTTTCAGTAACTGAAAAATCACATAGTTCCTGCTCCGCACTCAGTGTGTCAGTGCAATTTGCTCTTAGACTTTTTCAAGGTGCAGTTCACTTAACTGGTGGACTCAGGTGTTTGATTCAAAATTTTGGGTAAACTCTGTCAAAGCTTTATCCTTTTGCTTTCCTTTTGCTGAGCTGCACAAATGAAATGCCTGATCTTCAGTTTTCACTGGGAGAAAAGTATGAGATAAAGATTCCTTGTTCAAGTGAGTAAAGTGTAGGTGGCTTTGTTTTGTGTCCTGGGGAGCCATGGGGTGGTCAAGGACTACATGCAGTGATGAGTGCATAAACAAATACCACCAGCTAAAGTCAATTGCTTCAAGAGTCCTTAACTGTCCTTTTTATGAGACTTTCTGTGTATAGTGATAATAACAGTAAGCTTTTCATATTTATATTTTACTGCCAACAAAACTGGATAGATAGCCACTGTCTCTAGACATATGCAAAAGACATACCATGGTACCATTCACAAGAATGACAAGTTGAGACATTTGTGCCATAAAGCAATGGATTATTGTGAATATATTAATAGTAGGATTTGATAAGTACAGTGCTTCCTTTAAAGAAAATACTTTGTGGCTCTGTTTTTCCCCTTGTGTGTTAAAATAGATTTATTTCTAACTCAGACTGTTTTTAATATCAAACAATTACATTATGAAAAAAATGCAGAAATAAATGTTGAGGCAAATAGATTAAGAAAATGTTCTCATGATAATGATCAAAGCTTGCTTTATTTCTCCCAATAACCTTTATTAAAATTAATATTATTTACTCTTCACATGACACAAAGTCTATTTCCTTTAACAAGAGGGAATTATATTTATTGGTACAGAGATACCGTGGCAATAGGCATGCCAGGGAGGCCAGTCTTGTTTTTTTCTGATTCCTAGTCACAGCAGTAGTCATAGAAACACGGCACTGAAAAGGATGTGGAGTCCATTCTCCTACTCTTGCAGGCAATCACTGTATTCAGTCCCATTCATCAGACCCCATTTTAAAAGTGGTTTCTTCTAATGAAGTCAATTAGGAGCAGAGATGGATGGACAGATTACATAGATAACTGCATATTAGCCTTTTCTGGATTTAATCTCTGCAATGCAAGGATCCTTTTTTTTTCCCTCTTCTTTTTACCTGGAAGATCTCCAGAGTGCCCCTGCTTCTTCACTGAGTTGAGTTCCTTTATATAGAAAGAACAGAGTGACAATAAAACCCTGAAATCCTTTGGGGGTCTGAATGTGTGCTTTAGAGGAAAGTAATTCCTGTGACATCTTTCCAGCATAACAAAAGGATTATTTTGCCATTAAGTGATTTTTCTCTGTTGTTTTAGTAACAGCAACCATCAATCACATCACAGGAGTATAACAGACATAAAGAAAATTGTTTCCTTTCATACCTGTAATTGGGCTTCATTAATGAACAATGAACAGCCTTTTCCATTTTCTCTATAATCTCTGTGAAATTCACTGACACAGAAAATTATACAGGAAAAGTGTTGGTTTGATTTAGAGAGGATTTGAGTTTTATATTTACAGATTGTCATGACTGATGTAAAGCAAGCTCTTCTCCTTCTGGATGCTAAGCTGAACGACCAGCAAGGGATGCCAGGGCCTCAATATTTAGTCCTAGCATTGAGGAAGAGTGCATTATTCGATCTGCCTGAGTTTGACCTATGTCAGACTTACATAGATTACAGATTTCTTGTAGCCTACTGTGTTTAGTAGTGCTTCCAAGTTGCTGCCTAATTTGACTCTTGCAAGGAGATCAGCCATCTTAGAGTTCCTTCAGTGTCTTGCCAGCAGGCCTGGGAAGGATTTTTCACTCCAGTTTCAAAATGCAGATCCCTCAAAGAGATGCAAAAAGACACTGGTATGGCAACATTGTAGATTTCAAGCAGGAGGTTTTATTTTGCCTTTTGTCAGAAAGCAATTACATGTTCACGTCAACATTTTCATCATTGAATGTCTGAGTTAGGTTTTAAGTTCCAAGTGAGTAATTTTGCTTTCAAAATTAATTCCTTTGCAATTATGGAGGTCACAAGCCACTCCTATTGGTCTCTGTCCAGAAGTATGCATCTATTTTCCGTGTTGTAGACAATAAGCTTAGGTGAGCTAGAATGTCTTGGCACTTCGCAAAACCAGTTTGGAGAAGATACTGAAAGTAGTTTTAGCAAGTGATCTGTAAAAAAAAAAAAAAAAAAAGGTATTCTAGAGAACAGACATGGCTTTGGAGATCTGGATCTACCATACGTTCAGATGGGAGGGTCTTAACCAATTAATCCTTATAATAGACAATCACCAAATATGAGTGCCAATTTCACCTCTCTAAACAACATTTTGTATTCTCTAGTTTAGCATTTTGTTTTCCTTTAGGCTATTATATTTGATTACTTTATACGGTATGTATTATTTTGGTTCTTGGGCTACTTTGAAAATCTGTGCTGCATTGTAATTATTAATTCTGAGTTTAAAAATGGTTTTTGGCCACTTTCTTGCCTATTAGACCAATTTTTTGGATATAGACACAATTTGAAAACTCAATTTTTGTATGTTCTTTATAACAATGATGTGAAGCTGCTTAAGTAAAACTATAACTAAGGAAATATTTGTAAGTAACTTGTCAATTTGCAGCTTGTCAGTGAATGGTAGTCCAGACTGAATTTCCTTCCACTATGAAATTCCATGACATTAGCCTATCCTATGAAGGAAAATATCCAAATCCTAAAAACAACACCAAGAGAAAGGAAAAATGGAAATTACCTAACAGCTTTCCCAGCAGACTTGCATAGAAACAGAACACAGTGGAGATGGGTTTTACCATTTCTGAAGTTCATTCAGCAGAATGAGGTCATGGGCTATTAAAAGGGAGAAGCTGTATTATTCAAGTACTCACGACATGCACTGGGGCATATCTAGACAACTTCGTTTTCCAAGATTGCTGTACAGCCTCTCATAAGCATGTTAACACACAGATGAGGGAAAAAATGGAAGAAGAAAGAAATAGACAACAAAAAGATGGAAATTAACACACCTGCAGATGTGATCTCATGCAAATAGGGTATGAGTGCATGTGATACTCAGAAGCCTTCGACCACTTAACGGCTTCCCAGTACCTTCTCAGTCTGTGGTCCTTCATGATTATACCTTTGGCAAGGGGATGACTGTTTCTTCTTTTTGTCCAGATTTTCATAGAGTCTTGTTCTGTAACTTTGGAGATGATCGATATCCTGCTGAAAAAGAACTTGATTGGAAGGAGGTCTAAGTATTTCTTTGCAGATTTTTTGTTACAGCATGATAGTTCTGTAACTTCCCATTTGTGTGTGTGCACGCTCACAAGAAAAGACAGGGGAGGTTAGAGT
Source organism: Gallus gallus (assembly GCF_016699485.2). Taxonomy (NCBI): domain Eukaryota; kingdom Metazoa; phylum Chordata; class Aves; order Galliformes; family Phasianidae; genus Gallus; species Gallus gallus. The sequence goes on along the minus strand of NC_052536.1, from coordinate 19,150,844 downwards.
AAAATACTACTGTATAAGGCTTCATACCAGAAGGAGGGTACCTATTCAGTTTTAACACGCTTTTCTCAGTATTTCTTTGTACCCCATCATTTTCTGACAAAGTCTAGACTAGACTTTAGACTCTAGAGCAAGGCTTGGATTGTCTGAAGCCTCCCTAATGTCAGCCTGGAAGCAATGGCTGCACTGGTGTTTCTGAGATGAGTAAGGTATACCTTACTCAATACATTAATAAACTCTGGAGTTCTCTAATCCCAGAAATTAGGGAAGTGTATTTCTTTTCACCTTTTTATTAATCTCTTTCATGTGTGTTTTTCTGAACATACTTTAATTTCAAAATATAACACACATCTTTCTTAGACCTAAATCATGAACAGCAGGTTGTAAGTTGATGTGTAGACATGGGGAACATATAACAGCCCTTTCTCATGGATACTTCCCTGTGCATGTTCTATACAACATATTTCTGCTAATGGACGCTGTTGTCTTTTCATGTAAGTGGTAAATATTTTCTTTACTGCATTTGGCTTTTGGTCACTAATGAACTGAGTGCTTTATAGTTTTTTTCCATTGAGTGTGTAATATCTTGTGTTGCAATAAGCCATTTCTACTATGCCACTGCAACCACAAACCTAAAAGGTGAAGGCACAATGTCTTATACAAAAAGCTCATCTAGTATTTCTTTACTTACACCTGCTTCCCATAAGACCACACATTTTATTGCCGCTTGTACCACAATCTTGTTACTGAAGTGAATTTGTTAACAGCGTTCACTGTCTTGTTTGCTAGATAAAGCCAATCAGTAAGCTACTATTAACCCAATTTATTTGCAAGAGGTATTTTCCAAGGAAGGAGAAATTACAGCAATTGTTCATCATTAATTTTGTTAATAGATGTGTGTTCATTTGTACTACCTTGTAAACAAGGCAGTGCATTATACAATAAGAATACTGCTAAGCATAGGATGCTGTTTAATGTCCTCATTTTATTATGTGTGCTCACAAGGTTTTCTAAGTCATGACTAATAACCTTGAGGCAAGGCTCTTTGTGAATTTAGAAGAACCAAGCTGAGTTTTGGAAACACTCCCTAATATTATACATCTTCATCTATATCAGAAATAGAGCAAGTCCAAAGCAAATTAGTGAGGCAACTAGCTTAACAAGATTCTTAAAAAATATTAAACACATATGAATACTGAAAAAAAGGAAGTTTCTGTAGTTACAGTAGGTAGGACAAAATTACAAGGACTATCAAAAAGTGTTTTCTCTTGGGAATTACTTTTGATGTGGAAAAGAGATGACTGGATATGGAGAAGAAAAGGAGAAAGGCTGAGGAGAGCTTTGGAATAAATGAAAAGGAGAGGTAGATTGTTGATGTATATATCATGATGTATGAACATCATGAGATAGGAATCTAGTCATAACTCTAGATAGTTCTTAAATAATCCATTGGACATTTGTTTCAGTGTTGTGGTGTCTGTTATTTCTTCTATGAGCTGGAGGTTTTTAACTAGTTCTCCCCAGTTTTCCACATGATCACAAGGAGTTCACCCAAGCTGTAGTACAAGGAAACTCTGCCCACAGTGCTACTGTAGTCACTAGAGGAGGAGTTCTCATAAAATGGCTGGATTAGATTTGGTGTTATGTCTGCAGTGCAGAAAACCCAGCAATGACTGTTTACACCGTTTTTCTTTTCAGTTGGATCTTTCTCATGTCATCATGTATTTGTCGTATATTTTTCTGAGGATGTTAAAATTTTGATAGTCCTAGGTTTAGTCCTGTTACTGTTGAAATGAACAAAAATCCCATTGACGTCTTGTATGTAGGATTATGATATATAACATGCACAAGACCATCCTCCGAAGCTGGAGCAGCATACCAAAACTATGGTTTTCTGTGTACTTAAGTAATTCCCAAAGTGGTAGATCCCATTTTCAAAGACAAGTTCTTGAGCTTTGCCACTGTTACACCTATCAAGGGAAAAAGTAGAGTTGCATGTCTGCTTTAGACTCTGCAACAAATTTGATCACTGTACATCTTCTGGTATGAGAACTGGTCTCTTAGGAGACCATCTGACCACAAAAGGATACATGTACAAAGTGCCTTCTGTGACAAGGCTTGAGAAAGACGATGGCTTATTACTGCTGGGTTCTACAAAGCCTGGTCTGGGTATTATTGTGCTGAAGTGTAGATGACCTATTTTTTATTTTGGACATGCATATGTGCTCATTTGTCCTTACTCTTGATGTAGTCTAACTGCTTCATATGTTCTGATCCTGAAGTCACTGAAGTGACACTTCATCATAAGATTAAATATCTTTCTTTTCAACTGTCTAAAGGAAAAATAATGACAGTGTTATATTTATTGGAACATAGTTGTCAAATTAAATCAAATAGTTTGTCCAATGGTCACTAAATCTGTCATCTACTCTTCAGGCATTGAGGGAGACGGGAGGGTGGAAAAGACCGAGCAAAGCCAAATTGAATGAAGTTATATCAGTATTAATGTTCTGCAGAAGTCAATGAAAACAGACATTTGACTTTATGAGATTAGTAAATCATTGTACATACTGTTTAGATACGCAGTGTAGGAATGAAAGTAAAGTAACCATTTACAAGAAACTAAAATAACAGAACTGGATACATGGCATGCAAGAGGAATGATTTGAAGCATAAGTGAGATTACTGAATGGTCTTGTGGAGCACAGCTAACAATTTTCTATGATTAATACTATCTTTCCAATGGAAAAGAGTTAATTTCTTCCTGTTCCTGGAGTACTACCATTTACACTGTGTTTGTTACCACTGCATTTCTTAGAAAGCTCATCACCTGGAGAACCTGTTTTCATTTTGATTCTGATATCTATTGTATTTGTTATCCTGTTGTTAGTATGGTATTTCAGTTTTAACACAGTCATTTCATCAAAAAGTCCAATACCGAAGGTGAAAATGAGTTATACCATGGATCTATTCTCTTTTTTTGTGTGGAAGACAGCATAACATTTTTAACTGTAACATAGCAGCGCATGTGAGGAAAATGTTGTAGAGGATAAGGTATCTTACAAGTGTAGAACCTCATCAGACTCTTCTTGCTGCTGTTTTCCTATTCTAATAATGTTGAGGAGATGCTATTAACTACTCCTGACAAGATTTCTCTTTTTTTGAGGTTTTGAACAGTGTCAAAATATCTGTACTTAACATAAATACTCAACAGGCTAAAATGAAACTGTTACATAAAGCCTTTATAAATAATACATTCTCCTTTAAATCTTTTAATTTGATTAAGGATGTAAAACAGACAAATCATGCAAATGTTATTCAATAACTAGTTTATATCTGCCAGGAAATATGGAAATCAAAGAGTTATACTTTAAAGCATTCTTACATCAGAGTTAATCAGCATTTTTAACTTGCAGATCACAAGCCTGCGTATATGAATTGACTGCTGTGCTAGAATATCACATTAAAAATTCTTTTTGAATTTTAAAACAACTTGTCAACATGCATGTTCTAGTAGTAAGTGTATACAGTTACTTCAATGCTTTCTCTGATGTTGCCCACTTCCTGTCAAACACAACTGCAAATTTCTGTCATGATATAAAGCCACTATGTTTGAAATCAATTGTGAAATTATTAACAATAGTGGCCACTGCCGGACCATTCTACTTTGCATTTCTAAAGCTCTTTCTCTCCTCAGATCCCAAAGGGTTATTTTTACAAATGTGCATTAGTTCAGCCTCACAGCATATGGCCTCTGTGGCATTGTCAGTGCTATTAAAGGCAAGTAAAACACAGAGCCATGGGTCTGTGTGCTATGAGAATCAGCGGGGCTGTTGTCCACAGCCAAGCGTTACAAGAATGTGACAAAAAGATGGGTTCATCAGGTGAGTTCATTCTCCCGGGACAATGCTGTGCCAAGTTGCCTTCCCCAGAAAGAGCAGAGTTACATAGAGTACTGCAGATGCACTGGGTAGCAGAGTTCTCTCTGATAGCAATTTCATCCTTGGTCAAGCAAGGAATCTGATTGCACATAGGTCTGGTTCTGGGGCATTTTGCTAGTATGGGAGTGGAAACAGATGCTCAAAGTCATGAACTGTGAGGTCCCGTTTAAAGTAGTAGGAATGCTCCAGATCTCTAGCACCCACGTTGTTTTGACAAGCAACATAAACACAGAAATTCTTGTCTTCCCTTTGAGAAAAGATCAAGGAAATTTTAAATGGCATTTGATGAGACAGTGAAGTCAGAAAGCACTGTCCTCAGTTTAGTTTTACCCACAGGACTAAAAACTCCATGACTGAAACTTCTTAGGCAATATGGGGTTTATGTTGAGTATTTGAACTGGAGTCAGTTTTGCTACAGCACCTAACCAGCCCAGGAAATGAGATGACTCATATTTCTAAACCTTTCATCCTTCAGTTGGCATCAAATGGTATGTGTTGTCATAAATTGCTGTAGAGGGCATGCAGATGGTTCTTATTCGATGTCCACATCCCAGTCCCTTTTTAAGGTGCTAAGGAATCCAGCGTTGCCAAGAATCTATTGAACTTAAATGTTCTGTTAACATTTGTAATGTTAACATCCTATTTACCTTGAAACATTGATGTAAATGTTGACATCCTATCTGAACACTTCATCCTTTGGTACAAAAGCAATGGAAAACAAACTATCCAAGTTCATAGCTAGACTGCTGGAAGACACCTTTTATGGGCACTTGAACTTGATTGCAAGAGCTGCCTAGATTATCACCGAAGACACAGTTCTTGCTGGAAACACATGTGAGTGATTGTGATTCTTCATTCCTTTAGGACATTGCCTTATTGCAACGCTGCAACTTTGGATGGTAATGTGCAAGCTTGCCCATCAGATTAGCAAAAGGCTTAGATGTCTTTAATTCTTAGCAAGTCTTGGGTTGTATAATTTAAATTTCTTGCCCACAATACAGAAAGGATATTTCACTTCTGAAGTGGAGTAATGACTACGATGGAAGTCCATAAAATCCCCCATAGAAAAGAAAATATCTGTTTAGACACATGTTTGTGTTAGTACATTGGAAATAGAATTCAGTTTAAGCTATTTTAGAGCATTGGCAAGGCTTATGTTACATGAAACCCTCTGGGAAAGGATTGTTGTTGGTAACTGGCCAGCTTTTATTGTAGAGCAATTTAGCTTTGCGAGATTATCAGTACTTTAGCATTCTCATTAATGGTTCCTCTCCAAGAGTTTTTTCAGACACCTTGATCTCTGTCCTGAATTTCTCTGAAAATACATATGAAAAGTAATACTGATGCCATAGGCAGAAAGCAGTTATCTCTTTAATGCAGGTATGTACAACCAGAATAACACTCATCAGAGCTTTGCAAAGATCAGCATTTCTTTCTGATGAGGACCTCTGTGGTTGAGAATGCAGCATGCTACCTTGTCACAATTTAATGTAGGATTGTTCAACTGACTGAGGCAATGTCCACACAGTTGTCCAAAATAGTACAGCATGCTTAGAAAGAAGCTATCTCTGGACAATTTACAGGTCACAGGCAGGACTGTGAGGCAGCTCTCAGATTAAAAGATAAGCTCAAAATATTCTCTTGAAACATATCTTGCCTCTGAAATGCTGAGTTCTTGCTATTGTGGAGCTAAGGATCAAGTTCATGGAGAAGATCCTTCCATTCAGAAGCTGGTTGTACTAGCTAGGTTTTCCCATTCTGTCAACTCGCCAAAGATAGCTTCATAGTGAGGTGGAGGCTGAAGAGAGGCAGAAGGACGTTAAGAGTAGACAGGCTAATATATGTGTATGCTGCCTATTCCAAAGTGACCCTTCTTGAGGGACCACAGATTCAAGTTTTCACTAAACTGTCTTTAGGTCAGGACAAAATATAGTGCAAGAGCCATCTCCTTAGTGTTCACTTGCCTAATCTCCCATGAGAAAGTGGGAAGTGACAGAAAATCTACTTTAATAGTTTAAATGCCATCATCAATTTCTCTTTAAAGAACAAAAGGATACGCCTCCACTTTCTGGACACATTTATTTTGTAGGATGTCTACCTTGTAGAAATCATCTGACTTAATCAATTGTAATTGTTAAGGTGTTGATAAGTCAGGCTAGATAATTTTTTAAAATACATTTAAAAAAAATGGAATCATAACAAAAAACAAAGTGCTCAAGAACTTCAGGAACAAAATAAGATCAATTCTCGCCATTTTACCAGGGTTGCTCTGAAAGTAATGCCTCATATTTCATGATGTTGACACTCAACATCAGAGGCAGCAGAGGTTGAACCTTCCCACTGATATTCTGTTACGTGTTGTTGCTGTGTGACAGATGGCAGCAAAGGGGCAGTCTGATAAAATAGCCTCTGACATGGAAGTGTAGATGAAACAAAGGTGTGTCATTGAACTTCTCCATGCAGAAAAAGTTGCTGTGTGTTTGTGGAGACCAAGTAGTGGATGTGAGCACAATGAGGCAATGGGTGTTGCATTTCAGCAGTGGAGACAGTGGCAGGTCTCCTCCTCCGGTGCAGTTTTTTGAGTGCAGCATGCAGATTCTTGTTCATTGCTAATGAATGCGTAATGAAATGCATAGCTAATGGTGGTGTCTGTTGAAAACCAGTTTTTTTGTAGCTGAGACTTTGCTCCATTAAATAGTGTTATTGTGCTCTTTTGTATCTGTTGTGATTTCCATGGAGATAAATAGGGAATGTTACTTTTGGAGCAGCTTACATATATTAGGCAGTTGCATAATAAAATTTAAGTCTTGCTTTCATAAAAATGAGTTAGATACCTTTCTCCTTTATTTTATGAAAGTGTGAAAGAAATTAGTGTTAAGGAGTTGGGGGAGAGAGGGGACAGCTTCCCAGCTGCATTATCCTGTAATAGGATGTTTATAGCAACAAGATTCAGAGTAAAATGAATAAAAGATAATTCAATGCATGTGTCACTTCTGTATATGGTAAAGGCTTGATTTGATATTTATTTGAAGAAGGCTCCTGGTGATTGTCTATTGTCACAGCATTAGATGAGAAGAGAGAGAACGAGTGACTCTTTGAATGTGACTGCAGTAACAAGGAGAGCCTGCAGTCATGTCTTGTTAATTTACCGAGGAGAATGTCACATTTACATTTCAAATTATCCCACTGCACGACTCAAAACTTCCTAGGATTATCCCAAGTTTTAAACTGTCAAGATTCAGGTTTTGTTGTTTACCAGACTGTGTTAATCCTTCACTTCTCCTTCCTTCCCTCCCTGCTGCCCCAGCATCAGAAAGGAGAAAGGGAGCCCTCTCCAGAAAATCTAACATTAAAGGGAGTTGTCAGTCCTGCTCAGTAATTATGAGACAGTTCCTCCAAAAGAGCAGGGTGAAATGTCATTTGTATTATTCTTCTACTTCCTCTCCCTTTCTGCCTCCTCCTCTACACATGTCCTTTAGGCAGACATCGTGAGTACATTTTCAGTGATGCACAGGGATTTAGCTTTGTGAATCCTATTACTGCTGTTGATTAGAACACATTAGCACAGACAGTTAAAAACATGTATCCTTTAATGTTCATGTGCTTATTCTGACTTCTTATCCATATATTGGGCCTGATTCTGATCTCCCACTGTCATTTATCTGTGTAGTAGTAATGATGTGTAAGAATAATTCCTGACTTGAAACAAAGTAGTAAGCATAGAATTTGTCTCACCCTTCCCCCTGTGACAAGCGTACAGATGTCACATCTCCTTCGTTATGCTGCTTGCTTTCTTTTAGGACCTCTAAGGATCTTTTCCTATGTCGTTTATTCACCAGTGGGCAATGCCACCTGCAACAATTTCCACATCCATTTCATAGGGACTTCTATTACACAACAGTGTGGAAAAGAAACTTGGTCTTACAACTGCTATTTTGTCAACTTGAGGGTAGAATTTCAGGGCATGCTTTTAAATAGCAAGGTGTCCATGGCTCAGGTTTTAACCCTATGAAAATAAAGTGATTGTTCATGTATTTATTTTTAATTAAAATGCATCCAGTGACTTCCCACCAATGGAGAAGGACTTTGTTCTGAGAGTATCCCTCAGGAGTTCTCCTTCCTCTGAGTCTGTTTTTTACTGTCAGGGTGAGTATAGCCTTTCCCATAATTCTGCTCACATTTCTACAGTGCTACATCTAAAATTGTGCCCAACTAAGGCGGAGCCAGGCTTGCTTGGGATGTATTTGCATATCCCATCCATCTCAGTACTCTCTCAACAGGAGTTTCTCTGATTCTCAGGGTAACTCCTGTCCTTACCTAGCTCCCATGTATCACCAGCAGCTCTCAGTATCAGCCTCTTCCCTGAACCTGGAGGAGGGCAACATCCACTATGGTTCTCTCTCAATCTTTGCTCAAAGGGTTTTGTTCTAATTAAGTTTTACAGCATTCTTTAGAAGTCAGGAAAAGGGAGCTGGATGAGGAGGGAAGGCATCAAGTCAAATGACTTGATGATAGCATCAGTATACGGCAGTCAGTATGACAAGGCACAGCGACAGCCTCTGTCCCTTTTTTTTGCTACTTAGAAGTGTTTCCATGAGGAGAGAAAAAAAGAGATGCTGATGTTTTCATAAGTCTTCTGTATAAAAGCTTACCCTTCCCATTCCTGCCCGTTTCTCTCCCTTATCACCAGGTCAGAAGGCAGCCAAGGCATGGGCTTGGTGTGCTAGCATTTGATGTCCAAAGCTGAATTTATGGTTCATTTTTCCTGCTCTCAAATGCAGAAATTTCAGCACTATTAGGAAGATACTGCTAATATAATTGTTTGCTAGTAAATGCCAAATACCATTCATGTTCTCTTACAAAGAAACTCTACTTTTTCGGCTGTTTTTCAACTAATTGTTGCGCATCAGAACTTCTGATTGACTCCACAGGAGTCAGTGCAGTCAGCAAGGGGCATCACAAAGCTGTGAAAGTGAGAGAGAGGAACAGACTTCATATTGGTCATTTTTAGCACCCCATGCAAGTACTTTTTCTCAGTGGTTCTTTGTAAGCACAGGTAGTTTTATGATGCTGTTTTTCAGCTGCCTGCTGAAATTTTAGTATTTAATTTCTTTCTTGCAAACTGTCACATTAGCCCATGAGACAGAGAACTAGAGGATTCTCTGAGGTAAATGGAAGAATCCAGCAAATTCACAGCATTAATGACTCAAGAAATAAAAGCACAGAAAAATACCTAGCCCTGTATGAGCTGATTCGCACCAATAAAATACACAAGCCCAAGCCAAACTGGTGATTCTGAGTGTGGGGCAATTTTGAAAATGCTGGAATCAGAAAGGCCTGGGGTGCTTTAACAAGGTAAATGCAGACCTAATTCTGACCTAACCCCATTTTTGCCCTGAATACACACCCCATATTGCAGTGATGTCAGCAAGCCTCTCTCAATGCTCCAGGCTCTGACTGGCCTCTAACAAACAGAGGTTGTTTTTCCCAGGAATAGGGTGACACAAGGCAGAAGGGGACATGGTGTGATGTCAGGCAGAGAGAACATGAAGCAATACCCCACAAGCTCCTATAGCTTAAGGCAGTGGTACCACAGCTTCCATCCCTCCTTCAAGCTGCATTGTAATGTTATTAAAAATGGCAGAGAATGCATGTTATGCTAGTTCCCAAGCTGTTCTTTAGCCAGGAGCACTTCATGGAGCTGAAGATAATCATTATTATTATTAAAGTAATAACTAGCTAATTAATTCATCAATCTCCAGACATGCCTCAAGATCATACTTACAATACCTTCTCAGGACCGCAGAGGCTTGTTCAAATGAACTTTGAATGTCTTTTGCAATATAATATGAACAAACGAGTTCCAGGGATTTAACACTTTTTTCCCTTCCAGTCTTTCTTTACTGCTCTTGCAAGGCAGTGCCCTACACTGATGTCCCAGCATCCCTCTCCACAGCACTGGGCTAATGGCCATGCTTGTCTTTGAGCAGCGTGCTTCTCCTCTCAGGCACCCTCAGACTGCATAGTTAAGGACAGCAAGTGAGATGAATGAGCTGTGTTCTGACCGGAGAATCCTTTGAAATGAGGAATTACAGTGCAGGAGTAACAAAAAGGGGTTCATTTAATCCTTCCCCCAATAAACTGATTATTCTCATAGATTTTGATTGGAAAGTAGAAATAAACATGTGGTCTTTACGCCCAGTGTAACTAAACGTATGCCAATAGAAGATACGTTCTCAAAATACGCCGTACAATATCTTTCATCTGTTTATGCAATTGACTAAAAGTAAAGAAGACAAAATTGCTTAATAGACATGATCATATTTCATATGCAATGAAGGTCACTGTAGATGACAATTTCTTTGCAAATACGTAGAGACCAGCCAGGTATTGCAGTAATTTCTTTGTTTTCACAATCGTTTGTTCCCAAATTCTGCTATGCATCACAAGAAATGAGAGATGTTCATTTCTTCAAGCATGTTTACCATGTAGGAGAAATTCAGTAGGAAAATACAACTCCTGTTTTTTTCTCTTCCATTGTGCTCTTTGTGAGATAAATAATCAGGATACATTTATAGCTTAAGGGACTCATTTGCCTGAGATAGAATAGTTGATTGCATTATTCTAAAGAAATAATATGTAGTATCTCAAAATAATTCCAGCAGGTTGCTCTCAGCTCACTAATGCATAATGTACCTTTCAGAAAGAACAGCATTAGACTTGCACCAATCTGACATTCCATTTTTCATTGACACGTCTTTCATTTACTTTATAAAAGAGGAGTTCGGGTTTTTACTTAATATATCTACCCATCTATTTGTTAATACAACATTATTTTTTTTCTGCAAATAAAATTCATGTGGTTTAGTTTATTCCTTCCTATTGAATTTCAAAAAACACATACCAGTGTTTCTGAGGATTTCATTTCCCTAGGCTACCTGGTGCACAATTAAATATTTTCTATGATATAGTGAAAGAAAACTAGCTGCACTTCTTGAAAGTGTCAGGTGTAATTATCCACTGTCTTATATCTTTATGATAACCATCAAAAATTAAGAATTTGAGCGTACCACACACCTGTAAAACACAGCTCGCTTGAGAGGAGGGAACATACTACCTGCTATACATATGGAGGAACTAAGTAATTAACAGGTTTATATCAATTATACTACAACAGAAAACAAGTCTTTGGAAGAGCACTGCAAGTCACAGCCAGCAGTTTGACTGAACTGACTAGAATTGCTAACTCAGTTCCACCATGTGAATCTTACAGGACTGCAACTATGGCAAATTATTTATGTTGCAAGACTGGAAAACTGGCTCTTGAAATGTGAAAGGGTAATTGGTGAAGTGTAAGATTTGTTGGTTCCTGTGATAAAGAATAAGGGATAATCTTAATAGCAAGAAAATCTGAAAGATTTTCACATTTTGAAGGAAATGTGATCTGAAAAATCATAGTCAGAGGCCATGTTTATTATCTATAACAAGCAATTAATTTTTATAACCTTACACAGTCCATGTCAGATGATAATTTAGTATAGACCTGTTATATATGCCTAAATGGCATTCTACTGCTGTAGTATATTTAAGGATTTGGGATTATTTTTTCACTTTTAAACTTAATCCTTTGAGGGAGAAAATATGTAAAATTGTATCTAGACTTCTCATGAGTCATGAACAGCCTAACACTGCTGAACTCTTTTTAGACGACGTACAGCTATACCTGAAAACAGGCCTGTAAAATAACCTGAGTTTCCTTAAATTAGTCCTAGTGACAGGGGTGCTTGCTAATATTTCCCCACATGAAAGTAAGTACTCCTTTCAACCTTGAATGAAAATATTACTAAAATTGTATAAGTGATTTATCAAGTAGTTGGGAGTGGAGTGAGGAAAGACTTTTTTACCTTATTTTTTTATTAGAATATCTACTGCTTAATATTGTTGGGGGCTGGGAGGCACAGAAGCAGCCCACCAGCTGCCGCTACCTTCTCTTGCTTTCCACAAAACCACACCTGTGGGGAACGGTACCACAATCCAGGTCCCAGGGGTTGGGACAGGGCTCTTCTTAGACTCTATGCTGTTGGCAAAACAGTTTGGAGGAGAAAGAGCAACTGATAACAGCTATTTGCAGGGAGGAGAGACTCTGTCATTGTGATATGAATCCTTAGTCTGTGGTTCCCTAGGCCTTAAAACAGGTACTAGATAAAAGTTGCTGCTACCATATAAAAAGCTATGAACCAGTGGAGAGGCATTCTGTCCATTTGAATGTGTATTGCTGGCTTTTTTATTTTTAATGTGGCGTAGTATATTTTATACAGCAACAGTCTCTTTCTTCACCTTGCTTACTGCTAACATGAAGGTGAGTAGTGGCTTTGATCCCTGTACTTGAGCCTGGCTTTTAACAGAACGGTCTTCTAGAGGTGATATAATAATGCACACATGAAGTAGCAGCACACATGGTATAATGAGCTAAATTCAATCTATAGTTGTGTTTTGCAGAAACACATTATTCTAACTTCCAAAATCCAAAGTATCTATCTATACAAAAATAACCAGTGCAAAATACTCCCTAAAAATAATCACAGTGCTGGTAAGGCAGGTGACAGAGGCAGCAGCTGCTGATCAGCACAGCCTGGCACACAGGTGCATTTTCAGCTGAAATCTTGATGATGGATTGATTATGTGTAGGCTTGTTGTTGCTTTTGCAATCTCATTACAAGGTGAACATGACCTTAGATATCTATTGTTTGTGAATAAAACATCCTAAAAAGAATTTCTCAAACATATGCAGCATTCAGTTTTCCCCCATGGAGGAATCAATCCTCTTCAAAATTCTCACAGCCCAACTCACATCTGGTGTTGTAGCTTAATGACTTCTAGAGAACTAAGCTAGTTTACACATTAAAAAAAATGCCTTTTCCCTGTCTGTCTCCACTCCCCTCTCAAACAATTCAAGAGCCTCTAACTGGATTGCTTAACAGAAGAATCAGCATAAATGCAATATGCACTGAAGATACTCAACTTCGTGAATTCTTAATAGGAAGCCTGGTTTGCTTGAGACATTGATTCCTTGGCAATGCTGATGATAAAGAAGCATTTCTGGTTTCTTGGGTATCTTCATTTGCAAGACCACATTTACTGTTTCAGGTTATAGTGAATAGCTGAGTTTTGCCAGACATAGGGATACCAGGGTTGCCTTCGTGTAGACATTATGTGGGTAGTGGCAGGGGCATGGCACACTTAACTGTTCATCTGCAGTCCAATTCTACTAAGAAGTGATAACCTCTGCAGTAATCTCTAAATTTAATAATGATGCAAGCTAGGACAGACAACTTTGCCAACCACTATTGCTCTTGCTGATTCTGCCAGGCTAAGGAGACAGGGACGAAATTATTGAAATTGTTTTATCTCACTGAAACTCTGGGATTTTTTTTTCTTCTTCATCACTTCTTTCATCTCTGGTCTCTAGGGGAAAATACACACACAGGAAAAAAAAACACATACATTTGCAGTACAAACATTTTATCAGTGAAAGAAGACAACACTGCTTTTACTTTCCTCCTGGTGCTTTTAGTAACTCCCTTTAGGCTACAGTACTTTTCAGAGAAGGAACCTGCACAAAAAGGAACCTCTACAGCTTCATGAAGAGTAATAAATCTCTACTCTTTATGGATTTGTAAAGTAGCTTAATTGATTGATGATCTGTCACTAATTGCCAAGATTCATTTGTCTTTTTGCAAGTTCAATTTCCTTTTAAAAAAATCATAAAATCTCTGCAGAAGTCAGATTTTGCTTAGAATCACAGTCTCTCCTGGTATGTGTTTGAAGGTAGATGAGTAGTTTTGTCCCCAAGGTAAAATAAGGCTCTGGTTGCCTTCATCTTCTGAGCAGCCCAGCTTTATTTAGGGTGTTACATTCTGTCTGATCGCTTTCCAGAATACCTGAAGTTTTATTAGAAACAGTAAATGTGTATGAAGTGTGAGGAGATTCCAGTTAAGAAGTCTTATGTGGTCTACTACTTGTATCTTAGCCAAAATGCTTCAATTGACATCTGTTTAATGGGTAACTTTCTGGTATGTGTGATCATATTTCATATTACAAAACAGTTGGAAAGCTTATGGTTATCATACCATAGGTCACACTTAAAATTGATTTAAGTTTTCAAAATCAGTTTCAGCAGCTGGAGTAATTATTGACTCGTTGTTGTCAGTCTGCCAAAAGGAACCAATTTGAGAGAATAGATATTTCTGAAAGAAAAAACTTTTGCCTGTCATGGATTGTTGGCTGAATTATTTCAGATGATTAATAATCCACTTGTTCTCTTGAACATTTTGACATATTTGAAATAGCACAGTTTTGGTAAATATTTCCTTCTCCATCTCCCATGTTTAAACACAAGACAGAGTGAAAAAGTATGGGGAAAAGCTAATACAATTGTAAAACTAATTATGTTCTCTGTTCTTTTCATTGTTGTTCAGAAAAAAAAAAAGAAAGAAAGAAAGAAAAAGAAAAAAAGTACAGATCTGTGTGACATTCCTGCCCACCAAGTGTGAGATACCAGAAAAAAATATTGCAACAATCAGGAGATTTCACCTTTGTCAGGAAAATGCTCTTGTTACTATCAGTACTATTGGATCCTGTATATTTCTCTGCCATTTGCTATGTAGTATTGTTAGTGAAGAACAAAGAACAAATTAATCCCCAGAACTACAGCAGTTTATTTTATTGGAAAAAAAAAAAAAAAATCTGTGGTAAATAAAAAAATTCACAGGATTATTAACCAGACCTGCTAATAATGCAGGCTGGGAAACCCCAAAACTTTGTAGGTTACCCTACAACCTAGGATAAAAATACAAGACAAGAGAGGACTCCGTTCTTGTGGATTCTATATTTATCATGTGAGCAAGTCCTTTACCTAGTTTGTTTGATTTAATGAGTGTTGTTAGTCCTTCTGTGTCCTTTAATGAAAAATGTCTCCAATTCCAGCTTCTGATGGTATATCATTCCTTTTCATACCAAATACAAAGGTTGTTTGTCTATCCATTTTGACTGTCTACTTTCAGGAACTTGCCTAGTCAAGACTTATTCTAACTACTTCAAAATAATTTTAACTTTTTGTTCATGCTGATTGCCTAGGCTTTTCCAAAGAATGCATTTTTACATCTGAGGTAACATGAATCCATTACCAAGTAATGAAGATGTGACTTCCAGTTTAACTGCACTTTTGGTTATCGTTTTCACCTGATCATGCTGGAAATGCTGTTTCCTGTTGGTTTATTGCACTCCTAAGCACTTTTCTGGTTCTCATAGAATCATCACAGAATGGCATGGTTGAAAAGGACCACAATGATCATCTAATTTCAACCTCCCTGCTATCTGCAGGGTCACCAACCACTAGACCAGGCTGCCCAGAGCCACATCCAGCCTGGCCTTGAATGCCTCCAGGGATGGGGCGTCCACAACCTCCTTGGCCAACCTGTTCCAGTGTGTCACCAGCGTCTGTGTGAAAAACTTTCTCCTAATATCTAACCTAAATCTCCCCTGTCTCAGTTTAAGACCATTCCCCCTTGTCCTATCACTATCCAGCCTCGTAAGCAGCTATTCCCCTTCCTGTTTATATGCTCCTTTGAAGTACTGGAAGGCCGCAATGAGGTCTCCCTGAAGCCTTCTCTTCTCCAAGCTAAACAATCCCAGTTCCCTCAACCTTTCCTCATAGGAGAGGTGCTCCAGCCCTCTGATCATCTTAGTGGCCCTCCTCTGGACCCGCTCTAAGAGCTCCAATCATGTGGGAAAAAAATACACTATTCCCTGTGCAGGCATAGCTTAAAGTATAGAGAGCTCTAGGATATGGAGTCAACAAAGACAGTCACTTCTAGGTAGCAATGCAGCTCTTCCATGAGCTCTTCAGTGCCAAGTCTGGCACTGAATGGAGTTTTGCCTGCGTAAATAGAGTATCAAAAAGATCTGGGACTGGCTTGATCCTGAAAATTAAGGAAGTGTAACTTGCTTTCTAATAATCATCTTACCAATACAGATGTTCAAAATGAAGGAAGATGCCACATGAATGCATTTAGTGATATAATGATAAACATACTTACCACTAGCTGAAGTAGTTGAGTTATACCAGCTGATGCTCAAAAAGCCTTTAAAGTCCCTGAGTAAAAGACAGTGAATAATTGCAAAGTACGATTATATGAGATGAGGAAACGTTGTTAGTATTATAAAAGCAAAAGACGTTATTTTGCTGGTTGTTCCTCAGGGACAAGGTATAACGCAGAATAGAAGGAATGTCCTGATCCTGGTGTAGGATTCTTATGCCTTAGGATGCTCATGTCATCTGATTATACCAAAGAAGTTCATTGAAATGTTCCTGACAGCGGATATGAGTATCTTCACACATAATTATGAAAATTTATGACTATTTTCAGAGGCAGATATGTAATATTCTTCATTAATATTATACTGGAGCAACTCCACAATGAGGCGTGTTAGGGCAGCAAGTTCCTTTAGATATTCAAGAGCTTAGTATCTGCCATTCATCATCTGTAATCACCAGATTTTTGTTACCATTGCAGCCAAGAGTGATATGTAACCAAGCATTTCTGCATACATCCAGTACAGTGAAAAAGTTCATAAAACAGATTTGGTAATAACAACAACATCGTGTTTAAATTATAGTGACATGAATTACTTTGTAACACTTTAGAAACCTATAACCCACCAGGAGCTTAAAGGTCTATTATGGTTAATGAGGCTAGTAGATGCAGTACTATTACAGGAACAAATGAATAGATATATGAATCACAGGAACAGATTGCAGTCTTAATAATTTTTCTCATCTAAATTGAAACAGTACTCCTGCACAGAACATCTATCTGAATGAAACTTAAAGTGTGGTTTCAGGTGTTACATTAAGGGACAACAGCTGGACACCTACCAAGTATTAAAGGACAATTAAGAGATGAAGTTGGGTTCATGGGTTCCTCATGGGTTGATTTCTCATGGGTTGATTCAATAGGGCTTGAAAAATGCTCAGCAAAAGAGTTGAGGATGCGTGCCTCTGACTTCATTTTTATCCATTTGAAATTGAAAGAAAAAAAAAAAGATTAGAAATTATTCCTGCCACCTCTTTGTGTTCCCCAGTTGGAAGAGTTACTGCTGTGTTGCTGAAACTCTCTTCTCCGTACTATTTTTGACTGATATAACCTAAAGTGCAGCTCAGCATTTCAAATCAAGCATGATCACAATCAGAACATCTCACCCCCCCCAAAAAAAAACAAAATCTAATCTTACTGTACACAAGGAGACCTCATTCTATCAAATGAGTGACACTTGGTTCTCTTACTGCCAAAGAAGGCCAATCTCACCCTCCTTACATACATATTCCTCACTTTATAAATGGTGCCAGACAGGAGGGTCTGACTGCTGCTTCTTTCTAGGCCAAGAGAGCTGAATGTGGATTGGGGTTGCTGCTCGTGTCTCTTGGCTGTACATAGTTCTCACATAAACTGTCAGATGTCCTCTTGGAGCCAGGATTGCTTGAGAAAAATTGAGTTTTCTGAATGGCACCTTTTTCTTTCTCATATACAGTTAAAGCGGGAAATGTGATACCTTTGTATCAGTGCAGTCTCCTTCAGTTCAATGCTGAGTACTGCCTCAGAATTTTATCATGGATGGACACAAGTTTGTATATTGTTATTTTAATGATTGCCGTTAATGTTGATAAAGAGATTGGACCACATCTGTTATCCTATCTGTCTAGGATTGTTAATGGATATTAATTACAGTTGGTCATTTTGAATCATGGGCCTTCTGTAAGACTGCAAAGAGATGGACAGATATTTCTCTTGTATTTCCCACATATCTACTGAATAGTTTCAGTGTTGTATGCTCTCTCGTGTGCAAATGGAAGCTGTTGCACAGCAAGAAAGTTGAAAGTAAGATCCTGACCTTATATTTTGTTCAGTCAAGGAGCTAAAAGAGGAGGTGGCATGGATTCAATTATGCTTAAGTTCTATTGTTGGTGATTAAAAATGATACTGTAGAAGCTAAGACAATGCAAAGAAGGGCAAGAAAATGACACTGAGGAAGGATTATAGGCTAACACATAGAAGAGGGAGTGATTGAGGAAACAAAATTAATTCTCCCTGCAAAAAAAAAGGACCCAGGGGAATATGTGCACAGTCTATAAATATTTCCAAGGAGATAATACAAATGAAAGAAGGGGATTATTAATGTTATCGTAAGATGGCTGCAAAAGAAGCAATGTCCTAAATGTAAGACAGAAAAAGTCTGTAAGAGCAAAGATAATAAATAATTAGGAATAGGCAATCTTTGCGGGTTTACACAGCTTTCTGGGTGATATCTTTAGTTGACAAAACTAATTCAAGTATGTCAGTGGCCTCTGCTTTCCCTGTCACTATAACTGCTATTTCACCAATGAGATCTAGGCTTAAACATCTCTTTCTAGCTGCAGGACAGCCCATGCCTCCTGTTGAAGCTAGAAGGGCTGTCAGCTAGGCCAGGCTGTCATAGGTGTCCTAATAGTTAAAGTAGTCCAAATGCTCCTATAGCAACTTTTCCCTGGCTCTCCAGACCCAGTGGGGAGAGCTCCTTCAGCATACAGCTGCTTTTCCAGGAAGAAGTAGATACATCGCAAAGTTTGTCACTGAGCCACAAGAGTTCTTGCAAATGTGTGTCCCCCAACCACGTCAGTGCTCTCCAAAGGCTCAGCTGCTCACATAACTTTGGCCACCTCATTTCCAGTTATTTTAGCAATATATCCTCAATTCCTACCTCAACCAGCTCAAATGCCTGTAAACCATAAGAGAAAGGATGTGATAGATATTCCCTTATGGCTTCTTTAAAAACACATTTCTTTCCATTTCCTCCTAAAATTGGGTCTCTTCTTGTAACCCTTCTCTTAAATGTGTTTCAAATGAGCTGATTCTCCCTTTGTATTCAGCCTCCTAAATTTTTTCACAACTTCCACCCCAGACTGACCAGCAAAACTGCCTATGAGCAATCGGAATTGGTGTCATGACATTCTGCTTTTATAGTGGTACCTTTGCTGCCATTAATTGTGCTAGACAGGACAGATCTAATCCTTTACTGAAGTCTGTGAAAAAACTCCCACTGACTTCAATGGGAGCTATAACCAATGAGTGGCCTTGACAGAGAATCCAAGGGCATTTATTTATCTACAGTGTTATCTAAATCAAAACCTCATTTCTTAAAAAAAGAAAAAAATATTTATTTGGAAGTTTTAAGGATAAGAGTGTGCATTTGTAGTATAATAATGTTAAAAAATTAAGTACCTACTATAAGCAAACAAATTACTATTGCATGGAGGGAAATTTTTCTACTAAATGGCTGAATTTAAATAGACTCTAAAATCATTATCCATTGGAGAAGGCTGTAGTGATGCTTTGTATCCTGGGTGAAAGATCTGTTACAGAATTTCTGGCATCAGATTTTCTAGTGACTCTTTAACAGCATAAACAGAGAAAATCGCACTTCTTAGATGTCAACAATACCAGTGCAGTAAGTGAAAAATAGAACTACATTCATTATTCTTTTCTGTTAAGGGCTTTCTACCTCTTAGTAGTGTTATGCCTCAAGGGTACAAAGATTTTGCTACATTTCTGAAATGTCTGTGCTTCAGTGTTCACCGTAAGTCCATCATCAACCAGCCCACAAATGCCAAATCATTTCCTCTAAGTAATGCCCCTTAGTTTCTTTTGTGTTTTGATGGATTTTTTTTGCAAATTATCTCAGTCTCCAGTGCCTCACCAATGGAAGGGTGTTTGCATGAGTCGGAAGTGCTCAGGCAGCACAGCCAAACCAGCTCGGTATTCCATGTCCAGTGCTCAGGCTGGGAAGGGGATAGGTGTGGATTGTCCCTGGGATGGAGACAACTCTCCGAGGAAATGCTCCTGCCAGATGCTCCTGTGAGTATCCAAGGAGCCAGGGAGAGGGTCTAAGGACCACCGCCTCAGATTTGAGGTACATCAATACAAATATTATTTCATGTTGGTCACCCAGGTTGTGGATCTGTGGGTATGTTTCTGTTCTCCTGAGGCTCACTGAGACATTGAAAGTTGATTTTTGGAAATGATGTTAGGCCTCACCTTTAAATGCTTTGAAATTTTCAGTCTGTCAGTGCAAGACTCTTATTTCAAGCCCTAAAGATAAAGAATACATGGAAATGTTATCTTACAGTACAAAGATATTTTTGTAGTATCAGGAGAAAGCAGGTTTGTGTGTGCTTATGCCTTGAGCACACTGCATGCTCTACATAATGAATGTTTTCCATTAATTATTACTATTATTCAAGTATATTTCTTTTTCCTTAAGAAAACAACACAGTTGCAGTAAGCTGAAAACTGAAGTAAAAATCCTGCATGAGCATCAAGCAAGCTGGTAGTGTGGGACTTTCTGTAGTAATTTAGTGTCACTCAAGCTATCCACTGCTATTTTTACCATGTCAGTCTCTCCTTATAATTACTTTTGAATGGTAGAACATAGAAACTGCTCTGCTTCAAGGACCAAAGCTTTTCCTTTATAATAAAAGAAACAAATAGTACAGAGAGCAGAGATGAAACTGCTTAATGAGAATGAGTATGAAATTAAATTACTACTTTTTCATATTCTGGTCCCTAGAATTTTTTTACATTGTTTCTATTAAATATTTCCACTGTGCTGTTGGGAATGAGAGTGCTTACAGATTTTATTTCTTTTAAATAAAGCCTTTTAAAGAGTATCCTACATCCTCATCACATACACAATTATAACATCTTGAGTAATAATTGTGCTGAGGAAAGAAAGGCTGCCAAAGGCAGATATTAAAAATTAGCAGTATAATTTAAAGTCATTTTTAAAGAATATCTCCGTTTCCCAAGATATTGTCTTTCCTTTTGTCTGTTTCACTTGCATAAATGAGTTGATGTCAAATCCTTAGGAAGCACAGCCTATGAGAAATAGCAAGTATCAATAGTAGCAATGATTTCTTTAGTAAATAACCAATTAAATCTGCTGTTAAATAACAATACTTTGCCCTGGTGTAATGCTTAAAATCCTAAAGCATTCTCGCATACTTTGCTAGAATATATGTTCATAGAATTATAGAATGGTTTGGGTTGGAAGGGACCTTTAAGACCATCTAGTTCCAGCTCCCTGCTATAGGCAGGAACACCTCCCTCTAGACCAAGTTGCTCGCAGCCCCATCCAGCCTGGCCTTGAATGCTTCCAGGGAGGGGGCATCCACCGTCTTGCTGGGCAACCTGTGCCAGCGTCTCACCACCCTCACAGTAAAGAATTTCTTCCTAATATCTAGTCTAAATCTACCCTCTTCCAGTCTAAAACCATTTCCCCTTGCCCTGTTGCTACCTGCCCTTATAAAAAGTCCCTCCTCATCTTTCCTGTAGGTCCCTGTCAGGTTCTCTCAGCCTGCCCTCATAGGGGAGGTGCTTCAGCCCTCTGATCACCTCTGTTGGTGAAGTCCAACAAAAAAGGTGTTTGGCACAGGTGTGAGATTGTCATAATAAAAATCTATAGCATTTTCATCAACCACCATTTCACTACAATTGCTAGACTATTTCAGGAATGTTTCAGATAGTTTTAAGTAGCCATACGAGAATTTTTCTAGCCTGTCTGGTAAAGCTTGGATGTTTCAGTATTTTTTACTCAAATAGCACGGGGCTCAGTATGCGTCACAACAGCCTTTCTCAAATTCCTTTTTTTAGCCATACCAGTGTCATGACCTTACATTTGTTGTTTCTACCTATCCTGAAGTTTAGAAGCAACAGCTAGCAAAACTGCAATTCTCCCCTTTCAGAAAGGATAAAATCCTGCTTTTTTTTTTTTTTTTTTTTTTTTTTTGGCTTTCTCAGCTGGGGTGGAGGCAGTGGGCTCCAAAGTCACTGTATTTTTACAGTTGGGAAACCGATCAGTGGCCTTGGGCTCCAATGGAATGGCTTGGGAAATTGTTACCCTTTGAGAGGAGAGGAAGGATATTTTTTCTGCTGGAGAGATTTTAAAAGAGATGGTGGATCCTTGAAGCTGCTCAGGGGGTTGGAATAGTTCATTCACCAGCATACTAATGTGCTGTGGAAAGACAGGAGTAACTGAATGGGGAATTACTTTGCACAGGAATCATCTGTGTGGTTCAAGCAGCAATTGTTTTACAGTGCACAGGTATAGTACGCCCAGCAGCTTAGGACAAGGAGTGAAAAAGGATCCTACCTCCAGCTAAATGAAGAAAGAGGCAATTAAAGGTTCTGATGCAGAGACGTGTTTAATCAGCAGCTGACATGCACTGGTGTACATCTTTCCTTGCTTCTACTGAGGATTTAATTATGTGGAAAGTAACTTGTTCCTTGTTGAGCACATGAGGTTAAAAACCTCAATGTGTGACAATAGATGTAATGGCTAAAGTGACCATTACTCATAAATGAAATTCTGTTTTTTCATCAGTACAGCACACCCCAAACACTATGCTTCCCTGACAGGAAGCAAAATTCTTGCACGAATTTTGTGCTGCAATGATGTGTATACCCACATTGAATTCCCAGCGGCTGCAGTCTGGGGAGTTAATGTCAAATTACAATCACACAGTAAGAACACATTTTCACAGGGTGGATGTATCCATGGTCTCTAAAGGCCAACCTTGAGATTTACCAATTTCATTTCTCAAAGGATGCTAGACATTTCCCAACACCACACAGGAAGCAGCAATCTCCACTCTACATCCCTATCCATCTAAATCCTCCTTAAAATCACTAGTATGTAGCAGCTTTAATATTATCTGAACACAAATGGGTTGCAAAATCATTTGCCAGTACAGCTTTGTGTGTGGCAGTAATGCCCATTAAGTGCAGTGTTGTGACAATTTACATTCATTTTATTGATAACAATATGCTTTTTAGGCAGTAAATTTCTGCAGTAGTTGATTACTACCCCTCTGAGGTGGTTAATGAAGGTAATCAGGCGGGCTTCTCCTGCGTGGTGCCACCCCAGGCATGTGATAGCCTCTCAGAACCTGACCGCCCGCCGTGTGCTGCTGCTTAATTAAGGATTCCCAGAGTGTTCAATATTCAACAGCTTGCAATATTTAAACTATCTGTTCCATCTTCTAATGCTCATCAATCATTAAAGAAAACAAAAAAGAAAGCAGCTCCATATGAAGGCAGTGCTAGGTGGAATTTGGATTAACAGTCTTAATCCAAACAGGAGTGAGAGACTTTGAAATAGCTAGGAGCAAGATGTCTGATTGCAAAATTCTAGGGGCTTAAATTGTGGAGTTTGAGTTAATGAAGGAGAGCACTTTTCAAAGTCCAAGACAAAACCTCTACAATTCATGATGAAGCCTGTTTCCATAGACATGTTTACACATAGTTTCCTATTGAAGGCTCCCAGTTGTGGCATTCTGTAGCTGTAAGCTGTATTTATGTGCAGTTCTGCTAATCCCTGGTCCCAGGGCTGCCTGAAGTCTGTAGAAACACTTCATCTCTGTAGACAAGTCCTTGTAAATCTCTCCTTGTCGAAGGATTTAGTTCACTGATTGTCAGCCATGAGATACTTCATAAAACAATTCACAGAGGAATATAGCCTTCTGCTGCTGCCTTTTTACTGGCTAGGTTGTTACACTAGATAACCTTTTAATGACTGTATTCCATTTTAACTTGACTCCAGAGATAGAGGAAAAAAAGAAAGAAAAGCTCCTTCCCTAATTCTATGCATTTTTCACATTGTGTCTGCTGCAGCAAATTAGTCAAGATTGATCGGGGCAGGTTTGGTTGGTTGGTTTGCTTTTTAATTCTGAAATACTGCCTTCTATGTTAGAAACCAACACGGAGCTCCCAAGGGAGCTGGGGGAATTTGGGAATTGTCAGGTTCACAGCTCCAATACCAGGCAATTCCTTGTTTCTTAGAACACCTTTTCCTCCTTAACCCAAGCATGTCCACTTCAGAGAAAGAACCATGTGCCAGCAGAATTAAACTCCTGGCGCTGAGACACTAATTAAGCAGCATTGTTAGCAAAAAAACCAGAGGCTATCATTGCTAAAGACGAGGCTGGAAGTGATGACGATTGTCTGGCATGGTGTGAGAAGGTCAGCCAGTGTCACTGTCTTGCTCCCAGGTCTGTAAGGTCACCCCTCTGTGTCACACCATGTATGTACCATCTGAGGCATTATCAGAGACTCAGGTATCACTCCTGATCTTGCCAAATGACTGGACACTTGAAGCACAGCACTGGACTTTTTTACGTAGGCTCAACTCCAGTAGAACTAAAACACAAACCCTATTAACAGGAGTGTCTACCTAACAGCTTGAAACCTCTGATTATGGTGGGAGTGTGTACCATAATTAATGTTATCTATTTGCTTGGCTTAGGTGATCAGACCTACCGGATGGTGATCATTCCCCTGAAGGAGTGAATGATTCATAAGGTCTAATATGGATTAATTTATATGTAAATCACTTGATAATACTGCAGCTTCTGCTTCAAAATCTGTCTGCATTCAAGAAAGAAAAGCACTTTTTTGTGACTATAGGAAGCTTTATATTTTAAAACCATGTCACCCTTGTATTAAAAACCTATCACAGAAGTCCAGAGGTTCACTTTCTCTAATTTACAAGAGTAGTGATTCTCACCCTCATCTGACCTACCTGCTTGATTAACGTTTTCCTGTGAAGACAAAATTGACGATCAATCAGCAATGCGCATTCACTTATGACCTATTGAGAGTTAGTTGTTGTTTCAGCACACAGATGATTTTTAGCACATAATTCACACCATGCTGTCGGTCTCAAGGTCACATGGTGGTTTTGGTTCCCAGGCTGGTTAACCTAAGTTTAATGAGAAATCTTTTTACCTGTCCCTCCAATCACTGAAGATAGTTCTTTTGCATGTGAAAATACGAAGTTGTTCTGTTCAAAATGTCAGACATTTTAGGTGTGAATACTGTACTAATATATGTGGTGATATTGGGGATGGTTTTGCTTTAAGAGCTTGTTTATTAGATAGGCCTGAGTAGGTGATGAAAGAATCCAGAGTTCCATGCAAATGAATATGACCTAAGTGGAATTTAATCATAAGAATATTATACTTTTTCTCTCTTCTCTTCTCTTCTCTTCTCTTCTCTTCTCTTCTCTTCTCTTCTCTTCTCTTCTCTTCTCTTCTCTTCTCTTCTCTTCTCTTCTCTTCTCTTCTCTTCTCTTCTCTTCTCTTCTCTTCTCTTCTCTTCTCTTCTCTTCTCTTTTTAACTTTTTTCCCTAATACCCAATTTCTAGCTTTTGTGGCTAATGAAACGTCTGCTTCTTGCTCTGCTTCTCAAAGTAAAGAAAGGGCAGTATTAAACAAGTCTTGCAACAATAGCATATTTTCAACTACAGGTGTCAAGTTTACAGGGAAGTATGTTTTGAGTGTTTTCGGTCTATTTTTAGTGCCTTAGAAAGTACAAGGGCTTACATAAATTGGAATGATTTGGCTGAGTCCAGTGCCCTTTTAATTTCACAAATCCACTTTTCCAGAATGCATTATTAATAGAGAATCTTGTGAAGTTATTATTTAACGCATCAGACTGAAGTACTTCCTTAAAAATTAGCCTCAGCATTTATTTAATATAACTGGAAAAAATCACTGTTCAGAAGTCAGCTGTGTTTTACTATAGCTCATCTCACTTATTACAGCTCCCTTGAAGAATCTTCTATGGCTATCAGGATCATTACGTAAGTGCTATTTGACACATTTAAAACAAAGAAGTCACAGAATGCAGTGCTCCACATTCAAAGTCCTGCCAGGCACCAGTGTTTGTAGGCGTGTTTTGTTTGCATTCTGATAATCTCTACTGGCTGCTGAACATTGAAACATTTTTTTACAAGCATGTTGATCTTCCAGAACTTATGGATATATGTAGGTCACTCCAAAAGTAATGTATCCTATTTATTTCTATGGAAATGGGTACAAAGAGTACAATAACAGTATTTGGTAGAGGAAATTCTCACCTGTAAGACACTATTTTTCAACACAGTCACCACCATTAGCTGTACATTTTCTCCAGCAATGCACAAAACCCTGCATGCTGTGCTCATAACAGTCTGCATGGCCATCCAGAACGTGGCTTGTCTTTCATGTCACTATTGCCACTGTTGAAACACCTCCTTTGTGAGCTCACATCCACTCTTTGGTCTCCATAAATGTTCAGCAAGCATCAATGAATGTCCACGAGTGCCTTTTTTTCTTCATGGAAGTATTTAATGACACCCCTTTGTTTGTATGCACTTCCATGTCAGACTGCTCCTCTGCTGCCATCTGTCCCTTGGCAACAAAATGTAATGGAATATTGGTGGGAAAATTCAACCTCTGCTGACATACCACCAACATTCACCTCTAATATCATGGGCCAATAAAATAAAATAGGAGGCATTACTTTCGGAGCAGCCCCTATAGTCAGTACAGAACAGAGCCTCTAACCTAAAATGTGGCTCCAGATTTAGAAAGGATATACTAATTATCCCACCTTTCACAGGCATAGTAGACACAGTTTCATTCACTCCAGCTTCAGGCACCTGACGAAAGATAAGCCTCTCTTTAGCCTACACAAAGAAATGAGACACCTCTGGTGGTGTCAGACAGACAGAATTTCTCTTTTTCTGGTGACTATAAAATATGCCTATAACAACTGTATTTCTAACTTAAGGCACTTAAATTGTCTAAGTGAGATGTGATGAATCTCAGCTGCTGTCCTTGCATTGTTGCTCAACATGAGGAAAAAGGATGAGCTAATCCTAAAAAGGCTGTCTCAAGAGAACAGATTAAATTCCCAGGTCTGCCGCAGACTCCCCCATGCCCAGGGAATTGCATTCCCTGGAGCAAACTGCAAGACCAAGGACAGGTCCTTGTTCACATTAATATAGCTGTGGTGCTGTAAGCACACCTTTGATTGCTGGGCAATGATTCCCACTGTAACCAGAGCTCAAAGCAGCTTTTCTTTCCATTAGGTAGTGAAGTGGCACAAAAACAACATGATTAGAACTGGACTTGGCAACCGTTTTGGGGATGCATCTTCTGGGGAATGAGGGTAAAATATAATCTGCAATACAGTGTGCTCTTACCAGTGGGACTTACAGTTTCAATATCCACCACCACTGTCATATATTTTCCTCTCCATTTCTCTTATCAAAAAGTCTGAGATCGTTTACTGACAAGGAGAGATTCACGTGTTCAGTGCAGGTGCTAGCTTCAGCTAAATGCCAATTTATACCAGTCTTAAGTAATGAGGAAACATTACCTGAGCCAAGAACACAGGTATCTTGAATTTGATTAGAAGCTTAAGTGTCTCTGAGGATTAATTACCAGAGTTTCTTGTGCTGGATTTGGCAGAGACATTCTCTGAATAGAATAACCAGAAGAATCTTTCTTGCTAATAGTTTAACATCTCTGGTGTAATGTATTTCTCTCCTGCCCTCCCCCACCTCCATTTCTAAATCCCTTTAGCCTTACACTGTCATTCCTTCAGTGTTAAAAACGACTGGTCCTTCTGGCCAAGCCACTTCTCAAAATTTTAGAGAACAGAGGAAGTCATGCTTCCATATTTTTTACTGCTTCTTTATACCCACCTGTAAATTATTTCCTTCTATCTTAATAACTGTGTAACTAAATCTAAGGATGTGGTAGAGATGACAGCTCTCTGCAGTGCTTCCCTGAAAAGGGCGGCAAAACACGTGGGCCTGGCCTGTTCCTCTATATTACCATTGTTCTGCAAAGCCCAAACTGGCTGCTGTGTATCTGAGGGTGTAGGCACTCCAACTCTGCAGCCTTCATCTGGCTTCAGTCTCTCAGTCTGGGGGAGCAAAACTTAGCTGTGCTTACTGAGCATGCTAAGACTGAAGTATCCCACGAAGAAACCCTGCACAATGAAAAGCTGCTCACCCAAACAGTTTGCAGAATCCTTCTTACATGCCCATCTCTATGAAAACTTCCGCCAATCCTTACAAAACTTAAGCCTGTATGCACACAAAACAAATCTTGCATAAAAGTTTGGCTACACAATGTTGACATACTTGCAATGAGTTGCATCACAGCCTCATTTTTCCCTGTAATCCATTCATTTTCAAGCCTAGGACTTTGAAATACAACTTCTGAATAGCTCCACTGCAGAGCAGTTAATATTGGACATTTCTGTCATTTAATTTAAAGCTACCAAGTCCTTCCCATTTCTCCACATTCACCTCTTGCACACTGAGTGCCTCTCTCTCTCTTTCTCACTTCAGTCCTATGGCTTTTGAAATACACACCATTAAATGGAGACTGCCATGGGATTTACTCCTTGCAGTTTGTCCCTGAGGACTGTAGAAATGAAATTTTCAGTTTTATAGCAACTTGAGTTTGGTAGGCCCTCCGTGAATCCTATGCTCCCCCTCACTTTTCGGGGGGAGAGGGGCACTTAAAGGTTCTACATCCTTCTCTCATTTTTGGATAAGTAGAAGTCTCACAGTGCTGCTCAGCTGTACTAAATTCAGAGGGCCTTACGTTAATAAATAAAACAATGTATGGGAACAATATAGGCTATGTAGAGCTGAAATAAGGACTACTGACACAGCTGTAAACAATTTGCTAACAGCAAGACAATAACATGAGATAGAATTGAAGTAAATCCTTCTGTGTTTCATGTCTGATTAAACTGGCCTATAGGGAGAGAGGTGCAAAATATAATAAAGCCATAACTTTGAAATGTATTATGACAAAAAGGAGCTATGCCTCTTCCAGGAAGGCTAAATGATCTGTTTCCAAAATGAGAAGGCACTTTAAAAGTCTTCGTTACTCAATATATACATATATAGAAGTGCAGAATGTTGTTTCAATAAAAAACATTTCAAAGCTTTAACAAATTATGCAGATAGGTCACTCCAAAAGTAATGTATCCTATTTATTTCCATGGAAACTCCAACCAATACAAAAAACGCAATGACGCTATTGGATAGAGCCAATGCTCAGCTACAAAACATTATTTTTCAATGCAGTCACCACCATTAGGTATGCATTTTCTCCAGCAATGAACAAGAGTCTGCATGTCACACTCATACAATCTGTACAGCTATCCAGAATGTGGCTTGTCTTTCATGTCACTGCTGCCACTGCTGAAAAGCACCACCCACCACCTCACTGTGCTCAGATCCACAGGTTGGTCTCCATAAATGTTCAGCAAGCATTGATGATTGTCTGTGGGTGCCATTTTTTGTGCATGGAGGTATTCAATGACACACCTTTGCTCCATCTGCACTTCCATGTCAGATGCCATTTTGTCAGACTGCCTCTCTGCTGCCATCTGTCAGATGGCACCAAAAGGTAATGGAATATTGGTAAGAAGATTCAACATTTACTGCCATACCACCACCATCTGCCACTGACATGGTGGGCCAACATCATAAAATAGGAGGCATTACTTTCAGAGCAGCCCTCATAGCTACAGAGGAACACACAGCCAATATATCAACACTACCTAGTATTATCCACAAGTCTGGAGTTGCTTTCTTTTTAGGGAACTCATTTCTGATGCACTCAGCTCCCATTTTCATGACCTTACCCTCAGTAGTATAAAGGCTGAAATGTTATTACCATCAAATATACATCTCTTTTTTTACTTTTTTTTTTTTCCTGTGGGGGGAGAGAGGGAGTTAAAAGTGAAGTCTACTCACGAAAAGCAGAATACATCTCAAAATTTCTTTTTTTTCGGTTGTGAGTGTTTCTGCTATGTATATCAATGCATATGTTAGAAGTTGTTCCAAGTACATATTTTATGAAAGAGTGTGGTAGCTCCATTGCAAATTTGTTTGTTTTTTTCCCTTACTCTTTCTCACAGGCTAAAGTGCACAGTTCAGTGTAGGCTGAGAGTCAAAACTGATAGTGTTTGTTTATTTACAACTGGATGCCTCCTGATACTCTTTTATCTTTGACCCCAGACCTTGTATATTTGTAGGGCATCGGTTCACCCCTTTGATATGTCTTCATCTCTCTCAGAATGAAAGAGAAGTTGGCTGTGCAGGCTGGAGAGACAATAGACTCTGAATTTTGGCAAATGCCTCTCTTGCACTCCCAGGGAAGACGGTAATATATTCTGAGCCCTGGGGATGTCACAGGCTAAGCTATTCTGACAAATAAAACATAACAACAATCTGATGTGAATTTTATGAAGCCACTGCTAACATTCATCTTTCAGCTCCATGGTAACACACAGAAATATGGCATAGCTTCTTTCTGTCTGCTGAGGAATAATTAAAAAGTGTGAAAGGGATAAGAGGAGGAGGACAGGCTAGACTAAAGCTGTCTCTTTGAGACCTTCTGTGCCTGGGTGTCAGTGCGAGGGTAGGAAATATTTTGTGTGCACAGACAAAATAGTCCTGCTTTGTAGGCAGCAAATTTGATCTCTTAAGAGCTTAGAAAGCAGCTCAGCTCAAAAAAAAATAAGGATAAAAGTGAACTTTGTCATGGGAAAGATGAAGCTCAACAAACTACTGCTGTTATCTGGGGAACGAATAAGTTGAAATAATATTACGACTCACTTTCCCAGAATTACCTTGACTATCTACTGCTGTACTGTGAACTTGAGAAGACTGTGCAGCAAACCTGGGTTTGCAGAGCTGATTATCCAGGCAGTCAAAACATATTTGGTGAGGAAGATCATGACTTTTTAGAAGTAATCCATGTTGGTGTTTCTGCTTTCAGCTTCCAGGATTTTTACCTGGTGACAACTCTCTGCTTTCTGACACAAAGTTCACATTAGCTATCTGTACATATTAATTTAATGTGATGGCAAGGGAAAGACCTAATTTTGATTCAACTTCACTGTTTCAAATCAGTTGTAACATCTTTGTGAGTGATGCTGCCCCAGGGCCCTTCACTCCCAGGGAGGAGCTTGGTCTGGGGGGCACTCTGAGCACAGGGCTCCCCTCCAGCAGCAGCAAGCTGCAGCTTGCATTCTCCCTTTTCCCCTCTGCTCCTCTTGTCTCCTCTCTTCCCCTTGGAGAAAACCAAGCCAAACCAAACCAAACCAAACAAAAAAGGCAATAAGAAAATATTTGGGAAAATAAGTTGATTGATTTTGTAATGATTGTAGCCTGTTTTCCTATACATATCCATTATTTAAAAGGAAAATGAAAGAAGCCCAGCTCTAGCTAATGTTGCTCCCTGCTTCCTGCTTGATAAACATGTGGTTTGCCTACATGGTATGACAAATCTCCCAGGAACTGGTGTTGATCTTCTAAGCACAGTATAAAAAGTTGTTTTATCTGCTTAATAATGTATCTAGATTTAACCTCTCCTTTGCAACAGACATAATTAAACAGAGTAAATCTGTCTTGGGATATGAACCTATTATTAAAACAGATCTGCTAACTCTATTTTAAAATACTATTGTGTTCCTTGACACATTCACTTCCATATGCATTACGGAAAGCTAATGCATTATCTTGGCAATAAAAATGCATGGCCTTCTGAAATGAAAGTATTGGATGAATGAATTCTGCTGGTTCTGTGCACAGTCTCAATGCATTGCTCACACGCCCTTGTTTTTTGCAAGGATAAGTAATAGAAATAGCCCCATGTTCAGCAACTCATTTTGCAAGACTCACAAAGAGTAATAAACCAGTGGTGAATTTATCATCTCACAGACACCTCCCTATACAGAAATAGGCTGCATTTATTTTTTCTTTGTGTGTGTGTGTGTATGTATATGTTACTTTATTCCTTTCAAAGCAGTATATGCAATTCAGTGTACTAAAATGCCTTCAATTCTTAGCCGTAAAAAATGACAGATATCAGAAACCTCTTTAATATGGCTGTCTCTGTTTCACAAGCTCTGCTTTCGGTCTGCAGAAAGGATTAAGACATTTCGGCAGTACTGTTCCAGGCTGTGATTACCCAGGAAACTAGAATCAAGACACATTTGCTGTCTAATGTTCACTGCATCTGATCTTTTCAGATTCACTACTTCAGTGCTTGTTGAGTTCTTATGTTTCAGTATGTGCCCTTGAGAGCCTTTAAATGAATCGAAAACGTTAATGCAGCTGGGTAGGTAGCAGCTTCTGAAAGGGTCTTAATGGCCTTGTATGTACATCTCCATACAAAGTTCTAGCTGACCTAAACAACCCACTTGACTCCCCAGATGTCAGGATAAATGGATACTGAATAAAAGACCAAGCATCTGATACTTCTTACTGAGCTGTAACACTCATTTAAAGGCTAAGAAGACTGATTGTGTGAGAATCACTCATGCGAGCAAAGTCTAGCCTGGTTTTACTGCAGCCCTCTTCTCCTAAAGTAACGTGAGGTATTTGTCAGCAGATCTGCTTGCTTTTGCCATGTCAGTATAACCGTTGGCTGATGTTCTAAGAGAGGGGGAGAAAAAAAAGGCAATAAAAACAGGGAATGTCCCTCATAAAATTTCCTTTTTGTGCAGATCCTACTTTATAGGATATTTCAATCTCTTCAATTCAATCCCAGAACTATTCAGAATAGTAACGCGATATGGCTCAATTTCTGGCTGTAAGATAAATGTAATGAAAGCAAACTTATGAGCTGAGTAGAAGGAACACAGAGAGTATTGGAATTCCGGATATGTTTGAACAGAAACAAAAAGGACTGAGGTATACAATTCTCTCTCAAAGATTAATTCTGAGGAAAATGAAGAGAATTCATTTAGTAATAGAATATTTGCCTGAATGGTTTTGCCTTTTCTCAGCAGACAAAATAGACATAATATAGATAAAAGTTCATGAAATAGTTTTCTTCCAGTATTGTTCACTATAGATCCCCAAGAAACATTAAAAAAAAAAAAAAAGGCAGCTACATCTCAAAGTTCAAATGAGCCACAAACTGTGGAATACTACACAGATCATGCAGGCAAAGATTCCACAGTGGATGCTGATTCACGCTTGTAATGAACATGGATAAGCATAACGACATCAAAAGATTGCACATCAGAAAATTAACGCAATTCATAAAGCTGTATCATTTATTGGTCAGTTCAACAAGGAAAAATCATAGTATATTTAGTGAATGGAAGGTAAAGAAAACTAGCACTTTTGCTCATTGTTAACCTCTGTGACTGACATCCAGTTTCACAAAATGTGCAAGAAGGAAGACTGTACAAAAACCACACCACTGTATAACCAAACTCAGGCCAAACCAATCCTAACTTGCTGATGAGAATTGAATGCCTAATTGATCATTGAAATGCAGCTCATAAGCTCTGTCTTATTGCATGGATGCAGTTACTGATCTCATACTTAATTGCCTTGTCTATATGATAGCAGTTATATGACCAGGATGGCTCTCTGCTCTTTAGCACAGGGTGGTGGCCAACTGGCAAAGTTTGCCAGGGAGAAAAAGGGAACAGCTCATCCATTGAGGATGAGTATAAGCCACTAGAGAAACTGGAAACCATGCAAGCAAAACAGCAGTTTTGCCAAAGTAGCCTCAGTCATCCTCAAGATGATCATGTGGTTCCACTGCAGTGGTTTGGAGCAAGACAGGCTGTCCACAGGGACCATGAACCTTGTTTTGGGTGAGTACTCAAGACAAACCTCCACAAAAAGCACAGCAAACACAATAATGCAGCATGATTAAAAGTGACAGGATACAGAGTGCCCAGTTTGTTTGGCAAAGTGGAATAAGGAACAGAATATCTATTGACATACATAAATAAAAGATACTTTATGGATTTTCATTTGTTAAATATATATGGCTTAATTCACTTCATATACGTTTCCCATAGTAACCCCAGCGTGAGTCAGGAGTAAGTTCTTTGAATGGCCTTATGTATCCTACATATAAATAATAATCAGAGGAAGGAGTTTAAAGCCAGTTAAGGAGTTCTTTCAAGAGGACTTAAAAAGAAATAATGAGGTAAACAGGTTCTTGTTAAAGTTAAAAATTCATTGTTCCTCAGTATTTTTCTTTTGAGAACTATCAGTCAGCATGGGTATCATGAGTTTACTGTGGGGAAAAGAAATGAACTAGCAAATCTCTCCAGACTGCTGGATGCAAACAAAGCTTAGCACTGCTGTCAGTTCAGTTTCTCCCTTGTGGAGTGAATAATACTTGAAAATTATGATTAGATATAATCATAGTAGCCAGTATACGCAACAAAAGGCGAGAAAGAATGCATTGTTAAGAAAAAGCCAATTAATTAATTTTTTAAAAGCAAGTCAAAAGGTAGTTTTCAGAGCATATTTAGGAGGGATATGACTTCTCTTTAGCTCTAATAAGCACACAAACTTTGAGATACACAAGGTTAATGGCAACTGTGAGCACAGGATACACGTACTCCTTAACTCATGTGTGGGGAAAAAAAAAAAAAGGAATAAATGACTTTCACTGAAAAGACTCCACCAAATCTTGGGCCCACAAATGGGCTGCTTACCACTAGTCAATGTGACTTTTATTCCTGTTAATCTCCATGAAAGCCAGTTAATTAGCTGCTGTTGTTCCTTCCCAATATCATCTAAGTCCCTAAAGCAAAGACAGAGTAGAAGGCATGGCTTTTTCCACATGTATTTTTCTAATGATCATGCTCACCATTTTATAGTCGTGCCTACACATTTACATTAAAAAAAAAAAAAAATTCCTATTTGCTTTCATCAAGTGTATGCTTTAGACATCTAGTTTACCTGAATAAAATAATTAAAAGATCTAGAATGTCTTCCTTCTCTTACCATATTAATACAGAAACCTTCTAGGGAAATTGTGAACAAGCTGGTTAAAATGCAGACCACAGCTATTTTTAGTGAATGAGAAATAAATAATTAATGTTTCCCCAGATGCATTTGCTAAAAACAGCCAACTTCCATTCCATAATATGCTGCTAATATGCTGCTTTTGTTCTACATAAAACAGTTACCTTTCAGCTTTTTATATGGGAAAATAGTTTCTGTTGCCCACAGTCCTGTTTATCACCAGTTAAAATCAAGAATCAATGAAGGAAATACTTCTGTTCATTAGTGTTATCTTTGTGTTTTATTTTGTTTTGTTTTGGTTTGTTTTTTAATCACATGTATGAAAGATGGTTAAAGTTTTGTGATTTCTGGTCTGAATTCCAAACAGAGAGGAGTCAGTCAGACAATACTGTTATATTTGTCCTTGCCTCTGAAGTTAAAGTATGTTTTCAATATATTTGATTTATTCTAGATTAATATGAACTACAAAGATTTCCAGAACAAGGTATTGTGTATTTCAGTGTAGCAAGCAGCATCTGTTCTATCTCACAGAATGGCAGCTACCCCTGCAGACTGCCAACTCCCATAAATTTAATGATGTAGTCTATGAAAAACAGGTTCCTAATGGTTATATATCTATAGACAGAGATTCATGGTGCTAGAAAAACCCATTCAATCATCTAGTTGGACTTTCTATATATTGAGGTGCTCTTAAATTTTACACTGTATCCCACAATGCAGGAGTAAGTACATAGTTAGTCATCTTTATCGCCTATGGCAATTTGTAATGAGATTCAGAAACCACACTGGCAGGTCCTTCAGAGTGCACAGGAGGGACTGCCACCACCTCTAGGACAGAAGAAGGGCATCAACCAGAATGGATGCTTCTTCCTAAACCATTTTCTTCAAGCTCATTTTCTTTCATAGCTCTCTTGTTTTGACATAAAGATATGGGTGTCCAGATTTTGCAGTATTGGAAAAGATATGAAAATATGGAATCAAAAAATCCTTAGCGTTGGAAGGACTTTTAATGGTCATCTAGTCCAACTCCCCTGCAATGAACAGCAACATCTACAGGTAGATCAAGTTGCCCAGAGCTAGCCCAGTCTCGCCTTAAAAGTCTCCAGGGATGGGCCTTCCACCACTTCTCTGGGCAATCTGTTCCAGTGCCACATCACCCTCACTGTGAAAGACTTTTTCCTTATATCCAACCTATCTCCCCTCTTTTAGTTTTCAACCATTTTCCCTTGTCCTGTTGCAACAGTCCTTGCTGAAGAACCTGTACCCTTTTTTCATACAATCCTCGTTTAGTTACAGAAAGGCTGCTATCAGGTCACCTCAGAGCCTTCTCTTCTCCAGACTGAACAGCCCCAGCTCTCTCAGCCTGTCCTCGCAGGAGAGGTGTTCCATCCCTTGGATCATTTTTGTGGCCCTCCTCTGGATGTGCTCTAACAGGTCCACATCTCTACTGTACTGAGAACTCCACATCTGAATCCAGTACTATTACATCCTTGAACAGACTTAGATTTGTTAAACTCAACCTTCAGAGCTTGGACTTTGATTATCAGGCATAACTGGCCCACTCAAATTGCATGACCATCCCTACCAGAGATGAATATCTGTGTTCTTGAACTCAGAGATTAGCTATTAATTCACAGAGGTCCTTATATTAAATATATATGCTATATAAAACTTACTGTCACCACAATGCCTTTTTCTTTCTACACTGCATTCGTTTCCCTCTTTCATTAATCTTGCTTTCCAGATAGTTGGTTAAGTTAATGTATTTGCACTTGGCTCATGCATTAATCTCTGCAAACTATGTGACATTTTGTGTACTGCATACCTTGTCATAAATTATTACTTCATAATATGTATCACTCTATATTTTTAACCACTCTAAAAGGTAAAGAAATGCATCAGCTACCGATGACTCACAAAATAACGTTGACAGAAGGAAGCCATTCACAAATAGAGAAATAATGAAGATTTCTTTCCAATCTAATGAGCATTAGTGAAAATATTTTAAAGTTCAGCAAGTAGTTTGAATTTTAATATACAAGTTTACTAGCACAACTCCTAAAGCTGGCCACGAATTCTAAGAAGGATAAGAAAATGTCACTGTGCTATGAGATAAGGAGTCATTTAATCTTCTCTGTCTTATTCCATCTTCCATTCAATTTTCTTTTATTAACACAAGAACAACAGGTTTCCTTAGGTCTTGAAGTATTCTTGTTTATTTCCCATTGCTGAAGTTCAGTTCTGCAGTGAAAAACCAACTAGCTGGGGGTTCACACAGTGCCTGTCATTCCTTTCAGCTGGCTACCGCGATATGGAGCAAAAAGAGGAGTTCTTAATATATGCAGTAGGAAGATTAGATAGCCATCATCAGCTCTTCACACACAAGGCATGGTGCTCCAGTCCCTCGTTACAAATTACCCTGGCATCACTGATCGCCCCTCTGGGATCTCACGGTTTGTCCTACTTGGGAAGATAAATTTCCCAGGCTAACGCTGCGTTCCAGTAATATATAAATAAATCAACAAAAGCCTTTTTCCTACTGCTTTGATTAATTTGACACCCTTTAATCATCAAGCAAATGGAAAATTATATTCTTCCTCATAATCTTTTATCCAGACACACAGTGGTAAAAAGCAAGATTTGCAAGCTAAAATATAAAGCCTTTGAGACATGAACAAAAGCCTTTTCTTCTCATGATAGTTGCAATGAAATGTGAAATACTCCTGTTAGGGACATGATGGTCAAGTGACTACCCTCCTGTGTGTCTCCTTGAGCGTTACAATATCTGAAGGTTGCTTTGTTGCTTCCCATTTTGCAAATTCCTACCAAAAAAAAAATGTTTTTGAATGAATTGAACTGTAGAAATCTGCAGCTTGTGGGCTCACAGGCAGTCTTGTGGTTTCCAAGCAAATTATAAATTTTTGTTAAGAGTGGGTGACTTGCACTGAATTAACAACTTGGTGTTTTAATTATGAATTCTTAACAGTGGCGCTGTCAGGTTGGATCTTAGGAAAAATTTCTCCTCAGGAAGAGTGATAATGCATTGGGACAGGCTGCCCAGGGAGGTGGTGAACTCTCCATTTCTGGTCGTTTTCAAGAAATGGGGAGATGTGACACTGAGGGACATGGTCACTGGTCATGGTGGTAACAGTTGATGGTTGGACTAAATGATATCTTAGTGATCTTTTTGGACCTTAATGACTCTGTAATTCTGTGAAAAACCCACTTGAATCATCGGGTAGTAGAAGAATGGAACATGAGACATTCTATTCTATAATTTCAGGTGCAAGTTCTGTTGCATATACAGTGCATATACTGTGATACACTGTATATTTTCATGTCTTCCTTTAACAACACCAGGATACACCTTCCTATCCAGGCAGATGTAGTTAGGCAGATGTGCCACTGAACAATACCAAGAAGCTTAATACTTGAGCATTGAATTGTTAGTCCAAAAACACAAGTACAAGTCAGTCCTTCCTGGAGACAGAAGACTTACTGCAGACTTGGAGAGTACTATTCGCTCCAGCTTCCTTGATGAATTGTCCGTTTGGTATCTTCCTGCATTCTCTCTGATAAGTTGATCTGATACACTGTCTAGGTGCAGGATAAATTTGACTTGCCCTTGCTTCTCATCAGTATTGATGCAGTGGCTTTTCATATGCTTGTTTCCATGAAGGAATGGCTGTCCTCAGGAAAGAAGATGTATTTCCTCCTTTTCTTAGTACAACTTTGGAAAAAAAAAATGGAAACTTTGTTTTATTCTGTGGATTCT
Organism: Gallus gallus; assembly: GCF_016699485.2. Lineage (NCBI taxonomy): Eukaryota > Metazoa > Chordata > Aves > Galliformes > Phasianidae > Gallus > Gallus gallus. The sequence goes on along the minus strand of NC_052536.1, from coordinate 19,112,393 downwards.
CCCACATACATTTCTTTTTATCACAGAAGTCAATTACATCAGTTAATCATAAAGATTCTGGCAGCATTATGTGATGTATGTGTGGAGCAATATATAAATGTCAAATCTGGTTGCTGCAGGCTAGAAAGGAAATGCTGTTTATGAATTATGCTTTAGGAACTGAAAAGGCCAGAATATTTCTAGGCTGAAGCTTACTAGCAACTTAAGTGCCCTTATCCCTGAAAGTCAGGCAACACATAAGCTGAAATCAGAGTTGTGACATTTGCAATTATATTCAGACAAATATATGCACCTTCAGGGATAACATTTAAAGAAAAACTTGGACAATAGCCTTTTCCCTCCCTCTGTCTTTCAAACCTTTGGAACAGCAAAAGTCCTCTATTGCAGAGGCACCACAAAATCATTAATAAACAAAACAAACAGATATACAATTGTATCATATCATGGAAAAATAATTAACTTTTTCTTGTTGTTGTCCATGTTGCTTGCTAAGGGAAACTGCATTTTAAAGGCTGAGAACAGAAGGTTGAACTTGAAGCTGGGTGTATTTTTACTACACTGACATTGTTTGTGTCCTCTTCCCACTCTTCCTTCTGGAAATCTGATGAGTTCCCATGAGGGCTAGTTATTGGCAAATCCCTCATGTGAATTTCCTTTCACCTCTATTACTGAATTTCATCTAATTCATGTTGATCCTATTCTCCAGGGAAACCAGTGTCTCCTGAGTGGTGTTCTGGCCCTTTTCTGTACTGAAGCACTTCCCAGTGCTGTCACCAGTAGAATTTATTAGTAGGCACATACTTTTTGTGTCACAGATATTAACGAAAGAAGAAGCAGGATCATCATGCAGAGGGAAAGAAGTATGGAGGGGAGTTCAAAACCACGCTATAGCCCACAAACTAAAACCCAGCCTTGGTTTCCAGTACCAGCAACAATGTTGAACTTGTGGGCAAAAGCGTGGTTGCTAATGGAGCCGAGGATCTTACAAATAAAATAGCTTCTGTTCAGTGATCTCAGTAGAGGAAATAATATACAGTTCATCCCATACCTGCAAGAAACCCAATAGATTGAATCACAAGCTGAGCAGTAAGGAGTGCTAATAAATATTCCATTTGGAAAATTTTGTATGTTTGGGAAAATAAAGATAATAGACTTATGGAAGGGAGGCAAATTGATGCAGACTACTGCTGGCCTACATCTCTGACCTCGATAAAGTATTTCAACAGTAAGGAAAAGTGGGAGGAAAACTCAGGTCAGGCATTTTCTTTAGTATGAACTAATTTTCAAGATGATAGATTAATATGACTGGACAAAACATCTGTCACAGAACAGCATGGAAAACGCTGGAATGTATTTTTAAGCATCTTGCAGGAGCTCTCTTCTATTGGTGCAGATGCCCAGAACCCCCAAAGCAAGCAGCTTCCACTGATACGTACTAAAGCATGAAATGGAACCGACCCAAAGACAATGCAGCATCAAATGGTGTTTGCTACAAAACAGATTGCCTGCTGATTGCAGGGAAGTAGAGAAGAATAAACAGAAAGATAATCAGGACAGCAGAGTCATTCTCTCCCCTGGCCATTTTCTATGCCTGTGTCACTTCAGATGAGGGGAAACTGGTTTTAGTAGTGAAGCAGGACGGGCAATTGCATTTCCACAGTCCTGTCTGATCTATGAGTGTTGTATTCTGTCCACATTTGCACAGATGAATGGGGAATCTGGCCCTCTGCCACTACAAGAGCTTGTATTACATCTGAAACCCACCCAATATATCCTTTCTACTTACTTAATGAAACAGGACTTTTAATTCAGCAGCTGTATGTGAAGTTCACATATTTTCTGTGTGCTGCTCCCAAGAAGGAGAAAATATATGATGTACCATGGATTTTGTTGTTTGTTTTCACGAAACCTTGACCACATAAAATAGGAAAGCAAAGGTACATGAGCTGTGAACTAGCAATGAGCACTGAACATCGCAGTCTCTGTAACTTTCTAGCCCTCAGTCAGTATTCTACAGCACCTGCCTTTACTATCTATAGCTACTGTATTTCTCTTCAGTATCTTTCCCTTGCTGAAATATTTCTGCTGCTCAGTGGAAGTAAATCTGCACACTGAGGAGGCCTTGCTGGGCATCCTGGGGACTTGGTACCTCAGCTATGAAAATGACATTCATATTGGCCTTTAAAAAAGATTAGTAGAAGGTGGTGTATAAGATCATCATGGCATTGATACGAGATGCCAAAAGTGTAGTTTTTTATCTTAACAGATGATACACTAACTGATAAATGTTTCCCTTTTTTAGCACTTCAGACTGGAAAATTATTATTTTACTCATATGCAATGGGAGAAAACAGCCAGAAGACAACAGATTTTTTTAAGGAGTGTGTTTTGTAATGAATCTTCTTAATGCCTTTCTTTTTAAATTACAACTGCTTAGCTTAGTCGTTCCTCTGCACTTCACAGATGACAATTTTTACAAAAGGAGTTTATCATTTTCTTACTAATAGTGTTTGAGTTTGTTTCTCATCAGTTCAAGCTCAGATTTAAAATAAAAGCAGAAAGCAGTGGGAAAACAAACTGCTCAGACGTATAGGGTTGTGCATTTCCTTGCCTTCAGACTGTATGCACTCACATGGAAACTCATCCCGACTGTTAATCTTCAGCAATGCAGCCTGTGTACCAATGGGTACTGAAAATCACACAAAGTCATACAATCACAAAGCAGTATTTATGGAGGTGCGGAGCAAGTGGGGACTTGGCAGAGCCTAAGGAGGGAGAAACAAAAGTAAAACAGCAGTGGCTGAAGGGCTGTGGAAGCTAGTATCATTTTTCGGAGGCAGGGAAGATGGCAGGTGGATGATGAGATTCAAGGATTTGCAAGCATCGATCTGCACTAGGGAGACATTCATTGCTGTGGCCACTTCTTCTTCCCTTCTCCTGTAGAAAATTACTGACTGTAGGAATAAAGATCGTGATGTAGGTTATGCTACGCACCTAAAAGGAAATTACATGGCTCTTATCTTTCCTCCTTGAATCCATTTTTAAGGCTTTGGTCCTGGTTGTTGTACTCAGGGAAAGGAAGGACCTACCTAGGTACCAAACTCTTGGTTAGCAGCTGTAGGCAAATTTCCATTCCATTTTTTTCTACTATGACTTAAGCTATACCTCTTGTGAATAAATAGAGAAGACATGAAATTACAGGGCTCTTGATCTTCATCCTAGAAATGGATAACTGAGAAAGGACTTCAGATGTTGAAACAAAGGCTTTATCAATGTCACTGCTGTTACTGATCAGTTATTTCAATACATTTTTGTGGTTTCTAGCCAGCTTTTAGTCACAGCAATCTTAGTGGGGATTTGACCCAAATTCTTGTTTAATCCTAATATTCCTAATATTTATTTATTTTTATCTTAATATTCTATTTCTATTTATCTTAAGTTTTTCTCTTTTTTGCTTATGTGGGTATGTGTTGCACATGGACATCAACCCACACCAACCAATTTGAAGCATGAATCTCTGCACTTGGTTTAGTGTGGCTCTCTCAGAGTGCTTGTTCTAATACTTTGGGGTTTGTTTACATTTGTGACTAGTGGAATGGGAGCAATTCCAGGACAGCACTGTTATTTGCTAGCTGAAGACAGCAGTATTTTCCTTCCTGCAGGATAAAGAGAGTGTTTTAAGCCCTTGCAGCTTTCCTCTTTCTTTGGGCCTCTCCTGCTTGGCAATGGAAGGAGGCTTCAGCAAGTGCTTTGGGGATGCCTCCTAGGTGTATTGCTCGTGTCAATGGATTCACATTTGAGTCCGAGATCCTAGAGATAAGGGCAAGTGGGACAAGCTGGTAGGGATTGATAACATGTCTAGGCCTATAAGAGGCTGAAAAATTGAAGGAAAATACTCATTCCTTTTGTGTTGGTGAACTGGAAATCGGCTGAACCATGACAGAAGCACAGGAAAGGGTTTATCTGTCAAGGTACAGAGCTCAACATAGGCAGATGAAAAATAAGGGAAGCCCCTGGCTTGTGAAAGGAACCACTGGGATTGCAGCAGCAACATCAGAAGCAGGACAAATGCAAAAGATGACAATTCAGAGGCTTGAAGTGTTCTGAAGTCAGCATTGCCTTTATAGTGCAAGTCTTCTCCTGCTCGTGTCTGCCTCTGGATGGCCCTCCTGTCAGGCTGGAAGGAGCAACCGGACCACAGGTCAACAGGGCCACAAATCAACAGACCCATAGATGCACTGTGACCGGACTGCATCAATAGCAAGGGGCCCTGCAGTGCCTGCAGCCATACATGGCTGCTGAGTCCCAAAACTGCCTGGGACATGTCCAAAACCCAGCCTGTCTTGCTCCTTGCAGCACCCCCATTTCTCTGCAGCTACTCAGACAGGCTGATGTTTAGGCTAGAGATCTTTCTGAAAGCAGGAGTTCGTGGTTAGCATATTTGAATAGTAAAGCTTGCTTTTGGGAGGGAGAAACCTTGCAGTGTCGTGATGACACAGTTTCTGATTTCTGTGTGTGTGATGGGTGGAGTTGTTTTATTATCCAAAGCGTTCCTCTCGGGAAGGTACAGTTGATTTTATGGAATGAAACTAATTAGTCATATATTTTTCCTATACCAGCTACATTATTGCTGCAAAATTCAAATTGTTTCAGTGCTTAGGATGCATGAAAATGACACGTGAAATAAGAAGAAAAATAATATATTTTTTTCCTATACCTTATTCGCTGTTTAATAGAAAATACAATCAGTGCTACCACGTCCAAGTATAATATTCCCTGGGTAAAGCACCACTCCACTGCACCGAGCTATTTATTGCCTGTGAATGACCGCCGGCTGTGCCAGGCTGCACGACAACAGCACAGAGGTGGTGCAACATTGCCACCGTGTGCTCTGCAGCAAGAAGGGCTCTGTTGATGGTACTGTTCCCTCTACCCATGTTGTTTTGGAAAAATAAGAATAAAGAAAGAGTAAGGAAGTAATTTCTCCCTAAGAAAATACTGGTTTTATTTGGGTTTTAGGTACTGGAAAACAATGGCCAGACCATCTGGGGCTGTTAGGTGATGCTCAGCAAGCCCCACAGCAGTTTTCTAACCCAGATTCCCAAACTGTCACATGCATTCGCTCTCACTCTTCCAATCTTTGTTCAAGAGAAAAACAGTTTTTAGTTGCTGCCTTTCTTTTTCTCCCTGTGTCAGCTTTCCCTTAAACCCTGCGCACATCTGCTAGTCTCTAAGGAGAGTCCATCAGCCAGCTGCACACTTGTGATTGTGTCATTGCTCTGTTATGCTCGTGGGGCACAGCCTGGGTTATGAATTAATGGGCCCAGGCCTAAGTGAAAAATTCAAGCACTGAAATAGATCAATTCTTTTTTTCTTTTTTTAATAAAAATTATGTGTATAATATTTTTGCTGAGATTGCAAGGCATCCGATTTCTTAGAGTAATCCAGAGGAGACAATATTCCAGTTATGGTGGGACACCTCAATGGAGTTCTCAATCTTTGACCCACCCTTCCATCTTTCAGATGTATTAGATCTTAGTTAACTGTGATGTTGATCCCAGCACCAGTAGAGGTCCCAAACCATCTACCTTTGCCTTTCAGCAAGAAGACAGTGTGCATTTTTTCTCTTGAGATGAGGAGGCTATGCTTTAAAAATAGAACCTAAATGTGATCAGAATTCCGTAGTTTGAATGCATGCTATATTTTTTTTGCATCTTTTAACTCAGGAAAACTAAGGAAGTATATAAATGCATGGCACTTGTGATGACAGGAAATAAATTTAAATAATGAAAAAGGAAAACAATTATTTAATCCCTTTTGATGGAACTTTAGAGAGCTACATTGTCCCACTCGTGCCACAGATAGAAGAAGTAAATATGCATTCATACAAACAGGGAGAAAAATAAATACAATTATTTTCTCGAATCCATTCACTGACTGCACTCAGTAACTCAGACCCAACCACACAGTGAAGGTCACGGGAGGTAGAGCAGGACCAGTGGGCAGGCAGCAGCCTGCTGGGGGCTGGGAAGGGGCAGGCACAGCGTTAGCCATGAGTGGATGTGAAACCTATCCTCAAGGAAGTGAATCATTAGTGAAGTAAGTGGTGCAAATCACATCTCCCTTTCTGCTGCCAGGGAACATCATGCTGCTGTTCTGTTTGCTGGCTTTGCCATTCTAGACAATACTAAGTATTTTTACTGGTGCACAAGCCTAGAGAGTGCATCTGACCACTCTCTTTGCATACTGATGTTTGCCAGCCCAATTCTGTCACAATTCAAAATGTTAGTTATTAAATCCAAGATCTTTAATTAAATTAAATCTCTAAATAATGCAGAACTCGCTAGCTCAGAACATACCAGTCCTGTGGTACAGCACTCACAGCCACAATTCATCAAGTCTAAAATTCATTTCCAGCACATATTCACTCTCACTTTGCTGCAAGAAAGCTTCCTCTCCCATCCTGAATCTCTCTCAAACCATAGTAACTAGTTTCCTTTTATAAACAGATCCTTCACCAGTTGCCACTTCTCTGAGAAATCAGGAAGAACAGAGAGCATGCAATGAGAGCACTGCTCCTCACTTGTACCGTTTTTCATTTTTCATTACTTGTGACCTTGGGATATTAGAAAAATGTGTGATGATCTATTATCCGTGTTCAGAACTCTGTGAGTGAATTCATAAAATAGATTCTCTGGTAGCGGACTCTTTCCTTTCTTATCCACCTGTTGGATATTTGCTTGTGCACTTCCACATAAAAGATCCAGCAGACCATGGTACAAAACCAGCTGTGCAGACCACTGGCACAGACCCATCAGGGAATGCACAGTGACCCAGTTTTAGTAGTTCAGCAGTACAAGAAAATGACCATTATCAGAGTCAAATGAAGATATTTCTTAATATTAATTTTATTTCACAAAATATAATGTAACAACATTAATGATAAAGGAACACGTTATTTGTAAAAATTATTTCTCACTGTATTTTGAACACTTGAATTAATAGTATCATTTAAAAAATCTTATTCTTGGCAAATACAATTATTTTTGGCTGAGAGCTTGAGACAAACATTGATTTTAATAAGAAACTTGTGTATTCAATGCTGCTACAAATTCACTATCAGTAGCTCATAGCTAAAAAGCAGTTTGAGGACCACCTGTCAGTACATGACACAGAGAATCACTTCCACTTCTCATTTCAGTCTAGGACCAGCAGAAATTAGATGTGAAGCCTGAATATCCCCAAGCAGGGGCTGTGTTAGGGCTCAGGTGCGTGGTTCAGTCCCCACTGTAGGTACAAGAGACTGAAGTGTAGGTCAGATTTCTCCGAAATTTTGACCAGAGGAAACATTTCAGACTCTTCACTGAAATAGGCTTTTTGTTTACTCCATTTAACCTCTCATATACATGAATGGCCCTAATAGCTTCTATGTCACATGCTCTGCAATGAACAGATAATGGCGTCAACCCAGCAAGAGCATGACTCACTAAGCGAGCAATATCCATTTTCAACAGGGCAAAAATATCAGTGGAGGCCCACTTAATCGTTCCATGATACAATTTAGCACTGCTATGGCATGTATTAAATTAATTAAAAGGCTTTCCTTCCCATCAAAGGTATAATCAAGGCAATTTGCTTCCAAACATAATCAAGAAACTATGCAAGGAAAGCTTAGCAATATGAGCTATTTTTTCATGTGGAAAGTTAATTGATTTTCTATCATTTTTCCCCTCTGGGATTCAAATGAAGCTTTAGAAAAGTTGTTGTCCTCTTATGTGTAATTGGTCCACTTGAACTTTAGAAGGTTACTTGAAACTAGGACAGCGAAGTACTTTTTTTTTAGCCCCATTTTGTAAGAGATTGTATCAACTGTCATTTATAGGAGAAAAAAAAAAAAAGACCTAGAGGCCACAGAAAACTCCAAAGTGCCTTAAAACAATTAACATTTAAAACAGAGAAACTTCACTGTGAAGTAGTAATCAGTTTCCTCTCTTACTGAATATATCAGCAAATATCTTTCCAAACATTAATATTCTGATGTCTTAAAGAAACAGATTTTTGTTTTCTCAGTGCTGGGCCCTAGAAGTAGAATTCTGTCTGGAAAATGAAGGTTAGGGGAGGTAAACTGAAAAGGAAAACTGAACATTCAGTTAAACCAACAAGTGGTAAATGGTCTAGGCATTGATAGTCTGCTCTAGCCATCCCCTTGGGAAGGATAGGGTGAGGCAGGGTTACCCAGAAGCGTGTTTTGGAAGGGAAAAGAAATAAAAAACAGTCAGCTCTGGGAAAGCTGCAATTAACAGGAAGTGTCCCAGGGAACCTGCAATGCTATACAAGAGTACAACTGCACGAGGCCACAGGGAGAGTCCCTGTGCTGGGTGTGTTGGTTGACAGAGCTGTGATGGGATGAATCAAGAGGAATTTATAGTGACCAAAAGACAGAATATTTTGGAGTTCATTGGACTGAGTTTTGGTCCAAATTATTTCAACCAGTAGCACCTCTCTGATTTGGGTAACACAAATAAATCACAAAAATATGGGAAATGTGAACTTAAGTCAATACATACCCATTGAAATTGACAAGAGGCCAACTAAAGGCATTTCAGTGGCCTCTTCAGCTCCTGGCAAGCAGAAGGTTCCCCACTCTTGCTGAAAAATGTGGCAATGCCATATCCTGTTCTCTATGTATTATATGATATTGATTGCAATATACTACAGCAGTTAAGATTTATAAGGGCAAGAAGAATGAAGAGTAGAAAAAGCATGCTCTGCGAATATTAAGTTGATGGCATTTTTGGATTACAGAAAAAGCTTAGCCTTGTATATTCCAAAATAAGATCAAGAGTGATGTCATTTACTTAGGCAAAGAGCTTAAAGCTGAGCCACAATGTCATGAGATAGAGCTACACGCAGATACAGGTTTTCTCAAAACACTAATGTGGTTCTGATCCGAAATTCCACTTCAAGTTTGCTTCTAAATTAAGCCTTCTTAAAAGCATGGGGGGAAAGCCACTTCTGTTATCTTACTGTACAATTTTAATGTAACTAAGCTGTTCAGAAAAGCAAAATATTTAAATAATATATCATTTCTCATTTGTGCAAATGCCGGCAGTGAGGCTTTATAAATTGACTGTCCAGCCTGCGTACAAATCAAGAGCTTGTAGAGATGCTCTGGAACTCGAACAGTCAGACTGAACCTGCATCAATACATCGAAGCAGTCTTTTTCAATTATAAGAACTGAAATCCCAAGTCTTAACAAGTAAAATTGAAATCCCAAGTCTTAACAAGTAAAATTCTTTCAGACGTCAGCCATTCATTCTCATGTATACCAAGCCTTAGAGGGAAAATATTAATCAAATCCAGCTCCTGGCTGATGCAGTATACTGTTACTATAGCATATTCTCCAATATTTTTTCAGACATTTTTAAATTGCCCTTAGCAAATGAGCTCCACCAACTTCAGAATTACTTCCAGAGTTCAGTAGATACCAATTTCAGCAATCCTCCTAAACCTAACATCATTTCATTTTATTTCATTCTTAATTTCATCACTTCTGTTCAGAGCACTCCAAGGTATTTTTTTCCAGTATTATCTTTGAAGGTTGACTTTGACCTGTTGGTTCTGGGGCAGCAAGAGAAAAGTATCAAAAGAACAAAATGAAATTTTGAGAATTATAGGAGAATAAGCAGTATCAGATAAACATTTATTCAAACATTTGTGATCAGGGTTTGATACTGTCAAGTGGGAAATGCCCTCAGCTGCAAGCACCTTGTAAAATACAGCCTGAGTGATACTATTACTCTTGGAATAATAGCCATCTGAATTTGGATGGCTGATTCACCAGTGTATTCATAAATCTGGGTTTGGGTGTCTGAGAAAGAGTGTTATTACGCCAACTCTTTTGATAACCAGGATTCTCATACTGATATTGCAAAAGAATGGAAAGCAAGACATGAAATGTCACATTCACAGGCAATATTTGGCTGTTCAGACAACCTCTCTTCCCATCAGCTCTATTCTCCCTGCTCTCAGCATGAAGATATCCACTGAGCCATTATTTTTCTTTTTACAGTTTATGTTATTAATGTTCGTGCACGGCAAATAAATCTGCAGAATTCAAGAAGTGTTTCACAACCCCAAACAAAGAGCCTTAAACAGATCACAGTTTTGCTGCAGGAAATGCTACTCAGCTAGTGCTAGCTGTCAATATTTTTGACAGTCTGGATTTTGAAATATGTTAGTTAACAGAATCCTTGGTGGGCAGACAAGCCGACTTGCAGGCAGCTGACTTAAACAAAGGCAATTTGGAGTTAAATTTTCATTCAGTAAGCCGGCTGACCATTATTTGTATTTTACTGTTTGTTTCTGAAAGCTTTGCAAATGCTAAGCTAGTGCGTGAAATGCTAACGGTGCTTTGATGTTTCCTGGCCCAGGCATCAGCCTTCCATCTTTTTTACAGTGAAATTTTATCCAACAGGAAAGTAGCTCATTGGATTAATGTAGTATCTTGTCAAGTGTAGGGAAGCCAGTTGTAAATCTCGTGGAGGAAAGACAAAATAAAAAATAAGGAAGAGAGCATGAAAATAATGTATTTCAACATCTCTCCCTCAAAGAACAAATGCACAAAATTCATCACATCCAACCGGCAGAGTTAACACTTCCAGGTGATTGGCAGAATTTGTCCTCTAGCTAAGTTATTCTGAGGAGCATTAGCAACATAATAAATGAAGCCTCTTTCTAAGAATTATGCGTATCGTATTGCATATTACAAGGTTTTATACAAATGCACAGAAAAGCAGATGGATTCAAGAAAGCTTACTGAATGTGAGGCTTACTTGCTGCAAGTACACACCTGCACTCCAGAAACAGCGCTGCCCAAGTATTCAACCACAGCAGCCACAAAAGAACGAATTCTGTTGTAACATATGACATAATGAGGCTAAAGCCTTAATTTATGGTGTTAGAACTGCCACAAAATACACTGAAGAATCCCACACATTTTTTAATCTCATTTTAATTGCTCGAGAGATAACTGTTGTAAATCCACATGAATTACTGAATGACTACACTCATTTCTCAATTGTGCATTGAAAGGTTCTCGAGAATTTTATCAAGCCAACAAAATATTTTAGTATAGTTCACCCTCCTGAAAAATATCTTTTTCCATTTAATTCTACTCTTGAGAATACTATTATCTCCCTGTATAATGCAGTAATTCTAACTGTGTCCTCAGGTTCTTTTCATACAGGCAGGTCCCCAGTTGCTTTGGGGCTTTTGTTTGTAGTCCAAACAGATGCTAAATGGTTGCTTGAGGAATGTTTGGTTAGAGATTTTTAAAGTAAAGTATCTACTTGCTCAAAGCTTGGGGATATTCAGATCAGGAAGGGCTTTGAATATACAGAGTTACTACAGCCTGGAATTCAGAGTGAAGTTAGATTTAGGGAGTTTGTTCAGATCTATCTTTGCTTATTATTTTGAAGCACGTTTATGTGGATACATGTTCTGAACTAGACACCACAGAGCACATAAAATTATAGATTGTTAATCAGGGGAATTTTATTATCTGTCCTCTTTGGAAGTGCTATAAATGAGACAAATATTTCTGCATTTTCATAAGGCATTAAAATTGATTTCCATTTTAACTGTGGGGCACTGCAATTGCAAATAAACTAGCCTGTCTATACAAATGACAGTGCTTTCTAATACTTGCTTTTCTTCTTGCAAACTTCTCATAAACAAGCAGTAAAATGATCTCCATTCTAACTCCGTGGCTTTTCACAGCTTGTACACCTGCAACACTGGCTTACGGTACCTTGCCAGCAAAAAACAAGGCATCACTTCCAACTGCCAGCAGTTGCAAACTCAGTGTTCTTATCACCTTCTCAGGAGCCCTTAATCCTCAGTCTTTTGAGGTGAGCTTAATCAGTATCATTTCAACCAAGAGAAAACTGTCGGCTCTGTTTTCCCAGGGGATAGGCAAACGTAGCACCTGGGAGCGCCCAGGAGGAGCGTGGGGAGGACCTGTCCCTCCCAGCATGGTCCAGGTTACATGCAGCACCTCAGACCCACCTGTGCCAACTGACACCTTGCCACAAGAAAGCACACCACGGTGGGAATGCCCTGAGCTACTGCAAGCACTCGGCTCTGCGGTACAGGGAACTGGAGGCCAGTGAGATCCCTTATCGGGGGTTTCCTCACTTTATAGTGGGGTTGGCCTGAGTGAGCCCCAGCTGAGCTGCAGCCTGCAGAGGAGGGCTGTGAGACATCTCAGCAAGCCACAGCAAGCAACCCAGCCACAGGGCTAACAAACCCCTGCCTCAGCCCTCCCAGCCATTGCCTTCCTATTACCCAAGGCAGCGCTTACACTCCTGAGTAAAACCAAGGGTAGGGAAGGATACAAATCAGCCTGCTATCCAAGTGCCCCTTGATACTGTGTGGCCACTGAACTGCATCATGACATGCATGAAGTTGCTGAATAATTAGGGATTTGAAGTTAGCATTCTCCTATAAATGGAGAGAATCCTCCTTTATAACAAAGTACATGCTTTCACAAAGGACAGCAGACCATTTTAAAACAAGTTCGAGATAAAGCTAAATCCGTTTCTAACCCTCACCAAGATGCAGAGGGAAAAAATTTCAAAGGAAGTGGGAATGCTTAGTAGTTACATATATAATCGAGTTTCACTATTTGAACATGACTTGAAAATGTATCTGATATTTTTATCAAAGCAAAAACAATGTTCTAAGCAGACAGCATTAGAGAAATGCCAAAATCACTTGTGTAAAATTAGTAACTGAACAATTAAGATATGTTTTTTACATTTAGTTTGCATTGTCTTTGCATTTGAATATTTTCTCATAAAGATAATGGGCTACATATATTGCCTTGCATTCAGTAGAGTTAAATCAGCAATTGATTTGGTTTTGTATTCTTTCAGCTAAGAAAGCTGTAAATACCAGAATCCTGCCTGCTGTATGAACACAAATGGCCTCAGTGGAACCCTGCCAGTTTACAGCAGCAGAAAATCAAGGCCAGAGGATCAAAGGGTCTTTTCCATAAGAGCGGGGATTTGTTTCCATGCCACCTTCTTCAAAAGGTTCTGAATTATCTGGTGAGTACTCTCCATACTGAAATTATTTTCTTTCAGCGGCACTGTGTGTATATACAAGCGTATATAATGATACCTTTGTGCATTAACAGAAATATATTTAGAACCATAATGATGTCTGAATCAGATAGATCTGTCTGCATCTCTTTTCACTTCCCCAATTTTTATCTTATGCTTTCGAAGCCATTATCTCATCAAATAATTACTTTTCCTTTTACACCCACAAGAAGCAATTCAGAGTATTAATATCTAAGCGTGGACCATAACCATCCAAGGAAACAACCCTTCAGAATTCTGACCCGGTGAAAGTAGTACTAACTTTTCATAAAACTCAGAGTTTCTTCTTATGACTTGGGATCTATCAAGACCCAAGGAGGAGGAAACAGGAGGAAACTGTAGGAAACAGTCACTTTTCTTCTGGTAACACCTCAGTAAGTAAAAAGTCCACAGCTGATCAGGTCGCTGACTGAGATAGGTACATATTTCTGCTGCACCTTAGACATCAATGAAGTCATGAATACAGAGGGATTAGAAAGTTCCATCACAGCCTTCATTTCCTATGAGTTCACCCAACATCAGAGATTTTACATTTCAAAATCTTTCACTGAGTTAGAAAGCTAGGCCCACTCCCTGCAATCATCACAAAGCTGACTCCAAGAAGCACACTTTCCTTTTTTATATGTGAGTTTTACCCTTAATGCTTTTGGAAAATTGGAAAAGTGTTTAGAAGAACTATACATAGGAAAGGAGGATGTAACTTACCATGCTGAAAACATAAAATAATAAAGAGGAAAAATATAAATTATTCAGACTCCTCAGAAATATAGATACAAATCCAGGTAACTAACTCCATGTATGTGTATAAAATTTAAAATGCACTACTAAAGAACATAAATGTATGTTCTTTAAAATGATGATTTGGTAGTGGAGAAAAGGAAAATAGACCTTCTCTGTGAAGGATAGTCAGTTAAAAGTTACAAGCCAAAAACAGCCACGAATATGTTCAATAAAGCCAAAATGTCACGCTTGGAAAATATAGCCTACATTGGCCAATCTCTACTGTGGTGGAGATTATCATATCTGTCTCTGCTAACAAAGAGCAAAAAGTAATGTAAATGTAAGTAAATTATCCTCATTTCTCTGCTTAGGATGAATGTTACCAAAGAGTTCCCATTTTGTTGGGTATTCTGCAGCAAAGTGTTTCTTTATATCTAATGGAACCATATAATGACTATACTGAATGACACTTATGGAGCTTAATAGGTACTTTGAACATTTGGTAAGAGAATCATCTGCCTGTGAGAGGAGGAACTGAATGGCTGAATGTATCCCTCACGTACAGAAAAAGATTGTTAATGAAATGAATAGGAAATGCACTTAGTTTCCAGAGCTGATTTGGCCTGAAGATCATTATGAACCCCTGGATAAGTTATTATTGACTAAACTGACTCCAACACAACTTATGTATAGCTTTTGTACTTCATACCATTCTAGAAATGTATATATAAAGAGCGCCAAATTCATCATCAGTTAGTCATTTTATAAGTTCACAAAAGCCCATCTTTATGGTTGATTCTTTGTTTTCAAAATATCAAACTGTATCGAGCTCTCTTAAACTAAAAATTCTTTACTGTATATTTGCAATAAGTATCTATGTTAAGGAAGTTGCATTCCCTGTTTCTCTGTTGATGCCCTCAAAGGCTGATCTTGCTATCTCTGGAAAGCAGCTTTCTATTTCCTTCTCCTGGATTTACTCTTGGAGCTCCTCCAGAATTTATTTCTCACTCATCCCATTCTTTGTTCTTATAAATTTCTGACAAAGGAGCAAAACAGGCTTGTACTCTATCAAACTCCAGAGCTTGCTGAATTTCAGTGATGCTGTGTACAAGCCATAAGCCGGTATCCAGAATCATCTCAAAAAAAAAAAAAAGTTAAATCTGACAGCCTCTCAATGCCAATTTCTTTAATGGATTAGATCGCTATGTTTCTTTCTGTCTGGATGGGTTTTTGTAGCACTACAAGTTTAATTGTCAGTAGTTACACAACAGCAATTTTGACCACCTCTTTCAAAAGAGTTTACAATAACCTGGCATATTTATGTCTCAGAAGAACTAAAGCAACTCAGAAGAAAGAAAAATATACCCCCAAATTTATTCACTGGTATAACTCCACATCTTTAAATCTTACAGTGAAAGAATCTATAGGCCAACATGTCAGCTGCAAAAAGTTCTTTCAGCTCTACATTACAGAAAGAAATAAGCAAAGACAGCTTTAGGACTAGCTTTAGGCTAGTCAGTACCAAATATAAGCGAGAGTAGCCATGCCTGTTATTCTGAATCACACCAGCTTGTTTGTGTCTCATGAAGCAATTATTCCAGCATGTCTAGAGGCTATGTGGGCTTTACTCCAGTCAGGGATTTTACTTTATTATTTTTTTATTTAACAAATGGGAATTGGTGGCTGTCATTTGAGACATCTTCCAGGTGCTTTGTACCACCTCAAAAACAACAAAGAAGCTGAGCAACAGTGAGGCTACTGATCTATGCAAAACTCCCTCTGGATTTAGGGACTGACAGAGACCTCCTTAGCCAACCTGAATGCCTAAGCTAATCAATGCACAGAATATAAAAAGATCGTAAACGTTCCTCACTGCTGAAGGGCTACTATACAAGTGGCTGTGAGCAAGCACAACCTTGCTATTCTGTGTTTTCATTCAGACTAAGACTTGGAGGCATAGAGAAAGCCAGCCTCTGGCTCCAAGGCACCTTGATGGAACAAAGAAAATCCTGAGTATGTCATTTACTGTCCACGCAAATAAAAAGCATTTAGTAAGGGTACAAGAAGTTAGATTTATTCTCTAAAATACTATTTCACCAGCACTGCACAGAATGCCATTCAGAGTGCATCTGATTCAGTCTTCAGCTCCTGCTGGACTTTACATCTGTCCCCTTTTCTTCTCTTCAGACAGTTCTTTCATGGGCATCAGCTCAGCTTCAGAGAACTTAGGGGTCAGTGCCACATTGTCATAATCAAATTCTTCATCAAGTAAGAATGGTTGAACATCATCTCCCAGTAGCTGTAATGAACAAAAACAGATACATAAATATCACTGCAAGTAATGATAAGGAAGCTCAAAATATAAACTTCTAATTAATATTTAATTAAACTATTTTTCTGACTCCAGCACTCTCAGCTGATTAAGCTGTTTTTAAGTAAAAGAATAAATTCAATTATTCAATTTGACCTAATTTAAGCCATTTAATGTGCCCCATTTGTACTGTTCTGTATCTGAATGAATATCATTAGCTAATTTTGCTTGAGGCAAGGAATCTGAAAACCTTTGCACACATCTATTACAATTCTGCCGCTTGTAGAGACAGGGCTGTGGGGATATGGGCAAGTTATGTACAGCAATGTTAAATTTCAGAGACAGATTCCATACCCTTAAAATGTGGGCTAGTATCACACAACACCTCAGTGTACATTCATCTGGTACTAATGTAAAATGAGGCCCAGAACACAGTTTCAGCAAAGAAAAGGCCTGCAATACGCAAAATGACACAATCAATGTTCATACTCCAATAATTTTCACCATCTCAGACATGTGCAATTGGTTGGTTTGGATTTCTTGTGTGATGAACATAGAGCCTTACTGCACTTGCCTATATTTTCTCTGTTGACATATTGTTCAGCATTTCTGTATTGCTTCTCATTGAAATACCTTAGAATAAACTCTCTGCCTATAAAATAAAATAATGAAAACAAATAACTACAGCAGGCTGCATGCTGAAAAGGAACTGCAGGGAGCCACAGCACAAAAGGTTTCTAGTAAGCAGTTACATAAAATGAATTCCAGAAGTACACAGGAGACGCATCCTCACTGCCCAAACTGTACAGGAATATTCTTTATCCTTTTAGAAATTAATATAAAATATCTAGAAATTTCATCTGTGACAGATAACTTATCTCCTCAAGGGCTCTGTGTTTCAAAGTCTTATGTACTTCAGTAACAAATCAGCAAAACATTTAAACACTTGTTTTTAAACACTTGATGAATCCCCTCTGAAGCCAGTAACTACTTGTGTACGAAGTGATAAGTAATGCTTCCTATTTATAGCCTTAGAAACTACAACAGCAAAAAAGAGCACAATAACACTACTTGATAGAGCAAATACTCAGCTACAAAACAGTATGTTTCAAAATACTCACCATCATTAGCTATGCATTTTTGCTAATAATAAACAAGAGCCTGCATGCTGCGCTCACAATGTACATCAGCAGAGGTGACCCGCTGTCAGTGTCACCACTGCTGAAACACCACCCACCACCTCACTGTGCTCACATCCACTGTTTGGTCTCCACAAGTATTCAGCAAGCATCAGAGAATGTCAATGAGTGCCATTTTTCCTACATTGAGAAATTCATTGACACACCTTTGCTTCATATGTATTTCCATGTCAGACACCATTTTATGAGACTGCCCCTCTGCTGCCATCTGTCACACGGCAACAACATGCAATGGAATATTGGTGGGAAGGTTCAGTCTCTACTGCCAGACCACCAACAACCATCTCTGATTTCTTGTGCCAGTGTAATAAAGTAGGAGGCGTTACTTTCAGAGCAGCCCATGTATTTGAAGTTAAGAATAGTCCTACTTATTTTGCTGAATGCAAGGAAGAACCTTCAGCATCTTATGGTCACTGCTCAATTTAGAAGACACAGTATCACACACAATCTGTGTTAACATTCTGACAGAAGCTGTAGTGACAGAGTTCATGCCATTTAATAAACCACAGAAGTAGTAATAGGATTCCTTTCCAGTGGCAGGGCACCCAACAGACATAGCAGTGAATATCCTTGTAAAGGATGCTTTATTAAGTAAACTCTAAAATTGTCTGACTGACCAGGAAGTATTTTTCCAGTTTTCTATAATTTTATTAATCACCATGAACCTGGCTTACATTGGCTTCAAAGACGTTGTAGCATGTAAATCATCTTAGATGCAGACCCATAGACATTGGCATTAATAAGTAAGAAAAGTGAATTTTGTAAATAGAGTTGGTTTACAAAAAGGTATTCATTTTGCATGCAGACATTTTCTTGCTTATGTCCACAGACTAACTCAGGTAAACCATCATTAACTTTTATAAACAGCTCATGAAAAAAATGTTTATATAAGACAAAGCCTGCAAACAAGCACTCTTTCTTGTTAGGGACAAGGCCAACTCCTTGACCTCCTCACCACATTTATGTCCAGTTTCTTTTTTTCCACAGGCAAAGCTTCCTAAAATTCTGTATTGGTAAGGCTACCAGTAGCTGCGTAATGACTGGTAACAACAATTGCATTTCATTAGTACTCATCTTTCCTTTAGGGAAATACAAAACACTTCTAAAATATGATGTAATGTGCAAACATTCTTTTCTGTTAGTTCCGTTGTGACAATATTTTTTACCATGTCGAAAGGTAATTAAGCTTAGAATGGTTTAAGTTACAGTACACCCTTGCAGGGATTCTACAGGAACAAATCTATCCTTTCTCTGCTAACGTAGTTACAGAAACCATACAATCATTCACTGTGCCCTTGTGTTGAACTTTGTATCAATTCAATAACTTTTCATGCAAATGCAGATAAATACTGGAAAAACTTGTTTAAAAAAAAAAACTCAAACCCAAAATGCTAAGTGGAGATGGATTCCAAAGTAAAACATATCTGATTTCACTGCTACCAATTTTTCTGTTGCACATTCATTGTACATTGAAAAGTTTATTCACATTACATATTTATCAGTGTGCTTCATCTCTCAAGCAAGTACTCAGAGCAGCAAGGATTCTTTTTTTCTTCTTCTCCCAAGAAGCTATTCACTTCAACCTTCCACACAGATAAGTAGTACAAAATTTCTATACTGCAAGCTGCAATTTTGATCTATTTCAAAAAGAAGACATTTTACAACAGAACACAGAATCCTCCGAGCTGCTCAAGTTATTATCGTGTTACTTTGGCCTAAGGAGCTTAGAGAAATATATGAATTTCAGGTCTCTAATTTAACATCTAATTGAAATCTTTTTGAGAGCTCTCTGGGAATAGAATTCTGCTCTATTAGAAAACTGCCAGTTTGCTTAAGATTGCTCCCGTGATTTACTCTCTGAAGAAAACAATTTTCATTTACAGTTCCTGCATGTCCAAATTAATGTTCATATTAATAACTAAAGTATTTTGCTGGAGGTTGCTTTACAAAGTAATTTTGTAAATAAAATACCTTGAAGTTGAGACTTTCAAAAGTCCATTAATAACTGGCAACTCAATCATTGCTGTTAATCTGTGTGGAGTTACAGTTAACTGAACAGTTTGTCCCTGTCCTTCCAAAAGCCTGTACTTTTGTGTAATTGCAGCACTCCTAAAATCCACTTGCTCAAATTATGTAAAGGATGCACATACACTCACTGATGTTTTCATTGTATGCTCAAAGGAAAACTTACTAACCCAATAAGAATGAAAAAAATAGGGGGGGGGGGGGGGGGGGGGGGGAGGTATATATGCCATTATCTCATAGAAAATATGTACTGGAGGACTTAGGGCAAAACCGAAAAGTCTTGAGCTAGGCCCACTGGACAATACATCACGGTCCATTTTCCACTACTGCTTCATCATCCTGGACAACTCACTCAATCTCTGTCTTTACTGGCCTCTAAAAAGATACAACTCTTCCATCTCCTTTCACTTCAATCCTGTCTTAAGTTCTCTCTTGGTCTTGAGGCCTATCAGTAAAATCTCAAATCACAGGAAGTCAGTGGGACCTGCACTTCAGGTTTTAGATGATGTCATTCCACAGGTAAAATGTTAAAATGAGGCACAGTAAATACTTTTTTGAATGCCCAAAACAGTTTTTGTTTTTTTTTTTTAATTCTCAAGCTAACAATGGAGAATAAAAAGGTAGAATTCATCTTTCCTAATCTCAGCCATAGAAAAGTTAAATTTCTAGATTAAAGTAGCCAACAAAGAACCAGCCTGACAGTCAGCCTCTGATACCAAACAGATATATTATATCTTAGGACAAATGCTGACAGCAAGTGGGATAAATCACTTTCTGGAGGTGCTCATCTCTTCCTCCTGACAACAGCACTAAATTAGGCTAAAAGCAGAGCTCAAGTTAGGTGAGATGAATCCCACTTTGAATGCATGTGAACAGCGAGAGCGTGAAAAATATGCATTCAACTGAAGTCCAATATATGCAATGGGAAAATAAGAACAAATAAAAACCTAGATATTAATACATACCGATAATTAGAAAATATGAAAAAGATATACTACATAGAGATAAAGGAGAGAATAAACATCTGGGCAGGGGAAGTAGGTGTTCTATATAATGTACTTCAATTATGGCGTGAATGCTGTTTCTGCTATTTCACTTTGGATTGTTGTAACCTCTGTGGGAGGTTACGTATGCTGTGCTGTATGTATTAAAGTTTGGGAATGTATATGTATTAAATATATACTGAATATATAATACGTTTCTAAAGCCAGCAAAATTGCTGGACAATACTAATAATTTCTGGTGTCATTCACTAAGCTGTTCTTTAATAATTAGCCAAGTTGTACGCTGGCTTTTAACAGAACTTCTCTTTGTACACTAAATTTTCCCTAGCAATATATTCCACTGAAGTCCCTCACAAATAGGTCCACAGCAAAGAAATTCTCCTCCTACACTGAAATAAGATTGTTTATTTTTCATAGGGAATGGCTTTCCATTATATCCTGTGAAAACAAAGTAGGTAGCCACATTCTGTTGCCTTTCTCTAGCAGAGTTGTTTTGTTGGACAGAGAACAGTCATTTCAGAACGTTGCCAGGGTAAATCTTTTTCTTAAGCAGTCCTGCCATAAGCAATGCAAGACTTAATTTTCACAGCAGTGACAATTTAAAGCACTGAGGGATTTTAAAATAGACCTGTTCAGTCTTGACAGTTCTAAAAATCAGGCCACATTTCTAATACCTAAGTGAAGGCACTAAAATACACATAATGTAGGGAAAATACTGACTTCATTTTGAGAATTGTGTCATCTGGTACCAACCAACCACTTGTGAAAAAAGGCATTAATGCAATAATACTCTATTTCCCTTTCAAAATCCACCTTTTTCTGAAATTGAAGTGAATTCTGCATGCAGTGGAATCTTCAGTTATTTTTCATGAATTATGTTAAAGAGTCACATGCAATCGTTTATGAATACTGCAGTAACAACCCCCCTTCTTTGGTTTTATACAGAAGTTATCAAATAAGCAAACTATAAAACCTCATACTGAGGGTTTTTGTGTGCCAATGGATATTTCTTAAGGCAAAAAAATTTGAATTACATCAGTCCTTAGGGAAAAGTGCAAATATTTTTATTCACAGAATGGAATGCACTAGAGCTGGAAAGGTCATTTTAGAACATTTACTTTCTCCCAGAGCAGACTTGTTCCTTACAGTGAAGAGTTTATTGCAAAGAACCAAACACAATTCAACTCATGAAAGGAGGCACTATATGCACTGTTATAACATCAATCCTTCACTGGTCACATATCGTTATGGTTTATGGTTTAAACCTCATGGGATATCAATAAACATATGATATCAAAACTGCCCACTTTTAGCCAGAAGCTAACTTCAGCTTCTATTACCATGATCAGGCAAGGGAAAAGAGCTATGAAAAAAAATTTTCAATAGAAACATCCCCAAAAGCTAATGCTCACAATGACTGTTTGGATAGGAAGCTAAATGACTTAGAATAAGCCTGTGAGCAATCCACACCTTCTGTTCTACTTTGAAAAGGTCTGAAATTCTGAGGGAAAATGGCAATTTTAAATTAAAGCACGTATTGATTGTGTCTGATTAAGAGACTGAGATTCCATAACGCAAAGCTGTCCACATCCATCGTAGACAATACCAATCCTCAGCAGCATCATGCTACCACTTATTTCCAAGAGAACAAATCCCAATTCTGATCACAATATATTTTAAAGCCTTTTTTATTTTCAGTGTCACATTAAAGTGATCATTCACTACCTCTTTGTTGCCAAAAAGTGGTTCCTATATTCAGCTCAATGAGAACTGAATGTTATTTTAAGACCATGTGATCACTGGAATATTAAATGGCACATCACTCTTCATAAGTTACCATTTGTTATAAGGTCCGAAAGCGCAAGAGTTTACTTGAATATTTTTTTAGTTAAACCAATTAAATATTAAAAAGCCCACACACAGTTTGGAGCCTTGAAGTCCACATCTTGGAAATGCAGGATAATATAAAAATAATAAAACATTTTTATATTCAATAATTCATCCCAATTTTTAATGTATCTAGGAATTTGTTTTTAATTCAAAAATTAATATTATTATTTTTTAACTCACAGAAGCTCCTCACAATCTCTCTGTGGAAATAACATTGGAAGCCAAGAGGTTGGAAAAAAAAATTAAATAAAAATGTGGCCTCATACCTCTTCTGCTTTGTTGTCCAGTGGCTGTTGAACTGAGGAGGTTTTGAGCTTCCGTTGAACAGGCTTTTCTAAAGGAGGTGTACAGGAAGTCCCAATCTCTTCCACCTCTCCTGGAAGAACAAATGACCCTGCTGAATAAAAAATAATGGACGTTAGCCTTCTATTCAATATATAAGTTAGCAAAATCACGTGTAAAATCCCATAGTACTTAAATGCAGACCAAGGTTTTTTAGTTTTAAGCATAGTATACTCACTGTTGCATAATATTAGGCAGTTGCCTTGATAACAGATGCATACACTCCTGGGCTAAAATCTAGATAATAAAATATACAATACTAAGGAAAAATCAAAGTTGATTAAATAGTTGGTTAGCTCTTCTTTCTTGAGGACACTGCATAGATATTCTGCAGCTAGACACACCCAAACTCAGAGAAAACTTGGGATTAGATTTATGTCTTTCGTAAAGAGGAAGGAAAGTCCCAAGCAGACTTACAAATAACAGACTGAATCCTAGTCTTGCTATTGATTAGCTGGGCAGTCTATTTCAGCTCTCTTTTCCTAGAGTTTCTCCATCTATACATTGGGCATAAGGAATCTTTACAAACATCTGTCTTAGTATTAATCTTTTGAAGTGTTAAGTAAGCAATACCTGATAGAAGCAACAATATTTCCCATTACGATGCCAGATGACTCTTGTCCAGGGATATTTTATGGATGTTTGCCCATCCCTGAACTTTCCAATGAGAGGCACTTAAGAGGAGTTACACATATCTGAAACATGCAACCTTTCTACATTGGCACGATTTGGACCATAGCTCACAAGTATACAGACTTTCTGAATCACTTCTCCTTTCCACACTTAAGGAAAATGTTCATACTGGGAATAACGGGTTTGCTTTCTGTGACAGCTCAGAACGATATGCCTTAGGTTTAGAAATATCTTTTAACATGAATCAATCTCAGCTCTGCTACAGTGCAGATACATCCATCTTGTCTCCATAATGCTTTCATATGAAGAAACTTAAGGAAACCATATGTCTTGCAATTTAGTTGAAGGATTATGTAAATCAACCTGCTATTTTTTCTGCCTGGTGCACAAATTTCTTTACAGCTTCATACCAGATTTTTGTAGCTTATTTTTCTCTTGAAATCTCAGAATAAACTTTCAAAGTGTTGTTCAAATGTTAGTTAATGGAACCAACAAGAGGGTAGATAGATGCAGAGTGAAAAGGAAGAAGTGGCTATTTATTTATCTCTACCTGCATACTTTCACCAGAGCAGAGGGGTTACAGATCTCTTATCTTCCTGTAAACCTGCATTTGAAAATAATGATTTCCTAGCTAGGCATTCTTGAAAGTTACATAATGAAATTCTTCATTTATTTTTTCTTCTAGCATCTCTATATTTTTTCAAAGCCAACAGGACTATCCACTTTGGACTGGTAAAGTAGAACATTCTTTAATAAAGAGCTGAATTCCCTCTGGGATCTCATTCCTGGACTTGTGAGTTTTGCTTCATGGTTCACAAATAAGTGGTTTTCAATTTTCATCTCTACTCTCTTGGTTGCTTATACCTATCTCCAGTCATCTATGTGCTTTCAGTGCTTGTCCTCAGCATAGTATCTGATCTTACTCTGCATCAGCTATATGAGAAAGCTATCTGAAAAAACTGGAAAATAAGAATAAAATATATGTACTATGGCTTCACACACACTCTGGAACTACTTTTTTCATTCTTTCATAACCAGTGTCAAAATTATTTGTAGGACAGAAGTAAGATGTGAATGTTCATTTAAAGGCAATGGCAACTTTTGCTACTGTTTCAAACTTGCACCCCAAATATATACCCCTCCCTGAAGAGAGGAAAGCCTGGACACCAAGAGGTTTATATCACCTCCTGAGGTAACGCCCATTATTTCAGTACCAAGAGCAGCTTTTTCCTCACAACAGACCAATCTGTGGAGAGAAGATGAAGAGGAAACTTATGTAACTGCCTGGCAATGGCTCAAGAAGACATCTCTTAAAAATTGGGACAACAGAAGGAAATTTATTTTTGCTTTTAGCAAGAAGTGCTTGTCATACTCAGAATGTCAATTCCAATTTTTTAAGGCTCGTTAGTAATGCAAACAGTGTTTCAAATTTCCTTCAATCACCCCGTAAGAATGTGGTAATCAACCTTTGTTTGCCAGTAGACATGCCAGAAATGAGCTTTGTCTCTCTATCCTGGCTGCATGACAGAATATGCAAGTCTAATCGGTAAATGCTGCTTTCCCTGATAATGTTTAATCAAGAAACTCCTTCAGAGAGAAAAATTAGAGAGTTTTGACAGTACTCCTTCTCAATGGGAGCTCCCAAAGGAACTGTAGGCTATTGTAAGTTCTAGCCAGTACCTCGCAGCTGATTTAGGTTGATATTACAGCACTAGTGGATGATGATCCTAATTAAGCCGCTAATTATGTTCTCTATGGAGGTGATTAATTAGCAACAGGAATACCATGGATATTGCCAGTGGCACTGTATATAGAGATAATTGAGAAGGCAGTGATATCAAAAATATGAGAAGACACTGAAGAATCATCTTCCTGGGTGATATGGCATTGCACTTCTACAATTTTGCTCGAGTCCAGTGCAGTTTAGCAGAACAGATTTGGAAGCTGAGAAATTCTCTTTAGCTCTCTTACTCCATGTGACAGGCTCACAGAAAGTGATTACTAACTAAATTTGCAAAGACCACTAAATTGTTTTTTTAGTTTCAGTTTGTACCATTGACATTAATTACAAGTATAGGAAAAAAAATAATCTATTGGCAGAAAACTGATCTGAACCCTCAGGAATGAAGAAGTTTGCAGTTATCTATCTTTACTGAGCCAAGTGATGCACAGCTATAGATAGGCCACTGCAGGCTTTGCCACTTTCAGACACTACGTTTGGCAAAAATTCTGTTGATGGGAAGCTGAGGAGGAAGGTAGTGCTAACGAAAAAAACTTAAAAGCTAAATTTTGCCTCCTCTCATTCTCAGGCTTCAGGCTGTTAGCCCCAAAGAGCTCTCTAGTGTGAAATCATCTTGAGGCAGTGTTAAATGGGTTGCAGAGACTAGAAGAGATAAAAAGGAACAGATTCGTAGGTTGGGTGGAGCCCAATACTTTAAAAAAACATCCACAGAACTCTGAATCTTGTTCCTTAAGATGATATTTTTTCTAGATGTAAAAATAAGTACACAATATAAATGGGAAGGGACAGATTATGGAAAATAAGATATTGCTAAATATTGCATAGAGAACTGTTTAGTTAAATAATTACAGTCATTCAGGTTCTCCTTATTTTCTATGGGGCAGCAGAAAATGCAGACCATGAAAAGACAAGTATACTTCATCTCAACATCCTAAGACCAATCTGCGTATCCTTACTCACACATTTAATAGGCTCTTTTAAAATATTCTCCTGTATTTAAAGAAGGCTACACTCAAGGTCCCTAGACATGCTTCTCACATTCTTAGCATTTTGTATAAATACTACCTACTATTATTACCTAAGTATCCTTTGAGCCCTACAGCAAGTGATTTGTCACCCATCCTGGAAAGGAATTTTGTTGCCAAAATGCAGGTACTAGGCATTCTCCATCTGTCCCTGGAGAAAGCCTCATCATTTCTATTGTTGCCTTAAGCTACTTACAGATTAAATTCAACAAGAAAAAGCAATTAAGCAGTCCACCATATGCATGCTGTCACTACGCTATGGGTTAAAGCTTTGGTTTAGGGCAGCAATTTTCCTTTGCCAATCCTGGTTTTCAGAGCCAAAGATTCACAATGAAGAAGTACTGCCTTGCTTTCAGGCTTGCAGCCCAATGCTGTCTAATGAAAACAGCTACAGAGAATTTGCATACTGACTAAATCTATGGGCTACTTCTCTCGTTAGAAGCAGCTGTGTTCACACTGTAAAAGATACCGGACTTAGTAAAATAATAAACAAGTAAGTAGCAGAATGAATCACAGGATGGTTTGTGTTGGAAGGGACCTTTAAGATTGTCTAGTTCCAGCCCTCCTGCTATAGGCAGGGACACCTCCCTCTAGACCAGACTGCTCACAGCCCCATCCAGCCTGGCCTTGAATGCTTCCAGGCAGGGGACATCCATAACCTCACTGGGCAACCTGTGCCAGCATCTCACCACCCTCACAGAGTAGAGAGGCAGAATCACCTCCCTCAACCTGCTGGTCATGCAGGATATTGATGCAACTCAGGATATAGTTGACCTTCTGGGCTGCGAGCACAAAGTGATTCTCACAGAACATCCTCGAGAAGGCACTTGGCTGTTTTAACACCTATTTTCTACCATGCTTTTCACACCTTCAGCTTTGAACCACTTCTCCTTAAGTGTGAATATTTATTGCATTAATGTACAATTGCTAACTCAGCTAAATTATCTGCCCTTAAAGTTAAATGAAGTACAGAGATGCTGAACAGTTGCCAATATCAAGTAGAGATAAAAGCTGGCTGTAATTATATTAGCAAGGTATATTTTTCACTGGGTGTCCTAGCTTGTTCTGCCAGTATGAACTCATTTGTCTGACATACAGGTGGCAGCACTTAAAGAGATCAGCAACAGAATGCCTTTCAAATTTGATTCACACTTTGCCTTACTTACAAATTAATTGGAGTCCTTCAGAATTAATCCTTTATTAAAGTGGCCATTAGTGCTATTTTATATTCATTAAGGCAAACAAGAGTAGCGATGCCATTTTATATTTTATTTTTCATGTTGTTGCTATGTTATAGAAATGAGGTTACAGATCTCTCTTCATGACGCCTATCAAGTGGATTTCAATGTATAAGAGAACTATCAAACTATGAGGCCTATTTTCTGCATGATGACTTAGGAGACAAGGGGGTCTTTTTTGTTGTTCTGTTGTGGGTTTTTTTTTTTGACTGAACAACCATCCTCCATGGAAGCCTAGGGCAAGAACCAGGCTGTGCGTTTCTGAGGTATAAGTCTGGTTGCTGTTTACTTTCCTCACAGAGCATAGACAGAATAATTAGCTTCTGACTGTGCAGTATTGCAATGTTATAAAATGCAATCTAAATGCTTAATGTCATTAGTCGGCACTCTTGATTGCTTAGGAGTTGATGCAGTCACTTTCTGCACCAAAGCAGTTTGTGCAGTGAGGGCTGTCTTGTGGGAGGAGATGAGGACAGTAAATACTGAAAGCCAAGTCAAATGTCAAGTAGAAAAAAACCAAACTAGTAGTTAGCATAGTGATAATCTACAGTAATGGTGGTATAGTAGTTTTTATTATTGTTTATAGTTACCATTAAAAGCCATAACTGAAAATTTTCCCAAGTTAGCTTTCATGAAGTTGTATTCAGACAGTACAAGCAGATGATCATTTTTGTAATTTTCATCTTGCTCAAATGCAGTGTGTTTTACTAGGAGGTTTCTAAACAGTTTTCCATTTTTGTACCTGACACAGGACAGCAATCTCACTCTCTCCTTTCTGCTATGCCCAGTTTAAAGGAAGATTGTTATAAACCTGACTTAGGCTGGTTTATTGTTTTCTTGTGAGTTATACCCAAGCTCTAAATATTCATCAATTCAAAGACCACAAGCCCTCTGATTTCATAAGGATTCTGCATATACAGAAAGAAAAGACTAATCAAACAGTTAATGGATTGGACAGACTATTTAAACAGTAATAACTAAGGACCAAATCTGCTCTGTCACAGCTTCTTACAGTGACCTTATGAAAAACTCTTAAACCGTATGGCTTCATTTCTTTGTGCAGTCACAAGTATAGATGAGGAAAATCACCAGAAGGTGTTCCATTTTGGTAGAAATAAAGACTACACAAGTACCTGTAATAGACAAATAACTGCAAACACAATATTTCTATCTACTTTTCAGTGACAGGAGAGTTAAATTTCTTCTAGTCATAATGGAGCAGTTCAAAACAATTCAAAGTGCTCATAGTTTGAATGCTTAAAGAAGTTTACCGTGCATTAAAGATAATTCTCATTCATTTTAAGCCCGGGATGAAATCACTGTAATGAGTAGGGAAAACATTTTCATTAAATATTTCCACTTCATAGGATTCTCTCTTAGCACCCAATTTCCTTTGTGGGTTACACTTTGTAATTAAAATAATTTCTATACAAAACAGAGGAACAGAAAAATGTAGGAAAGTTGCCACAAAAAGTTGAAAAACCTTGAAAAAAATCACTGCCTACCAGGTAACTTAATATCTCATCTTAGACTGAGGACAGAAATACATTAATCTGAGGAATATGGGCAATTGGGAAAATTTTCTAGTAATGCAAGAACAGAGGAAAAATATAATTTTTAAGAGATAAACTGTTCTACTAAACAATGTTTCAGAGTGACTAAAAAGAATAAGAAGTCATATCCATACAAGTGGATCCAAAGACAAAATATGATTGTGAATATGAAGAGAGATAAAACCTACCATTGCGCGGCTCTCCATCTATGTCTGTTTCTAAGTGATGGTCCACCTGCAGTGAAAATAAATAAATAAATAAATAAATAAAGTGGAAAACAGTTCAAATTCCTTTCAGTACGAAGTACAGAAAAGCATTCAATTGTCTTCTTCATCATCTCAATTCTCCTCTGTATTTTTCCAAGAAAGAATATGACTTTTTTTTCAACGTAAAACACAAAAGAAAAACTTCTAAGTGTAGACAAAGGATTGCTACTGCAGCTGTTGCATACCAACTACAGCGAAAGAAGCTGAAGCTGAAGAGCAACCTTTTCAAAAACTTGGCAGGAAGATGGAGAAGTAAATTGTTTTCTAAGAAAAAAAGCTACTCTGTGGATTTCCAAAGGCACTACATATGACACAGGCACAGCTTAAACTGTAAACAAAGCAAGCTTGATCTTTCTATATTTGATATTAACATTGAACTGAATGGGAAATAAAAAAGCTAAGAATCATGAAAATTTTAATACTTCAGCTGGGACATATCACTACAGTTATTATCAGGCTGATATCCACTGAAAACACTCCACATTGTGGAACAAGTATCACAAATAGAGTTGTTTCATATTCAAGGTAGCACTCTGAATAGACGCAAATGTGAGAGTCAAATAGTTTTCCCGGCCCATCTGTAAATAGTGTTACAACAAAGGATTTCTTTACTATGCACAGTAGAGTCTTCTGTGTTTCTGTGCAGTAATCAGAGATGCTCTTAGATCATTTTTTTCAAACTGATTTGGCACTATTGTGTTACACAACTTTTATACTTTAATATATATATACGCTTGGAAAAGAAATTTGGAGGATGACAGTCTCATTCTTCTTTCCCAGAGATGTGAAAGAAATGCACTGACAAGCTGCAAATGCTTTGTTTATACACAAGGCAAAATTCAGTGACGTTCAACTCATAATCTTCACTTTGAAGAAAATCAAATGAAACCTCACCTGAGCTCTTTCAGATAGACTGAGGCCATTTCCATCAGAGCCACCAGATTTCCAGCTCTCATTTATGACCGTCTGTAGATAGACATGCAGAAATATGCATGAAACAGAACCAAAGCAATAGTCAAGCTCATTTACACCCCTACTGATTTACACACACAGATTCTTGACAGTGATTAAAAATTTTATAAAGTGAATGCAGTGCTGCTGAAAATAGAACACACGTAGGTAATCCTTTGAAAATCTACATGGGACCAAACTGAATTAGTATAAGTAATCACAGTATGCCAAAGAAAAGCAACATTTGGAATAGAAGCATTGTTTACAAATGCAGTCTTTCCCCTTCTTTCTTCAGGGGAGGTTTAAAGGTTACTGTGGTCAACTTTATGTATTAAAGTCTCTTCCCATTACTATTCTAGCAGGTTTTCTGATGCATTCTACTACTACTGTTTCTAAAACTGTTAATGTGACAAAAATGTGGTGTCATGGCTGAAACTTTTTTTTGCTGTTGCAACAAAGACCAGTATTAAGATCTTCCTTAACATAAAGGATAATGGAAGCTTCACATTGCTCTACAGGGCAGAAAACCAATTCAAAGTGGCTAAAGAAAGAGACCCAAAGGCCATCTATACCAATGAAGCATCCATATTCTTCATGAGATCAGTGGCAAAAAGATTTTTGTCATTTTTGTTATACAATCAGCTGATAGAATGTGACTGTTTTAAAAGCCTTGCTTGATTCTACCTCAAAGGCATGTGTTAGTAAGGAGAAAAATGACAGCTTTTTCTCTTTGACTGAGGCCTGGCAGCGCCATCATTTGAAGTCACTGAAGTGTGTTGCTCTGTGCACTGCACAAAATGACCTGCTATTTCATTTGTAATAAGAAGCTTAATGAATGGAATTTTCTGTTACAGGCAGATTGCAGCTTTATTTTTTGTTATTCATGCAGAAGGGTAGAAGTTCTTAAGAAGTAGACTCAGATTTCCATCTTGCTCTCTCCAGATGATGTCTGTGGTTTTCCTGTCCCTCCACATTCCTAATCTCATAGGTTTCCAAAGATTAAAAAGACCTCTGGCCTGCCTAATATTTACTTTAGGCAGCTGAAGCAACAGGATTCTGTATTTTCTAAAATCCTCAAGCAAAGTAAACCTGTGCATGCTGGTATCCACACACTCATGTCTTTTGCCAAACCCTACTATTAGCTGTAGTTTTGAGTGAAAGCCTAACAATCGTCTTTGCAGGGCTCCTTATTTATTAGTCAGATTAGGACAGCTTTGCAGTAGAGAAAATGCCACTGTCAAATGTGATCCCTGCAGGTGCCTCTGTAAGCATTACAGACTTGTGTAGTATTTTAAATATTTGCCTCAGATGGGATAATACCATCAGCATCTAACATTTAGACAAATATCTCTCCTTATTTTTCTTTTAATCTTTTTGAAAGTGATGCTTGTCCACACAGACAAATGTTAACTTATTACCTTATTCTCATTTGGAGTCTGTGGTGGGAAAGACACGAGCTTTTCTTTGCTTCTTTCAGGTAAACCATCCTGTTTATTTCCATTTGAGATCTCAGAAGCAGAAAATGATTTTCTTAAGGACTTTTTACGTCCTTGGATTGTCTTCCTCTCGTCTTCTGCAAGGAGAATCATATTACACCAGATAATATAACAGCACCATCCAGGATAAAGAAAAAACATACGAATTTCACTAGATATTATACTGACTTTCAAATATTCACTTCTCATCTTATGCTCAGAACTTCCATGTGCACGATATACATTTGGTTTGCAATCTTTATCATAAAGCTAAATATGCAGTTTGAACTCCTAGTGCATAAAGTATGACCTATTCCTTGATATGGAAAAATTCACTGTTGAAAAAGTTTACAGTATACAGAAAACTTCACATACCTTCACATACCTAACTGATAGGTTACCAGCAACAGGAAAATACTCTGAATTTTATCAAGTGCTGTAATGATGTGGTCCAAAAAATCTTGTATTTTCTGCCTCAATATCTTGGTATCACCCTGTTTTTACTGATGAATAACCCAAACACATGCCCCTGCATGTGAACATCACAACCATTTGAGCAAATATCCATGTTGTCTGGTATCGAAGTCAGCCTTGGCAATTCATTTGTCAGAGCTGTTACTAACACCAGTTGTGAGTCTGCCCAGGTCCAACATCTGCAAAGCTTTTGGGTTTCCACATGCACCACTGCCAGAACCTCCACCAGACCAGGACTATGTGATGATATGCAGTGACAGGTCCTATAAGCTATTACCACTTTAAAGTTACTGGTTTGTAGACAGAGGACAGAACACAATTTGCCACTATGAAGGGAGAGCCCCAGATCATAATCTGATAAAAGGTTTCTGCTTATGCACAATCCTAAAAGGATGAGAAAGCAAATTTCAGGGTCTGGCTTCCTACGCTGTCTTTGACACTGAGCAAAGAACTGTTCTCTTTATCACAAACTGTATCTAACTCCTGTATCTTTATTTAGTAATACACCTCATTTGAGCTGAGACTTCTAGGTACTGCTGCTTTCAGTGTTTAAAACCTACACTAGCAACCTGACTGGCCAGGAACAATTTTGCAAGAGAAAATTTGTTTCTGGGATCAAACTAATAAACAGCCATAATCACGTGGCATTTAAGTGTCAAAAGTTTAGGTTCTGACATTGAAAATTAAATATAGTTGTTTAAGAAGGATTTGTTCCTTTAGGGGATTCTTCTGTCGTTGGAAGTCAGACTGGAAAAACATTTTGACATTGCATTGACAGAAGACTGGGATACCTTCTCTCGTGTTTTTTATACATCAGTAGTGGCTAATTGGGCCCACAGTAAAAACAAGACAGTATTCCGAAATTTAAGCGAGTCAGTGATAACTTCTGACACCTTTCATACCTTTAAAAATGCCATTTACAACAGAAGAAATGACAGGGCAACTCCTAGTTCTTCTGTCCATCCTACCAGACAGATCTCTGTGGCACAGAACAGCCAGCAAAATTATGACACAGCAGTGACATCATGGATGGAACCTCCACAGCGCAAACTGCAGCTGAGAGCTGATCAAGACAAGCAGATGCATGGAAGTTTGGATTTCTAAACTCAGGCTGAATGATTGTTTGCCTAGAAAATAGCTAAAAAATACACTAATTGTAGCCAAAATAAAACTGCCTGACTTTTCATTTAAAAAAATCCACTATAAAATATGGAGAACCAGGTGAACTTTGCACTACGTGAAAAAATAAATACTGATTTTAACCAAGTTTCTTGGATTTAGTTTGAAAGACCTACTCCATAAGAATAAGAAACACTGCAGTACATTTCTAAGGCAAAATTACATGTTATAGCCATTAAAGTAATTCTTGCAGAGAGCCTTAATGATGCCCTTGGGGTTAGTACATTCAGCCATCCACTTTCCCACAGACTTATTAATCCCCACAGACAGCTCTGTGCCGCAGTTACTATGGCACACAGAAAGGGCTGGCATTCTGGACATAACCTTACGTCCGCACTCATAAGAGTCAGGTTCATAAAAAGTAAATTGCACCAGATCAGAACAGCCTAGCAAACAGGTTTTAAAACTCAAACCACAGATGGATCCTCTGAATAATTCCTAAATCCCAGGTCTCTTGATACGACATCTGGCTTCTCCTTGCTTTTTTAGCAAGTGCTTTCCTAAAACAATATTTGGAAACAGCACTACATATGGGCAATGTCTTCTTCCTACACACTCTCTTTTTCAAGCCATGGAAATGAAGCTGTGTTAAATCAGAAACCCTCCTTCAATCTCTTGACATGTTAAAGTGATCACCCACTATTTGAAGATATTGTCATCACACTTTACAGGAAGAACGTGATTAGTGGCTCAAAAAGCTTCAGTCTTTTGTTATTACAGTGGTAAAACAAGATGAACTTCCTGTTTTATACCAAGGACTGAAAAGTTTAATAATAAAAACTGACAAACCACAAGAGGATATTAATGTCTTTATGCAGCCAAACACGTGTATCCACAGTGTAACTATAGGAACTGAGGAGCCAGTATCCTCACTGTGCGCGTTTAGGGGGCCTTTACGTATGAAAACCAGAAGAAAGGTTCTGGAAGCAATATACATTTCTCAGCAAGATTAACAGAGAGACAAAAGGCATCATCAACTTTAATGCTCAGCATCATAATTCATACACCAGTAGGCTCTGAATAAACTTACGTATAGAATCATAGAATATCCCAAGTTGGAAGGAACCCATAGGGATCATTGAGTCCAAGCTCTACACAGCACCACCCAAAAATCAGACCATATATCTGAGAGCATTGTCCAGACACTCCTTAAACTCTGGCAACCTGGGGCTGTGACCACTGTCCTGGGGAGCCTGTTCCAATGCCTGACTGCTCTTTCAGTGAAGAACTTGAATAAGCCAATGTCTATCTTGTGTGCCCCTGTGGCTGTTCTTCTGGGCTATAATCCTTCTCCAAAGCACAGATCCCGAATACTCCAAATTAAAGCGTATCACTTAACATCAGAAGACGTAGGACAAATAGTTGTCATTAGTTACAATTAAGCAGTCCACAAACTTATTTTATGACTTATTTTATGTTTTCTGGACAGCTGAGTTATTGTTACAGACAAGAAGTTGATAGGTTATGTGAGCTAACAAGAAATCAAGTGCATTCATAGTATTTGTGTACTTCAGACTAGATAGAATAGTATTCACTTTCCAAAGAGACTAGCCATGAGCTGCTGTTCGACACATTTTTTGGTTAAGACCACTGCAGTATTGTTGATTTACATAACATTAAACATTATATTTGATGAAACATTCACAACTGCAATGTGATACTAGATTAATGACTGCAAGGGGAAAAAAAGTTAGAAGGACAAGAAATAAACACAAAGAAATTGTTATATGCTTCCTCGGTATCAGCCGTGCACCCATGTGCATAATAAGGCTATGGCACATGAACAGGCAGGGGGGTGGGAGAATCAAACATAATGTTGCACACACAGCGTGCCTCAGGGCAGATGAGATCCACTCTTCAGATGACTACTGATACCTGTTTTTTCTCAACACATGCATCACATAACTGGCTCTCTTTAAGCAGTAAGTTATTATCTTGAAAAATATATTTAAAACAAGACAAATTGTTCTAAATCTAAAGAAACTGGCAATTTGCAGAGAAATATCTCAGCTTTATTCCTTTGACAGTATTTTGAATTCCAGCCATTTCTGTCCTTACTTTTGAAAGAGAATAGAAAGGAAAGCAGGTCACATTCAAGCCAGTGAGAGGCTGGCTCAGCCTCCCCCCCTTGGCTAAGTGATAATTGACTCATTATTCACAGCAAAGACCCAAATGTGTACAGCACTGGCTTTTCATAGAATCATAGAATTGTATGAGTTGGAAGGAACCTTTAAAGGTCATTTGGTCCAACTCC
The DNA here is from genome assembly GCF_016699485.2 of Gallus gallus. Classification (NCBI taxonomy): domain Eukaryota; kingdom Metazoa; phylum Chordata; class Aves; order Galliformes; family Phasianidae; genus Gallus; species Gallus gallus. The sequence continues at coordinate 19,076,946 of NC_052536.1, read as the reverse complement.
CCTGCAATGAACAGGGACACCTACACTAGAACAGGTGCTCAAAGCCCCATCCAGCCTGACCTTGAATGTCTCCAAGGACAGGGCTTCCACCACATCTCCGGGCAACATGTGCCAGTGCCTCACCTCCTTTATTGTAAAAAACCTATTTCTTCTATCCAGTCTAAGCCTCCCCTCCTTTTGCTTAAAACCATTCCCTCTTGTTCTGTTACAACACATTCTGCTAAAGAGTCTGCCCCTTCTTTCTCATAGCCCACTCCTCCTCCCCCCTGTCCCCCCCTCCCCCTTCAGATACCGTGTGTGAAAAAAATAAATAAAAGATACAAGCATAACAAAAAATAGCAGAGGTTTGAAAGGATGGAGGGATTCATATATTCACTCTGCAGACGGCTTTTCAATTTTACTTTTTAGAAATTCTACTGTCACTACCTTAACAATGAAATAACAAACAAGCTTAGGTCTCTAGAAAAGCAAATCTCAGTGTCTCAAGAGTAATATCCATCATTGTCACTGAGAAGTGTGTTGCAGGCTTCAGAAACATTTCTATCAGAAAGTACATCAGACTGATACATTCTTTCTGTCCAGTATCTATCCTCTATATTGCTTAAAATTCTCTTTGTCTTTCAATTTGGAAGGGAATCTTTTGAAAATGTCCACTGATCACCCATATATTTCAAAGAATAATGGGGTCACTTACCACAAAGCCAGAGAAGAGAGCTATCAGGATTATCAGGAAGAACTTTCTGTCAGTGAAACCTGTGAGGTGAAATAGTAGCCCCGGCCCCGGAAGAATGATAAAAGTCCCTTGGTCTGAAACATTTCAAAGCAAGACCAGACACAGCGATCAATACTGCAGAGAACCTGGCTTGGGATAACACACCAGAATAAGCAATATAAGATACCCAATATTTAACTCCTTCAATTCAATGAATTAATTCCAAAAATGTTTATATGTTTATAAAAACTGGATGAGAATAGGGCCCCTTTTACCTATTAAAAAAAAAAAAAAAGGCTAATGCAGCAAAGTTCCAATTTACCTCTTTGTCCTCAAAATATTGGACAGCATAAGGCTCATCAATCCCTCAAATCCCTTCAAAGTTACGCTTTGATGGAACCCCTGGGATTCAAATACTGCAGTGTCTTTGTGCAGGGCTCCTCAGCAAGAAGCAATTTACTCACAGTAGCATGATAATGGTCTTGTACAGAGGTCAAGAGTACAAATTTCAATTTTATTTATTATCTCAAACACATCAGCAAACAGACACACATAAAGCATAGACAAACTGAAATCTTTCCATAAAATATCACTCTGGGGTTTTCAAAACAGGGAAACAGTGTAGAAGTACCTGCCTTTGCCTATTAGCAACCATGTATATGGCTTTATGGTGCTGAGGTAATTTACCCCGAATGCCAAGCCGTAACAGGAAAGAAACAGATTTAAAGCCTGAAAATCCAATTTGTTGGGAGGATAATTTTTAAAGCTTAGTTTTTTGTTGTTGTTTTTTGTTAGTTTTGTCTTTTTTGTTTGTTTGTTTTTTTAATTCAATCAAACCAGCTCCCAGATATAACTCTGCAGTACCTTAATCAAAATATGCAACCTCCTCCTGCTTGTATATTGCACAGCCAAGCACAGAACTTGGTGTTTTATTTTAGTTACTTAGCCAAGGAAATCTGCTCCGATTTACATTTTTGAGCTATCTTCCATTTCCCATGTATTTAAATACATAAATCATTGTAAATCAATGCAGGATTTGTCCAACTTATTTTGACAAGCAAAAAGCCCAACTGCTCCATATAGTGAATACCTGAAGGATTTCAGAATTAGGCACCTGCTTTCCTGTTCCAGGGAAATTCAAGTGCCTAAACAGTTATCTCGTGCTGTTTTAGGAGCCCTGTGGTGTCCTGCCTAACCTTCTGCTTCCACCCAGAAGGGCAGTGGATTTTCCATACATATTGTATCATATCTGCCAGCCACGGGCATCTGAATTATCTAACTCTTAGATACTCAAATTGCTAAAGTCCTATTCAAATCTTTCTCAGCTAAAACTCTCCCTGATTTCAGTGACACCAATCCCATAGCAACACTAAAAGCAGAACTCCTCTGTCAAAGTTACTCAATCTGTGAAGCTGAGAAAATAACAACTTACTGCACTTTCGAGACATGTTATGAATATTAATTTGCACACTGAGGCAAGTATGTCAAACATCGTTGTCTTCCATTTCTGCATTTCGCCTCCTATTTGATTAACAGGGGGTTTTATGCTGCTGGTTCCCCTTTCCCTCACTGCAACCCTGCACCAGTGTAATGGATGTCTATAGAACTCTCTTCTGCTTATGCCAGAACAGAGATTCAATCAGTATAGCCCTTTCCCTTACATCTTTGATCTTACCCTGATTAAATCACAGACGATCAGCCAAAAGCACTGCCTGTATTTTTTTGTTTGTTTGTTTCACTTAAAAGATCAACTTTTAGTATGTTCAATAATATAGCCTTGATTCTTTGCTCACTAATACCAATGTTCTAATGAAAGTTCACAATGCCATGCCAAGCGACTGAAGGAACTGGGGCTGTTTTGTCTGGGGAACAGGAGGCTGAGGGGAGACCTTATTGCTCTCTTCCAATATCTGAAAGGTGCTTACAGCGGGAGCAGGGTTGGTCTCCTTCATTGGTGACGGGTGACAGGACGAGGGGAAATGGCCTTAAGTTGTGCCAGGGGAGGTTTAGGTTGGATATCAGGAAAAACTTCTTTACAGAAAGGGTTGTTAAGCACTGAAATAGGCTCCCCAGGGAGGTGGTTGAGTCACAATCCCCGGATGTGTTTAAAACCATTTGGATGTGGTGCTCAGGGACATGATTTAGATTTAGTGGAGGCTTGTTAGAGTTGGAGTAGCATGGTTAGGTTGCGGTTGGACTCGATGATCTTTAAGGTCTTTTCCAACTTGAGCAATTCTATGATTCTATGTCCTCAGGTAGGATAAATAAATATTCTGTAGACTCTTAAGTACCAATTATTACTTCAAACTGCCATTTTTGCATATTTTACTTTAACATATTTAAGAAAACAAAAAAGACAGGAAAGGACTTTCTGTATCTATTTCTTCTGTGGAAAGAAGAATGACTGTTGGTTACATCACCTATATTTCAGCCACCCACACATGTGCTTTAGCTTAATGCATAGCAGTATTTCTTCATAACTAAATCAGCTCTTCATTTTCAAAAGTTTAGCTGTTCTTTTACTACATCAGTATCTCTCCACTTCTCCTTAATGGAATCTATACGCTGTGTTTTTATGTACTGTTTATCTGTATCAATATCTATGTCTCTGTTGGGTTTTAGTTATTGTCAGTGCTAGAAGAGCAGCAATATTTCCTGTTTATACCTCATTCATGCAAGCTGATCATTTAAAAACATGTATTACTCTTCCACAGATCAACAGTGCTGTTACCAGATACCTTCTCCATTTGAATACTGTAATGCCGTTAGTTAAGCAACGGAACAGATGTGCATTTGAGCATCTCAGCAGCCTCCATGAACAAACTTCTGCTTCTTCCAACAGGTAATGACCAACAGTAATCGTTAAAATTTTCAGAAAAGCATGATAGATGTTTCAGAGCAGATTCTCAGCTGCTATTAACCAGCTCAGTTCTGGTAAGGGAGATACACCTCTTAATATCTGCCAGGACCATGAGGCATTTACCATTACCAAGTAGCACCAACACACTAGACCTGATTCTTTAGTTCTTTAGTTAGGGGGTTTATGCTGTGGGGGAAAAACATGTTCTCAAAGGAACAGACTGTACGGTGTGTAGTATTTTACAGTACGTTGAGAGTGTATCAGGATGTAGGAAGAACTTGAAGTTTTTTTCTAGGAGTTGATAAAGGTGGGAATGCTTCTGATGGCTTCAGAAAATCTACACCACACTTTTCTGAGTGCAGAGACTGTTACTGCTCAGAAACTGTGTTTGAGAGATAGTTTAGGAAAATTTAAATTTGACAGTAGCTAACAGGAGAATTCTCATGCAGTATACAGGAACTGCACACTTCTGAGCCATACTTGGAATGTCAGCTAAAAGAAACAGAATGGGGGTTTTGATTGATTGTTTTGCACTCTAATCAATCAGAGCAGAGTTAGTTTTAAAAACCTTCTGTGTTGTGATTCTAGAAGAATTCAGCATGAGCAGATAAGTAGATAAGCACTGTAAGGAACTGTATGTAAGTTATCTTCAGAGTGGCCTGATTTAAAAAAAAATGGGAAATACATACTTCTTTGAAAGTAGGCATTTCTATGTGATTTCATACTGGACACAGGAAAAAGAATACCAACACAATTTTATGGAAAGTTCAACACTAAACACAATTTGAGGCCATGGTTACTGTTTCTGGTTGTCCTGCCAAGCCCTTATAGGGCTCTCATCTCTGATGTTTGCTTTGTGCTATTTCTTCATCTAGAAAAAGAGAGCTAGCAGTGTTTCCTCACCTCACTGGAGTGCCATGAAACTTAGTCAACAGCTGCATTTAGCACACTTTGATGCCTTTCAAGGCAAGGTGAAAAGGAAGAGCAAGGGTTCGTTCTGTGTTATCATTTCACATAGTATAACAGAATTCAACCAGAGCCAATATACTCCTACAGGCTGAAACGTGTACTAAAACATCAACAGCAAAACTACTAGATATTCTCCTTCCTTATATTCCAGAATGATAACAAGAACAACGCAAGTTATGCAAAGAATAAAAATACATCTTTTTCCATCTAAAAATCTTTAAAAGCTGTTCAGTAAGAGAGGCATCACAGGACAGAAAAAGTTGCTGTTTTAGGGAAGCACCGCTGTCCATAGGCTGTCCAATTTTCAGGGAGTCAGAGTGCTCTGTCTTTATCTGATGCTGCCAGTGAGCTGCTGTGCCCAGTAATTTCCCCTCTTTATGCCTTATTTTTTCCATCTATGCAATAGAAATGAAGTATTTTACATAGCAAATACCACTGAGATCTAAGGACAACAAATATCCATAAAACAGGATATCCCCCATTCCTATCTCAAAAATAATCCATTGTGCTTGCATCTCTGTCTTTTTTTTTCTGTATGTGGGGGCTCTGTATGGTATTTGATTCTATACTACATTGAATGAAGGTTACAGAGATGGCTACTACATTTATGATCAATAGAAAACTGCAAATTTTTTCTCCCAACCAATTCTTTCCAATGATCCAGCAAAACACATCAATAAAAAGCTCTGAATTGATGCTGTTTCCCTATTTCATGCCCTGTTTAAGTTCCCTGGGGATGACAGATTAATTTAATTAGTTTTATTGAACTGCCTAGTTGCTTTTATTGGCAAATCCACTCATACAAAGAAGGCTGCAAATTTCTCTTGGGGTTATCATTGTCCTACTGGTCCATTTTTTAAAATTAAAATGAATTTACTGTCATTTCTTATATAGTTTTCTGCTATGCTTTCTGTGGTTAGACTCAAATTTGTAAAGTGCCTTTGCTGACACTTACGTTGGAAGTTTAAAGGTGTTGTTTTTTCGTATCACGGTTGACAAAAAAAGGAAGCAGACAGCTACCACCAAATGGACTGTGATCTAAATACATCAGGAGCTTTCACTGGGGAATTAAATTAATTGGATCCCAACACAGAATATAACTCTTGCATGCCACCTGGAAGCAGAGAAATTGTCGGCCACTGTCCAGCTTCCTCTGCCTGGCAGCCTGCTGTGTCCAGAAGCATTAAAAGAACAGCACTGAGGCTAGGAAGTATACATCCAAGGTTCAGTTTACTTGGAAATGGGTCTGATCAAAACACTTAGACCTCGACACTGAGACAAGTAGGATGAAGTACATGAAATAGAGCAAACTTAACAGCAGCCATGGACTGAACTTAATTCCAGTGGTCAAGCAGCCAGGAGCGTGGAAAAACTGTGAATCAAAACTTGAGTTCAGCTAAGAATTTTACTGTAGCAACAGCTTCTTATTCCAGCAGCTGACTGATTCAGGATTATATAGATATATATAAAGACATATAAGTTAGAGAGGAGTAACTACATGAAATTTCTAGACAAAATTTTTGATATATATATATATATTTTTTTTTTTGGTAGAAGGTGAAAGAAGACACTTTGTGTTTGAATAAATTTCCCACTCTTCCTCTGAGTTTAGAAAAAGGACTCAAATGCTGCCTTCTAATTTTGGACACCAAATTCTTTCCACTAAACTTCCAACTCTCGTTATAAAACCTGAAAGAGCCTCTGGCCCTGTGCAGTAATTGTTTAAAAAATTAGAGATCAGACAAATTGTCACCGAAATCGATCCAAAATTGTTCTAGTGTTTAGTTTTGAAAAGATCACTCATTAGCCACACTTATAGAGAACAGTATCACGAATTCCTTTGTAAATCCAACTTTCATGAGGCTTCTTTAACTGCACAGTCAAGACATCATTCATGATTTTTTGCTGGATTTAAAAAGCACAGCAGAGCTGTACAACCTTAGAAAAATGCTAGTCAGCTCTTCTATTATGAAACCTTTTCTACTCAAAGCTAAAGGAATAACAAAAATCAAACATGTTAACTTGACATAAACATAAGAGCATTTTAGTTTCTGAAAGCAATACAAATGAACATATTCAAATAATCAACAAAATGATTCCCCTTACCAATATCATCAGTTGGATTTGAACAAAAGAGGTGGTCTTTTTTGCTGCAGATACTTAAAACTCCTCAAATCTTAATAGAGAGTATGAAAAAAAACTCAAGTTTTCTAGGCCCGTGCTCTAATTACTAATTTGTATTACCATGGGCTCACCAGCCCTTTCAACTATCCATTCATTCTAGTATTATCTTTTTAATAAAAGACACCCTTTGGATGCTGTACACAGGAAAAGGGACTTTTTAGCCAGCCCAGCCCTCAAGTGTCTTCCCACCACATGACCAATAAAAATTATGAAAATTCTTTCCAGTCATGCAGAGAGTGCTGCCATACTTTTATAAATATTATGCACTTAAAATCGACCAAGTTCTGTCAGAGAATATATTTTTTAAATGCTCAGCTCAGGGTTCTTACATATCATTTTAGCAAGTTAATCCATGTTCTATCATTATTAGATCTGGTAGAAGTGAAGGAAAAGCCTTACAATAGAATTTATTGTCTATTAGTCTATAAAATTCTGCCACATCAGCAAGCACACTGTAAAACAAATAGACTTTGAGTCACTGCTTTTTTAACAATGCCAAAATGAGGAAGACTAAATTCCTATATCAAAGATACGATTTAATGGTGCCATTAAGTTTAAATCACATATATAACACTAAATAAATTACATAGGGTTTAGAAGGACCTTATTTTGACTCCAAATCTTGTTCTATCCAAGCTAAAAGGAGTATTCTCTCAAATATCACAATGAAGAATTTGATCACTTTTCATACTATAGAGAGAAGCCAAAGGAAATATCACATTCAGATATAAAAAGACAACATTCTAAACATAAGATTTCCTTTAATAGGATATTAGCAACCCTTAAAAATCCAGTGAAAGCCAGGCTTGCAAGAATGCATTAATATTCGGTTTCCCATGTTTAGAAGAATTGAACTAATCCATCAGAAGAAGACCCTAATGTGTTCACAAGGCCCTAGTCTAGGCTAACATTTACAGTCTCCAAGGGATCTGTCTAGATAGCCCAGAGCAGTCAATGATGCTTGGATTTTGTACTCATGGTATATATTTTTTTCAATTTTATTGTGTGTAAATTTAACTAACGAAGAAAAATTACACATTAGTTAGGGAACCAGCTTCTTATGAGATGCCTGCAAGAATGATGAAGAAAATCCTGGTGAAAATATCCTTGCAACCCAACTAGGGAGACAGTACAAATGTATGTACAAGTGGAAGTCACCTTATATAAATACAGTACTCTGAAATCAGTGGAATCCCATCAGTTCTATTTGTTTCTTCTGTTTGCAATGTTACAACCTAATTTACAAACATAACTGAATAGGTTTGGTTATTTGTACACACAAACGTATCTCTATATCTAATGAGGCAGGACTGCGAATTCTAACACTAATGCTCATTGTAGGAAGATGCAGAGTGTGGATCTACACTATTATCAGGCCAAATTCAGAAAGATAATCTGTAAATGGCCAGATTTTATTTGACAGTGACCACAAATGTACCTCCACAGTGAGTATCTGAACTTATGACATGAAAGGGAACATTTCCGGAGCCTATTAACAGATAGTCTTATTAAGCTATTGCTGTTGCTTTTTGGAATTCTTTTTCAAAAGCCAAATTACTTATTTTTCAAGTGCAAAATTGAGAAACTAAAGGTGTGGTATTTTGCAGAATGTTTCTGCACTGTTTTGATGCTAAAATGCCTTGTGCCTTAAGTGGAATTTTTACAGGTCATTAGTTTATAATGCAAAGCAGCACCTTTGGGTATTTTTAAAGGAAAATGAAGACAGGAGAAAAACAACCTGAGCTATTTTGTTTACATCCGGATAGAAAGCTACATTTCTAAGCATTTGATTCAGTTGAAACTCTACCTTTGATATACAAAGTTTTAGTGGCAGATGCTGTAGTGACAATGAAAGTGACTGAAATACACGCTGAAGCTTTTTGCAAGTAGCATCATGATATGAAGCATGCTTCTAAGATAGGACCTATCCCCAGTGCATCAATCATACATAAAGAAGACCAGAAGCTAATTTTCAGTCCTCTTATCTCATCCCCCAGTGCCTCCTTTCTCTTTTATTTTTTATTGGGAGGAGAGACAGAAGGCTGCCACAAGATTATTTCTGAGGCAGTTTTGACTCCCCCACTGGTTTTCTGCTCAGTGCCTGTGACTGACACTTAGTTCTGCCCAAAGGACAAGTGCAGGACAGACTTCTGAGTGCCAGTCAATGGAGCATGCCACATGGTGTAATTGGAAAACACAGTACTTCCGCAATAAGATGAGGATATCATTCTCAGTGCAAAGCTGTAGTAAAGAGAATTATAACTGAGTAATATGTAACTCTCAGTTATTTTCATTGCACCTGCAAGAATGGCCAGAATAAATGAACCTGAGCTACAGAATTTGGGTCCAAATCTAAACTTCCTGTAACTCAGCAACGCTCAGATCAAAATTAAGCTCCACCTTTTATTTTATCTGTAAAGCGGAAGACCTTTTCAACCTAATTACTCTAATATGATATTCCTTCATCCAAGTTATTTGTAGAGCCAGGTTTGTGCTTATCATAACACAGCACAGAAAGCCAGCATTACTAAAACAATGAAACTATCCAAGCTGCAGATTTCTTAGGCCACTGTGTACTACAAAGTATTTTCCTTATCTGCTTCTTTTATGCGTAGTTCCCTAGCAAAATTACATGGGACTTAGGTAAGGAAAGCCCCCCACAATGTTCCTAAAGAAAGCAAAACATGGTTAACCACCTGTAAGGCCCTACCTCAGCAGTGTGTCAACCAGACTAAGGAAAGCTGTCATTAGGGATTTCACTGCTGTTAGGAGATATAAAAGCATCAGAAGGATTTGCCTAAGGTCACCAAGCTGAACTCTTAAATACTACTGCTGTACTTCTTACCATCCTTTCAGGCTGCAATATCTAGTGGGAGTTTTGGGATGTACATACCTTTCAAAAGATAAGTGAATGTGCTTAGAAACTCTTCGTATGACTGTTCATGGCTATTAATAAATTGATCAAGGATGCAGTTGTTTACCAGTTGTTCTCCCATAATCCACACTTTGCCAGTCAAATTGGTATTTAGTAGGCTTCTCCTGCAACAAAAAAGAGCCGTATGTATCTGTAGGCAGCAAACATGAACTGAAGAGTCCCTAACCCACATTTATAACCCCTAGAATGTCATTTTTTTCTTCACTCCTTGTGGAGTCCCAGTTTCTTCAGTGGGACTGTGTACCACATTTCCCCTGAACTCAAGGGCACGTAGTAATTTAAAGTACAAAGAGAGAAAGTGTGAAGATGTATGCTTGAAATTGATGTTCTCAGCTAACATGGGCCACAAAAGAGCCAGATTCTCTCAGTGGGGTTCCTTCCCCTCACTCTGAGTTGTTAAGTCTTCAAATCTGTCAGACCTCTGCCTTCTTTGCAGAAACAGTGACACCACTCGCTAGCTTGTTGGATCTTGCAAGTAGGACACCTGTACACTCAAAACTTGGACCAAATCCATCATTTTGCAGGTGCACTGCTCGCCATTACCATCAAAGCCACAAAACCCAGATTTTGTACGGCACGTGAATTGCAATGTACATGTGCGTGCTGAGGCAGTGCATGGGACAGGGGGAGTATGATAGAGCTCGGTAGCCATATAGGAAAGCAAGGACCCAGTCTTGAGAAAGGAACAAATGCTGAGAGCTGCAGAAACACCATGCATTATTTTCTTAAGTTGTGTAAATACATTTTAACAGCTGTGTGATATTAAACAGTTAATCATATTACTAATTCTTTGTACATGTAGGAGCAGAGTACTAGCAGTAGGAAGACACAGGTGGTGGCACGCACACACAGAGCTGCCACTCTCTCCCACAGTAGCAACCTAACTAGAAAATATAAACAACCAGTTTGCAGACATAAATGTAATAAGGACACAAGAATGCATTATTCACCTACTGCTTGATTTTCACACGTTCCCATGCTTCTTCCCTCAATTTACCACAGCATTAGAAAGAATCTTTTGGGAATGAAACCTCAATTCTTCAGCAAAACTTCAAATCTAACTTCAAATACACTAAGGAAGGGCTGCCAACCTGATTTTATACTTAATAAGATCAAGCACAAATTGTTCCAAGCTCAGAATGAAAATAAAGCATCATTTATAATGTCAAACTCTAATTTTGCTGGATTGCCAGCTTGTAAAGAAGGCAAATGTTCCGAAGGTGTGAAAACACCTGCATACCCACATGACCTGAAGCTGGGGTTCACTAATGTTGTGCAAAAAACAAACATGTATTAATCTCTGTGGACTGACCAAGAAGAATATCATTTACCAGACTCTCAGAGTGGTTTATGCAAATTATAGTGGTTTCAGAGGGAAGCAATGCCATTCTATTCCTCATTATTGTTCAGTTATTACAGTCATTATTTGAGGTAAATTTCATTATATGAAGCACTGCAGTGATTTGGAAGGCTGGTGTCAAAGGAAAAATATATATACATATATTTAATACGGTCATAACAAATTTTTGTTTTTCTCTGGCATCGATGATCTCCAAGTCCTTATAAATACTAATGAAATAAACTCCACAACAGTCCCGTGAAGCAGAGAAGCACATATTATACCCAATCACAGATGAGAAAAACTGAGTCACAGAGAGTTTAACTGACCTATTAACTAATCACAGGAGGGCTGGCATCAAAGACTCCTTTACTCTAAAATGCTGTAGTAAGACGGAAAATTGATAAGCCATTTGGGGAGCGGGGGACATTTGTATAATTAGCCAGGCTGAACGGCAGCTTTCTCAGTGAACGCTGTGCTCTGCAGCCACCCGGACACCTGGTCATCAGCTTCAGACTAAGCACCCAGACCGGGCATCTGCATTTTGCTACAGCTCAGTTCTTACCCTCCTGCTCAGCCTCTGCTTTCTATAGAACTTGGGAAACCACTTCAAGTTTTAACATCCTGTACTGGTCAAGCTGTGGAGGAGCAATAGTACAACAACACCCTGGAGGAATACCAGCTTTTGGTCGTTATTGTTAGCTAGGGTGCAGTGCTGAATTCAACTTGACAAAGTTTCAGCCATATTACAACAGTGAAAACCAGAACATTAACCTCCTGAAAAAGCCAGTGTTGGATGTTGTTAAAATATAATCCAATATTTAATACCTGAAACCTCCTGATATAGTCTAGAAAGGAAGTTATCCCTGAAGGTTTTAAACATACATTACACTGAGCCTATGCATTTTCATCTAGCATGTACTTCAATATGCAAGTACTGGGAAAAGCTTTGCCAAAAGAGTAATCCTCTTTAAAGAAGAGTGGAGAAAATGCCCTGGATAGTTCAAGCATGGAAGAAGATGGGCAGCATTCTTTACTGAAATACAGACCAAATGTTTGCCCAAGACAAAGCAGTATATCCAGAGTAGTTCTGCAACAGCCAAGATAGTTATTGATGGCTGACACACGTATATGAGAGCTGCCACCAACTGTGTCAATGCCATTCATCATTGTTAAGGAAATAACTTAAAATTCATAGGTGACGTTTCTTTATTTCTTCTTCTGAAAAACACAAAGGATATATTATGTAACCTGAATTCACTGAATTATTCATATTTTAATAAATCCTATATTGGAAAAGAGGGGAGAAAACCCTACTTGTAGTTTTGGCATCCATCTTCTTATTTTATCTCCATTGCTTTTTATGAGAACATCACAGTTCTGTTCAAAAAAATCTAAAGCAAGGAATGAATAGAAAAATGGAATACAGAAGTAATAACCCAACACAGATTTAATCTCTTCTTGCACAGCTACAGAGCTGTTAATTAAGTCTACAGAATCAGGATACCACGGGTGGGAAGAACCTGTTAGGTCCAAACGCAAGCTTAGGTTCTCTCAGAAGAACACTTCTTCACCCAACCAATAGAGAGGAGCTATACCTACATGTTCCACCTATTTTCCATTACATTGAAGAACTGCACAGTCTTATTCTACCAGCCTAAATAAAAGCACAGATGTCAGCATTCAGAGTACACATTCCTGAAATTGAACATGTGCTTAGGATGGATGATACCATTACAGGGTGTTCAGAAACTGAGCTCAACCTATCAAAGTTTTTGTATTTTTCATTCCACTGTGGTTTTCTGCTGTTCCCCACCTATTTTATTACTGGGCCTTTCTTAAACGAACTCCACAGTGTGTTAGCTGCAGAAAAGCTTTGTAATGTAAACAACTGAAACCAGACTGACCAGAAGACTGTCAGGAGGAAGAAAAAATAACGTAGGCTATTTTAACATACAATAACAGATTGGAATAAACCCACCGTTTAAGGATTGGATACGCTCTCACCTCTAAGAATGAAATGACGACATTGTTCAGATGGAGAGCAACTACCACTGAAACCAAAACTTTCCTTTTTTCTCCTAAAGGGCATCAAACTAACTCAAGTGTCAAGGAAAGTAAGGCAAAGACGTCTGATGCTCTCCCTGTGCTGGTTTTGAATAGTTAAATTTGGATTCAAATATTAGTAAGAGATTCATTTGAGCAGCAACTATTATTTCTTCTTTCCGCATCTCAATCCTGCTCGTTCATCCAAATTACTATAATGAGGTTTCTTGAGGCGATCATCCATTTAGTCTTGCTGATCATCAGCAGATTGTACAAAATCAATTTTATATCTCAAAATGCAGTCCTCTTCACAGCAGTTTAAGCCAAACCAGAAATCTCTGCACTGAATCACGGAGCAGATCAAGTGAATATTAGCATGATTTCAATTACGCAGTTATTAGTTCCATTAAACAATTTTTAAAGCGCAGTGGAATATGGTTTTCCTACATTTTTGAGTACTCCAGTACTGCTGGCATAGCTTAGTCAGGTGGCCACACTATGAATTTGCTCTACCAAAAGTAATTCTCAATTAAAATAAGGATATTCAGAAATACACATAGATCGCTTGTGGACTCATGGAAATTATCACTAAATACACCAGTGCTCAAGATTTTGTAAACTATGTACAAATCAGATCAAATACAGATTTATTATTTTTATATCTTATACGCTGTTACCATTGGACTATGCCTGATCTTTTCCTCATGCACAGCCAGTACAGGAACAAATCTGTCACAACTAACTTTTTCCAAAGGAGTTTCTAATGCTTAAGATCTCACTAACACCTCATAAATGCAATCTTACTCTTTTACAACCCACAATACAGAACAAAGCAGCAAACATTTCTCTAGCTGCTCACATCCACAAAGGTTTCACATATCGATCTGTACTAGAAAGACCTTAATTTTAGAGACTCTTTTGGCCTGGCTACTTCAGCAAGGAGGCATGGAAAGCTGCAACCTCAGCATGTCCTTGAATGTTTTTGGTTGCATGTGGACACAACACAAGCATCCCAGGATGACACTTAAAAAGTGGGCCAAGGGAAAGGAGTGATCCTGCGGGCTCTTGACTGCACTGAGAAAGGCATAAAACATTTTTAGTGGTGCAGAACAGAAGGTTACCCACTCTCCAGAAGGCAGTCAGCTGTTTCCTTGCTGGCTAAACAGCTGCAGAGCTACGGTTGCAGAAGAAAGCCTCCTGCCCACAGTCCTGCCCTACTTCTCTTCCCCCCACCCATCCACCCTGACAGCAGAAACCCCTGGCCACCGCCAGCTGCAGGGCAAGCCAGACACAGGAATGAGCCGGAAACAAAAGTTGCAATTACAAAGCACAAAAACTTTCAAATGATGCTTCTTGCAGTACCTCTCAATTCAGTGTGATCTGCAGCAGCTAATCCTATTTAAATCAGCTGGATGCTTGCCACTGCCTTCAGCAGGAGAAGGTCTTAAGGGCGCACACATAATGCATCAGCAATTTGCTTGAATGGGAGCTGCATCTGCTTATGTAAGTGCATTACCAAGCCTCAAAGTCGACCTTCCTGATGGTCAAAAAACACAGGCCTCTCACACAGCTTGCAGAGGGTTTTACAGGATGTGTAAGGGCTTTAATTGCAAGTAAGCACATTGATTCTGCTCAGTTTCAGTGCTATTAATGTTAGTCCCATACACGATCAGAGGATTTAGGCTTTCGTTATTGTTGAGTTGGGGTTTTTTCTTGGTTGTTTGATTATTATTATTCTTTTTTTTTATGAATTTCCAATTGCTTCACAAGTGATATGCACTTTAAAGACCACCTAGAGACCTTTGACAAAGGGTGACATCTCATGTGCTCAGACACTTCTGAAGCACAGTAGCCACCGTCCCCTGCAGTGTGATCTTCCAGGATGTTACCATCAAAGCACAGCTGGATGTAATCAGCTGTTTTAAACCAGGCCTACAAATAAAGCCCTGTAACTCATATGTTAAACACTGTTTACTGATGGTTTTGGATGAGACAGAACACTGAAGACTCTAGGACACTGGATTCCACACGCCTTCTTTCCTCTACAGGTTTGAGCCCTGGGCTTTGACTAAATATCTAGCCACATATTTGCATCCTGAATGGTCACTTCCACAAACAAGTAGGATGGCATCCCCTGTCCTGCCTCCCTGAAGTGTGTTGCTGTAACCCATTGAGAACCATCTCCACTCCTGGGATGGAGGTTTACTGGCAGAAAATATATTGACAGGCGTGGAAATATCTCAGTGCAACTTGGAATTTCTTGGGATAAAAATGTAAATCATATATTACCTAATTTAGTGTAGTAGGAGAAAATGAAGTGAAACAAAGCATCTCCATGACAATGAGCAATCTGCTGAAAACACAGCATGTCAACGTTATTAAAACAGAAAATAGTGAAGAAGTCTACTGATTCATTTTCACCTTGGTTCTCTGCCAAATAGTTTCAAGTTGCAAACCCTGGATATTCCTGCTGTGAACTGCACAGTTCTGAACATGATTTTTCTGCCTTGTAGATACATTATTCCAAAGCTACCGGCTGCTTGCAGCAGTTCCAAAGCAGTTTGTCAGTGACAGTTACAGAAGGCCATTTTGGACAGACCACATCCTCATCCAAAACCAACATGATGTTGCCAACAAACTTTAATTTCTCTGTCTTCTCATCCACAGTAATTGGGAAAAGAATTTCTAGAGATAAGACACGTCAAGTAGCAGAAGGAGAATAAAATGAATATAAAATATTAAACAAGACAAGCGGAGGTTGGATTTTATCTTAAATATTTGTATCTCCTTTGCCAGTAGATCTTTTGATCTCAGATCCAAACAAGAGTTAGACTATGTGAAGCACTCAGTACGAATCTGTCAAATATCATCTAAGCACTACGGAAAATACAAATACATCTGATCTGAATACCCTTAAGTCATGGGTGAAGCTAAGTTCTCTGGCCTTCAACTCTGCAGTACTTTCCTTTGCTCTTTGTTTCGCTGGAGAAGTAATAGGCCCATGTGGACAATACGGGGCACAACACCATACAACTGCTGTATTTCAAATGAGAAACTCTACCACATCCTATCTGCATTACAGTTTTTCAATGTCTTAAGATGATTTTTCACAAACATTGGATGTGTTTGCTTTCCTGCACAAGCGAAATTCTATTACAAGCTGTTCTTATTTCTGTTCTCGCTGCAGTTTCAACTGGGAGACGAGGCATTTCTAAAATACTGTGTGGCAGATGTTGTAACTCAGGAGTGAGTGAAATAGGTTCAAGGAAACAGAAGCAAGGAGCTATGAAGAGTGGATTGTTTTCTGGGTTGTTCAGTTTACTTGCTGTGCTGTGTTATATAAGTGCTTTATCCTCTGTGCCCCAGCACTGCTTGCTGCTGAAAGGATATGTTCCCACAGGACTTTGCAGAGTCTAACTTGAAGAAAAGCTCTGTGAATCTGATGAAAAATGCCACAGAAGGGAGCAAAGTTTTCATTCTTTAAGATCTAATCAGAGGGTCGCTGACTTCAATGGACTTTGGACTGGAAATTCAGTCAGTCCTCACTCATTCTTTTACTACACATTGAAATTAGTATACCTTTGAGGACACAAAAAAATTACTTCAGCTTGTATTTTTACACTACACTGGCACCAAAAAATTCCAAAAAAAAAAGACCCAAGCTTGATGGGTTAAGCAGAGTAAAGAATTAAGCTACAAAGAAGTGCATGCTCCAAGCTTTAACAATTGTTCAATCGGTTCAGCTGCAAAGAGTTAAAGCTCCTAAAGGCTGGTGGGTTTCTTGTTGTGCCATCTGAAGACGAGAGAGGAAAGGGGAAAAAAAAAAAAGAAGAAAAAAAAACGGTCACAGCCAGTTAGGCACAGTAGACCGAGTTCTCAGGAACACATCTGCAAATTGAGCAGATAGATTCCCCTCCATGCCACAAGCCCCTGTGCTGTCAGAGAAGATTCCTCAAAGTGCTCACGTTTGAATCTCAATTACATAGAAAGATTTTGGAGGACACAAAAGCACTCCATCAGCCAGGTACGTCTGACTTACTGTTTTACCCAGAGCAAACTTGGTTGATACACTTAACAAAATTTTTAAATACTATTTCTCAAAACAGTTGCTTTCTTAATCCTCTTTATGGAGTACTTCAAAGCTCTGCAGGTGTCTGGATATTATCTCAATTGTGAAGAATTTGGAAAGAGCACTTGCTTGCTGTTTTGCAAAAGGAGACCCTACGGATCAGTCAGAAGAAAAGAAAAAATATATAATATTGCAAAACAAATTTAATTGTACTGTGGATAACTGTGTTGCTGCCAAGTTACAAATAATTACAAACTAGTGACAGAGTTTGATGGTCAGCAAGCAGCATTTACCAACTAAGACTCCATGCTATCCTGCAATCTGTTTTCTCTTCATGTCTAATCAGTGCTGTTCAAATACCTTATTTTATAACTGAAAGGCGCTTTTGGTTTGCTGCAGTTCATAAGATCTAATCATTTTCTGTTTGGCAACATTCCAATTACTGTGAAATTAACATGAATACGGGTGTTGTTTTGTTGGGGTTTTTTTTTTATGTCACGTTGCTAATAGCTTAGAGGTGGAAATCAGCACAGCCCAAGATCAGCCACACAATGTGAACACACTACAAGTAGCACGAACAACCTGGAGAGACAAAACAACCCCAGCAAGGGCCTAAGGAGCTACTGCTGTCACAGAAGCCAGGATAAAGATTCTCTCCTTCACTTGCTGAACTGCTTACTTATTTAAAGGCCAAGGAATACTAAGCAATGACAAGGAGGAAGTGCTTTTAAGTATGTTTTATTTAACCTGCACATTCTGTATGTCTATCAATCTCATTTTTAATTATTTTCATTGGTCTTTTCTCCACTCTATCTCCAACAGTTGCTCTGGATAGTATACACTTAAGAACTCAACACTGTCAACACACCAGTTAAACTGACTGCCATTTTTAATACTCCTTATTTTTTATTTCAAATACAAACCAGCAGGAAAATACCGTAATCCTAACTTACTGCTGTGCTCACGGCATCCTTAGTGTGGAAGTTCAGTTACTTTACTAAAGACTGTAAAAACAAAGAAGCTACATAACTACACAATATGAAAGACAGGAAATACAACCCAGTAAACCCAAATTTGTGTATACTCCTCTGAAAAGACCATTTTTTTGATAGCTGTAAGAAACAAGCAACGAAGATTTCTGTTCAGCGTCTCATCTGAATGTAAACAATTTGGCAAACTTCTCTTTATGCAAATAATGACAAAATCAACCTCAGAATGGGGTTAGCTAATTTAACTGACTCCTAACTGAACTTTGCTTACAGTGCAGTACTTTTGAAGAGGAATCTAAGCACAGAAAGAATCACCACCTTTAGGCATTCAAGACCAGGCCGGATGTGGCTCTGGGCAGCCTGGTCTGGTGGCTGGTGACCCTGCCCACAACAAGGGGGTTGAAACTAGATGATCTTTGAGGTCCTTTTCAACCCAGGCCATTCTATGATTCTGTGACAGAGGCACTCAGGCCAGTCACACAGCAAGTGCTGCTTCACCATGATATTTGAATGATACCGCAATACACAAAAAGAAAATTGATCATTTCTTTCTTTTTCTTTATTTTAATTGGCAACAGTAGGGGCTGTGTCTTCCTACCCACATGCAATAGCCCAAGCACATCTGATGAGGCTCATGTATCTGCAAAAGCATTTAATGGCAGATCCACACAATAGCACTGCAGCTTGCACACCAGCAAGTGGGGCAGGCAGGAAGTATATTAACAGCATACAGCAGTTCTGATTGTACATGCAAACATATTCAGATGGCAGTTTGAGGTAGCCAGCGTCATCAGTCCCACAAATGAGCCCCACAGTGAATCTTGCTGTAAGCACTGCTGTTCTGGAATCCCCAGGTTTTAATGGCACACCACTAGAAGATATTCATCCTTCCTTAAAGAAGAAGGAATCCTCTGTTTCTTGCTTTTGCTATTACAGCAAAATGAAAACCAGGCACAATAAAAACACAAATCCTAAAGAATGTGAAAAGAGAAACTGTATTTCAAAATGTGGAGGGACTTTTGGCAGGGCTTTTTCTTCAAATAGTGCACTTTGAAGCTAGCTCACAACTTTAACTTATGCAGATTTGGCAAAGGCTGCACCCAAGAACTGGTCACTGCCTGAAAGGCACAGTTGTGCTGTCACTACAGACTGGTCAGCCACTTTCCTCCCCGGCATCTTTGCTCTCCCGAGCAGTGTTACAGCGCAGGCTGACTGCACTAACTATTTTAGATTTTTGAACAAACATGTATAAAAAATAGCTTGGAGCCTACTCATGAAAGCATACAACATGACGAATCCAAACTGCAAACCCCACAGATGAATGTGATGGCAAGACAAAAGCACGGGGCAGTGAACCCATCGATCCTGAACAGAGCCAGGCAGCGTGCGGGCACTAACACGGTTAGAAACACGGCTGGGGCCGACTGCTCCGACATGTCTTCAACTCATCTTGATGTCTGCCTTGTAGTCCCTCACGCTGTTCAGCTTAAGGAGGCCGGTCCCACGAGCCGGGCTGGCCGGGAAGCACAGCCGAGCCCAGGCGAGCATTTCGGGGCCTGTGTGCTACGAGCTCCCCCCCACCGCTCCCAGAGCTGCAGGCCCCGCGCAAGCACCCGCCTTCCGCCAGCGTTCGGGGGCGGGTCCGCCCGCTGGCGGCAGAGATGCGGAAAGGCCCCGGTCCTTGCGGCCCCACTCACCGCCTGTGGACCCCGTCGCACCCGGGGCGGCCTCGGAGACGAGCCCGGTAGAGCCGCCAAAGGAAAACTACCGGCCCCAGCAGGCCCCGGGGCCGGCGTTTCCATGGGAGCCCCGAGGCCGGTGTGCGGCCTTGACTGCGCTGCTCGAGTGGAAGCAGTAACGCTGGCCCGGCAGCCACGAATGCAAGCGTTATGCTTGTAAATATCACCAGGTTCTTGACAAAATTCCACAGAACTGGCATGCAGTTTAAATGACGAGAGAACTGTCATGCAATTTTAATGCCATTTATTCAAATAGATACTCTCACAGTGTTCAAAACAGCTTTCTTTTGTGTTGTTTGCCTCAGATACCGCAAGATGACCCAACCAGCAGATGCAATGTCACTGCAGATGGTATCAGCTGTCAGCAATTCATCTTTGCTTCAGCCAGGTTCTTCCCTGCTGAATTTTGATGGGCACGTCTTCTTTTTTGGGCAGAAGGGATGGCCGAAGAGATCCTGTCCCACGGGTGTTTTCTTCCTTGATATAAAGCAGAATGAGCTCAAAATGAAACCTGCTGCCTTCTCTAGGGATTCATGTTACCTTCCCCCACTCCGCTACCCAGCTATTTGCACACTTAGAGGCAACGGGGAGTCTGATAAGCACCAGTACATCATTCATGGTGGGAAAACACCTAACAATGATCTTTCTGATAAGATTTACATTATGAGTATGGTAAACAAAACTACCAAGAAAACCACATTTCAGTGCATTGAGAAAGATCTAGGTGGAGATGTCCCTGAAGCTAGATACGGACATACAATTAATGTAGTTCATAGCCGGGGAAAAAGCATGATTGTTATATTTGGAGGTAGATCATATATTCCTCTTGCACAGAGAACTACTGAAAAATGGAATAGTGTAGTTGACTGTTTGCCATCTGTGTTTCTTGTTGATTTTGAGTTTGGATGCTGTACGTCATACATACTTCCAGAGCTTCAAGATGGACTTTCCTTCCATGTTTCAGTTGCCAGGGATGATACAATCTACATTCTGGGAGGCCATTCACTTCAAAACAACACCCGGCCTCCCAGCCTATACAAGCTAAAAGTTGATCTCCCGCTGGGCAGCCCATGCGTGACCTGCTCTATCTTGCCAGGGGGAATATCTGTGTCGAGTGGTATTGTGACTCAGACTGGTGATACTGAATTTGTCCTTGTTGGGGGCTACCAGTCTGACAACCAGAAACGGATGATCTGTAACACTATAGTTTTGGAAGATAATAAAATAGAGATTGTTGAAAGGGTGAGCCCAGACTGGACACCTGATATTAAGCACTGTAGGATGTGGTTTGGCTGTGATATGGGCAAAGGGTCCGTATTGTTGGGCATTCCTGGGGCCAACAAACAGTTAATCTCAGATGCAAACTACTTCTACATTTTGAGATGCAACAAAGCAGAAGAGGATGAAGAGGAAGAACTGACAGCACAAACATGCAGTCAGGCATCTACCGAAGACCAAGGAGACTCCACTCCATTTGAAGATTCCGAAGAGTTTTCTTTCAGTGCTGAAGCCAGTAGCTTTGATGTTGATGACATTGATACTTACAATGAAGATGATGAAGAAGATGAATCAGAAACAGGGTACTGGATCATCTGCTGTGCCAGCTGCAATATTGACATTAACACCTGGGTGCCTTTCTATTCAACAGAACTCAACAAGCCTGCAATGATCTTGTGTTCCAGTGGGTCTGGCCATTGGGTTCATGCACAGTGTATGGATCTGTCAGAGAGCATGCTTCTACAGCTCTCAGAAGCAAATGTCAAGTACTTCTGCAATGAGCATGTTCACCTTAATAAAGGGCTGCAAACACCCAAAAAGGCAGTGCATCTGAAAAAGCAACCCATGAAACGACTACACAAAAAGAAAACCATGAAGTTAACCACACCAGTGAAAAAGTCTTTTCTTCGGAGATTATTTGAATAGATTTGTACCACTGATTTGTGTTCAGCTGGGAGACTAAAACAGCTAGCAATGGTTGAAACAAAGTGGGTTCCTGAGGTTCTTACTGATCATTTTATTGAATTGATATTATCTCAATATTTCAGTTATATTTCAAAGCTCTTGAACGTTTTTTTGTTTCTTATGTATGTTTTGTAGTATCCATATAGGAAACTCATCACAGAGGGCATCGTACAAACACACTGTCAGATATTGATAACTCAGTGCTGTATTCTTTACAATAGTGTAACTTACTCTCCAATCGTTCCCAGTAGATGTGGTAGAACTGCTTGTAGGAAGAGCTGTTATCTCATGTACTCAGTGGTGTTAGCATCTGTCAGTAAACAAAGACCATACTGCCCTTTTTTTTTTTTTTTATCTTAGTGAGTAGTTCTAGAAATATTTGGCCTAATTTGTAACTGCCTTACTCCAATTTTATGTTAGTGTAATGAGCTAAAATTAGACTAATTAATCTGTTCTTAAATTGAAGTGATTTTTAAGTCCCTTGTGTCAGAAATAATGGCATATTCAGACACTGAGGATCAGTTTTCTTCAGGGACTTCCATTACGAAAATCTTTCTTTTCGAGCATTTAATTCTGGATATGTTTTTATTTTGAAAGGTACTGAATGGTTATGTGTCAGTTTTGACTAACTTTAAGGATTATCACCTCACAGTAAAAATTAAATTGTGTTTTTAAACCACTGTGCTCAACAACTGCTTTGCATTTGTATTTTTTAAAATGTATTAGTCAGATAATAAAGTTTGTCATAAAAATGAGTGGGTTATTTTCAGCTATTCATGGAGTAAATCAAACACTGCAAATCTCAAAGTCTAGGAAAGGACAGTATATGTGCTTGGGAGGTCCATCTAAAGTCTGTAAGGGGTCTGGCTTCACAGCTGCCACATGCTGTGAGCTCCCATTGACTTTAGAAGTTCCTTTTGATGAACAGGACTTTTATCATTTATTCCAGGTCTTCCCTTGCACGTTTCTTTCTCTGCTCCTGCAGGGTGGCTGTGTAGAGTGTGACAATATGAAAGTACAAGTTGTTGCTCTGGGCGACTCATTGAGCCAGTGTTGCATCATGAGGGTAAAAACAAATGCAGCTAGCTGCTCAAAGCATGGGGGCAAGATTGGATTCAGATTGAAAAGGACACTGTGAAGGTTGAATAGCCCAAGAGTTTACTAACATGTTCTGGAATCTTTTATTGGCTATCTGTAAAGCCTCATCATTTTTTACTTGATTTTTTATTTTTATTACTGTTCCAAACATCTTTTCAAAAAATCAATACCATCCATTCAACATTTGTGAGCCAACACTAATAGCGTAGTATTCACAGTCCAGTTCTTGTGCTGGAGTCCTGAATAGAAAGGAAAAGCAGCAGGAGCAGCTGTCAGCCATCTGATCAGTATGTGCAGACCCTGAGCAGCCACCCCTTTCAAAAGCAGCAATGTGTTCCCATCAACACAAATGCGTACGCACAATCCTCCCCTTGACACCTTCACAAGTCAACAGTAGAGGATAGTAAAGGGTAACAAGACAAAATTTCTATTTCCAACCACTTATATTCTGAAGGAGGTTATAGTGTGGGTAGAATTTGTAAATGGAAGTAGATCATCCTGAGACTTGTTTCATCCATTTTTACATTAGTGTAAATCCATAGATTTAAATGGTAGTTTCCTCTTTCCTCAAAACATACACAGAATAAATAAGGCTGTATGTTTTTCAAAGGAATAAATGAAAGTTAGAGACACGTAAAATCCTTCCAAACTGCTAAAATTCGATAGACAATATCCCTTTTTGTAGGTTAGTCATAGGTATTACTCAGCCAAATTGTCATTAAAATATACATTCAGCACACGTTACGAACTTCATTTACATCAACAGCAAACAATCTCCACATTAAAATTCAAGAACATCATCACAACACCGACAGGAAGACAATAGATGCACACAACAGAAATTCACCCCTCATCCCTTCACCACTGTACAGCAGTGCAGGACTCCTCACAATTACTTCAGTCCCTGGCAGTAGCCAGGTTGTGTTTTGCCTGTTACCCAGTTGCTATCGATATCTCAAAATCCTGAGGAGCCACACTGGGCAACAGATTTGTTTGGTCTGTGACTTTTTTAAATGAATGTGTCACTTGATAAGGAGGGAGAAATTGCTTAGTCAAACTGTGTCCCAGCCTAGCAGCGAAGGGTAGTAGAACAAGCATTAAATCACATTTCAGAGTTACTGCTGCAAGAGTAAATCATAGGTAAAGTAAAATATAAAATTCCTAAGGACTCGGACATAAAGAAGTGTATGACCATCGACCTGTGAATGAAGATGCTTCACATAGCATTCAAGGTTGCAGAAAATACTTAATTATTTGATAATTCTGATTAAGCTTTTGAGGCATGTACTTGTTAGAGCATTGATCGTCTTTAAAACCAGCTAATCAATACGTTTCTTTCTCGTGCAGGGTAGAATTAGAGGATAAAATTAAGCAGATTTGAGTGCAGAAGTAAATCCCTATTGTGTCTGCATCCTACTGACCTGTGTGTTTTGTAACCACAACAAGCAGCATCAGGGTTCTCAGTCACATTTTAGCGTTGCTGTTGTTATCATCAGGTTTTAAGATAATAGCATATGGTTTTACTGCTTGTGGAAGGTACTTAAATGCTGAAGTGCCTAATTAATCTACAGGAAAGGCACAGCACAAACTTTAGTGGTAGCACTAAAACATGTGTCATAGTTCAGAGTGACTCATTGCACCAAAAGACCATTGAAAAGAGTGGCCACTGGGAACCCAAAGCAAAAGGAAAAGATTGTGTTCAGATTGAAAAGGAATCTGTAAAGTTATTTACTACTAGATTTAGTGCAGTGCAGACAGAAGGACGTCCTTAATTGTTGTAAGGATTGGTGACTCTAGCTCCCTCCATATTTGACTCCTACCCTCTCCCATTTCAAGCAAAAATAACTTCTGAGAAGAGCTTGGGAAAACTCCTGTTTTGTACTTGTATTTGGGCTTTGGAAATTGTCCCTCTTTAACAAAAAGGCGAGATAAACGTTGTAAAAACCTTCTGATTTCTCAAAACATGCATTGGCCACTACGACGTATGCAGAACCACCTTCTGTCGGTAGTTATTGTGATTTCTCTTGTTCAAAATGCCCATCTTTAGAGGAAGAGCTGGGCAATGAAAATACAGCAGTTTCACCTTTTGACATCTCTGCTGGTGTTGCTAGAAAAACTGCTAATTAAATCCTTTCTAAAGTGTCTTTTGGGACTATGGGCAATATTAAGCTTGATGAAAAAGGTAGAAAAGCTCCCATACTAAAGAGTTGGAGCTGATTATTTCTTTGAAAATTATGCTATATTCAGTCACCTGGAACAACAGACTGAAGAACAGTGGTGGTAGACCTCATTATTCTTCATCTGATTCTGATTTTAGTGAGAATACATGGAAAGTAAATTTCAGTCAGTTATTATGGCCAGTAGGGAGAGGGAGGTGATTGTCCCCCTCTACTCTGCCCTTGTAAGTCCCCATCTGAAGCACTGCGTCCAAGCCTGGGGCCCCCAATACAGGAGGGATGCACAGCTGTTGGAGTGGGTCCAGATGAGGGCTGAAAAAGAAGATAAAAGGGCTGGAGCACCTCTCCTGTGAAGAAAGGTTGAGGGAGCTGGGCTTGTTTAGCTTGGACCTCATGCAGTCTTCCTGTACTTGAAGGGAGCTGACAAGCAGGAGAGGAACTTCACATATTTACATGGTCTGATAGTGACAGGACAAAGGGGAATGGTTTTAAACTAAAACAGGGTAGATTTAGGTTAGATGTTAGGAAGAATGTTTTTACTCAGCGGGTGGTGAGACACTGAAACAGGTTATCCAGAGAAGTTGGGGGTGCCTCATCCCTGGATGCATTCAAGACCAGGTTGGATATTGCCCTGGGCAGCCTAATCTAGTGGCTGTCGACTCTGCCTGTGGCAGGAGGGTTGGAACTAGATAATCTTTAAAGTCTCCTCCAAACTAAGCCATTTTGTGATTCTATGATTATTAATTTGGAATAAAGGAATGAAATCATCCCAATTTACCAGGAAGCTGTCTGGGGGGAATGGTTTTGTGTTTTGTTCTGTTTGGTTTTTGTTGTTCATTTTTTTTAATGAGTTCCATTTTTCCATCCAGAAATTTTTATTTATTGTCAGCTGAGAGAATTAAGTTGGTTATGTAAAGTCTAGAAATTAGGTATCTAATTACCTGATTGCAGCAGGAAATCAGGTAGCTAATAATGTAAATGCTCAATTTGCTCAGCATTAATTCCATCCAGACTAGTTGGTTTATGTAAGTTACTTGACCCTGAGATATCAGTGGAAGGAAAGAAAGACTTTCCTATCTGGAGTAAAGGAAAACTAAAAATGATGAACTTAAAGATAGATCCAAACTAGCCTTTGCAGCTTTGATGCAAAGGATGCACAGAAGTCGGTAAAGAGGTTTAGTGCAGTAACGTGGACATAAAAGTGAAGGCTGATTTTTAACAAATACCGGGGTGGTGTTTGTAAATGAAGCAAAAGTTATCTTCAGCCTAAATGAAACTGGTTTTACTTTCCTGTCAAACAGCTGCCTGTGGGGAAAGGTGCAGAAAGGGCTGTTGAGATGCGTGGAGCAATCTCCATTTTTGTTAACCTGGTGACCTCAGAACAGGGCTGGAATCCCAGCTGAAGTCTCTGGGTATTAGAACAGTCCAAATAAAATAGCACGCACAGTCTAGATGAAAAATGAGACTGTTACCACAACCTTATGTGCACAGTCAAAAAAAAACTACAAAGAAATAGAAATTCAGAAACTTAAATACTTGTAAGACCTTTATTTTAAACAAGTGTTACAAATAAAGAAACTGTAATACAATAAGAAAAAGTAAAACGATGAAGCTGTGCTGTGAGACAGCACGCAGAACTCAGTGCAGTGAGAAACTGGCATAATGTAAATATCTAAAGCTTGTGTCTGAACTACCTGAGTAGACGACAAAGCTGGTTTGCTTAGAGTCAATAGAATTATTCCTGCGAGGAAAAAAATATGTGAGACCACAGCCAAGACTTCTCTTATATTCACATCATTTCATAAGAAGGCAATTCGTAATCTGAGGCCCTTGAATAAAACTAACAAAACAAGGCACATAACGTCATTGTATAAAGAATACAGTCAATAACATTTCAAAAAAAAAAAAGAAAAGCATTCACCTTGAAGTAGTTACTGACAGATTTTTACAAAGTATTAGCATAGAAAAAGGAAATGTGAAGGTTTGAGAGAGTACCGTGAATAAAAGTGTCTCCACTTTTCTAAAGCCTCTTCAAAACCAAAAAGCTTAACAATAGGCTGAGTAAACAAATGATGCACCTGTCTGCAGTCCAAATGTGTTTTCTCTGGGACGCATGCCTGCGTGCATGCAGCATTGTTATTTTATTCCTGTTTACATAGCTCCACTTGCAGGTACCTACCCTTTCAGTTCTGTTTGTTTTAATGAGTTCAAAACTCTCAAAGAGTCTCTTGATTTACATAGAATGTCAACAATGGGGGGGAAAAAAAAAGATTAAAGTAGATTCAAGCCTGAAGAAAAGGAAAAAGAAAATATTAACAATTGCCTGTGTCAATTGTTCTGCCCACAGTTGGTGGGACATGAAACGTGTTTTGACAGCTCCATAGTATTTCACAACAGAATACTTCCTTATCCTCCTGCCTGCCTGTGTCCCAGCCCGTGCACTGTTCAGCCTGATGAGTTCATGACTTCATTGTGAGAAATCAGACATATATGGATGAAATGTACTCAAGTCTTTTGAATAGAGCGGGACAAATCACTTGCTCTTCTGTAAGCAGCATGTTAAAGTTAATTTGGAATTTGAAAATGTCAGTGAAGTCACTGAGATTTTGTGTGCAAAATGACCAAAGTCTGGGCAGTCCCTCCAGTGGTGCGTATGCAGTGCAAGAAACAGGCTGGGATTACTTGTGGGTGAAATTCACTCTTGTGCAAAAACAACATAGACCACTTAAACGAGGTGAAAATCACCGTGAGCTCAGTCAGGACTATTAAACTAGGCCTCAGGCTATTCAAGCAGAGGAGGATTGAAAATTAAGGTAATACAATTACCCTAAATAGGTATACAACGGAACAAAAAAGTGTGCAACTATTTGCATAATGAAATATAGTGTACCAAAAATACAAAGCATGTCTGCATTTACTGCTAAAGGATATTCTTTGCCATACAGGTGATACCTAGACTCCATGGGAAGCAGTTGTACTTCTCTGCATTTATTAGTAAAAAATGATACTTACGTAAACCTGGCATTTATGCTCTATGTGAAGTACTTGTTTTATTCAAAGAATTGACAGAAGTGATTTAATCTAGAAATGAACACTCAGTAAGTGCAGATGTACATGGTAAACCATATAAAAGACTGCTGTTCTTACGACTGCTTAGCAAATAAGATGTTGTAAGAAAAAGACATTATTTCTAGCCTCAAATTTTGACGTAATGTTAAACTATATATAAAGAAACCCTATTAAAACTAAATCCTAAATTACAAAATACCTTAAAAATTGGATTTAAAATAATAAAATCAAAAGAAAGACATTATCAGAATATCATTATTTTTTATACTTGTTTCTAATGCTTAACTCTATTTCTTCATAGTCCATAAATAGTAAATACCAGACCCTCAAAGATTTAGTAAATAACAAGAGCAAGATATTACTAACAGAAACCTCAGACCAGTAGTCCTTTTGTTCCCTGACACTCACAAACCAACTCCTGCCACATAAAAATAAAAACACAAAGTGTGGGATTTTTAGATCTGTGCTTTGTTTGTGCGTTTAAACTTGTTTCTGAAGTATTTCTTCAGATAGAGTCATACTCTAGCTACAGGTGCTAATCTGAAGGGCTAGGCAATTTAGGGATATCTCAGATACTTCTGAGTATATTTCTGGACTATATCATTGAATAAAATCCACATAATTTTAACATTAATTTTTTTTTAGATGTAAGCTACCATTAAATGCTTACATTATGTATGCATGCATGCATTCAATGGTTGAGTCACACACTTGAATTTAAGCTTGCATTTGAGCACTGCTGAATGAAGGTCTAGACTTGTTCATTTGCACTGGTGATATGTCCAGAAATAATTTAGTTTCCAAATCTCATGGTTTATACACATTAACTTTTGAATCCTTTTATCCACTTAAACCAACGTTATCCAGAAGAATTACTGGTGCAATCTCATCTGATCTAAGCAGCCTTCAGTCGTGTAGCAATAACACTTCAGAAAGGCAAATACTACCAACATAATGGTGCTCCTGATAGAGTTTAAAATGTGAGGAATGCTAACTAAATATTGTTGTAATAATATAAAATACACTATACAGTAATTTCAAGGTAGCTCATTGTTCTTTTCACTATGCCTTTATATAAACTATCCTTGACATTAATAAACATCATTCTTGCCATTTTATATATCTAGAAAATGAAATAAGTGACATATACTAGAAGAGAAAAAGCTCAGTATTGGATAGTGTTATAGCATAACAGAAATGGTAAGGGAACTATTTAATAGGGAAGATCAGAACACTGACATGTACCTGGTAAAGTTAACATCCATCTCCTGAAAAATGGATCTGCTACAACGTTTTTGTCACCTGGTGAAATTGTGGGCTTGCATTCAATGACAATTTAGTGGTGACTTCAGTAAGGCCAGGAATTTACCCAGTAAAATTAAACTGGTACAAAGTATACTACATACTGAAGTCACCATCAAAATCTAAAATTTGTATGAAGCAACAAGCTGCAGAGCAGAGCTTGAATGTGCTTTGTATAGTGAGATAAGCACAAGATACTGTAATGCTGATTTAGGAGCGCAACCACAGGTTTGCATTTTAGAGTAAATGCACTGCAATAAAAATATCTTAAAAAAATTATAGCTACCTTTCTTTTATCTTCATATAGTAAATTAGCATGCTGATACCACCACCTGCTCCTAAGCAGAACTGCAACCTAAACATTAAATGTTTTAAATGTTTGAGATCAAAGTTTGTATCTTTAGTCAGTATATTGTGTAAAAATACCCAAACTTTGTTCATCCCAAAACAATTACCTAACTGTCTCACTGCCAAATCTTGACTTACAAAAGCCAAAGAGCCATCAATAAAATAATCAAGCCCTCTTGAAAAGTAAATAGCAAAATAGCTTATAAAATGAATATAAAAGAACAAATGGCCATGCTCAATTTTTCAGCAACTGTCATAACTTTCCAGTATTATATTCATTCCAAAATACTGTTCTATATAAAACCTTGTTTACTCTGTCTTTCTCACTTAGAAACAACACTCTGAGACCAAAATAAATTCATGGCCCTTCTTTGCAATTTGTTTCGACTTCCCTCTCTCATAACAACTGGTAAACGCACCACTGCATTGCTTCTGTTCAAAGCTTCCAACAGACATGGCATTTCATTGAACTCCACTCAGCACCTTTAAAAGGGAGCATAAAAATGAAAGCTTCAATCTTCCCTGTACTTCTACAGGCCTGAAAAGGAAGCTGTCTCCACTCAGAAAGACTATCACAAACCCAACACCAAATATGTTTTCCATTTAGAGTTCCACTGAATCATTGCTTTCCAAAGAGATCTCCGGTGGCAAAGAATCACCTAAGCCATCATCTGGATCAATCGCAAAGCCCTGGCTTCTTAACGTTTTATGAGCATTCATGAACTTCTGGAGGTACTTAGAGGTATATAGCCAGTGATGCTTTAAGACATCCTCCATTTCATAGAATTTGGACTGCCTCGCATTCATTTTTCGGAACCTCCTAAATAGTTTGTTTCCGGACTCATTTCCTTCACTTGCCCAAGCACCAATGGACCCATCTCTTTCAATGATTTCAGGTACATGAGCAAGGGTTTTGTGGAAATAATTGGTAATCTTGCCCTCATATCTGTATTTAAACTTGGTAGACAGGAGCTCCGCAAAACGCTGTGAATTATAGCTGTACTGGCACAGCAATTCTGGACACTCTTTGGCAGGGCACGAAGATCGCCATACTGGTTTCATTTTCAGATAAAGGTCCATTAGTTCTTTTAGGGCTTCATGCCTTTCCTCACACTTTATTAATTCACATACTGCCTCTACTGTCTCTTTGGACATGAGCTTTCTAGCAAAGTTCCCACTCATCCTCATCATAGGTTTTAATTTCATCTTCTTCCTGAGATGTTTGTCAAGAGTCAACTGCCACCTCTTCCTCTCCTCTTTAGTCGCATCAGGATTCTTATAGACTTCACCAATCTCCATCTGGAAAATCCTGTAAAATTCTGTTGCGTTGCCAATGTCACAGTGCAACGCGTCTATGGAGGGAACAGTCTCTATAAAAGGTTTGGCCGAAACACCCTTCACTCTGTCACGGAGCTCATCAACAGATTCGTGATATGGGTTGGACCTCCATATTTCATATCGCTCCAGATTTTCAGCGTGGCTCCTGGTGATGGAGTGGAAGACCAAATTCTGGGAGGCCTCTAGGCGGGTTGCATCACAGAGGGTACAGATATAAGTGGAACCTGAGGCCTCCAGCCCTTCCACTTCCCTTACAAGTTTCTCATCATAGCCTGTACCTCGAAAGATGAATTTGAATGTTCTCAGGATGCCTCCTATTTCAAGAAGCAGTTCACTGTTCTTCATAGCCTCTCTCTCTGCTATGAGAGGGCTCAGGATTGCTGTCAGAGTTTCATGGTCTGATTCATCAGCCAGCATAAGACACAAGGGTTTGCAACACAACTCTGAATTGGGCTTTACTTCTTCAAAGATCCTTATCCTTTCGTTCTCGTGGTCTATAGCAATGTTCATGACTGTAAATGAAAAGCGTACAGCCTTCTCTGGGACAGCAGGACCACTTCCATGCTTCTCGCTGACATCTCCCATTCCGTCACAGCACTCTTTTACTACCACAGTGAAGGGACCATTCAGATAGTCATCCAGGTTTTTTGCCTTCATGCCCTCCAAGATTTCTTCCTCCATGTCCTTTAAAGCAGAAACCAAGGCTGTATCATATCGAAATCTCTTTGCAATTGTGTCTATTGGGTAGTCATCAATCGAGAGGGGTAGTCCTGATAGTCCATCTATAATTCCCACTTCTGTGTTAGTGGATACATTTTTCAAGGGAGGTTTCCATTCAAAAGGATGATAACCTGGTAAGAGGGCTTTCTCGGCGGTGCGAAGAGCATGCAGTGGCTGGAAAATCTGCCTCCCAGTGACAGCTTTTACAGTTCGGTACATTTTGTGATACTGGCTACAGCTGAGAAAAGTGTTGATTCGTATTGCCAGGCAAACAGCGGGATGAAGTCCAGATCCTCTGCCTTGCATTATAGCCTCCAATTCATCTGCTTGCTTGTGTTCGTTTTTTGCTCTTAAAGCTAGAAGGAACAAAGTCATGCATACAGCCTTTATATCACCACCCTCTTCTTTCTCAGCAAAAGCCTTGACTTGACGTTTCAGTTCTCTCAGACGATGTTTCTGAGCTCTCCTGGTCAAAGACAGAAGATGCTGCCTTGGTCGGCCACCTTTATTTATGGGGTTATAGAGCTCTTTATCTTTCATCTCCTTGTGGTTAGAGAAGTGTTGGCCATATTTTCCGTGCAAGATCTCTTCATCACATTCTGGAACAGGGCATCTTATGCTCAGGCTATCAAGGATGTTCAGGAAGGATTTCACTGGGGTTACCAGATCAGTAGGGAAGCAAGGATACCAGCAGGAAGGGCAATAGCATCCCATAACTTTGATGCAACTGAGAATGCAAGTTCTGCAAAACAAGTGTCTACACGTTGTTTCCACTGGGTCTGCCAAAATATGCTCACAGATCTGGCAAGAGATGGATTTAATGAAATCTGCTGGATAATCAACTGCAAGCAGTTTGGTGCTGAGATGTCTGTTCTTGCAGTTTGTAATCTCTTTCATTACATTTTTGTTCTTTATCACTTGGTTCTTTATGCCTCTGTTAACTCGAGCACGTTCTGCAATGATCTTCACACGTTTGCCATGTTGTACGTTGGGTGGTTGGCTCTTTCTCTTGACTCCCCGGCTGGGCGTGTGGCACACTTCACAGTTTGCAGAGTGGGGCTGCCACTCCATCGTGCTGTTCCTAGGAAAATAAACTTCACATGGAGTATTACTGAATTTCCTGTGGATAATACTCCAGCAGTTGTGACAAAATCGAGTGGGATGGATAGTGTCAACATCCCCTCTCACATCAATCTTGAAAACTTTTGCAATAAGATCTGGCCAAGAGGTTGCTTTTTTCTCTTTCTTTCTCAGAAGCCACAGAGTTTCATCATCTACTGGTCCATGTACTGGATGAGTTCTCTTGTAGCAATCAGTTTTAAACGAAACTCCACAGATGCGGCAAAGTTGCTTCAGGTTATTCTGGTGAGCTGTGTTGTCTTGTATTTTCATGTCATTGACATCTTTCTCAAGTGCTTGCGTATTGCCCATGAAGTCCTTCTGTGTCAGAATTAACTTTTCTCCTCTTGGAACTTCTTCATCTTTATGCAGCGTGATGTTTTTGTCTGTAGAAGCTACCTCTTGTTCTTGATCCTTGTTTATGCATTGGCTTTTATCAGAAGGTTCTTTTTGAAATGGCCTCACTTTAAACAGCTTGAATTTCCATTCAGAAAATTTAGCGTACGGATGCTGAATCTCTTCAGGAAGGTCCATTCGTGATGTTATCGACATCTCTGGTGCGGCAGAAACCAGATCACCTGAGAAAGAAGCTGTAAGTTAGCTTATATTCCAAAATGAGAAACAGTGCCAGTGTCTGAGAATATGCTTTTAATACAATAACTCTAATCACTTTAACTGAGAAATGCTTTTTAAGTTGCTTTGCCCAAGACACCTACAAACTGAGAGATCCAAATGTGGCTGTCCACACAGCACCTCAGAGAAGTACTTGGTTGTGTTTTGACTTTGATCATGAGACATCCACAGTCTATTGTACCACCAATGCATACTGCATACACCCTCTAGTCACCAGGTCCTAATTTCCCAATCTGCCCCCTTCTTCTTATAATTGATTTTGCAGTAAGTAAAGCTGTGATAGACAGCAGAATTATGTTCTGAAAGTGTGGCAAGTTCTTCATACAAAACTGAACAAGATCGGTGGCTTCAAGACATAATTTTTTCTGTCTCATGCTGTATTATTTAAATCATTTGAGACTAGTGCTGTCACACCACTTCGTGGCCCTTGATTCTGACCTGGAGTGTCTAATGCATGCCTATGCCTTCCTACACAGGCAGAGCAGCACACGGTACTCGATCCCTATGCAGACTTTATTCAGACCTCAATTTTGTGAGGTACTTTAATATATGGATGCTGAATGTGAGTGGTTTCATTAAAGCTGTAGGAGCATATCCTCTGCTGATGTAAAGTGCAATGGTTCCCTGGACTCTAAAGGAGATATGGCAATTTATACTCACTGCGTATTTGCTCTAGAGAGAATATTTATACATTTCAAGTTAGTCATCTGTTTAAGTGCCCTGCTGAGAACTCTGTTTGTAAGGATTACCGGTACTGGAAAGCTGAAAATGTCTGTTCAAATTTGACCCCAATTGTAGCTTTCATAGAGATGCAACCAAAAGCAATATCAATGTGGTTACCATGGGAATATGGTATTGTATAAAAATAAATAGAAGACTCACACCTCAAACACTGAAACTTTGTGCTACTGCATCAGACTTAGAAAACAAAATCACATAGAAACAAATACAAAAGTGACTAACCTATTTTTCCTTATCTGACAATGAGAAGTGCAGAAAGTGAACAAACAGCATAGAGAAGATTGAACTGCGTTTCCTGATTGTTTCACTTGTTTTACTTAAATCTTGTTTTACTGACCCAATTGGTATGAATAAAAAAATAGGAAAACTGTACATTAAGACTATGTACATCAAACTAGAAATTACATGGGTACGGCTTTGATTTCTCTGATTGATTATATCTCCACCTAGCAATTCTCTAAACTTGCTGGAAATCTCAGTTCTGTGTCTATGTGGAAAGTGTCCTTTATACAAAATATATCCATGCCATGATCTGGTGATGCTCAGGGTGTTTCTGAGATTCTTTTATTGATAACCTTTCAATCATGTAACATTACTGTACAAACTTTGAGAGTCCATTGGGAAGGGACTGCATGCTTTGACAAAGTTCTAGACCCAGAATGACAAACCAGCCTGCTCAGCTTTCCTTAAGAGCAGTGTTTAACTTCGACATTGTTCGTTAGGCTTTGGCAACCAAAGCTAACATTTGTTTTCTTTCCGCTTTCTCTTCATTTCATCCTACTGAGAACAAGCTGCCCATACCTCTGTCCCCATCTGCCTGCATTGCTCGGTCCAGCTGCCCGTGCTGCTCAACATCGTGGGCTGCACTGCAGCCCCCTGCTGTCCACAGCCGAAACAGCCTGGCAGCGTGCTTGCTTGTGCTCTGCTGCCTGTGGATCTGTGATCTGCTGCTGTGCCCAGATGAATTCAGACCATTACTACTGCCCACTTTCTTGGCTGCATCCTGTGGCAGAGGTAGTAAAACCTATCCACTGAGCAATAACCTGTTTGCCTCTGAATCGTCGTGCATTCCTACCGATACATGCTCTATTACCTGCAGCACTCGTTGCCCTATGCTGTCTGCAGATCCCTTTCTGTGAAGGGAAATTTGTGTAATTTCACCATCTCCAGCAGCAATTTCAGAATGCCTCAACCCATATGCAGTGCCTATTCAGGGCAATACCTAGTTCATTGTAAAGAAACAGCCAGCACCGAGTACATTTTAAGCAAAATATTTCATACTTTCCCTTCTCAGCTATTCCTTAGACTAAGTGCCACCTTGCTGCCTTACTGATCTCCAAACGTGTGGCCATTCCTATTAATTATCAACTCAAATGAAGCTTTACCTTCACTAAAGAAAAGTTCAACAATCTTTTTTTTTTCTTTCTTTCTCTCTCCCTCTCTCTCACTCACTTTCATTGAACATTCCCTTAAAGAAATGAATGATAAAGAACCCTCTTAGGTCACCTGACCTTAGTCTCCTGCAGAAGATAGTAGCAGACAACAGGCTACTCATCAGACACTTTAAATGGCCTCGCTGCCAGGCAGCAGTTTCAAGCGGCTCTCCTGGGAGAGGTAGAAATATCCCCAGTGCTAGGAACATTTCCTGCTAGATCTGCCTTTGGTCTGTTATTCTAGTTGTGGGTCACAGTGAACAATCCTTCTCCTCAATGTTTATCCCACTCAGATTCTTTCAGAGTGAACCCCAGCCATGAACCCCAGCCACGGTTATTTAATCAACTCTGACAGCTGTATTCAGTATCACCTCTTTTTACCTTGAAACGGGAAAAGAAATCCCTTTTCTTCCCAGCTCGCAATATTTCATACACTTCTGAAGAAAAGCAAGACTGTGATACTGTTAGTCATGTCAAGGAAGACCTTGCTTTATGAACACTCTCACTGCACATATAGAATAAAATTGACTTGCACATTAAAACAGGAAAATGAATCAACATTCGGATGTCCTACAAGCATTTGAGTTGCCGTCATTATTACAGCCAGCCTACCTTGAGCTCCCTGTCAGTGTGCAGAGCTGCTGTTATGTCTGCTCAGTTTGCTCCACATGTCAGGCTTGCTTGCTCTCCCGTGTGCTCTTGCTCTTTCCTTGTCCCCTCTGCTTTTTAAAGACACTGCAGTGCTGTTTATCTCACTTATCCCTGTGCCTCTGAGCTCCCAGTACCACTCTGGTGCTAACCACAGGTTACTTCAACTAAACACAATGCAGAACTCTCACATCCAGGTGGCACCTGGCAATTTACGAGGCTTAACCACAAAATTCATAAAAACAAGGTCTCCTTGTGTGAGGCTCTAGGGCTCTGAGATAAGTGTGCAGCCTCTCTGAGGAGCACCTGCAGTGTTAGGACAACGTTTTGCATTTTGCTTTCTTCTTTCTAGCTTCAGAGCTAGTTTCCTCACTGTCAGCTATCAGAGAGAAGAACCTGGTGTCTGGTCACACTACAGTCATGCACCAAAGCTGTTTCACTGAAGGCCAGAGGCCTGCTTCCTGTGTTAACAGCAGTCAGGCCTCTGGGATCTGGGACCACACAATGTCTTTTCTTCTGATCCCAGTATCCCACTTTCAGAGATATTACCTTCCTGATGGCATCCTGAAGATCCCTGACAGGAGAACAAATCAACAATATAAAAGCTAGTTCTGTATTCTGAGTAACTGGCCGATAGTACACCAGGCATAGCCAAGTGTCCACACACGGTGGGCAGTAAAGTTCAGTGCCCACGCTCAGTTTTGACAAAGCAAGTATGTCTCAGAAACTCACTCCAAGTGAAAGGAAAACAAATTCTGTTACACAAGAGCACCTTAAAGGACTTTGGTCTCCCCAGAAAATATTATGCAACAAAACGTAATGATCCACCATGCCCTCCCAAAGTGAACATATGCTCACGCTCCAGAAGTGCGAGTTTGCAGTAGCAACACTTGCTACAGGTA
Organism: Gallus gallus; assembly: GCF_016699485.2. NCBI lineage: Eukaryota > Metazoa > Chordata > Aves > Galliformes > Phasianidae > Gallus > Gallus gallus. The sequence continues at coordinate 19,039,614 of NC_052536.1, read as the reverse complement.
AAAATGATGAGAGGATTCCCTCCTATTAGCAGCTTTAGTCTTGTAGAACAACAGTTCCTTCCTGTTCTTGTAAGATGACAAGTCATAGAGAAGTGAAGCTAGACCTGGGTCAGTCACTCATTTCACACTATGTGTCATAGGAGATGCCAATACCTCCTCAGTAACTAAGTGCAATTATTTGTGCCAAAACAAGTAACGTAATGACAAAGAAAAGTTTGGTTGCAAACCCTGATACCCTTGGTCAGATTCTGACCAAAATCTCCGTGCTGCTGTAGAGACAAGTGCATGTGAGTGTCAGGGCAAGGCGGAACAGAAATCACAGTAGTTGCCCCCAAGGCCAAGGCAGGTTAGAGTAAGGTTGTCCTGACTCTGGTGTTTGCTCACCAGTGAGAAGGTGGCATGGCCCAGCCGTAAGCACAGCACTTCTGCTCTGCCCTTCTTGCCAGGACTTCCTCACAACCTGCCTGCCTTCACTGTCCCCTCACTAGCATTTGGAGAGACCTTTTCAAAAAGATATCAGGTCAGGCTGCAACACCAGATATCAATCAAAATAACTCTCTGCAGGCTCATGCTGGTTTCCTCCCTTATCTTGAAACAGCAGATGCAGCTCACTGACAATATGCATTGAGGGATCAGGAGCTCTCGGAGAAGTAGTTTAGCACATCTGTCCCGCTGCAGCTCTCATTCAAAACCTCACCCAGGCAGCTGCCCACCGGCCCCATTCCCTGTGAGACTGAGGTCTGGAGTGAACAGCGCTGGATGAGAGCAATCTGATCATCAGCACAGCCAGGTGAGCATCTGTAAGCAGTCACGCACTTTATTTCCAGCATACTCAGGAAATCACCTTGAAAAAATGTTTTCTGGGAGGGGTACTACAGGTAAATACAGTTTTAATTGATCTCCAGTTGAAACAGCTTTGAGTGTGTTTTATGGGTGTATGAACGTAATTGCTGTGCAGTGCTGGAAAATATTTTCCCTGTGCAACTGGCACCACCACGTGGAGAAAAGCATTTATACATTGTTTTATGTTGCAGTATGGGCATGGGTACATGACTATTGGCCAAGTCTGCCAAAACCCATAAATATTTGGGAACTGTGCTGACTAAAGACATTTCATTTACATTTGGGATAAAAATTCCTATGTTTCTTATGTTCCTTTCTATCAAAATGAACTGGACATCCATGCTCTGACTACCTGACATATGGCTAAAAATGGCGGGGTTTTGCCACAGAAAACTCCACTGAAGGATATCTGTTTTATAAATCTATGATACATTTCCTCATTTTACAGATAATGAAAATAACGTGTAGTTTTTCCACTCCACGGGGAATAAGGATGGCTCTGAAGTTCAGCCAGTTATCCAGCAAAGCGTCCACAAAGTTGGTTAAATTATTCTTAATATAACTATTTGTTTCTTGTGGTATGTCAGAGCTCCAGGTGAAGACCTGACAAAAAAGATGTAACAAATAATCTGATGGCCAAAAGTGGCACTCAGAGGGCCGCATTCGGGGCTTCCATAGGCCTTACTGCTCCTTACAACTCCCTGAAAGTAGGTTATAATGAGGTGGGGATTGGCCTTTTCTCCTAGCATTAGGATGAGAGAAAATGGCCTCAAGTTGCACAAACATAGGAAGCGGCTAGGCTGGGTATTAGGACTTTTTTTTCTCAGAAAGAGTGGTGGGTCATTGGAACAGGCTACCCAGGAAAGTGGTGGAGTCACCATCTCTGGGGATGTTCAAGAAATGTGTAGATGTGGCACTTAGGGACAGGCTCGAGCAGTGGGCCCAGGTGAACCTCATGTGGTTCAACAAAGCCAAGTGCAAGGTCTTGCACCTGCATCGTAGCAAACCCTGCTATCAAAACAAGCTGGAGGATGTAAGGATGGAGCACAGCCCTCCTGAAAAGGACTTGGAGGTACAGACAGAAGGCAAGCTGGACGTGAGCCAGCTATGTGCCCTCACAGCCCAGAAAAGCAAACATATCCTGGGCTGCACGTTTCTTTTGCAACAGTGGCCAGCAGTCAAGGGTGGTGATCCTGCCCCTCTACTCTGTGCTGGCGAGGCTTCACCTGGAGTACTGCACCCAGGCATGGAGACCTCAGTACAGGAGGGACGCAGACCTGTTGGAGTATGACCAGGAGGGCCTCAAAAATGATCCAAGGGATGGAACATCTCCCCTGTGAGGATAGGTGGAGAGAGCTAGGGCTGTTCAGCCTGGAGAAGGCCCCAGGAAGACCTGATAGTGGCCTTTCAGTATCTAAAGAGAGGCTGTAAGAAAGGACAGGCTCCTTAGCAGGGTCTGCTATGACAGAACAAGGGGAAATGTTTTCAAACAAAAAGAAAGGAGATTTAGACTGGATAGGAGAAATATGTTTTTTACAGTAAGGGTGGTGAGGCACTGGCACAGGTTGCCCAGAGAGGTTGTGGAAGCCCTATCCTTGGAGACACCTAGGGTCAGGATGGATGGGGCTGGGAGCACCTGATCTAGTGCAGGTGTCCCTGCTCATTGCAGGGGAGTTGGACTACATGATCTTTAAAGGTCCCTTTCAACTCAAAGGATTGTATGATTCTATGGTTTACTGGGCAATATTGGTGGCAGGCAGACAGTTGGATTAGACGATCTTGTGATTTTCTCCAGACAGCCTCCTGCCCACACCAGCTGGCACTCAGGGCAGACAGGCACTGTTGGCAAGGGCAGGAGCCCAGGAGTGTTCCAGGGACCAGTTCTTCAGTGAAGATCTGGGACCCCAGAACAGAGACGACGTGCTCCCTGAGTTAACACATGCTAGCTTTGGGTGCCTGCCAAGGACAGGCACAGATGCACACAGCGAAATTCCCCCTCTGTGTGTTTAGGGAAACGAAGCTGAGTTTACATTCGTGCTGTCCCAGTTTTTTCACTTCCTTAGAGCCACCCACTGCCACACGCTACTGGGAAAAGCCAACATCTCCACTGTCTCAGGTAGCACTGTGTCCTTAAGCAAGCCTGGCCATATCCCCCCGGCACGGCACAGAAGGGCTGCTGCCACCAGGCAGAGCTCGGGCCCTTTGTTTGTGCAGCTGTGCAGCGCAGGTGCCGCGAGGATTTAACTGAAAAGCTCAGATGCTTCTAGGCTACAACGCATTGTTTCCAGGTGAGATAGCTTTCCCTAATCACGTCACGCCCTATCCAATCAATGCTTTCTGCGCCTGCTCTCCTATCAGCGCTGCTATATCCCACACCACGCTGCGCTTCAGCGTACTTTGACCCCTCCGCAGGCGGCCGGAGAGGAAGGAGGGGCAGCGCTCCAGACTTTAGGCGGGCGGTCCCACCGGGCCGGCAGGGGGCGCTGCAGCGGGTTCGGGCCCAGGCGGCCGCCGCCCCGGCTCGTCCCGAGGAGAAGGCGGAAGCGGCGCCCGGCGGGGCTGGCGGTGAGTGAGGGCCGGCGGCTGGGAGGGCAGTGTCGAGGTTGCGTCAGACCGGGGCCGACGAGGGAGGCGTGCGGCGCGCCGCTGTTTCATCACCCCGTGGGAACGACGGTAGCGTAGGGGCGCGGTGCTCGGGGCCGGCGGGACGGGGCTCCGGGCGGTACGAGGCGGCGTGGGTTCGGCTGGCCCTCGCTAAGAGCGCGCGCCGTCGCTCGGGCGTCACCAGCGGGAGCCGCGGCGCTGAAGGAGGGCGGCTCCGCGGCCGGGGCACGTCGGGCTGAGCTCCGCCGAAACTGAAAGTGAGCACTGTGCCGGGGCAACGCGCAGCTGGTGCTGGGCCGGGCCGGTGGGTACGTCGTGGGGCCGCGCTCCGGGTGTTGGTTTCTGTTGGGCCTGGAGGGGCGGGCGCCGCTTTTCTGGCCGTGAAACGGAGACGCTCAGCTAAGGGACCCAGCGTGACAGGGAGCTGGAAGGCTCTGTAAGAGGGCCCTACGGGAGACGTTGCTGTTACTGAAACTGAGAGCCTCCCTTTTATGTTAGAGGCTGGCGGATCTGCACGTTTATAGCAAACTTATGAGCACAAGTAGGAAGTTATGATTGTGGTAGTGCTTTCCATCAGCGTAATCTGGTTTAGAGTGATCACTGTGAGTCTTCTCAGGCTGAGACAGAAATCTCCTCTGTCGATGAGAGGTTCTAATGATAGCCCTTACACCCAGCAGTTAGGGCTCACTGGAAGTAGCTCTGTTCTCTGATGAATTCTGTAGGCCGAGGGCCGCTGCTATTGGCAGGGAAGCCATGAGCCGCCAGCTGTGTTAGCACCTGCGGGTGAACGGCATCGCCTTCCTAAGTGCGAAGGGGCCAGAAAAACAGCCCAGCAGCCCGCTGCTATCAAAAAAGAAGTCCCAGAAGTCTGCTGATCAAAGCAAGCGGGTGGCTTCTTTCCTGGTAGGTATTGCTCTGGGCATAGCTCGGGGTGTGCCGTGTCTCCTCCAGCTCTTCCAAGCACCTGGAGACATGCAGAGCTCAGGGAGGCTCTGCTGTACGAGAAGTCGAGGTGTGCAAGTGGTGGTTTGAGGTTTGTAGTGCTCTAGCATTGCAGTGCTGCTTTCTGTTTTAAAGGTTTGATGCTATATTTAAGAAAACACGCTCGGTAAATACTAGAACCTCAGAGTGAGAAAACAACTGAGATAAATGTGCTTTTTCTTCACTTGTTGAACTTCCATGACTTTAATAACATGTCAGTATGGGTAACTTTTGCTTCTCTGCGGGGCACAGTAGCTGAGCAAGCATAAAAAGTTTTTAGATCTGGTCTGTGAAAAAAACGAAGGGTACAAGATTCTGAGTATAAGGCCCATCAAAAAGAAAAGTGAACGTGAGGCAGAGTGGAAAGGGGAAATGCCTGAGCTGTTTCAGAATGTGTGCTCAGTTCTCTGCTTATTTTCCTGGTGTCTCAAATGATTTTACAAATGCTAGCTACAAGCAGACTGCTAACAAGCATCAACCGATGTAGATGATAATAAAATCCAGTTTGGAGGCTCTGCAGAAATGATGCTTGTTCTTAACCATATTTTTCCTGCCTCTTCTTGAAGTACTTTCTGTCCTAATGTTTACTTTGACCCTGCTATGGCAGCATCTCAGCGGAACCCTTGCAGGTTTTTATAAGGAACCAGAAGTTGTTTTTCACAGTTATGAGTTCTGCATGAATCTCCTGTTGCTTTTTCTTGCCATTTGGTAGCTTTGGAATGAAAGTGTTTTATGGGTATCAATTAAAATAAGCTTGCATAATTGTGTATATGTTTTGTCAGGCTGGAGCCATGGTGTTGATAGTTGTGCACCTAACAATGCAAATGCTGCTGCACATAGCGCTTATCAGTTGTCAGACCATTGATTAATCTGCCTGGGAATTGCAAGTATTGCTTCATAAACAAATCAGCTGAAGTTGCTCCGCTGGTCTGACCCAGAAATCTGTGTGACTCATACATCTGTATGTACTGAACTGTTCTTAACGGGCCAGAAGAAGAGAAAAGCAAAGTTTTGCTTGCGGTTTGTTTGCATGGCACTGAAGGCATTGCCCTCTGCTGGCTTCGTCCCAGCTGGGCTGAAAGCAGTTTCATTAGGTTTACAACTTCAAGTGAGGAAAGGGGCTTGGAATAGCCCTCTGTGCTGATTTCTCTGGCTGTTTGGTAGGAATCTTCTTGTAAAGGTCATGCAGAAATTAATTGTTTTCAATATTATACTAATTAATACTCAACATTTTCTGCATCGTAACTCATAAGTTCCCTGTGTAGCAGGTCCTCTGTGCTTGCTAAACGCATAGATATCATCTCACATTTTGGATAAGTAGGATACAATGCCTAGTCTTATCCCCTCCTGTTACCCAAATGAGTGTAATTTTGCAGGCAGTTGGAAGATATCTCGTGTACCATTTAGCCTTTGATTTAGGAAACCTGTGGCTCTTTGCTGGAGCAAGAAAATCTGTAAAAGTCCTGGCTAAACTCCATGATACTGTGGGACTTCACAAGTCAGACTGCAGAGCTTTATTGCACACAATAATGTAAGGTATGGGAGGCTTTTAGTTCTGTTTGAAAATAGTTTATGTGAATCATAACGTGCATTATGCTTGCAGGAGTTTGCCGCTCTGACTTGGCTGTGTTATCACAGATTAACCTTTTTGCTTTGTAATGCTACAGTGTAAGTAGCAGTGTAGCACAGGTTGCTCGCTGGAGAGCGGTTTCATTATGATTTAGTTGGAAAAGCAGCGTGGGGACTCCACCTGTGTCAGGTCTGCCTTGGGGTCTTGGGAGTTGGATCGTTACAGATGGATCATTCTGGAGTCCTGCAGCATAAATAATGATCGGACAGCCCAGCATTACCGGTTAGCCTGGAAAGCACCTTCTTTTCTTTTGTCAAACAATACAGTGTTGTGGCAGTAGAGGAAAAAATAATACTCTGGTGGCCCAGGGACTTGTGGTGCCTGGTGCGTGCAGGCTAAAACCTGCTGTCTGTCTGCCCAGTGAGTGTGATGGGACTTCCCAGAGCTGGGAAATGGTGTTTCAGCTGCACCAGCAAACCCAGCGCTTGGGTTTTCTCTGCCTGAGAAACTTCATGCTAACTGGGGCTGGAATTGCCCCGTGGTGCTCTGGTTTAACTTCAGCTGTTCCTCAAAGTGAAGGCTGTTAGGTTGATTACCTGGTTGATTACCAGGGTACTTAATGTGTTATGCTACTGATGTCAAAAAGCTGGATGGATTTAAAAGGTTCTGGTGTAGATGAGATTAAAAATATATATATATATATATTGTATGTAGTTAGATTTGTTTGAAACTTCTGGAGGACAGCATGTGCAACAAGAAGCAGGACTTGCATGTTACAGCACTTAAAGGCTGTGCAGGAATTGTTTTCAGCTGTGAAGAGGTAATTAGGCTTTGACTGCTGATCTGAGAGAGGGCTGAGTGGGCTTTGATTAGAAAACCTGTGCCCCACGCCTGTAAATGCATGGGGAGAACAAAATTGAAGTGAAATGAGCGGAGTAGGAATCCTATTACACATCTTATGAAAAACATGAGCAAAACTCAAGATCTGACTCTTAATCACCCTATTTAAATTTCCTCCTCTGTACAGATAGGGAAATTTGGGCACAAGCAGATAATGAGACTCATGCTTCTTCTCTGCTCACCCTTTGGTCATATACAGACAAAAATCTCCATGTGGGAGTAGAGTGTATCACTGAACAGGGGGATTTTTGTGAGGCCGGGATGTTGGCTGGTTGCACTGACTCATGCGCTAGAATGACTCTGGTGTAGGATTTCTGTTTCTATAGACTCAATGTACGTACCTGCTCTGACTGTAGAAACAGACAAGCCACCACCACTTGCACAGCACTTAAATCTACAGCTGTTGAGATTTTGAGTAAGATGTTATCTTTCTTGTTAGAACAGTATTTCTAACAGTATGTTTTATTCTGGAAGCCTCCTAAGGGAAGAGCAGCTCACTCTGCAATTAACGTGGCAACTGAACTTGGATGAAGCTGTGATATTTTCCTCCTCAAGACTTCCTGAATTTCTTTGTGGTGTTGCTGAGGGGATGTGTGTTCCTTTTCCCTTGTTCTTGCTAAATATCCCCCTGTAGTATGGAATGAAATAGGAGGGGAAAACCTCACACTATACTGGCCTGTGGATTCTAATCTTGCATACCCACCTTCACACCCCATTGACCCAACTTAATTCCTGTGCTTTTTTTCATGTAATGTGGACTCATCATCCTCTGCCACAGCAGTTAAATACAAACTGTTAGGTGACAACAGCAGCAGCATTTCTTTCTTCAGGGAAAGCAGTCTGAAGAAGCTTTTGACAGAGCATCTATCAAAGCATTGATTCTTCTGTTTCCATTCCATGGGGGTTAAACTGCTAATTCTTGGACGGTGCCTCAATCAACTTTGGTGTTTAGTTTGTATTTCTGCTGTATATAGGAGCGTTGTTATGGAGCCTGCCGTGTTAGGTAACATAGGGATAATACACGAGGATGGAGAAGGAGTAGAGGAGTGAACTTTATCCCTTGGATGCAGCTGCAGGCAGCTGTGCGGTGGGATGCCTTCTGCATGAAGTAAGCAGTCTGGCTGCTTCAGTCCTGTCCTGGGTGCTGCTTTGAGACTCTGTACCATAATGCTGTTCTGGCCATGCCAGGAGCACTGCTTTCAGATGCTACTTGCACCTCTGTGTGCTTGAGTGTAATGAAAAGTCTTGCGCAACAGAAGTAGTAATGTTTTGATTCCAACTCTAACCTGCATATGCTAATTTTGCCTCTTGGACTGCTGGCTTTTTTTCATTTTTTTGGCAGATCTGCCTTCATTTTTTTTTCTGTCTAAATATGTGGAGGAAAAATAGCTCATATACTGTTAACATGGGCAGTATTGTGATAAGGCTATCGTGCAGGTGGCCTAAAGCATATGTCTGTTACAATGCCTGTGCTCACAGGTTTCTATCTGAGGCTCCTTGTGATCAGCATTTTTGCTGATGGAGTCTTCAGGTGTCACGTAGTAAATGCCCAAATAAACCAATCTACGTCTCATCCTCCCCTTATCTGTGAACAGTGTTAAAATGGCTTGTGATGCTCCAATTCTGATAAAGGCAAGAAGTTCCGTGCCCTGAGCTTGTGGTTGGGTTAATCCTCACTCTGCATCCTCACTGCCCTTGGATGCTGTAGCAGTGATGCACACCAACAGTCCTTGCAGCCCAGCTCCGGGCTGATCCTTAGGTTTCCATCTCAAATATGCTGCCAATGATGTGATAGCCTTGCAGTGAATGCAGGAGGGGAATGTTGTTTAAAAAACAGGCCTCGCCATGTCATGCACTCCTCCTCAGGGAAATGTGATTTTTATCTGATGTTCTTACAGCCTTGTCACTTGTCCACCCTCCCACCTATACCGGAAGAGGGATGGGAAAGCATGAAACCTGTTTGAGCACTGCTGGCTGGTAAATAACATTCTGAGCTGCAGGACTATTAGCCTTATCTTCTGCACAGCTTCTTACTCAATTTCAAGTCCTACTGACAGTTCTGAAGTGCTATCTGCAATGCTGTGCATTTGCATTTCATTTGCAGCATATCCTCTGCTGCTGGTGTGGCTGCCCCGGCCTACCTTCTATCTGTGGATATGCACCTAAACTGAGTTGAAACCTATACTGCAAACCTTTGCGTACAGAAGAGATTAAATAACATCTGTCATTGCAAGGAAAATACGGAGCTGACATATTGCTGCATTCCATTACAGTGCTTTTCATGGAAACTCTTTGAATGCTTTGAAAGAAAATAGCGCCATAGGGATAAGAAAATAGAGCCATAGGGAGAAAAGCTGAGGCTTTTCTCAGTAGGCGCAGCAAGGAGGGACAGTGTTTGCAGAAATCAAGTGGTCAGATGAATGAGATTGCAGGGAGGTGTGTGCATGTCAGTTTTTGAAGTGACAGGATGCTGTGCTCTTTCGTGTGCATTACAAGGTAAGTATAAAAAGATGCATCGTGGAGAACCAAAACCTGCGGTTGTGTGGAGAACCAAATCTGTAGCGCTGCTCTACTGCTTGTGACCACAGCTCAAATCCTTTCACAGCTGGAAGGGGAGATCTTGGAATATTTTAAATTAACACATCTTTTTGTCACCTTGCAGGGCGTTCTGTGTGGCACTTGACCAGCTGCTATGAGCTTGCTACACAGTGATAGCAGCTGTGGAGGCCGAGACTTGGATAGTGGCTGCTGCACAGCCATGGCCAGTGCCTGCAGCGGGGGAGCAAAAGAAGACAGTGTGAGTGTCGGCAGTGGGACTGGCAACCCGCCCAGCTCCTTCACAGAGGAGACGCAGGGATACGATGTGGAGTTCGATCCGCCCTTGGAAAGTAAATACGAGTGCCCGATCTGTTTGATGGCCCTTCGGGAAGCAGTGCAGACGCCATGCGGGCACCGTTTCTGCAAAGGCTGCATTGTCAAATCAATAAGGTAAAGGGAAACTAATGGAAACTATTCTTAAGAAGTCACTTGACTGAGTAAACGTTAGATAAAAATAGTAACTTATTTGGAGGATTTGGCTACAGCTACCAGGTCCCCTCTTCAGCCTGGGATTGTAAACCTCGTCGTCTTCCTGTGAGTGTTTAGGTAACAACAGGCAGCTACTGACAGCATGGTTTCTTGGTGCAGATGTGGCAATCTGTGCTTTCAGTTCTCCCCTTGCAATCTGCTTCCTTGTTGGGCTGGAGAATGTGATGAGGAAATAGTCTGGAACAAAGAGTTGAGAGAGGAAACCACTGTATGGAGGGGTGGGAAAGAAACATGGAGGTGAGAATAGGCTGAGCTTGTAACACTGGATGCTTGAAAGGGGAAGGGAAGGCAGAGAGTACACTGACTGGTCAACTGTACTTCCCTCACATGTGGAGTATGGTCATCACTGTCCCACCTATGCCACTGAGTATTAAACCACATTGATAGGAAGTTAGATATTACTATTTTTTTAATTCTTGACCCGAGCCAGATTTCTTACCTATGGATCTCCCTCCCTTAGCTCAAATATCAAGGTGCTTTAGTATAGGAGTCTTAACTGTGTGCCCCACATATGGAATTGGTTAATTTCCCAAATTACTTTGTGTGCCTTTGTGCATAAAATCAGATGGTCTTCAATGTTACTTTAAAATGTGTTTTTATTTTCCTCATGCAGTTGTTTTTTTAGCATGCAAAATTGACAGTACTTTCTTGTTTGGCTTTCCGTACATTTATCCATAGTTTTGTTGTTTTCTTTATCCATAGCTCATCATTCTTAGCTCACTAAATTAATAGCATGCCAGCAACAATGTTCTCTGAAGGCTTTTTGTGGGCTTCTCTGTAGTTTCTGCGTGGTCTGATATTAATGTGTTTCTTCACCACAACATCCCTTTTAGATGGAGGAGGAAGGTGTTGGAGCTCAGTATAAGATGCACCTAATTTTGCATTCCCTACTTATGATAGCAGAAGGGCAGGTTATTCTCCAGAGAGCATGAAACTCTGTTAGCAGCTCAGCTTTTTAACTTTAGTTTCATCAGCATTTCTGAGAAAAGGATGCAAGTTCATTATCCAGAAAATGCAGAGTATCAAAGTTGTTCACACATGAAAAGTGACTCCCCTGTGTGTACTGCAAAGGAGGCTCAGAGATGCTCAGTTCTCCAGTAACCTTGCCATGAAATCACCCCCACTCCCTCGGTCTCTTGCATCATTTGCTACATTCCTACCTCTGGAGAAGGGAAAAAATAAGTCAGATCTTACCCAACTGCGTTACTTAATGTCGTTTGTGTCAGCCAAGAGCATGGAAGAAAGCAAAAATGAAACTAAACCTGCCAGCTTTAACTGTAGATATCCAGTTTCCTGTGCATAAGCAGGTGGCTTCAATTTCTGGCCTTCGCTTCACATGTTCCAGCATAAATTATTTCAAGTGGTTGTGACACATACATACATGTGTGATTGTAAGCATCAAATTAGACTTCCATACTAATAAAAGCCACTGCATTGTGAAATTCTTTATTTGCTTTCTTTGTGCTTTCTGCTGTTTGTTTTGCAGTAGCAGTTTTTGTGTTCTTTAACTTTGGGATTTGCTGGAAGAACAAAAAGATAAATCTGTAAGCCCCTGAATGGGAGGATAATGCCTACATTAGTCAGTACTGAGTGTTAGAAATCTTTATTCCCCAGTCACTTCAAAGATAGTCATATTCAAATTACCAAAACTGGATCTCTTCTCTCCAGTCCTTGAGATCTTCTGTAGTGATCTTATTTTCTAATCTTTCTGCTGCAGAGCTGCGTAGATGGTCACTGGTAGAATTTACCATTGTGTTTAGTGAGGAACTGCAGTAAGCTTGTGTTCATATCAGAGCATCTCAGAAGAGGTAGAGAAACTTCCTTCTTCAACCTCGGGCATGGGAAATGGTTTCTCTTCTGTTAATTAACAGAGTATTTGTTCTGCTCCAAGTTTTGGCTCTATAAATAACCAGAAGTTTTTCCTTTTTGTATGCACTTTTTCCCCTTTGTACTTAATCTCTGGAATTACTACTGGCAATTTCAGTGAATGCTGAACAAGGGTGGCAAGCATTCCTTGTCTTGGAGACTATGATCATCACTGGGATATTTCAGATGTTTCAATAACAGTAAATATTTTCCCTCATTCCCTGCCGGCTTCCATCCTTGGCATTCAGCAAGCACTTGTGAAAGCATAGCTGGGAACTTGAAGTGCCAGACCATTTTGAGGTGCTGCATTGGGATGCATGGATTGAGCTATTGATTTGGACTGTCACTGTAGTATCCACAGTCCAACACTGATTTGGAGTTTGTACTGTCTACGGTACAATATTGATGGATCTCATTATGAAGTTTGTACAGAACTAAAAGGGGAATGGAAGGTGATTTTCACATTAAGTGCTATTTTTTCATTAAGTGATGATCATAGCATTTATTTGGTTTATTTAGAAAAAATGCTTCTATTTCATCCCCGCTTCTCTGCTGTACGGTCTGAGTGAGCACTGAGGATTAAGTGATATAAGGTGGATGGAAAATTGCTGGACATGTAGTTGTTGAGCGGATGCTTCTTGTGACGCAAACAACAGTTGTAGTTGCCCATGCTGAAGAAACTACCTGCAGCTAGAAAGATTTGTATCAAAAGAAAAAGGGGGGAGAGCTTTTAAGCACTGAAGTCTTAGATCTTGTAATGGGAAGGGCACGGTTACACCAGATGGATTTGATCACAGTGTTTTCTTCCCAGCAAGCCTTGGCAGCCTGAAGTGCCTTAAAGTGCAGTGAGTCACGATAGTGAAGAAGCTTATCTGGTTTAGTAACTACAAATAATAGTTTACAAATATTGCTGCCTACAAAGTAGCTGATGAGAAACTTCAGGAAAGCCAAGTTCAGATGCAGTAGCTAATTAAACTTCATTCTAGTCTGCTCCTCTGTCGTATGCCAAAGCAACTTAGGGCTTGTAGTGGGGCTTACCAAATTTCAGAACCTTCTTTATCAGATCAGTGAATTATGAGTTGAGAAGGGGCAGCAGTGAAAGCTTTGGGTGCTAGCAGTTCATTAGGTAACTCACGGCTCCAATTAAAGTATACACAGACTGCTTTGCTTCTAGGCTAAACCGATTAGTTGTTAATCACAGAGCAGATATTTCTTCAATCTAAGTTATTTCTGCCTCTTTATAGAAGATGCCATTTGATCTTACTTTACTTTTAAACTGCTTGTTATTTAAACGGGAGAGATCTGGTAATTATCTGTAATGAATATGTTCTGATCTCTAGTGTGTAGAAGTCCAGCTGCTGCCTTACAGGCAGGCCTACCAAACTACCACAGCACTGTATTGAGCGAGGTATCTGTGACCAAGCTATACCTGTCAAAAAAGTGACTGCCTGTAGATCGTGTGTGATTTGGGGAAACACTTTTGGTTTGTGATAAAGATCAGCACGTTGCTCAGGGAGCTGTGAAATGAAATGGCTTGCTAGGTATCTTCTTTTTTCCGTTTGCTTACGAACATGACTGTCAGACTTGTGGCGAGCAACTCTCGTAAGCCAAACCTAGGAAAGGAAGTTCATTGTCATTTTCTAAACTCTGATTGTTACCCCCACTTCCTCTGGCAGCACTACTGATGGAGTGCTGACCAATTATTTCCTTTTCCAGCAAAGAGCACGAATTCTCTCCTGTCCTTCACAGCACACTGTGTTCTACTTCCCCTTCACACTTGCAAGCGGTAATAACGAACTGGCCTTTGATCTTTGCACCACAAGCATGCTCTCACATTTTCCCATCCCATGGGTTTTTCCATATTATTGCTATTTCCAGTTGAGGAAAAAAATAGAATCGTGAAATATCCCAAGCTGGAAGGGGACCCACGAGGATCACTGAGTCCAATTCCTGGCTTTGCACAGGACATCCCAAAATTCAAACCCTAGGTTGTTGTCCAAATACTCCTTGAATTGTGACAGCTTGGGGCTGTAACCACAGCCCTTAGGAGCCCGTTCTGGTGCCTGACCACCCTCTGGCGCAGAACCTTTTACTAATACCCAACCTGACAGTCCCCAGATGCAGCTCCATGCAAGCAGACAGAGCCTTGCAAAGTGTTAACAGGCTGTGAGTTTCCTTGTGCAAGTTGCATGCACCAATGCTCCACCATTGGACTCCAGAGTTCCACCAGTTAGCAATGACTGTCTGGTCGTAATGGCTTCAGGTACAATACCCAATTCCACATCCAGCACTGTTTTCATAGTAACTTCTGTGTCAGGAGTTCTTCACCCATGTTGCTGTATAAATACATAAATTGAAGGATGACCAACTTATCCAGTGGCTGTACAAAAGAAGAGAAAAATAGCTCTTCAGAAAGTTGTGTGAAAGAAGTTAATCCAGAAAAGATTGCTTTCTACTTCAGCTATGATCTTGGCTGCTCATAAAGTGAGAAAGGAGGGAGAGAATGCCTAAGAATCTTTTAGAATAGTATGTGAAATATTCTTTTGTGTTTCAGCTGTGTGAAGCACTTAGAGAAACAAGGCTGCAAGTTCTTGTGTTCTCTGCATCTTCCACAAGCTTATTTCCAGGATATCTATCGTGTCATTTGGGCAATGAAAAGCTACTGAGTTAGAACAGCTCTGCAATCTCAATAGTACTACCTCAAGTGAAACTTTATGCTGTCAGTCTTTCTAACCGATGTTGTATAATTTCTGGTAATTGTCACATAAATGCCTTTGTTTTTCAGGACTTTCTTTGTGTAATTACCTAGCTGCTAATGTCTTAGTAGTATAAAAGTGTCTCAAATTAAGGAAATGATTTTGAGTTTCTTTTGCCCTTGTCTTTCTGGCGTTGTAGAGATGCAGGTCACAAATGTCCAGTAGACAACGAAATTCTACTTGAAAATCAACTTTTTCCAGACAACTTCGCTAAACGGGAAATCCTTTCATTAACTGTTAAGTGTCCCAACAAAGGCTGCTGTTTGAAGATGGAGCTGAGACATTTAGAGGTGAGAATTAGTTCTGACAATACAGAACCTTGTTTTTATGGATGAGGAAAAGTTCAGACTAACATAAGGGGTCATACCTGTTCATACTGATTCAATTCATTCAAGCCTATTGCTTCATGTTTGGTTTTGTTCTGATGAGCATGTAGTTGTAATCAGGTGATTCTCAAAAAAACATGGAGTATGTGACAGTGTAGTAATGTAGTTCATGCTTTGGGATCATTCCTGTTTGTCTTTTGATCAGCTTCATCTGTACTTCATACAGGTTCTTCGAAGTCAATGTAACCTTTCCCTCAAAGCAGCTAGATATGAGTTGAAATAATTGTTTAAGAAAATAACATCCAAGTTGTAAGGAAAAAAAAGCTGAATTTTAGCAGTGAGCATTCTTAAAGCTTTGAATATGTGAAGTCCTGATCTTGGCCATATAGAACATTGACATGCCATTAGTAAAGTCAGCTTAAGTGTATGTAAGGGTTTTCTTGGAAGGAAAGAAGGGAGGGTTGCTGTTTATTTCTCTCATGCTGTGCCTTATCTGAAAAGCAGGTGATAAGTTAGCACTTGTTTTCAGTATCAAATCTCTCTTTTGTCCTTGTTCAGGAGCACCAGTTGCATTGTGATTTCACCACTGTGGAATGCCCACAGTGCCAAGGAGCCTTTCAGAAGAACCACCTCAAAGAGCACATGACACAGGAGTGTCCAAGGCGTCAAGTCTGCTGTCCAAACTGTGCCACATCCATGGCTTATGAAGATAAAGAGGTACTTAGAAAGAGTCTTTCAGCCTCCATTCATATGGGTTTGCTCATGAATGTGACATCAGGTCTTGTAGAAAGAAAAGCTTTGGTATTGAAGAGTTCTTTAAACTGCACAGGTGAGAAGCTCTGAACATCAGGGCGTTTATCTGGGAACCCTGCAGTGTGAAAAGATGTGTCTAACAGCCATTGCTTTTTGGCCTTCTCATCAGAGAGGGGCAGTACCTACTGGCAAAGCAATATACAGAACAATATCCCACACTTAATTTGTATGCCTGGCAGAAAGGATTGGGAAGTGCATCTTTTGGGGATACCTGCTAACACATGAGAACAGGATCACTTCAAAGTTCTTCTCCTAGCTGTACTTATTTAACTTTATTTCACTGTTGCATTCAGCTTCAAAATGTCTCATCAGAAGTGATTAGCATTCTTTTAAACTGCATAATGTTATTGTTTTCCTCTCTTTATTGCTGTTAACAGCTTCATGACCAAACCTGCCCTCTTGCCAATGTATTCTGTGAATATTGCAACACAATGCTCATCAGGCAGCAGGTAAGAAACTAATTTTTTGTGTGTGTGTGCTTAATCTGGGCCTGATGTTTTGTACTTAGAATGCTGCTTAAATCGTAGAATGACTTGGATTGCAAGGGACCTCGAAGATGATCTAGTTCCAGCACTCTGCCCTGGGCAGGCTTGCCAACCACTACATGAAGCACTTGGTCAGGCTGCCCAGGGCCCCATGCAGCCAGGCCTTGAACACCTCCAGGGATGGGGCAGTCACAGCTTCCCTGGGCAGCTGTGCCAGCGTGGGTATGCGATTGAAGGGTTTCACACACACTTAATGAAATAAATCTATCTTATGGAAGATGAGCTTACTCCCCAGGGATACTGGTGTTTAAAGGAAATGGAGGTGTTCTCTGCAGAATGTAAGCAAATATATAAAAGTAAATACAAGCATGTTTGTGGTTAAGATAGCTGCGCTGCAGCCACTTCTTTACAGAACAGCTCTTGTATTTTTCACAATCTCAAATTCAGTCTGAAGAAATGGTTTCTCTCCTGGCTATTAAATCTCTCCCCATCCCTCTGAAAAAGCTGCATCCACTGCAGGTGTAGTACTGATTTAAATGCTGCTAAAAGGCAAACATCACTTCAGATTAAATAACAAACGATAAAATGATATAACAGAATGCAAAAATGAACTAATAGATGAGCTTATAAACAAGTCTTTTGCTTGAGAAACCTGAAATTATCCTTATTTCTGATTAGGGCTGTCAAGGCCTCAGCTGAAGCTGTACAGTTTTGGGGGTGAGAATGGACAGGAAGAATTTGGAGTGATGAGATAATTGGGTCTGTAAAACATGAACTGTAAGAGAGATTGAAGTAATGTGGTCTTAATGAGAAGATAATAAGGAAGAGCAACACAGCTATTTCTAAGTGCATATAAATAGTGCTTCAGAAGGGAAAGAAGTGGACTGTGATCTAGCTTGAGAATAGGCTGGAAACAAAAGGCTTACACTCGAGAGGAACTCTAATGCTTTCTGATGCGTGATCTAAATACTAAGTCAGTGAAGTACATGTAAGGAGGATGTTGAATGTCTATCATTAGCTACACACTCTTGTTTAAAGTTTTCTTCTATCAATCATTTGGGAAATAGGAATAAATTGATTTTATTTCAGGTACGTACACAGAAATAGGGCTAGCTGGACTTTGATGTTATAAAGAGAATACTCTTGATGGGGAAAACTCATTTCAAATCTGATTTGTTTTAGATGCCTAACCATTATGATAATGATTGTCCTACTGCCCCAGTACCATGCTTTTACAGTGCCTTTGGATGTCCTGAAAAGGTAAGCCTTGTCAGAAGTGTGAGCTGCAGATGTTTTGCATGTCTGTTTGTCTGTTCCTCCTGTCTCATCTAGCAACCCAAATCTTCACTGATTAGTGGAGTTGTTCATTTGGAGGCATTCTAATTCTAAAACATTGCATGTTGATCCAGTGCTTTTCAGACGTCCAACTCAAGTTTAGAGAACTTAAATGATGTACCTGATGAATGTATGTTATTCCATGAGTGCATGCTCAACTTTATACCAGTGAAGTAACTTCTAACTTCGTAAGAAAAGTTCTGACCAAATGCAGTTATAACTTTTTTCAGGCCTGGTAAAGAAGACTTGAGAATGTTTTAAATACGATTAAATGCCAAAGCTACTTAATCTGGTGTCAATGGTTTACGGGCTGGTTCTGTGACCAGGGCAAAGGGACCCATGGACTCACACCCTGGAACAGGGACTTAAGTTGGAAGGTACCTCAAGAGTCATCAAGCTCCAACACCTTGCCAGAGACAGGGCTGCCAACCTCCACATTAATACTAGATCAGGCTGCCCAGCATCTCATCCAAGGTGGCTTTAACACCTCCAAGGAGGGGGCATCCACAGCCTCTCTGGGCAGCCTGTTCCAGCACCTCATCACTCTCATAGTAAAGAACTTCATTCTCACTTCCAAGCTAATTCTTCCCTCCTTCAACTTAAAACCATTTCCCCTTGTCCTGCCATTACCTACTCTTTTGAAGAGTTGACTCTGCCTGTGTTTATAGGCTCCCTTGAGGTACTGGAAGCCTTCAATTAGGTCACCTCGCAGCCTTCTCTGCTCCTGGCTGAATAAGCCCAGCTCCCTCAGGCTGTCTTCAGAGGAGGGGTGCTTCAGCCCTCTCATCATCTTTGTGGCCCTCCTCTGGACCCTCTCCAACAGTTCCCTGTCTTTCTTGTATTGCGGGCCCCAGACAAGAAGGCAGTACTCCAGATGGGGCCTCACAAGGGCAGAGTAGGGAAGGACAATCACCTCCCTGTTGGGTCATCCCCCCCAAAAAAAAGGGGGGAAAGGAGGGGGAGATGAGCTTAAAAACAAAACAGCAACCATCTGAAGAGAAACAAATTTATTTTATAAATAAGATATCTGAATGCAAGGTAACACACTAGAATATGATGTAATACAATATAATTAGAATTGAAGCTAATAAATAAAATCAGAGTGTCTGAAGGCCTTACTCTAATGCAGACAGCAGACCAGGCTAAGCAGAAGGGAAAAAAGGGGCCATCTTGGGATATGGGAACAGTTATCTTTCCCTCTGAACAGAAAACGGGAACGGAACAGAGCAAAGGTCGTCTGAGGGCTGTAGTATGTAGTTGTTGTTCTCTTCTGAGAACCGGGTACATGGAATGAGCCACAGAACTGGAGCATTAACTCTTTAACTCCCGGTGCACTACATGATGTTACAATGTGGAATACTGACAATAAAAACCATAAAACCATGACAGCTGGATATTCTTATTTCTAGTTGTGCATAACTTTGTAAATGAACCTTCTCATCCTCGTGCCATCAGTTCTCATAGGTCTGCAAATCTACAAAGGAAACACAATGCTGATTTAGCACACAAATACTAGTTTATTGCTGATGCTTCTTCACCAGGTGTATATTTTGTCAAACAGCATTTGCCCACTGACATTTGAATGTATTCTTTCATTTATCATAGCTGATTGAGTTGAAGCTCTCCATTAGTACTCACATCACCTGTGCTGCTTTGTCACATCATTTGTCTTTGACTTGTCTTTGACTTGCATTTGTCTTTGACTTGCATGTGAGGTGTTCCTCACATTACAGGACTTGTTTGATTTTTATTTGTTTTTACTTTAAAACCGCATTTAGGATGTGATTAACATGTGATTGATTCTTAATGCTCCATCTCTTAAATCCTAGATGCAGAGGAATGAACTGGCACGACACATGCAGGAATTCACTCAGGTTCACATGAGAATGATGGCTCAGAGCATTCAGAATATCAGTGTTACTGCTACAAACCCTGTACCCTTTATCAATGGCCTACCATTTGAGCCTGCCCTCTTCTCCCATGTGTCACGTGCCCCGTATAATTGTAATCCAGAAGTTGAAAACTTTAAAGAAACTATTCAGCAATTGGAAGGTCGTCTGGTGAGACAAGATCACCAAATCAGAGAACTTATTGCAAAGATGGAGACGCAAAACACTCACATGGCAGAACTCAAACGTACTATCCGAGATTTGGAGGGAAAGATTACTGAAATGGAGGCACAGCAATGTAATGGTATTTACATCTGGAAGATCGAGAACTTCAGTGGACTTCAGAAAGCCCAGGAAGAAGAGAGACCTGTTGTGATGCACAGTCCCGGCTTCTATACTGGAAAACCTGGCTACAAGCTGTGTTTGCGCCTGCATATCCAGTTACCAAGTGCTCAGCGGTGTGCTAATTTTATATCTCTGTTTGTCCACACGATGCAAGGAGAATATGACAGCCATCTGCCTTGGCCTTTCCAAGGCACTATACGACTTTCTATTTTGGATCAATCGGAGGGCCCTGAAAGGCAGAATCATGAAGAAGTAATGGAAGCCAAGCCAGAGTTACTGGCCTTCCAGAGACCAACAATTCACCGCAATCCAAAAGGTTTTGGTTATGTGACTTTCATGCACCTGCAAACTTTGAAGCAGAGAACCTTTGTAAAGGATGATACCCTTCTGGTGCGCTGTGAAGTTCTAACGCGTCTGGACTTAAACAGCCTTCGCAGGGAAGGATTTCAAGCTCGCAGTACTGATGGAGCTGCGTAACCAAGTCTTACCAGAGGGATGGAGCCCTGGTCATACTCTTCCACCACAGATACATGCATGCTCCGTTGCCCACATAGGTTGAATGAATAGGATCGTAAATGCCACCATAGTTGATCTTCACCTGAATAGCTCTATGAGGTCACGTGTTTGAATACTAGCAATTGTTCTCTATTAAAGTTGTAAGCTACTTCTGTAGCAAGCTAACTAAAAGTGTGGTTAATCAGAACTGAACTGCCTATAAGAAAATCCTACTGAAGTACCTATGCATTTCTGTTTGACAAAGGGTAAGTCATACATATCAGAAAAGACATGTAAATCTTTGCAGCTCAGTGCCTTGGTGTAGATACTGCAGCAGGGAAATCGTAGGTAGGTAGGTAAATTAATAAAGATGAGGGTTGGGTTTTTTTTTATGGAGCTTGGGAAAGCTTTGCCTTGGGTGAGATGGTTTCTATATTGACTTACCTAGGATTTTTAATTGACTATGCTTCTCTTGAAATCTGAAGTCAGGTTAAGGCTTTGCTGACATAAACTAGAGTGAGATGCTTTGACCCTTCTTTACTGCAGTTAGAAGTTGCAAGTCAATATCAAATTGATAGTAGAATTTCTGAAAGGCAGGTGGTTGTGAAGAAGGTTAAAGGAGCCAAGCTTTTAGAATAAATGTTTGTAAGATGGTCCAAAAGTGCTACTCCACACTACTCTCTATTTTGATCCAAGTGCATGTGGTGTGCGTATCCAGGCCCAGAATCTCAATCACTGCCACTAGAGGTAAGTATAGCATTAGACTGAGAGGTGTTGTCAGTCAGCGGGTAGATACATGAGCAAGGGTATACAGTAACTAGACAGGGTTGCAGAATTTGTTTTATTGTTGAAACCTGAATTTTGAAGCAGTATTGAACTTGGGATCTGCATCTGAGTCATCCCTTCCCTTGATGTTCTGGGTGATACGAGCTATGTAATCTTCTCTAAATACTCTGTGGACAACTGGCCATGTCAGCATACAGCTGTTGTGGCCATTTCCTGTCCCATTAGACAATAGGACCTTGGGCCTCCTTAACACTTCAGGAGGGAAGAAAAGCCTATTAATCAGTGTGAGGGAAAAATTGCAGTTCTGTTTGTTCTCAGGAAAAAAAGCCTGCCTTCCTTAACAGTTATTTAACCAAACACTAAGTTCATGGATTTACAAGCTTCCTCACGTTGCATGTGTTACTGTTTTCTCTACTTCTTGTTTATATGCCATATAAATACTAGTTTTAACCAGTCAAAGCAGAGTAGGTAAGTTCACTGGTGCTAATAATTTAACATGGTACTGCTAAAGCATGGATCTTTTCCTTCAAAAACAGCAAAGAGAAGTCTTGTTCACTCCCTTCCTGAAGTGTATAGCCTAAGGCAGAGTAAAGAAGTAAGCCCTACAGGAGCATCTTTTTTCCATTATTTCTGCAAACTAGTGAAACAGGGTAAGGACGTGGGATGCTGCAACTTAAACGACACTGCAACCTCCTGGGGACCTCATGCATGTAAGTGCATCTACTTAGTCCTGTTTATAGTAAGGAACAAATACTACAGTACATTGATATGGAAGATGGTAGGTGCTTAGAAGTTGCAGGCCTCTACCTTTATCACTTTGTTCAGCTGGATACAATGAACCCATTTATTTTGAAGATAGAGCCTAATAACTGTGGAGAGGTTGTTCAGTTAAGTGTTGTTGCTACTGAATACTGAACGTGTGGTTAATTGTGGCAGACACAAGTGACTTCTTAGTATAGTTGGTGTGTTTGGAGGACAAGTGAACTTATATTATTCACTAACAGGAAAAGATCCATACTTTACATCTCTTTTTAAACCTCCTAAGTCAATTTTAAACTGCATAGTCTGATAGACTATAGTCCTAGTGGTAGTTGAGCCATTTGCAGTGAAAAGCTTTTGATACATGTAACAGTATACAGATCTGCAATAGCCAGAAGACAGTTCTTTACACTGTAGAGTAGTTCTGCAGTCCTTTTCAGACTGTTACCCATGTTTTTCCAAGATACTCAAACATTACCATTCTCCTTTTTCCGGGTGGGTCAGGGGAGAAAGGCAGAAGGACTCAGTTCCTTACTCAACCCTGGTGATACTAACAAAAGGGCCCTGCCTGTGCTCTAAGAGTTTATAATGAAGACCCACTAAGTGCATTAATGCGTTCTGTTTGAAGCTTTCTGTTAGGAACTCTCAACTACGACACACTGAATTCTTGCTTTGAGCCTTTTATGCTACATTTGATATAGTTCTGCTTCAGAAGGAAACTGTTTGGTGGCAGGTTCAGATGTTTAAATGATTCAGGTTAACATTGTACAATAGCACAACCCAATAGCAAATAGAAAGCACAATAGAAAGCACGTATGACCACATAAGTAAGAATGCTCAAGTCACTGCTGCTATTCTACTCATTTCTATTTTGATATTATCGAGTAGAACTCTGAGTGATGCCAAGTTACTGTAATGCTAGAGTTCTACAGAAGAAGCTTTGACAGCTAACGTGCAAGTATTAATTTCTCCTGCCCTGAAACATAAATGTTAGTGACACATTAATTTGTGTGTTTGTTCCAGTTCCCTTATTCTTTCCCCACCTTTAACTGCAGTTCCAGTGCTTTGTCTTCCAAATAAGAACAGCGTCTTCAGCCAATGGAAAAAACAGAAGTCTGGATTGGTCCCACCTCACTGTAGTTTTCATGACTGTTACCCTTTATTTAAACTTTCCCCTGGTTGTACTAAGGTGCTCGGTTTCCATATGAAAATACTCTTAATAGCCTCTTTTTTTTCAATCTAATTTGATCATGTGTATTGAAAAATCATTATACCAAGCAGGTGGGTTGAGAACTCCTTAAAAATGGAAGCAGAATAGCACGCAGCCTTGAGTTAGTTGTACCTGAAACAAACACAAAAATAGGAGTATTAAGTCAGTTTCCTGTATAATTTCTTCAGGAATGAGGTTCTCTACTTCTGCCACTGCTGATGCTTTGCAGCATTATTAGATCTCAAGGTGTTTTAGTAAGTGGCTTAGCTTCTTTATCTTCTGCATGTCTGTCATCTTGAATGTGTTTCCAGTCAGACTCTTAGTATATGTATTTGCAAAGCTGCTATGGCACATTTTCCAATTATAATATATTGCAAATGTGTTCTCTTTTTGCCTCTGAATGTCTTCCCCTGCAGGGCAGGGAAAAATTTACTGAAAATGTTGGTATGTGATGTATATGTGGGAGCTCAGATAGCATGAGCTACCTCCATTAAGTGGTCTCGTGGTATCTCATGGTATGCCTGGTTGTGTTTGCTAGCGAGGGCTGAGACTCGCTAATGAAAGAAATCAGGGTG
This sequence comes from Gallus gallus, assembly GCF_016699485.2. Classification (NCBI taxonomy): domain Eukaryota; kingdom Metazoa; phylum Chordata; class Aves; order Galliformes; family Phasianidae; genus Gallus; species Gallus gallus. Next base: position 19,015,989 of record NC_052536.1, on the reverse strand, counting down.
GCCTTTCTGCTCTTCTCTAGAGAGACTCTCATCATCAAGTACCTTAATGATAAACGCAAGAGATAATTGTGGGGTCAGTGTTAAAGGTTTGTATTGGTTTCCATTTGAACAGAAATAAGGTACTCTTGTTCCTTTTAAAGTATCAATAGATTAATATATTTTGTAATTAATACACAGCTATATTTCTGACAGGATTTTTTAAAAAATAAAGTAATTAAACCATGCATTGTATGTTACACCTTTATTCAGAGGGAGAGCTGTTTAAAACATCAACTGCCCCAGAACTTGCTGCTTTCTCTGTCTTGTGGGTTTCAGTCAGCTGAGTTATAGTGATAGAGAGCATGTATTATAGCAGTCAGAAAATGCTGAGTATACTTCAATAGGGAAGGAGTGTTGTAGTTTATGAAGGGTGGTGACAGCTTTAGTGATCAATAGAATGTGTTGAAAGGAAGCTGTTTGGGTGATGGTCCTGTAACTTAAGCCAGAAAGGGGGTGGAATGGGGGTAACAGAGGGTAACTGTGGCAAACTAGGATGAACTGGGGACACCAGGGACAATATGAAAGCCAGGGACCAACCAACAGACAGCAACAGGCAGAAGAACAGGAAGAGACAGAAGTCAAATCAAAGACACTGACCTTTGTTAGCTCCATCTGAAAAGACAGTGTCCATCTGCACTGCAGACCGCTGCCACCACCCTTACACCATCCAAGTCTTCTTTACTTCAACCAGTCTGTTCTTCACAGTGTTTTGTTTTTGGTGTGGGGTTTTTTTTTTTTTGCATTGCTTGCTTTAATATTTTTATTATTATTATTCTGAGACCTCACCTAGCCATAATAATACACACCTATGTAAAAAAACCAAACACTCCCACAGTTAAGCACTGAGCAGTTCCTGTGAACTCATCTGCTCTCAGAACACGAAGACTGTGCCATTTCTGCCACCTCTTTCAGTCCACAAATATTTTTTTTTAAGACATAACTGCCTTTGTTTCTCATTTTTAATGTTCTCTTGCCCCTAAAGCAGCAGAAAGCTTCTAACGTACTCATCCAAGCTTCAGTCTATCCTAATATTTTATTCCCAGCAGAACCATTATCACTCTCACCTGTTATAATTCCTTCTGGAACACCACACTTGTTTTCATTTTGGAAAAACAAATACACAGTATTGCCTCTGTGGCTGTACCTTTGTTTTGTGAGGGGGGAACAGATAAAGTCTGAGGTGCAGCACAGTAAAGATCATCTTTTTGCTGCAAACTTTGAGCCCTGCTCTTAACACAGCCTTTTAGCAACCATGACTGAACTCATTTGTTCTATGGAAGCGAGCGCTTGGGCTTCACAGCTGTAAAAGGGTTAGGGTGGGGGTTGTTGGTTTTTTCTTTTTATTATTTTCCCTTTGAGATGGAATGAGGAAGTTTCTGAAACTTGGAGAGGAGGAAACTGTGAAATGGGAAATTGTTTTCCTATTAGCTTTTGTCCGCTTTGACCGATGAGGCACCTCTTCCTGCTGTGACTCACCCAGACCGACGCAGCCCATGACAGTTCCTGTGCTCAGCGATTTCCTCTCACAGCTGGAGCTGCTGCTTTCCTGCTCTTCTGTCACAATCAGACCTTTGCTGTAACTTAGCCTTAGCTGCTCACTAATGCAACCGTGGATAAATACTCAGGCTGGCACGCAGCCCATTCTGGAGCCGTTCATCGTGGTCTACAGGACAGCCCTGCACTGCTCAGCTTCCTGAAGAGCCTTAAGAAATGCCCGATGAAATGGAGCAGCATCTTAGCAGTTGGGCAGCAAGAATTTTGGAAGAAATACCTGCATTCTTAAAGTAGAAGCGCTAACTTGCTAAGTGCCTCAAAGCATCTCAGACAAACGCATTTCCATACAAGTTAATTGATAGTTTATATGCTCAAATATAAAAAGCAAGACACCTCTTACCTCATCCCACTTGTTCTGCTCTGCAGAGACAGGCGTAGGCTGCAGAGACCCAGCAGGGCTGTTGCAGGTCCGTATTGGTTACTCCTCAGTTTCCCTTCCTGCCTTCAGAAATTCACATCCTCTCTGCAACTGCTGGCACCAGCTCCATAACACTGGGCGTGCCTACAGTTCTGTTCTCAAACATACAATCAGTGAGAGTGACTTGTCAAACCCTAGAATAGTATGCTACAGCTTGGTGGTTTTATTTCCATTTCTGCATTCGGTCACCATTATGCATTGTATTGTTTCTCTCTAAGCTTAACCTTAGTTTCTGTTGCTGTTTTTAAGAAAGCAGCATTTCCAGCTAGGTATGAGTCAGGCCTTCTGGCAGCAGACCGAGGAACCAAGCTGCCCTCAAGGCGAAGTGGGATGTACAAGCTTTCCTGGTTTCTGTATTGCACCAGGTATGACAAACTCCACTTACCTCAGCAAATCACCTAGAAAGAGCTCCTCAGGCTGAAGCTTTGGCTTCTTCGTGTCAAAAGGCTCTGCATAGACTAATGCGTACATCCCTTACGGATCCCTCCAGTTATAACTCGGAAATGAAAAGTGCCACTGAGACTCATGAAATGAGGCTGATGCTTTCTACAGCAGTCACCACAAGGAAAGGAGGAAAAACTGTAGGGTTCCAGACCTCACTTTCTCCCTGAAGTAACCTATGGAGAAAAATGCTTTGCATCCAAGGGCCACAGGACAGGCTGACAGCCAGATCCAGGCTGTATAGCTTGGAGGTACTCCGTCTACTACCTCTATCACAAAGTGTGACTCTCAGCACATGATAACGGTTCCCCCCAGCCTTCTGGGAAGGGACTGTGGGTGGGGGTAAAAATAAATAAATCATCAATATAAATCTTCTGTCCAGGCCTCACACAAGCTTGTAAAGGAGAATCACTCTGAATCCCAGAGATACAAAGTCTCAAACACTTATCTGAGATCCCAGGACCATCCTCATTCAGCTCACTGGTGCCCTGGAGCAGAGTATTAGACTCAAACTTCCTGCTTTTGCAGGAGCTTCCCAGTACAGGTGCCATCATTTCCCTCCTTCGGAGCAGCTTACCCCTTCCCTTTGTTTCTTTTGTAACAACACAGCAAATCAGTGATCCTTCACTGGGCCTGGATGAGCCTGAAGAAAGGCAGCAGACAGCCCTTGTAAATAGTGAAGCTGCCCCTTAGAGACGCACAGGAGAGAAGGGAGGACTTTCTGTTTCTGCTCCAAGAACTATCGGTATCTGTTAGTCAATAGCTGCTTTGTGTGAAGTGGATTAAAAACCCACAGTAGAAAAGAGGGCTTGCTTAGCAATAATGGTAATAAATCATCCTAAGAGTCACACACTGAAGAGGATCTTGTGGTTTCTCACTGACATATAACATACATTAACTCCATTACCTTTCAGCTTGTCCACTGTCCGCTGTTCCAGGAGCCCGAGCAACCCCACGGAGCTGAGGTTTTTAGGTTAAGAAGTGTGAGGGATTCTTTCCAATGATAATAGCAACTGCAAACTCTTGAATGTTAGCCAACGCAGATGTCTTCATAAACTTTTAGCCCAGAAATAATGATTCTGTGACTCCAATCTTTTTTCCAGTGTGACTGGCTCTTGGCATAAGAGGGAGTTTGCTCTGAAGCTCTGAAGTGACAGAGGCTTCAAACAGCGGCTCCCCAACCATTGCTGCAATCAGCGGCTGCTCTGTACTGCAGTATGAGTTCAGGGGAGGGGAGATCCTTAAGACCCCAACTCCTGGAGGAGTCAATAGGCTGTGAGGAAGGGTCTGACCCCGCCTCACCCAGAAGCACCCCAACAGAAGGGGCAATTCACTGCCCACAGCCATCCCGAGTCCTGCAGCATTCCCTTCCCTGAGAGAAGGCAGGCAGCAGTACCGACACTGACAAAAGAAAGGTTCAAGATCCATGAATCGCCCATGAAAGCCGAGCTCCGACCAGACCCTCCGTGTCGGTTGAAGAACAACTTTAGTTCAGTTTAAAAAGTAAAGCCACCAGCTTTAATTCTCCCAAACAAAACATCCAAACAACCGGGGGAAGTGCTCAATTCAGAGTGGCTCGGTGCAAATTTCCGCAACGTAACAGGTACAAAATCAAAGAGATTCAAATTATAAATACATGTAAAACAAAAGACATTCAAGTTAAAACCAGGACTGGGTTCCTATTAGCCCCAGAGATGATCCAAGAGTGTGTCAGGAAATAAATCATATTCATTTTCATCACAGAAGGAGGCGCTGCTCACTTTGCGCATTTACAAAAGGGAAATGAGAAGTAGAAGAGATGAGAAGCACATATAGGAGCTGAAATGAAGCACATATGGGAGCTGAAATGAAGCACATATAGGAGCTGAAATGCTGCAGGATCACCACTTCCCCACGTGTCCACGAGAAGGCTGCACATCACTGCGTGTGACAGCATCAGGGTGGCACAATCAGTCCCATTTAGGAATAAGGCAACTTCCCTTGGAATCCATTTAAAGGAAGGACTGCTTGAATCCCCCTCTTCCTGCCTCCCCAGACACATCCTTCCTAGGAGGCAAACAGCACAACCAAATCTCCTTCCACATAATTGCAGCTAGGGACAAGAACACTGCATTTCTACAAAGGCCAGCAGGAAGGGTGCCACAGGTGACCAACTACAAGAAAACAGCCCCTTCCACGTATCTCAAGATTTGCAAACCACAGGAGACAAAGCAACACCCTCATGTACACAGACAGCAAGACTTGTGCTCGCTGCTGGCTTTTCTGGTGCTTTGTGGTAAAATAACCATCCGCTGCTTTTTGCAGCACCTGCCACTGAAGTCAAATCCCAGCAGGTCCGAGCAATAGAGGGTGCTTAATGCCCAATGGCAGCAGGGCAAATTCTGCTGTTAACATCAACGTGTGCAAAAACAGATCCTGAAAGCTCATCCTAAGTTCCCGTTTCCTTGTCAGGATAGATTTATTTGCAATCAGTACCACAGGGACTGGATACTAGTGGCTGTGCTGTTATATCCACATTTTTAATGGGATTTGACATTTAAGGCAGCATTTCAGTTCACCTCTAAGCCTGTAATTACACTTGCAAATCTGCTTAGCAAGGCACCAGAGGACTGCTCCAACAAATCGGTTCTGCTCCCACAGAAGCAGCAGTTGAGAACCGAGTGGTGCCATACAGTGGGCACTGCAGCTCCCGACACACTGACAGCCTGGACCCACTCCTAATCTTCAAAACAAAAACAGGAAGAAAGTCTGCAAGCAGTCCTCGCTTCATCTTACAGAAGTGCTGCACTGAGCAAAATACCACTGGAGGTCAGGAGCACTTCACAAATGTGCTACAAGGACAGCACTCCGTTCTGCACCCAGCTGCTTATCTCCAGTCTCACAAAGCCTGCAGGTGCAGGGAGTACCAGAGCAGCTCAAGGAAGAAGCCCCATACATCACCTCCTGCTCTGCACTCATGACAGTCATCCTGGAGAAGCACCTTCAGCTCTCTCCCAGTAGAACTGCATGGGCATTCCCTTTCTGAATGGACTCATTTGGATTTCTTTCATTGCAGCTGTACCACTCCAAAAAAACGTCAATGGCAATTTGAAGCCAAACACAGGGATGCTCAGGACTGTATCTGCTCTCACTTTATACCTTCCTCCTTTGTGCTTAATTTATAACACCAACCCCAAAGACATTACTGGAACTAAATAAAGCACACTGGAGCACGGAGCTCAGCTGGCACTCCATGCATATCCAGTTCTGTTCAGGTGTGGGCTAAAAAATTCTGGTTTCTTCAAGATTCTTTTCACGCACACTGTGGGAAGCAAATGAAGGATCTCCTCTCACAACCCATCTGAGCAGATCTTTCTGCGAGATGCAAGTGGTTTCATCCCTGAGTTCAACTTCAGTAGAGAAAAAGGCAGGCCTTAGGCATCACCACTTCAGCTACAGAAGCTAAGAACATCAAGCATGGTGTCCTCTGATGCAAACAAGTAGCACAAAACCAGGAAAGAAAAGCAGAAAGAGGCTCATCTGTATCATCAGAAAGAAACAGAAGGAAACCTTCCGAGGCCAAAACGTTTAGGTTAGTACAGTCAAAGATCTTACAGAAGGTAAACAGCAATGTTCAACTTCGCAGCCCACCGTGCTCACTCAGGAGCAGGCTGGTACCTCTATCAACAACAATCACAAACAGGCAAGGAAAACAAGTCTGGAGAGCATTCCCAGAGAGACATTGGATCATCCAAGGCCATTTCAACACCAGGAGCAAAACTCCAATTTTCCTTTTTTTCCCCAAGATGGCTGACATGAGGATTTGTCCAGCTTAGCACATACCATCTTCCTCTCCTCAGAGAGGCTTCTAGCTGACTGATGTGCAGTTCAGCTCTGCTGAGTCCTGCCTCCCTGTTGCCATGCCTCCCTCGGGCCCATCAGCGATACTGGGCTCACTGGAACACTGCCTGTGGCTGAAACTGGGCTGCAGGAGGAGACATTTGTCATTACTGTCTGACTCCTCGATCACCATGCCTGTGTGCATCATGGAGGCCATCGCCAGGAGCTGGATATCTGAGTGAGCATTGGCGACAGTGTGGCGACGGATGCTGCCACACTTCTCCAGATAAGCCTCACCCTCCTGCTCCGTCAGAGGTGTCAGGGCCATCTCACTGGGCTGCCGATTGGTCACCAGGTGAGAGGAGTAAGTCAGTCCGCCAGCCTTGGAACGGGATCTGGAGTACCGTCTCTCTGGAACAAAAAAAAAGGCAGGAATGAGCAACAGGGCAGAGGCAAAGCTTTGTCCAAACTGTTAGGCTGGCTGCAGGGAACAGAGAGGATTCAGCTTGCAGCCACACTGGGTATCTCACCAGCTTCCTTGAAGTGCAGGGTTTCGTGTCCTAAGGTCAGAAGCCTTTCAGATCATGTAGGAGACTTTCCACAAGACTGCAAAGCATAACAGATAGTAACAAAAAGCAGAGCAAAGCACTCACCTCTGAAGGTTATGAGACAGCTTTGAAAGCTAGCATCAGTAAGACAGACAGAAAACAAGCTCAATGTTGTTACAAGGAGGAACAGCTGAGCAGCCAAAACTCCACCACTGACAGCAGCCAGATAATGACAACACTTCACCCTTGTGCTTTCAGTAACACATTCAGAACACTTCATTTTGTGCTTAAGAGTTTGTGCAAGTAAGTTTTGAGGCTGGTTCAAGTTGATGTCTTCCTTATGCGTCCACTGCAGCTCAAGCACAGCAAGCCACAGTGTTGCTCATCAGAGCAAGGTCATGAAAGGTGAACCACACCAGCACTCCCATAACTCCCTGCAGCCATTGGTAGCAGCACTGCAGCACAGCACCCGCATCACTGGTGCTGTCTGTACCTAGGCTGTAAAAATTGGTCTGGTGTCAATGAGACCCAAATAACGCGGGAGTCCAAGCAGCAACTACTTCCCCACATTACACATTACTTATCAGGGCTTCTTTGATGACTGCTGTCAACTCAAGTGCTGATGCCAAAAGAAAGCAGCCAGTGGTGGGGTGGTTATTTACTTGTAACATGACTGACTGAAACTGAGAGTCCAAAATGCACACTGATGCCCACCTCCTGTCTAGGTTAGGAACACAGCCGCTGCTATGGGCTGCTGAGCTTGTTGGTGCAGAGGTGAAAGGGAACTCGGAAACTTTCTGATGTTGTGTTCATCACAATACACCATTCCACAAATTAGTACTTACATTATGTCTCTCTTGCAATGGTTTTATCTATGCAAAGGTTTCTTGGCTTAGGAGAGGCCCGAGGAGATGAAACCGAACTGAGCCATGCAAAAAGTGGTAAATTCTCCTGACTTCATTGCTGCAGATTTTCCAGGGCAAAATCTTTGCTTTTCTCCAATTCTAAACAGCACGTTTAAAATGAAAATATGCTCTATTTAAACAGGCACAGCTTGCAGCCCTTCCCAGGAGACCAGGAAAATGAAAAATCATAGCCACGGCTTGAGGTTCACTTAATAAATAAAAATATTCCCGTGAGAAAGAAGTGCCACTTTGTGTGTAAACTTTTAGTGCTCCTGAAACAGCCAAGCCAGAGGACCTGAGAGATTAAAGTCCATTGAATGCAAGGACACCGTAGGAAGCAATAACATGAGATTGCTCCTGCCAAGCCTGGCAACCATCCCTGCACATAAACTGGAAAAATTGGTCCTGACATTCCCTTCTGGTACATCCTTACATCCTCGTTAACCATTTTGTCACAGAACACAAGTGCTCCTCAACTACTGCAAGCGTTTGCAGTCCAACGGCCAGGCAGTATTCATCAGTTCTGAGGCTCACGCACTACGTGCGCACTTGTGTTCATACATGCGCCTGTACACACGCTGAGGAACAGACTTTACAGAGTTGATGCATGTGTTGGTGCTTCAGTATCTGACATCATCCCGATTTCAAAATCTGACCAGAATCTGGGAGGGAAGACTGTAAAGTCTGCTGGTATCAAAGCAAACATTAACAGCAACGCGCAAGACAGCACTCTTCTCCCCAGGCCTTTATCAGCATGGGAACAGGAGTACAATGCTGCCTGCTGTGTGCAATAGTAAAGCAAAGGTCCTGAGTTTGACCACACTGCAGTAATTACCGTAACCCAGATACACTGCAAAGACAGAAGACACGCTTCATCTCAGCCCAGAACTAAGCAGAGAGTAGACTGTAAAATGTCCACAAATCAGGCAGACGTGCAGCCAGTGTGAGCTGGAGCCCAAACTGCCACTGCACAGCCACAGCTCACCCAAATCGCACAGCCAATCTCCAATGTGAGTGCATCCACACTGCACACAGCCCCATGCTCTCATGGCTTCTTATGTCAGTAGAAGTTTACACCTAGTGCATATTTTAAAATCAGAGAAAACCAAGCTTTAACTCTTCCCCTCTATTCTGCTATAGTCTCTTCCAACCTGAGCAATTCTATGAGTCTACAATTGATTCTATGTTAAGGAGGCAGAGCTCTCAAGTCATTATCTCTCTTTCTGAAGGAGACGCTCAGGTCACTCGTGCATTGCGGGAGCCAGATTTCAATCTCCACTCCTACTAAAACATGATGCAAAGCTCTTTGCTGACACATTAGCCAAACACTTCACACACTCGAGGAAAAGTACTTCCCACATCTATGCTCTCCAAACATTTAATTTGAAAGAGTACAACCAGACCTCCCTGGTAAAGAACCTGAAGTCTCTGAAGATCTATTCTGACACTTCAGTGGCTTCTGCTTGGATCCAGACTCCAAGCTGTTCACTATCCAGAGGGCAGCTCCCTGCATAGCCCTGTACACACAGCTCAGCAGAAGCACTAGGAACAAGATATCGGCAACATTTCATTGGTGGACTTAGAAACACAGCTGGTTAAGTATCTCAGCACATCTGATAACCTAGACCTTTGCCAGAGTCAATCTCTGACCATAAAATTCCACACAAGTTAGGACAGAGGGGTGAGGAGGAAGGTGATAGGAGCATGAAATAAGTTAAAGGCCAAAGGGCTTCAATTTTATCTCAGATAGCCATGGGCGTTATCTGACTTTGCAGCGCTGGGGGATGGCCGTGTCTCATGCTGTCACAGTGAAATTGATGAGATCCCACAGAAATGTGTTGGAAACATAGCATAGCGGGTAGGCCTCAATAGAAGAAGTTAGAATTCTTCCTTCTCTTGCTACCAAATATTTAGCCAGAAGCTGTACCTATTAAAGATAGGATAACCGGGCAGGCAATAAGAGGTCTTGCTCTTATTTTCTCCCCATAACAGCAGTAGACATTTAAAGACATTAGGCAATGCAATCTAATGCCAAGAATAAGGGCTGCAAGTAACCACACAAAAGTTGTGGATCTTCCTTCAGTGGAGGTTTTCAAGATCAGGTTAGTTGCAGAAATGGGTTACACATCACTGATCAGCTCCTGAAACAGAAATGCATACTGGAGGATTTATCACTGTTTCTTCTCTTCAAGTGAGGGTGACCTAACTCTGAGGAAAAAATATCCACAGAAGATTTCTGTGAAACTGAAGTAAAGTTCTTTATGACAATCAGAAAAAAAGTTAGGATGAACTCTGAACATAGATTCATTGCTTTACTTTTCCCCCTTTGATTGCTCTATCAAGTAACCACAGTCCTCTGGGAAAGTAAGAGCAGTCTGCAACTCTTGCATAACCTCCAGCTACGAACAGATGGCTAAGAAGCATCAGAGTGGAGTCTATTTTCTGCAAGCCACCTATCCTTTGTCTCTCCCCAGATGCTGTGCTTATCTTCTTATGCAGCAGGGCACTGCCTCACCACTGGAACACAGAAACAAGGATACGCATGCACTGCATCAAGTTGCCATAAGAACTGTATAAGAATGCACAGAGCTCCATCCTGAAAGGCAAAATCTGATATGGGGAGAAGAACAAAGCAGCAGAGTGCTGAAATAAATGGCCTTTCCCATTTGAAATCCTCCTTGGAGTAGTCCTCTATGAAGAAAGGCATCTCAGTTTAATGTTTCCAAACCCCATTGCCCAGAGCTACTATCCAGCACACACGGCGGCTGAACCACAACCACATCATGGCACAGAAGACAAAAGAGCTGGCAGAGAACTCAAAGAATAGTTTGTGTGTTCTCATGGGCTTCTAGTGGAAAGAAGGTCATTTCACCTCTAATGGATGGCCTGTTGCCAACAGCCAGAAAAGATGCTTCCTTAAAGGAACCATCATGCATAGTTTAACTAAAAAAATTCCTATTTTGCTGTGTTATGGCCAGGAACAAACTGGGAAGAGCTTTTAAGGGATGATTTTGGAGGCAAACTCACATCAGCAGTGATGCTAGGTTTAATACACAGGGTGAATAGCGTGAAGGTTTTTTTTCCCCGTATTAATAATTTAAGCATTGTTTGAGACAACTGGATCCCTTCAGCACGCACTGTCCTTACAATGCAGGTAGTGGCTAATTCACAGAGGAAGCAAGGAGAGTGGGCAACAAGAGAGTAACAAGCACAGTGAAAGGAATATGATCCAACTGAAGTAACTGTGCTTTCACCAAAGCAGGGCGAACTACAGAGCTCAGAATGAAACAGGCCACAGCCTCTGCTATCCAAGTCAGGCTGTGTGATATGGCTTGCTTCCCCTTGCTCCACCTAGACTTTGTGATTTGTCACTTTGGCTGGGGAGGTTGCCTTCCCCAGATCCCCTCTGCAAGCTGTTCTGTCCTTTCTTTCACACCTACTTCTGCTGCTCTCAGCTTACATGAAGTTTAACATACTGCAGCCTTAAAGGCCAAAGCTTATGTTTATTCACAGCTGTGACCACAATCTTCCTCAATTGCATTTCTCAACACCAATGCAACCTGAAGGCCACGTTCTAGATTGCAGTTTGGACTCCACAGCATCTACTGAGAATGCAAGCACATCCAAAGCCCAACAGAAAGGTACCACAGAGCCACTGCATGGCAGGGAGCCTGCTGGGACTCTCCATCACTACCAGCTGCCTCGTAAGAGAAAACATGGGCTCTGAGAAAGCAAAATAGGTGACAGAAAGGAGAGGAAGAGAGAGAACTCTGGTGAGAAGCAGCAATTATTAGATGAAACCACCACCACAGGAGCACTTTGAAAACAAGAAGATTATTTGCAGAAAGATGCTGCTCTTTTTGTCTCTGCTGTGTAATGCAAACAAAAGTTACTTCTCCTTGCTCAGCATAAGGTGGAGCAGGGGCAAAAGGCCACCTTGAAAATACACACAAATAAATGACAGCTAAAAAAAAAAAAAAAATCAAAGGAAGTACAATGATTTTAAGGTGTGTGAACTTTACAAGGCCAGTTCATGTGAATTTTGTTTTATGACACCAATACTTTGCTCAGCTGGCAGAAATCCAGGATAGCTAGGAACTTCAGTATAGGTCAGGCAGTTACACTTCACATTATCCCAGCACCATACAGGCTGGGAGTTTGTTACAGACAGAGAGCATCCAAGTCCTGATGAACCATTCTACCATAAGATCGTCTTCTACCCTGCTCATGCTGCTAAGGTGTAACACAAGACAGGCTGTGCCTTCACCTAGACTAAGTCTGCATCAAAGGAGAGACTACAGCTTATTAAGTGGTTTAGAGCTTTCTTCACTTACTCCATTTAAATCTTTATGGTTACCTAAACAGCACTGCCATATTTATTTCTTAGCTAGCCTATTTCACACAGGCCATGCTCATTAGCAGAGCTCGTGAATCATATGTGGAGGTTTTCCACTATGATCATCACCGTTCTGAAATGCAGTGCCAGTTCTCCCTCCTAGCTCCATTTACCTACAGTTTAAATAGATATATATATTTTTTCCCCCAAACAGAATGCTCAAATGCATGGAAGACTCCATGCAAAAAAAAATTAAAACAACCCCTTAAGATGAGTAGTCAAGAACTGAGCAGTTTGCAAAGGGTGGCAGATGCAGCAGTAACTGCTGGAATCAAGGTAGTCAAGGCAGGCTAGCAAGCAGGAAGAGAGCAGGCAGGCAAGAAACAGGTGCAATTTCACCAGTGCAATAGGGTGAGGAAAGCACCTCAGGCAGAGACCATAGAGTGAAGCTTTAAAATCCAACCTGCCTCCAGAAAGAGTGGAGATTTTGCACACGTATGCAGTGGAAAATGAAAAGCAGATCAAAAAGATCTACATTCAGAAATATGTTAACCAGAACCTTCTTCAGGGTGCTTTACCCTTTGTTTTCTCTCTCTCCTGGGGTCACACAGCACCTCCTTTCTAGCACAGATGTGCACTGCATTCTATTAGCCAACCTTTGTACCACACAAAGTGTTTGAAAGAGTTTCTGTATGCTGCTGCGTGTCTTACCAAGCAAGCAGGTGCTACCAGAGAAGCTGTGATCCTCACACAAACCCAAGTATGGAGACACCACCTGCTTGACCAATTCTTCCAGCTGTAGGTAGCTCTCACTGGGGCCATCGGGCTCATGGACACTCTGAAATATAAATGTGAAAAGCCATTGTTACCATTTGTAGTAAGGTTCTGCTAAGATCCGCCAAATATCTTGTCTCTGGAATATCACAACCATATCAGTGCAGCCCTTAAAGGAACACAGCTGAGGAGCCAAAATGGAGGCTTGTGTGCTGTTCACACCAGCCTTATTGTCCAAGTCAAAATCAGACTGCCAAGGGACATTTATTTAATGACTAAAGGATAAGAAGGTACAAGCTACAGTAACATGAGATTTACACAGAATAAGTACAGCAATACAGCTATACCAAGGCAGTTCTGCCAGGAAATCTCTGTGGAAATGCCTTACCACAGCTTGGGCAAAGCCCTGCTCTTTTCTTAAGATAGGCTTGCAGGAAAAGAACCCTCTCTAGTTTAGCTTACAGTTATGAAGACTGTAGCTAACTCTAAGCAATTTAACTGTAATTTCAGGAAGTGTCCACAGACTAGCTTGCTGCAAACCCTCAGTAGGCTTCTCTTTCTCAGAAGTGTCACTTTGAGATTCTCTTTGCCCCAGACTCCTTTTATTAAGATATTTTATGGAAATATAAGCTGCACTCCAGTATTTCCTGCTACTGCAGCCTGGGTCACAGGGGACATCTGAACTGAGTGAGAACTTGCACATAAATATCAGTTTAGCTACTTTGCAACTTTGATCATACATACTTCAGCAAGTTTTATTCCCTATCACGCATCATAAGGTATATCTGAAGAGAAATTAAAGTGAGAGGAGCCCAAACAGCCACTTGGATTATGGTATTGTTCAGGACTGTCAGGCTGAGCAAGACAAAAAATGGTAAACTTGGCCATACATGTCCTGCTTGGAAGACAGGGATGCTATCCTCTTCAGGTCTGATTATAAAAGACAGTCCTCACAAGAAGTCTGTGTTTCTTGGGAGATGCCCTTGAAAAACCTGCACTGTTTTGCATGCTGCCATAAAATACTCCTCCTCTCACAGAGGGGTTTCAGCATCCCACTTAGGAGAGATGGAGGTTTTAGGGAGCCAGCAGGCAATACTTTGTCCAATGCCTTTATCACCTACGAGGGAGGACTTGCTGGGCCATTACAAAGCTGACAAATCAGGAATACTATGTGTTCACAGAAGTTGGGAGATGACAATTCATGAGGAAATTAGAGGAGTATTCAGACTGTCCCTAGCAGGGGAGACAAAGTACCAAGGAAAATGCAAACACAAGAGCAGAACTTGGCCCTTTCACAGACCTATCCTTATCAACTTCCAGGAAAGCCCAGGACATTAACCATTCCAAGTCAGCTTTCATTTTTACATTTAGTACTCTCACATAAGAGCACATCTTCCCCTTCAACACACCCACTGCGCTCCCCACTCTCCTTTCCAAAATTTGTATCAGTTCAGTGAGGACAAGAGTCTCAAATGGAGTGAAACAAGGAAAACCAGAAGCTCCCCACCTGCAGAATTAACAGCATCTGGACAATGGAAGCTGGAAGCTTTGTCTGGACCAGAGGAAGAATTTCTTCCAACTTCACTTTTAGCAAGACCAAGTCTCTGAAGCCAAGAAGAGCAATCTGGCGGATGGTCAACTCCTGACCCTAGAAAACAGAAAAGGCAAAAATTCAAGAGTTGGTAAAGGAATATGGGAGCACCACACCAACACATGCATATACATGGACAGAACAGGCCTATGCTGCCCAGCGCTGCTGTGGTGAAACACCCCCAGCTGCTCAGCGTGAGGACTTCTGGCACGGATAGCTTCTTACTCAGTCTCTGTCCCACATAAGTTCTGAAAGGAGTAACATCTTATGTTATGTGTTGCTAGGCTTGGAGGAAAGCCAAAAAGGGGCCTGTATTTCACCAGAAGATTACAAGTTCATAAAACCCAACCTGCAGCCAATCTGGTCACAAACATCTGAAGCCCAGGGTGGATGCAGCTGGTGCTTTTGATGCTTGAAGCTGAGACATCACTAAAGATTTGGTAGGGAAAGTGGTTGGCACAGAATATTCCTTAATCAAGCCTACACCTCTGTTCTGTGTCTGTCTGCTCAACACCTGCACTTTAGACCTGGCTGTTAAGACAGAAATCCACAATACAGTCAGCTATAGATTTTAGGATTTAGGCTAAAACAAAGCTAGTTGGACTGCTTGTACCAACATCATTTTAAAAGCAACTAGACAGAATGAAGGCAACAGCTTTGATTTCCACCACAAGGCGTGTTGCAACCTTTAACATCAACAAGTGAGCAGGTTT
Organism: Gallus gallus; assembly: GCF_016699485.2. Taxonomy (NCBI): domain Eukaryota; kingdom Metazoa; phylum Chordata; class Aves; order Galliformes; family Phasianidae; genus Gallus; species Gallus gallus. The sequence continues at coordinate 19,000,851 of NC_052536.1, read as the reverse complement.
CACAAGTGAAGACATGGTTCTATTTCTTAGCACATTAGACATCCTCGGATCCCATTGAGCATTCTAGTGTGTTACTACATTTCCTTCTGCTAGGCTTAAGGTACATGTGAGTTTTTGCCTCATTTAACAGCAGAAAGTTTCCTCCTGGCCCTGACTACTTTCCAGCCCAAAGTTTTCCTTGTTCTCCCCAGCATGTTAACCTCTGACCTGCACTCCATTTTGTAACCATTTTATAGTATCCGTAACATACTCACTGAGGCAAATATTTAGCTGGAAGGAATTAACATCAGTTAATCATTAATTCCTAATGGTTTTAATGCCATAATTACCAGCATCATCAATATGTAAGTATGACCGAGAGCCGGTGGGGTGGCAGGCAGCACGGCCACTGTAAAAGCACTTCACTGTTTTTAAACCATCACTGAGTGCTTAGAAACATCAAGGTGTAGAACAGCCTGGCTCATATTTATCTCCGAACCGTATTTCAGCAGCTGCACACTTTTTATTTATATCATGCAGTTTAGCCCCATTAATTTCATATCTCATTTCAAAATGCAAACATCTCCCTGTGCCAAACAAAACAAGACTTGCTATTCTTTTTCCACACCAAGTGGTTACATCAACAGCTGCAATTATATTAAAGTCAGTGACCTGTTTACATAGTTTCCCTCTGTACAGCAATTTAACCCACTTGGCCACTTAAAGGTCATACTTCTGCAACAGCTATGAGCCTCAGGTTCAAACTTAGTTGAGATACAAAGTTATTTCTGGTTACTGCCACTGGTAACACGCTCACATATTTGGCCGACTTGTTTTCAATTCGAATGGTCAGCTGCTGGGATCACAGACAGTCATAAAACACATATGCTGGCATCTGCAACAAAAGAGTTTCAAACACTGAGGAAACCAACAGCACACAGACCTTCTCATCTATTCGAGCAGAGCATGAAGAACAGCAGCTCAGTGAAGGAGATTTGCTAGATGATCTCTCTTTACATTTGGTAATACGCCAGATAAATAGGCGCATACAGTTCACTATTCATAGGAAAAACCAAGCTTGTAATCAGGGCACTGGCTCGGGATAAGAGCAAAATTCATTAGTTCCTCACTGCACCAGCAACTCACTTCAATGTAACCTAGGACAGCTCACTTAGAGTCAGGTTCTTAGGTGAATCCAGGGGAGTCAAATCCATAACTGTACGTAGGACATGCATGCTTGCAAAGCTTTAAATACACAGTCTACTACATTTCAGTTTCTACTACATTTCAGTACAAGAATTCCCTAACAGTTTCTGTGAAAGATCTTTGACAAAAATTTTGCAAGATGGACACTAAGAAAGTTACTATTTCCAAGAATCTCAGCATCCCCACACTCAGTTTAATCATTACTAAACTCCAAAAGCTGCAGCTACTGTGCAGTAGTTTTTGCACTGAAACAGATTTTTCTGGTGAGCATAAGAATTATTAGCATTTGCAGGTATCACATCACACAGTTAGCTCAGTTCTTTCTATGGCGCACAGATAACTGCAGAGCAGACAAACTGCTGCATACATAGATGACATCACTCCACAGCTGTGAGTTAGTCGCAAAGGGAGAAAATGGGAGCATATTGGAATTGTGCAGTTTTAGCTGCCAAACACCTACCTTTAAGCTTCTGCAGCAAGGAAAGAATAAAAATAAACACAGTAAAAAGGTTAGTGTTTGTCTTTATAGAAGACTTTTGCTCTTTTAGGAGATGTTAGCTTTAATAGGATTAGAGGAAAAGGGCAAGCTTTGAGCTTTACATGCTGCCTTTCAAACAAAACAAAGGGAATATAACCAAAAGAAAATACACTTTTTCCAGAAAACACATCTCATGGAACAGCCAGAAGTCAAGAGAAGGCAGCTAGCATTTCTCAGAATGTCAGTCTACTCATAAAGTAGATTTTTGCTTCTCTGACAGGATGGAAGATCAAAATAGCTTAGGAAAGTATCCAGATTTTCCATACGGAAACTTTGACCAAAGCTACATGCAAAACTGATAGAGCCCAACAATTCTGATGGGATACTCGGATTTAAAATACCCAGTATAAGTCTTACACGCGTTGTTCATTTGTCCTTAGAGATTTACTTGCCTCTTCATCAAAGCTTTAAAAACACTAACAGAGGATTTTCCAAAGACACAGCTTGGATGTAAACAGTCCAAAAGTAGTTTTGATGAGTAAGACACATTTGCTCCTGATCTGATCTTCAAGTTTCCTTCCCTGAAGGCAAATTGTCAGCACTATCATCTGTACCAGAGTTCCAAATATTTAGAAACAGAAGAACCTACTTTTAGCAAATGGTCCAGAGCTTCAATCTAGACAAATAATCCAATAATTTAGGTGTACAAGCTTAGCTACGCACAGACAGGGGGTAGACAAAGGAAATAAAAGCTCAGAATACTGTGCTTGCCCAGTAGATGTTAGCAGTCCTTAAAAACAAATGCTGATCTGGGCAAATGCTACTTCCTCTCAGATTTAGCTTCAAGGTTTTGAGACCTGCTTAGCCACTAACCCGTTCTTCTGAAACACACATTTCCCTGCACTATTAGCAGACATTGCATTTATTTTAATTAAGATTACCTGGACTGGGTAGAATATTGCCTGGAGTGTAGGAAGAGTCTCTGTAAAGTAGTGATCCCAAATTTCAGACAGGATGTCAATGCGATCCTCACCTATAAAAACAGAGATTGAGAATGAGAAAGAGCTTTTGCAACAGGGACACTGAAGTCAAGTTGAATTGTTCCACTACTCTCTACTTCCTCAAGGAAAAGATACAAAGTCACATTCAGTTTCCTCACAGACAGTGACATAGGTCAGCTAAGCTTTGCCTTAACTGACAGACACAAGGTTGTGATCATAAACTGCTCCGTCACTTGTGCAAAGCAAACAGGTTCCATGCAAAACATGAGACAAGCTCCAACAAAATGGTGAAGCATTTCTTTGAAAGCAGGCTCTAACTCCAAGAAAAGGACTGTGTAATTTCACAGCTCATGATTACTAAACTAGCTATGTGCTAGCAGCTGCATTTGGAAGCTGGGAGGTCACAGCCAGTATCAGCTGTCCTGCAGCAACTGAGTCAGAGAGACCTTTTGTAAGAGCAAAGCCATCTCCAGCATCTGACCACCCTCAAGAACAGACACAGAAGTCACGAACTCTTGCAGGAACCCACGACTCTGAAAGGCCACAAAGCCACAGCGCTCCTCTCAGGGCTTCTCCTCTCAAACGTGGCAAATTGGAAGGTTCCTGAGTGAAATCCACTTGTGGTGAGCCCTCATGTGAATCTGACTCCAACACATATCCCCAAGAATAAGGGGATGTTTCAAATGAAGGCAGACTATGCTATGCAACTTGTGACTCCCATAACAAGAATACAACTGTGGTCAAAAACCTGTTATTAACAGAAAAATGCTTTACTGAACATAAGAGTTTGAATAGACACTGTAAATTATTTTTATAGGCTTGACTTAAAGAGCTGTATGTTTCTCAGCATTTAGGCCCCAAACCTCTAAGCTTTTCAGGGACTTTTTCCCATCCCAAGTGCCAATGTTTTGCCAAGCTTTTTTCAAGTATTAGATACAACCCCTAGAAAATCCAGCAGCAAATACAGACCTGCATTTAACAATACAAGTTTCTGACAAATTCATTTCCTAGGATACCTCTTCACAGAGCCTCACATAGAGGAGCTCTCAAGTAGTCAAGATTTAAGGAGAAGTAAATGAAGATGGCTGCTAAAGGCAGCTTCAAAGTCTCAGCCTCAAGCTTAGGTGAGAAACAGGAACACAATAAAATCGCATCTAATGGGAGCCTTATCACTATGTGTTCACGTGTTTTCCCCATCTGGAGACTCCCACGTGGGCTTTCCCCAGTGGGTTGCCCATTGGTCACGCTGCTTATAACCCAGTCAGAGGGAAGAGTCAGCAGGACCAGGTTCTGCAGATGTTTCCTTTCAAGCAGAGACCTCACTGACTGCCAGAGTGCCGAGAGGGAAGTATCTCAGATATGACACCAGCTTCAGAAGAGGAGTGCATGAGACCTACCCAGCACCCCCATAACAGATACCCGCTTCCAGAAACTGCCAGCCATAAGTGAAAAAGACAACAGGAAACAGATGAACTTCTCCCCACTCTGCCTCCTCCCCAGGACTGTAGCTTGTTTGTGTGAAGCTAGAAATGAAATGCCTTTTCCTTCTGAATGGGAATAGAGAGTGGTTCGTTTCTTCAAGAATTCATAAATCCTACAGCCTCCGAAAAAGAGTCTGACAGAGTATATCAAGAAAAATGACATTAAAATATGAGTCTGAGGTTAGAAAAACCAGACACAGTATAACACTGCCATGCCCTGCGGCAGGAACATAATTCCACCTTCGAGTACTGGGAGAGGAGAAATTTTCCAGGAAGACAGAACTAACAGAATGTGTACAAGAAGTTCTTGTTGCTGTGACCACAGGACCTGGAACAAGTCTACATATTATGAAGGAAAAGTGGTCATGAGTCATCTCATGCAGAGATGCCAGCCTGCATGGGTACAGTGGCTCCAGGGTCACTTCAAACAGGGAGGGAAAAAAATAAAGCATAGCAAGGGGGATTTGCTGTCTGTCTGGGAAACTTCATCCCACCCAAACTACTTGATTGGTTGCAAACTACTCCCCATCTGCTCTAAGTTTGGGGTAGACTGTAACTCACTTTTCCTCAAGCTAAAGCAGAAATTTGCATAATTTTATATGAATAAACAGGGAAAAAAACAAGATATCAGACTGTGATAAGCCATACAGTGTCTAGTCTGAAGAGCTGGCAGCAGTATGGCAGGCACCCACATTCATGAGTAGTACACAAATCTGCCTTTTTTCCCCTTCATTACAGAGCCTGTGCTAAAGCAGCACACATCAAGCAGAGGCCTGGCAACTGCACAGCTCCATCGTCAAGGTCCGGTCAGTCCCACAGCATGCTGGCCAGATGGACAAGTCACTTGATGAAGAACAGTGCAGAGGAATCCAGCACCAACAATGACACAAGATTGGAAGTGTCTACTGGCATTTAATGACCCAGAAACAGTAAGCTGATGATTAGCAAGGGATCTTCCCTACAGGCTACAAAACTGGGTCAAATCAAATGGTAGCCTAGTTTTGAATAAAGATGTGTGCTTCAGCCAGCGCTCTCTGCTTGAGCAAACCATTAATAACAAGACTAACTCCCCCAGCAGCCACCCCTGAGCCTTGCTGCTCCAAGCTGGCCTTGGTCCACAGGATCTGTGGCAGCAGGCATCCATACCCAGTGGTTTGAACAGATCTTCATTAATGGTTAGCTTCTTTCCTGAAGAATTTAAATCCCATCCACATGACCAATTTCTCTTTAAATTTACACAAGACCTGTTAGCTCAGCTCTCAAAAGCATAACAACACAGTACTACTGTAACTAAAAATCATGCTTCTGAGAGTCCAAACAGCCAGACTGTAGAGCTGCAAATCACATTCAGAAATAAAAGGCAGAGAACTCCCAGCAGTTTCACAATAGGATTCACATCCAGCCTAGAAGTGCACTGAGCCCAGGTTCCAGTGCCACCCAAGACCCCCACTGCTACTCTCATGGTGAAGCCATGGCTTGCAGGAATATTGCGGCCACACAGTTCTGTAAACAGCCCTCCAGCCATAAGGAATGCACAGACTGCAGTGCAACCTGGCCCCAAAAGTTTGTGACGCTCTCACGTAGTACCAGAAATGGCTGTATGCTTTTCAGCTGTGTGAATCACCTCCTCCAGCCAAACATAAAAGCAAGACTTGAAAGGGCCCGCAAGGACCCCCACTCCAAAATGGGTTTCTTACTGTACTTGCCTTCACACAGCTTAACCTTCTCCTCTATGAACAGCAAGCCTTTCGCAAGGAGCTGGTTCTGCCAAAAGAAAAGAGAGAGACATGTATTTGCCTTTTCCATTATTCAAAATAAACATGGAAAAACATGTGTGCTTTTTTCAGATGTTACCCACTTTATATATAGCTGAAGATCAGTCATGCCACATGCGTACTTATTTGAAGCATTGCCACCAGACGTGGTCCTACTGCAAGTTCTGCATGCTCATCACCCCCCCCTCTGACACAGCCTGATGGAGGAACACAACAGACCCAGCACATACTTCAAACACTTGTCTAAAAGTGCAGAGGAAGACCTTTCAGGGGTAACCAGGTCAAAGCTGCATGTCTCAACTGCTTCAGCAGCTAAGAAGCAATGTAAATCTATTTTCGCCCCCAGAGGACATTGCCTTCACAATATTCTACCACATCACCTCCTGCTGTACCACAAACCTGCCCATGTTGCTGCTTTGGATGTCAGACCTGCCTTTCACTGTAACCACGTACCAGCCTGCTTTGGTCACAGCGCACACAAACAGGTAACAGCATGAGCCTGCCCAGACCAAGAGAGAGGTCCAGCTCTGCATGTCCTACTTCAAGAGCCAATACTGAACTGGGACTGCAGGCCTCCCCCACCCCATACATCCATCTCCGGATGCACTGCATTGGTGCAGAGTTCCCCAGTTTGTACCCAGAGTTCACTCATAACAGGACAGAGGAGTGGCCATCCCTGACACTAGCAATAACACTCTCTCATATGCGCTGTGCAATATTTAAAAGAGTCAATGGTCATGTTTGTTTTAAGCTAATTTAGTCCTACTAGCAGTAATCTTTTTTCCTTTCCCCCAGAATTCAAGCCCAAAAATATTTAGTATAGTCTTATTCTCAAAGTAACGTGTAACTAATTTAAAAGAAACCTGTATTCTACAACAGAAACAGAGCATTTTAGGGTTGAAACACAGGATGAAATTCTTTGAATGGCCCATCCAAGTCACAAGACTAACCTTTGCTAACTATGGCACAGTACAGAAACAATCCTATCTACACAGTCCAGTCAAACTACAATTTTCCCCCATAGCCTACTATCCAACAACACAAGCAATTCCAGCACAGGAGTCAGAGCTGACCTGAACGTTCCTGTTTGGCACAGGAACACGCTAAAACTGCCATTCGGTACACAGACAACTATGTGGAGACAAGAGCCCTAAGGACTTCTGCATATGACCTTCTGAATCCAATCACAAATAGAGCACAAATGACTAACTATAGTCAAAGAGCTGTGGGGGCCAGCAGAGTACTCCACAATGCTATAGACAGGCTGTGTGACTCCAGCCTGGTCTGCTCTGGTGCCCGCTGCTCCTGATACCTGGGGCACCCACCTGGGCAGCTTCAGCAGCACCAGCCCCACTGCCTCCAACTGCTGACACCACCTCAAAAAGCCATCGAGTTCTTCTGAAAAGAAGTCTGCTTTCCTGGACTCTCGATATCCCCAGATCAGAGTAATTTTTTCCTGCTTTAATGCTTTTATGAATGTATCTATTTCCATGTACTATTTAGATTACATAGTCTCATTCTTAGAGCTTCTAAGAAAAAAGTTCAGCTCCACAACATGTAGTGACCATAGACGTTTCAATCATCTCCTCAAATTTTTTCTTTTCTACTCAAGTCACAGGCCTAGAAATTGATTCAACTCAAACATTTTCTTCTCAGATCAAGCAAGACAGGTAAGTAAGTTTCATTAGAAAAAAATCCTTCATGGTTTGCTGACAAATCCATACAACGTAATAAAGGCAGCCACAGCAAAGGTGTGCATCAGACTTTGCCTGGGTTACACGTTTTATTACTGCTTTATCCCTGGATGCCAGAGGCAAAACAAGAGGCAAAGAACTGAGAGGAAGAAAAAAAAATCTTATTTTTACAAGCAGGATCAAGTAGAGACTTGCATCAAGCAAGCTTGAAGGGCGCATTTATCTGAAAAAGCTTAGCCTGTGTGGGGTCCTGCTATGCTCTGACCAAAATCAGCCAGAGCATCTGATGGCACGGCATGAAGAGTCCAAGCAAACCCAGCTGGCTTAGCCAGAAACAAATGAGACATTACCTGCGGGAGGTGCAGGTGCCCGGTCCCAGGAATGGCCTGTGCAATGCAACCTCACCGCCACTGTTTCCAGGACGGTCTGACGTGAATTTGAGAATAACGTATCGCTCCAACTTATTTACCAGGAATTTTCTAACAAGTTTCTAGTTAGCACGCCAGCTGCACACAAACACCTACCTAATTCTGGTAGTGCTTTCAAAATGCAAGTCTCAGTAAGCTGCAAAATTTCCAACCGAAAGCGTACACCCTCCCCCCATTTTTATTTTCTTTCTAGAAAGAGGGGAAAACAGTGATAGAAACACAGAAAACATCTTGATCCTGGTAGAAAACAAACAGCAAGAGAAAAAAAATGAAGTAGTATCCTAAAATACTCCTCTAGAGAGGGCCTTGCTCAAAATACAGACTTAAAAAAAGAAACCCCACATGAAAAGAGAAAGCAAAGCAGAGGGAGCAAGGAGGAGGGCAGAGCAGGCAGACAAGTAGGCAGCTCTGCCGTGACCCAGACCGCAATGCCTCCGCTTGGCAGCAGCTACAGGAAAATCCCACATGGCTGTGCCCACACAGCTCTGCTACCATAAGCACGGCCCCATGTGGAGCCTGCCTGGGGACAGCCCCGCAGAAAGTTTTGAGCGGTAACAACCAGTGAATCACGCACCTCCACAGAGCAGAGGTGCAGAGGCCAGAAGGTAGGCATCTCCTACCACAGCCACCCAGGAGTGGCTCCTACACTGGGCTTACAGGCCAGGGGCTGAACTGGCCCAGGTCCCCCACGCTAACAAAGCTGGAGCCTCTGAAGTTGCACCATGCCAGTTCAGTTCCTGGAAAGCACCAGATGAAACAGAAATAATCAGCAGGACTGCCTGAGGAGGGGTTCTGAGCCATCGAAGATGGAAATACAATAGCAAAGAGCAGCCTGCCCCACAGGACAGCTGCAGGGCACAGCTGAGCCTCACAGATCACCCACGGGTGGAGGTGTCCCTTTCCCTCACAGGCAGCAGCACTCCAGCCCAACAAGGAGTGTGAGCAGTGCCCTCGCTGAGCAGCAACGGCCGCTTCAGCACCCACACTGCTGTTTCCTGCCTTTCTCTGAAATGGGCAAACGTAGAAGCCTGGCATTGGGAAGGGATGCATCACACACACCAGTTTTCTGTTTGTCTGGGCAGGACAGAGTGGCACACACAGTTTCCTGCTGTTGGCACAATTTTATAAGCAGACTTTCAAGGGAGAAAAAGTACCAAAAGAGACTGTACAGGGCAGAGTCATGGTCAGAAAGAGTAGAGGGATTTAAGTGAAGGGCAAGTGCATACATCCCCCCCTGCACAACTGCCTGGCACAGGGATGGACATGCTCCCCAGTGACTAAACTCCAAACAGCAACAAAGGCAGAAAATCCATTTTGGCTTGGATTAGGGCTTGGGTTGTTACTGCTTACTTCTGCACTTATCCACTCTGATCTTTTTGTTTTGACTTTGACACGCCAGTGACATGAGTCTTGTGCGCTGTGGTTTGCATGATTTTGCATACAGACAGAAAGCCGGGCCTAACCCTGAGTCAGGGCTCCCTGCCTCCCAGAGCACGCACTGCAACAGGATAGGAGTTATGTAACAGCCTTCTATTTCTGAGACGTCAAAGCCCTCACTGAAGTAAATGAGCGCCCCTACCCAGCTGGTCACCCTTCAGCCACAATTTCTGGCACCAGAGCTAATGGGCTTCAGGTCTGCATGTCATCCCCGGGCATAGGTCAAGGCAGTTGTGGTGGGGAAGGGATGGGGTCTCTGCCATGAGAGGAGGCAGTTTGGGGTTAATGTGCACAAACCAGGCAATTCTGCTAAAGCGGTTAGCTGTGAAACAGCTAATGTTTCCATTTTCCTCTGTGAGTTTCAAGATTAACAAGCCACAGAGAGTGAAAAGAAACAGTTCATCATCTCCAAAGGCTTGTTTTCAGGCTACATGCAGAATCATAAAGATAATGCATCAGATAGTACTCATTAGTTTTATGTTTCAGAAATACACTTCACAAACATAGCCATTAAACAGCACGAAGGGAGCATACCTGAAAAGTCTTACAGCTGTCCCAGAGCAATTCCAGTTCACCACATTCCTCCAAACACTGGCATCTTAACATGGGATCCCTGCCCGTGGCTTGCTAACCCACCAGCCAGCTAACCCAGCAATGAGAGCAGACAGAGCTCTGCAGAGCTATTGAGCAGAGGAGAGGGTGCAACAAGCCCCTCTGCAGCAGCAGGAAGCTATTGCATCAGGTCATGGATAAATTCAATGCTGGAAAACCTGGAGCAAGTAAGGCAAAGCTGCAACAAACACTGAGTATGCTGAGTCCCAGCTATTTGGCATTTGCACTCAGACTCTGATCCAAGGATATGGCTTGTATATCTAATTGGGTTGCTAAAGCAGATTTATAAACACAAGTCTCCTTCAGAATGAAACATGACTTTCTACCAAAGCCCTTGTAGGAATTACATCTCTTTCAAACACAAACCAGACTCTGGTATGACGAAGGTTTGGTCACAGAGAAAGAGTGCGTAAACCCCATGGGTTCCCTAAACATTCCATTAGCAATATAAGTAGCTAAAAGCTGGTGGTGAAAATGTTGCTGGTGGTGAAAATGTTGCTGGTGGTGAAAATGTTGCTGGTGGTGAAAATGTTGCTGGTGGTGAAAATGTTGCTGGTGGTGAAAATGTTGCTGGTGGTGAAAATGTTGCTGGTGGTGAAAATGTTGCTGGTGGTGAAAATGTTGCTGGTGGTGAAAATGTTGCTGGTGAGTAATCAACTCAAGCTGATTGCAAAAGTAGCTTTATGTCACAAGTAAAAGCTTTGTTCAATTTTACTCTTCAACGTTCAGTGGTCAGAAAAAAATTGTTTCTCTACACGTGTCTTTTATACCCATGCAATCATTCATCAAAATGCTCTTAGTGGCTCCTGTTACAAGTGTTGCAGCATAAGAAATGGAAAACATTTAAGTCAATTTGTCACATCCAAATATGAACCAATTAGTTGTTCTAATTGCTGCTAGGATATTTAAAGCTGCCAGGCTACAAATGAGAGCAGATCTTTCAGGTTTTATTTCGACTTAACAGTAAACTCAGTTCTCAGGATAGCTTCTCACAAGGGCTTTAAGAGATGCAGACAAAGGTTGTGCTGAAATAAGCATTTCTACTCCCCCCCCCCTCATCCTGGTGACGTGTTCCCATCACCTCCCTCTTGTTATAGGGGATGAGCACATGACCAGTGGGGCAGTCAACCCAACTGTAAACTTTTTAGAGTCTTCTTTTCCCCTTTTCCTTGTTCAGCCAAGCCATTTGGTGGAGCAACATAGCCTTAAGTCAGCTGGCATCAACAGTGAAACTGAATTCACAGGCAAATAAAACAACTTTGTCAGCGCCCCCCCCCCCCCCCCTTTCTTTTTTTTTTAAAAAAAATCACATGAACAGTCTTTCCCCATCCCATGGACCTGGGATTTTTGAGTAAAGACACTCCGAGGGAACAGTAACATTTACCACTGACACATGCTGTCAGTCTAGAAGCAGAAATATGCATCTTAACTCGCAGCAGGGAAGAGAGATCACTTCCTACAGCAGCCTTTATCTCACAGTGCTCGTCTCATGGCCTGCCATCACCAAGAGCTTTGCTTCAGGCGAAGTCTGATGGATATCAGGTTTCTTCTTTTAAAGTTGAGTTTTAAAAAAATCCCCCCCCCCAAAAAAAAAATAAATTTTAGTCCCAGGATTCAGTGAGAGAAGAGCAGTTGAACTACTACACATACACTGAGGCATTTGTACAAGTGCAAGCAGACAAAAGCAAATTCAGAACAGACTGCAGTCTAACCCTTGCACTGCAAGCTCTGTGAGGCAAAGGCCACAGTGGTGCTGAATACATACACTGTGACTGCAACCTTCAAATGCAGTAGCACAGCTCTGCCACCAGGGTGAAAGAGCACATTCTCACATCTGCTTTTAAGGGAAGCAGTGATGGTGATCAGTTCCCTCCCCAGGAAGGGGTCAGGTGTCCTCTCCTTGCCAACAAAAACACAGTGCAGGCCCAGCTGGCAGCTCCAGTGGTGAGCAGATCATAACATAATCCATGTCTTCTATCCTTATCTTTGCAACTAGAAGATCTAAGGAGCAGCAGCTAACACCACTGGCTCTGGCATAATCACAACAGGCAGGAGATCTATAACCTGGAGGAAGAGACCAACACACCCAAATCCCAGCATCAGCATCGTCCCCAGGCATCTTGGGCCTGTCTCGTGCAGTGACACAATGCAGCTGCATCTTGTTCAGCGCTGGAAGCCACGCAGGCCTTCCCCAGTACACACTGAAGCTTCAAAGCCAGATAACAGCTGTGCGTCAGCACCCCGCATCCCTCAGAAACACACGTGGCTCGGTGCTCTGCTCAGCCTTACAGAGGCATGAAGCTGCCTCTGGAAATTCTCTGCTTTCTCCAGACCACTATGCCATGCCTAACACCACGGTATGCAGGCTCTTGATGAAGCTTTTTCCAAAGTTCAGGTTTTTAACGTATACTTAGCTGCAAAGATTTGACTGCCTGCTTTCAAGTAAGCTAAGATAGCAACAGATTTCCAGCAGCTCTATGGGTTTGTACTACAGGTTCACCCCCCTTCTGCTGTACTCCCCTTCGAGGAAACGTCCCACCACTTACCACCAGGAGCTGCTTCTTTCCAGTAAGAAAGCTGTACAGATAGGGGCTAAAGAAGTGAAACACAACTACCACCAGGGCAGTTTGCTTCTCATTTGATAGTATAGTGGGGATTTTTTTTTTTTTTTTTAAGTCAAGTAATCTAATACTGATAGGAAACAACACTTCTCACCTTTCCCCTTTAAAACTGTTGGCATAGCACACAGCAGCATCAGCCACTTCAGAAAGTACTGAATTCTCTCTCTTACTCAAAAGGAATAAAACAACAAAAAATCCCTCTTTTCAGCAACCTCCTTTTTAAATCAGCACTACACTGAAAAACTTGCAATAGCGAAAGCCATTGGTGTTCTCTCAAAGTCATCTTACACATGCTTTCATGTGGTTGCATGTGAACCTCGGTCTATCTGGACAACATCTGTAAGAAGCAATAACAGATCTCTGATTGCAAAAGGTGAAGGATTAGGGAAGATGCTTTTCTACAGATTGCATCTATATTCTAGAAGGCAAACAGTAACCAGGTTGATTTCCTGCTGATAGGGACTTCCTTATCTGCACACCCCCCCACCCCCAAAACAGAAACCTTTTCTATTTTCTCTTCCCCTTTGCTAGCCCCTGTTTCAGAAAACCTAGTCTGGAATCCTCAATATTAGTGAAATGAGCAAAAAAGAAAGAAAGAAGGTATCCCATCTTTAAGATGTTCAAGTGAATCCCTTGATTTTTGGCAGGCTACTGGTAGCCTTTCTTAAGCACAAAGAAAGGCAACCCCTAATTTGGCATATATGCCCATAAATACACTTTCAGGGCTATACGGGCCACATTAAAAGATACTCTGGACCTCCATGATCTTTCATGGCAAAACGAAAATGAAAATTGTAGGAGTCCTGTTTACAAGCATGTAACCTATATGCTAAAAAGCTGAACAGACCACATCAAGTGAGCAAGTAAATCATGTAATACCTGAAAGTAATCAGTGATGAAGGATCCCAGTTCACTCTTCAGCAGCCGTCTGTAGACAGAAGGAATGCATCCATGAAGCAACAGCCATTGCCAGTCATTTCTTTCAAGAAGATTCACACTTCACTACCAGTCATATCAAAGATACCTGAATGTATACGAATGTGTCCTTTTGGCAACAATTGGATCTCTTTTACATCTAAGTATATATTCTACCAATGCCAACAAAAACTACTCTAAAATTATGAAGAAAGTTCCCCTAAAACCTTCTGTTTATAAGCCACTCGTGGAACAAACAGACAAACCACATTCACATCCCTGAACACCTAAGAAGCTGTAAAATAATTTAGAAGTTCTTATTTGAAGTTCATCTTTTTTCTGATATTTCTTTAAGTAAAGACACCTTCCACTGCATTGAAAATAGCATCTCTGCCCACCTGCAGTACTTCCTTTTCTCTTGGAAGTAGAAGGTGGGAAGATAAGGAGAGAAGCTATGAGGTAAACATGCAAGCAGCAGCTGTGGCTTCCCCATGGCTACTGCATAAAAACCAAAAACCAGAAAACAAAGCGTATTTTTCAAGACAACATTTCTCGAACTGTAGTAAGATGCTGTTTACATACATGCAAGCAGCAGCCACTCAACAAATACTTCTGATTAAAGATGGCTGGATTTTAAATTGGGCTATGATGAATCCCCAGTATGTGTGTATGTATGGTTCAAAATTCAGAGATGAAAAGCAGGGTTGTTTTTAATCAGAAGCAGCATCATAAAAACAGCTCACAGAGCATGTGGACTTCCAGCTTCCAGTAACTATGGTGGTAAATCTTGTAGCAGTAAGTTCTGCCTAAGATTCAGAAGGTGCCCAATACTTCCCACTGCAAAACACTGCCTTTTTTTTTTTTTGCTGGTTTAAGAGTTTTGCTTTTCACCAAAGTGAAGCATTACTGAGAGCGCTCAAAAATAGCACCTGGGACATCCAGTTCTCAGGCTGGGTTCTTACTAATAAACTACAGCTCTTTTTTCTACTCTTTGGTGAACATAGATCTTGACTGCAATCTTCCTCACCAAACATTCAGCAAAAATTCCACATGTATTCAGAAAGCACAGAGACACCTTTACATCTTTCTCATATGAGTTACATTCACCCCACCCATCTCAGAGTACATTTCTATTTCTGCAAGATGGAGAGAGCAGATAAGTCTTTGAGGGCTGATTTGTGAGATGCTCTTCTACTGGCTTCAGTAGAATCCTGAGGGCTTTTGATCAGCTAATTTGCCAGCCCTAGCAGGACATCTGCTCTCTCAAGTGGACCATCCCATCCACCCCTGCAAACAAAAACATGCACTCCAAAGAGAAACTGATTACTTCTCCTCTTAACCATGACCAGGTCACTCCCTGTATCCTCTATTCCATCTCTCAATGGCATTTCTGACATTTCCTATTGCCGTGACAATTAACATTCAGAACAATTTAAAAAAGAATTCAGTGAGATGTTATCAAATCACAGGAAGATGGAGACTTGGTGAGAGTAATCCAGAGCAACTTTCCTCTTCTCCCACTGCTAAACAGTTAAGCACTGTGCAGAGTCTGTAGCTATTAGAACACTGCATTTGCTAACTTCGACTGATGATCTGAGTGGAGAAATACAAAGGATGAAGATGCACCAGCTCAACCTAAGGGCACAAGAGACTTGGCTGACGAGCTTGGTTTCTTGCCCAGCATCAGGCTAGAAACCTCATACGCACTGCACTGACATTTAGTTGAGAGCTATATCAAGAACCACAGGTGCAAAGCTGCAGATGCATATACAAACATGCATGCACTTGCATGACTTTTGCTCCTTAGACTGATTTGATGAACAGCTTGAATGTTAAAATAGTCTATTAAGAAAGTGACATTCTGAGATGTGAGCAATGCTCAAGCACCTGTAGGAACATTAATGTCAAGGTGAGAGCTTCCAAGTGCTGCCTGTCAGTGGAAAAGCTTACTTCCCCTCCCACCATACTGTACACAAAGCATACAAATTTCACAAAGAATTTCTTGTTCTACACCCAGTTCTTAACAGACCAGATTGATTCTGGTGACTGACACTAGCAGAGCATGGTCCAGCCACAGAGGCCAAGCCCATCCAAAGGGGCTATTCTCTCCAGCATACCTCCTTCCCATGAAGCCAGGAAGGAGTACCTGCTTGCACCAGTTCAAGAAAGCAGGCTGAAACCACTGCAGTGAGCAGCAGCCCAGGAAACAAGTCACAAAACCTAAAGCCAGTCTTCAAGTACGCTACAGGCTGTGGGTTCGGGTGTTTCCAAAGGCTTACAACATTTGTTTCTCCCCTTTCACATACAGAAATCCTCATCCCATGGAGAATACTGCTGCAAGTACTTGAATCTAACTTGAGGATTTCTGCCTTGAGAACATTTAAATACTGTTGTTAAAGAGTAAGACATTGCAACTTCATGAAGCTTTTACCTTGGGACCAGATCAAGTAGGACAGAGACTTATGTCCTGCATTTATTTTGACAGTAGGGAAAAGGGTAGTTTGCTGCTCAGTATGTTCCTGGCACTAGCAGCTACTTAATTTGGCATACAGCAAGAACACAATAGAGATGGGGTAAGCATACAAATGTGAAAGTTGAGACCTATGTGACAACATTCATGATGGATGAATATGGATGTAATGAGAAAGGAGGAATAAGGAACTACAGTTGTGAACTGTCAATATTCCTCTTAGCACCACTTGGAATCAACACAAGAATAAACTGCTCTGTATCTGCCCTACAATCCTATCTATCATTAACTGAAGTTTCCAAGTAATCAGACTGAAACCACAGAACCATGAGGCTTGCTTAAAATAAAAAACGATACTTTTATCATCACTGTTAGACTTCGAGGCTTTTTTAATCTTTAGAGTTAGTATTTTCTGATCTGTTTCTGAAATCACTATAAAACTTCTATATGAAATGCTGTATTTTACTATTTTTTGTTTGTTTGTTTAAACACTATGGTTCTTAGAAGCTTGATTTTAGAGAAAAAACAGTGACAGAAAACATTACTACTGTTATGAATGTCCTTCAAGAAATGGGGGGAGGGAAACAGGCCTAAGAGGGAAATTCCATAGAAGGGGACAATCCTTGTATTCTAACTCAAATATCCTTTATTTGTCAAAGCTCCACATAAGTCAATGAAACATTACCTAAAAGCCCAATGCCCTTCACACCACCCCATAGCAAAAGAGGAAAAAAAGAAAGAAGCCAGCCTGAAATTCAAAATACATGCTTAAGTTCTCTCCTACCCATCCATATTTCTCCCACTCCCATCCATATTCCTCTCACTACATTTCTGCTTGGAAACAAAGATGAGGAAATACCAAACAAGCAGCAACAAAAGTCCCTTCTCTATGCATTTCAGCAACTTACCTGATATTTTCATTGAGGGTATAAAGTTCATTGTTCTGCAAGCCTCCCCCTTTAAACACATTTATCACTGCTGTTTGAACACTGCCAAAAAAAGAAATGAGACAGTACAACGTCCATAAATAATAGTCGTCAATATGATTTAAACCACAGAGTGCAACATGAGATAGCCACCAAAAGCTGAGTGGTTAAAATGGGGTGGGAAAGGTTAATTGCACTTAATTACTTTCACTTTTTGTCCCTCAAAATCATAACTTTTATTTACCTACACCTCCCATGGGAGAGGGAGCAGAACTAGTCTTAAATAGCACTCAGAGTAAGCAAGGGAAAGCCATCACCAGGACAGCATTCACAAAGAACGCATTCACAGGAGATATATCTTTTAAAAACTGGTTAGGGGATCTCTGATACATGCTGCAGGCTATTAGCTATGAGGAGACACAGATTTTTGGCAATGTCTGCCAAACACATCACACTGCATTATCCAGAGATGCTGACAGGACCAGCTGAGCCACCCAGCTGGCAGCATCTGGCAGGACCCTGGCTGTGCTGGAAGGTCTTCTGGAGCCAGCATCAGTCAGGCCCATATTTAAGCCTCGTTAATGCATGCAAGGTGTGGCAACAGCTGCTGAGGGATATTCTACTACTTTTCTGATATACTTTTATTTTTCAGTGCAGAGGAAGTCCTGACTTGACAGGATGATTTAGCAGCTGTAAAAGCTTGCCACAGCCAACAAGAGGAGACGCCATTTGCTTAATAGACGTTCTCTTCTGCAAGCAAGTTTGGCACTTGTGCACTTCGCTAACCTCAGCTTCCTATCCTAGTAGGAAACAACATGACGCTTTTGCTGGGCTATGTTTGCGTGACATTAGTTAGCAGAATTAGTTCAGCAAGAGAAAGGGGTCTGCAGAGCTTAAAGATGGTAGACAGAAAGGTGGGAACACCTGATTTCAGTACCAGCAGACCATCTCACGCTTCACCCTACACATCATTTTTCCAGCAGTCATTGCTGCATGATACGCACTGCAGATCACCACAGGCTTAGTAGTTACCACAGTTGAGTTCTTCTGATAAAAGCTTCATAAGATGCAAATAAATTCCTGCTGTGCATCAGGAACTGACCTTTGTTACACTAACAACTTTCCTAAAACATACTGAAAAAGTGGAACTTAATACAGAGCAATTTTGTCTTACTTCAAGACAGTATCTCTAAAAAAATAACATCGGCTAAAAAAGAGGCTGGCCCAGAACTGTTAAGTCTGATCGTCACCTCCACAGAGGCTTTGAACGCCTGCAAACCTCAGGCATGCCAAAAACTCATTCAGGCTTACAAATAATCAAGCTTAGCCGTAAATAGCCTGAAGTACAAAGATCAGCCCCACACCGTAGGTGCTGCTCACCTGTTCCATGCCGAGTTGGAGCTGAGCTGCAGGGCCTGCCGAGCCGCCTGGAAACGCGGCAGGTCACTGAGCACTGGAGAGCTCATAAAGCGAGGCCGGGGTCTTCTGAATGAACCCATCTTGTGCAACTGGAGAGCAAAGGATGGTGCTACCGTGAAACCCCCAGTCATAGGCTTGAATGGAGTGGAGTGGGTCTATCAGAAAGTCTCTTCTCTTGAAGGCCCAGGTATCAATCTCACTGGCATCAACAAGACTTGGAATCCAAGGACTCAGCCTGCAATGAAAGTGAACAATTGCCTCAGACTAGCAGTTCCCCACCACATCAGGTGGTGATACGGACTCACAGTAAGATAAAGAAATTGAAGCAGTCCTGGAAAGTGAAGAGAAAGAAGAACAGCAAGACAGAAAGGGGAGGAGTGAAAAAAGCTTATCACACTAAGAGCAAACTTGGGCAAATTTTCAGGAGATCTTCAACAGCAGCAGTCTTTCCCCCTTACAGAATGACTCAACACAGCCAGCCAGAAAAACAAGTGTGGTTTCTCTTCCCATTTCAGTTAGTAGAGATGCAAGAACAGAGATGCCTAAACCATTCCCAGAGGCACTTAACAAATACCTTTAAATAGAGTTAGCCATTCAGCTAATACAAAATACAAGAAACTGGAGAGAAATATTTCACCAGAAAAAGGGGCAAAATATGATCAACAAAACAAAAGATGAAGAGACAAACCCTATGTTTTTTTTTTCCCCAGAAGCATTATGCAAGAGAATAAAACTATTATCAGCTCCTTACAAATGGATACTATAAGGAGCTTCTGCAAAAGAGCTCTGACAGCCACATAGTTTGAGAGCAAGCAGGACTGTTTAGGTTGGTTACTTTTCATTTTATAGAGAACCAATTGCTGTCCAAATACAAAATTCTTGTACTTTCCCTTCTGATCATCATCTCCGTATAGATGAATACGTAGCCCCAAGTGAACCGCAGAAACAGAGTAAGTTAGAATCAACTTGGATAAAAACCACAAAAAAAAGCTCTGGCAAAGCTGCTGCACTTCAAAATCTTCCCACTTCAGACAGGTACAAGCAGCAGATTCAGTTGACAGTTTGAAGAACAGAGATGGCAGAGAAAAGAGATGAGGAAAAAAAAAATAGTTGTATAACCAAACCGCACACAGAAGATGTAAAGCAAAGCCTTCTCTTTTCCACGACATCTGCAGCATGAGGTGAAAAAAGATATGATCAGCTAGAGGTATACTGTGTATTTGCATGGTGCTTCTAATTTAGCTAGTGCTCAGCTCCAGGAAATTCTATACACTCGGCAAACCTTAACTAACCATTTTACATGGAAAAGAGCAACTCTTGCCACCTGGCCAGCCCTGCTTCACACTGAGCTCATCACCTGCCGCCTCCTTGCCTTGTTCTGGTCAGCCAAGGAGGCCTAAGCAAGCACAAACACCAAGGCCCTGCCACCAATGGCGTTATAGGAAAAATACAGAGCAAACACCTTGCTTGCAGGACAAAAAACACGTGGAACTACCATTACCATTCAAGAAATAAATACAGCTATTATCCCCCCACAAGCTGAATGCAGCTTGGATAGATCTTTAGACGACTCTTTGCTGTCTCTAGAGATGACAAAGGCCAGACAGACTTCCATGAAGAAAGCTGAGCCCTAACAGGCATTACTAGAAAGGACAGCAAGCTTCAGGTTGGGTGGCTGTTCTGCTCCCATTAGGAAAAACCACACACCACTATAACATTTACAAGTAAAGAGTAAATAAAAAAAAATAATAGAACAAAAACCACTGTCTTCTGTTTGCCTTTTAAAACAGTATTCTGTTCATTTTACATTGCCCACATACAATCATAGAATCACCAAGGTTGGAAACGATCTCCAAGTTAATCTAGACCAACCACCTACCTATCACCACTATGTCCCACTAAATCATGTCCCTCAGTACAACATCTAAATGTTTCTTGAAGACCTTCAGGGACAGTGACTCCACCACCTCCCTGGGCAGCCCATCCCAGTGCCAGACCACTCTCTTGGAGAAGTAGTAGTTCCTAATATCCGATCTGAATCTCCCCCAGCACAACCTGAGACCATTCCCTCTAGTCCTATCCCTGGCTACATGGGAGAAGAAGCTGACTCCCACCTCACCACAACCTCCTTTCAGGTAACCGTAGAGAGAAATAAGGTCACCCTTCAGCCTCTTCTTGTCCAGAGGAAAGCCACTCCTCATAAGGTCTGTGCTCCAGGTCCCTCAGCAGCTTCACTGCCCAGTGCTTTCAATCTACTAGCAATTTCTTTATTAGCAGTTCTAACCACATCAGAAACCTGTCAGAGGAGAAAGCACCTTGGAGAGGCGAGTGCAGACTTCACTCGTGACACACTGAAAGGTGTCTGGAAGGCAGAGTCAGTGCAACGGATATTTCTGTTGCAAAACAAGTAATTGTGCCAATATTTGCCACCATTAAGTCCCAAAGATGACAGTGAGAAGAGCTGAATGAGTGGCAGCTGACTTCACCCAGCAGTAAACTACTATTTCAACAGTTTTTGTACAGAGAAGAGAACAGACATTCTTCTGAGCTATATAATGAGAAGTGATACTTTAGATCAGGCATAGACATTGAACCACCACTTTCTAGCCCTGTTAAGATGTCTGTGCTAACCTTCAATCCTCCTATCAGTACTCCAAACACTGTAACTGCATACAGTACCTTACCCCAGCAATAAAAGCCTTCTATAAAGCTGTATTTTTATTAACTTGTCTTAAGTTGCAAGGGGAAAGTTTAAATTCAGAAGAGCAAGTAAGGAGAACAAGTTTCATAACTTAATATACAGATATTTAAACTTTGTGTAAGAAATCCTTTTACACATTCTGCACAAAGGTAAAACAATACCATCACAAAGGTCTCACCCAGACTTGGTCTTTGGATTTACGAGCCTGATTCCACAGCAGCAGAACGCAGGGCCCCATGACAAGTTTCCTGAACACTTCCTTCTTACCAAGGGAATATGCTTGCTTCTGCTCATGGAAACATATACATTGCTTTCCTTAACCCTTGCTAAAGTTACCCAGACAGATAATAACAATCTCTTCTGTGATGAGCATGTAAGATGACCCTCTTCCCCATTTTTCCCCCCAGTCCCATAGTACTAAAATGGGACTGCAGACTAAGACAACTTTATTTCAGATTTTCATCAGGGATTTAAGAAAACATCTTCAGCTTCAGGCCAAATTCAGAGCTTGAGTTTCACTTCTTCAGGATTCAAAGAAAGCAATCTCTCCTACTTTACCTAAAATGGTAGCTGTTAGATAGCAGACATAGTAAGCTTCCTTTCAGTACAAGCTAGCCACCAAAGGAGTATCAAGTATAACTGATCATCACGTTATCAGAACTAAAATGCCAAGGTCTGTGAGAATAACCATCCCCACACCCACAGCCTACTTAAACTATTTTCAGAGATTCATAAAGCCAGAGGTAAGAGAGCATGTGCTGGAATAGACTTCTGTCAACATGCATTTGCATTTTGCAGATCCTATGCATTGGAACATAGAACAAAGCCCCCAAACCAGACCCCAACCTTACATAGTTGTTCTGCAATAGCTGCATAAGTCTCCATCTCCACAGTTTCTACAGATCAGATTTTCCTTTCCCAGCAAGCAGTTTCCACTGAAAGTTTTACCAAGAACAAGACATCCTTGTAAACACTGCTTTGTCTCTGCAGTGTTGACCTGTGAACAAAGAATGAGGGATTACCCAGGTATAAGATGTCTTGCCATCAGAACACTTTTAGTGGTAGATAACTAGCGTCTTCATGAAGATAGATATGTTTGCCCATTTCCTACTCCTTTGTATGCTCTGTGCAACTGTGACATTGATGACCTATGAGTCTGGACACTGCATCATGTCACAGAATTTTTTGTAATGATTTTGGGTGTGAAACAAGCATAAGCTTAAGAAAAATGTATAGTTATTCCATAACTAAAAAATTTCCTTTCTGGATAGGATGATCAGAAGCCACATCTTACATACACTGGAGTTACTGAAATCAAGAGTCTCAGCAATAGTTTGAGGGCACGCTGGGGCCCAATCTCAAAGCATAGTCCTGCCTATATTCCCCATCTTTCTACTCCTTCACAACTTTAGAAATCTGACTCACGATAATTTCAGTTTCTAACACACAGTCCATCAAGAGCAACAAGAGCCTTCACATTCTTAATCTATCCACAAAACAGCAAGGCAAAGTACAGATACTTTGTCACAGGAACAAGCTCCGCACAAGGAGCAAAATACCTTCAGATGTGCTTATGCTACTAGCAGGGGCACAGTCCTTTCTAAGAGACCATCCCAGGTCAGAAAGATAAATGGAATGGTGCAAGACCAGTATTTCAGTCTGGCAGTCTCATCATTAGGATTGATTCAAGTTACAGACTTCAGGAAACAGCTTTCCCCCCCCCCCCCCCATTTGTCTATTAATGCCACTTGCTCCTGAAATCCCAGTGACAAAGTCAGATCAGAACATTGTTATTAAGAAAAAAACACACAGAAACTCCATTTAAGCTACAGTCCAGGATTACAGACCATACCCATGCTCAGGAACAGGATCCAAGCAGGAGGAAGGAACATGCTCCACCAGCACCTTACCAGGCTGCCCCACAGAGGAAAACAAGTTCATTTCTCAGGCTCCCAGCGCACACTCCATGCCAGCTGGCAAACACAGGACTTCAGTCAGCTAAAACTCATTACCTGAAGCCCCACCACACACCTCCTGCCAGCCCCTGGCTGGCCCCAGTGCACAGTGTCAAGTGTTGAAGGGACACCTGCCTGCCCCACACCTCCAGCCCACCCATCCCACAGTATGGGAAAGCCCTGATGCAGACCACGCATGTTCAGCCCCAGGTAGATGAGCTCCTCAGCCCTGCAAAATGCTCTTTTCATCAAGAGCTCTAAGAGGATTATTAATAAGGAGAGTGAAAATCATTATCTCCATTTTCTGGCTGAGGAAATGAAGCTGCAAAGCCAGCAAAAAAATGACTCACCCAGGTCTTCCACCTCCCAAGCCAGGACCCTACTCACCACAAAAAAATGAAATAAAAATACACATCTAAGCTCCTTTACTGAAGCTTTTCAAAGAATTCCATCACATTGTGAAGAATGAGGAATCATCTGATCTACCTCTTCTTTTCAAAGGCAGCTCAATACCAAAAGGTGTCAACTTTTTAAATTATTTTGCTGGGCCATCCACTATGAAGGCACAAACTCTGTGGCCTGTAAGTAATCTGAAAGCGTTCAATCCCCACCTATCCCTAATTAAACTTGCTAACTATGGAGATGAAGCACATTAGAAAAAAAAAGAACCTTTTAGAGAATATGGGAATAGAGCCCTCCCCAATACCAAGTCAACCCTCTGGTATGTATCCATATGTCTGACTATTTTACCGCTAATTTTTAGCCACCCAAAACAAGATCTCACTTTCCCTAAATTAAATCTACACACTGAACTCCTTCGGCATACTTTCTTCCCCCAAGTGGACCCACATCTTGCCTTTATTCATTATATATCCCAAACAAATTCATGAACAGAAGGATCTCTCTAACTTGGCTTTAGTAGCAGAGCCACACAGCAATTGAAAAGAAATTCAGTGGTTTCTACCTAGTTGTGCTTTGAGTTCTTGAGGTTAAAGTAAATCTGAAACTCAAAGTGAAACTGTAGTCTGATTGAGATGGGAAAAAACACCTTTGCTTATATCCCATCCTGGGATGAGATACCTCTCTGTAATTCAGAGGCCACCACAGCCCTTTCAGAGTTCATGGCATGTTAGAAGGAAGACTAATTCACATCTATACAAACGTGAATACAGTTCCCTATAGAACAAAGTATGAAAATGGCACTGGCACAGAACAAGCTAACGAGAGCTAAAGAGATCAAGATCATATATACATACAAAAGACCCTCAAGCTATTACAATCTAAAAAAACACAACTGATTTAATAGCAAAATAGTACTCCAAGGAGCTCAGTACCTAAAGCTGCCCATCAGTTTAGGCCTACTTCATTATGATGTCTTCAAGCCTTAAACTTCGTTGAGGGTACAGAATGTCTTTTAATGAGCACAGCTACGCTGGAACAAGCCCCAGCACAAGAACATTTTACACCAGAAAAAAAGACACACATAAATAATTATTTCCTTCCACTGTTTGGAATAGCATTTAGCAGATGCACCAGTTAGGGCACCCCTCCTGGAGCAAAGCAAGCCAAGAATGTATCACTTGAATGACAACAGTATGAGTAAGCTATTGGACTTCTTGCTGTACAAAAGGCTTTAAGATTGAAATGACAAATGTGTTTGAAAACACATGAACTAAACTTTTAGTAACTTCAGCCTGTTTCCAATAACTCCCCAGTAGCATCTGCTACAAAGTTCAGGAAATAGTCGTGTTAACTCTTTCAAAACACGTTACAAAGTACATTCCCAGTCTGCGGGGATCATAGGAGTTTTGCTTAGCATGAGAAGAAGCTGTGTGGGGAAAAAGAAGTGTAGCTGCTCAACAAATGAACTGTTCATATTCAGTAGTTACATGAGCAGCAGAACTAAAAGTGCTCCCTCTGGGTTTCACATGTGCAGGAGGGGATAACTCCCCCCAGAGCCCTTCTTCCAGCACAAGCTCTAAAAATGATTTCACAAAGCTCAGAGAAACTTTATTCTTTCTGACTTTCTTCCTTGGTCAAGTGCAGTGAAATTCACTCATTCTTAAAGTTACTAGAAGAGAATAGATAAAGGAGAACCACAGTAATGCTTTCTTAAAGACACCAGGATGAAGGTCATCCATTAAAAAAAATGCAACAGGGAAGGAAAACACAAATTCAGAAGCAAAAATTTGTATCAGTCTGACCATAAAGACATTTTTACTTTACTAGTAACGTTAATCAGAAAGCTGGCAAGATACACTCCTTCAAGACCAAACACAATGTCAGCAACTGCAATGATTTTAGGAACTACCTACACTGCAAGTAGAATGACAATTTATCACCTTTGTGTTTTCTTGCACTTCATACATATTGCTCCCCCCCCTCCTTGTTTTCACATTTCCTATTGTTATTATTAAAAACAGAAATACACTCCCCATTTTTAACCCTAGGGCTACAAAACATGGCAGTTGAGCAGCCTGATTTACACTATAACCCAGCCTCAGCCACCTCCGGTATCACAGGGTGTGTGCTGAAGTCTTCAGCACAATCTGCCACCCTCTGAGTTACACTTAACTCTATCTAATGGAAGAACAGGTTGTTATGCCCTACTGAATAAGCTCTGGAGTCCAACACATAATCAATGTATATTTATGCTTGAAATCACACCAGCAGAAACAGTGAGGACAAAAGGCCATACATTATGTGCAACAAAAAACCTACAGAGGCCTGGAAAAGTCACATAAGAAAACTGAACACATTGAGTATAAAAGATACACTTTTAGTGTATATTTTCTTGCTACTTCCAAGCTTTCCATGATCTATTCAACTCTTGGGCATCTATTACTTCCATAAGAATGGAAGCCACCTATATTAACTTCTCACTTTAAGTGAGAACTATCGGACCTATTCTGTGTCTATCATTGCTAGAAATGCAAGGAATTTACATTCTTCCAAAAGGAATTGAGGAGTCAGTAGACATTACCTGCGTTCCAGATGAACTTTGAAAGTGAATCCTGGAAGCCTTATCAGACTCTGAGCAGATACCAGACAACCTGTAAATACACCGCAAGAAAATAATTACAGGTAACTTTATCTAAGAATCTAAATAGATAAAGACTGAAGATAATTGTGATATGTATCTGAATTGTCACCTGAAGTCTGCTGTAAAACTACCAAGAGGAAACAGTGCTGCTAAATTGACATAGAAAATAATAGTCCCACATGGAACCGTCTGTTGGAACATCCCTGCCCATCTCCAGCACTGCAAGCCATTGGTGTAGGTCTCAGTGCAACCTGACAGCTATGTCAGACAGAGATTCAGGACAACAGCAGAGACAACTACAGAATAACAGACCTCTGGAAAAGTTTCTTCCAAGTTTCACCAAAAAGCAGCTGGTTTTGGACTCAAGTTGAAGTGTTTTCCTCCCTCCAGGATGTTACAGAAGTCCACAGCACTAAAACCTTTGCAACAATGCCATACATTAACTATGAAGTGTGCATAATATGTCTTAGGTTACAGACAAGTTTTCATTTTCGTGGGATGCTATGGCTGCTTTTTCTTGTGTTCTGAAACACAAAAGACTGATATTTACTTTTTTCCCCCCCCAGTTTGGTACTTCAGTGGCACTTTTAAGTGGACGAATCTCCTACATGTTACAGCTAAAAGAACCACTGCAGACGGCAGGAATGTCTGAGTATCCTGCACCCTGTGTGACAAGTCAGTAAATCATAATAGCCTCCCTGGCTGTAAAATATATAAATAGCCTTAATAGAAGAAACTGAATCTAAACAGCAAAAAGAAAATGCAAGTGCTCTCACATCACAGTTCTCTACTTACCAAGAAACAGCATTAGATTTGGGTTGCTACCACAGATTTTGCTCTCAAACCTCACATCCTTCACAAGGCTGTGAAATAGCTAGCATAACTTACTGCGCATATTTTCAGCCATAGGTCATTTTTGTTGCCAGAGTGCTAACTCAGTTCTTCCTAGGGGTCAAAGGGCAGGACTTGGCCCCCAGCTAGGTGCTTCCTAATGTAAAGATGGGCAGTTTATCAGGTCTTGTCTCCACTAGTCCATCTACATCATTAGGGATGAGTGCATAGTTGGACAGTAGCTTCTGCTTTAGAAGAAAAACACAGCCTGCACATCAGCCTCTGTACCTAAGGCATGCTGCCTCACTGTGAAATAACAGCCATGGGCATATACTTTGAATATTTGTACGTACAGCATCATATGAAAGATGTAAATAGCTCTCGGATACAGATCCAGGTAGCTCTGCATAAATGAAACCTTCCACAACACAGAATTGCAGCACTGCCTATAAATATGCCCAGCACTTGTTGCTGACAAACAAAAAGTCCCTCCGCTCGAGACAGCCCACTTGCATGAACAAATCATCATATGACCGGGAAAGGCAGAGAAAAATAACCGTGTTTTCGACCGCGCTTCTCAGCACAGGCAGGCAGGAGAAGCGCCGGTCACTGCTGGCATGACCCACGGCTGTGGCTGACGTCCCACAGAGGTGACAGAGGACGGGTCTGACAGCTGAAGGAACAAAACAGTGGGGTTTGTCCACGCGGCTGTGAGCGGGCAGGGAGGCTCTCGGCGCCTTGCAGGGAAAAGCGGGTGGCATCACCGCAGGGCGAGGAGAGGAAGGGACGGGGCTGCACCGCGCTGCTTTAAGCAGGCAGCCCGCCGCTTGCGGCTTTTGTCTCCTCTCGCAGCGGCTACGCGTTAATTCGGTCTGTTTAGCGGAGGGGAAAAGCCTCCTTCCCTTCACCCTCGGTTTCAGAATTATTGTGTCCCTGAGGGGGAGGGTTAGGCGGACACGTTTGGTTTGGAAATGACTCACTCGGCGGCACCATGGAACCGGAGGGTCTATTTTTAATATTTTCAAATGGAAAAGTTGCTCGAGATTTATGCCGGCGCTTTGCCTCGGAGGTTCAGCCCCGTCCCTTCCGCGGGCCGCCCCGGGCACATCCCTGCAGCCGCACCTCCCACAGCAGCCCCACTACCCGGCGGCGGAACCCCCTCCCCGGCAGCCCGGCCCGGCTCTCCCCTCGCACTCACCGCCGCCGCACTGCGGGGAGGGCGGCAGCGAACGCCGCCGCTCCGCTCCGCTCGTCGCTCAGCTCCGCTCCCGCCGTCGCCCCGCCGTGGGCTGAAGGACGCGCTGCCTCTGGCCGCGATCTGGCGAAATTTGCCACCACCCGGCCGGGATTCCACACTTCCCGGCTCTCGGCCAGCCCTTATTTTAACAATCTGCCTTTCGCTGGCTCCTCCCAGCGCAGACAAAGGCGGCCGGGCCGAGCCGAGCCGCCCTGGGGCTGCGGGCGCTGCTCCCCCCGGGCACCGATCCCGCCTCGGTTCGGTGGGTCAGGAAGAGTAAATCCCTCCGGCCGTTAGAGAAAGCAAACGACGGGACGCGCTGGAAGGGCTCGGAGGCCCTTGACCCCGACGGGCCGGGGATGCTGAGGCTGCTACCGGCCCCAACCCGGCTGCCACCAGCCCGAGCCGGTGTGCGGAGGAGCCCTCCTTAGCACCGCGTTACACGGACTGCTCGTCGCGGCCCATAAACGCGTGGCGCGGGTGAGCTGGATGTACCGCTTAAAGCTAGCGCGGGTTTTACGTTAACCTTACGGTTGGAGGACGCTCAGGCAGCCGCAGCCCCGTGCGGCGTTCAGCTGTCACTTTCTGCTGCAAGTATCGGACAGGAAGCTGCTGAAACCTTCACGAGATTAAAAAGCCACAATGAGTTGCAGTCACATCGCATGTATGAGTACTATCAGGCAGTCATGCCAAAGTGGGGAGAGCTACTTGAAGCTCCGCTGAAGGAGCCGAGACTTTGAAGTGAGGGAAGACGACGTTTACGTTGGTAAAACAGCCATTTTCTGAGTACTTAAGAGAACTCCAGGAATTCATTAGCACACAGGACTGCTGGTGCCCGGTAACCCAAAGCGCTGTTTTCAAGAGAAATCACAGTTTTACAACTGAGTCAAGTCTGGTCCTGGCATCACAAAAGCTACTGCTGCCCTGGAAATGCTGTGTTTGCACATGAGCTCATACTGGAACAGATCCTCTGACACTGAGCTACGCTGGAGGTGGCCCCAGAGAGCTCAGAGGACATCACTTGCTGTATGTGGTTCTGTTTCTCCTTTTCCAAATCTAGATGTTTAAAACAAAGCCTCACCGAGGCACTGTAACCCTTACCTACTGCCTATTCTTTCTTCTAGGGGAACGCAAGTAGGATTTACTCTCAAGAACACAAAAATCAGTACCTGGAACTTGCAGACTACAAACACACAGAAAAACATGCTTCTTGATCCAGAAGGATGAAGTATATTATGACAGTTGATAAAACTAGAATTCTATGTGCTGGAGTAGTCACCTGGTAATCTGCTAACAATTGGAAGTACGCACCGCCACTAGTTCTGCATCTGCTTTTCAAGCCAACATTTGCTAATCACTCAATGATAACATTGCAGAAGCAGAGTTTGAGCAGTAGTCTCTAACCTGTGGTTCACAATCTAGCCAGGAAATGCAAGATGCTATGCGACTGGAGAAGCAAGGCTCAAGTTGTTTATCATGCTTGATATGTTCCTCATGGGCCAGCAAAAAAATTCACAAAAGGTTACACATCAAGTAAATGGTGACTTGATATACCTGGGCAGTGCTGTGTGCTGAGAGAAACACTGCAAGAAAAAATAGGGAAGTTTGGGGAAGGGTAGGCATTCAGGTCATACCAGTACAGACCATAGAGCAGATCTCAGCTTGTAGCATTACATAAACCACACTGTGTCCTGTGTTCAGCATTAAAAAAGAAAAGAAAAAAAAAACACCTACAGGAGCCAGTGTTTTTCCCCACATTTAAACTCATGGTTATGAATCAAAACCTGAGAATGAGTCAAGTGTGAGACAAACACCTTAACATGCTGAGATCCATAACCTAAGATTTAGGAGAAGAGAGACCCCCTGGTCTGGTGAGAAGCTCAAGTTCAAGACATCATTCCCACAACACAAACTTACTATGACCATCCTGTTTTATGGCTGGACTTCTTACGGGAAGGAAATGGAAGAAGGAAATGAAGAGATTTGCTTCCACTGTGCCAGAAAGAAGGTGGATCCCTCTGTAACTGCATCTTTTGGAGGGAGCTCTGTGTAAAGGAGAGTCCTCGTCAGTGAGGGTGAGGGCCCCGGTTAACTCATGCAGGAGTGTAGGTACTGGGAAGATTGAATACACAGCAAGGACAGACAAGAAAGACAAGTAGAAACATTAGCCCACAAGAGGAAGATGAAAGTCTTCCAGTGGAATTTCATCTTACCTAACACTCTGGCTATATAAGAGCATACAATACCTCTTGTAATCAACATACTTTGTCTGGGCTTCTTTAGTGGGGAGGGAGGCATGTTCAGAGCTAATTCATCTCACCTGGGTCAGACAGCTGTGTTACGTTAGGAGAAATCACCCTCTGGAGAAGTCTGTATGCCTCAGCTGATTCCAAAAGGTGCTGCCTTGAACAACACACCTAACCTCCACAGTCTGGTAAATTCTGCCCTGAAGCTTACCTGAGTGGGACAGAGTTGCAGTTAAGAAAAAAAAATCTAATGAGAAGGGTTATCTCTAAGCTTGATAGATGAGGAAAGTGACCTTCAACAGCTCCATTTTTACTTTTAGCTTCAGTGAGATCACCAAGAAGAAAATAACGTGGGAAGCACAGAACTTTCTTTAGAAACCATAGACAAGTGATAATTCACAAGTGTCTGTTCTCAGCATTGGAGCCAACAAGTGCTACAGATGGCTGTTTGGTTTGTGTGCAAGGAATTGTCTCTTTGGCCTTGCTCAATTCTGCAGCATTGTCTTAAAGAACACAAAAGCAAGCAAATTGACAACATCAAAGATGCTGCTACAAATGCTTATATTGAACGGATATGTGAGAAATAGCTACAGCTTTAATTTTGTTTTTGACACTCTGTTTTAACACCACACATCCTCTCTGCAGCACTTGACTGCAAGACAGCCTTGAGCACACACACGTCCTGCTTTCATAAAGCCTGCTGCTCACTAAGAGCCAAACCACAAGAGTTGTGACTAACAAATGTGACCTTTAATTAGCTTGCTTTATAGTGCACTTGATGATGGGAAGAATCCATGGCATATAGCCTTTGCTTTGTCTGTGTGATCTGACAGGTCTTCAACATCATATGCTTCTCAGAAATGAGTTCTGGGAAAAAAAAAACCCAATTACAAACATACAGCATGGTCTAGCAGGGCAATGAAGAGACCATAATGCCTGAAGAGCATTCCTAATTCTAGCGCTAATTTTCAAGGGGCTAAGAGCTGCAGCTAAACCATGTTAAGTAGTCACCATCTTTCAATCTGTTCTTATTCTGTCCAAAGATCTCTTTCCTCTTCCATCTGCTGGGATAGCACATATTTGCCAGTTGTCAAGTGAGCAAAAGAAAGAGAACGCACACACAAGCAAGCAGTAAAAAAAGAAAGAAAAAAGAGAAAAAA
The DNA here is from genome assembly GCF_016699485.2 of Gallus gallus. NCBI lineage: Eukaryota > Metazoa > Chordata > Aves > Galliformes > Phasianidae > Gallus > Gallus gallus. The sequence continues at coordinate 18,969,236 of NC_052536.1, read as the reverse complement.
AAGACTTCAGTTTAAGTGGTGGTTTTAATAGAAAAGGGTTAGGACAAAGCTACACTTGAGGTTAACTTAAAGAGCATGGGGCAGATGGCTGAGAATAAGCTGTGAACTGTAACCTCCTGTCCTAGCTCAGACATCGCAGAAGTTGTTCAGCAGTTCCTCTCACCCTTCTCTTTACAGCCTAAAAACTGTATTTCAGATGCTACAAAGCTTAAATAACTCCTGCAAAGACCTTTTTTTCCCCCCTTAGTTGAACATGCAAGTTATGATTTCAAGCTCAGGAAGGGAAAGGGAGGGAAGTGTTTCCAAGTTATGGCATTAAGAGAACTTCATTAGTTTTACAAATCAAAGCTCTGGCACAAATGAGGTTCAGGAAACTACAATTTCTCTGGGGGAGTGGGTGGGAGAAGGAGAAACATATTTTACATTTTGAAAAAAATAATTCAAATCAAAAGCTATTCATTCAGAAGGAGGATTCTCAGAAGCTATAATACAAAAGGCACCTAAAACAACAGGACAGCAGACATTAAATTAGACACATCTATAAGATGAGACGATGGGCAGATTAGGAGAAACAAACAAATACAACCAGAGAGTATACTTCACAAGCTGGGATTATAACAAAGACCTCTGTCAGTGGTACCATACTGTAACCTTGCATAAAGATAGGATGCAGAAGATATAGCTGCCTTTAGCCAGTTTTGGATCACCCAAAAAGCATAACAGTCACAATTTGGTAATGAAGGAATAGCTCACCTCTTTACAAGGATCAATACTCTCTAGAAACTCCTAAAGGATGCAGTCTCCAAATTAGAATGCTTTCCCCACAACTGCCAGCCCTTAAATGAGGTTAGGGAGGGGTGGACCCTGAGTTGCACAGGTGGACCCTTCCAGTCATACCGGTGAATCGTTTGCACCTGTGCTTTCAGGGCTGGTTACGCCCCTTCAACAGGTGTTCAATCACTGGTTCAGGTCATGACCTAACGGTTCCCCAACAGAATATTGCATTCTGTCCTGAAAATCTCATCAGAAAGACATTAGCAAATATAAAGGAATTCATTTTAAAAAAGTAGAAGTTGTAAGTACTGATTTAGAGATATTGTCATATGAACTGAAAGAGCTGAACAGAGCTGGTTGTGCTGTGCATGAGGTATAAGATGCAAAGCTGCAAAAATTAGAAATGGGATAAGGTACCATGAGAGTAGGACAAATGAGGCTTGCAAAAGTGAGAGCACTATTACTGTAAAGAAGGAGAAAAGGGGATGAAATGACAAAGATTAGGATGAGCACGGTTACAATGATCTGGCTATAAGATCCATCACCTGGTGGAGAAGTTTCTCAGGGGTGCTTCTTGTGGTATTTTAAATAAACCCAAAGCTATTGTTTATGCCTTGGCTTACCAAGCGCAGTGGGCTAGTTGATCTACAGTGGAATTTTCCATCTCCCATTTCTGTGTTTCTAATGCTTGTGTTTCTCCAGCATAGAGTGCTGTTTGTCACGTCAGTGGCAAACCACTGAGGGAGAAGACAAACAAACTAGCCCTCCGGGAGAAAAGATCTAAATGAAGAAAAGAACTAAAGCATGTTTGCGTGTGATGTTTTACGGTCACAAATCATAGCCAGGCAAAAGAAACAGCAACCAGCCTTCTTTAGTCAAGCAAAAGCAGTGGCAACCAGCCTTCTTTACACTGACCTCTGCTAGAAACCATAATATAAATTACCAAAAGAGGCAAGAAAGCACAATAAACCCCTCCTTCCATTATCCTGCTTTAATTTTTCACATCTCCTGACTTTGTCTCTCTAGCTTCTCTATCTGCTTCTTCTTCCTCTTGGCTTTCATCCCCAAGGTCAGTAAACGGAATGTTTAAATTAATTACTTAGAATCCTCAACATCCATCCTAAAACCTCTCCAACCTAGCTTCTATACCCTAAATCTCAGAGTGGTGTGCCAAATTTTCTAAATACCTTTCAGTCAACCCTCAGTTCAGTTCCCATCATCTCCAACATGCCATCCATGGCTGTTCTCAAAAAGGCTGTTCTCTTGCAAAATCCTTTTGTGCTTTGTGTTCTCCTACCTCCTTTTTGCCTTGTCATTGTATCTTCTTGAGGGAGGACTTTTTGTTTTGGTCACTTTTCTTCTCCTTTATCTTGTCTCTAGACAATTTAAAACACACACAAGAAATTAATTACCAATGCTTGTTTATACTCTCTACTCCAGTCTTAGCTCTTCTTTTTTCCCTTTTATAGTACAATATATGTAAGATATGGCCCTCCTGCCTCTTTAACTCATGCCTTTCTATCTCTAGGTCCTCATATTCACGCAATGCTTAAACTTTCCAGATGCTTTGAGTAGCTTCTGTCAAATAGTCTCCTTACTTATCCACAGAGCAATGCATCTCAGCCTGAGTTGTCACCTCATATCAAAATGACTGTGATACCTCTTCCTCCAGCTTTCAAAAATGATATGGGTCTTAACTCATGACCACATAGAACATGTCTACAAATACCACTGCCTCAGCTTCTCACTTAATTTACAGTCTGTCGGCTGTGCCTCTATAGAGGTCACTGCAGTGGTAATTTTGGCAAGGTGACCAATGGCTCAGTTACCAGCTGTGAAGAAGTCTGATATTTCATGTATCAGCTATCTGCTGGCAACAGCTTTAGGTTACATTCCCTATCAGAGCTGCACACCCAAAAGAGTACGCACGTGGTATAAAGCATTTGGTATAAGGCATTTTTCTTACAGCAAAACAAGTGAATCAGTAGGTGTTAGATGACTCTTCTTGGTAAACGGATGTCCAATTGCACAGTTCTAGTTACAAGAGGAGGCTTCTAAGATGTCTTTCTCTATTCAAACCATCTTGCTGTGATTCATCCATTGGTTTTTGGTACGCTTTTTTTTTTTTTTTTTTTTTTTTTTTTTTTTTTTTACTTCCCACATCTTACTTGCTGACCATGTTACATTCTGTGGGTAAAAAAAAAGCTGAGACAGAAGCATTCTGATGTGGTGAAAGCCACTACTGTGGGGAGATCTCACAGTCAGAAACACAAGGTTTCTTTTTTAAAATGCCTAACCCTGTCCAACGTGCTTTTACGTAGTCCTCGGAGCCAGCTGAATTCGATGAATCCATGTAGACCCAGCAGGACACGTTCACCTCCTGAGCTGACTGGCACAAAAAAATTGTTTGGTCAGAGGATAAGGAGAAATCATGAGTTGCACTAGAAGTGATCATAATGGCTCAGTGTGGAACAGAAGTGATGAGTGAGGCTATACTGTAAGCTTGAAGTAGAGAGGCTGAGAAGTTTTAGGGCACTGAGAGGTATTTGAAAGATACACTTAGTAAGACGCAATTATTCAAAATATGCATGGATTGTGAAAGATATATGGATGCTAAAGTGAAGGACAGCTCCAGGGATTATTTTTCCATGTCATCAGATGCATTTTATCCCAAAATATTTATTGTGAAGAGATAGATCTTTACGGCACGAAGGTACCATAAACTACGCTAGTGTAGCTGAGACAGTATTTGTAAGGGAAACAAGATATAAGATGATAAAAGTGCTACTTTGCTTAAATGAAGGTGCAGTCCGCATGTGATAACATTTCACAAGCAAGAAGGGCCTGTGCATTTGTAGAAGTCAGCTCATGATTGCCAGTGTAAATGTATTTAACTAGAGAACCCCGCACGCGTGTATTCACATTGCTTATGAGCAACACTGTGAGGTGGCCAAATGGCTGTGTGTACAGACATGCTCTCCTATGGAGAGCTTACATGGGTGTTTGAATATCAGCTGTGGAATCTGTCTAGGACTGTACATTTTGTGGGTCAGACTCATATCTAACTGTGCCAAGATGAAGCTGGGCAATGTGGTTTGTCCCATCTCCAATTCTCAGAATTCTTCTTGGTCTCTCAGGTTTTTTATTTATTTTCAAAAACTCACCACAGAGACTGTTCTTTATGTGAAACTTACTCTTGTGCCAGGCAAGACTGGAATTTCAGTCATTCATAAAGGAAACCCAAGGTTTTTTTTGTGTGCGTATATTGCTCGCTCACTAGAGCACATACAACACCAACACCCAGGCATTACTACCAAAAAACATTCAACAAAATAGCCTTCCTCCCTTCCCCATCATTTTCACACCTTGCTGGAATGTGAAATCAAAATGACAAAAACATGTAAATTAATCAGTAATTCTGGATTATCACTCATCAGTGCCAAGTGTGTCGTGTCCTGAGCATGCCCCCCCTCACATCCTCTCTCTACAACAGACGGGACATCTGCCAAGGTCACGGCTAACAAAAGGCACAGTCCCAAACTGTGGAATAAATACCTTTAATGAAACATGAATAAAGCAATGTCTATGCTATACTACATTACATCACAGGCCAGAAGGTCTGTCAGGTGGAATATATATGCAGAGGGCAACAAACCATGATGCTCACCTGCAGCTGGGGAACATGTCTTACGAAGAGACATTGTGTTAGACTGCATCTAGTATGTGGGGTTCGTCAGCATGGAAGAGATGATGTTCAAGTCTGTGCAGGGGATTTTTGAAGCAAAAAGCAAAAGCAAGTGCATTTGCATGTTCGTTATCAGATAGATCCATTTTAACTGTGAATGACCAACCCGCTCATAAGCTAGTTTTTACTCAAGACAGTCTCTTGGTTAGTCTAATTTTGCTGTTGTTACAAGAAACTTGGCAAGAAAATTGGCAACCTATCTGAGTGCATAAATCTCAACTCAGGCAGGCTAGCATGGACCCCAATTAGCTTGTGTTTAGTTTGTAAGCAGTGTAGCATATTAATGGCCAGAATGGGTCTCCAACGCTATTTTTACCTGTATTAGCTAAATTAAAGCTAGCAAAGAATGTTCTTTGTTCTTCAATCACTCCTTCTTCACAATTGCAAACATATCTGAATTCATTTCCACAATTATACTGCCCAAAGTCTGTGAAGGACAGATATCTTGCTGAGGAAAATTCCATGGCACAATGATGGCACCCAGTCCTGGGAGGAGGTATAGGGAAATAGCTGGGTTAACATAAGCAAAACAATGTTGTTGCTAAATATGTACTCACGGCCTGAATTGCAAAAGCAGTGAAGCTGATTCTAACAAACTATAACCTGATATCATATTGTCCCCTTTTTTACAGACACAGAATATAAAAGTAAGCAAAAAAAAAAAAAAAAAAAAAAAAGTCTTCCTGTGTAATAAATACAGAAGGTTAAGCAGTGAATTCTTCTGTCACCCCCATTACCCCTGAAGGAAACATTTTGCTGACAGAAAGGTATTTTTTCATCTGATGAAAGTTCCAGTATACCTCAGTGCTCAGGGGAATGAAAGTCTTTGTGCACAGGATACAGACTGCAAGCATGTACCTACTTGCATTAGCCTGTCAACAGGGAAGAGGGCAGAAGGAATCACGACTAGCAGCTGACCCTAGGAAGATGTGGACAGTCATAGCTGTAACATATTTTTACCACTACAGTGAGCTGCCAGTATTTACTGTACACATATGGAATGGTATGCAAGGTGGTGAGCTGTCTGAATAAATAAACAGAAAAAGTTTAGGGTCCAAGTTGGACTGAACAATAGACCGGGAAGAATGTGAGTCTCCTCTTTAACTGGACTTCCCTCCAGGAAACCTAACTCGTAATAAAATCCTCCTGTATCCTGTGCCCTAGTCTGGGGTTGTTGACTCAGTTCCAGCTAATCATGTAGATCATATTTGCAGAAGGAGATGAATACATGCTGCAGGACACAACCAAGAAAGTATTCTGGAAGAAATCCCCCTGCACTAGATGACAGGAGAGTTGGCCTTAGCATTTGGGAGAGATCCATCTTTTCCTCAAGCCCCCACCAATCTGACTGCTTCTATAGTCAAGTCATGTAGGAGACCTAAAAAACTCAAAACTTCTCTCCTGCCCCTTTATCTTGAGAAATGGAAGAACTGTCCATGAGTACAGAGGAAGGAGAATTTTAGAATCTGAGGCTCCTGCTTCCAGACACATGGGTTTGAGCTGCATAGTATTTGAGACGTATCTATTTGGATTAGAAGTCTGTTCAGTTCTGAAAGTGAAGCTTCTCTTGGACGTCTGAAAATCTAAGACATTCATTTTCAAGCTAGAGATTTAAGTAAGATGACCAAGAGAACAGAGAGACGTGGCACGGGAAGTTTGTAACTCGGAATTGATGCCTCAGCACAAACCTGGGCCAGAAGAAAAGCGGTACTCAAATTTTTGCTACTAGCAAGACAACCAGCTTTCTGAAAAAAAAAGAAGAATGAAGGGAGTAAGAAGTCTGTGGAGCATATTCTATACTACCGGTGTTCAGCAATTTTGTACTTGACATCTAGCTAATAAAATAGTATTATTTTGGGGAAAAAAAAAACTGTTACATGTTATATTTACAGTCATTTTCACTGCAATACTGATAATGCCAACTGACTTTCAGTAGTCAGAAGTCATCAAGCATTCCACTGAATGCTCATATACCTTATGGATGGATAGTGGTTCACAGCTCACAAATTGATTTGACACAGCTTTGGAGCATGTGATGGCAATCTTGAAAATCAAGGTAGGATCTCTGCATACTTCAGCGTTTTATGTCACTTCAAACAGAGCAAATAAGCATACTTATAGCTGAAACTGATTAGCTCACTGTATTTGTCTTTTCAGAACTAAAGGAGAGGGCAAAATAAAAAAATAAAAAAAAGATTTTCACCTCTTTTCACAGGAATTGGAAGTAGCCCATTCCTATTTTTGCATTTCCTGTTCCAGAAAGGAAAGAGGGCTTTAGAATTATTATTATTATTTACAACAGACTTTTCTTCCCTCATTGAATAAAATTTGAATAAATCGAGATACTAAAAGAATTATGCTTCCTGTTTCCTTCTGCTTAATGAGAAAACAAGATCCTAGTACGGACTTCTGAAAATGCAGTGTATTTTTCTGTTACTAATTGACACCCCATTTTCTTTACATATTGTCTAACGTTTACCAATTGAAGTCTTCAGATTAACCAGTATCTCAAATGATTATTTCTTTGTTTTCGGAAAGGCAGACAGGAAAAATGTCAAGGATGTTATGAGTACTATTTTTGCTCACTACACAATTTTTCCCCAGTTCTTCCCCTTGCCTCAGTTTACTGAGTCAGAGCATTTCCACACTGTATTTCCCAATGAAACGTAGAATAGAAGAGTATCCAAAAAAAATCACATTGATTCTCACTATAAAACACATCAAATCTTAGCTCTGGTTTTGGAGGTGAATGCTAGACCAAATCATATTCGGGCTGCAATGGGATGATTTTATGTAGGATCTGGGATCCTTTATGTAATTCTTTTTCCTTCATCTTCCTACAAATGTAGTGTAATTTGTGTACTGTAAATCAGCTGACATGTTCCACTGCAGAATTGGCTGTATTTTCAGCAACAACTGAAGTGTTTACCAGTTACATATGTTGAAAAATATTTCTGGAGCTATAAACTAAAAAGTATTATTATAACATCTTTTCCTCACTGTTAGCAGCATCAATGTCCTGTGTATTTCCATCAGTGTCACTTGCAGTGATACTGTGCATGCACTAACTCACAAAAATTTCACTTGGTCCATTTGAAGGTGTTTTTCAATTCAAACATCCTCATTTAGATCCCCTGCACTGAGACTATTGGGGTCAGAACACATTAGATGCACATCTTGAGAATACTCAGTTTGGTTTCACTGGAACCGAATCCATGCACTCCAAAATCAGCCCACAATGCAAAACAAAAAAACAGGAAATGGAGATGGCCAGGAGATGTGAGATTTCTCATACGAAGGGAGACGCATCATAAGTATTCCTGGCAGGACTGCTGCAGTGGGGTTTCTGATATTCTGCCCTACATTTACCTTACTTCTCTTGAGATTACAAATACAACATAGAGATAAGGCATAAAGGCCTGACACATAATTAGTTTTGCTGTTTTCGTATTGGTATATAAACTCTTACTTTATGCACATCTCCTGGAAGACTGTACTTGTATGAATTACAACAGTTTGTATGTGAAGATATGAGAATTCATTATGCATCGTTTGCAGACGCACTGATTCAGGTTAGTGTGACTAAGCTGACTTAATAACAAAAACCTGGGCTGGTGTTGATTTAAATGTTATTCTTCCTGATGGAAGGAATTTTTCTTGGAAGCAATGCTACAGTTCCATGGTATTTGTGTCACTGCACAACACACCACACAGGTTGTGTAACATCAGCATATACTGGCAAAGTACCTTCACAACATGAGGATTCAGGCAGCAATGCTTCCGTGTAGCACCGTCACAAAGAGTTACAGGCAAAACTAGAGAATTCCTTAATGCCTGGTTTACTCTACTACATATATGTTGCCTTTTATTACCATAGGTTTGTATGTTAACAGACAGAAATTATAAAAGTCAGCCATTAATGCCTAGCCTTTCTGTTGCACGCGCACACCTTCCTCCTGAGCCGATACCAATCCTCAGCAAGCACAGATAGGAGGGAAACACGCTGCCAATGAAACCACATCTGCAGTGGTCTTCCCTGAACTCCTCTCCCGCAGGTAATGGGCCTTCTACTAATACAATTTTTCACAGTGTGGATACATGGCTTTGGTAAAACCAATCAAATTTCTAAGGACACAGAAACGTAGGTGGCCACAAGGCAAGAAACGACGTCCTAGAGATGATGTTGGACTCGGTGAGTTCACCTTTCAACTGAAGTAATTTTATAACCAAGTCAGAAGAAATGTTTTGGGATTTTGTTGCTGTTATTTACAGAGAAATATCAGGAAGTCTGGTTTAAACAACACTTACATAAATCAATCAATCAAAATCGCCTCACAGATCTAGGTTCAGCCATGCCATTTTTTAAGGCTGTGACACTCACCAGTACCCCTTCAATTCAAACTGGTACCATGAGCTGTGATTCCCATTGTTGATGCTGATTTGTGGCTGCATTCAAGTGTACAATGCTATCATTGTGGGGAGAAGGAATGAAGTCAGATTTTTTGCCGAATGTACCAGTTTGCAGGAAACAAAACAACAAGTACACTAATGCTTAGGTGCTCTTCTTGGCATGGCAAAGATTCACTTTCACATCAAACTATATATCTGAGGTACCAGGATTAAATACAGTATGCCCTAAAAGGATGGAGTTTTTTGCAAGCTCCATTCTGCATGGCAATTTTCCTGAGAGGAAAACACCACAAATGTCCATACTGATAACGCATTTTGAATTAAAAAAAAAAAATTCAATTAAACAAAATTAAATTAATAAGAACCAATGGAGTACTGTTGCCTTCTGCAACTGTGATGTTAGCCTCCTGTGTTAGCCCTCTTGCGCACACTGACCAATTACCTGATCAGGGCCAAATGACTGCAGACGCACACCAATATGATGAGCAGTAAAATGGCGTCTGTTCACTACTAAGCACAGCTTATATACCTTTACTTGAGCTATCGTGCCCTGTCCTGATTCGTCCGTACTGGATCTTAGCCCCTTACCACAATTCCTTATTTGGCTCCTATTGTCTCCTCATTCCTTCGCCTTCTTACCTTGTTTACTTCGTTAGCAAGGACAGTCTGTCTGAGCACAACAGCACCCTTTCACTATGCTTAGGTAGAGGCCTATCCCGTACAGCATGTATCCCCGTCAAGCACCTACTACAACAGAGTACTTAAAAAAAAAAAAAAAAGAAAAAAAAAGAACTGTATGCTTTCAAAACTAAGCAGTCAATGCCAGCTTCCATTTCTGCCACCTGTCTCCTTCCCCCTTGGCCAGCATGGTGACATACCACTTTTTGTCCGAGGCACCACTCTGTTGCTTCTCCAAAGCACCCTGCCAGACCTCACACACTGAGCCTGACAGTCCCACCACTGACAGCTCCTGCTGCCACCCCACAGCTCGGTTTGCACCTCACATGCTCACAGTGACACAGCTGCCTTTTTGCATGCACCATGGAGCGGGTACCCACCTGGCACATCCTTTCTCCCTTACAGAGAAAGCTGCTGGGCACAAAATACTGCTGGGCACAGCCCTGACTCTGCTGTGAATCTGGGGACAGAACTGCCTGAATCACCATGAAAGAACACGTGGAAAACAGCTCTGTTTGCTTTCAGCTCCAACAGCGTAGCTCGTTCTCATCAGTCATTGCCTGTAGCCACTGTACAGCCAAGGTCCCACCATTCAGAAAATACACTTGTGTTTTTTTTATCTTAGCGTACCTGGTTGTTCCCATTCTTTTCTTAATCAGGTGAGAATTTATACCAGTTCCTGTAGAAGAGTAGCAAAATGGAAATCAAAAGCTGTTAGAGACTGAAGCAAAATACTTTAGGTTTTAGGCAAATCTAGCTTTGCGCTTGCTCTCCAGGGCAGAGCTCATGGCCCTGCTGGCCCTTGTGCTGGTATTTTAGCTGTCCGATGACTGTTCTGTTTGATGTTTCCTGTTGCAGAACCCTTGCCAAAAATCCCAGCCTGTTTCTGACTAAAAAAGGCCCAAAGTAGGCATAAGAATCGCAAAAAAAAAAAAAAAAAGCAAATTTCAGGTCTCCAGTGCTTCCAAATGTAGCTCATTATATTTCCATCCAAACCACATTTTTGGCAATGAGGATTGAGAGGTACAGTGAATACTTACACAACGGCAACAGGTATGTCTTCTGGTGAAAGTTGATATTAATTTCTGTTAAACATGTTTTGTCTACTGTGTAGTAGATCACGTGTTGGTGATGAAGACACCTTCCAGATATCTTACGTAATTCAAAGAATTTCCTTCAAAGAAGGATACTGTACTGTTTCATATCCTATTGGTAAGAGTCCAGAAGAGAGCTAGGTGAATTAAATTTGTTTGTGGCATGCTTCACATTGACATAATCTGAAGTCTTAAAGTAATTAGATAATTTCCACTGTTATGAGGTGAACAGAAACATAAGCACAAAATTAAAGAGTTATCTCAGCAAATGTACTCTTACTTTATGATGGACGTCAGGTAAGGAAGTTGAATTATTTCCCCCTTAGATTACACTAAAATCTAAATGAGGGTGATAGCTGTCGCAGGCCATATTATTTCATACAGACACTGTCCTTATTCAGCCCTTATTTCTAGTGTATGTACATGTGCAAACAGGCGTGTACACACACACACAGGCTGTAGGTACAGCTGGCCAGCCACGGCAGGTTCAAGATGCTCAGTGCCACCCAGGATAACTTTAGTGGGGTATTTCCACGATAGAGTGGGCCAGTAGTCCACAGAATTCATCACTCCACACACTCTGGTCATCAATACAAGATGTTTTAGAAAACAATATGAAAATTGGCAGAAGACAGGCTGCCTGCAGGAAGCCTCTTTTTGTAGCCTGATCTGGTAGAGGCTGCTTCATGTCCTGAAATTCTAGAAGCACAAATACAGTTACGTTTGTGCTATTTATAAAAAGACAGAGGTGAAACATCTAATATACACTTGCACAGATATGAAACACCCCTCTGGTGATTCACTACCCACACCCAAGGAAGTGAATAATGGTAACAGCAGATAAATAATGAAAAATCAATTACGTTTTAAAGAGCCCTTTAATTTTAATAGTCCGTGATGATATTAATAATAGAGAGAAAGACATTTTTAAAGATTTACCTTGGCATTTACCCTTACCATGCCTTAGTAATTTAAGCATGTGGTTATGATTAGGTAGAGCTTTAGCAGAACAAAAAGGGATATCATTTATATTCACGTTTCTTAGTATTTGCAGTTCTGCTTTTCTGTTTTGAGGCATTTCTACAGAGACTTTTCTGACTGTATGGAGTGTACCTCATCTTTTCTGAGTTGTCACCCACTCAAAACAAATAGAGAAATAAGCTGCTTTCTTAGGTACTACTGAAACAAATGAAAGCTTTATGATTTTCTTGATCATTATTTCTAATTGTTTACACTTGGCCTACTTTGAACTAGCTGGTATTTTAGCAGAATGAAAAGACAATTCCAACTAGTAAGGCAGAAATCAGCTCTTTATAATTTTCATTTCAAATCAATAAAAGGCAGCAAGTGCAACAAAAGGAGCTGTATGACTCCTTGATAATGGGTCATGAATTCCTTTACTTGCTGAAGTGCAATTCAAAGTAATGGTGACACTTCTGTCACTTACTCTCATATAAAATGAGCTGATGGTATTCTTGGTGCAATAAAAATCACAGCTTTACAGCTGCTTTACCTTGCAGACAGTCTGAGCCACAAGACTAGCCGCACAGCGAATGAACGTATGCAATTTCTTAAAGCATGCAAGAGCGTGAGGCCAGCTCTCTCTGCCACTGCCCACAGTGCACCTAACAGTGTGCATTTATCACAAGTGCAAGCTGAACACAACCACAGCTAGATGAAGTTCTTGAACACTGGCCTCTTCCTTCTGTACAGGTGCATTTTGTACAGTGCCCTGGCAAATTTACAAGTGATTCATGTTACAAGACTCAACAGTTCCACGCATTCTGCACTTACACTCTACATATGGATTTGGAGAACCGCACTGGTTTCTTCATAAGGCTCTGCTTATCTGCAGGCAGCAGTCCCATCACAGGAGGATGAGCTGTGCATGAGAAGCTCCCTGCTGGGAGGCCTCTGGCACCCAGTGGTTAAGGCAGGCAGTGCAGGGGACAGAGATCAAGTTGGGTTTAGACAGTGGAAAAGTGGAAGGAAAGCAAGAAATGGTTAAGCAGAGATTATAAGTTGTGTCACTGAGACCTTGGTTTCTCCTGCAGCTGACTACAAAGGGCTGCGTTGCAGCAAGACTTTGTAATGAATACAGAGAATTAAACTGATGAAATGTTTCTACAGTCAGTTTGTTGATACTGGCATCACGGCATGCTCAGAGTTGGTCCTTGATGTTTTACTTATTTTTAAAGACAAAACTGGCCAGAGGTGATCAGGATGGCCTAGGGCCATCTACACAGAAACTGCTCTCCCACTACTAATGTTTTCCAGTAACAGATCCTTCTATTTGCCTCCTGAAGCTAAGAACCTCTTTGGAATAAACAAACCAGGCAACAGAAAAGTGCATGTCTGAGCTCTGCTATTTTACATACTGCCTTAAAGAAGCCCTTTCTGAGGGCGGCTGTCAGTCACAGTTAGTTGATGAGCTTCAGCAAGTTTGAGCTTTTCCCTTTCTATATTCTGCTCCATATCGTTACTTGCATGGTGTGGCAGGGGCCTGCAGTGATGGCAAGGGAGAGGCTGGGAGCTGGCCTCTGCTGCTGGCCATTGCTTCAGGGCATGACCTCAGCACAGTCAAGTCATGCTGAGGGACACCAAGAGGATAACATACTTAAAAGGAGAATAGGGAGGTAGAAATATCCCCTTCCATGAATTTTAAACTTTACATTTATCCTTTGCCAGCTCTGTGGTTTGTTTGCTTTTTTGCTTTTATAAGAGAGATTAAAAGTCTCACTTTTGTCCCTGGTGTTTTGTTCCTTCTGTCTTGCCAGTACTAACTCTGCTACAGCATCAGAGTTGCAAATACCCCAGGAAAAATGTTTCAAAGCATGCTTTAATTAGCTTTAAAAAAAGAATAAAAAATGCAGACACAGCTCCATTGATTTGAGATACATTGCATGAAATTTTCTCCCAGGAGTTTTGTGAGGATTAGTGAATGGTTGTTAAGTTTGGATGAGATCTTGGATAGAGAAACTTGTAAAAGTTTGATATTATGTCTAGGCCAAATGATTTCTGCCGGAAAATATTCAGCTTCCTTTAGCCCCTTAGATGAAAGACTACTTTAGTGCCTTCTTCACAATGGTGTTAAGCTGCTCGGTTTCCAATTTTAATACAGACAAGCGTCCATAGACTTACTTAGCACATGGATAGTATCTGTTAGCACAGAGCTTCACAGATCACATCTGTCAGCAGTGGTTTCATCCGCTAATTAGCGGTGCCATCTGAAGTCTCAAGTATCAGTAACTCAAGCTGGAAAGGCACTAACTGCTTCAGCTGGGAGGCCAGGGGAGAAAGAATACTGTCATCTGAAAGATGATGGAGAACAGACACTGAAAAGTACAAACCTGAGTGCTAACCATGTGGTTTGGTTCCAATCCTAAAAAATAAAATCAGAACCCTATCAGGATGACAGCTATCTACTAAGGAGAGATGGGGACAAATGCCGCATCGGTGCAACAGGAAAGACCATAATTGTATGCTGCTTGTACCTCTTGTAGTCACTGCAAGAAATGACAGACTCTGGCAATGTACAGGGCGCAAAGCCATGCAGTCAGACCAATATCGCTAATGCCAACAAATGGTCCTACACTGCTATTACCCTCACAAAATCAGCTGGTTTCACCAAGACAAATAAATGTTGGAAATTGTAAGAGAAAAAGAGGCTAACATTGACAAGTCCTTAAGGTAAGGATCATCTATCAGATGCAGTGATCAGCATAGATTTTCTCCTGAGTCATGCAGGCCAATCGATGTCTCTAAATTGCATTAAGAAGAAATACATGTCAAAATGCTAAACACAAGGCCCTTGTCTTCATGCCTGCAAAGGCTTTTAAAGCAATGCGCATTCAAAGGCTGATGTCAAGAACTCTTATTTGTATAACTTTTCAATACTTTTAACTGTTTTGTTTCAAAAAGACAACCAGATTTACTGCTTGCCTAATGCTTTCTATCTATAAATCTCAAAACTTTTCACCAAAGTAGACACAAGTAGCTTTGTATATCTATTACCTAAGGACCAAGCTAAGGATTTTGACAGTCAAGCTGTAACAAATCTTGCTGTACTGTCCTGAGGAATTACAACTCCAAATCTCTCCCCCTCTATAGGATCTATCTGTTTCTGCAGCAGGATTGCCAGCAGGGAAGGTATGCCTTAATTTTCAAACACCTCTGTGTCAACATCTCCAATACAGAACCACAGAATATCTTGAGTTGGAAGGAACCCACAAGGATCAAGTCCAACTCCTGGCTCCACACAGGTCCACCCAATATTCAAACCCTACGTATGAGAGAGCTGACCAAACACTGCTTGAACTCCAGCAGGCCTTCTGCCTTGACTACTGCTCTGGAGAGCATGTTCCAGCTCCGCCCAACGCAGAATAAATATTCCATGACTCTCTATATGACTCTTGACTTGTGGTGCTCTCAGTAAGGATGGATCTTTCTGTCTATTTAGAGACTTGCTGGTATCTACCCATAGCTACCTTGTGTCTGGCACCTGCATTTGAAAAGCGCATGAAGACCCAAAGGAGATACTAGCAGCATCCGAACCATCTACCTTTTAGAAACAAGTCTTTACGATCTTCAGGTTTGTCTGTACTTTTGAGATTGGGTTGAGATTGTACTTTTTGAGATTGAGATTCAGCACATAGACTTTGTTAAAGCCTCAACTAAATACTCACGTTCCTAAACATCGTAACCAGCAAAATACAAAATACTTTTCTTTAGATGCAGCTGGATCTACATTAAACGTTTTTCCACTAGAGTTAAGCTGGTTAGAGTTCATGGTGTCTGCTTAAACAGCCAACACTTTTATGCTGGCAAAGTTTCACATATCAAGCTGGTTCAGTCTTCCTGGACGAGGATGCTAGTGAGGTTTCCTCTGAGTTTGTTGCTAATTTTATGACTCATAAGTCCTTAGGAATCTACACTTCTGATAGAAGACAGAGCCATTTGGCATCCTAATAAAGGATCACTCACATCAGCTGGCAATTAAAGCAACATGTGCTTTTTCACTGTTTATTTTTGTTCTCCATCAATTTTGCAAGCATTTATCTCCTATTGCTGCCTTAATTGATATTGGAAGTTTCAAAATTGTTGACAAAGTTCTGCCAGCATGGATACCAGCTAGAAATATGAGGGGAAAAATCCTTGCAGTCAGCCTGCAGGCAAGGAAACTGATGGGTAGAAAAAATGCCTCTGCCTTGGGCACTCTGCACCTCCCTCTGCCAACATGCCTAAAATAACACATGTTCCAAAATCTGAGGATTAAAGTCCTGAATTTTAGCCTTTTGTGCCTGCTTCTGTACTGTAGTGTCTCTCTGCCCTTAGGCACAAAAGCTAAGGAGGACTGATGCAGTCTCTGGTGACTGATGTTTGTGCAGTGGGTTAGGTGGACTAAACAGAGAGACCATGTCTTTTGGAAAGCTCATTTTAACTGGAGCAAATGGATTGAGGAGAATGTAAAAGATCTGTGCAAGTAAATTAAATATGTTGCTAGTAAATCAAGCATGTTCTGGACTGTTTTATGGTACAAAGACCAACTTTGAGATGAGACTCATGAGACTGTTTGCATCAGCTACTCAGCTCTCAGCCTCTTGGACTGGTTGGCTGCAAGCACACTGTTCATCTAGTTTCTTCCTAGTCCATGCTAGTTCCTGACCTATAGCTTGGAGCTACGTGGGAGAACGGCAATCAGTACGAGGGGAAACCACATCAAGAACAGCACTAGCAATTCAACAGTGAAGGCCTCAGGTATGTTCTCTGCCACTGTTGAGCTTACTAGCATAGATGTAACCAGACACCTAGGGGGAAAATTGACCTAGTGGTAACACATCTAAGCATGATTCCCAATAATAACAGGAATATAAACTTCTGCCCTAGCTCTGGCATGGAAAGACTGACACATTCATCAATACGTAAGACGTAAACATAAACGAGACTTTAGAAAGCTGGAGACATTTCAGGAAAGTCCTGTTTGGAGAACATGAGTACAGGCAGACAGCTAGCACTAGTAAACCCAACCATCCATGTGCACTCCGTGAAGATTCCTTTCCTAGTTTTTGCTCACTTGTTGCTAAGGTAACACTATTAAAAAAAAATAAAATACAGAATTTACTAGGGAATAGAAGTCTCTCAATTTCTCTCACTCACTCTGTAAACCAGGATTACCTACTGGGGAACTGTTTTTAGTCAGAGCAGAACAGCTTCAGTTTTCCTTGTAGCAGGGAAACTGCCCACACCCAGAAGGGTGCGGTTGCACAGTACGGCCCTGCCTTGCAGCAGAAAGCCCATAAAGAAGAGACCATTGTTCTGCAACAGATGCTCCAATGAATATACACTACAACTGCAAGGAAAAGACTAATGGTTCTTCCCATCAAAACCTTAATATTCCAAGGGATTTCTCTCTGAGGGAGCCATGAACAGCCAAAGTGAGGTAGAACTGAAGCATCCTTTCCGGGAGCATGAAAGGTTACGGTTCTCCAACCAAGAATTGTAAGGAAGCTAAATTTATTCCTTTCCTTTTTAACTTCTTAAGAAAAGAAAAAAAAAAAAAAAAGACTGGCTGTTGGAATGGTTTTTGTCAAGTTATATGCTTGCTTTTTTATGTCTATTTTTTTTACCTTGAATATATTTAGAACGGCAAGAATGGCTCTTTCCTCACAACACATTCCCTGTCAGATGCATTTATTTTGGGCACTTACTGTAGTTGATGGACTACAACAAAGATGACATTTTTGCAAAATGTTTATCTGTCACTGGAGTTATATAAGCTATGTCTAAAAACATAAAGCATACTTTACAGTGGCTTACTGAAATTCTTCCATTCAGCTTTCCATCTCTTTATTTTTGTCTTGTGGTTGCATGGAATTTATTTTGTCACCATAGCTGACTTCTGTAGAAGAGAAATACTTTGGATCTGAAATACACTAATACACTCAGTTCTTCCAGTGCCTCTCTCAATCTTCCCTTCCCTTCCCCACCCCCGCGCCCCCTTTTTTTAGACAAACAAACAAACAAAAAGCAATCTGGTATCATTCTCTCTCCACCCAAAAAAAAAAAAAATAAAAATAAAAGGCACACAGGCAACTTCTCTCCCAGTATTTTCCAGGTAGGAAGAGGTTTAAACACCTCAGGAATCCAGCAGAGACAGCTGTAGATGCATCTGATCACAAGGAAATTGCCTATGACTGTTTCTTGACGCATGTAATTATCCATGTCACTCTTACAACTGCATGGACTTGAGAGGACATAGAGACATCTCTCACAACCATGACACCTGCTAGCCAGGTAGCAATAGACTAAAGAACAACAACAACAACAGCAACAACCAAGAACAATTTGCTATTTCAAGTGAACACGCAAATGAAGAACTGTTCTCCCACTCCAAGTCCCAGGAGTTCTCCAGTTCTCACCAGAAACCTCCCACCTACCCTTCAGAACTCATCTCTTTTCACCTCTGCTCTTCTCAAGTAATACCCAGCCAGGGTCAATCGTCATCTCTCTCCATATAAATTACCAGTTCTGAAGGTTTGTGGTTTTTGTATGTTTATTTGTTTTTCGCAGGGCTGAGAACAGAGGTTAGGTGTGATAGTAAGTACTTATTATCTGATAGTAGCAGCTAGTACATATACTTATCCATACACCCACATCTGCATGTTTGGGAGATCCTGAATTTAGAAAGTTCAAACCAGTATTTAAGAGTCTCACAGTCTGGAGACTGCTCACTTACCCAGCCCCCTCAACTGCTTTTGCCCACATATTGTCTTATATAGACATTTTTGCACTACTTCAGAGAGAATGATTTGTAGGTACCCAGGCTGGCTCAACCAAGAGAACTCCACATCAGTCAGTATTATAGCTGTATAACCCAAGCACAAGTAAATTTTCCCCATGCAGAAGGAGAATTTAGTTTTCAGACTCAGTGTCTGGACTAACAGCAGTTCAGCTCTTCAGATTCAAGCCAATTCCTGCACATAGTGCTGCACAGACACATCTGCAGGCTGAGAGCTCCCAGCTGGGTCCCACTGGGTGATATAGACATGAAATCATGGAAAAAAAGGGGCTGTGAGTAGACTTACGGAGGTTATCCAATTCGCCTCATTCCTTTAACTGATTTTTTCAAACTCAGAACTGCCTCTGGCACAGCAGATAGCAGAACTGGTGTTTCTCAAAGCTTCCTGATAAGCGCAGTGATCACAAGGCAAGCCTTTCTTACGTGATGGAGTCTCACCCTTCACCCCCTGCTGCATCAGGAAATTTGACTTTGGAGGTCTGAACCTCGAGGACAGCTACAGATGGTACAGAAGGAATAAAAAATCGAAAGAAAAACAGAACAAAAATTCGCTCACCTTCAGATGAAATGTGTTTACTAAGCATTTCTGTTGTCTTCTGACTACTCGTGTGCTACAAAAGGAGCATTTTGATATTAAAACAAACTTAGCATTGTTTCCTCATAATTAGATGGCTTCCGCAACAAGGAAATGACAACAATAGGAAGTGGACTAGAGAATGAATTCAACATGGTGCCAGCTGTGTTTACTGGCAGGCAATATTTTTGTTCCAAATATATGACTCACAAGTAAATGTTCTCCCTTGCCATGCACTTCTTCACAGCAACTTCAGTTATCTGCTCCCTCTCTTCCTGTCCCAGTCACACTTTGCATCTCTCCATATATCTGACAAGGTTACTCCGTATAATTAAGACCTTAACCTAGGCATAACTCAATCTGATTTCTATGTTTGCTTTACAAGAGCCCTGCCAAAACCCAAAGACTTGCTTCCTCACTTGGAGATGGCATTTCAGAATGTTTAGCAATTAGACAAATTCTTCTACCAGTAGAAAATGCTGATTTTACGGGGTCAGGAAACAAAACATGCAGGCAGATTTTAAGAGGACAGTTACCATTTTCAGCGATATCCTGTATTCAGTTCTCCTATGTTTCCTTTAGACTGACTTGCCCAGAGATCATAATACAGCGCTGCCTTTTCATTCATAAATGCCTACATTTATTAATGCAGAGTTTTATGTTACATAAAAGTTACATCACCTTCCTGTCACTTGGGTGACAAAAATGACCTACATTGGTTCAAGGGAAGGAAGACATGATTCCAGCTTCCTGGGTCGTAAGTCCTGACCTCTAAAAAACTTCCATTTTTTCCTTTGGGATGCAATTTTTTAGTTCATTAATTTTACAAACTTTTCATTTTGCAAACAAAAATGAGAATCCTGCCCTTCACTTTCTAATGTACTCCGATGTGTAGTTAACAGTCACTGCTGTATTTGTATAGGTAAGTAATGATAGCTGCACTATTAGTAGAAGACAGACCATCACCACATCTTTCAGGTTCACCCTCTGGGGAAGGGGGTCACATTTCCTGTAACCTGACCCTGCATAGCTTGTTCTCCTTTTCCAATCAGAGCATTGAGTTATATGGTACCATCACCTGGATAAGCAATTGACATCCACAGGATTCACTGCCCGCTCATTCCTGCCACCTAAATTCAGCAGCACATCAACTCTCCCAGGAAGGCCTCTCCACAAAGCAAATCTTCAGCTTTCCATAATGTACTGCCTGCACTGGGTTAAACTTACTGATAACACACTGTTAGAGAAAGCAGCATAAATACATACTGCAGTTCTCTGAACTGATCGATCACACTAATTAATTCCAAGAGGCCACAGATGGTAAACTCATACCCCCAGATTGTTCCCCCAAATTCCCGCGAGCCTCATTTCCTGTTGTTTATGAAAAATGATAGAAAATAAAATCCTCTCCCTTCGGATTCTTCTGCCCTTGAAGGTTCCCCAGTACAGAAAGTAAAACCTGTTCCTCTGCAAGAGGAAGCCCTTCTCCCTACCAAACCAGGGGAGCCCAATGCAAATAACATCACATTTGCATTTCATACCATGTATTATTTCACTTACAGGAGAACAATGCAAATGAAAATGAAGACGGGCTGTTTCTACAGAAGAGGTGATGGGAAAGCCCATCAATTACATGGGTGTCCTGGTACCAGATGTGCCGTGAATTGCACAAGATAAAGAAGAGACTATTTCTCCCTCAGAAAGAGGATTTGAATATCTTTTACAAAGTGTAAAACACACACAGTTTACTGAGGTAATGATCCATATCGCTGCAGCAACGCCACAATAAATCTCTTGCCTTCCTCTCTTGCTGGCTGAAAATAGCTTTATTTACTGCTAAACTCCGCATCCAACATAGGGATTTACCCTGACAGTAAAGAGTTGGTTACATCATGGGGAGAAGCAGGCTGTTCAGGGCTTTTATCCCAGCTTTCTCACTGCATACACAGGCCATGCCTGCAGCCACACACCTGAGGCATGATATCTCAAGCCCAGCTCACAGGCATTCACACAGTTCATGTCTTACCTTGTGTGTGCTGCAGAGCAGACTTCAGCCCAACGCTCGCAGGTGCCTGAAGAATGGAGGCAGGACCCCTTGTCCCTGTGAGCTGAGCAGTACATGCCACGGCTGAGCTCTGGGGCTCCATAACTCCACAGTTGTCACATAGGGTTTCTCTCTCAGCACAGAGCAGATGCCGTGAGCTCCAGGTGAGAGCGGCCTGCAGCCACCCACGGGGATGGGACGTGAAGGCTGCTGCTGCCTTTCAGTGTCATCTTTGTGCATCTTTACACTGCAGAGAGCTTGAACTCCTGTGCCTAGTTTCACTCTTCAGTACACTGACAGCAACGATGAAAAAACATCGCATCAGCTATTCCAAAAAGGGTGCTGTGGCCCTTACAGAGCTGTGTGAGTCTGCAGGTCCGTGCACAGAAGGGATGCTAAGTTGGTGCAAACTCTTACCCTGCATTTTAGCTCCAGCAACGCATACAGTAGCTTGTTTTAGAAGCACGGGGCCGAGGCTTAGGCACTTCAGAATTCAGAATTGCATGTCTGCTGTGTCAAAACGTGCAGGAAACTTGAGAAAAATAACAACCTCTCAACTTTCAACGTGGGTTTCCGACTGCAGCCTCCCGATAGTGAGAGCACAGCGGGACTACAGCGCCCGGCGTGCTCCGCCGCCCCGCCCCGGCTCCGCCCCAACATGGCGCCCCCCTGCCTCAGCTGTCGGCACCAAGATGGCGGCGGCGGTGCGCGAGGAGGACTTCGTCGCCCTGCAGAGCCTGCTGAAGGTGAGGGGCCGCCGGAGGAACGCGGTGCTCGGCCCTGCAGGGGGGGGGCTGCCTCCTGCCGGGCCGCGACTCAGCACCTCCCGCTTTACTCCCCGACAGGCGCCGTCGAAGGACGCCGTGCGGCAGCTGTGCCAGGAGTGCTTCTCTTGCCCGCCCGGCCGCCTCAGCCCGCTGGCGCAGCGCGCCTGCCCCGCCATCGCCTCCAGCCCCGAGGAGGCCGCGCAGGTACGAGCGGGCGCGAGGGACCCCCCGCGGCTGCTGGGCCCTGCGGCAGGGAGAGCCCGCCGTGATGCTGTTGAGCCCTGCGGAGCCCTTTCCCCTCTTCTTTCCCGCAGCTGGTGTCCGCCCTGCACAGCCTCACACGGCACGTCGTGTTCCGCGGCTTGACGGGGGCCGAGGACATCCTCGCTCTGTTTCCAGAAAACTTCCACCAAAACCTGAAGAACCTTTTAACTAAGATAATCTTGGAGAATGTGTGAGTGCTCAGTGCCAGCTGTTTGCTTGTGATGGGAAATGTAAAGCATAGGTGCGCGTTTTGGTACGTGGGCATCAGCTCACAGGCCAGGATAAGCACACCCAGAGGGCTTTCCCGAGGCTTTCGGGATGGCTGTGCACCTAATTCACATCATGCAAAACTGCTTTCTTCTCGAGTTCAGCTGTGACGTGGAACAGTGTGACAGGTAGGGATAAAGCAGTGGCGTAGGTTCCACCGCTGAGGTATGATCTGGTTGTTCAGCACCCAGGGGACCTCTGCTTCTGTGCTGCTGAGGCACTGCGCAGGAGAGCACAGAACAGTGGCAGAACAGCTGCTCTGGGTGCCTATACAGCTCAGTGCTTGGTAGTTGGTTAATTTGACAAAACACATGCAAAAGGTGTATGCCTTAAGTGAGCTGCACTCAGAGAAGAACCTGGAGCTGGCCACTAGGTTGCTCCACCACTGCCCACCTTTTTCTTCACCGCCCTCTCTCCCCTGATCACCAGTGCAGTCCTGGTGCCTCCTGTCAGAGATAAGCCACCCTGAGAGCTTTCCTTTTTTTTCTTCCTTCCCTTTTCAAGTGTTGCTGATTCTGTTTTCTTTTTTCTTTTCTCTTTCTCACAGCTCTGCTTGGAGAAACGAGGCACAAGCAAGTCAGAGTAAGTGTGTAATTACATAACGTTCCTCAGATCATCTGACAGAGCCTGGAGGTTCGGGTAGTGCCACACGGCCTGTCTCGTGGCGGTGTAGCACAGACATACCTCCATTTGCCTTAGAAGAAGCCGTATGGTGGCAACATCCTAGAGCTTAGCAAAGGCCAACAAGCTTTTATTCAGATTTGTGCTACTGTGCTAAATCCTTTCTAGTCATCAGGCAACTTCATTTCATGCTCAGTCTGTTGCTACATTGCAGAGTACCAGATTTCTGAACTTGAAACATTCTGACTCCCCCATTCAAGCCTCTAAGTGATGCCCATATTCAACAACTGTGCAGTGCACAGTATTGGGGAATACCTGCATACATCTAACTCTTCCATGCTCCAAAAAGTACATGGCATATATTCAGCTTTGCTTTTTTCCTTACTTTTTCAAAGCATGATGTAATTTAGCAGTGCAACTTTTGCTAATGGCAGCAGACAAAGAATTACATTCCAGTTAAGTGTTCCATACAGCTATAACACTTTGTTTTTTTCCTAGGAGTTGTTTTTGTTGTTTGTTTTTGCTTTTGTTTTTATTGACAGCTGTAGGACATCAGGGCCTTGCAAATGAGAGTTGATGCATGAATGCCTGCACAGATCTTCTTGGCCATTCTCTTAGCATGCAGAGAAGATAATACCCAGGAGGTGAACAGTATGGCAAGGACTTGGCAAACAGCTGTCCCTCAAAAATCTTAATGGAGTATAAATGGCAGAAAAATAGGGAAGTGGAAGAAGCAACTGCAAAATGCTAATAATAAGAACAGCCATGCTTATACTAAACACTGTTGTAGCATTGCCAAGACACAGTGCTTTTTCCTGTATCCTTAACACCATGGCACATTAGAGGAAATGAGCACAAACACGACGTGCCAGCGTGATGCAATAGCTAGGTCTTCAAAACCCAGAAGCAAGGCTGAATGTGTGGCTCTTGGAGCCACTTGGGAGTTTTGCTCTGGGTTGCATGTTTTTATATTGATGAGTGTTTAGCCCTGTCGGCATGAGACTGTTTTCTAAGCAGTTATGGATTCTTCTGGTGTTAGATTCATGAAACATCCAACATACATTACATAGGAGCCAAAGCAGTGATTTAAAGATGGTATTCCAACTGATTGTTCTATGATAATATGAAAATGCAGATGCTTTTTTGTCTTTCCTAATCCACTAGCAATCAATCTTTGCAAATTAACATACAACACTAAACAGATGCATTTTATGTTGTTGTGAATGTTGCCAAATGCTTGCCCTGATGGACAGTAAACTGAAATTTGTTCCAAATGCAAAAGGCAAGGCAGCCAATTCTGCATTGTCCCCCACAGTTTTGCTGATGGGAGGAAGAAGCAGAGCCATTCCTCACATAGAGAAATTTCTCTAAGTGCCAGGAATCAGGAGGAAGGCTAGCGGTCAGACCGGATGAATGCTTGGGGAGGAGATGAGGCACCTTATGATAAGCAGAATCCAGACAGGCTGCAGTTGCCTGCTGGGACAGCTCTTTCCATAGCACTCTGCAGAAGTTATCTTTGCTTCTTCATCCCCTTCTGGTACTTTTAAATAGATATCAAATATGGTTATCAGCAGTCACTTGCTAAGGCTTTGCACAGACAACTCAAGCCTATTGAGCACCACAGCTGAGATTTTAAATTGGGTTGGAGAATAAGCTATTGCCACTCTACCAATGTTTTGTGGAGTTGGTCCTGTATTTCCTTCAGACTCCTTCCAAAAGCCTGAGCTGACACACACTGGAACAATGTTTCCTTATGCCTCTGGAAACCATTCCTTCTCATACAGTTTTGACAAAGTAGTATCTGTTAGCTGCAAAGCCTGTTTCAAACTGAAAGAGTTTGTCAGTGTTTCAATGTCCTCAGTCTATATTTTCTCCTAGAGAGAATTTACTCTTTCTCAAGAAATAGGACACTGCACTTTTGAACATAGGAAGCATAGCTCAGCTTTTACCAGAAAATTGAGTTGAAGAATACGTGAGAGGTGTTCCGTATCTATAAATGAAACAGTTCCAAGTGGGAACAATAAGTGTACTCTGTTAAACTGCACCTTACAACTTACTTCCTTAAAACGTATTCTAAAGAAGAATTTTACCTTAAAGTCATTTTCCAAATTTCTGGATTTTGGTGGTAAATCAGGCCTTATATCTCAGCAGTCAAGGGTGCTCAAGCCCTATCCTTAGATGTGCTGTTGTAAATTGGTTAGATAAGTAATTACCCTCTCCTCTGGTTTGCAGTTTGTGAGACAACACCTGCAAATCTGATTTGAAAATCAGTACAGTCTCCTTTTCTGAGTTAAAAGTGTATCTTCTTTATGAAAGTAGGAAAGCTGTTGTTTGAACAAGGGGAGGATAGCTATCTGCATGCCACCCAGCTAAATACCTGTCACAGTTTCACTTGACTGTTCTTCAAATGCTCCTTGTAGTATCTATTGGTGGCAGCTGGAAGCACTGTTGAAAAACACAGCGTCTGTGGGGATTTCAAAGAGCATTTGCAGACAGCCTGCTGGTGCCAGGCATTTGCTGAGAGAACCTCAACCTTAGCTTTTATGCCAGTTTGCATGGTGCTCAGGGACACCTGAGGGCTCCCAGTGAAATAAGCTCCCTTAAGTATCTACCATCATGGATGAATATCCTCTGCTCTTGTCTGCAAGGGACAGGTGCACAGATTTCTCAGCAGGGCAGCCAACTTGGACCTGTCGCCTCCCATGGGAAGGCTGATGGGTTTTCCAGCCCCTGAACTATTGCTGTCAATACTGCATCAGACTGTTGAATAATTTCTCTTATGGTAGATGAAACCGAGATGGCATCTTCAGTATTTTTTTTTATTCTTATTTTTTTTTTTTTTTTTACCACTTGGCAGGATATGTGAAGACTGCTGTTTCCCATTCCTATCCTATACTGCAGGCTGCTTTGGTTCACAGGTTAAGGAGCTTGAAGTAACATTTAATACTGTGTGATTATAAGAAGAATCCAAAGTGCTTTCTTGCCAGTTACAGAACAGAGCAGTAAGCCTAGTAGGTCCCATAGTAACTCATGCTGAAATGGCCAAGTCTTGCGTGCAGCAAGGTAAAGAAGTGAAAATACCTTATTGCTCCCTTTCTCTCACCTGCTTTGTGCTTACGCTTGTCTTGCGCTGTACCATCCTTGCTTGTGAAGATGGAGAATCCTGTTTGTTCTTGCAGTGTCATGCAGAGGCTTTCATTGACTGGTTTATTACAACATAAATAAAAATGATGTGAAGCCAGTTAGTAACACTAAGGTTGTATATTTTCACAGGGCCAGCAGGATTCTGTCTATGGAGAACATGTACACAGTGATAGTCACAGGTTCTTGGTCTGGTGTCATCATCATGTGCTGTCAGGCCTAACCGATCCCTGTTTTTTGATCCCTCAGTCTCCCTGCCTCGGCTGGTTGACATGGACTGGAGAGTAGACATCAAGACATCTTCAGACACCATCAACAGAATGGCAGTCCCTACTTGTCTGCTACAGTTAAAGGTAATGTCAGTACCTGAACAGGATCAAAATAACCAACTCTGACACCTGACTTACCAGTGGCAGCACAAAACAGTTTGGACAAGCATTTGGTGCAACGAACAGGCTCTCTCAGAGATGATCTTTGAAATACCACAGAGCCTGGGAACAACATCTCTGATGAAAGCTGTCTCTTCGTTGTGAAGGAGAGATTTCTTTACATGAGGATAAGAGAAGGCAGCATATTTGACTGTGGTCACCATCATTCTCTGTAGAAAGAAAGACAATTAAAAAAAAATAATTATGCAGAAGCCATTGGCTTTTAGTTCAAAGTAACTCAGTAATGACTAGATGACTGTATTAGTTGGAAAGGTGACTTCTGATTACTAACTTCCTTCACTGGCCACATCTATCATCTGGGCAGTATAACCAAACTTACTGCTTGTATTCTTGTGTGGCAAAAGAAGGCAATGACAGTGCCTTCTACTGGGATACCAGTGCTATGGAGCAATAGAAGATGACAAGGAAGAGTTAGCTCACCCCTTCTGATGACCGACGACAGCTCAATATCTCTGTCCAGAGAGATCCTGCTCCCTTGGCTGCTAATACTTAAATGAGGGTGAGGAGAGGCGGATCCAGAGTCCACCCCTTCTGGTCACTCATGTGCATTGCTTGCACCTCAGCTCCCTGAGTTAGCCACACCTCACCTGGTGCTCAACCATCGGTTCAGGCTGTGACCTGGCAGTTCTGTTGCAGTTCTATGGAATTCATGATTCCCCAAATCAGTAAGAACAGTATGGGTGGGCTTTAGAGGAGGGGGAAAAATCTAATGCCTATGTTTGGGATGAGATTAAGGATCATGTTGGCTACCTGTTAAGATGCTTCTGATATGCATGCAGCTACCTGCCATTAGTCTCTTCAGAATCTCCCCGCTCATGGCTGTATATGATTATTTGTGCTCTGTCCATGGAAGTGTGCTTTGCTGGTGGGGCACACAGTGAGAAAACATGTTTTGGGCCTTCAGGTTGAAGCTGGATGCCAAGCTTAAAACACTTTTCTTTATCTCTCCATCAAGCACCGACTTTCCTAGTGGCAGTAGAAAAACCTGTGAAAGGACTTTTCATACACCTAACAGCTGCATTTCTGTTTTCAGATTCAGGAAGATGCTGCCTTATGTAGAAATAGTCCTGTTGTTTCTGCACTGACTGTGGAACTGAGTAAAGAAACCCTGGACACTATGTTAGAAGGTCTAGGAAGAATCCGGGACCAACTTTCTGCTGTTGCAAACAAATGAACACCCAGTAATGTGAATTCCAGCAGCCAGGAAGGGAAGTATTCTGTGCCCACAGCTCTCCTAAGTTGCAGCTTACTCTAACATGTTTTATGTATTAACCAAACAAAATTTAAAAGATTTATTTTTTGAGTTAACAAGATAGCTTTTCAAAAGCTAACATTTAAGCATTCCTTTGGCCTGGTGCCAAAAAGTGTTTTCATAATGCTGTTGAAAAAAAACAGGTCTCTATTTCAGAACAGGGTTTAAGGGCTCAGAGCATGGTTTAATCACAAGGGTCATAATTGGAAATGGCAAATAGCACTTGCATCATTGGCTGCAGCTATCTCCCTGCCCAGAAATTAGGATCTGAAAGGCTCAAGCTGGTTAATGGGCTGCCTTCCAGCATTAGCAGACAAGGAGGGTACTTCTCCCTGTAATGTGCGTGTACTGAGGGGCATGCTAGATGTAGCACTCTCTGCTTCTCAATGAAGCACAGCCATGCTGCAGATTGTTATTACAGGATAACGCTTTGAAATGGGGCAATTATGCTACAACACATTCCCTTCTGATCAGCTTCATAGCACCATTTGCAAAATGACTAGTCTGAACATCTTTAGCAGCAAACAATTTCCTCCTTCTGTTTGAAAAGAAAAAAAGGAGTTCATATAATTAACGTTTGTGTTTATTAGACTTTGGGCTTTGCAGAAAATGCGGACTAGAAAAGTTAAGAATTGATGGTCTTTGTGCTGCCTTTCTACAGTGAATGGTGCCTATACTTGCCCAAAGTGTTCTGATGTTTGTATAAATCTTTATTTAATTAAAAAATGAACCGCTAATTGATTTTGTGAGTCCTTTTTTCTGTAGGAAAGATGTTGTCCTGGGTTACTCAGCCTCTTTGTGATGGTGCCTAGTTTCTAGCTTGGTATAATGAATGTTCACTTTTGTTGCTGAAAAGCAATTCTTTATTTCTTGTTCAAATGGATTCGTCTTTTAAACTGTCCTCTCTCCATTTCAGGGCACCTTTTCACAGGCACCAGCTCAGTGCAATATCACAGTTGAGTACTCTGACCTAAAACTTTATAGATATGTGCACTGAATGTGTGGAGAACTGCAGGAAATAAAGAAAATTCTGACTCGTCTCTCTGAGTTTGCATAAGGTACCAAAATGGAACTCTGCATCCAAATACTTTATAGCACAGTCCCAACTTTCATAGAACAGAAAATATTGTCTCTTGTGTTTGCAAACATGAAATCACTTGGGAAGCGTACATAAGCCACCGAGCTTTGTTAATTAATTTTAGACACCTCTATGCAGCCTGGAATATAGATGTAGATAAAGCCTGTGCTTTTAAAAGATACTGTGTTAATGCAGCTTATGCAGCAAGCTGAGATGTATGACAAATCCCTAGCTAAAGTTCCCTTAGAGTGAAGATTGTATCACTTGCGTTATCGTGATAAACTGGTGAATTTCATATTTATTTAGGAAATCAGAAGGGAGAAGATTCAAAAATCTGTTTCATGAGATTGAAGCTATGGAAGATACCTCTAACAGACTTCTTCAGTTTGAGGAAGCTTTGTTGCCTTTACAGCTATAATGGGACGATAATAGCAGGGTGGCAAAGCCTTTGGCTACAGCAAACGAGAACAAGCCCAAATGCAGCAGCCACAGACAGAGAAATGAAGGAAAAGAGCTACTTACCTTTGGAAGGCCTCAGGAAGGCAGGAATCTCCAGCAAGAGATGTCCTCATCTCCACTGCCAACCCTTAAATGAGGTCTGGGAAGGGGTGGATCCTGGCTCCACCCCTCCAGTCACTCAGGTGTATTGCATTGCATGAACCTGAGCTCCCCTGGGTTGGCCCTGCCTTCCCACCAGGCACTCAATCACTGCTTCAGGCCCGGACTTAGCATTTCCACTACAGCAGCCTAGCATTACAAATCTCAAATACATTGTACTGCTTATTCTAGAAGGTATGAACCACTGCAAAGATAAATAATGAGATGGAGCATTCATAGTAGATCTGAGGAAAATCTTGTTGTTAAAGTCAAAGTGTTGTAAGGTCTAATGTAATGAACTGACAGGTGCAAAGAGCTCTCATTACAAACCATTAAGCAACTATAGAACAGTTGTGGAGAAAAGAGTCTTAGAACTGAAGAGACTGTCCCAGTGTCAGAGCTGCCCTATCTGCAGACAGCTAAAGTGCTCATGGGGATTTAATAAAGGAGGCTGCCCACTGCATCAGAAGCATGCCAAACATCTGATGACTTCAAGTGGTATATATCTCAAGTCCTTCTGGTACTCTAGCTGAAGAGCTAGGAGGCTACAAGCGAGATCGCCTTCAGATCTTTGCCTGAAGTGTTAGCATTTTCCTATTGGCTCTTATCACCTATGCCAGAAGAGCTGAGACTTAACACTCAGAAAAAGATGCATAAAACAAGAGAGGCTGAGTAGAACCGTCATTACCCGACCAGCAAGAGTACTTCATTAAGTGTACTTAACATCTTGCTTACAGAGACAGCAGCACAGAGAACAGTACGCCTGCTTTTGCAGACAGTCGTGCTCTTTTTCATAAGAAGACTGCACTCTTAAAACCAGTTTTTTATCCTTCCTCCACACATTGCTGCTATTTGGTAGATAAGCCTAAATGCATTCAGCATAATTTTATTACCAGAGTGCTTCTGCACCGACTCTTTCCTCTTTAGCTTAGTTTTCTCCCAGCTTACCCTTTTTCTCCCCTCACATTTACAGGCAGCAGAGAAACTGCCCTCCACTTACAACAGTTGAGCAGAGTAAGCTCTATTTTCTTTCAGCACTGTAGTTGCCATTCTTCACGTACAGTTTGCATCTGCCTTGAATGGGAGTCAGCGCAGTTGTTCCCTCTGGAGAAGTCCAGTCTGAGGGCATTACTGAACAACAGGGCTGTCGCAGTATGTGAATCACCTGAACTGCTCCTTCCAGAAGAACCCAAGCCCTCGCTGTGAAGTGGGGCTCAACAATTCCGGTATTGAGGAGTAAAAAACACCTCCTACACACACCCTGATTGGTGAGTGATAATTCACTCACACCAAGCAACGCAGAACCGACTTATCTCTAAGCAAATTTCTTTTACTGAGAAATCTGTGAAGGACAAGAATACACAGTTTGTTCCGTCAACTTCTTGAGATACACTCAAAAATACATGGATATGCACATACCTATGGTAGGCTTGGGTATTTGAAGCAACATGGAACAGTGAAAACTAAGGTGTAACCAGGTCATCTGCTGTCGTTTCTGCAGTCTCCCTGTACTCCACAGTCGCTAAACCCGTGCTTGCCATTTTAAATATTTGAGAACGCATTCTTCTACACCCTCAGCATTTCACAAAGAGAAGAGGGAATGAATGGAAGGTAACAAAACTTTCCCGGCCGCGTGCATGCCCCTTCTTCCCCAGGAGATGGCGAGCTTGGTCTCCCCTCGCTCTCCCATCGCCGGTCCCACAGGCAGAGCCGCTGGGCTGCACCCGGACTTCTCCGGGGCTGGGAGCCCGCAGCAGCCCGGACAGCCATTTACTCCGGCAGCAAAGCGGAGGTCGGAGCTGTATTCAAAGGACACCGACAACTTGGAACATTTCAAAACCGGCCCTTCCCAAACGGCGCACAGATCTGTCGTTAAATGGCAGTGAACAGAGTGCTGTAAAAATCCGGTCTGGAGAAGGAAGCAAGATGAGGGGCTGTGGGGAAAAGCTCCTTCTTTCCCAAGCGTGTTGCAAACCGGTTTTAAACAGCACAAAGCACAGCGGCATCCTATATAGCCGAAGTCTATTCTCTGTATATATGCACGTTTTCCTGTTGCTTTCTCACCTCACTTTTGCTGCTGTTGCTAACACGAGGCTGGGGACAAAAGTAAGCTCTCTTCCTGCACGCACCCAGCAGAGCCATCATCTCCCGCTTGGAAGGGAGGTGCTAATGCACACCAGCAACACAGACTCACCACAAAGCGCTGTCAAATACACAAAGCAAACCAACCGAACAGAGACAGCTAACAGAATCTCATTCCCCTCCTTATTCTCGTCTAGGTGCTGCTGCCGCAAAGGCTTGGAACAATAGTAGGTACAGCTTTTCTTCCCCTCCAAGGAAGACACGATTTTTCAAGTTGACAACGTCCCTTTATGCTGATGAGATAGTGAAGCTTCAGTGCCAGCTAGCAGCAGAAATATAATAGCATCCATTAGAGCTGTTAGCTAGAGTCTGCCAGCGCTTCTGTTTATAATTTAGAGGGTTATAACTCAGCCATGCAAATAAGATGCGGGAGAGAAACTTTACACTGAAAAAGTGGACCTCGCAGTGGGCTTTCTAGTTTCCTACAAAGAAATAAACATCAAATTTGCTTTGACATTCCAGACTACGCTGTAAGAATGAGATAAGAAACCTAAATCAGAAGGCTGAAGCATACCAATGCCTGGCCTTTGCACAGAAAGGGAATTGGGCTAATTGGAAATGCTGACATCTTTACAACTGCATCAGTGCCTGTAGCTCCAGAAGTGTCTAAACCCCTACTCCGTACCCTGAAGTCTTAAGGCAAATTCCATTGTTGCCTCCAAACAAAGCACTACATAAGTCAGCAAGGCTTGCCAAGCAGTGCCTCCCCTCTGCAGAGCAGCAGCGCTCAGCCTGGATAAAAAGTTCATTGCAGATTTACGGTACGCGCTGTCAGAAGTCCTCTGGTTCCTGAGCACGTTGAGGGATTTAGGCTTCAGAGCCTCATTCCCAAGCCTGTTTCTGCACTCACCTCATTTATCTGCCTACAAGGAGACGCGACCCTTACTTTTGATTACTTGAGGGTGGGGGGGAAGATCCCCTAACAACAGTCAGTAGTGGCTCGTGCTAAGCTAAACCAGAATGGCAGAAAGTCATGGACCGTTTGACTTGGATGTCAACAGACAGCTGGTCCTCTTTTGTAAAGATGTGTCTGCTGACAAATAAATAATCAGAAGATCAGACCGAAACAAAAGAAACACAAAACCATGACAGAGCACACTGCGTTACAGAAAGTTGAAAAGTGCATTTCAAGCCAACATTTTTTTTTTCCCCTCTCTGAAAAGGACAGCATGACAGTGTACTTGACCATCTGTCTTTCAGGATGCTTTCCTCTTCCTCGGCACAGATGGTAAACTTCAAACATCACTATCACTCTCATCTACAACATCAGCCCTGTAAGCAATCTTATTTACGATATCCACGCATTGCTTTCCAGTGACCCAATTTCTCCCTTTGGTGCCAACTTAGAAGTTCCTAGCCAGTATGAAAGGCACTAAAATAGACACGTTCAAAGCTGCCCTTGTGGGTGTGGTAACACAGCTCCCAGGAAAGAAGAGACCCTCAAAATGAAATGAAAGCCGCGCACAGCTCTGCCTTGTCCTCAGGCAAGTAAATTAAAAACCTTCCCCATGCTTCCAAAGGGGGAAAAAAAAAAGAAAAAAAAAAAAGAAAGAAAGAAAACCTAAGCAAGAAATGTGAACCAAAATACACCTGTAATTCTCCCTGCTGTCCCAGTTTGCACAGCACCCGGTTTGAGCTGCTGGTTCCCAGAGGCACAGACCTCGTCCTTGGAGCCACACACAGGGTGCTGCTGCTCTCGTCTACAACAAGAAGGATCCTGGCTGTTGTCTGTAATGCACAAGCAAGATAGTTTCATTATTCTGGGATCAGATTTCAGGCTTTCTGGTTGCTTGACAGTGGTCTTTTATCTTTTGCTAGGTAAGTGAGACAGATCTATGCAGGGTAATGGCCAGACTGTATTCCCAGAGACAGCTCAGGGAGAGGCGGCCCAACGTTCAGAGGCAATGATACAAGTTGCAGCTTGCTAAGTCCCTTAATGGATAACCTTGTAGTTTGTTTGTTAATGGGAAGGGTCTGTGTCTTTGTACCAAATAGGTAAGAGAGGTTCCAAAAGCCTTTGTACTGCATTGAATAGATAAGGAAGGTTTCAGAAGTCTTTGTATGGAATACGTACTTACCTCTGGGAAGGCCTCTGAATGAATATAAATTGAAGACCTTTTCTTTCAAGACATGCATGATAAGAGTATCCCCACACACCCAGTGCTGATACTAAAGACAGCCTGCTTTCTAACATTCTGACTTCAGTCTTAGAGTTTCCTACTGATGGCTTTATGGTAACAGCAGGAAGTTCTGCGCATGGAATACTGTGGATATGTGTGCTAACCCTCTCTTCTGGGCTCATCCAGTTTGTAGGATCTGAAGGGATCCCAGGACAATTTCCCACAAAATAAGTATTTTCAGTGGCACTTCTGGTTAATTTTTCTTCCTCTACGTTTCCTTTTTCCTAAATCATTCTGTATCACAATGCGCTGTCATCCTCCACTCCAGAGCAGACTGCATTCTGGCAGTGGAAGGACATCATCCTATTTCAAGAATTCAATAATAATAAATGGAAAGTACCAACATTCAAAAAAAAAAAAATTACAGACACTCTTAATGCCTCTGTTGAAGCAATGAAAAGAGCAATGAAGTCTGCTAGTGACTGAAAATGATCTCGACTTGCAGGTGATGAATTCTATTTATTGGTAATCCTCTAGAGAGAGTGAAAAAGCTCTGGGGATGATCACTGCATACAAAATAAATATCCTGGTCACTAATGATATTTATTGCTAAGCACAAGCAGCTCCTCTCATTAACAGGGTTTGGGGGAGCATCACCTGGCACAGGGCTGTCCTGATGGCAGGCAGAGCTCTGCAGCTCAGCCTGGTTCTGCCTAGAGACCAGCACACCTTCCACAGCCCCCTGGGGGCAGGAACAGGGGCCTAAGGGGCAGTGGCAGTGTCCCAGCCATGTCAGCCCTGTGCAGTGCTGGGCCTGGCCTTCATGCAGGGCTAGGGGCATTGATGTCACCACTTGGACCCCAGGGCAACTGCAAGCAGCCTTGGTGGCAGCGAAAGGTCTGGAAACGCAGCTGTAGGTTCATCTCTGCTGTGACTCTTGGGCATCTCCCTTCACCTCTCTGTCTTCTGCCTAGCAGGTAGAAAGCAGTTACACCTATTGTAAAGGAGATGGGATAATTAATCGATCCACTTGGTATTAAGCCTCTTGAAGTGTACGGGCCTTACAAGTCTGTTGAGAATAGTGCCAAGAAAAAAGATGTCGATGCCAGAGTACTGTGCTCCCTAAGACAGAACTTATTTTCTGCTGCCAACAAAGAAAACAATGTTTTGCAAAATTTATCACTCTCTCCAGTTCCTTACAAGCACAGCACCACACAGCTTTGAAAATACAACAGGCTGCGGTTCCTGAACTTAAACCTAAATCGTTATTACAATGCTCTTCCAAGGAGCCACGTCCTGCTGGGGCTTAGAGCTGAGAGAAAGTCTTCACCTCTCCCTGACCCACTTTTAAAGTTCATCCTTCCACTTCATTCATATGAAAGGCTTCAGAAGGAAGCTGTGAATAGAGACCACAGTGAAAGAGCACTCGTTTGTTTCCGAAGAGCTCCTATTGTCCTTCCAGGTAAACTGGCAGCTGTTTTCAGCAAGAAGCAACATCAAGATGATTCCCCTGAATGCTGTCCTGCATTTTTCCCTCCTCCAGCAGCATCTGACACGGTATCCTTGCTTCTCCTTTCACAGAACTGTGACTTGGGGAAATGAATTTGCAGGGTACAGGAAAGAAGTGACATGTATTTGAATTCCCCTGGTACTACCGCCTGCGATGCGTGTGCCCCGCAGAGTGATGGAAGGACTCTGGTGCCTCCGCATGCACCGAGCCTGAGTGATCCAGATGGGCTCACAAACACCAGCTTCATGTGCACAGCTGGGTCCATGCTGCCCAGTTTCCAGTCATTTACTGTGGGATTTGCTATAGGAGAACTATGTCCTGGAGGGCAGAAGAGCATTGGCAGGCCTTTGGGAAGGGTCTGCAGAGCGTGCAGGTGCCAGCAGAGGCTCAGTGGCAAAGTGATGTATTGCTCAAATAAACCTGAGGAGAAGCAGATGCAGGGGGCAAGGAAGGGATGTAATAAGGCTTCAGCCATCCTAGGTGAAGTAAAAGGACACATTCTTTTTTAGCTGAAGTTAACCAGGGACCTCATGATTGCCATTTATTGCCTTATTAACCCACTTTTATTGCTGCATTTATGATGTTTGGAATTCTCAGACCCAACAGAGAAATGCCAGCAATTAACCAGTTACGTTCAGATGTTGTCCTTTATTAGGGCCGGCCCACAGAGAGGTTTGCAGGTCCATTACCATCCTCTTGAGATCTGCTGTGCATCAACTTGGGCAGGAAACATCACAAGCTCTTTTAAAACCCTAAAACAGCCGCTCGCATTACTTCTGCCTCTCTTCCTCCTCTCTCGAGTGCTCCACCAGGAGCCCCTGAGTGCACCACAGAACAGATCCCTTCCTCCCACAGCCCACCACTGCACGCAGCTATTGCATTAGCATGCAGGCCTGCTGCACTTGTGAAAATGAAATAGAAGCAAATGCAAGCCACCTCCACAGCTTCCCCCGTGCCTCATGAGCACACTGCGGCAGCGGAGCAAGCTCTGAAGGCAGTCCTGCTGCTGGTACATGGGCCAGGGGCTCTTTGATGTTAATCCCAGCTTTGCACGTCTGAGACATTACTGCAGACAGCATGGGGCTCTCAGCAGTAAGAGAATGAAAGCACCAATGCTGCTCCGATTACTACAGCTTTCCTTTTATTTGGCGCTAGGAGCATTAAAGGAAAAAGCGAGGGAGGGAGGGAGGGGAAGGATCAATTTTACTACACTCTTTGTGAGCAATGCAACTGAAGATGTTAGCAGCCAGCCCAGCTATGGGAAGAGCAGCTGGCGGAGATCTGCATGTGCCATGCTGCTGTTGTAAT
Source organism: Gallus gallus (assembly GCF_016699485.2). Classification (NCBI taxonomy): domain Eukaryota; kingdom Metazoa; phylum Chordata; class Aves; order Galliformes; family Phasianidae; genus Gallus; species Gallus gallus. The sequence goes on along the minus strand of NC_052536.1, from coordinate 18,932,603 downwards.
ACACACCAGTGTGTTGCTAACTAACCTAAACAAAATCAGGCCTAGCAAAACCTTGCCTTGGGGGATCGATACCTATAAATCAACAGAAAAAAAGACAGCTTGTGTTAAAAATACGTGCTCTAATTCTAGCCTGGCTCAGCGAGGTGAGATGCCTCTAAGGCCACACAGAAGACACATCTGGTCCCATGGGTTTTGGTGACCCTGCAGTCAGCCTGCAGCAAGCTGGGCACGACAGCAGTCAGAGCAGTATTGGAAGACAGACACTGCCTCAAACTGTGGGTCAGTATTTGCAATTCATGGGCAGTAAGCAGGAGGGCCTCCTGGTAAGAGCATTAACTGCTGCATAAGGGCTTTTGTGCTGTTGCTGCTGGTTGGCAACAAAATTGTGCTGATTCTGATGCAACAAGCTTTAATCCTGTTATGTTATTGACACCTTACGTTTCTGAGTTTAAACATTCCCAGTAGAGAAAATGTCCTTGAAAACTCATTGTCTCTTTCATTCCCAACACTTTACTTGAAAACATAATCTGAAATATCACAGTAATTAATGACCACAGTGTTGCATCCGCTCTGGGACCCTTTTCTGTTTGCTGACTCCTACATGATCACAACTCACTGAACTAGTCTCAGCAGTGCAGGTAAGGGAACCAGTGTGGCACCACTTAACGCAGATGATGGATCATCCTAAAACAGCACAGCCTAACACCCAAGGAGACAACCAGAAAAGAAATAGCTCAGGAACAGCAGTCTTTCAGAAGAGCAGTAAGAAGGAAAGGGCACAGCAGACACATTGTCACGTGCCTTAGTTTGATGGCAAACTGAGACTGGTTGTGAATGGATCCTTAAGGAGTGATTATGTTCTATGGTTTCAAGCTCATTAAAACCTTTGGTTTCAGCCACAATTGGCCCACCGCAGTCCAACAAGCTACTGCATACCTGGTAACTCCCCCTTGCCTTGTGCTTCCAGCCTGCTCACATGCACTAAAACAGCGGCAATAGGAAGTTTACCTCGTCTCACTTTACACTTGTAGCATACCAAGAGCGCTTGCACAGACACTGCTGTGGCACAGCCCTACTTGTTCAGCTGTGTAAGCTCACACACATCCACCTGCGTGCTGTCAGCAGTGGAAGTCTCAGCTACCCTCTGCCATCACCCACTTCCCTCAGCAATTGCTGCAGAGCGCAGCTAAGGGCCTCCATTTGTATGCTTGATAAGTGCATCACCACATAAATGCATTGTAAGGATAACAACTGAAGCAGAAGCACCCGAAGATTCCTTTTGTAAGATAAAGAAAACTAAATTTAGTTGTCATAAAGAGTATTCCACAGTGTTTTCAGAAGAGGGAGCCAGAGAGAATCGAAAAGCCTGGGAAGCCTCTTTTGTCTCTCAAAATTAAAGGCAAGAGCCTGCCTCTGACACGCCTCATTCGAGGTAAGACCATACTGTGTCCCCTTCTGAATGGCTGGGGCTGATCTGTCTCATTGCAAGCTATCTTAAAATGTTTTGCTAGAAAAGGATACACATGAGTTTCCAAACTCAAACCCTGAACTCATTTTTGCAACCATCATCTATACTCAAAAGAAGAGATGGAGTTGGTAGTGCAAGCCACTGAGCTCCTGTTGCAACAGAAGCTTCTTGGCCTGCACAGACAAGCTCCTCAGATCTGAGGCTCAGCTCTCACCAACACTTTGCCTTGCATGCTCTGTCCGCCAGTGAAGATCTGCGAGTGATCCTGCCCTGCAGGTGAGTTGCAGCCTGGAGCAACAAGTGGCTTAGTCCTAGGCAGGATCACAGCCTCCAAAAGCAGTTCCCCGCAGCTCCAGCCTCTGGCTGTTGTGCGTTCATCTTTATCAGAATGAGCCAGAGAAGATCAAATGTGATGGCACCAACATTAGTGGGCAGTAAAGGTCAGGAAACACTGAAAAGTTTTAGGAAATATGGGATAGGGAGGTCAGTGTCTGGTATTCAGAACAACTGATCTCAAGATCAACTCTGATGGGTTGCAAAAGGCCTCTTGTTAGAGCTCCATGTTAGAGCTCCAAGCCTTGCCTCAGTGTCATCAGCCTACTTTCTCATCTGCTTCTATGCTCAAATGCTCTGCAATCGCTGCTGCTTAGAAAATACAGCAAGGAGGCTACTGGAGAGAGGTCTGCCCTTGTCACATAACCTCTGCTTATAGGGACAGCATCCAACTGAATGTACATGCATGGCTGTCTGAACCATTTCCAGCTTTATACATAAACCGCATATTACAGAGCAAAAGTACTTGCAGGTCTTGGGTTCAAAGCTGCTCTGCAGAAAAAAGACCAACCACGGTGAACACCAGCAACAAAGCAGAAGAAACAGATACACAGCCAAACAGAACTCTATGGTTTGGGAATCCAAACAGCATCTTTGGTCAACTTGAAGGAAGTCAATGTATTTTCCCCTTTTGCTATCTCACTCTAAATTGCTCATTTGTGTGGGCTTGGTAGTGAAAAGGTTAACTTGGAGAAGAAGTCCCCTGATACCACTTTTGAATGTGATGGAAATGTCAAATGACCCCTCTGGTCCAACATGTTCACTCAGACCAGAGGCTGCTTCCTCATTAGCAACAATAAATTCAAAGCAGATGGGAAAATAGAGCTCCATTCTCTGATCCAGCTTTCAAAGTCCTTTGATTTCAGAATCCCTCAGCTGCTCTTTGACTTTCCTCGTCTGTCAAATTCCCTGGTAAGATTGATAGGGTCTGGACGGGGGGACATCAGTGCAAATTCTGGTACTGGCTCTCCCCTGCTGAATTTCCCACATCTGACCATGTTAATTGCAGTTTCTCTCTCTGCCTTTGAAGTAAAGACGCTTTGATTTTTTTCCTATCCTTCCTCCATCACCGTTTATTACAACACTATGCAAGGGTCAACGGCCAACTCCTTGCCATGTCTGCATAACTTCCCTTATAAATAAACAGCTGCCTGCATGCCACAGCCTAGAAACTGCTCAAAGTTACTGTAAGTTTGCTTAGAGAGTTCTCATTTTTCCACACCATAAGCCAAAAGGCATGAAGTAAAGCAAAGTTCAGAGAGAACGGCAAAAAAGCACAAAAGTCTCTCCACATATGACTCCACAGCAAATGAACCACGAGGACAGGGTCAGTGAATGAGCGTGATCACTCCGTATCACAACTTGCAGGAAGTTATGGGGATGTTCACCATAGCCCAATTGCAGTAGGAGGCTGACACATCACTTCTGACAGCTCTGAGCTGGAACTAGACATTTCCCATGCCTGTCCCCCCCCTTTTTTTTTTTCCTTCAATATTTTTTCTTCTTTACAAAGGCATATTTCCTACCATCCAGCCTGGATCTGAATTCTAAGCCAACTACTACTCATCCCATCCCGATGGTGCAAGAACAAATGATCCTATCCCTCCTTTTCAGCAGCCATCTATATGTTTGAAGTTCTCTCTCATGTCTCCTCTTGTAGCACCTGAGGCTGCTTAAAAGGCCCTGTGAAATACCACTGGTCATACCCATCTGATTAACAAAGCTCTCTCCACTTTGACACTAAACTAGCTGCAGTGTCCCATGAGTTAGCACTGAGATGCAACCCAAACTGTTTCTTTTCCAACCTTTCCAAAAACACAACAGGGTTTACACACACAAACCGTCACGTTTTAACCTGTGTTTCACATGAATGCTAACAAACACATCTTGTCAAAGGTGATGAGATGAGACTGTTTCACAGAGAAGAACCAAGGATGCACAGAAGCTGCATGATTTACTCTGCTTTGCCTCAGCCATGTCTTCATTGCCTTCCCTGACTCCAGCTCAACTCCCAGGCTCACCACACCTGTGCTGTAGTCACCCTCCAACCCTTTACCTCAGTTAGATGTGCTCTTCTCCACACTGCAGAGGCTCATTCTCACATGCAGTCCTGGAGGGTGGCCACATGTCCTCAGGGAGCCATGCAGAACACCTCTGGAAAGAAGGATCGTTCCTAGCTGTGCTGGAGTCCTTCTGGCTGGACCCATCGCTCTGCAAAGGCTCTAGAAGACCACAGAAAAGTTAGTCTGAGCAAGGCCAGTTTAAATGAGGTTAAAGAGGTCAAAAGCCAACGCACCACGTAAAAACCTCTAGGATAGCCCAGGCAATAAAACCAAATAAAGCCTCAAATCACATTACCTGGAGGTTTCACAACTCTCAGAGGTGGTGAACCAGAAGTGTTTTAAAGGCAAGATTCACTTTTACGCAGTACTGTGATGATAACCTACTGTTTCCAAAAAGGTAGCAACACTCATTAGTAAAACTAGTTGATGGCTACTTGGATGCCTCAGCCGTCATTGTGCTGCAGTGGGGCAAAATGGAGACTCTGTCAGCAGTATCAGATTCATGAAGCACAAATCAGCAAAAAGCTGATTCCATGTAATGAAAAACAATCACGTCTCCATCGTGTTTTTGACTAGACATTTAAACATGCCCAGTGCTTGATAACCCAGCTTTTGTCAACAAGACCATGGCATACAATATAATCTTTTACATAACCTCTAGTAACGCAGAGCCTTACTGATGGCTGTTATTGCCTCAGTTTGTAGCAGTGCTGTGAGACAGCTGGTTTCTTAATTAGAATAGTTAAGTGTAACAAACTAACATAAAAAAAAAACAACAATGCATGATATTAATCTTAAGGATCAAAGCATGACAAAAGTCAGGTCAGCAGCTGGGGTCTGATTGTGGAAGAGGGGGTGGAACACCACCTTGGGCAAATGCCAGAAAGGACAGGACTGAAAACAGCCACACTGCGTGCAAGGAGCACGAAAGAACACGAGTGTGTGCTGACCTGTCCCAAGGCATAAGACAAGAATAGCCATCTAGACAAGCAGAAAACAGGTTGCTTGATGACTGTATTCCTTATCTGATTTCATGTGTGGTATATATATGGATATTGTAATAAAGGAGTTTTAGAAGCATCAAAGAACTCTCGCATCGTATCGTCCTGCCTGCACTGGCTGAGGCAATTGGTGCCCTTTGTGAGGAGCTCAGTCTTTGACTTCAGAGTGACAAACAACAGCCAGCTCAACGGAGGGTAAGTCTGGACTTATAAAATAAGAAGGAGTCAATCGGGGACTTCCAATATCTCAGTAGGAAAATTCTCAGAGCAGTCTACCATGAGTCAGGCTATGACTAAACAATAGCACTTATATGTACAAATTTTGCAGCCAATCTCACAAGCTGCCAATTTTAAGCTATAGGAAAGACAACTGCAGCAACTTCTGATAACGGAAAAAGAACGTTGTAATTGGTTTCCATTACAAGGGACATATGATATTGATATATGGAAAAGGGTAGGAGAACATTTTACTACCAGAAGAGAGTTACGGTTCTCCATACCTGAGCACGATTTGCTAACATGGTATATATTATACACTGCTCTTAAGCCTTTGCAGAAAAAACCTACTATGCAAGAACAAGACAGTGAATCTGAACAGAAGGAAATCGAGACGTAAGCAGAAATACCACCCAATAAAGTATCAGAAAAATCAAAAGCCTACAGACCTCCTTTAGCCCCTCTGCAACCACCATCACCAATGCCTAGAACAGAAACATTGCCTCCAACATGGCCCCCAATACCACCCCCAGATAGAGATCCCGGCAGAACACAGGCCTTTTCCTCCACAATTCAGAAATGCATGAAGGAGTCTATTGCAGCAGGAGATTTTACTGCCTCTCCTGCAATATACAGAGAACGGCAACCTCCACAGCATTCCCTTATACTTAAAGAGTTGGAAAACAGTATGAAGGAAAACGGGCTTCAGAAGTACTTCACAGTAGGGATATTAGAATTGGTGGGGAACGGACATCTCATGACTCCCTGAAATTAGAAAGTGTTAGTAAAAACAGCCTTGACGTCAGCACAATATGCTGCTCGGCAAATAGAATATTCTGACTTAGTGATACAGAAGCTGTACAGAATTTGAATGATCAAGACCCTATTAGTGCTGATGCATTACTTGGAAGGGGTCATTTCTCTAATGTCTGGCAACAGGGTAGGCAGGATCAGAGGCTATTCTCTCAAGCTACAGACCTAGCTTTAAAGGCATGGAAAGGGGTCCCTGACTCAGAAACCTGGTGGGCACCTTTTGCAAAAATACAACAAGAACCTATACGTCACTTTGGTTCATAGACTTCAAGCTGCCATTTCTGGGTAAACTGATAATCTGGAGGCTGGAGGAATACTTCTTTTACAACTGGCACATGAAAATGCCTATTCAAGTTGCCAGACAGTTCTCACTCTGCTGAGAGTAAAAGCCAGAGCAGTAGGTAAATATGTTAAACCACGTCAGAATATTGGTACAGAATCTCATAAGGCAATTGTGTTGGCTGCCGCAATACAGCAGCAACAACAAGGTGTCAAAAACAAAGTATGTTTTAATTGTGGAGATCATGGAGATTATAAAAAAGCATTGCTCAAAAACAATACCTGGAAATCAACCTAAAGAGCCGTATCCAAGATGTGAGAAAGGATATCATTGGGCGAATCAGTGTAAATCTAACTATGAAAAGAGTGGCAGACCTCTTTCAGGAAATCAGAGGAGGGGCAAGAGGTCCGGCACCCCAAAAATCCCTCAGACATTTGTAGCCTCACATCTTCCAAGGGCAGAGTGCAAGCCTACTTATCTGATGAACCCCAAGGAAACAGGACCATCATGGACTTAGCAGCAGCCATAGCAGGGAGTGCAGGACTCAACCTAACAATTACCTCAGATGTAAATTTACAGGAATTAGGGAAGGTCGATATACTTGACACAGTGGTATCTGATCCCCTCCTTGATGGTACAATGGGATTGATATTGGGAAGATCCAGCACAACTACAGCAGATTTATTTGTACTCCTGGGGGTGACTCATCTGGACTTTGCTGGGATGATAAAGGTCATGGTGACCCCACTGCAAAGTTTCCACCACACATCCAGTGGCTCACGTATTGCTCTATTGCTGTTACTTTCTTACTAGGTATCCAAAGTCATTAATTGGCCCAGAGAAACAGGTGCATTTGGAAGCATTTCAGATAATATGGTAAATTGGACAATGACGCTATCACAAAATCAACCCACATTATTGATAACAGTGAATGGTAAGAACATGACAGGCATAATAGATACAGGAGCTGATATGAAAATTATAAATAAAAACTAATGGCTCTTACAGTGACCTTTGGTCCCTGCTGCAGCTTCGATTATCTGCAGTAGGGGTTTGGTAGCCCCCCAGCAGAATCAGGCACTGTTATACGCAGAAGGATCGGATGGACAAGGAATGATACTGATATCACTCACGTGCCTCTTAATAGAGAGCAATGGGAACAGTTGCATCATAATACTACATCCATTCAATGTTCAATGGCCAATTTTTCAGGACAAATTGTGTTTACACTGCCAGCTCATAAGCTGTTGCACTCCTGTGAGGACCCACCTCTAACACTCAAATGTACAGTTTTCTTGACGCCCATCAAAGATGCGCTAACCGTCTTTGTTGACAGTTCAAGAGGACAGGGAGTGGTCTGGTGGAGGGAAGGAGACAATTGGAAATCTTTTAGAAGATCAGGATATGCATCAACTCAAAAGGCTGAATTGGGAGCTATTCCGATGGCTCTATAGGCATTTCCAGAAAGGGATCTGAACACAGCATCGGACTCACAATATGCAGTCGGAATTGTAATGTGCATTGAAAATGCACCGACCAAAACTGATGATAAAACTTCGCTAAACATGTTGTTCTCCATATGGGCTAATCTACAGAGTAGGACGTCAAATGTATTTATTATGCATGTGCGATCACATTCTGGCCTCCCAGGCCCCATAACAGAAGGAGATGAGGTTGCTGATAGATCAACATCAAACTACAGTTTTAATGTAATGACCACACAATTTCAGATGGCAGTTGCGTCTAACTCCTTTTTGCATCAAACCGCTCGCTGCCTAATGAAACAGTTTGATTCGAGGTGCTCCCAAGCAACAGACATTCTCAGAGCTTGTGCAGATCATCAAAGGTTCGGTTACAGTGTCCCTTCACGGGTTAACCCTCGGGGGTTACATCCTAATGACATGTGGCAGAGGGATGTCACACGTCTTGGAGTTTGGACAAGTAAAATACGTGCGTGTTGCAGTTGATACGTTTTCTAAACATGTTTGTGCCTCTGCACTACCTGGTATAAAGGCAACTCGTGTATGCAGACATTAGTCTGTTTCACAACAATGGAACTGCCAAGAGTCATAAAAAGAGACCAGGAACCTGGCTATAAATCAGAATGGGTAAAGCTGTTTTTACAACAATGATCTGTGTCACATGCATTTGGCATCCCACATAATCCCCAGGGCCAAAGTATTGTGGAAGGCACGAAGGCAAGTCTGAAAACAATGTTGCTTAAACAAAAAAGGGAGAATATTATCTCCCCTCAAGAGAAACTCGACAATACAGCATTTACTTTAGATTTTTAAACTGTGATGATCATGGATTCCCTGCGATTAAGAAATACTTCAAGCAGCAAACGTTACAAGTCCCCTATCTGAAAGTACTGTTTAAAGGTCAGCTTAGCCCGCGCTGGAAAGGGCCTGTAACTTTATTAAGATGGGGAAGAGGGTATGCTTGTGTTCTATCTTTGGATAGAGACAGATCCTCTTTGGATTCTTGCGTTGTCTGTTAAGACATATCATGAGCTGGAAAGACCAGCCCTTCAACCCAGTTCCACAAATGGAGTACCTGGAGATCAACGATAACAAAAATACAGCAGCCATCCCAAAGGCAAAGACGGAACCCTCACTGCCTGCTCCACTGATGACTGCCTTCGTTGTTGCCCCATCGATTTAAACAAAAAAAGTGGGAAATATAGCTGTGCTGAGAGACAGCTGGTTTCTTAATTAAAATGGTTAAGCATAACAAACTAACATAAAAGAAAAACAATGTACGATCAAAGCATAGTGAAGTATCATAAAAGAAAAACAACGCATGATATTAATTAATCTTAAGGCTTAAAGCACGACAAGGGTCAGGTCAGCAGCTGGGGTCTGATTGTGGAAGAGGGGGTGGAACACCACCTTGGGCAAATGCCAGAAAGGACAGGACTGAAAACAGCCACACTGCGTGCAAGGAGCACGAAAGAACACGAGTGTGTGCTGACCTGTCCCAAGGCATAAGACAAGAATAGACTTCTAGATAAGCAGAAAACAGGTTGCTTGATGACTGCATTCCTTACCTGATTGCATGTATAGTATGTACATGGATACTGTAATAAAGGGGTTGTAGTAGCACCACAGAATTCTCGCATTATATTGTCCTTCCTGCTCTGGACATGGCAACAGTTCTCTCCAGAGAGACAGCAGTGGGTACATGTGCTGAGGACTTAACGTGTATCTGCCCAACAGGAATTTGCTCTTAAGTCACATATTTATTATTCTATAAACATAGCAGAAGGCACAGTCTGATACTGACATTTCTCTGTGAGACTGAGCAGCTGCCACAGTTGTTTTGGCACAGAATGAGCCGCAGTGAGCTGGGCCATCAGGGCACCCATGGCTCCTATTAATTTCTGCCATGGGAGACATGATCGAAACAATTTTAAAGATCAGAGAAAAGGGTGCAGGAGGAAGCCTGGGAATTCACCACACAGCACGGGAAGGTGCAAGGTGATGCCCAGAGACAGGCTGCAAAGCAATCCTTTGATGACCACAGAGATGCTGAGCGCAGCTTTGCCTTCTTCTGCCCTTCGGGGTACAATCACAGAAACAGGGAACAGTTTTGTTCACTGCAAACAAAAACCAAGCAAATTAAACAGATTCCCAATCTTGCAAGAGAGAAGAGAGAAGCATTTGGCTGTGTGCTAATGAGGGAGCAGTGGAGACTTCAGCCGACAGCAGAGAACAATTAATTTTTACAGGAAATATCAGAACGTCAGATGCTGAAATACCAAAGCTTGGGAGATGTGCGTGCCTTGGATATTGATTTTCTTGTTACTTCTATGTAGTCAAGTGCAGACGAGGGCATGGGCTAATCCATTGTTAAACCTACTTCTAAATCTCATTCCTTTCCTCCCAGCTTTAGGAGCTAGGCCTGAAACAAAGGTGTCACTTCCTCACTTTCCATCCTAAAGATTTTCATCTCAGTCCAAAATGAATAACTTGTAGCTCCCCGAAGTGCTCATCAGCTAATTAACTGCTTCCAGCACCATGGGTCAGCCAAGTGGGCTGCAATGATCTGGGATGGGGAAAGTGGCATAAAAGGGATGCTCCACGGCCGCAGCACAACCCCTGGGATGTGCAGCAATAGCATTCTCATGGTCTTCCCCACTGCCACGTCCTGCAGTAGCCTGCTGTTTCGAGACACAGCCCACTACTTGTTTTTACTTCAGACCCAGAGTAAATTATTTCCTCCTGTCATTCTACCTCACAGCGGCATATAAATCTTAACTGAAAGCCCAAGGTGCGGCACCAGCCAGCCTGCTAGCACAGAGCACAGGCGGCCCAGCAAAGCTGCAGAGGGAGTAGGAGCAGAGCGATGAATGAGGCAGGCAGCCCAGCAGCCATCCTCTGCCAGCCCTTTTCTTGATCAGGGGAGAAGGATACTCTGCTTGCTACAGCACAGCCCAATATTCAGAGGGTCACAATTTTAGCATCTGCCCCGGGCCTCCCAGAACCTCTAGCACAACATTTCAAATTGTGTTAGTTTGGGAAAGAAGCAAACAAAATTAGTGTGGGAATTTTTGCTTTGTTTTGTTGTTTTTTTTTCCTCCCCTCAGGTGATGCTCAAAATAGAAAGCAAACAAATGTCACTGCTGATACACACAGCCCCCAAGGCAGCAATGAGATGCACAGGCACCGCCTGGCCCCCGTGCTTCATCAAGACTCTGATTTCCTGTCTGTCACCCCCCACATTTTCAGCAGAGAAAAAATGGCTCTTCTGGCTTTTTTTGAAGATCAGATTATGGAAGATAATCAAATACCTCCCCACTTGCACACTGATCCACTCGGTGAATAACATGAATACCGGTAATGGTTTGTTCTCAGTTTTTCATCACTTTCTTTTCCCCAATCTCCTGTACAATTTGCTCTGTCTGGCTATTTCAAAGCACATCTTTATTATGTCCTTTCACTCTATTCAGATCACCATCTGTTTGTTTCATTAGCAGACTCACTTGAGCAGCGTGTATTTAGCAGGGCATTCAACATTCAAAAATTAGAAGCTTTGGAATCAACGTAATCAACTGGAAAATGACAATTTTCTGCAGCATTTTTCAGAAACTGGTCTAAAATGAACAAGAGCCAATTCTTTCCCCTTCTCTTTTACCTTTAGCTGAGAATCACTAGCCTACTTGCAGGGGAACAAGAGTAAATGCTTCCCGCATTTCAAAGACAGGCTGTTAAATAGCCAGGCTAAACCTCCATCAGCTCACTTATTTATCTGAGCGCTCAGCAAAGAAACGTTGTTAATGGACGCCACCCCAGAATAACCATCCCCTTCCGTCCCTGCTTCACTGGGGTAAAATCTAGCAGAGATTGCTCACTGTTAGCAGTTCATAGGCCTGCCCACGTTTGATTAATGAGAGGGCCATCACACAGCTGATACAGAAAAATACACAATGCCATAAAATAAGCAAGCTTAATAAGGGGAGCGTTTTTCAGCCACAGTGCCAGTGCCACACAGAAGACAAAGGTTCATTTTTCATGTCTCTACCAGGGAATGCAAGGTTGTTGGGACATGATGGCAATTCATTGATCTAGGAAAAGATCTGAGTCATTTCTTGTTGACCCAGAGGGAGAGCAATGAATTCAGCTTCATGTCTGTGTGCCCCCTTGTTCTGTAGCACAGGATTAAAAATAAGCCTAGCCTGAGAAGGAAAAGGAAACTATTGCATTGCATTTGATTATATTGGATTGCATTTGATTAGTGTGTGAGATGAGGGCAGCATGACTGCTGGGAAAAAGAAGAGATCAGGCAGATGAGAAGCATGAAGTGGCACACAGTGATTTGTTTCCTCACTGGGCCATTAACTCGGCAGTAACCATCTCGGATGTTTTATTGTTTTAGATCCTGGATTTGAAAGGTTCTTCCTTAGGCTGTGACTCCTAGACTCACCAGACCACAGCTGAAGCTGTAATTTCCTACTGGATAAAACAAGACACTTGAAAAACACAAACACATCGTAACTAATAGACAGATAATTTGCATGAATCCACTCTTCTTACAGAGAAGTATGCTATTACTTCTATCTGCATGGGCCACTGACTACAAAAAAAAAAATCACTGCATTAACTAAGGGTAAGTGGTGCCTCAACTCAACCCCTGGGAACGTCTGGTGTTACCAAGCCACTGCTGATGTACTTCTAGGGAGAGACTTCTCCAACCTGCTGCCTCCAAAAAGACACCTGCTCGCCTATTTCCACTGGCCACCTGAAGATGTGAGAGACAGGAGATCTCTGGTGGGACAGGAAAGCCCAGCAGGTAGTCAAGCTGCAGCAGTGCAGAAAACCAGACCAGCTCCCTAGCTGCAAGCTGGGGGACAAAACTCATACAAGATCATCTCACCTCCAGCAGCAATAGAACCGTTTTCAGAAAATTTCAGTGATGGCCTTTAAATGCTTGAATGGCCTTCTGAAGGAAAAGCAGTCAGGTGGGCAGATGTAACAGGACAGCAAGAGCAGACTGCAGTTCCCAGACTGCATGAGCGCTGAAGCACCAGCTCCTCACCAAAGGGCAGCACCACACGAAGCTGACAGATCTATCCAGAGGTGCCAGTAAGACAAGAAATGCTTCAGGGTCCCCTCAGTAAGCTCTCAGACTAAACAGAGACGAGGGCAGACAGACCCCATGATGTTTCTCTAGCAGTTGAGCGCAGTGGGGAAAAGCCCTCCCTGCCCCTCAGTGGCCCTTCGCAGGCACCCCTCAGTTGATGGCAGGAAGTCAGCCACCCTCCAGAGACCACGGTACACACCTGGGTTCCTGATGACATTTCATGTTTAACAGTAAGAGCTCCAAGCTCTTGTTAGCTGATGTCATGGCCTTAATGTGACGTAATCTAATTTTTTCCTCCCCTTCATTTCCTCTCCTTTCCCTTTGAATCTGTCACAGTCTATTTGGTGAAGATGAACTGTGTCACTTCTGTGCTTGGCTCCCATAAACATGAAGGGCTCTCAGACTGGCCTACCTCTGGGGCTGGCTACCATCCTCAGTCACTGGAAGAGGGAGAAGCCCAAAGCCTTTGTTGGGAAAATACCCAGCAGTTCAAGATCTCCTGTCATATCGATCTTGTCTCAGTAGCCCAAAAAATAAAAATCCTAAGAATTATTACTTAGAGGTTTCCTCACCTCAGAAGCAGGGCAGCAGGTCAAAGTCACCAGCAAAAGTCAACTCAGTGGGACAAGGGATGAACCTGCTACAGACTGTACAAGCTCAGTTAAACTTCTTCAAAACACTGTGAAATGCTCAATTAACTCAGACATCAAGGCCAACATCTCAAGCTGCTGGTACCACATGGCACACCACAGACTAAGCATGGGGCCTCCCAGCTGGCTGCTCCACAGGGCCCTCCCTGACACACCAATCCCCACGGCAGCTCCCAGGCCGCCCAGGCTCTCACCACACGCCCCCAAGGAAAAACCAAAAGGCGAAGGCATTTTCTGCCATGCTGTGACCAGCAGCCAGTAGCACTTCTTTCCCATCACTTCACCCAGATCCTTATCCCCATAAGACCTTGCATTAGGTGTGACAAATCTGTGCCTCTTCCCCACTTGAGGCACTTGCTCAAAGCTCACACTGCTGTGCACCAAGCTTTTCCATGCTAGGAACAGAGCTCCTCCGGTTGCTCTATCAGATTCATACAAAAAATGCTGCCAGCGTAGGGGCAGGCAGGCTCTTAATAATGATTAATAGTTGCAACTTAGGCTTGTTTAACAAAAGGAAGGGTTAATGTATGACTGAGGCTGTCATTGGACATGAGGGGAAACACCCTTCACATCTCCAACATCCTGTCTGCTTCCACTGTCTTTAAAGCTGAGCATATTTTGGACAGTATTAAAGTAGTTGGGCTCATTACATTTTTATGGTTTTTCTTTGTCTTTTGCAGACCACGTATTTTTTTCTTCCTTTGGTCACCATGACCATGGGAAATTAGCTCCTCAACTCTTATTAATTTTTTGCTGGCAGTCTTTAATGGCCTTGCTCTTGCAAGGTATCCCATTCATCTGGTGACTGCCAGGCCACGAGAGCACCAGGGCTCTCCCCCACACCCCTTCCTCCGAGCAGAAATAAGAGCACAGTCATTTTAAAAGCAAGAGGTGAGATGAAAGTGCCTGCTTCAGATCAGACACTGCTGCCATTCCATAATTAACTTTGCCTATATTTTCAAAGGAAGAAAAAAAACATCCAGAAATCATTTCAAGCCACTCTCCCCCACGTTAGTATCCTCATTCTCAATACTAGTATCGGGGAAAGAAAGTGGGGGCTTTCTTCTTTTTCTTAAGTAATATTACCAAGTCACCTTCAAAGCACAATCTTGAGATCATTTTTCAAATGTCAGCATAAAAGGCAGCCAGGTTGCTCTCTCTTCTCTCTGTAGTTTCCCATATCACTTCGGGCTACTTATATGCTCAGGTTGAAAAAGACACTTCTTATTCCTACCTCCCCCTGCTCCGTTCCCAACTGTGTAAAGCAAAAAATCACGGTGTCAGGTATCTGACAAAGTGTTTCTACAGCCCCCACATCCATATCCCTGCCCTTCACACACTGAACTGGCAAGCTGCATCTTTACACTAGCATTACTTGCAGCAACCACTTTCAGTGCACCTTGGCTCCTTTCTGGGAGACATTCCCAGGCTGCATATTTGTTAACCTGTGGAAACCTACAGAAATACCTGCTTGAGATTAAATGGAAACTTACTGTAGAGCAGAAGCCTTCACACACTGAGCTATACAGAATTCAGTAAGTCTGCAAACATAAATAATGCAAACAAGTACCTACAAGTTAGAAGAAAATAAGGAATTCAAATCTTTGCTTCTATTGCTGCCCTAATTTTTACAAAAAAAAGAAGAGAACTTGAAAGAGCTACCTGCAGGCGCAGACTCTCCTTTGTCTTCTTCTTAAACGTGCAAGCAAAATTGAATGGATTCAGCAGATTATGGATGGATGGGTAAGATAGCACTTCCCAATGGTCGGGAGGCTGCATCTTGGAAGATGACAGTTCTGTTATTTCCAAAACGAATCTTGGTGTCTGTCTGTGTTTCAGGTGTTCTCACTCACAAAACAGTACAAATCTTCCTCCTGCCCCTGCAGTGAAGAAAAAGGAAGAGGAGTTAGCTGTTAAGAGTAACCAGAGTGGTTAGCTACTTGAGAAACACGACTTCAACAAAGCAAATGATTTGTATCTATCTTCCTGAAGGAAGGCGACTACCATTCCACATTCACATATTTCAGGTGTCAGATACCAGACGAACCAACTCGTGCTTCAAAAACCCCAACAGCCATTCCTTTTAGCTGTGACTGCAGTCTCAGCACCAGCCCCACTGGGGTTCACAGCGCAGGAACTTCCAAGCCTGGCCTGGCAGCTTCTGGAGACCGGCTTCACTAATGAACATCTGCTGCATCTCTCATGCGGGTGGGTTCCTTCATTTCTGCAGAAGCTCAGTCATGGCATTATCTACGTAATCCATGCCTGAACCAGCATATCTAATACAACACCTTGAAAGCAGGTATTAAAGCCAGCTCCATTACCTCTGAAGCAGAGCATTCTTTAAATCCACTTTGGATAATTCATTGGTTCTGCTAACTCCTCTGCTCTGCACAGCCTACCAAGGGATAACAATAAATACAGCTCTTGCCTTTGCATCACATTTGGGTAAACAGAAACCAGTAAAGGAACAGCCAATTGTCAATATCGTTTCCTAAGTTTTCAAACACATTTACTGTGCAGCATTTAAATATTTTTTCTTCAGGTGCAACGGGTAGAATATAGAAACAAAACACAAGTTGGAAACACCAGTTTTCATCTAAAGTGGGGGGAAAAAAACCTTCCACATAGAACAACACACTGGAAAGGCAACCTTCTCCATTGCGAAGAAATCCTCTCAGATGTGTCCAGATAAACTCCTTGTGACTTGGATCATAATATTCTCAATAAGCAGATCCATGATGCTACAACAAGTGACTGTGGTATACAGCAAAGGCTGTATGAAGAACATTGTTCCTCTCTGGAAAGTACCGAGCAGTAAATTCTGGGTCTCTAATTGCATACTCAGCAGTGACAAGTGATAAAATTATCTCTGATGTGAAAAATTTAGGTCTCTCCTCCTTCCTAAGAGTTACTAGCATAGAAGCGTAAGACTTAGGTTACTCCTGTTTTAACTAACGAACCATATATTCTTTCTCCTACTCCAAACCTGCGCAAGCAAGAGCTATTTGAATGCATTGTTGGGCAAATAGCATTTTCTAAGATAACCCTGTCACACACAAATGAGAAGAAAAATCTACTGTCAAAAACAACATCATACTTCTTCATCACTGTGCCGTGACATGACTAGCATTTGTCAAGGAAACAGCAAGTATTCCAAATAAGTGTGATAGACCACTCACTCATTCCATCAAGCTGACACTGCCAGAATGCTGTTCTAGAAAAGAGCTGTTTTGGATCAAACTGACTATTACCCCTATTGTTTTTACACAGATGAAGTCTCTTGTACTTTTGTACTGAGGAATAATCATGGTTTAAACTCAAAGGAGTTGCAGGCTGTGCTATCAAGGAATGAGATACTATTTTTTTTATTTTTTTTTTTACTTCAAGATGACTGGTATGAATTAACCTTAGGTGAGAACTACTGAAAGAAGTACTTACCTGTATAGCAGCTGTTGGGAAGAGTATAGGAATTGATGGTCCCAAATCAATTCCCAGTCTTCCGCATGGTATCCATTAGCAAATAAACTGTAATAGTGAACCACTTTGGGCACATTTACACAGAAATGCTAAGGGCCGGATCGGCCACAGAACTGCACTGCCTACTCTCTGCAGCACTTCCCTCAACGTGGCTGTAAGGAGTACTGTTGGGATTTGGGGAAGCAGAGCACCACATTTCAGTTTAGTTATTCGCAGTTTTGTGGATAAACAGAAAATTTAAGTCCCTAGAGATCAATACAGCACTTTTCCAAAGGGCTTTATGCAATATACATACTCTCAACTTTGCTACGAAAAGTACACTTGAAGAGCCAGGAATTTCCACACAAAGACGTTTTTACCTCAAGTAATAACAGCACTTCATTTTGGACTACTGCTCCCCAAAAGGTGAGAAGCCTCCTAGCTCTCTCACCAATAGACAACTGAGACTGAAAGATTAGGAGACTGCTACAAATCAGCAAGAAAAAAAAGCCATGACATCACTGCAGAAATAAACCGCATATTTAATTTTTGAGGTGTAAAAATTCAGGCCTTTAAACAAATTGGAAGCAGAGAGAATAAAAACAATTAATCAGAGAGCTTAGCTGGAGAGCATGCTATTTGTTTTCATAAGCGGCTGTCTTCTGAATCAACATTTCTGGAGCGTAGCTCTTGCTGGGACATGACTGAGTGAATCAGCTCCGAGCTCCCCCCCCGCAGAGGATGCATTGTGGCAACATCAACAGATCCCTCTCCCTTGTGGTGCTGCAGTGAATTCTGAATCCACAGCTCTTTATTTTGGGGCAGTCTGCCAGCACCAAACAAAGATTACTGTCTGAGCATTTCGGTGAGGGTATGTGACTTAATTAACCAGGATAATGAATGATGGAATGGACATGCCTTTGCCAAGGTAGTGAGTGGAGATGAGTCATGGAAGTGAAATATGCGATCCTCTACGTGGCTTCATAGAAATATTTAGACATAATATTTGGACCTACTTTTCCTAGTCTGTAAAAATAACTTCATAACATAAAGGGTATTTCTCAACACTAGCCCTTTGAGAAGACCATCTCACCACGTACCTCCACAGGAAGAGTGGCTACGATCCAGATGTCAAGTGGATCTGGAGCCGGTGGGGCTGAGCGTTCCCACGACGACGGCGAAGTTGGCATCAGGAACGAGCCAGGGGAGCTCCCTGCCATGGGACTGCAGCCAGACATGCATCCTCTGCAGAATGTCTCAATGCCATCCTGGCTCATTCGTCTGGCACGTGGATGGAGGAGACGGAGATGTATGGGGATGCCACTCTGGGGATGTGAGTGGTGGAAATGAGGAAGGCAGAAAGAGGGAGGGAGAAGGTAACGGTGAAGGCCCTGTAGCTCAGCTAGGAAATGCATGTGCAGCACTCAGTGCTGAGCACTGACCTCTGCCAAGGTCTCGAGAGCTTCGCTACAGAGCGGAGAGCAACGTAGCAGGGCTGCTTCAGCTGCCTGTCTTTGACAGCACAAGCCAAATGGGAAGATAAGAAAGAAATCAAGCAATTTTCATTAGTATAAACATAAGACATATATGTCAGTATATTTTTATACATATATGTACATATGGGTTTCTATTATCACTTCCTTTTTAAAAATAGTGTTTAAAAACTCACAATGATTAACAAAACGCTGTACGCAGGAGAAGATGGATGGAGCCTCACAAAGGAGGTTACAAACAGAAGAGGCTTCGTGAGGTAGGGGACATCTTCACTTGTGAGCAGTATTAAAACACCAACTTTATTCAGGAATACAGAATACATTTTTGAGGATATCCAGTTTACAAAAGTTTAAGACAAGGTTGGGTTTCAACATACAGCTTCCCTTAAAGCTCTCACACAACGTCTTAATTTCAAGTTGAAAAAAAACCCTCAAACCAGTAAAAAAGGGACAAACGAAGGCCACAGTTTTGTATTGGGATACATTCCAAGCAGAATCCAGCACGGTACTGAAATTCTTTCTGCAGTTACATATTTTAGTCCACAAATGCAACACAGCCTTGTGCTAATACAACATATTTCAGGTCTCGTATGAACTGCAAGAAGAGCACTTGATTATAATTTCAGTTCCAGACATTATAATGCAAAATAGCTTCCAATGAGCAACAGTTACAAACAGTACTTGCCATTTGATCACCACTTTTAAAAATACAGCATTAAATTCTTCCTTCATTTAGACAATTTTAAATATTCATTAAAAATTAAACTCAGAATCAGTGTCCCTCTATCCTTTTCATCACTAATAGTTTTTCTTATCTACTAAAACCATTTGTCTTTTCTAAGATGTCTAGGAAGTAAAGCGCAAGATTAACAAGCCGCAGCATTAATTAAAATGAGAGTCATCATCTCTTTCCCCCACCCAACTTCTAAATCTATCACAAGGGCCCCATTAGCCGTATCAAAGTGAAGTGGTGTAAATAAAACTGATTTGACTTAAAAGGAGAGGAAGAGCCAATGCAGAGTTACTTAAAAATCGCAATGCAGTCACAGCATTGTCATGTATGCCACTGTAGGCGCAAGTAGGGGAAATTATTCAGAGGCTCTCTTTTAAAAACATCACTGCCAGTTTTCCATCAGCACAATACCAGAGAGGTAAATTGTAATTTGCCATTCAAGGAACTTTACATTATTATCAAGCAGATTCACTAGTGGCTTCATTTTAAAACACACAGCACTCTGACTTCTGCAGAGGTCACAGATAACCAAAACTTCTGAAATTTAAATGCACAGTTTTAAAAATAACCCAAATCTTATTTCCAACTGCTTAAACCCAATTCCTTCATTTACCTCAAGCCATCATTTCTTCCAACTGTTTTACTGAAATCAAATCTATTAATTAATCCCTACCCTTAGTGGAACTACTCATTACTGTGGTCACTATTGAATACGGATCAGGAATCAGAATTTGGCTCCGGAGAAATCTGTTTTACTTGTGTAAGAATAGGCCTTTCAGAGAACATTAATTTGATTAAATATTAAGCATAAAGGAAAGCTCCTTGAGGACGCACCTCAAATTAAAAGGTTAAGAGCAATCGCAAACAACAGAATGATTAATTCCAACTTCACCAGCTACAGAAGTCCCACTACACGGCACTTCACGAACGTTTAGCTTCAACCTTACAAGACGAAGATGAAGGAACTGCAGGATTTCCAATGAAATATTTAATTTGATCAGTGCAGTTGTTGCTACCACGCTTCTCCAAAGATTCCACTAAATAATGCAGCACAGAGCTGTACTAACACTACCAGAAGTGACACGTTATAAACAATTTCAGTATGATACTGCAGCAATTGCCAAAGAAACCAGCTAGCAAATCTGTTACAGGTACCAGAAAACTGGAGTAAGATGAAAACCTTCCTTAAAGTTCTAGCATGCCTTTTTGGAACAAGATACTGAACTCCCGTGCTCCTCAACGTGGTCCCCAAAATTAACAACAAAGAGGAAGACAAATCTTGTTTCTCTTTTTGGATCTCTAGACAATGATATGTAACAACAGCTCCCCCAAATCAACGTACAGTCAGAAAGGCACAATCTCCTTTTACAACTTGAATTCTTAAAAACGGAAAGATTCCTATACAAAGATAAATACACCCTTAGCTGGAAGGGAAAAATTCACACCATTTAGAATACTTCTTCCTTTTTTTTCCTTTTTTTTTTTTTTTTAAAGTCCAAATGGATTATCTTACTGCAAAAGTTACACGAATATATACAACCTGAAAGTGTATCTTATATATATATATATATATATGTACATAAATGACAGTGACTGACACAGACAGAAGCAGCAGGCTACTTCCACTCTTTTCCTACTTCTTAGCTATGCAAGATAATGTTTTTTAGATTCCAAAGGCAAACGTGTTTGGTTTGCATATACTGTGTGTCAGAAGACATGTGAAATACAGTCTCCCATGAAAGGCTTGCAAGAGGGATATGTGGCACTTAAGTTACACAGGCCACAATGATTAGTTTCACTAATATAGCTTTAGGCTACTTAAACAGGAAGAATGAAAGTCTAATGAAATGACTGTAAACTTGTCAGTAGCAAGTTCTGAAGTCTAATAAAGCATTTCAAAAACTGCAATAGAAAAATAAGGCTAATTCTGATAGTGTATTATGTTGTTTGCTGACAGAAGGCTGAGCAGAACCCTAAACAAAGGCAACAAGAGGGACAGCAGGGTTTGGCACTCATTCCTGTGCCCACATATGCTGTCAAGTCAGCTATACTCAAGTTTGACTTACATATAAAACATAGAGCAACTATTTACGTGACAGTGACAACAGTCAGCCTAGCGATTTGCAAGGACTGATTAATTAGCCAAGTCCTGCTTCATGCAGGACAGTGTAACTATGCTGCTTGAGCTCCCACCATGAACGGAATCTGACTGTGGCTTGCATGTTGCTTTGCAAAGACCAAGCAGCATATTCTTCAGTGCACTTCAGGATAGGCTGCCTAAGCCCATAAGGAAAGGCTGCTGTTAATTTATTTCCAAACAAAGCCAAGACCATCAGCACTACAGTTTCACAGCGTCCCAACTGTGTTATCTCAGCCCTGGCAGGACCACTGCTTGTAAATCCATCTGGTACCTGCTTCCCACATACCATGTCAGATGACTTCTGACACGGAAATAAAACGAACAAAAACAAACACAAAACCAATTCAGTTTTATGTGTTGGAACTGAGTCTGAACTTTAATCACTCCACTACCTACTCCCACACTCAAGAATTCTTGAGTCCTGAGCATCTAACCTTTGGGGGAAAGATGTTATCTTAAATAGGGAGGGGGAAAAAAAAAGGGAAGAGCAGTAGTTTTCCTCTTTTCCATCAAACAGCAAAGCCTATTTAATGACAGTGTTCATTACTTGGAAGAAGAAGAGTGGGAAAGGTGTCTAATAGACAAACAGAAATAATTCTTCAAGGCCAATTTCCCTCTGGACAAGAGAAAATATGCTGCATTCTCTTCTGTATATTAAGCACAAGCACAGCACTGCAGCGGTATTAAAATTCACAGTTTACCTTCCCTCTTTCCACTCTGAAAACCTTTACCTTTGAGTTGCCTTCTTGTGAGTGATTCAGCGTTGTGCACCGAAACGTATTTCATGGGAGAACATTCTAAGAGTTAAGAGAGAAAACCTCAAAATAGATAAAAGTAGTCCTGCTTATCTGAAGAAACTAGAATTTGAACCAAATGAATATGAATAATGGCAAACAATTAAGAAAAAGCAATGGGAATGTCATAAGAAAAACGTCAAGATTTTGGAGTTCTACAGGTACAAACAGAACTAAACCTATGCAGTTCACGATGTATATACATACATTCAGTATTAAACACGTATCCATGCATACCCATATGCTGACAAGCCCTAAACTTTTCACCCACCTTCAGCTGTTTCAGAAATTACCTAACTAGACATTCACACAGAAGTTTTCCATGATGGGTGTTTGCTTCAGGCTGGTTTTGGTGCTGAAGATGTAGCTGGAAAAGCTTTGGTTTTGTTTGCTTGTTATTTTTTAAATGTTTATTTTTTATTTGTAAGAAGAAACATATAGAGTGATGTTGTTTTGCCACGTTTGAAGTCTTGCGCTGGTGTGTTGAGCTTCAGGGCCTCCGTGGTCATCCTGAAGATTGACAGATGAGCCAACCTCTGCATGGATTTTCTCAGGAAAACCACAAATTTGGCCTCAAGACTACCATTGGGCAGTGGAATAAAAACAAGAAACATTTCTTTGTTTAGTTAGAGAGCTGTTGCATTGTCACAAGCTAAAACTGAAAATTACATTCACAAGGAGAAAGTTCTCAGCAAGGAAGAGAAGGGCCATCTACAGCATCTTCTGCAATTTGAGTGCTGCCAGTAGGCTTAGCGCTGGGCTTCTTTCCTCATGAAGGACTGACTCTCATGCTTCGATGACCACCACCTGGCACTAGGCAGCGGGAAGAAAGAGTTCATAGAGGACAGGAAGCAGTCTAGAAACAAGAGATCCGGCATAGTTTTTGTGTGCAACGTTTGTATATATTACACATGCACATATATACATTCATATACAGTACATATTCTGAGAAATACAGCGCGTCAGTTCCTCTGCACAGCACTGTTACTCTTGCTAGCCTGAATTGGAACCTGCTTGCAGGAATATCATCAGGAACTGATGCAACTCCATGTTCAGCTCTCACAGCTCTGTCTTTGATGAGCATAAAATGCAGAATTAAAAAATTAACATGGATACAAATCAAGTTGTTATTCAGGCACACGTCTGCCTGAACCTTACAGCGAACAGCAAATCAACCCACACAGACTAGAAAAAGCAAATCTCTTCCTGTCCATCCCAAACACCGGAGCAGTTACACTTCTCTTTCATCAACATGGTTGACCAGAGAATCGCTTGGATCTGCTGTCCTCTCAAGAAGGGTTCTGTGGCCATCCGTGCTCTCATGGACATCTCTTGTCCAACCACTGTCTGTGCCCAGAGAGCTTCCAGCCGTGGGGGTGTCTGGGCTCACCATGCTTCCTGTCCGAGAGCGGTAAGGAGGGAGATCTGGCTGGTTAGGGGATTCAGATTCAGAACAGTAAGGGGGTGGAGGAAGGTCAAACCAAGGTGGTCTGCTGTAAGATACATAACATAGTAAGAGGTTACTGAAAATAGCGCCATGGAAAACCATATGTAGGATTTTTTCCAATAAAGAATAAAATGAGCAGTACTTCTTGGCATTTCCACAATCACACCTGTCAGATGATCTTAAGCAGACCTCCCCATGTTATTCACGTAATTCCAAAACCTCCAAAGCACCACCAGGTACCAAGGCTTCTGGTCAGGATGCAACAGAACTAATGACTTCCTGCTTAGCACTCCACAATGATTTTCATGGACATGCACTGCCAAACAAATCGTGGCTTACCCTCCAAGACAAAGTAGTAAGAATTTTTCTTGTGTAACTTTTACACAACCTGAGAAAGCGCTATAAAAGAAGTAAGGCAAGCAGCGGATTTGCATCTGTAGATAAAGATGAGAACACAAAGCTCTGAAGAAATCTCTGCTAAGTGACAAAGATTAATGGCTCACGGTCTACAAATAAATAATGAACTGAATTCTTCACAAGAATTTTTTTGCATACCACATGCAAAGCAATTGCTAAGTAGGCACAGAAAGGATGAGGTGCTAGATTCAGTAAAACTGTTTTTGACTCTCATGGTAAAAAAAAAAAGAAAAAGGGATGAAAGGGTTTAGCAGATTGATATCAGATATTGGGAGCAATTAGTTCTGAAATTGCAGATGGTTTGCACTGGCCCAGGTGAGAAGCGATTACAATCTGGACTGCTGTTCATTCAGTTGTCCTTACTAATGAAAAGATATCACTATTATGAATGTCAACATTAAGACAAGTAAGCTGCAGCTAAATCAGCAGAGAATAGGAATGTAAATGATTATATTATCATTCCTAGATCCCAGAGATTGTACTAAAGAATGGTGACAGGGTGACAGCGAACAATCTGGATCATCAAAGTTCCCACTGTGCCCTTTTTATGTACAAAGGATGTCAGTCTAGCAATTTTATTTGGAAAGAGTTTACAGGCAGAGGTTAAAACAAAGGTTAATGATCTACAAATAAAACCAGTGTCACCAATACAAAATCAATACACTTGCAAAACTTCAAAGCACTTCCAGCTACTTAAGAAAAAAAGAACAGAGCTTTCCATTTCAGAGTTCTTCTCTTTTCTTCTCTGGGTAAAAAGAGAAGTGTTTTAGAGCAGAGGGTCTATTCAATTTCTTGATGCAAGAAATGCAGATCTCTTCACTTTATATACTTATTGATCACTCATCTCCTGGGCATCTTTTTTTTTAATAGTATGTCCTATGACTCAGCTAGCTTATGGCAAAAAATGCAAATTAAGTTTTCATGTGTTGACTCCAGACTGGCACAGGATATTATGAGAGAAGTTATACATTTCTTTGCATTTTCCTGCTTCTGCAACTGCACGTGTTAAGATCATGACTTAAGTTTGCCTTTGTGCCTTCAGTGGTAATAAAAGCAAGTGAACTTGACAGAATAGCAACACAGTACCGCCATCAAAAGCATAATAAGCATAAACAGGAAGAAGAAGCACAGATGCACACAGCTGCAACCAGTGTGAAACTTTGGTGAGAACAGAAATAGCTGCTGTACATACCTTTGGTCCAGCACAGCCTCTGAATAGGATGGAGGCGAGTCCAGATCCACCGGCCTGTGGTAGGTCTGGTTGGACATGTACTGGATCCCATTGTTGACGTTGTAGGTAACGCTGCAGTGGTGTGGGTGATCAAGGACCACCAGCCGGGACAGCAGCACAGGGTGCTGCAGGCGGTGCACTGGCAGGGTCATGAGATTGTTGCGTTTTCGTTGGTGATGCAGGACTAAGGCAAGAAAGGCCACCACGAGCACAAAAATGACAGAGCTACCAATGATAGCGTAGGTAATACTGGGGTAGTAGAGCAGCTGATTTTCTGAGGTCACGTAATCTTGGCCGCTGCCTGCCTCTGCAAGACAAAAGGAGAAGGAAGCCTGAGATTCATTTCATTTCACAGTTCTGTTCTTCAACATACGCTGTGCTTTCTGTTAGCATGCTGTGTGACAAAGCAGGTTTCTTAGCATATTAAAACTACATGAATGCAAAACAGAGATTGGCTGGCCATCTCTCAGTTCATTCTCACCTGTAGTATATGTCTCAGACAAACTAGGAGAGAGAATGCTGAAGAGCAGGAAAATACACTCTGGTGAAGCATGTGCATTATCGTGAGGATTCACTCAATCATAACTGCTAAGTGACAAAGATTAATGGCTCACGGTCTACAAATAAATAATAAACTGAATTCTTGTGCAAATAAATGATGAAGCAGGAAAATACACTTTGGTGAAGCATGTGCATTATCATGAGGATTCACTCAATCGTAACTACTTTTCCACAGGTTAGAACATCCCTTTCTGAGGCATAAGCACAGTTTCGTAGCCATATCTGGCAAAGCATACCAGAATCAGAAATATAAAAAGCCTGATCTTTGCTTTTAATGATGAAGTGCGGTGCAGCTGAAGTTTACTTGGAGTTTATGAAAAAAGGTAACAACCACATCCTCTGCTCCAGAAATCCAGCAGTCCAAGACAAGTAAAAGAAAACACAAATAACTGCTCAGTAAGTGATTATTTTGATGTTTGTGATCAACAGACCTCCTGCTGGAAGTAATTTAAAAGAAGAAAGGGCATTAGAACTGCAGATAAAACCACTGCTGTAAGCCTGGTAGATGTGATACCAGTAAAAGACATAAAAGCTTAAAAGCGAAGAGGTCTAGGAAGGGAAGGGCAAAAAAACAAACACTCAAATGGGTCAGGTTATAATAAAATGAGGAAAAGTAAAATGTGAGCAGGGCTGAGGGCATGACAAATCATGTAACTGAGCTTCAATTTGACTTGGAAATGGCCAGTGGGATGGCTGAAAATAGTAATTGGGTGGGAGGAAGCAGGAGCACAGCTGCAAATGGCAGCATTATGGGGAAGACTAGCTATAAGAGAAGAGCAGATCAGAGGAGGTACTTCACATACCATACAGTCAGTGTTTTATGTGCAGGAGGCACTGAGCAATCAAAGTCACCAACTATTCTAAAAGAAATTATACAGGATTTGTTCAGAGCCACAACACAGGAGAAGGAATCCCTACCAGGCTCAGGGTCCAGAGAAACAAAAAGGTAATGGAACTATAACTCTAGATAACATCTACGTGGATCTTGAACTGCATGCAAATCGTATGAGGAAAAAAAGAAACAACAAAGAAAGAGACAAAATGCCAAGAAGGAAAGCGGCTTAAAGAAGCAAAATGACACACACACACACACACAGATGTGACTGCCACACTTCAGGTCAGTGCCAGGGCTGGAAACCATGTTCCCCTGACTCCATGTCAGCGCCCTGCTGCCAAAGTCCAACAGCATCTAAGGATCACCTTCTCTTTTTGGAGAATTGCCATTCCTGTGGAGGCTGTAACTCCTTACAGCCACAAAAATAAACATTCTGTTCTGACACAAAACATTAATCTATCTCAAAAAAAACATGAGGCTGAGTAAAAGCAAACAAAAAATCCCGGCCCCTTGACCCTCTAAAATCCACACAATTATAAGAGGACCATCTATCCCAATTTTTCATTCCCAACAGCAAAAGGCTGGGACAGTAAACCTTGACATATGATTTCTCCCTTCCTACCTACCAGCTGAAAACAGGTCTTGGTCACTCACAATTGCAACTGAGCCTCTTATGGGTGTCTCTGGGAACAAAATAATGAAGTGTACACAAAATGCATCTGACAAAATAGAAGAGCTTTCCTCAAGCACCATTTGTGAATCAAGATCCTTTGGGTATTTCTTTGCAATGTTTGTTTTCAGTACTTTACTTTCATGGTAAAACACAAAGCCACACTTGACAGCATCACTAAAAATGAATTCTGTATCAGTTAGGTGAGATAATACAACTGAAATTGGCTAATCCTTTAAACATCTCAATTTTAATCAGACAGTTTAGTAAGAAGGAAGAGAAGGGTAGGAAAGACTGTACTAGAACTAAGAAAACATGATCATCCTGTGGTCCTGTTACTGACCACAAAGAAAACTACTGCTCTTATATAGACATGTTCTCCTGTCAATACCACTATAACCGCAGACCAGAGAGATGCTTTGCAGGCCACCTGTGAGCCACATTTCACCATGGAATAATCCCAGTTTTCATGTCTATGTCACACATCAGCGAGGATCCCTCATGAATTTATTTCCCCACGCAACAGCCCTGGAGAGAAAGCAGAAATTGTTGTTACCTGTCAGTGCCAGGTCTCTGGCTCACTTAGCAAAGTGAATAAAGTCAGCATGAAGAATGTAAGTCAGAGTAGAAGGGAGGAAATGAATTTATATGCATTAGGAAGCTTAATTACAGCTCATCACATATTACTATGGCTTCTCTAATACGCTGCCTAACTTCACCTGCTGAATAATGAATTCTTGTCACACAACACAGACAAGAGCCAGCGCTGGGAGTGGAGTGACAAGTAGACCATTTCTACAAAAACATCAACAAGTTTATATGCAAGGAGTGATCCACAGTGAATGGGAACTATTGCCTGTGAATCTTTGGTGCAAGGGAAGGAAAACTGCTAGGACATTCCAGTAAATTACCACAAGACTTCCACTCATCTTGGTTCACTAGTTACAGTGCATGGGCATAAGACGGAGAACTGAATGCCTTTGCAGACCTGATGAGACATAATTAGTTACCAAGAGACTACTCTGCAGCAACATTGTCTCTTCTCTTTATTAATCTCCATCTTATTTAAAAAAGAAGAAAAAAAAGAGAGCAGTGAATTATATATCAACTTCTTTTGAAAACACTTAGGGTTATCTGTGTGGGATAGGTGCTTTTTAGGTCCTGCGTAAAAAGCCTCTGTAGATCCAAAAAGATTTTGCCAAAAATCAGACGTTTTAAAGAGGAGAGAGAATCTGAGAATGGCTTTAGGAGGAGAGAGAATCTGATAACGGCTTTAAAATACCGGACCATTTGTTTTATCTAGCTTCACGGCCTTCTCACACAACAGTAACCTACCTATCTTACAAAGATTTGGAGCAAGTTTGCACTTAACATACTGTTTGTTTGAGATATATTCTTTTGGGGATCTAAATTAGCACTGCATCAGTTCAGCAAGTACTAGTTTGTGCTACTCTAACATGATGCTGTGCTGAGGGGTACAGAAATACCCTGTGAAGAGGAAAGAAATCAGACTAAAGTAACATTACCTGAGCCTGCCAGCTGTGCTTGGCTCGTAGCCCCAGAGAAAACACATGCCATTCAAAGAAAAGAAATGAGCTTCCCTTAACGGTCTCCTTCCAAAATAACACCCCAGAACAAAAACTGCTTTATATGACAGCTAAAAGTAGCCAAACTACAAGACAGCTTGACTGTAAGAGACATTTGGAGCATGTTTTTTCTTCCATTATCTGATCCTGTTGAAATGAATAACATTGATAATTCAACAGATGTGCAAAAAAGCATCACACATCAGAGATGTACGTCCAGCTACTGCAAGAGTATGGGAGAAGGCGGTAAGTTCTTCTGTCGTGCTTCTACAACTTGCTGAATAAAAGAAAAGCTACACACGCTCCCTTTCCCCGTATTACTTTATGTTGTCGATGTCTTTACATTTGAAGAGAAGGCTTTGCACAAAGAGAAAACAGAGGTGCAAATAGCTGCTTTCAAAGATGTCATTCCAGTTTGCCCTGGAACTGTGTGAGCATGCAGGGGTGCGGAAGGGAAGGGTGGAAAGCTAACACTGCTTCAATGAATTGTACACATTTTGTGCACTTCTTGATAGAGAAAAGGTGAGATAAAAGACCACCTGAAAAACCTTAGCCAGACATGCAATACTATTTCAGAAAGAAAGAGCTGCAACTCTTTCGTTCTGCTCCAGTAACTTCCAGCAAATGTTTACACATCACGGAAGGCACTGAACTGAATCCCTTGGTAATTCAGCCATCTGCTCCCAGAAGTAGCCAGGATCATCCAGGTAGGTTTAAAGAGTTTTGCCTGCTTTCCTGTTCAATATAAATTTGCAAAAAAAAAAAAAAAAGTTGAGCAGGAAGGCTAATTTAGTTTAAATTCGTGGTGTATTTATTCTTTCATGGGTTTTTTTCCCCTTAAGAAGATCTATGTTTTTTAATCACACCACGTATAAACAGTTTATCAATGCCACTTATGCCTATTAAACCTTATTACCTGGGAAATGCTGAATCCACAGACTGGAGATTTTTGGAGTGTAAAAAGCTTTGTGAATAATTTAGGAAAAGACTGATAAAGGAAACATAACGGGCTGCGCTCAGAAGACCATCTTATTGACTGTGAACAAATGTGCTGTCTCCACGTTTTTAAAGAGATCTGAGAGTAGCTGCATTAACCGCATTAGGTCCGCCAGACAGTGGGATGAGGGTCTATTATTTTATCTTTCGCAATCCTCTGCTCAAGCCTGGCTTTTCACAGTTCATCAGAGAGAAAGCTTTTGAAATACATAATCTGAGCAGACATCCGTAGCCTTAATGAACACAAGTCACGGTCCATCTCCAACAAAGACGCTACTGTAACAACACATTTAAATTCCAACTGGTTAAAGAGCAGCTCTGCAGCAGGAAGGTTAAAGATGACAAAAATCAAACACAGATGGGAGGAGCCTCCATGCTATACTTACCTCCTGTGTCACAGTAGCACCTTGGCATCCAGCCTAAGTCTTCAAACCCCTTATAGATCTCATCTCTGATGATGTCACTTGCCACTACAACAAGCCTTGTGTAGAGTTGTGCCCTGGCCTTTAATAATATTCTTTATTCAAGTGATGACCTTTCTAATCCAGTTATCTTTGTTTCCCTGCACGCCTACTGCCCTTTTCCAAGCTACAAACAATATCTAACCCAGACAGCACAGCTCCTTCATGGAGTTTCATGCTCAGTTATCATTTGTTCTCCCACCCCCAAGCAGTTTCATATTTGCCTTAGACACTTGCAGCCAGGATTTGTTTCCCACTGCATTCAAGGAGCATTTCTGCCCTGCTGTGGTTTTCCCTGTTTCATGCACAGAAGAGAGATTTGTTAATACAAGTGTTACATGCACTAAACAGACCTTAGCTATGGGAATGGCTATGGTACAATTACACCTTTACCTATCAGGTGCTTGGCAAATGTAGAACATTTCTAGGAAAGCAGCAGAATGAAATCCCTTGCTTGTTCCACATATGTCTACAGAAGTGATGGCTTCACATCAAGGCAACACCGATGTGCACAGGTACCCTGGCTTGGAAAGGTCTCAGGCTATTTCACCATGTGCACCTCAGCATTCCTAATATCCATGGACTAGAAGCAGAGCAGCCAGCACATCACTCGAGGCAAAATGGAGCAGATGGTGGCTCTTACCACAGCTCTAGAAGTTGCCCACTGGGTCACTTCCTCTATGTCTTCCTGGCTCCTTGCCCTGTTATGCCCACATGCAATCTAGACAATGATGTTTGAGAAATGTTGGAGAGACAATGTTAACAAGTTTATGCAAAATCTAGATGTTACTGCCCCTCTGCACTGCTGTCCCTTTCAGAGGGGACACACGCTATGTGCAGAAGTGTTGTTTGTGATGCCTTGATCAATCACTCTGCAGACTACCCCGTAGCTCTTGGTCTGCAGAAGCATACTAAGGACCTTCTCCCAAGCCTTTCTTTGCTGACAAGAACTACATTTTCCACAAAAGCATAAGTATCTGAATATTAATCAGAAGTCTAAATAGCACTGTATGTATCTTTGCCTATTCTTTCAGAAGACTGAAAAGACATTCATGACCTTCAGTGCCTACTAATGAAAGACTTCCCTGTATCACACACAGCAGCAACTCTGAGCAAAATGATCACTACTACCGTTTAATAGAATCAAAGGCTACACATAAGGCAGAGAACACACATACATACATATATATGGACTCACAAACAATTGGCCAGCAAAGTACAGATAAGCCTCCAGACAGTATTAGTCAGCAGAACTAGTAGCAGTCTCAGCACATCTCATTCAGTACATCTAAATGAGCACATTACCTGGGCCACGCCAGACTTAAACCCCACATCCTGACCACATAGTACACTAGCAGTGCTTTCAAGTCTGCAGTTGCTGAAAGAGCAGCTGAGTCATCAGACTGAAGATCAAGAGCTTCACCTCTCACACGCCCTCCTTTTTATCTTCTGCTGGGTTGGCTAATTATTCCATGCACTTCACACATTGAAGTTTAAACATTAAAATAAAAAGATGAAAAAAAAAAGCAAAGCAGCAAACTGAGCAAATAAGCAGAGAAGTGAGAACTACTTAGCAGTACCCATGGCAACTAAACTTCTAAAATTAACTTGAGAGCAATGTAGAAACCTGCAAAGCCAAGCTCTGCCATTGAGCGTGAAAACAAAAGGTCCATGCTTGGCATCTAGATGGAGGCCAAGGAGGAATCTGAAGTCTTACTAGAATGCAGCTCAGGGTCATTCCGACACTGATCTAAGCAGCACTTCCCGGACACAAGACAGTCCAAAAGGGTACCGTAACTGGATTATTAATGCACAGTCAGAATAGAAACCGAACAAAAGCAGGGACAGAACATAAAAAGAATGAACATTGTTCTAATAAAGTTCTCTTCTCTAGATGGAGGGGTTTAGTTAATTCTGTTCGTTTCTTTTTTCCTCTTTTGAAAATGGGCTGTCACCATCAACAAAACCAGCAAAAAGTTTGTTAATGTATACTTCTCATAACAACATTTTATGACAGAAAGAGGCCACTCAGCAAGAACCAATGTAGAGATATCTCTGGGGCCTCCCACTATTACTGCCCCCCTCCCAGCCACCCAGTTACACCTGTTCAGTAAAAGGAAAATCTCAAATAGCAGCAGCTCTTCCAAAATGCAGGCTAATGGTGGCCCAACCTTAACAAACAAAGCAAGAACGTGTTTGAACAAAGAAACTGCATTCTCTTCACAGGACAAGTGTGCTCTTGGTGCTCTCCTCACGAGCCATGACAACCAGAAGCATCCTAAATTCTAGCCCTGGTTCAAGCAGTGCGTCCAAATTAGAGGTAAGAGCCACTCATTTTGTACCACAGCCTGCTCTTTTTCCTCAGTCTCCCAAGAGATATTTCAGTCTTGCCTTGTTCAAGTCACAAACTACTCCCAAACTGCTGGAAAAGTCCAGATTCTGATTACTGTGCGCAATTAATAAGCAGTATTTTACAGTCTTGAAAGTTAAGATAAGAAGTAATCAGTAAATTGTTAATCTATAGCTGGATTCCTGAGGGAAGATCCATAACCATCTATGCTCTAAAATACTTCTATAGAAAGTGTTACTTGAAAAGCATTAAAAAACAAACAAACAAAAAACCATAAAAACAAGGAACATAATTGAGAGAAAGAATGTTTTAATGGAAAAGTTAACATCATTGTGGAATTCAACCAACAAGACATAAGGGGACTCAAAATTAGTCTCCAACAACAGATTCATCTTCACTTCTTTAACTAAACAAAGACTTAACAAGTGAATTTTCTACCAAGTATCTTTGGGAACACTGGAAAATTTATTCACAAATGCACAGTGCTGTCTTCTGTAAAGGTTAATTGGCATAACAAAAGTCTGAGGTAGGTAAGAGCCATCTTGCATCAGATCTCTGCGCCCTGCCAGTACCACAGCATGCACTACCTAGATTAATTCTCAAAGGTCGTAAGTAGTTTCAAGTCAAAAGTATGAAGAAAAATACATTTATCAAAGGCCATGGGTGACCTTGCCTTTCCTATTGCAGTCTGGCCCTAAGAGTTTAGAATCTAAGCATCCATAAAATGCTGAGCTAACACTGGAATCATTTTAACATCTAGAAGGGGAAAAAAGATATCACAAAACAAAAATTCCACCAATGAAAACCAGAAGATCAAACATTTGTGCTTTTATTGCCTATTACTAAGGGACAGATGATAACTAAGTTACACCACGTTGCAAAAACAATACTGCTAACTTGGATGATTCTACATTGTCAACCCTGCAAGAAATGCTCGTTATTTCAATAGAATGCCTGGAAAAAGCTGGATGTGGGATGACGTACAGGACAGATGGGTGAAACACATTTTACAGTGTTTATTCTGGAGGTGGGTGAAAAAAGATGCACGCTGCCCAGTGAGAATGTGCCCATTAATTTCTTCCTAGATGCTGTATTAGTGCTATGGACAGCTGGCATGTGAGAAGGATAATAAGACTTGAAGACATGTGGCGCAGGGTTTATGGAGCCTGCAGAGTCAGCTGTACTTGGCAAGGAAGACTTCTAGCATAAGTTTGATTTAGATATACTGAAAAGTAAGTTTTTAATCAGCTTTTAAATTCAGTCTAATCCTTCAAGGACTATTTTAAGGGATCTGCTTTGTGAAAAAGTGCTAGCGTGAAGCCCATGCACTGCTTCATGTCTTACTGTAATGAATCCTATCTTTTTCTGGAACTATGAGAAGGAAGAAATGTTGACAGACAAGCAGTCCACAAAACTTCATTCTTTGGAAACAGTGTCCTAATAATTCAGAAACCTTGGGCAGGAGCTGCTGAGGCCTCACCCAGCCCTCGGTGTCACTCTGCAGTGAGAAGTTGGTCACCATCTGCACAAAGAAGAGCAAGTGCTAGATTCTGCATCTAGAATGGGGCAGCCCGAGCTCTATGTACAGACTAGGGGACAAGTGGCTGGAGAACAGTCCCATGGAAAGGAATCTGGGGGTTCTGGTTGGTGTGAAGTTTAACCTGAGTCTGGCAGCCAGAAGGGTCAATTGTACCCTGAAGTGCATCAAGCCTGGCACTGTCCTCAGGTGAGGCAAGAAGTTGTCCTGCTCTGCTCTTCTGCTGTAGTCTGACCTCCAGCACTGGGTACAGGTTTGGGTGCCACAACATAAGAAGAACATAAAACTATTAGAGAGAATCCAGAGGAGGGCTACAAAGGGCAGTGATCATGACCCCAAGCTGCTGGAGCTCACATTCCATTTGGAAAATGTTCTCAGACATTGGGTTTGGGTGCTCCCATGGGGAGCCAGGAGTTGGACACTATGACCTTTGCACATTTCTCCTAACTTGGGATATTCTATGATGTAGCCTTGATAAAAACAAACAAAAAAGCAGAGACAGACAAGAGCTGCTACATCACTCAGTTCCCCTCCCAACAGGTACATTACACATGATCCAGGCATACCTATCCCACCACCCTCCACTGAATGCTTCTGAGAGGCAACAGAAGAAACTAGCAGCAAATCCACCCATGTGAAGACGTATCATGAGAGGCTTTGATTCTTAAGAAGTTATTCTGACTTACATTACAGTCGTTCAATAACCAACATTTCCTTTCAGCTACAAGCATTATAAACTCAGCATATAGCACTGAAATCTTGCCAGACTGTGGCCTCAGGAACTTCACTGTGATCAAGGTACAAGGTCTCAGCAAACATCTTGGTTGGCTGCAAATCAAACTCCAAATCTTTAATATCAGAAAGGATAAATAATACATTAAAAGCAACAGCAAAGGTGACAGCAATTGGTTGTGAAAGTGGTTACTGCACTGTCCAGTTTAGCTTTCCCTGTCACAGAACAGTGGCACCAGAGGAAAAAAAAATAATAAAAAAACAGTGAAGAAAAAACAAAAACGAGGAAAAAAATACACAGAAAGAAGCATGCAAAGCAAGGCAGAAAGAAAATAGGAAAAAAGCTGCTTTTGATAGAGAGTGTAAAAATGGGATATGATTAGGGAGCGTCTGAAAGGTATTAACACCAGGAAGAAGATAAACCTGTGTTTGTCATTCTCTGCTAAAATCTCACTTGATCAGAAAATATGACACTGAAAGCAGGGAGAGTTGGAAGGGACTGTTCAAAGGCCACAGTTGCCAGTGGTTCACTACACAACAGAAAGCTTCTTAGAGAGCCCAAAGGGCAGTTCTGGATCTGATACTACTCAGCAAGCATGCAAGTGACAAAGTAGAGAGAACAGGCTTATGCAGTTTGTCTTAGGCAATGCTACAAGTGCCCTGCTGGACAAGATTAAAATTCAAAATGATCTGAAAACAGCAGAAATGGCCCGGGACAGATGAGGTGTCAGCAGAGAATAAGGTGTTAGCTGACAGTGAAAAATGCAGCCCCAAGCACTACTCAGCTTCAGCAGGGTGTCTCTGCTGATCAAACTCAGGAAAACACATTCAAACAAACCAAAAGAAACACAACAGACCAAGAGTTCTCAGTCTCAACGTTCAAACAACATGAATGATCAGATGTCCAGAAGACACTATCTACACCAAGAAAGGTTGTTCAGGCTTGTTCAGGATCAAGTAAGTGTTATAATTAAGCTTTTAATGTTTTCAATACAGAACCATCATGTTTTGGATTTGAAATGAAAGAGTATCAAAACAATACCTGCCCTGACTTACAATATAAACTCGATGCTTTCAAAAGCTGCAGGAAAACACTCCAAATGAATAAAATGAGAGATCACATCTTTACTTCATACATCTAATTGATTAGAGATGCTATTTTTGTGCTTTAGCTGTAGTAGCTGTAACACAACCACATGCCTTCATGCCTTGTTCCTGCTTTGATTTCTGCTTACCCTGACTGTTTTGCTGGCTTTCTAACATTCCTTTATTCCTTTAGGAGAGTTTCCCAAAGTTATCTTTCTTTCTTTTTTTTTTTTCCTGAAAAATATAACAAATCCTACAGATTTCAACCAACTACAAAGTCAGGTTGAAACTGAACCACACCCTAAAAGGCAAAGCCACACAACAACATTTCATCAACTTCCTAAGCTATGTCTGTCTGTAGCTCTGGTGCCAGAGGCAACTTTCCAAGGCGAAGACAATGAAATATTGCAATAGAGCTCTCCTTAAGAGACTTCACACCTTCAGCTCTGGAGACCTTTAAGAGCATGATAGATAGGAGACCAAGAGCAACGTAGATAAAGCTGGCCACGCTTCAGCCAACAACATTCAAGACGTATCTTTGGAGGTCCCCTGTGACTTTTGATAGTCCTGAATGTTTATGCTGGCCCGCAGTCCAAAAACCAACAGAACTTCTACCCTTGCCAGCTAAAGATCCCAAAACACCCCACAAGACCCAAATTTGGGTTATTTCTCCAAGTGACGAGTTTTGCCAAGACTGGCTTCAGAAAAGGAGAAAAATAACTGAAACAAACCCCTCTAACCATGAACACGGATCTCCTCATTTAAAGACTTTCATTTTTTTTTTATTGTTGCATGATCTCATCCTCCTGCCAAGTTCAGAACAAGTTCACACTTCATTGACAAATGTATAAATTGTACAAGCCTTACAGGCTAACCACTCATTAACAAAGGAAGAAGGAGCTCATCTCCTCCTTTTATGTTTAAAGAAGGCTTGGATATCTTTCCATTGTGGATGCATTCAGCATAACACTGTAGACAGTAAATCAAGATATTATAGTACCTGGGACTTTATCCAGAACCTTCATTCCTCTTTGTGAAATATGCACTATAAAAATTTTGGTCTCACTTCAGCAAGTTTTCACATAAATAAATTAAGCAAAAAATATCTTTAATTACAGAATGAAGAAAATTGCTGCATTTGATGAAAGATTGTTTATTCAGCACTGACAAGCGCAGCCTAATGAATGTGAGAGTGCCAGATTTGTTCTCACTGGAAATGAAGTCTTGCTTTTTGTTTCCACAGAGACTGTAGAAACATTTATTTTCCCTCTGACCCTGGCTGTCTGACTGAGCTAGTCACACTGAATTGTGCAACTCTAGATATGAAAAGCATTTGTGTACAACACGAGAAAGAAAAATGTATTTTGAAATTTGTACTAAGAGGCAGAATTCATAATTATTCATCACTATGTCTAGATAATTATTTTATGCAAGGACAAACGAAGAGGTTTTTGGTAGCTATAGTTATAGTTCACATTTTGCATGGAAAGACTGGAGGCAAATAATAATGATTAGTACAGCTAAGCATAGTTTAAGAGGCCCTGAATTAGCTAATGTGTCACAGGAAAATGAACTTTTATTGACAGATTCTTGGTCTAATGTACAGCAGTGGTAAAGAAGGTTAATAGAAAACTGGCTTATCACAAGCAAAGGATATTAAATGTATTGTTGCACGATTCTAAAAATCCCCAATGAAACCACGTTTGAACTGTAGCATCCTATTTTGGTCAGCTTACTTGAAGACAGACAGAATTAGGTTGGTGAGAGTACAGCATCAGAAACAAAGATGATGAATGGAGAAATAGGGTTGAAATATCAAGAGAGAAAAAAAGTAGGATTTATTCAGTCTTGAGAAAAGATGATTAAGAGGAGACATGACTGAAGTATTTATAATAGCCATGGGTAATAAAAATTAAGCTCGGTGACTCATTTTTAGACTCTTGGGCAGACTGCACCTAAAGCAACAAGAGTAAAAGGGAACTGATACAGGACAAATCTAACAATACATTTCACAGACAGAAGGGTGAATAGGTGAAATGATTTAAACAAAAGCTGAGTGACTGTATAGAATTGTGTTCTGGGGAATAACCACATCATCTGGAAGAAGCTTCTCAGAATCATCTTTTGTAATAGCTGGAACATATATTATAATTTCCAGCAGTAAGAAACAAAAACATTTGCAACATCTCCTTTATAGTACTATGAAGATAATTGCACTACTGCTTTTATACTGCTCTTCCTTCAGAATAATCTGATTTACAGAGAAATCACAAAAGCATTACAGTAATGCAACAAGATAGATAAACATACCCTTTACCTAAAAAGCAAAGTTTCAACTGCTAAACCAACCCACCTACAGTTGCAGAATTAAACACTGTCAATCAGGATGAGAACTGCGAGTTCTCAGTATTCATCAGATACACTCTTCTCTCCATACACACTTTTAAAGACATTTATTTTGTCTTTGCTACCACAAAAGAGGCAGTTTGATTGCTTTGCTCTAAAAGGAAACTTGATTATTCCTTCAGCTGCTTGGTACCGTCCTCCTCAGTGCCCTGCTGTATGCTAACGTGCAATGGAAACAAGCCATACACTCGAGACAGATTGATTTAGCATGTCGAAATGTCCGATTACAAACCTGACTAAACACAAACTAGGAAGAAAATAAAAAAGAACAAATCATACCAGATCGTAGACTAAGTGGGACCATCAAATATCTAGAAGATAGTGAAAAAACAAACCACACACACAGTCGCTCCTTATGATGCTCTTCTCTTTTTCCTTTAATCTTTCAGCTAATTTCTATTTCTGCAGATAAGGACCCAGCAAAAAGGATCTCTGGAGGCTAAGGGCCTGACTCTGATCTCAGCATCACTAAGCACAACAGCATTGCTCCTGCCTCATGATATTAAAGATCACGACGGTTCCTTGAACTCACACTCACCTGTGCAACACTACATCATTCTCTTTGAACTGCTTAAATACCCAAACAATAAAAGTGCAGCTTGCTTTGATCAGGCTTTTCACTCAACTTTCAAGATTTGGAGAAGCAGGACACGGTGATTACCTATGATTCATGAAGTGAGAAATGACCTTGGAGACCTCTGCATGGAAAAATGAGACCCTAAGAAGGTTTTTACACACGGAGGGGGTGCAACCTCCCTGCCTCAGGAGTTTCACAGCAGTTTTGAAGGGATTAAAACAAAGAACCGCCTCCATAACTAAGCCAGCTAAAAGTTTAATTAAATACAATTGCTCGCTGCGCTTCCCTTCCCCAAACAGCCTCATGCATATTCATCACTGTAATTACAGCAGCAAAAAAACTCCACAACTAATTATGCCACACGTCTCATCTTCTGTATGCCTGGAATTTTTTACATAATTACTACTGAAATTAATTGCAAGTTAGTTAATTTTGCACTTTGTCCTTTCAAGCTTAATTGAAA
Organism: Gallus gallus; assembly: GCF_016699485.2. Taxonomy (NCBI): domain Eukaryota; kingdom Metazoa; phylum Chordata; class Aves; order Galliformes; family Phasianidae; genus Gallus; species Gallus gallus. Next base: position 18,893,223 of record NC_052536.1, on the reverse strand, counting down.
ATTAAAATTTTTCAAACCGAGCCATTCTTGTAAGCATGGTGCTTTTACCTCTGATGGTGCCATACACCAAAACACTCTTCTAATTGCTTTTAGTAACATAATGTAGTATAGAGTACTGTAAGCTTTATCGTTTAGAGTAAGAGCCTGCTGCCCTAATACATATTTACCGTATGATTCTTAGTCGCGTACAGCTCAGAGAACATTCAACCTGCCCACTGCCACTTGCCATCCTCCACAATCCATCTGCACTCCATCCCCTGAGCCGTGAGCTGCCTCGCAGTGCCACTGTTAGCTTACATCAAGCTCAAGGCTGGAATCAAGTGGATCAAATGTGCCCAATACTTCAAGGGCAACTAATCATTTTGGATGTCCAGTTCAACAAGGGAATCTGAAAAAGGTATCCAGTATGTCTTCCCTTGGGAGGTCGGGGACAAAAAAGAATCAAATAGGAAAGCCAAATTTCAACTTCGCTTAGAAAAATAATTTACTGAAAAATTTTGACTTAGCCTTGAAAAATAATTGTCTGGGAGCACACGCTCAACATAGCACACACTCACCAATATCAATATCAGCTTTTAGGCCCACTAAAATAATTCACTAAGGAAAAGTAAACAACAAAAAAGTCAACCTATCCACTTCAAATACTTTCTCCAGCCTTATTCTGAAGCGTCAGTCGGGCTGGGTTTGGTCAAATTTATGCTTTTTCTTCTGTCAAAAAACAACGTGCAAATGTCTAATCAGTCAGGAGATTTTCAAAAGGACAAGGCGAGTCTGCAAACAAAGCACTTGTTCCTTACTCCTCCACAGTTTCTGTGAGCCATTTACTTAACTCCATGGGTAAATTTTCTGTTACGATCTTTCAAGACTTCACTACAGGAGCTAGAGGAGGATGAGCTCAATAACAGAAGGCACGCTGTCTCCATCAGAAAGCAAATTGCTCTGAAAAGCATGGCTTAGCAACAGCCCCACGAGCACGACATCATTACATAAAGAGAATAAAGTAATTTTATCAGTTTTGCAATTCTACAAAAATTCCTGTTGCTGCAACAGGGCAAAGGATCTGTCCACAATGAAATGGTGGCAAAGATCTATACTGCAGGCTATCCTGCCAGGAGTGGAATTCATCATCACTGATAACTTTTCTTTTAGTTCTCAAGGGTGAAGACTGGTGTCACCAAACAGCAAAAGACTGAAAAGGAACACCTCAGATACAGTATGATGGCAATAAAGATCTCACAAAAAAAAAAAAAAACCCTGATAATAGCAACCTCATATGCAGTAAATCCAGAATGCCTCAGAACCCTGTTGCAACAAAAATCAGATCCCAGACAGTGGGAAGCTGCCTCTCACAGCATGTGTCAGTAGTGATAAAGTCGTGAGCAAACATGTTGTATGACAGGGCACATGGTTAGAGCAGCCTCGGATCCTGACTACAGCAAGAGACAAATGTATTTTCATCAAGTCAAGAAGACATGCACACTATGGTGACTGTATCGCGAGAGCTGTCATTATAAGGAAGGTGGAACCTTAATGGCCAAAAGGAATTCCCTGATTTAAAACTCCTGAGCGTACAGCAAATAATGAGTTCCCAGGGTGCGTGGGGAGTAATTAAAATGGTAATTAAAAAGAAAAGCATTGAAAGTCAAGAGCCCAAGAATGCCAAAAAAGCACTTTCAGTCAGCGTCGTTAAGAGCTACAGTTAGTGATCCCTCACCAGTAAAGCAAATGAATACGGTATTTGTTCTGTCTCTCTAGCCTAAGAGCTGTTGAACCTGCGATCCATGTGTGCATTATTAACCAGGAGGTTCAGAATAAACTAGACCCTACTATGGTGTCAGAAAGCAATGATTTCTGTTTGACAGATAATTTGCAATTCAATGATGAAAGTCTCCTACTTGTCTACCGTGTGTGATGTAAAAAGTGATATAAAACTTAAATACACAAGCATGCTTTTATAGACTGCCTCAGTTAAATACTGAAAATTGCAAAGTTCTTCATAATCAAGTCCAATATTTTCTTGATTTTTTTTTTCATTCTGCTAATGGATAGCAATAGTGTTACACAGACATACACACAAAAACACAATCAATGGCTGGGTGTGAAATCCTTCCAATTGTTTATGTACTCTGCATCTTTCATCTAACGAGTCTTCTGTGCCCCTATTCAGAACCTGAAAAATACATGCTAGGAACATTCCAAGCTAGTACTTATTTTCTAAAGATTTTCCCTTGCATAACTAAATATCAGACTAAGACTCATTTTAAAAACCTCAGAAAAAGAAAGAAAAATCAAATGTCAGTCCAGCAAATGTTGACTGTCATTTATCTCAACTACCCACCATAGTACTTCCACTTTAATTAAATATCAAATCGGTCAAGTAGGTATGCAGATTTAATTACTGCTGCAGTTTAAAATGAGCTTGTTTCCCCTTGAGACCAGTGAAGGTTAGTGGGATGACCTCAGACTAATGGAAAATCCTCAGTTTGGCAAGTCAATGGACACAGGAATTTGTCCCCTCAGGCACAGTTTAAATATCATTCTCAGCAATGCACTGCTCCCAAAGAAGTACTCGTCTAACATGGTTAATTCAAACATACCTGAGATCTACGACATTTGAACACCTGATAGAAATAAATGAACAGGACAATTGCGGGGAAATGGCTTCTTCAGAGTTAGCTTTGTCACTTCGGTAAGAGTGGGCTCAATGTCAGAAATCCTGAAGCACTCTCAGTTTTGACTGAGATCTTCTCTGCCTCTGTATTCTAACCAACCAGAGCCAGTGGTCCGATCACACCAAGTGGAACAGCCAAAGCTCTTGGAGGGGATGGCGGGTACTGCCGCAGAGAGGAAAAAGAAGAGGGGATCGAGTTATTCCAACTTCAAGCCAGAAGAGAAAACAGAGGCAACTAAGGAACAGAAGTGTCTTAAGGCATGCAGCATTCCTACAAAGGATGTTTCCCATCAAAAATTCGGAATGAGGATTGTCACTCAAGTGGAGTCTATGCAGATCTTTCTGTTCACATCAGGGGATTGAAAGGGAACCAAACCACACCCAGCACGTCTCTCCTCACACATGTCCTAAAGGGACTTCTAGACTGGATGTAGGAAACCCGATACACATCTCACTGATTTCTAATCCTCTCTAAAACAAAAAGCTATGCGCGTATCCATTCTTTTTCTGCAGGAATGTCTGTGACCAAGAATCTCAAGAAGCTCTGTATCAGATGCCCAGAACCAGAATCGTGGTCTCCAAAACCAAAGATAAGCGTTCCATGAAAAGTAGACAGCAACTGAGAAAGTATTTCAAAATATATTCCCCTCGTATTTAAAAACTACAGATGTTCCTGAGTATCTTTATGAACCTACTCTAATACTGTCTAGACAAAAAAAAAAATAGAACATACAACATATGACACTTTCTACACCCCCTGTGGGATGTTAACCAATAGATCAGGTTTTGCAGACCCAGAAAAATTGTGCAATTTTGAAATTCACTTGCCAAACTTCAGTGAAGGAAGGCTTTCCTGCTCTTGGTAATTAAACCACAATGCTTTAAGAAAAAGTAGCAGGTGACCATACCTGGGGCAATAATTAAACTAGCTCAGAAGTAACAATCTGTAGAGAAGAAGGGGAAATCAATGTCAACTTCTGTGCTGCGTGTTCCTTTTAATACTGCATCTTACACAAGGACTTTTAGCTTGACACTCCTTGTACAGAACAAATATTTTGTGTGTTCTTCACTGCATCCTAATTCCACAACAGAACTGCAGCATTATGACATTTAACAGAGAAGCAGAATTTTTCTGTTCTCTTTCACCAGCATCTGATAGCAAGGTATTGAGGCTGTGTGATCTTATCTGCTCAAGTGAGTTCAAACCCAGCTACTGAGCCTACCTGAGCCAGCAGGCTGCGGCCTAGCAGCGGGAGGTTCACCTGGGAAGTGGGAGATGCCAATTCCAATCTCCTGTTCTCTTGCTTTTCTATACAGTGCAGCATAGAAATACATAGGGGCGTACTTGAGGCAGAGAACAGAATATAGCACTGCCTCCTCCAAGCCACCTTTGCAGCATATCACCTCCTGCCCAAGGACCCTCAAATCCTCTCCCACAAAGGAGAAAACTGACAGAGTTTTTTGCCTGAAGCCATACTGCTAACTGTTCTAAAGCACTGCGGTTTTAATCACCTTAGGATGAGGGCAGCAAGGTGTTTCATACCCTTGGACAAAGTTTTGACTGTAACAGCGGATGAAAGGAAAATCAGCTTATCCTGGGTCCTTTTGAGGCCAGTGGATGCAAATTCTCAGTTTCTGGTGGAACTCAATCCTGTTTGTGCCTTTCGGCCCTCCACCTTTGGGAGGCTCTGGTAAATGAACTCCTGCTGGGAGCAGCCCAATCAGACAGAGGTGTGAAGCAGATGACAAACTGCTCTGCTTTGCCCAAATGGAAGCAGAGCACTTCACCTGCATTAACCTAGGCAGATTTTTTTTTTTTTTAAACACCTCAATGGCAAAGGCTTTACAGCCATGCATCCTTCTTATTCTCTTGTCTCCACCACCATCAGCTGTTAGTCCTGAACAACAGAGGACAGATCTGCAACAAACTTTCTGTCTGTGCCTTTGGCATAGTTTCTACACAATTCTTCATTTGCTTACTAGCTGCTCACTGTTTCTCTGCTAACTGGATATGAAGTATTTCACTTAATGAACTGTACATCTTTATTTAATGATCCATTATACTGCACTGCGTTTTTATAATGGGCTGGCTGAAAAAGAAATTCCTGCGTTGCACAACCCAAGGCTAACACTTTCTTAACTAAGAGAAACATTCCTCAGTCTGAAGCCCAACTGGCAATTTTTATCTCTTCTATTTACTTATACTCAGTGAATTCAAGCACAAAGTGCAGGCGTCTGCCATGGCAATACATTCAGTACTGGGGCTTCTGATGTAAGATAAACATTTTAAATACTACAAGTAAATGCTTTCTTTTCCAGCAGAGGCAAGCTGCTATTCATTCTTCCATGGTATACTGTGCACTTTTAACAGTTCAAGAGGTCAAGTCAATAAGCCCTGCCCCAGACTGTATTGCATAGAAAAAATAAAAAACTGTCCTAGGAAGGTGCAAACAAGTGCTTTCCCTTGTCTGGAAAGATATTCCAAACTAGGTTGAAATGTAGAAAACAGAAGATATAGACATACACATTGGAAGTCCACTATTGCTTAGAGCATTTTGGCAGGAAGAAAACGTGTTCCAGTAACAAAGGCACATGCATATAACGGAGCCTTGACAGCACGTTCCTTTTCAGTTTTCACTTTTGTTTGATCTGGTCAAACAATTAACCTGCTCTGCTGGCTATAAAGCAACTCTCTCCCCCTTCTAGTTAGTACAGCATTAAAAAACCCACACTTTTCTGTGGGACACCAAGCGCTGCTGCCCAAGCTTACTGTTCTGCCTCGGGGTTATGCTGCACATTTCAAATCGGAAAGCATTTAAGCTAAAAGTAAGCCTTAAGTTTATGATCCTGTTGGTTTTTAAAAGCTAATGATATGTGCTGCTTACAGCGAACTGCAAGCCTGGTGGGAGGCATTTTAATTAATACAATTTGTTCAAAAGAAAAACAAACGCAATTCCCCCTCATCTGTCAGCCAGCTGTACTGCAATCTGAACGCAAGGAACGAAGAACAATAAAGGCAAGGCTGTGCGAAAAATCAGACAGAACTGGGACTTGATAAAGAACAGTACAAATATAAGTCAATTTCACCAAGTCTTAGATAGGAAGATTTGAGTTTTGTAACATCTACTCTTTGACAGCTTTGCATTTTAAGCAATTTATCTGGTTTCAGGTTAATCTTTCCTAACAGAGATTAGCAACTTTTAAATAATCTTCTCCAAGGAATGTTCTCTAATTGTATCGCACCATGCTCTACACTGTGAGAGCTCACAAGTTCAGGCACAGAAGAAAAGCATGGAAGCAAATGGGGGAAAGAACAAAGACAAGAGTTTCTATAGCAGAAGCGGCTGCGAGAATTCCTTCTCAGCCCCTGAAGACAAACTCACTCCAATCAGGGGCCCCCAATTAGCCGCTAATCTGATACTGATTTTAATCTCATTTACACAATGTTCATTACAGCAATACCGGTTGATTTGCTATCCGTTTCAAACGGAGTACATTACACTGAGCTAAGGTCCTTAACATTTTGACAATCCTAATATTGATTCCCCTAAGGCAACGAGTCCTGGAGAATTCAGCTCAGTGACATCTACAAAGCAATTTAAACTACTTATGCATTTCTTTTTTTTTTTGAAAACAACATCAACAACAACAAATCTCATAACAAATATTGCCACACTGATAAGTATTTGGTAAGAGTTCCACATTCCAGTATTATTAGCACTGAACTTCAAAGATGTGCTGAGACTCAAAATGAGACAGACATCTCATTTTTCAGATTTCTGCAACTGCAAGTTTATTAACGTACAGTGCTGTTGAAGTAAGACAGCCTCTATCTGAATGTGGTACCAATTTTGTAGCCTAGAGGTTAGCTAATAGTTCCCAGATTGGACATGGATATGAGAACAGAGAGACTTTGGTAAAAATCAATGCAGATAATGGAAGGAAAGCAGTTTCTTTCCTTCCTGCTGTGATCAAGTGATCCAAGAGCTACCAACCAAATATTTAAGGTGAGGTATACAGACGTGCAATGAGTTTAACTTACCATTCCAGCAGCAACGAATTATTAGGCATGTCTTCACACACACAAACCTGCACAGCTCCATTTACCTTTGCCTTAGGGCTCCATTTTTGCAATGCCCGAGGCTTCTTTCTACCTTGATCGATGTTTAATTTTGGAAAAAAGAGGAAAAGATTCATCCAGTTCTTCTCTACATGGCATACAATTTCCTTAGCCCATAAAAAGAGTGATTGAAGAGAGGTACTATCAAGGTCCTTTTTCTCAGTGCACCTCCCCTCAAAATAAAGGGGTGTTATTGAATGCAGCTCTTCTAATTTAACTAAAGTACAAGGAAAACTGTGGGGTACTGAGGAGCACTGTGAGTCTGCTTACAAAGAAAACCATTAATTTTGGCATTAGTGAAATCTTTTTTATTGTTTCTCCTTCTCTCTTTCCATACCTCTACAGTCATTGAAATGAATTAATGCAAATCTCTCTACGTTAAATCAGAGTCATTTGAAACTGTGTCCACCATGCAGAAACACAGCAGTAGAAAACCACTTTATTGTTCACTGACTACTGTAAATTTTAATCACTGTTCCAATCTCTATTCTCACTTGGCCTTCCCTGTTTAGAAAATCATACTCTACGGTAGTGACCTCTTCACCTCACACAATGTCCTGACCTGGTTTGCTGAAGTTTCCATTGTCTGGCCTCTTCTTTGAGCTTACAGTTTAAAGTGGTAGAGATTGTACACAGGTCATTCTGAAAATAATGCCTCCCATTTATTTCCACGGAAACTACATCTGTTTACATGGAAACAGATACAAAGAGCACAATAACACTAAGTGATAGAGCAAATTATCAGCTACAAAACAATATTTTTCAATAAAGTCACTACTATTAGCTATGCATTTTTGCCAGTGATGAACAAGAGCTCTTCATTTTGTGGGGTTACAGCTGTGTAAGACTGCCCGAAACATGACTTGTCTTTCATGTTGCTGTTGCCATTGCTAAAATGCATCACCCACCACCTCGCTGTGCTCACATCCACTGGCTGGTCTCCATCAATGCTCAGCAAGCATTGATGAAACATCAGTCAGTACCATTTCTTCTCCTCATGGAGGAATTCAATGACACAGCTTTGCTTTGTATACACTTCCATGCCAGGCACTGTTTTATCAGATAACCCCTGTGCTGCCATCCGTCACACAGCAACAAAATTTAACCAACACTGGTCAGAAGGTTCAACCTCTACTACCATACCACCACCATCTGCCTCTGACACCATGGGCCAACATAATAAAACATTTATTCAATAATGAATTACTGATACGTTGCAAAACGATCAATGGCAAATTTGGGTACCTAGAGGACTTAAACAGAAGCAACTTAATAAGTTGCACTGAATACGGGATTCACATCAATGAACTGCATATCTCAAATGGCTTACATGATGTGTTTTATATACTAATGCTTTTCAGTATTTTCAGAGGCATGTAAACTTCAGAAGTGCCTTCAGAACAGAAAAAGCCTTTTCATTCTAATTGTTGCAAAGTATCTTTTCAAACTCAAACTTTTGTAGGTGCCAGAACAAAATAGCATCCTCACACACATAGATTAGAAACTCAATTAGGAAACAGGAGCTGATTTTTGTGGAGCTGAATTGACAGTGAACAGAAATAACTTCTCAGACATAGAGCCTTCACACCATCACTAAATCAAGCAGTGAGTCTGATCCCTGGGAACTCCACAACCTTTTCATCACCCTCCCTAAACTTCAAGGCCTTTGTTCCAGGGGGTGTTTTACCCCTTTAGGGAAACAGGCCAGCAGGTACACAAACTGCATGAACATGATCATTATCAACAGATCAGAGACAGGCTGAAGAGATGGGATCAGGAAAGCCAGTGCCTCCTATCAGAGGGCTGGAGCACCTTTTCTATGAAGAAAGGTTGAGGGACCTCTTCTCCAGGCAGAACAAACGAGAAGGTTCCAGGGAGACCTCACTGCAGCCTTCCAGTACCTAAAGGAGAGCTAAAAGCTGGAGAGGGGCTTCTTGCAAGGACATGTAGTGACAGGACAAGGGGTAACAGCTTTAAATAAAAGAGCAGAGATTTAGACTAGATATAAGAAAGAAATTATTTGCTGTGAGGTGGTGAGGCACTGGCACAGCTCCCCAGAGGAGCTGTGAATGCCCCATCCCTGGTGGTGTTCGAGGCCAGGCTGGATGGAGCCCTGGGCAGTCTGATCTAGTGGGTGATAATCCTACCCACGGCAGGGGGTTGGAGCTCAGTGATCGTTACAGCTCCTTCCAACCTAAGCTGTTCTATGAAAAGTGTTCTGAAGAACACTAGACACTTCTTTCTGCTCCTAATTACAGTGAGATTCCTCCTCTGCTCCTGTAAGAAATCAAAAGCTATCTTTTCAAATGAAAAAAAAACCAAAACAGTGCATTCTCTGTGCTACTGCTTGTGTTTATTTCACATTTTGTCCCTTCCCCACTAATTTACAGCTAAAAATTCTCTTTTTTCTATATCACTGACTTCTATGAAGAGATACTTTGAATACAGCTAAGATGCTGCTAGTGCATCCTGTTATTTCAGCTAACAGGTATTCTTCTCTTCATGAAGTGTGGTGGATTTGATTAATAAAGGCAACCTTTCAAAGAGCTGGAGTCTGCCTTCCTAACACACACCAACCTTAAAACGAACAAACAAACCAAAAGCAAAAATCAAGTAAATAGAAAAACCGAAAGACTACGATGAAAACTAAGGATAAAAAACATCTGGACTCTTTAAAACGACGTGCCAAGATTAGCACAAGGATACCTAAGCTCTTCATCCTCTTCAGACAGAGGAACTGATAAATCTCCCACCAGTGAAAGCAAAAAATGAGATAAGTGATAAACTTCCCTTCGTCATTACACACTTGCACAGTGGAAGCAAGGGTGACTAAATTATGTTCTAATATTCTGATACTTACATATACCAAACTGTAGGATATCAAATGAAAAGGTATAAACACAAAATGGGATAAGAGACTGTAGGTTCTCATATTTTGCTAGATAAGAATAAAAACCAGAGACCAAAGGCAGTATTCTGAGATCAGAATATAGTTGTGTATTTAGCAAATATCCTTGCCTCCACTTCTTTTGTCCCCATGTAATTCTAATGTTAGCTTCTAGGAACTCAAAGGTGAATTGGGTCTTCTTACTAAACTGTCTCCTAATTTCTCAAGAGGATTAACAAGGGATAAATAAGTAATGCTAAAAAACAAAGATAAAAAGGTTAGCATCAGACTGTATTGATCAGAAAGGGAACTACATCTTTTTCTGCACTTCAAAGACCCGAGTGATGCCAGGATGATTCCAAATACAGAAAGACCCCCTCACCCATGCAGCAGTTAATTCCATTCATCAAAACTTTGCTACACAAAATGCTATCTTTTGGGAAACTCCACACAGGCAAGCTTCATGCTCCCACTGAAATGATCCACTAGCAGAAGCAGGATTTGAATCAAACTCTAACACATACAGTGGGATCCCACCAGATGAAACATCACCCTACTTCAACATACCCTGCTGTAGATGCCTTGGGGAACTGCATGCATTAACACTTAGCCTTTCCAAGTGTATACCCTACAGAGACATGAATTCCCAACATGTAGTTCATTAACTTCTTCACGAACAGCGCTTGAGTCAACCTGTGACAGAATCTTCCTGCCCTGCTGGATGCTAAAAGCCCAGGCATTAATGTTCAGGCAGTAAAATGCATTTGACGGCCGTTTTAAAACCACTGGCATAAACACATTCAGATTTCAATGCAAGATATTACCATCATTCATTTCAGAAAAAAATAAATATTTTTCTCATTTCTGAGAAGTCTTGGTCTATTTAGATAGCAATTTCTTGCTTTACAGCTTGTGTAGATAATGCAGAACATGCCACTAAAGCAGACAGGGATATAATCTTTCAGTAAACAGGTAACCCACTTCAAGATGAGGATATCACATTAGGGTGCAAACAACGTTAGCCGAACAGCGTGCCTAGGAGATTTTGCCGCGGTCAGCACACAGTTGACTGCCTACCTGCAACAGAGTTGCATTTCTTTTCTTTCCCTATTTTTTAATTACTTGAAATTATTGCTACTCTTTCAAGCTTAAAATTGCGTAAGTGAGTCCCCTCCTCTCTTAAAGCTTGTAAGAGCCCTTACGGACAGAGACGAAACTATTTTGCATGTATGCTGTCAAAAATAAGTCAGTCATGATGGTTACAATCAGTAAGAGATATTCAGTATATCTGCAAACGGCAACAAACAAAACTCTTTTCTACTGACATATCAGTATGGTAATTAAGAATCATTTATGCTGCCTTTTGAAAACACTGTAATTCAAATACTAAATCTTTTAAGAGCCCATGATGAGATGTATACAGAGTGTTTATCACCTGTCATTTTTCTCCTAGCAGTTAGGAAAGGAGTGCAAATGCAGTGATGTTACATCTAAAAACACAGCTCTGTTTCTCTAGACCACGCAGGTGATACGTGCATGTAAAGCAGCACAGCCACAGTCTTCCAAAGATTAAGTGGAAGTCTGCTGAAGACCTGCATCACAGAAATCTACCAACTTTGAGAGAGAAGCCCCCCTCCTCAAAGAGAACAATGATCAAAACATTGTAGCAGTTGATAAAGGCTGAATTTTGCTATGGTAGAAAACAGAAGTGCTCATACTGCTGCAACAGAACAACAGCTGCATACAGCTGAGCATCAGTACAGCTTGTACTGTCTTACTTCAGAGCTGTGGATGCGCACACTGCTTTCAGGAAGAACTCTTCTCTGTCCCTTTTCTAACAAAAGTTTAGAAGAAAAAGTGTTAATGGGTTGGCAGGCCTATGCTTTGCTTATGTCTTTGGTGGACAATGAGAGTGTCATCCTTGTTTTTGCTGACTTCTGTCACTTGACAAATACTGAGTAAGTACAGCAACACATGGATTAAGAGACATTAATAAACCTGGGATATATAGCGTATTCATCCCTCAACAAATAGCTAGAGATGAGCACCAAGCAAATGTGAGTCAACCCTAGGATACATTCCTTTTGGTTTCTCAGCATAGTGATAAAAAAATCCATACTAATTAGACTTCTGTAGCTCTTGTGACCTAGGAAAAAGTCTTAGGTTAACAATCAACAAAAAATTTATGTGGAATCCAAGTATGTCCTTGGGAGATGAAGCAGCACCACTCCCGTTTTAAAAATTGGGAAGAAAAAGCAAAAAAGAAAGAAGTAACAAGGCAGAAACTTGCTGTAAGTCACATAGTGGGATCACAGATGATCAAGGAACTGCATTCTGCATTCAGTCTCTCAACCCTTTGATTAGGATGGCCCAAGTGGCAAGGACGCTTTCTTTGATCTATACCTTCATGATCTGTGGTGACAATTAATGCTATGCCAGGAAGCCTACCGACAGTTCATCCCATACTCCAGCTACAGTAGCAGGAAAGTATTTTTCAAAAATAAAAACGTCATCTTCCTCACAAAATCAGTTGCCAACAGCGTGGATCCTCTTTTATCAACACTGAGGAGCTAAGCACCAAGGCAGACCTCCCCAGATGCAGCCAGTAAGTACTCCAAACCCCACTGCCAGGTGGGCGAGCAAGTGCTGAACCTCCCAACGGGCTCTGTGCCTCCTTTGGAAAAGCCTTTGTTGGGCTAAGCTCCACCGTACTCCTAAGGAATGTTTCCTGCCACAAAGAGCCTGCTCTACCATGGAGGATCATTACAATATCAGTACAGCAGCAGATGAGCAGAAAACACATCACTGACACCCTGTTCTGTGCATCAACAGAGCAAATGGCCGCGCTGGCAGAAGAAGCAGGGATGTTCTCATCTACTTTGTCACTGGTCTAAACCACAAACCATGACAAATGCAGAAACCATAATGGACAGGAGAATTAGGGACAAAGAACTGGCATTATATCATTGTTCTTTATATCTCTGAGGATTAGGAAGGTTCCTGTTTTTAAGAAAGGACCACTTGAGATCAGTACAGCAGTAAACAAAACACGCAGGGAATATCTGCTCACCTACGTGGCTTCAATACCCTTTCCAGACTAGACAGATTTGGCAGAGCAGCTGTATCCCCAGTGCAACTCCCAGCAATGCAGGCAGTAATATGAAATCAAAACCACATTTGCCGTATTACACAAAGTGCAAGTTTGGAATAAAACTCACTATAGTGAGGAAATTCATTGAAAACGAGCAAGTGACTGTGTCTGAAGACACCACAGACAGGGCTGGAGAGGGATCACCTGGCCTCCTTCAGCTGACTAAATGTCAGCCAACAAACCTGGCTGCCATGGGGGCTGCTGGCTGCCCCAACAGCACACAGACCCCGAACTGATGATTCTGGAGTCGTAGACTCAGACCGACCTGGGGAAAGATGGGCTGAAGGACAGTGTTTAACACTCATACCTCATCCAGGGGAATATAAATTAATTCTCTGGGCTGGAAAGCAGGGGCTTTTTGTGCCTTGAAAGTGTTTTGTGTGTGTGTGTGTGTGTGTGTGTGTGTGTGTGTGTGTGTTTGTTTTTCAAACTACTGATGACTTCTAGCAATTCTACTGTAGTTCAGAGACAGTATTATCCCTTTCCATCTGGAAAGTAAAGAAATGGAGGGTACACACGTAATCAGAGCTACAAAATTTGTATGCAGTTATCCCAACACATGCAAGGAACTCATAGTGTGAAAGGGTGCAGACACAACAAGCTGAATGTTAACCTGGTGTAATTTCACCCCCATCCCACCTGTCCCACACCCCTCAAAGAAAAAAAACTCACAGAAAAAAAAACCCTAAAAATATTTAGGAGTGCATTCTCTGGATCATTAACAATGTCTACAAATATCCTTAGCCAGCAGCTTTCCTTGACACAAGAGATCCATTCAGAAAGGCAAGTCAGCCTCCCACTAAATCCTGATGAGTAGAAAATCCACATGCTACAGAAACATCTTCTCTTGGCAAGTTAAACAGCCAGTGCTTTGAACGTTTGAGCAAGCACTGTAGTAGGGGAACCAATGACTCAGTGCCACAAAGGTAGGGAGGTATAGTCTGAAAGACTATAGGGAAGTCTGAAAGAGCGCTTAGTGTTCAAGCTGCACGTTATCATGCCTCTCATATGTACCCTTTACATGGTTGCTCTGAAAACTCATGTAAAATATGTGCTTCCTTTGGAAAAACTGTCTACTTGGCATGCAAGAATCAATCACGTGGTTACATATTAATAGACAGAAACAGAATGCCCTGAATGCATCTAATTATAGTAATGGGAACCAGAAGGGAAAACATCCTCTGGAGTGACAGAGGAGATGGCAAGCTATTTTGATAGGAAATCAACCCCATTATTCCAGAGTTTTCTACATGTGGCCCAAAGAAAAATGATCTTCCCTTTGCTCTAGTATTTTAAACACAAACTAAACTCATCATTTATGTGATACCATTGGTAGCAAAACAGAAACTGTAAGTATAGATGGTGTAACCCTGCATGGCACAAATATATTAAAGACTGATAGCACAGTCACACACAGTGTGACATCAGCACATATGGTCACACACAGTGTGACTACAACACACCAGAAAAGCCTAGCCAAAACAGAACCAAAAGATTTCTTTACATGTACAACACATTGATGGAAAAGATGATCTTAGAGGTCTTTTACAACCTTAATGATTTTGTGATTCAATGATCAGCTGTAGGACTGGTACTAACAGAGTAATGTTCAAACCACATTGCCATAAAGACACTGCAGAGATTATTCTGAGTAATCATTAAGGTACTGCACAATTCTGTAAGCTTTAAGCCTTCTCTCTTGCACTGCTGAGCTACACACACACGTGAAAATGAAAGGATTTCTGTATTAAAAAAATGGACAGTCAATCTACTTAATCTACTTACATGTAACTTAAACACTCTGCAATAATCAAACTACAAGTTTTCTACTGCTAAAAAGTCCTATTTTCCATTTCCATGGTGTAACAGACACGTGGAAGAAGGTTCTTCACTGACAGACAAAACTCTCTAACAAAAACCTTACCTCTCATACACAGCAACCATCCCACTTAAGGGTACTGCATTTTTGTTGATGGTGTGTTTGTTTGTTTAAAAAAAAATTATCAAGATTGCTATTTTTAAAGCAGGACATCATCCATTGCAAACCATTGCAAACTCCAAACTCATAATTCATGCTCTAAACAACAAACAACCTTTTAAGGTTAAAGACACATTAACTAACAAGTCTTGAAGTACAGTCTTGAACCACCTGCCTATTCAATCCCCTTCCTCACGGTGAAAGGCTAGAAGGAATCTATTTTCCCAGAAGGATAGGATAAGTCTGTGTACATTATCTCCAAAGCATCTGACAGCATTCACAAGAGGTAATTTTGGCACCCTGCTGCAGCTTCACAGGAGCACACTGCTCTGCAAATGCAAACAAACCCTGCTGGGCCAATGGTTCAACACAGCTGCTACCTCCTGCCCACAGCCACAATGCCCAGCAGCACAATCCCACCACAGCTCAGCCACACCACTCAGTTGCAGCATACCCACACAGGGAGGCCAAATCTTGTCTTTCAAGTTGCTGTTGCCACTGCCGAAATGCACCACACACCGCCTCACTGTGCTCACATCTACTGTTTTGTCTCCATAAGTGTTCAGCAAACGCTGATGTATGCCAATGGGTGCCATTTTTTCAGTGCCACACCTTTTCTTCATGCTTACTTCCATGTCAGACGCCATTCTGTCAGACTGCCCCTTTGCTGCCATCTGTCACGTGGCAACAAAACGTAATGGAATAGCGGCTGGAAGGTTCAACCTCTGCTGCCATAACACCAACATACAGCTCCGAAGTTGTGAGTCAACATAATAAAATAGGAGGCATTACTTTTGGAGCAGCTTAAACCAGTCAGAGCTGCAAGTCCTTGGGAAGCAAATTCCTCTCCATGCCATCTGTCCAGAAGCACAGCTTCACACAACACGTGCCTTTTCTTCAGGAAAACTAGCAATTAAGGCAGCAATCTGCCAAGCCTCAGGACAATGCATACAGTGCTGTGCATACAATGCAATGTGGGACACTGCTTCATCTGGCAACCACCACTGTCAGACAGTCAGATTTGTTTGTTTTATACTGTCAAGATGCCTCAGAGTCTTAAAGATTAATTATAAATCAAAGCAACACGACTCTCTTTCAACAGAACAGGTAGTTCTGCCTAGCTTCTGCACGATGCATCCCATGCAGGGCTCTAGACAGACACTTATTCTCATGGCAACTGCTCAAAATAATAACAATAATAATAATAACAGTGCATTTCCATAATGAGATTGTGAGATAAACTCCTGGAAACCATGAACGTCAAAGTTAACCGTCAGCTCTTTGTCGGTGCTAATGATGTGCATAGCTGTGCGTCTGTGAGTGGGCAACAATCATCTGCAAAATGAAAAAACTGCATTAGCATTACATTTTGAATTTTCTGTGTCTTGCTTGGGTTGCAGATTTAATTACTTTTTAATACGGCCTTCTTGTCCATTTTCTGGAAAGGAAAAAAAATGAGCGTTGTGAAAAGTGAAATCTATCCGCAGAACTTCATTGCTTAAGCCAAGCAATTACTGAAGCTGCTATAGTATTTTGAAACCTGCACCTCAAGTAATCAAACACTGCATTAAAGAAGCTGTTCATGATATCTGTGAATGCAGTTGCCACAGTAATTTACTCTCAGGCTCTTAGCTTGCTGGGTCTTGTGAGTCAAACATACAATTAGGGCAAATGAGTCTTCTGAGGTGCGCGTGATGATTTGAAGAGAGGAAGAATGGGAAGGGAAAAAAGGTTCTTCCCTTTCTGAATGGAAAAATACTTTTTTAACAAGCAGCAACAACAGCAAGTTTTAAGGGAAGCTCAGGTGGGCAAGAAATAAGGCGAAGACTCTCAAGGAATTCAGTACTTGGCCAAAGAGTTCCCCCTACCAACCTGGCTGAACTCTCTCTGATAACTTCTGATGCTCACACACCCACAGCTTTAGAAGCTCCTGCTTAACATTCCAGTACACAGTGCCCAGTAGTTACAAGTTGGTTAAAATCCATCAGCTGCTCACCATTCGCACTGAGATGAAGCAACGAAACGTAGAGCCGAGAGCTGCAGGGACAGGCACAGCTCTGGGTTGTGGGAACAGGCCTGTGTTGCTGTGCCCCCCCCAGACTTCGGGCAGGTGCCCGTTTTCCTTTGGGCAGCGTACGGGGGGATGCACACAGCCCATTAACGTGCTGATCTGGTAAAGCAGGCAGCATTCCCTCCAGCCTTCTCCCTTCTCCTTGCTATAAAAGGCTCGGCGACGTGGCACCAAGTCTTCTTGACACTTTCAAATGCAGCTCGTGGGCCTATCTGCAAAAATGGGATCTGATGAGATGGCCCGAAAGCAAAACAAATGCCAGCAGGTAGCTTCAGTTCTGGAGAATATGACAGCTCACTTGCACAGTCAAAGGAATTGCAGAAGTGGCACTTTGAAGTCTCACCAAGGAAAATATCTTTAAAATATATTAAAGAACAAAAAAGCCCAGAACATTTTCCAAGCTAATTAAGATACTTAACACTGTTCTTAAGCAGTATAAATACTTTGAAGCCGCAAATAAACTGCTCTGCAAAAGGAACTGCCAGAGAAAGCGATATATATAACGCTCTGAAGAACAAGGTCCCTCAAGTTGTATTACATTTCTTCAATGTGTTGTTTTTTTTTTTTTTTTTACAGTATTTATAAAATTACGTCAATTATATAATCCAGGATTGAAATGGAAACAGACAAGTCAGTAGGCAGACAGATCCAAGTGTTTTAAAAGCTGTGATAGGCACAGTTTCAAAGCAGTAAAAAAATAAATAAATAAAATCCATCAACAACAAAACCCCCCACGCAAATATTATCCTCCTCTTCTCCTGCCCTCCCAAAGGAAGGTCTCCTAGTCAGATCTGCTTTCTGGATCCCTCATGCAATACTTGGTGAGTAAAATACGTTCCACTTTTACCCAGCCTGAAAGCACCCAAGAAAGCAGATGCTGCCGAGTACTTGCTGGGTTTGCTGCAGAGCCAGTATCCTCACTCGCAGCATCTAGCACTGCAGCAATCCAGCCACTGCTGAGTGACAAGGGTCTGGGCACTACTCCCCTCAGCATCACTGTGCTGGTTGCTGAAGAGGGCTCCAGCTAAGGGACAGACAAGCAAAATGGGGAGGGGAAACCCCAAGCAAAGCTTTCCCCTCCCCAGGCCCACGGGATACTCCTTCAGCCTGAAACATCAAATGTAAACTACGTTGGGAAGAAGAAGGCCTTAGAAATTGAGATCTAGTAAAAACAGAAAAAGGTAAACTCATCTGGACTGAGGGTGGATTCACATGATTTATCAGTCACTGACCCTGTGAGAACCACCCTAAATCAGTTCCATCCGTAGGGAGGGGAACTAGTGCCAAAAAAAAAAAAAAAAAAAGGAAAGAGAAACCTTATTTGAATGTTGTTTTGAGTTCCAGAGATCAAAAAGCCCAAACAGTGTAATAAATAAATGAAGTCATAACATCTGCATCCCTCCTGTATTCCTCTGAAATGATATACCTATGCAAACACATGAGACTTGGAAAAAAAAGATAACAAAGTATTAAAAGCAGAGGGCAGGAGGAGACTGGGACAGCATGAACTATACACAGAACATTAAGGGCAAGGTCCATGTTTAAAGATGAAGGCATAGAGCAAGAGCTTAATGGCTCCCTAATGACAGAACGGGCCTGAATTCAGCTTGATCTCACCACTTAAGAACTATCAAGCCAGAAGACATGCTCAGCACTACCTGATTCTATCTCAGGATAAGCGGAATCTTCTTGCAAGAGTTATTTAGCAAGCCCCAGCAGCAACTAGTCCACGAGACTGTCATGAACACTGCCTACAGAATGGTGTTAACACCAGGTGCACATTCATAGTACAGTTTATAGAAAGAGCAGATGCATATCTGTGCGGCACAGAGCTCTCTTTAATCTCAACATCAGTCTTCATGCACGAGAGCTGAGATAAATCCACTCCCTGATTTGGGTTCCAAGGAAACCTAAGAACCAGAGAGTCTGTCCTGCACACAAAACAGAAACAAGGGCAAAGGTTAAAGTCATTCTGCATCTGCAATAAGTGACCAGCACTCCAGGCTGGTAGAAGCCCAGAAACCAGGTAGCGAATGTAATACTAGAAGAGTTTGACTTAGCTTTAGAGCTGAGGTCAGAACAGGGAAACTTATTGTGAGAACTGCAGGTGAAATAGTCATCTGGGAACAGTGAAACCCTCACTACCTGAGGCCTTGAAGCCCCCACTGCACAAAGCCTGGTAGAACGATGCTTCACAAGGCAAACGAAATTGGCAAGCATTGGACATCATCTTTGAAGCCTCTAACAAGGAGGGAAGCAAAACAAAAGCCTGTGTGGTATCTGCTCAAATCAGTATTCTCGCAAGCAGGGAAGAGTTCTGCCTGCATTAAATAAAAAAGCACTGTAGAAAACACATCTCCTTTTTAAAAAAATTGTTTTTACATAAAAGGATGATGTTTTCAAATATGCCTCGGAGCACAGAATCTACTAAGACTGATGGTACTTTGTACATCTAAACAGGCACTTTGGAAAAAATCCACTCCTGTAGTTTTTGGCTTTCCCATTGAGAAACAGCCATAGCACACAGGAGAAACATTCCCTTCTCTTTATACCAATCCCTGGAGGCATTCAAGGTCAGGTTGGATGGGGCTCTGAGAAGCCTCATCTAGTGATGGCAACCCTGCCCGCGGCAGGGGGTTGGGAACTGGATGGGTTCTGAAGTCCCTTCCAAACTAAGCCATTTTATGATCCTATAATAGGATTCAGTGGAAAGGACAGAGGTGCTCAGTAACCTCATCATTCTGGTCCTCTCACCGTATGCAAGTAGAATGGGCAAGGGTATGAAAAGAAAAAAGAGAGCAAAAAGCTAGAGCAATCCCTTCAAACAGCCAAAAGAAGAGAGAGAACATGTTGAGATTGCAATTCCAGAGTCAGCTGCCATATGATTAACGTAACTACATCAGAGAGGCAGCACTGAAGCCCCTGGATGAGCAAAAAGTGAAAAAGGCTGACTTTCTTTGTTGCTGTTCCCCACAGATGTAATCAACTCTGGAGATGGAAAAGCTTAGGGAAGAATGGTGCAGAGAACTCCACCCTGTCCCAAATGACAAAGACTTGTGGTCGAAGCCAGGGCAGATTTTTCTCCAATGCAGCAATTGCAGATGGATAGCAGTGATGAAGGATGCAGGGTTACTGCAGCAGAAGCTGCCTTCTGCCACACCGCCAGCTCTCATCGACCCACTCCATTTATACAGCAGCTTCAGCTAGTGCAGCTCCTACTTTGTATATCAGCTGCTGTGACACTCTGCTGCCATGTGTTTTTTTCACATAGAAGGATAACCAACCTGTCATCCGCAGCTTACACCCAAGAAGAGGATTATTAACCCAGTTCCTGTGGAAACTTCCCCCTCCAACAGATGTTTAATGCAGCAACTTCTTCCACAACTCCCCCTTCCATTGCATGAGCTCCATTCTGATGTCCGACAGGAAAACACGGCTGCCAAAACACAAGATCTAATGGCAAAAGCATCAGGAGGCTACTCCCACCTAGCAAACCGCACGCACGGAATTGCTACCTGCATCAGAGAAATTCAGGACATATGCTATAAATCAAGGCAATAAAACATACGCAGTACAAATCATGCGGTAAAATAGGTGGGAAGAAAATTCCTGCTCTAACAGCTTTAGCACAACTGGGGCAGAAACTCCTACTCTCACCTGACTGTGACTTCCAGACACCATTAAACACGTAGCATTAAGCCTCCTGAAGTTATAAACAAGATACACATTTCTTTGCTACGAATCCCGGCCCATATCAGATGGCTGCATGAAATAAAGGAATCTTCATCCAGCATTTTCATAGAGAATGATTTCTCTCATGTTTGGGTATTGTTTTCTTTGTGGTGGTGTTTTTGGTTGGTTGGTTTTTACGTGTTTGTGTACTTGCAGCCCAGACCACTGCCCATCCCGCCAAGGTGGCACTAAAACACACAAACAACTGAGCAGAAAAGGTTCACCTTTTGGTGGAATAGGGCAACATCATCTTGCACCGTTTTAATTGTGCATATGACTGAAGTCTTAAATTAGCTTCAAGTTCTTCTTGTTCAGTACCTCAGCAAAAGCCAAAACTAAGCACATGAAGAATGCATGACACAACAACCAGGGACAGAAAGAAACAAGAAAAGAAACAAGGCGAGCTAACAAGAACAACTAAGGAAAGGAGCATGATAGTTTACGAGAGGGAAGTGCAAATGTGCTGTCTCAAATGATGAATGAAAAAGCACAAAAGCATGTTCCAGCCAAATGGAACTACACTGGGCTTCCTGGAAAGACTGAACTGACATACTTTACTGATACACCAGTAAGAAAGGTACAGACCAAACCAAAAGCATTCCTGTAACTTCTGAGAAGACTGAAATTAACTCCTTTCTCACTGTTTTCTTCTGTGTAGCTTGGTTCTCACCCCAAACAGGCTGTACAGTGCACAGAGGCCTCAAGCTGTGCTCCTTCTCCGGTATGGAAGCTGCTGTAGCACCTCAATGCCTTTCCTCAGGCACCTCCAGCCAGCACTTCTTCACGTTCAAAGTCTTGAACTACAGCCAGCTTGGCCAGGAAGGTACTCCCTGAATATTTTCTTGCAATTACCAGTCATAACTAGAATCTGATTTCACACCATCACCACCTAATCATCAGCTCAATGGGATTTGTATATCTAAAGGTGGTGAAAAAAGCATGCTGGAAGACAAAAGGGAGCCCAGCAGTGGCTTGTGCAAACACTCAGTCAATTCAATCAGATTCAATCACACTGGTGTTGTAAGCTCAACAAAGGAACAAGATGTTGGACTCCAGAATGCAAATGTTGGCGGCTGATTCATCACAAGAACAATGGTACGACTGCAAGAGCTGAGTGTTACCACCATTTCTGCCTTCACACCTTTATCAGCTGCCTACCCCACAAGAGCAAATGGCAGAACTATGAACAAGCAAGCCTTCCATAAAACAAACTAACTAAAAAAAAACAAAAACAACAAACATTTAGGAACGTAGTTTAAGCCACTTTGTATCATGTCTACTTCTTGCCTGAAAGGCAGACTCTGTTCACTGCCACCACATCTCATTTTTATCCCAACAGCTGCTTGAGGTCTCACATACCTGCTGCAGCCTCCTTGCAGTCTGAGTCCAACTCTTAAGACCTTCTCATTCCAATTGGTCTCCAACACACTTGCTCCAGTCTGGTCAGCCAGGCTGACTTTAATTGCAAGCAAAAACAACAACAGAAGAACTTCAGCTTGGAATCTGATAGGTTTTGAACAGAACAAGTCTTCTCACCCTCCTGCCCTTTTCCGGTTGATCACGGTCATCCAGTTATTAAACAAGGAAATAACCTCTCCCACAGCCTTGCTTTCTTAAAGTCATAGATATGCTCATTGTTTTCTGCTTCTAGAGTGTGAAATAGGAAGATTAAATTTGACAGCAAATTAGTCACCACAAGGGCACTCTCTTTCCCATACAATACTCCTATAGCTATGAGTTCTTACAAGCAGCAGTGCCAAACACTTTGCAAAACTTCCCATTTAATTTTACACAGTGACCCCTTTCCCTCAATCCAGGACCCAAGTCCATCAGTCAGCAAAGTTTCAGCCAGGAGGGACTTCAAAATTAACTGATATTATGGTTCAAATCTTAGCTAAGAAAAGTCTTCTTGAAGAAAACTCTCAGCTTAACTTGTCCTCTGAATGCAAACTTCAAGTCTTCTCTTGTGGAGAGTAAATCACAAGCACCATCTGCCATGGAAAATCTGTCTCACGAAGTCTACAAGTGTTTTCCTGGACAGCCATCCCTGAATTGAGGTTGGTACTTCCCAACAAGGAGAAAGAGAAATGAGGACCTAAGAATAAGCAGCTGAACAAATGGAACATGCTCATTTAAATCCCTGAGGTTTTAGTACAGGGTAACGCATTACCTAACTCTTAAAAACACTGGATTCTCCAGACTATTCCCATGTAAGAGGTACTTGGTAATAGCTGCATTTACCGTGGTGCAGTAATGTTATTAAAATAAACAAAGGTAAAGTAGAGAGCACGCCTTGAAGATTCTGCTTTGAAGCCTGGAAGGACGTAATTCTGCACCAACGGTCGGACCCCACAGTGATGGGCAGGTGCTCTGCAGCTGACAGATAATATTCAGAAATGATTAATGATATTTATTTTCCTCACATTACTTTATAAGTGTTCATAAAGCATTCAAAAGCAAGAAGTTTGGTATTCTTCATCTGTAAAACAGAGATAAGGCATCCGACAGAAGTTAACCCAAAATGCCCGAGGCCATTTACCAAGTCAACAGGAAGAACCATGCAGGCAGCTATCAATGCTTCTGCCTCTGCGTTCAGGACATGAGAACGTGCAGCCCATTTTCCCAAACTTCAGCCAGGTTGGTGGAAATACTACCTAACCGCAGGTACAAACAGGACTTCTGTATCCAGTGCTTCCCACATAGCACACTGCCACTTTCCCCAGCAGCCCATTTCTACCTAGGCATCTGAATTGGATTGGAACAGAGATGCTAAAAATTAGTTTGGAGACCAAGTTTTATGGCACTACTTCACTGTATCCTCCGTGCTCCCCCCCAGATAGTTCTTCAGGTTTTACTGTTTGCATAAACTCTATATTACAAATAAACAGAAAATTAATTATTCAGCTTCTAATTCCCATTGCATGTTGATGTTTATGTAATTGAAAACCATGTAATTGCTTTATGTTTTTAACATCCCTCATAAATATGGATTTTTAACGTAATCTTTTACAGCAAATTAGCACAGAATATCTGGTAATGTGAGATGGGAACGTGCGTAAATTTGGCAAGCTTGGGGAACAGCACACAGACTGAAGACTGTCTAGATGTCTCTCACCACTTCACAACTTTCGGTAAGCAGAAGAAAATTTGCTGTGGTGCTCAGCTTTCCAAAGAATGTTGATCAGGCTCTGCGACACGAGTTTTAATGCAAGAGCAGCAAAGAAGGGAAAGCTAAGAATTCAACAGCCTCATCCTTCACACATTTACAGGTATTGAAATGCTTGGCTGAGGATCAATCTTGCTTTAATCTAAAGTCTGGCAACAATTTTTTTTTTTTTGGTGGTAATCCATTTGCTTATCAATTTTCATTTGCTGGTTTCAGATCAGGCAGCATGAAATACCTTTCTCTGGAACCCTGGCTGGCAACTTCCTTGGGTTTTAAACATCACCCTGAAGCTATTTTGTTCCATTGTGAATACAGCATACTGGCACAGCAGCTGAAGTGAGACCTGAAAAAGATACAAAAGCCATTTCCTTCAGCTGCAGAAAGTTAACATTCCTACTGACCTGACTGGGACCAGCATTTAGGAGTGGGTGTGAAGACAGAGAGGTGTAGTAGCCACACTTTGATGTTAATACCACCACAACTGTGAGATATCCCCCAAGCACACGCAGCTTCTCACATTGTTATTTCCCTTAAATATATAAAATGGTATTTTCTGAAAGTCATGGTAACATTGTGGCTATGCCAGCTAAGCAAAGTCACTTAAAGAAAACCAAATTAGTCTAAACAAGGATTTCTCAAGAAAGCAGATAAATTTGCCAGACCTATCCAAGTCCCATCCACACGGGGTCTTCTACATTTGAGAACAATTCTTCATTTCCCATTGAGCTCCCAGGAGGCAAGTGCAGCGCAGCAGCACAGCTTCTGGCTGCACAGATATCTGGCCGACCTGGAGCATATATTCCTGCTGAGCAGATGCCGGTAAAACTTTTCAGCAGGCCTTGGTAACCCTGTTCTTAGGGACTGTCTACAAGAAATTATACTGATTTGGATCAATCACATAATTGATTAGGTATTAAACTGCTACAACATCTGAATACAGACACTAACTTTTACACCTGGTCATACCGCCTTGCCTGTGGCTTTGAGTTAGAACACACACGAGCTTTGATAGAGCTCACATGTCACAAATTATTCCCAGGTATAAGTGAAGCTACGAAAAGATACAGCTTTTAACCATGTGCAAAACTAGTTTCCTGACATTTCGGGAGCCACATCCACCAACCTCACAGCAGCAGCTTCAAGAAAATAAAACAAATAAATAAAAAAAAAACCTAAACCTCACACAGAGGATTCTGGGATGTTTCTCTTCCACTCATGAAGGTGTGAGCAACAAAACTCTTCTGTCTAATCCTACGCTGATAAGAAGAGCAACCCAACTCCTAAAGAGCAAGGAAAGTCTAGTACTCTCCTCTCAATTTCCCACACAAACTCCCAAAAGAAGCAAATCATTCCTGTTAGAAAATCATTTCTAACTAGCAGACAGCTAGACATGAGAATGATAGACTAAGATTTGTGAAGGCGATGGAGGTTAAATCAACGTAAGGCTTTCCGCTGCCATTGCTAACATAGGTAGTTCTCACAGCTACATTTAGGTTGAAGCATTATGTCTGAGCAATGGTTAATGCTAGAAGAATACAACCCAAGCTCTGCCCCCCGGACTGAAGCTGTGGTGCTGAGAAGCAGCCCCAGTGGGAGAGTCATGCCAACAAGACCTTGGCCAGGCATGGAAACAGAGTTAAAGATTGGTGCGGCTGGGTCTGATGAATGAGGGTTAGGACCAGAAACAGAAGAGATGGCCAAGCCAGCTGTCACTCTACTAGTGACAACCCCTCTTCAACACTTAAACCAGGTAACCTTTGCTGCTGCTCTTTTCTACCTATGTTTGTGATCACCATAATTCTTTCCCAACCAAAAAGAAAGAATACTCCACCAAAACCGTTTTCTCCAGTACTGAAATAGGTATTAAAGTTTCATTTTAAATACAAATGTTATAATTATTTTCCACAGTAACTGTAGAAAAAGCACTTGGCCACCTGGAATTGATTCCTTTCTACAAAAAGTCAGAAATCAACATCTGTGCCTTTCATTTTACTTCTTTCCACTGCCAGCAAAAAGAGGGAGGCTACTGTTCTGCCGCAGGAGCCTACTACGTGGTTAAATGACACTCACAGCTCTGAAAAGTTAATGCAATTCAACAGCCAGGATGGACACTGCATGACAGTGCCAAAATACATGGTATACCTCAACCACCCACATACTGTTAAAACCCTGTGGAAAAAGTATTTGGAAGAAATTGATTTTTACAAACGCGAGCTCAAGAGAGAATTTAATCAGCCTACAGAACAATGGGGAAAGAAAAGAAGTCCTTTATTTTAAACTCATCTTCCTCTAGCACCACGTTTGATCACCTATGTTTGAAATTTTGAAGCATGGGCAAAGAAACTGGATACTCACGTCATGTTTTTCTGGAGCTGTTAATTAGGCATGTGTCAAAGTGAAGGTAAAACTATCTAGACACAACTGTTAAGAGCTCTTATTTCATTTCTGCACAGGTGACAAAAAACCATGCCATTTACAGTATCAGTTTCCAGCTCCCCTGGCTGAAATCACAGCAGCTGAACTATGGCTGGCTTCTTTTCGTAACTAGTTTGGGAGCCCCAACTACAGACCCACCAACAAAAGAAAAAAACACCCACAAAAAACCAACCAAACAAAAAAACAACCACCAGATTACAGCAGGGGTCCAATAATGGACTACTGTAAAAACGGCTCTTTCCATCATTAGAGTGAACTGCGCCTTTAGGGAGGGCTTATACAGCATCCTCAAGTAATCCTTGCTTACAGGGCAGGCATCGTACAAGCTGCAGACCCAGGACCAGGTGCCCATCCTTATTGTCTTTAACATGGTGAGTCCTGACTGACACAATACCTTGTCTAAGATATAATCAAGGTCATACAACTCACTTTTACACTAGCCAAGTCATCTGCTGCTGTAACTGCTTTCAGCTTCAGCCTACCAAAGAAGGGTAAACAGGATATAGGTGAAGAGGCAGGACATCTCCCAGATGCACCAATACTCTTTTAAGCAAACTTCTTTTTCGTCTGGAGACCTGAATTCACCGCTTGTCTACCACTGTGTTACAGCTGCATGCATACTTGTACCAGCTGTCCACCTTAACTTTTAGTCTCTATACAGATGCATCAATTTGCCTCTTGATAAAAACACTATCAAACACAATCTTATGAAGTCAAAATAGGGAAAGAATCCAGAGCTTGATCAGAGAACAGAGGAATGGAGGAAAGAAGCAATTCATAGTTGACAGAAACACCTCCATCTAGCAAGTGTTACGAAAACAAAGCTATTAGAGAGCTAAATTGGCACAGGCACAGCCTCTTCTTAATAAAACATTCAGTGACATTTTGTTTGTATCCTTTCTTGAGTTTCTGCTTCTGTTCAGTCTACCTCTGAGTATTAAGTTCCAGCTGTAGGCTGAATTGGGCTAAGCTGATGCACAATAATTGCCAGTGGAGCTTCAGCTTACAGACTGAGTCAATAATGAGTCAAAGAAAGACTTGATAGAAGGAAACGTGCGCAGCCAGGCTCAGACTACAAGGCTTAGGGAAGTATAAGTGATATCAGAGCAGTTAGGAATTTCAGAATCTCAGTTTGCCACATGCAAAGGGCTGCCTGTAAGCTCCACATGGAGTGGGTCATTCTGGGAGCTCTGTGCTTTATAAATCAGGTGCTGTGATATTTCACTGAAATTTAGAGCACGTCTGTACCACTTGGCTGTCAGTTTGCTTGACACGGGGTCAGATTTTTCAATGATTCAATATGCTGCCCGTTTTAATACAAGCAATTTATATATGCCACAGGAAAAAAAAAAAAAAAAAAGATCAGCTGACAGCCACGTATGCCTCTAAATTTGTTCTACAATACTGCGAGATATCAAAATCCTAATAAAAATTCAATGAAAACTATGCAAACATAAAAAAGGAAGTACCCATATGTGCAACTGTGGCCAAATACACAGGAGAAACGTAGAACAGGAATCAGCTCTGGGACACTTGCAAAACCTGTAACGCATAACTTGACAGCAGTGGTACTGTTTACTAACAACTGCAGGGTGACAATTGGAGCAACATTACTGAAGCCAGCTCCACCAGTGTGAATATAGACTTGCAGCAATAAAACTCTCTTTTCCTAGGCAACGTAGTTAAAGCTAATAAAGGATTTTAGCAACCTTAGTGGAAAAGAAAAGAAGAACCATGAAAGGAAGAGGAGTTTGAATTAGAACAGCCAGTATGCTTTTGTTGGTGGTAAATCCTTCTAGACTAAAAAGCACAAAGGAGAAGCTGAAGGAAGAAACACTGTGGAAATACATTAGATAAAAAGCAATTAAGGGAATAAATTAAGCGCAGTCCTAGAGGTGGAAAAAAAAAAATAATAAGCTTACACAGCTGTTGAAAAATACTGAGACCAAGGAATTCCCTTGCAGTTCAGTGGACTGCTGTCAGAGCAGGAAATCCCCCCACAACTGGCAGGGCAGTGCTGCTGCTTGGAAAAGTTACCACCATCAGTTAACTCAACACGTGGGAGAGACCCCAGAGGAAAAAAGCAGATGGGGGGAAGAACTTTCCTGGATTAAAATCCACCAAACAGAACTAGAACAAAGCCCTAGAAAGAGCAATTCTGCATGAGTTACATATATGTGACAGTGTGAATAATGCAAGCTATTATATATACCCTCCATCCAGTCCTAATCCCAAGTGGTTACCCGGATAAATACAACAAACTAGACTAAGGGAAAAGTCTGGCCATTCCACTTCAGTGCTGGAAACCAATGATGACCAGCGTACAGTTGGGGACAGATTAAAGGAACAGCTTGGAGGATTACCACAGCACCTACAAGGCCTACAAATAATCACTGTTGGGAACAGGAATAGAATTATTTGACTTGCTTTTAGACCATCACGGTCTAAGTTTCTATACTGTCCCTTTTCTCATGACATACAAGCCTTCATAAAATATTCAACACTGAGTTACAAGTGGTACAGGAAAGAAGAGCAAGAACTTGCTTTCAGAAAACTAGACCTTCCTCCCATTTCTGTACCTAAATCTTGTGGTACTTGTCTCCTGCCTCATCCCCAGATATACCTACTCCTATTTATGACTAAAATGAATCTTTATAAACTCATGACTTCAGGTTCATTGCAAAATGCGGTGTTCTAGCAAAGCTACTATTTGTCAAGGGCACGCCTCACGTCAAAGCCAGGTCAACATATTTCACGGCAGGGGGTTACATTCTCTTTTCCTAGTCTGCAGTGACCATTCTTGATCGAAAGGACTTTCATGCACGAAGGAGTATCTGACACAAACCAAACCGATTTGCTACTGCAGCGTTCCAGTAATGACAGCAGGATAAAGGAGGCCTTTGAAGTTCATGGAGGAGTAGGAAGAGGTGTTAATTTAAAAAGCTTGTCAGTATACCCAAGAGCAGAAGGAGAGCAAAGTACCAATTAATAATTCACACTTCTATTCCACATGTTATCTTAGTATCTCAAAACAGTTTGCAAACATTGATTAAGTCTCACAACATTCCCCTGAAGCAGACAAGCATAGATGAAGCTCTACTCCTACCAGCCAGGATGTTACTCTGGGATCATTTTGTTTAGCTGATCTGTGCCTTTTCTTCCCCATCTGTTGAACGGTGATAACGACAATATCATACTACAGGGTGAGGTTCTGAAGCTTAGCGATTGCTAAATCAACGATTTTTTATGTAGGGAAATAGCACACAAGGGCAATCTCCTGTGTCAGACTGAACTCAATTACACTGAATTAAAACTACTACACTTGACATGATGACATGGCTAGTGGAAAGAAAATCCTCTATCTTGATTTTATAATGCCCTACAGATGTGCTTTGCTCTGTCCCTAAGTACCCAGAACACTTGAGTTCTAGTTAATGACCAGGATTGTTGGGTGCTGTGTTAACACAAAACTCATCATAATTACGCTAATTAGATCTGCTATAGAAAGAATTGTGAGAAATGAAAGACTCTGTCCACTGTAGCCTCTAAATCTCAATTAACACAAAGTATTTGCTGTGTTTGGGAGCCAGGACTGACAAACCCGTAGCTGCAAACTCCAGAGGGAATCTTCATTTACATTCTAATGGGGAGCTGAGCAGTTACACTGTTTAATCCTCACTGTGAAAGACAGGTATACAAGAAGCATCACCCATTAACAGATGAGGACATGGCAATTCAGGGAAGCTCTTAAAGTGCCATAGGACAATCTCTCACACCCACCACAATCAGAATTTCACTCCTTATTCCCGATCTTGTACTTGGACTTGGTTTTTAAGCACATATTTATATCCATAAAAACAAATCCTTGCTGCTCTAATCTAATAAAAGAGTTCCTTTTTCCATGTCTGGGGCTTTTTCATGCACAGAAAGAGTCAGAATTACCCTGCTTAACACCCCATAATAATCTGACTTTTCCAGAAGGACCAAAGATAAAGACAAAGTAACAGCTTCATGAAATACAGCTCTTTTCTTCTCCTGAGCCTGACAGTCACTTCCAAAAGCAGATTGTCATGACAACAAACAACCTGGAGGCAATCCAGCCAATTAATCTGCAGAGGAAGCAGCCATCCCAACCTTGGAAAAGAACACTGCTGCTTTAAGCTTCGGATGCCAAAAACAGAAAAACCCAACAAAAAAACCTTACCACACGCATTAATCTTACTAGGCTGCCTTAGGCCTGTAGTGAAAAACAATTCACCTCTCAACACAGCAGCACTACTGCAGCAGCAATACAGAGCGCTACACACTCAAAACGTCCTTTTTCTTCTCCTTCCCCAAGACAACCGCAACGCCAGAGCAGGCCAGCCCCCTCTCTGGGGCTTCATCCAGGCAGATTTATGTTCCCAGGACGTGACACAGCCCTGGCAAATAAGAGGATGACCCGTTCAGCTTTTACATCTTGAGCCAAAGGAAAGAGCTCATAGGTTAAGCAGAAAAACCACACAGAACACATCATCACATACCATTGCTGTAAACTCTTTTTTGTTGACATTGCTGCTGCTTGTTTTCCCTCTTCCCTTACGAGTTGTCAAGAATATTTAGCACCATGTTGAGCTCAGAATTACTTTCTCTTTCATGAAGGGCTAAATCATCAGAACAGCTAAATATTGAAGTCATTCTCCTTCAATTTCTCAGATTTCATCTTCTTTCATACCATTCTTTATCTCTCTCTTTGTGTGCTCTGTTCTCTATAGGCCCAAGCACACTGCAATTCCCCAGCAAACATCCAACGAGACTTCCATCTTTTCCTGCTCTGGGCTCTCAGTAGCAACTCGGACATGCAAAGGTTTAGCAGCTGATGCCTGATACACATCACTTGTCAACCTCAAGTTATTCATTTTATAAAATACCATGGTATTAAGTTACAAAAAGCAAATGTGAGAAATGCTGCATGTACATATAGAAAAAGTTGAAAAGAAAAAAAAATTACAGAGATGGTGTTTTGAGAGTCTCATAAGACTCGTACACAATTCTCAAACAGTAATAAAATTTCCTCCCTGACTTCATATTGTTCCTTTAATACTGAAACAGGGAAGGCTAGGAATATATTCTTTCCCTGCAGACTTGTCACACAGTGAAACATACCCTGCAGAAAGTAATAGCGCAAAGAGGACCTAAAGCTTTAAGCCTACCCAGACTAACTCATCTGGCAAACAGACAGACCACCAAACTTCCTCAGATTGAAACTTTATTACTGATCCCTCCAGGTCCAACCCATCTCTTTTGGAAGTCAGTAGATGGATTCCCAGTAACTTCAGTGAGAATTCCCAGTAGATGGATTCCCAGTAACTGACCACAGATCACAAGCACTTCCAGCAAAAGTGATTTTAAAAATTAATTTAGAAGAGATACCAATCTTCTGAGCACTGATACTGAAATGCACGCACACACACACTGCATGTTTCACTCTCATTAACTGCAGGATTAGGAAACCACAGCTCTAGTCAACGCAGGGCAAGAACAAAAACATATTTTCTATGTCTGTAACACATTAATTAGAATTGGTATAATACTGCTTAATAGGAAAAGAGGCTATTCCTACCTTGAGGACTTTCACAGCTTTCTTCATCGCTGTTGTCTTGGCAGTTATTTTGACTGTCGCACACGAAGCTTTTATCAATGCAAAGACCATTTTTACAGTGGAATCGGGCAGTAGAGCAAAGTAAGGGATTGGCTGCTGTGAAAAGAGAAAGTGAGATCTTTCATTAGATATTGTTTTAGGCAGTGAAATAGCCTTTAGGTAATTAACGACAACAGGTCACAACTCAACAGCTGGTCACTTCACTGACTGTGTGGGAGTAGCTTGGCAATCAAACATACCTTGCCTCTTGAAGCAGAGAGATGAAATTTCTAAATCATGCAAGATTCACTAGAATTAGAAGAGATTTAGTCTACCCTCAGTTGTAGTAATCCTTCTGTTCTCTTTCATGAGAGCCCTCATCACAGTTGCTGCTAGATGCTCAGCTTTTGCTCACCTTGAAGTTGTATGGAAGGTAGCACTGCCTACCATGAACACTACCTATTGCTTCCCATTATGACAAAATCAGTTTAGCTCAAGTTTTATAAGCCAGCAATCCAAGCTCAGAATTGCAGTACGGTGTTTAATCAACCTCCAGTTCTGTTTTTTCCACCTTGCCTATCCCCACCCTTTTTTTTTAATTGATACAATGGCAATGTTGGCATTTCTCAAATTCTCAGTGTTTGAACTTGAAATTCACTTTTACAGTTAAAGTGCATTCAGAAAATCCTTTCACAAAATACAGCCCTGTGAGTTAGGTGAATGCACACTCAGCAAAAGCAGAACAGTATTTAAGCAGAGCCATTCGGGAAGTGCACTCTTCACTCACTCTAAACCTAGCACCTTACAGCCTATTTGCTGCTACATACAGTCTCATTTAAAAGCCTCAAGCAGCACAGCTTTCTCCATTTCTAGGAGATTACACCACAGATTTAATATGTCTCACTGCTAAAGAGATTTCCTTGATATCATCTTGTTTTCTCATTCCTAATTTCATCCCTCTACTCCTAGCTATACTTCAGCATACATAACTACATAATGTCCCCTTGAACAGTGTTTGCACCCTTCACATACAGCCTTATCTTCCTACGTAGCCATGCCTTAGCTGAGATATGCATAATTTATATCTCCTCATGAATCAATCTCTCTGTCCCTTAATAATTTTTGTCACTCTTCTCTGAACTCCCTCCAATTTTTGATAATGAGGTGACTGAAACTGAATGCAGCATTCCAACTGAAAATCTTGAAAAGCTGTTTAGATGCCTTGTCTGCTTCAAAGTGATTCTCCGCCACAGTAACAAAAGGGATTACAGTTCCCAAATACTAACTGGCTTCCTATTTTTTTTTTCCTTTTAAGTGAGAGCCTCCCTTAAAGAGTCTTTCAAAAAACAAAACAAAACAAAAAACCCACCACACTTCAAACTCTTCTGTGCGTATAATCTGCAGTATACCAGTAAACATAACAAATACTCCCTACATCTGGGCAACTCCTCCGGCTCCCCAGAAGCACATTTATTACAAACATGCAAAATCTCTTTTGGTCTAGAACTGCTGCATACTTGCATGCCACGCTGATTTTGCAGGTCACTTTAGGACCTACAGCACTGTTTCTCTACTTCAGCAAAGCTGTGACTAGACACTTAGATGTGCTGGAAAATACCACACATGCACTTCAATAGCACAGAGGAAAAGGAAGATCAGTAGCCTATTATCAGCTGTAAGGCCTTGTTAGAGCTACATGCCATAAGCATATGGAAAATTAAGGAATTCCTAACTAACTCCAAGGTGGTGTGCTTTAAAGTGAAACCTGCCATTTGTCAATCCACTACCTCAAGGACGTTCAAAGAACGTTCAAAGAACGTTCATCAAAACCTCCTTCTAGTCCATTTGTTTAAGCATAACGCAAAGACCACAAAATCTTAGCTTTCAATCTTCCTTCACTAACTTCATCCTCTGCAGAGGTGCTATCCCCGTGCCACAGCCCTCCCAGGAGCCAAAGCAGACTCTCAACCAACAACAGATGGCACTTTTAAAGGATGTTCATGCTGCCACAGAGACCTCAACACGTGGAGGAGGCACGCAAACAAGAAAGGCAAGTCCTCCTAGAAGCAGGCAGTGATAGATCTCTGTAAAGATCTCCCCTTTTGTTATCCTTGAAAGCTGGTGCCTGTTGTCCTCCTCCTGACCTTTAAATGACATTAAAAGGAAAAGCCCAGCCCGCTCCAACAGAAAAGGAGCGACTATTTGCTGCAGGCTTCCGCCTACAGACTCACGCAACATCAGGGCTTTCAACAGCTCCTGATAATAGCAGCAGGGCTGCTGGATCGAACATAACCTTTCCTTACCGCTATGATAAATCCCTGCTAGACTTACAGATACAACAGATCTATGCAGCCACACAACAGGGTTTTAGTCCATGTCAAGTCATACTTCAAACGATATTTTTTGCCGTGACTTTGCTGTAAGATGCTGAACAGCTCAGGGGCTCAAACTCATGCATTGGCAGGCATTTCTGACTTTGAGAACCTGCTTCTCCTTTAAAGATCCTGTTTCACTAAATAACCCTTTCCTGACTTTTTTTTTTGTTGTTGTTTGAGAACATGTACAGACAGAAAAGCCTAAATGCACTGATGAACAAAGAATCTTCTTCAGTGACCAGAAATAAGCAAATCAAAATTGAACAATTTTAAGTCACATTTGTAACATTTGACAAACAGGTATTACATTGAAATACAGAGAACCCGTTCAAAGCAAACATGCAGCTCAAATCTAATTTCAAAACTACAAGTCTTAATATAACATGCAAACATTACGTACAAAACAAAACCAAGCTGGACCTTAGTAAAGAAGTCATTGTCATTGATTGAATCCTTAAATATACATGTATTTTTTAAACAAGGCCTGTTTTTGTGATGTAAACACCACACGAGATTCTCTATCACTGACAGCAATAAGAGGAAAAAATTCGAGTGGTGCTAACCAGCCAGCAGAGCAGGAGGTAGCAACGATTGGCTCAGAAACGATACATCTTAAAATCAGTCAGAAGGAAAACTCCACTGAAGAAATGACCACTTAGCTTGGCTAAATAAATAAATAAATAAATGCAGCGATGAGGAAAAGATGGAGAACATGCTAATGAAAAGGATGCAGTGTTTGTGTATGTGTGAGTGAAAACTGGACACAACCAAAACTGAGATGAAAGCAGGTGAAACCTTGCCTGCCTTAGTTAGGCCATCCTGCCATTTTGAAATGCAGTGGTTCGCAAAGAAGTTGGATGTCACTCTACCGCCACTCTTGAACTGCTTGTTGTAGAGACAATCGTTCTTTTGCAGAACTCTCATCTGAGATGCTGAACCAACCATGAAAATACGCCCTGTAACAAGACAGAGGAGGCGGTGCCTGCATCTGACAACACTGAGGTTGAAGAGGCTCTTCTGAGAGGAATACTAAAGTTTACATTTCCTGTTGAGGCAGATTTGACTGTTATTAACACTATCAAAGTTTGATGCTACCAAGAGATTCTGTGAGAGGAAAAAAAAAAAGCACAGATCATTCAGGTTCTCTGACTCAAACTAAAGACTGAGCAGTGCTTCCTGTCTATGGTTAGCTGAAATTAAAAACAAAACACTTTCACCAGGAAGTAGACAGGTACTTACTGCAGTTTTCTTCATCGCTGCCATCAGGACAGTCCTCAAAGCCATTGCACCTGAAGCGGCCAATGATGCAGTGGATTCCACTGGCACAGGGGAAGAAGGTGGCACCACACTTGGACTTGGCTTTCGCTGAGAGAAGAAATGCACAGAAGATTGCAAACATTAGGGAAATGTCTTACAAAGGTTAAAGACACTTTAGTAGCAGCACAGGTTGTTTTGGGAAGCCTGTAAGTGAAGGACCCAAGGTGGATAGGAATAATAAACATGGCAGCAGGCTTGCAGAATTTGGGAACTGGAGACCAAAGTGGGCAAAGACAGGTGTACAAAGAGTCAGGAAACACCTGGAGAAGGAAAAGGGGAATACAGAGGTATGAAGTGAGTTAGTGCCTTTGTGAGAATAGGAAACATAAGATACCTTCATTAGAGTATTTTTAAAGCTGCAAAAGTCAAATTCAGAAAAGAAAATGCTATAACAAATGCCTCTAGTTAGCACAACTTATATGAAACTAGGTGCAAAAGGAACATGAATTGCATCTCTTACTATACAACTCTCCATCATACAGCTTTCATTATAAAGCTCTTCAGGAAATAAACCACATCTATTTCATAGCACTCGCACAGCCATTCATAACACTAAATACCAACAATAACATCAAAATGTGGTTAAGAAACGATTATAGAATCTCATTTGATCCCAAGTACTTCATATTTTTTTTACTTCACTGCACAGCAACTCTTCATGGCAGGGAGAAGAGAACGCTGCCCTCAGCTAGAGTAATGCAGATGCTTCCACTACATTGCTCAAGGCAAGTGCCAATTCAGTCTTGTGCTATCATCAGCCCAGAAAAAAATTGGCTGTTTGTTTATTTTTTCCTTTTTTTTTTTTTTTTTTCCCTCTTCAGATTAGCATGACTTCATTTTCTGCAATGCACCATGGACTAGAAAGTCCCCTGAAAACGAAGGCCTGGCTGACTGCAGGGAGGTGAGCATGGAACACTGCCAACACACCACAATGCCATCCATGGACCACTTACAGGAGAACAACAGAAAAGAAGTAAGATCTCTGACTTCAGGACTTTTGAGTAAACTTTTCCTTCTCTCCTTACTTCTATACCAAACACAGAAGATGCATTTGCAGCTCCTGGGTTTTGAGATGTTGATAGATCTGGGTATCACAGTAGCAGGCAGTCTTTCTATGCAGCCATATGGATCAATACATCAAAGTGGGCAGTTTTATGAGGCCAGGACAAAGTCAGGGACAACAGAAGAAATACAGGGG
Organism: Gallus gallus; assembly: GCF_016699485.2. NCBI lineage: Eukaryota > Metazoa > Chordata > Aves > Galliformes > Phasianidae > Gallus > Gallus gallus. Next base: position 18,856,501 of record NC_052536.1, on the reverse strand, counting down.
GAAAAAAAACATGCACACACACACACACCCCAAATGGGGACAAGAAGCATCAGCATTAAAGTGGAAGGGATCCTCTTCTCCAGGGTTAAAAACAAAACACGGCTGTAGCAAAGCCACATTCCATCACTCAGCAGAGTACACATAAACAGCCTTAAACCACAGCAATAGTAACTCATGCTTGACTTAGTATTCTCCCAAAGCAAATTCCCACAAGTTCCTCTCCCACATTTTTTAACTGTTATTTATTTTTATTATACCAGTAGTTTTTCAGTTAAGTAGGAAGTAGGACGTATCACTGATGTATTCACCTACCACATTTGCTGAAGAGAATCCAAAGTTCAGTTGGAAAGAAAAGGTGAACCTTTACTTTGTAGAAAAACGGGTTGATAAACTACCCTGAAGTAGCTCCTGTGCTCAACAACACCGACAATGCAAAACCCACAGCCAAGGCACCTGAGACCCTTAATTCTTTACAGAATTTCAAAGAGAAACTTCTGTGCTGGAGTTTTGAGACAGACTGATTTCAGCTGAATAATTCAGTAAGCACAAGGTCTGAGGCAGTGCCATACCCCAAATCTTTTAACAAAAGCATCAAAACAAATGCTTCAAGAACAAATTTCACAACTGTCACCAGAGCAAGAAGCCCATATTAGCATTTGACACGCCAGTCAGCCAGCCAAACTGCTGCTGAGAAAGCGTGGCTGTAACACTTAGACACAAAAAGATGTCCAATTCTTAATAACTCCCAGGGTTTGTTTGACCTAGAGAGGAGCTGAGGGGAGGCCTCATGGTAGTTGGAGCTCCTCACAGGAGTAGATGGGCAGTGCTGGGCTCTGCTCTCTGGTGACAGCAACAGGGCCCCAGGGAACAGCATGAAGCTGTGTCAGGGAGAGTCAGGGAGAGATTCTTCACCAGAGGCTGGAACAGGTTCCCCAGGGCAGCGCTCATGGCCCCAAGCTGCTGGACCTCAAGAAGACTTCGGACAACGCTCTCAGACAAAGAGTTTGAATTTTGGGTGTTCCTGGGTGGAGCCAGGAGACAGACTCAATCACCCTTGTGGGTCCCTTCCAATTCAGGATGTTCTATGGTTCCTGGGATTTGGAGTCTGAATTTGGAGACTATAAAGTTTCTGGACAACCGTTCAACTACCCTTTGTCATCGCTGAAAATCTACTCAGAATAAGGCTTCAGAATTATCTCCTCCTCAAATTTTCAATATGGATAATCTCTCCGCACAGCCTTACTCTTCCAGAGAGACTTCAGACTACGAATTGCAAAACTGGAGCTTTTGGCACTTTGAATGGCACAAGTCCCTGAACTTTTCCAATCGCAGCTCCAAGTGGTGGCAAACATGGCAGCAGCTCAGTTTCAGGAATGACCAACACGCTCCTCAGCCACTGCAGCTGAGTCCTTGTCCATAAGACAAGAGGGCCCAAAACACCTGAGCTACCACCATCCAATAATAGGCAATATTTAATGTTTCATGACGTCTAGAAGAGAAAGGAGCTAGACTCACCACAAAAACAGTCACATTTCTGGAAAATACTTTCTTTAGTTTGTCCAAAACATCCAGATAACCCATCAAAAAGAGGGAGAAACCAGTGGGGACAATGATTTAATACAAGAAGTGCTTGGACAACTACATATAGTTTAGTTGAGAATTTTCTCCTTAGACCTTTTCCTATCTCCTCCTCCTCTTGGAACAGCAGCCAGAGAACAAGATTTATACATCTCTTTTTTAAAAAAATGCCTATTTATTTACTCTTGAAGGAAGGAAATAACAGCAAACAAAACCCAAATGCAGTTCTGCATACTTGCAGCAGGCATAATAGTACACACACCAACCAATCCCAACCCAAATCCACATTCACAGTGGATACCCTGAAAAGATAAAGGAATGTTTCAAATCCCACAGTGACTCACTATCCACACAGCTAGCAGTTTAGCAGGCACAAACCTTGCTCCCAAATAGAACTCTATTTTCTAAGTTCCAATTCCAAATACAAAATGCATTTCTCGTGTGCTGTGAATAAACACAGGAAAAAATGAGGAATTAATAATAGCTTAATCCAAGCCACATGACTCAATTCTTGAGACCCTCACTATGGAACTTCTGCTCTATTTCCAATTTGACATCCTCGCTGTCCCCTGGCAAAGCTTTCCTGAGGTTTTCAGGCAAGAGCTGTTCGACCGCTTCTCACAAAGTTCCTATGGAAAACACAGTAATTTCTTCCTCAGCAAAAATGCACCTTCCCATTCTGCAGTGATCTCTGGAAATACCCTTAATTGTGATGAGACTATTTTCTTGAGGTCCTCGGCCCTCTCACAAGTAAGAGATGCATCATACCAGGTTCATGACTGCCTGTGGCAGATTTAAGCCATTTGCTGCGCTATTCACAACACTTCTGTAATTCCTACTCCTGTTACATGACTGCTATGAAAAAGGCTTTCCTCTTCTTTGTGCATCACCGTGTCTTCTGTTGCACAGGCTTGAAATTTTCAGGCAGATCTGTACATGAAAATTCTCCCATTTATTTAAAAGAAGTTGCCTATTTGGCCCCTTCACTAACTTCAGTCTCGATAAGCTCTCAAGGACATCATTATCTTCGCAATCTATATCCTTCTGTCACACTTGGCTGAAATGGGGGTCAGGATAATAAAAAATTACTTGGATATCAGGGATGGCTGAAGAGCAGTGAAAAAGGAAACAGACACCTGTGGATCATCTGACCTTATTTAGCCTTGCTAGTACAACCCGCCAAGGGAAAGGGAAGGGAAAAGCTCGTTATTTTTAAAGGAACTGGCAAATCCTACCAAGCCCAGGACTCCAGAACCTAAGCAAAGGAGAGACCATGCACTGGGTGGAAGGGGGAAGGACCAAAGGCGACACTCGGAAAACGACAAGAAATCACACAGCAATTTACTACACTGTGTCTAAAGAAATGTTACTCAAATAGCAGATTCAGTCTGGATTCAGATGGTAAATCAGTTGCAGAACTATATAGCAAGTACTAAAACACCCCAAAGGATGTTCAATCAATTTGCAAACCCGTGGTGGAAAAGCGTGGATTCGCTGCATTCCTGTTCCTCAGCTGCTAGCTAGTCATGGCAGAAGAAGTCACAGAATCACAGAACATCAGGGGTTGGAAGGGACCTCCAGAGGTTATTGAGTCCAACCTCCCTGCTAAGCTAAAGCAGGCACCCTACAACAGGTCGCACAGGTAGATGTCCAGATGGGTCTTGAATATCTCCATAGAAGGAGGCTCCCCAACCTCCTTGGGCAACCTGTTCCAGAGCTCCATCACCCTTACCTTAAAGAAGTTCTTCCACATGTTAGTATAGAACTTCCTTTGTTCAGGTTTTAGGCCACTGTTCCTTGTCCTATCGCTACAAACCAACAAGAAGAGCCTGGCCTCATCCATTTGTCTCCCAACTCCCTTTAGATATTTATATCCATTAATCAGATCCCCTCTGTTTTCTTTTCCCCAGCCTGAACAGATTCAGGTTACTGAGCTTGTCCTCATATGGGAGATGCTCCAGGACCTTTATCACCTTTGTGGCCCTCTATTGGACTACTTCTGGGTGACCCCTGTCTTTTTTGAATGAAAGAGCCCAGAACTAAATACAGTATCCCAGATGTGGCCTCATTAGGGCAGAGTAGAGAAGGAAGATCAACCTCCCTCGATCTGCTGGCCACGCTCTTTTTTATATGCCCCAAATGCAGGAGTGAAACATTATCATGAAACTGTATTTATACTAAAAAAAATGGAATTCCCACAGTATTTAGGAAAAAAGGCAGCAGTGAATCACCATACACAGGATGAACCTCCTCTGGCTTTTCTAACCATGGGAACTCTGCTCTTCACTACAAAGCTCTCCTCTTCACTTGAAATTCAGAACCAAATAACAGGGTTAAGACGCTCACAGAGAACTGCTGGTTACAGTATAGGCTTGCCGAACACTCCCCCCAGACTTATTTGCTTAAGTTCAAGAGAACTGTTTTGGCAGTTATGTATGCAAGTATGTGAACTCACTCCTTATGCTATGCAGAAATCAATCCTCTCACTCCCTTCTTTTAAGGATCTTAAAAAAAAAAAAAAAATCAGTAACTTCCAGTCAGGACCAGCTGTACTTTCCACAGATTTAACAGTTTGCAGGCACAGCTCTACGGTATTAATAGAAAAGCATTTTACTATCTTTAGGGCATAAAGCGTGAAAGAAGTATTTTTCAAAAGCTGTAATCTGTTTTACTGTTTCTCAGCAATAAGATGAACAGTAGGGGAAAAAAAACAGATTTAGTATATACTATATAAAATCAAATGCTGTATATATGAATATTGTTTTACAAAAGCAATTCTGACATGCCTGACTTCACTACAAGACCTCCCAACGTGACTAGAGGGTTACAACAAAACTTCTTCAGTTATGGGCCAGCATTTTGTTTTCACGCAATAGTCTGCTGTGCCAGTTCTCCAGCTGAAGACAAAAGCATCTAAGTTAATGAGTTTTTATGTGGGAAGAGAAGGCACTTCAGAGGTAGAGTACTCTGGAGACAATAGCCTTTACTTGTTGTCAAAGACTAAAGTTATCTTTCCTCAAAGTTATCTTTAGTGATCTAGAAGTCTAAATAACCATCTACAAAATTGTCAGAAAGTAGACGAGATGCTAGAAGAAAGCATAGACAAAAACCTTGATCTATACCCATTCAAAGTGATTTCTCACTAAAAGAAGTATTTTAGAGGTCACTACTTTTCAGAGAAAAGCAAAATGAACAATAATTTCATACAGAGTACAAGTTCTAGGTCAGCTGTTACACTGACTAAACCCAGGACATCTCCAAACTTATTACTTGGGATTCACATAAGCAGGACAGAAAGGACTAAGGGACTGCAGCAGCAGGGGAAATCCTCCTGATGAGGGTATTGGTGTGCCAAGGATTTCAGTCCCTCACTCCCTCTGTAGACAGCTACCTGATCTGCACTGCATGCTGCTACTGACTGCATCCAACGTCCCAGTTACAGGCTCTCGGGTCAGACTACCTACTGACATCCATGTGGTGGAGACTGTCAATAGGATTAAGTAATTAGCACCACAAACCTTCTTGATCTCCTTGTATAAAAAGCCATCAAATGTTAGTGGATATTGCACTCGTCCTTACTCATGTGTAAATTTCTGTAATTGAGCTTCAAATGAGATCTTCACCATGGTCACTGCATTATAAACTCTATTATAGCTATTCTGAGTATTTGGTTGCTTAATCATGAGTGAAAACAAGAGTTAATTCTAGTTTGATAGTCCAAATCTGTGAGCCATTTGAGTAAGTGACAAAAAGATTAGCAGCTGGCTTACAGCATCTTCTCAATTAATGCAGATGCTCATTTCATGCACTGTTTAATGTTCGGTTCTGTTTAAAAATTCTGATGTTTGTCACCTCTCTAAGGAACTTGATACAAACTTTACTAGAGCTGACCTTCCAGTGCTTCTGCTGGCCAATTGGCCTTCCAAACTGTTTTTATAACCTTGAGAGCAGCACGTGCAAACAGCAGCTAAAAAACCATTTGCCATAGATGGATGATTCTCCCTTCCCAGCTTGGTTTCTATACAGTCACTCCAAGCTGAATTACCATGTCTCTGTACCTGCCCCCCTTACTCTGCATGAGTGCCAGCAAAACCTCAACATTCAATTGCTTATTAGTTGTGTCAGTGGAAGTACCCCAGAAGGCAGCCAGTGAGAGGCAACTTTCTATCTCTGCTTTACTTCTTATGAGTCCTGGGATACAGGCTGGATTCCTAAGGTCATCTTACCTACAAGTAGCTCCGCAAATAATGCTTTGCTTGAGTGAAAAATTAACATCTACAGAACAGTAACAATTTTATGGCATAGTCAGTTTTACATTGGGAACGTATCACAGGTTGGGAGATCAAGGTTTGCTTTCGGCTTTCAGAGATTTGCTAACATCTCACAAGTGAGACTTTGGTATTACAAACTCCTCTTCTGGAAGACAGACAACATGGAAAAACGCACAGGCAAGCAGTAACTACGAAGGGTCTCATAGGCCTTCAGGGCACTACTGCTGTGCAACAGACAGCTGGGGGTGAGCAGGTCCAGGAAAGGACTGCATCCAGCACTGTGGCTGTGACCTCTTGAGAGCGCTTGATTCCCGAGAGTCCTTCCAGCTCAAAGACCCTTGAAAGAACAAGAACACTGCAGCCAAAAGAACTACTGCATGTTTAACAAAAGCTTCTCAGTTTCCAAGCCTATGCGCTAAACAACACAGCAGAGAATAAGCAGTGGCAACATCATATACTTGCAGGCAAGGTGCAGCAGAACTTGTGATGAGCCTTTGAAGTTAGGTTTGCATAGGAGCTTGGGTTTCCTTCCTGGAATTTCAGGAGCTTTTCCCAGGTTCATAGGAATCTGGAGGCGTATTTGACAGTTATTTGTAGGTGGTGTGCTAGAGCATCAAGCAGTGAACATGCCAGGATAACCAGAAGAAAGAAGCAGTGAGAAAAACAAGGATACTTAAAAGCATTCAGTAATCTCAAGACAGAGGTCTTCTAAGTGAATGCGTACTTTTACAGAGGAATTCCTAATTTTCTGCTAGTTGTTAAGGAAAAAAGATTTGTTAATTTCATTAGTCTTTCACACAAATTAATGGACTGTAAATAAGAACTGGGCCACTGAAGATTGTTTTTGTACAACTTTGTAAGATTGCTGTTTGCACAACATCTGGCAGCCTGGAAACTGAGTACGACAACGCTGCATTAACATAAATACACAAAATCTACTTTGACTGCAGATTTTTATTGGTGTGAGCCCTACAGTCTGCAAGCCCCGGTTTCTCTTTTCCTTTGTTCTAACCCCGCTGCTAGATTTTCCTCATTCCAAGCATTAAAAAAGAAGTATTTCAGAAAAGAATTACCTATTTACAGATTTCATTACAGAACTGTGCATTCCCCACAGGCATTTGGAATGCACTAGACTGATGTGTAACGTAAGGTAGGAGACCACAATGGTACCGTTAGTCCTGCTTATATGGAAAGTTTAATTCCCAGATCATACTCCAGAGGGGAGGGGAGAAGGAAAAGACATCTTAATACTGCCACAATTTCCCACAGCTTTTAGCAGGCACACAGACTTCTGAAGTCGTGATGTTCTGTCGTCATATTACTTATTTTAATACATGGTTTTTATAGTTATCTTCATGCCTTTGTTTCTTATGTCATCCACCTTCACGCTTACTGAGGGACTGCAGAGCACATTTGCTCGCTACCTCACAAACACACACCAACCCTTCAGCTGCCTCTGGACTCATTTAACTACAGCAGAGGCTTGTCATCATCTCCACGCTGCACACAGACAATGCCTGAAGGTCACAGCCAGCTCAGCTTCTGGTTAGTTCCATGAGCCATGACACAGCCACTGCATGCTTCCTGAAGCAGTAGATAGAGGTTAGAACTAAAGAGCATAAGCTCAGCTCTAGTACTTCTTGTGTTAGAATCTTAAAATCCTCAAGTGGCAAAGCAATTGTCATGCTGATGTTCCATTTTTGTAAGTGGCAGGTTACTAAATCACTCACTTGTAAGTATTGATTATTTATCTATCTTTTATAAAATGTGAATAACTTTGATAAAACACAATTTACAACAAAGGAGCAGAGCAGAGCCAGCAGACCCGTAAGGAAGCTTTCCTTAGGGCACAAGAACTCTCCATCCCCAGGTGTAGTAAGTCGTGAAAGGAAGACAGGAGACCAGCATGGCTGAACTGAGACCTGCTGGTCAAATTGGAGAGCAAGAAAATGCACAGACAGCGGAAGCTGGGACAGGAAACCTGGGAGGAGTACGGAGATGCTGCCAGATTCTGTAGGAATGGCATTGGGAAGACCAAGGCCCAACTGGAACTGGACTTGGAAGAGGCACAAAGAAGGATAAGAAAGGCTGGAGAAGAGAAGGCTCTGAGGTAAGCTGATTTTCTGTATCTAAAGGAGGGCTACAAGAAAGAAGTAAACAGACTTTAGCAGGCTTTGCTGTGACTGGACAAGGGGAAATGGTTTCAAACTAAAAGTGGGGAGATTTAGATGGAACACAAGGAAAAAGCTTTTGTATAATAAGGGTGGTGAGGCACTGGCACAGGTTACCCAGAGATGTGGTGGAAGCCCTGTCCTTGGAGACATTCAAAGTCAGGATGGATATGAGCACCTGATGTAGTGCAGGTGTCCCTGCTCATTGCAGGGGAGTTGGACTAGATGATCTTTAGAGGTCCCTTCCAACTCAAAAGATTGTATGATTCTATGATATATTAAACAATGTAAAGGCAATAATCTTTACAGATGCGTAGGTTTAGTACTACTTGGGAGTCTGGATCTGCTGCTGTATTTCTTGGAGATCTCAGCTGGTTTAGACAATCCCTAGAGCTTACTGATGTTACTTCTGAATTGGGGAGACATTTCTTATTAACAGAAGGCTGCATCCCACTCTTCAGAGCACAGAGCTCTGACTGTTGAGCCCTAAAGCCTGGTATTTAAAAGGATAGCAGCCAGAGTTATTTTGTGCCCTTTGTTCCTGTACATGAAAGCCATTAATCAGACTGACTCTGCTGAGTGGCTAAACCCAAGCAAAACAACTGCAGCTGTAATAATTGTACTATGGTAATAAGCAGTCATTAAATAGCTCACAGAGATCGCAGAACATGTTGTCTCTACAAGACCTTTCCTCTCTGTCTTTTAAAGCAGCTAGTAGATCTGGCTACTTATTCTTAGCAACACAGAAGTCATGAATTCAACTGCTCTCACAGCAAAGTCTAAGGAGAGGTGAAGACAAACATCTAAATTCAGACTGTCACCAGAAGGATTTGGGTCGAGAGCAATGATAATTTATTAGTAGATTTGATCCATCTCTCCCCTTTCATTTTGTGATTTATGCAGGAAAAAAAATATAAATACATAATGTGCCTTAACATAATCCCAGTATGTAATCTTCCTGTAGAACAGAGCTGAAGAATGCTCCTAATCTCAAGGGCAAAGTCCACAAAACTTCTTTTTTAAGCAGTGAGCAGCAATAAATAAATAAATCTAAAGGCACTCTTCTGAAATCTACCCCACATCAGCAAAGAATGAAAGACAAGGAGTCTGTCTGTCCTCACCTGAGGCTTCCAAACATGCAACACAGGTTTTATGCTGGCATAGTCCCTGCCCAATTCTCCCACCCTCGTACTGCCCCTGCTGCATCAGGCTCCCACTCAAGGGTTTCTCAAATGACAGAGCAACTTCAGCAGGTTCAGTACACCTTTTTCTTTTACCATAAAAAAAAAAAAACCTTCCATCATTCTGACATCATTAAGCTTTTAACACCTACAGTTCCTGATAAACTACCTCTTTTTCTGTTGAAACTGGATATAATTAAGACAGTCAACATATAACCGAAGTACCAGTTTGAAGATGAAAACTGAATGAACTTGCCTTTGTTCTGCAAGAGTTTCAGTTTTCCAATTGAAAAGGCTTTAGAGCATGGGAACAGATTCAGCACATACTCCAGAAAAGCCTGGCTGTTAATTGTGGAGTGTGGGTTTTATTTAACATCTTTATGAAAAGACTTTTTATATCTCACCCACAACTGCGTGTAATTGTTTGTTACAAACACCTTCCTGCAGAGACTCCACTCCTGAACACGCTGAGCAGTAAAACCTGTTGGAAGTGAACACCAGAGGGAGCAGTAAACATTTGTCTCGTAGGCGGTTTTCAAACCGGAGACAGAACAATAATGCACAAGAAACCTTGGGGAAACTTTAAAAAGGTTACAGTGAGCTGCGTATTCAAACTACAGTATGTTGCTAATCCGGTCTAATTCCCCACCAATGCAAGGTCAGTGAGGAACAAGTGCAAGCATGCAGATATACAAATGTGTATGAATGATGCAATTTTATCTGTGCCATGCATCCCACCCCCTCACTGCACCTCCCGACAACGGCAGAAGTTTAATAAAGTCATCTGAGATCATCATTTATATAAAATGCTCCGTGCATTTAGATGGAATATATGGAACTGAGAACATCCAGTACAGAGAAGGCAAATAAAGGGAGGTAAAAAAAATAGGGCGTTTTCATTAGATACAAACACACAACTCAAATTCTACACGAGAAAAGCAAGAACGTGGTTAAGAGACACAGAAGGAAAGAAGAAATGAAGGATTAATATGCCAACATATAGGCAGTGAACAAGTAGCTACAGTGCTATCCCCAAATATGATGCTGCTAGCCTGCCAGAGATTTAAAAACACATGTAAGAACAACAGAAGTGTGGCTACAGCCACAAAAACACAAACAGGTCAACAAAACACTCCTGCTACACACTGATCAAAAGAAATTTGTCCCAAATTCACTTTCCTTTTTTTTTTTTTTTCAGAGGAACTGGACTAAAGATAAAAAAAAATCAAGTTTTCTCAGTCCTTCATCTTTGTACTACAGCATGCAACCTGCCACATCTAGGAGTTGCCAGGCCTATTTGTCACCAACAGGTGGAAAGCCACCAGGGCCCTGGCTTCAGCACGTGCCCTAAGAGCACCAGCTCCCTGATGCAGAGCCAGAAAGGTTCCTACCAGATTTACAAGGCACCCGGACTGAATTGGCTTCCCAGATTGTCCTAATATGACTTGCAGCCTTCAGGGCTACGAAAGTCAGCCTGCTGGTGCAGGACTCCCCAGAAGCTTGGCTGACCACACCATGCTGAGCGCAACCCAGAACTGCAAACATAAAACCTTCCATCCTGACTGTGATGGGTTACTGCAAGCATCTGTCTGAAGAGCCAGGTGTTCTGCAATCAGGTGAGAAACTAAGCTGACCCTCAGTGGAAGCTTGCTTGGCAGGTGGCTTCAATGCCTGCAGGGCAATGCTAGTTAAAATTCACTGTTTTCACGGTGCACGTCATTTAGAGAAGAAATTCTCCCCCACGGAAGAGACTTGCATATAAAGACTCTAGCTGACTGAAGGACAATCAGAGCAAGATCTGTGGCTGCTGAACTGCTGGCGACAAGCCAAGGTTTTCACTGCTGCAGCTCCACATTTTCCTAGAGGCCAGCTCTTGCTATTCCATGCAGAAGAGCGTGCTGGGAGCACATTTCTAACCAGCACCAATGATGCCCTGTTGCTCAGCCACTCACCAATACATTGCCTTTATCACTGAGTGAAAAACCTGCTTTTCCTTTATATTTGGATTGAATGAGAAACAGCAGTGACTGGCAGCAGAAATATGAGATACTTAAGCTCCTGCCACTAGAACACACTGCCCCACGGCTATCCTCACAAAACATTTCTTTCTAGCCCCCAGCTTATTGCCCCTGGACTAACACAGCCAGTCACTGTATTCATTGTGTGCCACTACTGGCTTGTAGCTGAAGGCACTATCTTGACTTGTAGAAAATGGCTCTCAGAAAAGTGATGAGGGAAAATCTAGACTTCTGGGTATTTGGTACCTCTCTCATTCTGGCTGCTGTCATGCCAGGCACTTAGCACGGATGATGTGCCATGCTCTGAATCTGCACCATCTGCTGCTCGTTAGCTGACAAAGGCAGCAACATGCCATCTCTCCACTTGCTGTTGCTCATTAGCTGACAAAAGCCATTTTCAGTGTTCACATTGTTGTTTCTGCAATAATCTAATACAAAGATGTACGAAGGCACAAAGAAAAGAGGAAACAAAGATGACAGAGTACATTAGGAGCTTAACTAAGAACATTATTGTACTCTTAAATCTCCAGGAGTGAGTCCTTCCAGTGTGATACAGGACTTGGCCTTAATGCAGTATGTCAGCAGGTAGGTATAAAGGTCAGTATTAAAGATAATCTGTTTACCTCAAAATGCTTTGAAACATCTTAACGTATTTCTCTTTTGTATTATTTTCCATCTTCTACACCTGCTAACGGACTGAGAATGCAGAGTGGCTGACAGCATGCAGCTTCCATCCTGCTGGGTGCAAGCAGCATGTACCTCACATATATGTACACCCAGTGTTTAACCAGAGCAGGACCCAGGAGCTATGCAATCAACAGCTGTAGGCTCCACAGGAAAGTCACACTGGTAAAGGCTCTGCACTTCTCAAGAGGAACCTCAACTACCATTATAAATCATCTACAGAGCCAAAGACCAACAGTAGCAGTAATTAAAAGCCCACAAGTGTTCAAAAGCGATCTGCATGACCCATAGTTGAATTCACAGGCTGATTAGCAATCCAGCTGATGAGAATCAGCAGATCCAGAGGGAATGAGCCACAAAAATGTTCTCCATTTTGGGAGATGCACTGAAGATAGCAAGTTACTTGCACTACTGAGAATGAGAAATACTCACAAAACATTCACAGTGCCATGGTCAATTAATTACTTTCCAAGCTCAGTTAGTGGTTTGGAAGAAAAGCCAAAGGGATGCTCTGCTTCAAGGAGAAGCACTTCTCATCTACAGCAACGGATGTCCCAGCATCAGCTTCTTCCCTCCCTCTTACACCTTTTCTCTACCCTCCTGCTCAGATAACGTCTTTCTGTTGCCGCATCACCATGACATAAGGCGACAGTACAGGAGGAGATGTTCTGTGTGCCAAACAGCATACAGACAGCTGGCATGGGAAGTGTTAAATCGCTCACAGGTCAGGGCAGAGAGGAAGCCAGGAACGCAACAGATGGTATGAATTCTGGCAGATGCAGAAGATGAAGAAAAATCTCACAAGCAAAGCGATGCGGTTAAGAGAGATGGCCTTCCAAAGCAGAACACAGAAAAAGGAAAAAAGCAACAGAGGAAAGAGGAAATGTGAATGGGCAACGTGCAGATCATTCTGCTCTTGCATCTCACCTCCTCCTCGCAGCCAGAGCAGCACACGTGGGCTCCCCATAGCTTTCCACACATGGGCAGCAGAAAACAAAAAGCAGAACTTCTGAGATGTAAGTTTCCATCTTTTAAAGGTAACAGAGAGAATGAAATACTACAGAATTCATCAGATATTACTGGACCTGCACATTCAACCATAAGGCATTCCAAAAGGGAAAGACATTGCAGCTGAAGGCACACGTGTGCAACTTCCTCCATGGGCATGCCAAAACAGAGCACGCTGCCTCCACAGAGACACCGGTCTGCAGCACCATCTGAGTTCAGTAATCACACAAAACACCTCAAGGCAAGGTGAAAGCCTTTAAATGTGAACTAGTTAGTCGATGAGGAATTGCAGACAAAGCAGCTCACAGGGCTTAAGGTAGTAACACACTGGGAACTCAGCCATCTCACACTGCTGAAGTAACTCATACAGCTTTGTCTCCACTCTCAACAGCTCAGCTAATGCGAAGTAACATCACAGCACCAAACAAAGGATGCTGATTTTGCTGCAAGGTAAGCTTTAGTAAGCAGAGCCTTGTTCTGAAAGGAGGAAGGTAACAAAGCCTAGCCAAAAACAATAAACAAAAAAACACATACATACACACCCCACGCACACTCCTCAAGCCTTGTCATGCTCTAACAACACATCCAAGCACAGCTGCCCTCCCTTACAGAGCCTGACACCAGAAGAACAGTGCTGCTGGTGGAGCGACACAACCAGATGTGATGTATGTACATCTGGAGCGTCAGCTGCTCTCACTTTTCCACTGCTGTTTCTGCACCCAAGAGGATCAGTTCCTGGGCTCCTACATCCCTTTCTCCCACACAGTGAGGCGAGCAGACCCAGACGTTAATTACACTGCACATCTTTAAAAGCTGTTTGGTTCAGCTTCAATCACTGGAAAGTGATCGTGTATTATGAGAAAAAAATCCCAGAGTGGATACTCAAACACTGAAGCAGGCGTCCAGTGAGGCTGTGAGCAATCCATCCTTGGAAGTACTCAACACTTGACCAGACAAAATTCTGAGCAACCCTAACCCGAGCTTGCCCTGCTTTGAGCAGGCAGCTGGACCAAATGATATCCAAAGTCCTTTACAGCCTCAGTTAATCCAAGAGCTTGTCTTCATGGATTGACACAAGCTGGAGGGGGCAGATAAGTGATTTTTCTTCCTCTTTCACACTTTCCAGACAAAATGCTAGGGCTGCCTTTCCATGCCTTGGATCTGACCTAGAAACTACCTCCATTCCAGGGCTGTTAAGCCAATCTAAATTTTCATCACTTTCTGACATAAAGGACTGGCTGGTGACAGATCTAACAGTACCTCAGAAGAGTGGGCCCATTTTCAAAATTAATCAAAAGAGCAAAACAAAGTTTGATTTATCTGCATACGCTATATGTCTTTATCAACAAATATATGAGGGCAGCCCTGAAAGTAACGCTTCCTATTTCATTACACTGCCCTGTGATGTCAGAGGCAGCTGTTGGTGGGGGTTGAATCTTCCCACCAATATTCCATTCCATTTTGCTGTCGTGTGACAGAAGGCAGCAGAAGGGCAAAGCAAAATGGCTGACAAAACGGTGTCTGACATGGGAGGGCAGATGAAGCAAAGCTGTGGCACTGAATTCCTCCATTCAGAAAAAATGGCAGCCTCTGACATTCATTGAGGCTTGCTGGACATTTATGCAGACCAAACAGTGAATGCAAACACGGAGAAGCAGTGGGTGGTGCGTTCAGCAGTGGTGATAGTGGGTCACTTCCACTGGTGCAGGTTTTAATGAGCACAGCATGCAGGCTCTTTTTCACCTCTGGCAAAAATGCAGAGCTAATGGTGGTGACTATGCTGGACTATGCTGGAAAATAGCGTTTTGTAGCTGAGAATTTGCTATCAAATAGTGTTATTGTGCTCTTTCTATCAGTTGTGGTTTCTGCGGAAATTAATAGGAGGCACTACTATCAGATAAACCTATGTATAAATAATTGATTTGTCCCTCAAGCTATTAGCAAGTTTATGTGCTCAGACATAAGCCAACAACTAACACCACAAAGCCCTTCCAGCCTTCCGCATGATCCTCCCCCCCCCTTCAGGGACAGCTCTTATCCCTTTGCCATACCTGCCAGAGGGGGACCTTGGCGACAAGAATCATTTTTTTTTGTGAGCCTCGTGATGACTGACAGAAACACACACACAGGCCTCGTGCGTCTGCTTGGAGTGCAAATGCAGTGGTTGGTCCACTAGGAGCACAGAGAGTTAAAAGTTGTCTACTAAAATGAAGAGGAGGGAGATGCAAAACAGGCAGCTTGAAGCTCTCTGGACATGTTACAGAACTTTGTTTGCATGAATATTAATTTCTTGTTTGGATATTCAAATGAGCTCTATTTCCATTCTGTTTTGGCTTATCTGACCTGTTAACAGCAAGCCAGCACAGGATATGAATCCCTTGCTCTCCCTGTTGTCTTCAACTCTGTTATGACAAGACTAACTGTTATGAACTGACATTTTGCAGCTTTTTATATTTTACTGTCAGCTACTATACTCATTATTGCCTGCAGTTCACCAGATCCAACTGGTTTTGGTAAGAAAGCTTTTCAGCAGAGTCAAGCAGCACATCTTCCTGTTCATGATTCGTGAGCCCAGTCCAGCCCAGTCTTCATTACTTCATTAAAAAAAAAAAATAAAAAAACCTGTCCCTAAGATTAATGAAAACCTTGCTTACAGTTTTCTAGTCTAACAAGTAAAAGCGAAATTCATGCAAGGCAGAGGGTTCTCAGAAAAGACACAGAAACTCTGTCTTTGTGTCCTGTAAATACCGAGAAGTACCTTCACGCAGCTCACTTTAAGAAGCCATGACTGAACACCAGGAGCAATGCCAGTTGCATACCCAAGAGTTAGGTAACCAGCAACCTGCAGGTCTCGCAGCTCCTGCCATTCGGAACATTTGACTGAAAAATGCAGACTGAACTTTGGACATTTTTTATTCTTGTCCAAGCTCCCACCAACAGCAATTCTACCAAGGCTTAAATGGATGAGCACAACTGATCAGTCCTTACAACAACACCAACAAATTAATTTGGCTTCAGTGCTACAACACAAGCTTTATGCTTTTACCAACATGACAATGGATCAGATATTTTGTACAGACACATTTAAGGCCTTAGAAGTAGGAAAAAAGCTCACTGGCTCAAGGCAGAACTATGGACATGGATTTCCACAGCACAGTTTTTAAAGCCCCCATTATTTTAAAAGGGATGGAAAACTGGTATTAAAGACGAGGCATAAAGTTAAAGTAACAAGCATTTAACAAAACATGCTACTTTTGGCCAATGAATTTAAGAAGATATTCTTTTATTCTTTATTCCACTCCACAAGTGAGGTTAGTAACGTCCTTGAAGCGTCCTGGGAAAGGTAAGGTTCCCATAAAGAGGCTTAAAATAAATAAAACCTCTATAAAGCACTTATATAAAAAAGAAACATTTGCTGGGCAAAAAGCACTCAGTTATCAAAAAGTTCTCAGACACTTCAGAAGAATGTGAAGTTTGTGGCCTTGTTCCCTCCTAAACATGGTCTCATGATATTTTGCCATAGCATAATACTGCTGCCTGGGTATACTACGTAGCCTAGAAAGCTTCTTGTTAACTAAAGGCTGGATAACATTAACTAAAACTTAATTAATGCTAACTAAAGCATGACATCACAAAGGAGAAGGAGATCAGCCTTCCTAAGCTGCCTAGAAGTGGAGTGCTGTAGGGCGGATTAAGACATGTAAACATTATTAGCCAATTCATTGTTTCTTTTCCAGAAAGTTACTGTTTAAGTTTCAGAGTACTAAGAATTACAATTTGACAGAAGAGGAAAACAAGTAGTGAGATACAGTTAAAAACACTGAAACAAAAGGGACTAGTGTCAAGGGTGTGGGGATGTTACCGCCTTTATTACAGAGGCCTGTATGGTGAGTCAGGGTTCGCAGGATCCCTGCACTCATACAGAGCATGAGTCTCCCACTGGAATAGCCACAGGTCAAGCCTGTCTTGCTTTATCCATCTGTGCACAGGGATTTAAGCACCTACTACCAAGCAATGAATTATAACTGGCCAATTTGAAGAACCGTAAAGATGTGAAATAATAGGAAGGGACCTATCTTCTGTGACAACAGAGAAATCAAGACATTGGCAGTAGCTCCATTACTTGCACAGTATGCACTACAGAACGCACCACTAACGCTACCAGACGCGCTGTGGTAACGGGCACAGCGAGGGCACAGCGGTGGTCACTTACGGCACTCCTTCTCATCGCTGTCATCGAAGCAATCTGGCAGCCCATCACACTGCCAGGCCCCCGGGATACAGCGCCCATTGCTGCACATGAAGTTTCCAGGTATGTTGCATTCATTTGTGAAATTGTTCCCAGGCAGCAGCTGGCTATCTGCAACAACAACGAAAATCAAGTTTACACCGTATTCAAAAAAAAAGTCTCTCCTTCATAAGGTCTGAACACAAGTAAAATAGGTAAGGCCACAAGAACTCAAGCTCCATACGCTCATGCTTGTGTCAGACCGGTATTTAGCTCGCAGATTTTTACTTACTTATTGCAGCCTGGGGACTAGGAACTAGGTAGTACGTGGACTAATTCACGCTACCTTTTCAATGAAGTTCTAAACACAGTGATGCTTGGTGTCAGCCTAGTGCCCTGGCACACACCCGTCCAGGCAAGGAAGGCAGACAGAATGTCACTAAGTCTGCTATGTGGAGAGGGTTTAGCAGGAGGAAACTGGAGATGAAGAAAACAGACTAAGAAGGCGATCTATAAGTTTGCCTTTAAGGTTGTAACAGCTCTAATCGGTGATTTTCATCTACTGTGCTTCCATATCTGTGCACTGTTTTCAGAGCACAGGTATTGCAGAAACGTAAACTTCAGGGAAGGAAGATAGATAATGGCAATTATTTTAATAAGCAAAGAGATTCAACCACAGGTCCAAAAGGCAGGTTGGGCTTGGAGGACTGATGCTCCCAAGACAGGAGCAGCATGATAAATGGAATCTCAAGTCACCACGCTGCGGGAAGCTGCAATACAACACAGGGGGGTGAGAGAAAACCTCCACCTCCCATCTTTCTGCTTCATCTGAGGCATTATGCTCCAAGTTCACATTCTTCCAAAAACCAGAAACAAAAACCTTCCTGCGTAAGGACGGGGATGTCACTGTGCCCTTATCACACTGCAAAGTTTTACATCACTGTTTCAGAAGATGCAGGACAGGATTGTTTTGGTAAGCATTTTTATGCCTATTTCTACCCCAAACAATATGTTTCCTCTCCATTTTTTTTTTTCCTGGCAAATGTCTGACCCTCCTGGGATGCTTAAGACTCTGCCAGCACAGAGTGGTTACCTTAATGGAAATTTGCCCTGAGCTGCTGGAAGACAAGGTGATCCAGAAACAAAGTGGAAACTGTATCTTGTGAGGCAGATGCAGCAACCCCAGCCACCAGCTGCACACCAGAGCCACCTGCAACAGCCCTGTGGTAGCACCTTCAAGAAAGAAAGTGACAGCCCACAAAAAGCAAGCCCAGGCAATGCAGCTGGCTATTTAGTCTATGCTTTTACTGGTTCCATTCAAACTTCAGTTTCTTTCCGTGCATCACTGCTCTTCCAACCGAGGAAGAATAGTTTTGCTCTCTCCACACTGCAATGTGCAAGATGCAGCTTCTTGCTGCACGCAGGGAACAGCTCAGTGCCGGGCCCACACTGCCATCCCTATGGAAAGTGCCACTGCCAGCAGCCATCCAGGAGAGCTGTCCCCAACTCTGCTTCATGTCTGAGTCCCCACATCTAAATCAACAATGGAAACGACCTGTCCTTGGCCAGCCCTGCAAGGAAACGCTGAGCACATACACTCAGTAACAGCCCCTGGGCTACCGCTGCCTGAAAGCATCGCTGCAAAGTTCTGCAGCATTATGTTCAGCCAACAAGTGTGGGGCGAGTTAGTTTTTTGCCTTGGACCAGCACTTTGACACAATCAGATCAGTCTTCGTATCACTGACCTGTATCTGGTAAGTGATGGCCAAGCCAACATCACTCCTCCCAACAGCTGCACAGAAGTTGCCAACATTGCGCAGCCTCCCGTTAGGCAGCAGCCTGCAGCACACCCCTAACACAGCTGCCTGCAATGGGAGGAAGATCGCCCCAGCACTCCAAACCGAGGTTTGCCTTTAACAGACCAAGACATGAAACAGCGATACGGATGTTTTCCACAGCGTCAAGGCATAGCCAATATGCCATATTCTTAAGCTTCTTCAGAAGCGCCCAAGAGCTTCAAGAGCAGAGCATAAACCCCTTCTCTCCAGTCCTCAGAAAAAAAAAAAAAGGAAGAAAAAAAAAAAAAACCCACATCATCTAAATTTTGTGGCTAAAACTAACTCTCTGCTGCAAAATGAAGGTACTGCAAGCATCATATGACAACTAGGAATTACCAAGGTTTCAGTTCTCTCCAAGTCCAAGCACTGCGGTAGCACGTTGAGGCAATACCATCAGAAAAAGGTGCCGTTCTCATTTGTGCTGCTGCTCTTCGCCACCTTCTCATCTAACCCTCCTGCCCGCACCTCTCCCCCCCCGCTCCACTTCCACACAGAAGCTGCACCTACTCAGAATGAAACCTCGCTGTCAACACTTCAGCGAGGCCTCCTCCAGGCCTGGGCGAGGTGCCAGCAAAGAACAGACGCGGGGTCTAGACTTGCCCCAAGTAGGGAGCTGCCTTCCCCGCTCTGAGCATCACGGTGCTCCCCAGACAACGCAGTAACTGATGCACTTCCAAGGACTGCGGCACCTCCTCCGCACAGAGGCCCAAGCTTGGCTCCTGGCAGGCTGTATCTGCCTGAAAACATTCACCAGGATCTCTGTGCACCCATAATGAAAAACTTAGATCAAGCCGAATCATTTAAGAACGTTTCAGGCCTCCAAAAGCACAAACTCAGAAACAATGCCCCCAAAAAGCCATCAAGTCCCTGATGCTTCTAACAACCGCTCTGTATAAAGGCTGTGCTTCTACTCTACTGAATTGAAGGAAAATGTCAAGAACAGATATCAGATTTTGTTACCCAGCAAGCGGTTTGTTTATAGGATTTCCTTTGCCATACAATAAATTCATCCTCAAAGCTCCTCTAAGTAAGGATGTAGCGCTAACCTTTTTACCAAACAGGAAACAAAAGACACGGGCAGATTAAGTTGCCGACAGACCTATGCGAGTTCTGCTGCAGAATGGGAACAGTGAACTCTGACTCACACCTATTTCAAAGGATGAAGAGCTCTTTCTCTTCAAATATGCCCCCCATCAGCTGCTGGAATAGAGCTGCAGGTTGCAGACACCGCAATTTCAGAGTCACAGCCAGCACACCCAGAAATGTGCCACGTGTGTTACCTTACCTCCAAAAAGTAAATAAATAAATCCACCAGTGGGTATGGAACTGTCAGAACAACGCCATACTGGAACCATTTAAATGGTACAGTCCATTTCGTTTCCTTTGCTCCTGATATGAAGGCCACCAAGGCTGCAGGAAACCCTCGCTGTGGCCACTTGCTCTGCAAGGGAACATGAGGTTCCAGGCACAAGAAGGACCTGTTCCATCGCCCATTTTTCTGAAAGATTCAAGCAGTATCCCGACGAAGTCTGTACAGATGTCAGATTTCGTGCAGCCAACTTGCTATACTGCTTGTTGGCAGGGCAGAAATTCCTTCAATCTGGCAGAGCCGCCTTTCCAATCGCTGACATATTTACCCTGCAGCCTCTCTGACTAATTTTGAATTCAGCCCAAATGCAAACTGCACGGATGTGTTCAGTTAAGTGAAGGGAGAAGGGAAAAGAAGCAGTCCATTCTCACCGCCACACACTGCTCACTTTAAAAAGCACACCATCTGGGCTGAATAAAAAAGGGACTCGTGTTTCACTTTGAAGGGGACCGAGTAAGGAAACCAATCTGCTTGAGCAGCCCCTTCCAAAAATGCTGGCATCTAAATATTTAATACTTGCTAAAAAGGAACCAGAGGAAAGAATAAATAAAAGGACATCTCATACTGAGCACGTCACACTGTAGGAACAACGCAAGGCTGGGATACCTTTCCCAGAAAAAAACTACCTGAAAGCTCTCCAGAGAACTGCACATTACAGAACAGATCGCTACTGATAGTAGTGCTGTGTCTGTATGAGGACACGAATGAAAGGTAGCAGCCAGTCATCCTGGCAATGGAGTTTTTGAGGAAGGAATACAAGACACTTGTGTGTTCAAACTTGGGCACCAATAGCGTCCGTAACTTCAGCCTCTTTGCAAAGAGGATCTGTCACCAAGGATGAAGCACGAACTCCTTGCTGCCAAACCTCTGACATGCCTTTTGTGGGAACTGCCACTGGATACTGTCAGTGATCTCTGTATAACATTTCCCAAACGTGAGGAGATTGATTTAGATCCAGGCTGGCGCGTAGCTGTAGTGCTACTCATGAGGGCTACTCAGGACACACTTGAATGAACACCTCCTGTTGTCCTGTTTACCCCTTGCCCGCCATAAAGCCACACCGGTTTGATTCCGGTGCACCAGGAAGGTGTCCTCGCTCACTGAAATCTGCAACACGCTGTGAACACGAAAGGAGAAACTGGAGCAGATCGGCAGCAAGACGGCACCAAAAAGCCATACCTCCCATACCTGCTCACCCACAAAGAATGTCACAGCTACGAAGACACAAATTTAACCTCCTCTTTCACAATTAAAACCTCAATGCATGACTTAACGGTACGTATCTTTTCAAAAGATACGACGAGGGAACTTCTAGTTAACATAAGCGCAGAGGGGCTTTTGTTTTCATAGTGGAAGAAACTACAGGATTTTTATTTAAAGTTTTCAGGAGGATTTAAGCACCTTTCTGCGTACCGGGTAGAACACTGTGAGATTGTATTCTCGTTGCATTACGCTTGGAACAACAGACACAGGGTTTGAATTTTGGGTGCTTCTATGTGAAGCCAGAGTCGGACTTGATGATCCTGGTGGGTCCCTGCTGACTCAGGATATTGTATAGATCTGTAACTGCAGACTCTCAACAAATGCTTTTATGCCCTCCTAAGTCAACTTACATACAGCAGAGAAGCAGTGCGAGGTGCCTGGTAGGATCTCACAAGACTTGTTTCCTCAGAGACTGCAAATATTTACAAACGTTTACATTCAGGCCCAGTTGCTTCTGTGGATTGAGGCGGGAGGACAGATGCGTCTTTTCAGACTTCTTCACACAGATACGAAGCATCTGACTCACCAAATCCACATCTATTTTACAGATGTCTACTGATGCAGATACAGCCAGAAGAGAAATTCAAAAGCTAAGCATGAAGAAACTCCGAGCATTATAAGCTGAAATTTTTAGGCAAGGTAACACCGCATTATCTTCACTGGCAATAAAGGTATATTGTAAGCAAGGCAACATGGTGGAAATAAGACAGACTCGGCCTAACACTCAGTGCAGTGAAACCAGAGGTGCTGGCTATTTATGTCTATGAGATAATGCTGCATTCAGGACTCCAGCAGCCGCCCAAAGGCTCTGTGACAACGGAGTTATTCACCTTCTTTGCTACAATTTACCCCTCGTTCAAATGAAAATGGGGAGTCAGCTTTGAAGAGGAATCTCCCAGTCAGAACCCAAGTATGCACAGCATAAGAAGACTGTCCATTAACAGCTCCAGCAGATTAAAGATTAGTACACTATGGAGGACTAAGTTCACTTTCCGGCTCTTTCACGAATACCTTTGATATCACTCAAACAAAGCATCCCGGAGTATGTTCAGGCTGGTTTTGGGAAGCCAAGAACAAGACATGCTCCTTCTTGCTCCGCTGCAAAACCAGTGACATCACCTAAGCATCTGTCACAAGTAAAGGACACCTGCCAGCCATTATCTGACAACTTAAATCCCCTTGAACAATTTTAATCCCTATCCTCCCCTATCCTCATTTAAACTGCCTGATGATTACATTGCTTATACAACATTAGAAGTTATGAGGGTTATTTGTAAAGGCAGATTGACAGCCCCACTGCAACACAAGTTCTCAGAAATGTTTCCTCACTGAAGCGCGGCTACGTTTGTGATTAATTCAAGGAACTGCTCACTGCTGAGGTTCAGCTTACCCTCCTTCCATCTTCCAGGTGCGATATATTCTGTAGCTAGCATTCTCAAGGCTTAAAAAGGAATCAAGCCTAGCCAAAATGGAAGAAATTCCCACTGTTACTTCTGATTAAAACACTAGACGTTACCAAGACAAACCAAGTCAATAGAAACACCCCTTTTTCTGAAGCGGATAGCTTCTTTCAATGCAGACAGAACAAACACAATGCTGAGACGTCAACCTACTATTGGATAGCCACCCTCGAGCCATTAATTCCTCAGAGCAAAGACACCTTTTATTGAACTGGAGAGCAATTAACACATCACCATCTCCGCCGTAAATAATATAACACACATAGAACAGCGTATCTCTCTCTAAGCAGCCTATGGTATTAGTTTAAGCAGTTGGCATGCTCCCTGTAGCAGGTGGCTGCCTTTCAGCACTTAGCCATGCGAACTCTTGAATTAAATATAATCTTTGAAATCATTCCCTAATAAACAGCCACTTGCTTTTTCCTTGCAACACCACATGCAGAAAGTGAGCTGAGGTGAACAGGTTTATTTTAATCCTACAGCCTTTGTGGAGGGACTTGGCATTCCCCTGGAGCCCCCACGTTCGTCTGTCCTTAGCACAGCTGCTTCAACACACCAAAAATACAAGTGCCTCTCAAGTCCACGGGCTCTCAGCACAGCTATACGGTGGAAGAAAAACAGGCTGTCAGCTACTAACAGCACAGAGTGAGCACGGACCACATCCACAGCCCCCAAACAGCACAAGATTGAAAAGGAGGAGCAGAAGCAGAAATAACTATTTACATTACTTGAAGAAGGAGGATTCCCCACAGCAAGATTCCCAGACGTGCATCCGAACCTCAGAGCAAGATCAAAACTCAAAATTTACTATTTCAGCCTTCCCCAGATGCCTTTCCAGTTTCACCTCCTATGATTTTAAGCAAACCATGAAAACCATTACTATGCAGCAAATCAGAGCATGTGCCGACACAGCACCATCCACTCCAAAAGATGTTAACTGCTGGCAGCATTTTCCCTAATGATGTGTTCTTCATATTTTCAGAGGAGCATAGCCATTATCTCTGGGCACTTCCACAGAAAGTTAACACAGTCGAAAAGAATAATCCGAAACACAATGAATATATTCCACCAACCACCCTCTTCATGGTTAATGAATAATCACTCTCTTCTAATAATTTCCTCATCATCACAGGTTATTATTCTCTTTCTGACCTTCCTAAAGAGTCGGTGACGCTCACTGACACACATGAGACTCTAGGAGTGCAGCTGGACATAAGCAGGCAGCTCCCCGCAATGGGCAGAGCATCCCCCAAAAGAGTCCAGTGAGAACCTACTGTCTGACAGCAGGACGCTGGCTAGCGAGCGCCACCGCATCAGCTCCATCTTCCAGTTCTTCGTCATGCAAACTCTGTAGAGCTTGATGGGGACGGCGGCAAAAAGAGCAAGAAAGGACAAAAAGTAAAGATGCAATCTCTATATTCAAGCAAGTTAAAAGCAAAGCTAATCCTATTGACTGTATACCCTTTTAACACACTTCACATATTGCTCTTAATGAAAGACAGAACTGGCGTATGTAGAAAAGAATCTAGCTTCGCCTTCAACTGCACATGCAATACATTCATCACTATATACCAGCTGCCTTGCAACAAAGCGCAACGCTATGCCACTCACCATATTACAAACTACAGACGCCTACGTAGGACAGAGAAGTTAATTGTTTCTAGCGTCTCAGAAGAGAGCAGTTTATCTTGTTTTGCTCTGCCTCTGTACTTTGAAGAAAGAGACTTGCATGCACTTTGTCATAATTATACAGCCCCACTGCCTGAAGTCACTGTAATTTTTTGCAACACCTCTGTGACACAGTTAGGTGCATTATCCTCCTCTCTGATGGATTCAGTCCTTGGTGTGTAGAGACACTAAATCAAGTTTTACCATAACCAGTGTCACCTGAATAAAATACCACAAGTGCCTGACACAATGAAGAACCTCTCAGATAATTCTGC
Source organism: Gallus gallus (assembly GCF_016699485.2). Lineage (NCBI taxonomy): Eukaryota > Metazoa > Chordata > Aves > Galliformes > Phasianidae > Gallus > Gallus gallus. The sequence continues at coordinate 18,831,489 of NC_052536.1, read as the reverse complement.
CAGTTAAGCCTTAAAGGCTTGGATTTTAAAAGAGAAAGGGGTGGTGTTAGTGTGCCTTGGTAGATTTATGATCAGTACAGCATCATCTGTCCTGCCAGAGCCCACGCCGCCGCACGTTATCTAACCAAACAGACACGCTGCCTGTATCAGGCCTGTGCTATCTGGTCATCCAGCATTAGTCATCCCGAAGCCACAGCTGGAATTACTCTCTATAGGGCATGGATGCGAGCAGAGTCCATAGAGTAAGCAAACTCTTGTTTCGGTCTCAAACTACTGTCCACATCAACTCTTTATATCAAACTCCTCCCTGTACAACTGCAGAAAATCCAAATCCCCATTAAGCAGACATGCTCGAATGGCTGGCCGCCACCACTTCGGAAGGCAGAGCACGCAGGATTTTCATAGTTAACATGTCAGCTTCCTTAGAACAGAGATGCTGGAAGCGCTCCCAAAGCAGCAGAATGGCTGCACCCTGCTCCACCAGCTCCGGAGACTCTCTCACCTCACTGCTTGCTCCGCTGATAAAATATGGCAAGAGAAATGTGCTGGTGGCCCACATCCACGTAGCAATAAGACTTTCAGGCTGGATCTGTTCTCCTTTCTTCCAGAGAAAGAAATCAGGGGACTACTCTTGAATGACCCACTAATGGGAGAGAAAGAAGAAAGTGAACTACTGACAGAAGAACATCTCAGAGGTGGGAGGAGATGCTACTACTAAGTTCTACTTTATGCAAGGAATCTTTTCAAAGAGATTCAACAGAAATTTGCCTTTATTTCACAAACTGCTGAGACAACTGCATTCTGTTTGCAGAACACAAGAGAACATAAAATTTTTAAATGGTCTCACAATGCAGGGCCTAATCAGTCACCCATAAACCCATCCTTTAAATATTCATGCGTGATGAAACCAAACCGCTACACACGGATCTGTATATAGCCACTTTCTGCTGTTATGTCTAGGTTTTAGCTGCTTGTTCTCCCAGCAAACACAGCCCTCCTTGTTTAACGTTTTCCCTGGCAACAGGACACTTCCGACAGCATCACCCCCTATAAATCATAAGCTTGTGTAAACCGGTAGGAACAGATGTCAATGCAGGACAGCAAATCTTGGACAAAGTGAACGCTAAGGCTTTTTATACATATGTATTAAGTGAATCAAGAGGTGGTAGAGCAAAAGAAAAGATGAATTTATGGTAATGAATTTATGATAACGACATTCCCCTAATATCACTGGGAGAATAATTTATGCACTTTGGATGTGACAGCACGTCAACGCAGCACATCTGCAGGGGAAAGAAAGCGGTGGTCTCTGTGACAAGCAGAGGGCTTTGGCTACATGAGGAGGCTGCAGCCTGGAGACAGTTGTGATGGGAAGCTCTGCAGAGGGCCCACGCCAGGAAGCAGGCCTGGGCTGCAAAACAAAACAGCAACGCTGCCTTTAACAAGAAAGAAAAGCCCATAACCTCTCACTCAACAGCACTGAGCTAATTTCCAAGTGTGAGGAGATTGATGACAGCTAACCAAGATTTTAATCTAGACAGAGAAAGATCTGCAGACTTCCCTACCTTGGGAAAGCAATTCAGCTCTTGCTTTGAAGTCCTGCCCTAAGAATACAAAACAGGGAGCCCAGAAAGTTCTCTCCGGAGGCTCCTAAAATGAAATCTGGAAGAGGAACAAGAATGTTTTTCCAAACAGTACATTAAAGCAACAGCTGAAGTTAGGAGATCAATTAGCAGAAGACAACTGGAGTCAAGGAAAGACAACAGCTCAAGAAGAGGAGAATGACTGTACTAAGCGCCAGTGACAGCATGCTGTCTATGGGGACGGGGTAGTGCTGCTCCTAGAAAGAAGGAGTAGCCAGAAACAGATACTAAACCTCTTCAAACAGGAATGTAAATCCAACAGTGAAAAGAGTTAGACCCAAAAGAATCCAATGCATGAATCTGGAAGCACCACCTGACTCGGGTGCCAAAACACAGTGCAATCAGAAGTGCGAGCATCCTTGAAGCTTCAAGCAGAAAGGCAGAGCATTCCTCTCCAGGCTCAGTGATAGCACAGAAATGGATACACACACACACAAAAAAAAAAAACCAACAATTTCAAAGCCACAATGAAAAATAAAGCCTTGACTTCAGAGGATCACCGGGTTGGATCCTAATCAGCTGGTTTTTAGCCACACTACACTGAAAACGGGACTAGCCATGGCACAGCCAACAACTCTTCAGCCCGTCTGGGACTTTCACGTCATTCTCACATTGGTATTTTGGAGATCACTGCTCATACTGACCTGATTCATCAGCAAAACACCACAGGGCATAGCTTCCTCAAATGTCATGCCCTGGGTCTATCTGAGGAGATTTTGCCATTACTTTAGACTTGAAAGGTTTCTTTTATCAAAGATGGCATGCATTTGCTATATCTGGTAGCTCCAGTCATGTGTCCTGCATCAGAAAACCTCAAACAAAGCTAAATGAGGGCAGAGGACGGGACTCGGCCGTGAAAGATGCAAACAACAACTGGTTATTTGAAGTCGGGAATTTCCCACAGTCACTACTAGAGACTCAGAGAATAATCACTTCAAGTGAAAAATAACTGTTTTTATAAGCACCTATCTAAAATGTGATTTTCTCCCATTCAGACCGAGTTCTTTGATGTGCTTTATGCAGTAATAATAAAAATATATACAGAAAATAAAGAGAATCAGCATTTGCCGTATGGATTAGATTTCTGCTGCTTTCTGTAAGCAAATCAATAACAGGAAAATAAATGGCATTTGCATTTTGTCAATGGGAAACATGCTGTTAAGAAGATACACAGCAGGGGTTATATTGAAGTGAGAGCTCATCCTTTTCACAGTTCAGCTTCGCCTTATCTATTTCACTTACTCGCCGCACCAGAAGCCCTAACTGAGAGAAATGATGTTTCTCCACCACAATGGAGCCCATACAGAGACTCCACGTAGATGGGAAGTTAACGCGGGGTGGGCAGTGTGGGTATGCAATCCTTCTAGAAGGCAGCTGGGACTAATGCTTTCCAGCAAATATTGCCACAGCAAGACACCACATATCATAAAGAGCTTTCAAGACTGTGGTAAAGTTGGGTTTGTTTGTAACATAGCAATTGTGGATTCTGGCTCTTTCAAAAGTTGCTACATTTAACACTGCGGCAAAGAGTACTGGGATGAAGTTGCACAGAAGAATATTTAGCAAAAAGCAGGAAAAGTTTTAACGTGCATGAGAAAACACTTCTTCCAGAGAGACTGAGGCAGCTGGGGCAGAGCTCTGGCCAAAGTCCCTAGAAAGGGCCATAAAAGAGACAGACCAGGATAGAAAGGGCCATAAAAGAGACAGACCAGTCTTCGTGATGCACCGGTGTTCTTCCTTTTCCACTTCTTACTTCTTTGATTCCCACCAATTACATTTCCTTTATTTCCTACAATCCTCTGACCAATTTCCAAGAAAGTAGTAACTGCTTTTTAAACACCTACCCTGGTCACAAATGAAAAACAAGAACTAAGCCACCCACCTCAACGTGCTCATTAGACAAAGGATCTTGAAGAAGCTTTGTAGTGCACTCCAGCTAAGGAAGAATAACCAAACACTCTGGGTATCTCACTTAGCCACTTGTAACTTCTGAGCCTGTGTTTTACTAGGACGGACCAAGAGTGGGACAGAACACAAATTAACAAACTTCTGGTTAACTACAAAGCCACTGTCATCTTTTAAGGCTTCTATCAACAATTTTGCATCAGGTATTCTCAAAATGAGCCAAGGCAAAACTCAGGGGATCTCTAAAACATTGCTATAACTTCAGGCATCATTTTGCTGGTTAAATAACCCCTGAAAGCTCCACATTCCTGCTGGCATCTGTCACATTTATGCAGGCTACCAGGTGTTCTTTTGGAAGAAGCTGGGGCATAGACATGTCCTGACAGATCAAACTGGCAAAGCTGAGGGGGGGTGAGAAGCAAAGAAATGATCCCACAGACTGCTCTGAATTGACATAGATGGGGCCTGAAGGGAACAAAGTCTCACAATTTTTCTGAAAACTTCCAGTGTAAGTGAAGTCAGTAACATTCATGGGACCTCAAGATACCTTGGGAAAAGACAAGGCTTGTAAATGTTCAATATTGTTCTCAAAACATCAATCTATCCACTTGGTTCCAGAATAGGATACATTTCTTATTTTCACATGCAACCCAAACTGAGACTGAGGATCCGGTAAATTAAAGGATTTCCCAATCTTTTCCCAAGGCTCTAGGGAACCACACGTCACCACTTGCAGGAGCTCATGAGATGGACTATAACCGGCTTTCCTTGAGTGCCTCGGTAAATTCACTAATGAAGAAGCAGTTTCAGCATGTTGCCACTAAGGGTTAATTTTGCATCTCATTGGCCTAGCTGGGCATTCCCATAAATACCAACCCAGCGGATATAATTGCAAAACAGGTATGCTTGGCTCTAGCCACTCTGCCAATTTCGTGGCAATGAATGTCTGAAAATTGCAGGGTGTAAATTTAGCTGGGTGGGTCTCACACATTGTGTTTATTTTACTGGGAGAGAAACATATTTGATTAATCAGAATTAAAAGAAAGGTATAACACTTCTTGAAAGGTTGTTTATTTTTTCCCCTGCCTGTAGATAGAAATAATAACAAGAATAATTACTATATTTACTGCGTGAGGACAAAGGCAGCACAGCTTGCATGTTGCTGAGTTTCAACAGCAATTTCTTTTAGGTCAGTGAGCAGCGAACTGCTTATGCCAAGCAACGCCAAGACTTCTGCAAAGCACCTATCAGATCTGGGTAAGATGAGGCAAGGAGAAAGAGATGCCTTTGTAATAAAAGGCAGCATATTTTCTCTGTAACAACCACGTTCAAATTTCTTTTGCACCCTCAAGAAATCACCACCTGCTAGCTCTGACTGTGGCACATTTGCAGTTTCTCTCCCACACACTCCAAGAAATTCAGAAGACAATCAAAACTGCAGATAATGTATGCTTTAAGGATGAGGGCAGGTAACAGTGCTAGACTAACAGCCACTGCCAAAAAGACAGACAACTAGCACAGCATGCACGGGCCCCAGCCAGAGCCTCCCCCACCCCACTCCAGATATGGAGCAGACACGACTTTGTTAAGCAGCGTTGAGTCTTTGCATTTTACAAGCTACCAAATTTGAGCACAGTGCTCTTACAATACCTTAATTCTTACTTGACAGAAGCATGCCTCAACCCACTTTCAGATTCATCTGGTCTTGGATTTTCTAAAACTACCTTAGCAGACTTGAGAGAACAGCAACCTTCTTGTTGACCAATTCAGAGTTCCTCCTTTCCCCCAGGGTAACCAAAAACACGTGGAAGCAACAAAGCTCCTGATGAAGCACCAGAGATCCTCATACATCAGTCCCCTCGAGTTGCAGCTATTGCAAGGACTTGTTCTCATCACAGGCAGGTTGACACGTTCTGGCTTGTTCTTCTATCAAAGAGCGGAAGTCACAGCTCGCACTTCACACATGGGAAAGCCCATAAACTGAGAGCATCCATATGCTGGGGTTCTCTCTCCTTTGTGCACCTGCTTCATTAGGATCCCAGCAACAAGCCTCACAGCTAGGACGCAGGCCTACTTGAGGCAATGGACTTCTGTGACCTCTGAAAATTAGTTAAAAGCTTTAGAAAGAAACTGCATTCTCCGGATGAGACGTAAGGCAAATGGGAATAAATTAAAAAGAAGCAGACTTAACCGCTGACTGTTTTCCTCCCACAAAGAAAGCAGGAAGGGGCTTTCATTTCACACCATCAGATAGAATGGTCCCTTGTTTTCCTTATCACTTGCACTTCCTAACACCAGCACATTACAGAGGTACGTGGATATTGGTGCTTTAGCACAGAAGTCACTTGCAAAGTCAAAAATAGTTGGCTGGGATGAGGAATCCCACACTCAGGTGACAGACCAGGCATGTCCAACATGCAGCCTGTGGGCTGTGTGCAGCCTGGCCCAGCTCACAGTGCAGTCACCCCCTGCCCTGCACCATCACAGTAACAATCAAACAGCAGTGTCCTTGGTGTTTTTGTTGTTCTCTTTTTTTGTTTTAATTAAAAAGAAAAATTAAAATGAGTATTGTTACTGATAAACAATAACTATATAATATATTTTACGAGGGCTGCTCCAAAAGTAAGGTTGGACACCCATGGTAAGGACCGTGAATTAGGAATCTTCTGTAATCTTGTTTTTAATACGAACAAAAGATGTCACTGTCCTTCAGTATGCTTCTGGTAGAAGAGGCTTTCTTCTCCCTAAACATTAACACTCCACGACATCTGTCAGAGGGACTTAGCAGGACAGCTTCTCCAGGCACTGTGGCAGCAGAGGACAGCAGGCACGCTGCCTGGCACAGGGATGGGCCTGCACCAAGCACGGCACGCTGCTCCGCTCCCAGCGGCCCCAGCCAGCTTCTTCCCGACAGGCCATCGCCCACCTGCATCGACAAGGGTGCTCAGCATCCACCATAACGCAGAGTAAACTCCTTGCACTTCAAGGACTAGAAACAACAAGGTTTAAGAAAGACATCAGCAACTCAGCTGTGCTCCCCACCTCAGGCTCGGAAGGAAGCCCGTCGGCAGCTCACACCGCTCCACACAGATGAGGGCTCTTCCGAACCAGCGACTGGAGCACAGGGAAATGGGAGAGCCAACCTCAGATGTAGCTTCCTTCAGCAATCAAGCCTCATTAATAATTTAGCTGTTAATGGCTACATAAATGAAGTACGTGCAGGAGAAATTAGCTGTACAATTACCCGTTATAACAAAAGCACTGCTCTTCCACTGTCTTTACTTCCTGCTTAAGCCACAGGGCTTCCCATTTGTTCATGGGACGGTCCCCCTAGAAGGGACTAACGCATGAAGGTCACTTAATAAACTGAATTCATTTAAGTTAAAGGTATACCACTCAGAAGAAAGGTAGAATGTGATTACTGTAGCTCTTTCCCATCCTCCGAACCTCCTACACAATTAATTTCCACATACTCAAACACAACGTAGTCTATAACACAGATAGGAAAGATCTGTGCACCTATTGCTCTGCTGCAAATTATATACGGATATCTCTGACTTGGGAAGTTAACACAAAAAAACACTTTTGACACTGATCCATATTCTGAGGATTAGCTGAAAGAACATGAAGGGAAAACTAAGGCACAGAAAATATAATGCAGTGATAACGCTCACGCAGGACTCTAGCACCAAACACACCATGGGCTGTAAGTGCCCTACACCACACTCACGTCCTTCACATACGAAGCAGCCAGCAACATAAACCACCCACTGGCTCTTTACATTTTGGCTGTATTTCCTCCAGATTTCCCCAGGAAGTAAATGTAAAAGGAATACTGTAAGTATTGACTACAACACAGCTGATAACTATGTGAAAAACTTTAACTGAGGTGTTATCAGCACCAAAACAATGGAAGTTAATTCCATATGCAAATCCAGTGAGGCAGGAAGGATGCCTCAACGTGTCTGTAATACAACATTAACCCAAACATAGGTGTTCTTAGCTGATGATGGATGTTCTTCCTTTCTTTCCACTAAGGCTACTCACATGATCAGCATCTTGCCTATGGGATGCAATACACTAATCCCAAAGATGATAACAGGAAAGATTCACCCCATCAGTCAGATTTCAGGTGAGCCATCATAAGTTTCCATAGTTGGCTGGAGGGTGTAAAGTTAATACAAACAGAAATCCAATGCTCAAAGTGGGTCATCTGGTGAAAATTAGTTTCTTACTTCCTCTAAAAATCTGATCCCAATGGTAAACATCCCCTTAGCAGCCACAAAGGCTCATCCCAAAGGCAGGAAGACTATTTTGTCACTGAGACCACTATCAACAAGGCAACTTTGCAACTTCATTGCTGTCACTATTTGACATCCATCAAAAGTTTCTCAGTACATTCCAGATAACCGTGTAATCAACACACTTCAGGAACGGCCAGAACACAGTGACAGTATGGGCTCAGGTACCTGGAATGGTATTTCTCATGAGGCCCAGACAGAGCAGACTGTCACATCATCCACAGTGACTGCTGGAGGTGAGTGACACCACAGCTTCTCCAGTACGTCAACACTTGTGGTTCGTTTTAGAAGCGCTCTGTCAGCAGGAAGCACATGCTACCAGTGACGTTCTGTGATCCAACACTTACTTAGTGCCAACAATTTTGCATGGCAAGATGAAAATTAAGCTTCCTTCCACCAAATTGTCCCTCAATCAGAGCACAACACTTGCCACTGGGAACAGAAATCCAACTATTCCATCCCCACACATCAGCCCAACTCATCCAACATCTTCTCTCAATATCTTCTCCTGTTGCAAAGTTGCTCCATTGAAGATATTAGAATCACACTGGTAAAAATCAGCACAGAATCAAACACCGCATTCGTGAAAAATGAAGTTGCTCAGGCCTTCTCAATTTGTTACCTAGAGAAACCCACAATAAATCTTTCTGTGAGTCTTTAAAAAAAACACAGCTTTAAGAACATGCTGCAGAGGTACATGGCTGCTCTCGATATCCAAGCTTCAAGAAATACAAGTCAAAACTCCCAGTTTTAACAAGTTCACTCGAAGTAAAAGCACCTTTTACGTCCAATTATTCTCTCCTTCCTCGGAAGAGAGGTGAGACTGACACTGTGTGAACAGAACAAATTACAGCTGGCTAAAATGATTAACTTCTTTCCGTTTCAATGAAATTTCATCTTTTGAAATTTGGGTTTAGAAACCTACATTTTTAAAGGAAACTTGCTGACTGCAAATGGAAGAAATGAAGTGATCTTGAGGAAATCCTGCAAAGCAGCTTAGTGACACTGCTGTTCTTTCCAGCCTTGTCATTTCAATGGAGTTTAAAGACACCAGAACACCTGAAAACAAAGACTCATCTCTGAGAATCAGGCTGTCAATACAACTTCATGAGAGCAAATCTACTGAAATATATCCACATAGATTCATTCAAAGAACAGAAGAGTCTGGATACATGGCCTCAAAAATGTAGAAAAGTAGTAATACAGTAATTCTCAATATGTTTAATTTAGAGTGAAATCTATTTGGAATCTACGTACTTTCATGAAAAAAGCCCAACCAAATGAAATAAAAATGTAACATATTCATTTCCAATCTCTCCTGCACAAACCAGACTCAGAACCCATGCTCCTGGAGATGTGTGCTATTTATTAAGACACAGCAGTGCCTCTGAGAAGGATCCATATGGCTGAACTGTGCACATTCTCTAAGATAAAGGCAATGTCCTGAACTAAAAGTGATCAGAAGACACTAGGATTGAAGTCCTGTTGTACTTACCTACCTTTGAAATGTACAGTACATTCAAATAAGGAAAAAATGCTTACAGTAGCACTTGGGGATAAATGATGTAGACAAACAAACAGTCCTTCCCCTTTCTCAGGTCTAATTCCTAGGCCTGTTAAATTGTCATGCTGCACTACTTCCTTATCTTTATTTTATTTCAAATCCTATACAGTATACTCCCTCATGTTTAATAAAAGCAAGAACCACCTATTTTCCTGGACATCTAATTTAAAGTTCCCCTCTCCAGTGTCTTAATTGGTGCCAGAAAAGGAACTTGCCATTCTCCACACTGGGCGACTGAAGGCACTTGCCACCCTGCACATGGGAAATGCTGACCGCAAGGAAGGAGAACCTGAATCATTCCAACATCATTCCAAATGTTCACGATGGATGGTACGAGCAAAATGAAACTGCCACTGACATCCACTCCCAAACGACGAATTCCCACTTTGATGGAAAACCATCAGAAACCGCGTGATTCAAAGGAGGGATGCCCAAGTGACCAGTAAAACAGCCCTCTCAGCCAAGCTTATCAACACAACAGCATCAGATCAAAGCGGGTGACCTTTACTCACTCAGAGCACCAGCAGGAACCAACCTATCAGTACACGAGAAGTCTCTCTACCTGAGCAAGTCAGGGAGCAGAAGTGGCTGACAGCAACGGTGTGTGCCACTCACACAGGCCTGAGCCTCCCACCCCAGCCTGCCTGCAGCTCAGCCCTTCAAAAACACATAAGCGACACAAAAAAATCCAGAATTCCATTTCATGCTGTTTGCCTCATTCTTTCTGCAAGCTCCCCTGGCTTTATTGTGGCCCGGGGCAAAGAATCCCTGGAAGAAGAAGGAGAAGGCATGGGGACAACTCTCCACGAGGCATCTGCCAAAGCAGCTAAGTGTAGCTGACAGGGGAAGCGTACCATTTCCTAGTGTCCTACTTACCAAATCAATCAGAAACCAGCTCCAGCAATTAAGTGGTAATGAATTATTGATACCACTCACTTCGGGGAACTGAGCACTTACCAGCATTTATGAAACTAAAGAAACTGAGGTGGTATCACCATTTCAAGCAAGGCAGAAAGGCCAACAGCAAACAATCTGCCTAATGTTAAGCACTGCCAAGGATCACCGTTATCTCCGGGATGCTGTCTCAGCCCTGTCTGTACATGAGCACACACCACCTTGATTTATATTCCACTCTACCCATTTGTAAAAAAAATCCCCACTTCAGAGAGGCACTGCGAGTGCTCCATGTACAAAATTGAGTAATTTCAGTAACCACCACCTCTTACTACTTTTTCAGAGGAGAAAAAAGAAAAGGAAAAAGATGACTGTGTTCAAAGGAAAGGGCAGCAGAAAGGAAGCTGGGGAAAAAAAGAAAAAAGCACTTTAAAAATGTGATCTACAACATATGCTCAGTGGCAGGATTTGCCCTGAGGAAGCAAAGGTGGTCTTGAAACCCTACTACTTCAAGACACTTGAAGTCTACATACAGCATGCCTCCAAGTCAGCTAACCTTTTTGCCAATGCAAATAAATTCAACTACAAGCTCAGCAGAAAGCCAAGGAATCCAGTCATGATTCAAAACACTCTTACAGTCACTTGACGCTGTCAGTAGTACCACCAAGGAACTCCATCACTGATGCACAGGAGTAATCTAGGAAAGAGAACTCTGTACTCCTACCACACTTCCCACCTGTATTTCCCACTGATGCCACTGTTTACTCGTGCTATTAGAAAACAGACAGAGGGTGTCACGCACATTCACCTCACGCCGTGCTCTCCAACCTGCCCCTTACCAATCCTACACCAGGCACGCTAAGCCAACAGCCCTGCATGCTGCCTACACGCGCTTACTGAAGTCTCACACTTCTGGAGCCTTCACCACCAGCAGCAGTTGCTACAGTCGGGGCAGACACAGACTCAGCTGCCAAACTGGCAGCCATTTCTCATCCAACCCGAGTTAAACAACACACGGTGTAGTGTCAGCACGTCGGCTCCTAATCCTTTCCCTGGCAGGAATGCCACGGATGTGAGCTTCAGGAGGAGGAAGATGAATGTCAGTGCTTGCAACACGGCCCAGCCTCGCCAACAGGATCCCTTACAGGAAAGGGCAGCTTTCAGGGTGGAATCTGAGAAGTCCAGAGAGAGGATTCAGCCCTACCACAGATGTCTCGTATGATCGCATTACTCCGCTTTCCTTGGCTTCAGTTTTCTTTATCTGTTAATGATTACTAATGCTCTCCAATCCCATGGGAATGCTGCAGGCATCCATAATTTATGTTCCTGTGCTGCTCAGATTCTAAGGAGATGGGTACCTGAAGACATATACTGATCAGTAGCTTTCCAAATATATAAACTGCTTTTTAGGGAACATCATTAAAAAAAAAAAAAAGAAGAAGAAGGAAAAGTATCAGTATCAAAGGCTCACAGCTGTACCTTGAATAATTCATTCATCAGTAGTAAACAAGCAAAGACATATGCAGAAATCTTTGAGCAAGTATGCAGCTAATACCCCATTTGGGGACTCTGATTAGAACACAGGCAGGCCCAGCTGTAACAGAACAAACCAGGGAGGCGATCATCCCTCTGTACTCGGCCCTGGTGAGGCTGCATCTTAAGTACTGTGCTCAGTTTTTGGCCCCTCACTACAAAACATTGAGACTCTGAAGCATGTCCAAAGAAGGGCAACAGAGCTGGTGAGGTGTCTGGAGCACAAGTCTTATGGGGAGCAGCTGAGCGAACTGGGATTGTTCAGTCTGGAGAAAAGGAGGCTCAGGGGAGACCGTATTGCTCCCTAAACAGACCTGAAAGGAGGTTGCGATGAGGTGGGGGTCAGCCTCTTCTTCTCTGTAACAGTGATAGGATGAGAGGGAATGGCTTTAAGTTGTACCATGGGAGGTTCAGGTTGAATATGAAGAAAAATTTCTTCTCAGATGGTGAGGCATTGGAACAGGCTGCTCAGGGAGATGGTGGCATCACCAAACCTGGAAATTTTCATGGAAAGGGTAGAAACTGCATGGAGGGACACGGTTCGGTGGGCACGGTGGTGTGACTGGTTCACAGCTGGACTAGGAAATCTTTGTGACTTTTTTCCCCACCTTGAATGATTCCACAAACACCATGTTCCCAATGCCCTGCTGCTCAATAGCCAACCAAACTCAGCTCACAGCAACTCTAGAGGCAAACCCCAGTATCTAGCCATTTCAAGGCACTGTTGATAAGGAAATTAACGATCCTCTTTTACTTGCTCTCACCGGGACTCAATGAGAACTCCTGGTATAGTGTTCATTTTTGTTTTCCTCTTGTATGCATATATTTACCTTTGTTCAGTGCAGAGGGCTCTTCATGGGAGGAGAAGAAAGGGACAACTTAGGAAACTTGCTTAAAAACAGACTAGGAATCTGTATGTTTCATCTTCTCCAAAATGATTTTGCCCTGGAAACACGCAGGGACAAGCTCTTGGTTATAGCTGCTCATACCAAGGGTTGAATTTTAACAGCTGAACTTGCTCTCACTCAAAGCATTCTCTAACCAAAACAGGCACTATAGCATTTCAATAATACACTTCTTCCAAAACAACAGGCCAACACATTCCTTCCAGAACGAACTAAACAACACTGGAATACCTACCAAGTCTATGCCAAGTTAGCTTTCCTACAGAGAAGCAGCAGCTTGGAGTGCTTGAGCCTGCAAATCTTGCCCTCAACAGTGCAGCGAGCTGGGTGTTTGGAAGGAGTGTTCTGTGCCTCAAAAGTCACTTTCCCTTTGAGATATCTCCTATCAGGCATGTTTCCTGTCCGAAACAGAGATATCCACCAGATACCTCAGAAGTCACGTGGGTTTAATTCTAACAGGAGCTGACAGGTCTCATGCGGGTCTCTTTAGGCTCTACACAGACCCAGAGGAAGTTACACTGATTGCTTCTTAAAGTCTGTTCACCAAGGTGGGCTGCCCAACTTCACAACTGTTGATGAGCAAACAAATGAAGCAGAGGAAGAAAAAAAAAATAAAAAGTCAGCCAAACCGTGCTTTGCAGGCTGAACAGTTTCCCCATGAGACTGTTTGAAAGGAGCAATGGCAGTCAACAGGCAAGACTCAGCCTCAGTTAGGAGGAGAATATCCTGCCAGTGAACAAGACTGCCTTTTATATTTTCAGATGTTATTTCTCTCAGCTAATTGGCTATTAAGCTCCGATAAGGTGGACATTTATCTCCAGATAACACAAGAAAATTGGAAAGTAAGCAGCCTGAAGCTACCCTGAAGACTGTTAACCAAATAGCAAGCCAGAGCTCCATTAAAACAATTCATTAGAAAACCTATGTCATCCCTTGGCAGATTTTCAAGGATCCCATTAGAAATTTTAAGAATACCCTATCTGATTAGACACTGAAGTCTACTACTAAAGTCATTTGTAAATAGAGAGCCCTTAACTTTGAAAGCTTGAAAGTTTTCCAAAGCTGCTTCAAGAAACGAGAGCAGAAATGTCCACTGTCTCTAATGTGCAGAATTTTGTACAAGAAAGGAATTATAGGAAGTTTCTGCCTATATATAATTGCTATATATGTAATCCCTATATATTTCTTCATTTAAAAGGTGACACTGATGACAAGGTATAGCTGTGCAAACCAACATCATCAAGGGCCCCTACACCTGGGTGGTCTCTGCTGATGTAACTAAGAGACAAACACCGGTATAAGTTATCTGAGAGGAGCAAACACCCAGGAACTCTGAATCACTGCTTCTCCATGAAACATCTACTACTGTCTTAGTTGTTGAAAGGGCAAGCATTTCACAAAAAGGTCACATAAAGTTGCAGTGCAAAGAGGAAATTATATCCTTTATCACATTTATGTTTCATAACATTTTGTTTCTCCATTTAAGGAAAATTGGAAGGAGGAAGAAGAACTGCTGTCGCACTCTTATCCTTGATGGACATATCATTCAAGTATTAAAACAAAAGGTCCCAGCAACTATTCTGGACTCTTTTTTTGGAAGACAAAGGTTGCAATTAAAAAGGCTTAAACAGGCGATGCGTGACACCGCCAGCAATCCTGGTAGGAAAAAAGGAGCTGGCATCACTCTACTTCAAGCTTGTAATACAGAAACCAACATCCCTCATCAAAGATGTTTAGGGTACAATTGATACTCCTTACTGATTTGTAAGATTGTGAGGCTTATGAATAATGCTAGAAAGTCTCCTAGCAATGTCATTTTTATCTCACTGGTACTCTATCAGTGCTCCAGTCACATCTCATTGATCTTTGGTCAAAAGTGCACTCCTCACTGCTTCGTTGTGCCTTCTGGTCCTTCCTCAGAGAAGTGAAAAGAAATCAATTCCCGAAGCTCACATACTGCCTGCAGATCTATGGAGGGGCTGCTGGTCAAACTGACTGCAGAAGGACCAATACTTGTGGTTTCCTTCAGACTTCATAGGCTGAAAAATTTCAGGGCAAGCTTTTCTTCATGCTTACTGATATTCAAAGCTGCTACAACCCCAAGAGAGAAAATGCCAAACAAATGGAGGTAGATCTGCCTTAAGAAAGGTTTAGGAAAGAGAAATTTCTTAGAGAATGCAAATTAGAATTACACCAGGAGTTCATTACATACAAGGCAGGTTAAACACGCCAGACCTCAGTTACACGGCACAGTGAATGGTCTATTCATTTAAAAGTTCAACATGCCTTTGGTTTTGCTTTTCACACAGTTCTACCTACTATTCCATACAGGCTTTTATTTCACCCACAATCCTGGGTTTTAAATTCAGCCAGCACTTCATTAAGGCATGTAACTAGCATCAGCCCATGGACTTTCTTGTCCCTCTCCACTTTCTTTCCACCTTTCAAAAGGTTGTCTTCCAAGAAAAAAAACAGGACTATTTTGAGTTTGAATAGACTGCAATCAACACAAACACACTGCCGTTGCTCCTGTTAGCCAATTCTGAATTATGTCTAATTAGTTTAATGACATAGTCTTTTAAAACTGATTAAGCAGTAAGTACAGTTCTTCCAGACTCCAGGACTTGCCAAGAGCCATTCGCATTCTGCCAGCCTGAGCAGATCTTGATCTCAGCATCTGTATTGTGTTTTTCCAGTTACCCAAACAAGCGAAGCTGCAGACTCTGTTTCATACGATGCCAAGGCCTTGGTAGGACATGTTTGTTATCACAGCTCACGTCGTGGAAGGTTTCAGTCCCCCACCCTCAAGACCAGCATCCTGACAAGTTACAAAGAGCCCTGAACTTCTCAGCTAGACAGCTGCTCTCCTCAAGGCAAGAAGTGCGTGTGCGCTTCAGGCTCCAGCCAGACCACCTGTTTGCCTTAGCGGCCTCCACTCCTACCCAGCTCTTCATCTGCTTATTTTCAGCCATAGCCACAAAAGCAGCAACTTGTGCCACGGACAGGAGGTGGGTTAGCCAGCCAGAAGAGTTGCTTTCCTTTGAAGGTCATTACCATTGCTGCAATGTGTTTCCTTTGGAGCTTTTAAGTGGTGAGTCTATTAATGTATCTGTCCATGAAGAACGGATGTGCTTTGGCACCTCCAGCAAAGTAGGGCTACTATGCGAATTTAACAATGCGAGGAACTGTTCTAGCACATTTTGTATTGTTCTCTCCAGCGGTGCCAACACTGACAGCACACTTAGCCACCTATACACACACACCCCGCATTGTGTGGCAAGTAAATATTAACTGAACTTTATATATAATCACTGAGAAATTCAACTGTTTGCTCAAGAAGTACAATGCATCTGTAAAACTGCATCAAGAACCCATGGAGACCAAGTCCTCAGCACCCTGCTCCGGCCAAACAGCACCTTCCAAGCACAGTCACAGCAGTGAGCCACACAGCCCATGGCTGGACCTCACCATGGCACAGCTGAGCAGTGGGGAAGAGAAAGACAGATAGAAAAGGGCAAGTTTAGCAGCACAAACGCGTCCTACGTGTCAAAGTTTCCTTTATCAGTGATGTCACTTTCCACCAAACACACACGGAGAGATCCAAATCTAAAGAAAAAAAGATGAAAAGGACCGCAAGGCTCAGTAAAGGAGGTGTAAGCAACAGGATGATAGGTTGCCAGCTCCTTCCTTTGCCTTGTAAGAGAAAAAAAAGTGCAACTTGCCAATTAGACGTAATAATAAAAATCTATATATTTGTGTCTTTGTCACATTTCATGTTTTGCTAAACCTGAAACTCCTCTGTTAGAGGAATCTAAATGATCTCAATGACTAATGAAAATCTTCACTGCAACAAAAAGAACAGGAAGGAAAAACAGGGATGAATAGCTGAAAAGAATTCATAGTGTCAAAAGAACCTTACCTCGTGCCCAGCTCTTACCAGCAAAACAAAACATATCAAAGACATGAGTAATTCTGCACTTTGGAAACACGCCTGTAGTTACCTGTAGGAGATAACTCCTGACTAAAAGAGGGATCCACAGCACTACCAGCATAAATGAAAGCTGCTAAGAAGGAGAGTTGGTGTCCAAAAGAACTCCAAACCCAACTGTTTATATGGGTAAAAGGGAAAAAAACAAAACTCCAGAACAGCACACTCCAACCATCCTCAATCGAAGCCCTTCCTAATCTTTCATAAGCTAAGCCTCACAGGCTGCCTGTCAGCTACAGTACTCATTTTAAGTGGGAACACTACACAGGGTGAGGACCCCACCAAACCAACCCCTCATCCGAAATGGTCCTGCCCATGGGTTCCAGCTTCACTCATTAAGAGTGCTGCTGCCGCATCCCCTTCCACTCATTATCTCAGGTCCCCGAGCATCACAGAATACATCACGCAGCAACTTGTGCAACTGTTCACTCACACCCAAAAAGCAGCTTTACCGAATACGTTTTAATTGTGCTGAGGTTCACAGCTGCTCAGGCCACTGCAGGAGGAAGGCTTAAGAACCACAAAAGAGGTGGTTCTGACCAGCAGCCCTCCTGCAGGATCCCTTCATTTCCATTTCACTCATGCAGGCTGCTTCGGTTACCTGCCCACATCGCTCCTGTCCCGCAGCACACCTCTCACACTAATAGGAAGCGCCTTCCACTTCTCAGACTTTTGAGGACACGTTTTTGTGGGCTGCGGCTAAATTAGATACCCGATTCCACAGGTTTCTTTGCAATCAAGAGATGGCTACCTGTGCTGGCAGCCAGGAACAAGGAAGAACAAAGAGACCAGCGGCTCTGTTTAGGTACCTCCTCACATTTCACACGTGCAAATCAAAACACACACACGGGAAACAACCAGCGTTTCAGCACCTTCTCCCTTTAAAGAGCTTTTCAGTCTTGATGGCCAACACTGCACGCAGGGTAACGTTGGCTTGAACTGGTGTCTCATCTGACAGCTGTGCTGTGTGAGAGGCTTCCGGGGGGAACAAACCAACACAGCAGACTGAAGCAACAGGACCAAGCTACCACAGCGTAGCAAGTTTTCCCATGTCCTACAAGCACCTGGGTACACACTCGTAGCCCACGCCAAGCGCAGTGCAAAATTCACAGCCTACATCTTTCACTGACCATATATTTAAGCTAAAAGTTTCATTGCAAGAGAGGCTCATTTAGTTAAATGTGTTCCAGCAGAACTCTTTGCCTTTTTTTTTTTTTTTAAACACATCCAAGCTCTCTCTCGAAAATTCTTCAGCATCCAGTAAATTCAGGATAAACTGATTACACTAATGGCTGCCTATAAAATTACCCTCCGCCGTCATCTACTTACACTGCAGGCAAAGGGCAGTCCGTCACTCAGCGTTTCATTTTAGAGGCACCTTAAAACGCATCTCATCGTTCAAACTGGTTTCACTTGAAATACTTCATTCTGCATCTTTGCATATCCCATTAGGAGATCTTGCCAGAGCAGGAGTTTTGCTTTAATACTTAAAAAAAAGAAAGAAAACAAAACCCATGGAAACAAAAACAACTGCAGAGACATCAGATCTTTCTCATTTCTCATCTTCTAAACCTACCCACTGACAACGGCATGGTTTCCACACTAAGGCTCAGAAAACACCAGCTGCAGCACTCACGGCAGTGCCTCCTACCAAAGGTAGGACATCACAGCCCGTCTGCAACAGATAGGACGACCAAACAACAACAGCCTACGTGGCTTCCTACCACTTCATTAAAAGCATCGTCAGCTTCCACAACACTGAAGATGCTGAAAATGCCATCATCACTGCGGACCTCACGCTATGGATTTTTCAGGCCTGTTACACTATGGCCTTTCTGCCTGTGCAGACAGAGGGCAACCACAGGACAGAACATCACAGAAGCTGTTCTGTGAGATTTACTGCCTTTGAAAAACAAACCCTGTGTGGAGGTGATAAAACTGTTCTTGCCTCAGCCCTTCCTGACCAAACAGAGGGATGCTTGAACCTCTGCTCATCCCATCACTGCTGTCTAACAAGCCATCAGCTCTGTAACCAGCCTCCCAGATTTATGACAAGTGAAGCTGTTTTACTCCTCACCTGGGAGATAATCAACAAACAAATGGAAGCAGGATGCCGGATTGCTGTTGTCACAATAAACATGTTATACTATCACCATGAAACCCTTTCATGCAAAGAGCCTGCTAGTCTCTTGGTGCATCAGGTACTGCAGGCTGACGGTAGGCTTCAAACATTTTATTTCACATCTGTACAAGGGGTGCATTTTTACACTCTACTTGATAGCTAACAATCTCCACTTCCTATCATGATACGTGACTACAAGACTGCAATCAGGCTGTTACCCCCAGTGGGTGTTGGCAGCACCCAATGTTTCTGACAGCAAACAAAACAGTACGATACAACCACCTAAAAAGGAAGTCTTGAGCAAACAAACTCAAACATCAAATGCCCTGTAGCCAGATGTGGAGCTTTTCCTTACACAGCACCCCTCAGCTGCTCTCGCCACGGCCGCCGGCAGATATACACCTACAGCAAACATCCAGCACCGCTTGTGTATCGCTTCCCTCTCCTATTGGTTTGCCAAGCTGGGAGCTTCCTTGCTTGCCAAAGCTGCTACAGGAATCCTTGTTCATCACCCACACGCCAAAGTGCTACAACAGCCTGCAGCTTGCATACGTAATGGAACAGGAAAAAATGTGGCTGTTGAAGCAACAGACCCGGTTTAGAAGTTTTTAAGAGGGCTGCATCAAGAATACAAAACAAACACACTGTATACACAGGACAGACGTGCCTCCAAGGAGAGCGTTTTCCTTGCTCTCTTTATTTATACAGCAGTGGGACAGAATGGTACTCAACAGCACTCAACTCCCATGCAGAATATGAGGGTTTTCAGCAAAGAAATCTTACCAAAGCAATACGTCAACATCAGTACAAATGAAGACCTGCACAGGGAAATCTTAGGTATTCCCTTTGCAGCATATCAAAGCTTTAAGCTAGCGAGCGTCACACCACGTAGATTATTAATGCGGTAACATAACCCTTTGAGCAGCTTCCATCCCTGCTCAGTTTTGGGGATGTTCTGGTTTTTTTTCCAGACCTTTGAGATGTAGTGGCAAATTGTGATGGCAGCACACATGTGGCCCTGCATGTCTATGCTTTCTGCGGAACGAGGTCTTGATCCCAACAGCACAAGTGCGAAAGACTGGAGGGAGCAGACAAAAAGCTTCCCCCTAAAACTGAGCAAGCTGAGCGTATTTTAGGAAGTATATCTATACATTATATACAGCTTGTACATCAGAACGATCTTTACGTTGCACTGTGACATCCCAGAGGCCACACGTAGGAATTCCAGCTATGCACTGCACTCTGACTCTCCAGCGGGTTGAAGACTGACATTTTTAAGACCTACTTCCAATCTAAAACAGGAACAAGTTTTGTAGTTGCCTGAAAAAAAGCAATCTTCCTTAACCTGATGCCGTCCTTACAGCCTGAGCTGGTAAATGCAACCCCTGAAGGACCTAACCCGCATTCAGGAACCCTTGAGCTGCCGTGGAGCCATTAGAAGTGCTGGAACAGGGTCAGCAGGGCAGAGTCAAGTGCTACCTGGGCATGTGCAGGTGTGAGAGCTCAGTGGGACCTGAAATGAGGAGGGGAATGGTAAAAAGAAAGGAATGAAATGGGGGAGCTCTCGTACCGGGAGCGGTGGTTATGGCTGGAGATAAGACAGTCTCCTGATCAGCTCTCAGCCTCGTGTACATTCACCCTGTACACAGCACAGGTAAAACCTTTCCCATGCAGATAAGGTCTTTCAGGATCAAAAGTGATATTTGATCTATTAAGAAAAGAGATGTAAATAAAATATCAAACTTTGCCTTGCAAATCTCCACTGATGCAATCCAAGCCAGCAGCTATTTCTGCAACAGGAACAACTGTTTAGACGCAGTCTTGAATCACTGTTTATTTTCTGTTAGCTGACATTGACCCCCAGGGCTTCAAAGTTTCCGATCCGGACCCAAAAAAGACTCAAAAGGAAAGAAATTCTTTCAGGAGTTATCAAAACTAAAAGGCCAGGCAAAGACAAGCCAGTTCTCCCTGTGGGAAGGTTAGGAGGCTGCCAAAATACACAGGGGAAGGAACATTTTAAACAAAAATCCCAAAGATCTGATACATGAGCGTTCAAAATAGAAAACCAATGCATTAAAAATAACAATAAAAAAGGTTTCAGAAAGCTCTTTGCATCGGCTCCAAAGCAAGCCAGAGTCACTGCTTAAACAGCTGCAGCGGAACTGTTGTGCAAGAAGGGCAGAGCTCAGCGTGCAAAGCTCCCAGGTGGGAAACAGGTCTGTGACGGGTGGGCTGGGGGCTCACCGTGCTCCGGTGGATGCCTGGCAGCACTGAGCCCCCACGCTAAGCCCAGCTTGTTCACTCACGTACACTCGGCACGTGGACACTCGTGCCTTGCTAGGAACAGTCTGAAGTGCTGGCCGTGTAACTGTAGCATAATGGAACTCAGTGAGGAAGAAAGCATCACAACACAGATAAACAAACCTGGGCTCGGCCTGAAGGCTTCCAAAGAAGGAACTGCCGAAATAATTTCGAAAAGAGGCTCAAACCTCCACAGCAGCTCCACGCGCTGCACGCACAGCCGGCAGTTATGTGACCCTGAGACACCGCGGGTCCCACTGCATCCCTCCTCCCTCCCCCCCACCGAAACCGGTCTCGAACTGAAGTTTAATCGTGGAATCTGTGAAACTTAAAAGCCCTTCGCGACAACGAATACTCTTTAATAAAAAGAAAAAAGGGCATCGTGCTTTACAATCCGAACTCCGCTCCTGTGTGTCATCGGTCCATCAGCACGGAGCGATTCCCGGTGCAGGCAGCAGCACCGAGTCGGCTTCCCACACTTTGTGGGTAAGTGCCCGCAAGGACCGAGCGGCAGCACCAACTCACGCCTGCAGCATCGCTGCACCGCACGCCCGCAGCTCGCCGACTTTGACAGACGCCGACCGCGGGGGCGTAAAAGTTTACCAAAGGACGAGTTAGCGGCGCAGCCCACCCAGCACCCCAGACGAGGTGGGGCAGCTCGGCGGGGCCCGAGCCCCTCCCGAGCGGCTCCTCGCCCGCCGCCAGGCACGGCACCGCCTCGCCCCCCCCCCCAGCCCGGGCCCGCCCCGAGGGGAGGCCGGGACGGCCGCACGCCCCCGCCGCCTCAGCCCGCCCGGAGGTGGGGAAGCGAAGGGGAGGGGAAGGAGGGGAGAGGAGAGGAGGGGAGGCCGGCGGCCCCCGGCCCGGCCCGCCGGGCGCCGCCGGGAGGCGGGGGCGGACGTGAGGCCCCGCGCCCTCCCCCGCCGCGCCGAGCACGCCCCCTCGTCGCCGGGCAGCGCCCCGGGACGGCCCGCGCCCGCACTCACCCGCCGAGCCCAGCAGCAGCCACAGCAGCCACATGGCCTCGGCGCCGGCCGCTCCGCAAACTTCGGGGCTGCTCCGCCGGCCCGGCCCCGACGGAGGAGCCTGCGGCCAGGGCGGCGGGCGGGGAGGCGGGGGAGGGCCCGGGGCGGCGCCCGCTGCCGCCCCGCCCCGCCGGACGCCCCTGCCCGGCCGAGGCCGCCGCCCGCGGGTCGCGCCCGGCCCCGCCGCCCCCTCGGGCGGGGCGCGGAACTGGCGCCGCGGAGGGGCTCGCGGGCCTCGCGCCTCGCCCCGCCCTGGCAGCGGGTGGCGGCCGGGGGCTGCGCGCGGTGGCGCGTGAGGGAGGCCGGGGCTCGGCCTGCGGCTCGTGCGGGCGGGGCCGCACCCGGGCACTCGGTACCCTGTGCGAAGCTCCGACACCCGGCGCTCGGGAAATTGGAACTGCGGCTCGGCCTGAACCCGCGGGCCTTCTTTCAAGGAACGTTAATTTTCAGTATATAACGACCAAGAGCGCAGAAAGCCGCGTTAGCTCGTGAGGCATCCCGCTTTCATGGGAAAATCGCTGTCTCTTCATGAAGCGCTACCTTTGGGTTGTAAAGCATTCCCCCGCGTGTGGCAGCGCATAAGTGGATCTGCATGCATGCAGAATAAAGTTTAACTCTGTCAAAAGCTTGCAGCCTGTGTTTAATAGCTGAAGAGAAGGGCTCAGGGCGTGTGTTATTTTAGCTGAGAATTAAAGCCGGTTTGTAGCAGTAAAAAGCTGCTAAATGGCTTCTAAAACTGCTCAGCTCATCTGAACAGAAATACCGTTTAGGCAGAATTCTCACAATTGGTATTTAATAGAGCTGGAGCAGCTTGTGGAGATCGCTTGGTAAGAATGTTGCATCATTCCAAAGGACGGCTTAGCCTGTGTTAGTCAGTCAGTCAGTCAGTCAGTCAGTGGTATTTCAGCCCCTCATAGTTAATCCACAGGTGACGTGATTAAAATCTAACCCCTGTAAACACAAAGACCCAGCGAGAACCCCGGTCACCGTACCAGAGAAAGTGGAGCACACCAAATTGGCTGCTTCAAAGCATATCAGAGAAGACTGATTGGACCTTTTTGTTCCCTGGGGTGAAGCCTCCTGAGATGAGTCAACCACAGAGCTGTCTCCCGCATGCCTTGCAAACTAAAGGTGGCTATTGCCTACATATGGGACTCATGCGATGCAGCAGGAATGGCGTTTTCGGAACATGTAAGATCTAAGGCGGTGTTCTGGATAAAGACCAAAGAGTGTGATAGGGAGGGACTTAGGTAGATCACAGAGGTAAAAGCATGCGAAAATGAAGGGGAAAGCAGATGAAAGGGGCTGGTCAGGTGTAGCTGAGCACCATGTTGGATCACTACAGTCTACTTTGTATTCTCAGTAAAACCTGTTTCTGTATGTGCTGGCAGTTCTGAGGCTGTGTGTGAACATGCAAACCTCAGACTCCATTAGCCAGCAAGCAGGATAAGAGGTCTGAACACCTGTAATGGAGCAGGACCACAGACCTCTGGGCAGTGTGAAACACTCTGATTTTCCCCCATGAACTGCCACCTGGATGGATTTCCGGTCTCCTACCTGGAAGCAAGATGCGATCCCAACTCTTCTGCAGGCTGTGTGGCCTTGAGGAAGTCGTTCGTGTCAGTCCATGCTTTGGCTCTCAGCGAGGCCACCCACGCCACAGAGATGCTGGAAGGATAAATGAAAAATTCGAGGTTGCTCAGAATGTGGTTGGACTCTGAATGCCTAGAAGTAACATGGGGTACCAGCAAAGAAGGGAATATACTCAGAAAAAAAGATTCCTTTCTTGCTTTTATTAGCTTCACACTAAATTACGCCGGAGTAATGAAGAGCTGTGCTTGGCCTGTGGTCTTGGCAAGGTTCGTTATGAGAAAGCCACTCATTGTAGCTTTGTGCATGACGACTGAAGGCTAGAAAGGGAAATTTTCAGCAGAGCCAAGCTTGTCAGAGGAGGCTTATTTGTATCAGCACAATTGCTGCTAACCAAAGCTTCTGGTGCTTCCTTCACTGCTCTAAAAGATGTGGGATTTGCAAGTCCAAGCGCAGCTTTGCCTTCTGCCCTCCCCTGCAATGAAATGTTGGGTCCTCTGATTTATAAACTTCCCAGTCTGAATAAATCAGGTATTCTCTCAGCAAACTCTAAGTTAACATTTGGGTCTCTGGTAACAGTAGGTGTAAGGATATCTGCCTTTGGCATCAAGTTTGTTCTCCGTTATTGTGCTGCAAAGAGCTCTCTCATTTTAAGCTGTGTTGCAAACCTGCCACCAGGATTGTGGGATTTGAACCCTTTTGGTTACACGCTCTTTTGAGATGCCCAGATGAGAGATGTCACATAGAGGGTTTCCTACCATAAAATTATCCAGATATTTATTGAAATATAGCTAATCTCTGCCAATTATTAATCTAAAGAGTACTCTTTTTAGGGTATTGCAGACAAAGGAGTGTCTTCAGCTCAAATGGGCAGATGTGCTGGTTCTTACTCTGAGGACAAATCATTATTTGCAAATACACTGCAGAGGATCTGCATCTCCAAGAGAACCAAACCTCTCCAGGAGCTCAGGCAGCGTTACTCTGCATGTTGTAAGCTGAAGCTCAGGTTTTTGCATTTCTCCTTTCTGAACGGTTCAGTCTACAAATCACATCTTTTGACTTTGAGGCACGGGAGCAAAAGGCAATACTGTCTGTAGATGCAGTCTGAACTTGCTGGCTTCAATCTGGAATCGGTGCTCTGAGGGAATCATTTCCAGTCATGTACATGTGTCATACCCAGTGACAGGACTGATAATGATGAAAATTTAGGAATGTGTTAATTAAGGATAAAAAAAATGTAATAATACATTGCAATATTTGGTATATGACTGACTGCCACTTAGAAAGGCAGAGAGTTTGGCACTACGCTTAGCAACAGCTTTTTGATGGATTCAAAATAGTAGTAATTCCATTTTCAATACACTGCAGCAAAATGATAAACGTAGATCCAAATACTTTTGTAAAATTGTCATCGTCATTAACATCTATCAAGTTAAACAGGCATACTGGAATATCGGCCTATATCCATCTCTCCATTAGGATTCATCTCCACGATGGCTTTGCAATGTTTTGATCCTTAGCTCTGCACCAAGCTTGAAGCTCTCCTGACTGTTGTGACCTTGCTCTCTTTAGAAAAGAGAGTCGGAGATCAGTTTTCAAAGGAGGAGTCATAGTAGGCATTCAGATTCCCTCATATCACTCCTATGCTTCTCTCACATCTTAACATGTATAAATGGTATGCATTGCTACGGCACTCATCATGAAGGTCACGAACACCTTCCAGACATACAATTCCACCATCAGCCTTCTCAGAAAAGCAGATGGGACTATGACAAAGCTCAAAGAGAGAGTAAGACAAGCCTCCCTGTCACGTGAACACTGTGGGTCGCTGAGCCCCCAGCAGCGGGAGGCAGCCAGGCACAGCAGTGCTCTGTCCTTGAGCTCCCGAAGCCCCCGGAGCTCCCCCAGCCCCGGTTCCCTGCTAACAGCAGCTCGCTGCTCACAGTGCCCAAGGCACGAGCACTGCTGGCACAAGGACTGCTCTCTGCAGAGCCGGCCTACTCTGTATTCCGTGTGCAGAAAGGGTTTTAATGAGCATCCAGAAAAAGTGTGTTATGACAGACCCAATCTGGGATGTTCTGCCGGTACAAATTAAGCTAGCTTAAGTGTTAAATCCTCTTCTTCCTCTCCTGCCAGGACATGAGCTCTTCATGGTAGAAAAAGCACAGAAACTGCAGCACTGCTTGCTCTACAATAGCTGCTGGGCTTTCTGTTGCAGTGCAAAGAGGAGGCCCAGGAGCTCTGGCTCATTCATTTTCATCTTATTCTTTGCGTATCACCCATTTGCAAAGAGCCCCCTGCTGTGCAGCTCTCATTTGGCCCGAGCTGTGGTTGTAATGGCATTCTCTGTTTCTGACTCAGAAATCGGATATGGAAAAGGCACGCTAGGTCAATTTGTGCATACCCTTGACAGTGCAGGGTTGTTCTCTGTGTCTCCTGCCCAGCGCCACCCTTCAGGCCCACGTGGAGGGACTCTCCCTGTGCTCCAGCAGAGCACCCCAGGCTCTGACAGACTTTCTTCTCTGCCTCCTGTCCACACCTCATTCGTGACTGTGGGACTTGGGGGAACAAAGGCCCTTCTCCTCTTTCTTCTGCCATAGACATTTTGGTGCTTTGCTTCACAATTTCAGCCTTGTCTTTCCGTCCTTCTATAGCACAAATTGCATTAACCGCATCTGTGCTAGTGTGCAATGGCTCCACAGTTAACCCCACAGGCTGCACTTGGTTTGGGGCTCTCCCTTGTTGCCAAAGCCATGGCAGGGAGCACTATGGCTGCAGCAGCGCATCCTAGGACACTGCTCCATAAGGGGCTTAGCTCAGCACTCTGCCCACTCTGATGGCAACTGTCAAGTATTACCAGATAACACCTATTTATTCCCTGATAACACTGAAAAGGCAGGATCCCCCCTAAGGTGTATCACCTAGGGAGGACACAGCTGTTTTCCCTTCTCCTCACTTTACTCCAAGCAATGTTACACTTCATCTGGTACATTGTCAGAGCAGTCCTCCCACCTCGCACCCACAATGCCTGCGGCTGTGCTGCTGTGTCCAGACAATTCACTTCCTCAAGCCAAGCAAACTCCCAGTTTCAGCTACTCTGATACAATGGGCAAAGTTTGAAATCAGACATGACAGTGAAAGGTAATGATGCCTTTTTACTTTTTAACCCTTCTCTGTCGAGCAGCAAGGCCACGCTGCCAGATTCAAGTGCAAAGTAAAAGCACTTGCAAGAAACTGCATCGCTGTCATTTGACATATATACACATATAAAGTGTGCAATTCCATAGTTGCAGGTTCTAGCTACAAAGCCAGACAGAAGTCTTCTTGCTTGCAAGCTCCTCGTTCCCAGCCCTCTGCTCAGTTTCACCATCCTTGACCTTCCCAGTACTTGTATTTTCTGGAGGGACTGATTAGAAATCCATTGTGTTTGCAAGCTTTTTTTTTTTTTTTAATTAAAAAAGTAATTTTCTTTCTTTGATGTGAATGTTATTCATTGCCTAATGCCAATATTTTCAGCTAATGATTTCAAAATAAGTCATCACGGACTGAACGTAGGACAGCAAGATGATAATGTGGCTCCCACTCCTTCCGCTCACCTCCCGCACATAAGGAGAAAGTAATTCCACTGCCATATAATGGGCAGTGGGTGAAATTTTCAGGCTGCTTCCAGAATCCAAAGTAGGCAAAGACAGGCAAACAGAAAGGATTATTTGGCAGCAAAGTAGATAATCAATAAATGAATGCCCGGATCAATACACATCCTCTAGCTGGACCACAGCAGTTAAACTCCAATTGCCCTTAAAGAGGCTTTAACAAATAAATAACAAAAGGCAAATCAATATGTCCGGATGATAAAAATTTGGTGTAATCTGCAGGAAAATGCCATAAAACTACATTATGTGTGTAGATCCCCAGCTAAAGTAAAATGTTACACCAGCTATCTATGCCACCCCAGGGCCTGACAGTTCGACACCTATTTTAAAAGCAGAGTGCCTCTTTTGCTCTAGGTCATGAGAGAAACACATCATGAAAGCCTCTTCTTATGTGCGTGTGTGATGTGGGATTTATTTTTTTTACATTTTCTCAAAATATTTGTGCTATCTCACACACACGCCTTTGTAGACAGCGCAGAGGAAATGCAGCAAGAAGCAGAGAAGTCATTAGGAATTCAAGGCTAGGAGGGAATGGAATAGCCAGGATGCTAAAACCTTCATGGGGAAAGAAGACCTAAGCTAAAACTGCATTTTCAGAGTGTCAGATCTTAAATTCATTCTTTTGGAACTGAACCCTGAGGTCCTTAATCAGACGAGCTTCCTTAGAGCTCGAAAGATGGTCTTGACCACAAAAGGACTTCATGATTAGCCAAGAGATGAAAATGGAGCCCAACTTATGTCTTCTAAGCCCTCCTGAAATGCAAGGCAATGGGATGACGGGAGAAAGACATCGATACAGTGTTTGTAGTTCCTATCTAGAAACCTAGCTAGTATTCTAAAAACTGCGAATGCAGTCATTTTGTGTTCTCTAGAACAAGAGGGGCTTTTTTTTTTACCTCTTTGCTCAGATGACTTCTCCTGCTGCTGAGGCTGGCTGGCTGGCTGGCAGTGCTGCAGCAGTGTTGGTAGTAGCAGGGTACAAGTAGTTGGCACCCTGGGATGTACAAGAGGCTCAGTGGAAATTTACGACCTGCACAGGAACTTTTCCAGGTTTCTTCAATTTTCTGAAGTGTGAGGGAGTGCCTGGTTATTACAAGGACTTCTTAATGACGTGTCATTTTGAGAGCACGGGAAAAAGGGGGGAAACATTGATGCTTGTGGTGAGGTGGCACTAACGGCACTGAATTGAGGAAAGCGCACCTCTCATTTCTTGCCACAGCTCCTGAAGACTGAGGCTTGCTGACTGAGAAATGAGCTGGCTGAAGCACGTTGAACATGTAAGATCATAACAAAAGCTTGTATGGCCAGAGGTGCAATGCAGGGGCCAGCAGCACTGCGTCCTGCGGTCCTACTGTCAACAGAGGAAGTGGAGTAACAGCTGAACAAATCTGTCCTGCCAGACCTGTCGTCCCACCCACACTGCACACAGTATGGGTGCAGATATAGCATGGATTTAGATATGGGATATTCTTTGCATACCTTTTTAATCTTTGTTGTTTGTTTGTGATCAGTGTGGGGCGCAGGAAGGGAATAAGACCCCATATTGTAGCACGGACTCATTCTTATTTTACACGAGAGAGCAATGGCATATTGAAGCACTCACTTTGATGGTTTCCTGGGTCTGCAGGGAGTGCTCAGTAAAAGCTTTCTGCTATGTCTGGATCGACATAACTGGGATTGTTGGTCCCACATGAATTGAGCCAGGAAGTACTGCAGTATGTAGATGGACCAGATAGGAAAGCAAATGTCACTGACAGGTACGATCTAATTTCAGTATTAGGCTAACGATGTGACTGATGCTGAGCCAGTAGGAAATGATTATGGCCTAGATTAGATTACATCTACAATGTCAGAAGAGCCTTCTCTATTCCCACAGCCCTTGCCCTGGTGTATCCCTGCCCTTCCCCACCACACTCTAGAGAGCAGCAGCCCCTTGCCTCCCTTCCATCACGCTCCTCTTAGTGCAGGCAGTTTAGAAAGCTATATAAGCAATTACAGGCTCCATAATAATGTTCCATCAGCCACCTTCCCTTGCCCTCTCCTGAAATCTCATTAAAGAAAAAAAAAAAAAAAAAGGAAAACCTGTCTGTATGGAAATCCAAAGTGACCTCTCCTACACATGCATTAGTATTTGTTTCACATGCCAGAAGCACAAAGGGCTTTTCATATCCCGAGGCTGCTGGGTATATCAGCAGGGCAGACAGTTCCACAAAGCAGCATCTGCAGTGGCTGCAGTCATGGCTGAAGCATGGCCAGCAGATCCTCCTGGCCCAGTGTCGGCTGGCCTCTCTCCCTCTGCAAAAACTTCTACTACTCTGTCAAACAAAAGGAGTAGGTGTGTTCTGCAGAACAGGACAGATTATGTTTATGAAATGTGCTGTCCTGTCTTACTAAGAGAGAAGCCATGCTTGTCCATTTTCCAGCATTGTGCAAAGCAGCTCGTGAGGTTTTGGAGATGATGATAAGGCTCACAGTGCACAAATGGATGGCAAGGCATCATGTAAGAAACCGTCCAGCTGACTTTAGGAGAGAGGGTACACTTTTCATGGATGTAGGGAAAGGCCATAGCGTCACTACTAAAACTATTGCTCCAGTTTTACAGTAGGAGCAGATACAGAAGAAAGGAGTGATGATTCCCGCCTCTTAAGAGTACTACTGCATAACAGCAGGGGTTGTGCAGACAGTGAAGGCCTTGTGCGTCCCCACACTTGGCAGCACATACTCAGATCCCTGAGAATCATTCTGCTTGAGTTCAGACAGATCTGAATCAGCCCTGATGGCACAAGTGTGTCTTAGGCTTGAGTCAGGTCTGAGCTAAGAAAAAAAGAGAGCTTCCACTGGCTTGGAACCTCATATAAAACCAGTGCAAATTTGGATCTGAAAACAAAATGTCCCAAAGCCCAAAAGGTTCATTTTTTAGAAGCTGGTCCTAACGCCCATGAAATAGTTTCATTTCTGTCTGTATTACACTTACAGGCTTACACTAAATGTTGCACAAACACCTAGCATGTGCTTTTCCTGCATTTACATGGCCACTAGGTTGATTGATTTGGGTTATTTGTTAACTGCTGAGAGTTTATTTATTCAGAGTACTGTTAGAAGCCTCTTAAGGGTGACCAGAGCACTGTAGAGGAATTCCTTTGGACTGGATTGTAAAAATTTAGTGATATAAACAGGGATTGCTCCCCTGAGCTTGCAGACATTACAGGATGCGAGGCCCTAGCGGAGCTGTTAGAAATGCTGGCAGCTGGACCTGCTGGGATGGCACAAAACCAGGATTTTGCTTTATTAACCCTCACCTCATGTTTGAGCCAGTCAGTTCTTTCCACATTTGACGTTGTTAATGGCTAAATTGCAGCTAGCACTGAGATGTGGCGAGTCAAGAGTAGACTGGCCCCAAACCAGCTAAGAGGTATCATTTAAAATACAGCCTTCCCTACTCTGACTTGTGCACGAGATGGAAGCTCCAGCTTAGGAATGCATTTAAGTATAAATTCCTAACCTGTACAATCAGTCAGGATTATAAAGCACAGGAAAAGAAGAATAAACTTGGGAAAATCCTATGGCAAGTAGAGTTGAAGACTCAAAAATGAGGAAAAAAGTTGTAAAAGTATTTTTTTCAAGAGTGAGAGGGATCCTGGCAATATTATCAGTCCATCATGATAAATCTCCTATCTTCATTTCACTTGAATGCAAGAAGGCGTTGTTTTTTTCTATTCTGTATGAAGGCTGAAGGATTTAATAAACTGATACCACTTCAGGTCTGTTAAAATCCTTTAAAGCACATGGCAGGAAGCGAGACAAGAACACAGACAAGCAGCTATTAACATCAGACTATTTTAAACCACTAGGTCAGGCCAGCTTCTGTCTGGCATGTTATCGTAGACCTTGCCATCTTGTCCCAGATAAAAGACCAAAGAGTTAAGGCAATGCTCAGGGTATGTCCTTCTGATCTGAAGCAGGAGCTAAAGTTTCTATGTCATCTGTACAGGAGGTACATGGCCTATGTGCAAAGACCTACCAAAGGTGCTTATGAGATTCCAAGAAATTCTTCTGAGAGAGGGACACCCTCAAAAGACTGTAACACTCCATTAACAAAATTCTTTCTTGCAGCATGTAGGAATGAAAGAAACTCTTCTATTATGACATTATTTTTTGCCCTTACCTCTCACCTCCTCCACCTCCCTTTTGGTAGCAATATCAGGGAATTCTTCAGAGCATCTGTGATTCATATTTAACAGTCTGTCTTCATGAGTGTCATTGCAGGGAGTCACCGAGGAATATCTCCACAGGAAACATCAGAGAAATGCAAAAGCAGGCACCTGGAAAAAGAAAAAAAAGACAGCTATTAAAAATGAAGAAGACACCTTTAAATTTAACGTGCATCCAGAGGAAAATAATGGATTCTTCAACCAGGAATGGGAAAACAATTTTGCACTGCAGGACTAGCCCAAAAACTCTTGGCCCTGGCAGTACTGCAGTGTTGGCATCCCTTTCCAGCACAAGTTATATTACTTAAGCAAAAGGATATCCTATTCCATTCGTTTTCATTCTCACGAGCCAAGAGCTAACCCGTGCACTTCCTTGTGATCGCTTTCCCTTTATTCTTTGTCAATTTGGATGCCAGCTCCTCAGTGTGTGAGTGCCGTGCTCAGCCCAAGGAAGGCCTCTCTCATGACTGAGACTTCTGCGTGATGCTGCTACAACAAATGTGTTTGGAGGAGGGCCGAAGAGCACCAGCTCTGAGAGGACGACTGGAGAGGAACTGGGGGCCAAAGCGGACCTTGAGTCCCGCCTGGTTCCACCCGGTCCGTCCCACGGCAGCAAGATCCCAACCAACATCACACTGACAGCTTGCAGGGGGAAAAGCCAGAGGACAGCTGTCACACCCTGCCTGCACTTCATTTTGCAAGGTTTAGTTATCATAAGCATTTATCTGAGGCACTCACTACCCAATGGCTATTAGAGAGCAGTTAAGGTCAGAAAAGTGATCCGTTCGCAACAGTTTTCTGACTTAGCTTAGGGGCTTTGTTCATCTTTATTCAAGACTATTTGCTTTGCCGGCAGTTGTGTAATTTTCTGCTAGGTAATCCTGAGCGAGAGTTTGGCCACGAAATCTTTTCTACAATGATTAGAAGCTGAAGGCTGAGTTATTGTCCTCTAAGAGAGCCTTTTCCTCAGCATGCTGCCTCTGAGCTCAGCATCTGTGCCATCTCTCGTGCTGTCCCACACGAGCACACATACACAGCTCTGTAGCTCCTGAAGCTCTACTGATTAACAAAACCAATTAGTAAAACTTATATTATACTGCTGATTTAAGACATTTCATTCTGTATGCATTCTGCTCTGATTCACAGATACTGTATTTATTTGACAGGCAGCACCCCTGAGCGGGAATTCTGGATTCTTTCATGTGGACTGAAATGAAGAAAGTGATACATGAGCAAACACAGCGATACAGATCTGTATTGCCTGCGTCCAGCCTTCTGCAAAGGCATCCGTCATTTTCAGTGTCAGGCTGAGAATTCTACATTTGTTTTGACTATGCTGGAAGAACAAAGTCTCCCTATCCCAGTGCTCTACTAGTAAAAATAAATGCCGATAGCAGGGAGGAAAAACACTGTCCTTGATTTCGTATCCCATCCAATGTAATTATTTTCTTTTCATCTTTAGGCTCGTTCTTTCTGCCTCCTTCCTCCTTTCCTATTAGCCTTTTCCAGTAAACAATGGGTTAGCACTTTTTAAAACTTTCCTGTATATTTTGGCCCAAATCACCCCTCTTCCCCCCACACACACCAAAATGAAATACGATTAGAATGCCAAATACACGTATAGAGTTGCATTTCTCACAGTCCTGCTTTCCTCTCCAGGGGTGAGTGTGCCCCCTTTTGTGTGCGGTGCACACCAAGACGAGCTGTGCTCCACAGACACACCTCCAAGCTGGGGTCCTGCTGAGACCTGCCAGGAACCATTCCAGAAGACTCACTGCGTCTCCACCAAGCTACGCGTGTTTGGAGAGGACAGTCGTCCCTCGTGCCAGAGGAAGGCAGTCATAGCAGCTAAATGATGGACTTCAAAGCTTCCCCCACATTGTAAATCCTCAGCACAGCAGCTGTGGGCATTGTACTGGTAAGCAAAACCGATCAGTCTCATTTAATCACATCACACCTCATTTGTGCCACAAGTGTCAGGGAGCTGGGCACAACAAGGTTAATGGGCTGCAGTGCATCACCGGTCAGTAATCAGATTAAGCGGGCGGTCGCCCAGCGAGTGGACCCGGTTACATCCACCCTGAGCACTGCTTTCACCACCTGTGCCAGGCTGGCAGGGAGGGAGGGCAGGCTGCGGCAGCCAGGGGAGTGGGGTATTGCCAGAGACCGGGCTCGGTAGGGTACAGAATAAAAACTGGCACGACAGACCTGGACCCATCTGTGTTTTCATACACTCTGTCTTTTTAGCACGGTGAGGGGTCATTAGTATGGGCACCATTATTTTAAAGCTCAGCCCAGCTGTTGGGATGCAATGGGAACTGCTGTAGTTCTCCCGGAGCAGGACGGGGTGCTGGCACACACCAGCTCCCAGGACCAGTACATCTTTACCGAGAGGCTCAGGCTCAGTGCAGCGGTCACTTCCATGCAGGGCTGGAGCAAAAGGAAGCACAGATGAATGAAGGACGTTCCCCGAATCTGGGAGCCAGGGAGGGTGGTACAGGCCTGCGGGGATTGTCCTGGGAGAAAGCCGATAATGGGAAAGCTTGCAAAATCCAAACTTAATCTCTTGCGCTGCAGAGAAACTAATCCTCACGCTTGACATTAATCTTTTCAATGGAGATAAAACACCCTTATCTGCCATGTTGCTCATTGAGCCAGAAGGCAGGGCCTGTGGTCTTCACGAGTGGGAGGCAGAGCTGCAGAAATTTTTGCACAGCCATTGTCTTTATGCTGGCTGACATCTCAGTATGGACCTGTCTTTCCTTTATGACAGCCCAACTTAGTGCTCCTTTTAAGGAACATACCTCTTCAGTTATTATTACTGCTGCTCCTTTAAAGAGATCGAATACAACACCCGGCACATGCCTTTGCACTCAGGTGATTCAGATGCTGGCCCAGTACCTCCATAAGCAGTAAGATAACACTTTGATATGAGTTTCTGTGGAATCAGGAAATGTCAGACTTCACTGTTTGAGATAAAACTCAGAGGATATAATCCTTTGCTCATTGGCAGCCATGCTGTGGCAAAGCAACCCAGCCTGGGCAGAGTCTAAAAGCAAGCCTCAAAACAAATCCGCATGTGCATGCCTTGATATGCAATAACTGCAAGTAGAATTAGACCTCAGAGTATCAAAACCATAAACACAGCACACAATTCTCAAGGTTTCCAGCTATCTCTAGGATTTGTGAACAGCAGAGAAACGGGAGGTAGCAAGGGAAGTAATCGAACCTCCTATATATCATATTGATTAAAACACAAGGAGTGTCCTTCAAGGAAGAACCTTGCATTCGGAGGGAGATATATTGGCTGGTCTGCCAAGCTGCATCCAGCTCCAACAGCAGTGATTCAGGACATCTGACTACATTGTCATAGATAAAAACAAATCTGTGTTTTCAGCCCCTCTGCAGTCAAGAAATAGCCCAGGAAGGATACATGTCTTAATTAACCCCTCGGGAACAGAAGACAAAGGCAAATAACAAGCAAAATACTGCACAGATGGAAAGCATTTTGACAATGAATCCTTTGAAGGCAGATGACTCTTTGTTTTCACAAAAGAGAAATGCACCTCTGTCTGGCAGCCTCATGAAAAAAGGTCACACAGCACTCGAGTCGCCCAAGAGTCTGATTTCAAAGATCCAAATGATGCGCTGTGTGGATTTCACCTACTGACTGCAGCTTTTTGTTGGCAGGAAGGAATTCCAGCTGTGCGTGGGCTGCTGCTCCACTACACAGGATGCAGGAGCAAAGCGTGACAAGTTGACACCACCATTTCCTCTGAGCAACAGATGCCCGCGTGTGACATTGCTTGGATCTCCCACTTGAACAGAGAGAGCAAATGGGCCTGTCTCAAGTTTTGTGCAAGCAGGTGCACACACAAAGTGCAAATTAAAGCAAGAAGGAAAACAAAATGCTTTTTCCTTCACAGTCTGAGCACAGGACACCTGTGCAGCAAAGAGCAAAGTGGGGGGAAGAGAGAACAATTTGAACCAGCCTGCACAGATGAGAGATGCTCTTCTCTTTCCTGCCAACAGAGGCCGGATCCTGGCAAAGCCCCGGCCCGGTGCAGCTGGTGGAGCTGGCGGTCACACAGCAGAGGAAATGTCCACAGCCACCTTGGGGAGAGGCGGGCATCGTCAGCACATCAACATGTTCTGAAACGCTCATGTCTTCAGGCAAGAAACATAAAGGCAATGGCCATACATGAGGAGAGAGAGATGCGGTGTGAGCCCTGATGATTGACCACGAAGAGCAGTGCTCTAAGGTTCCTTTCCCTTTGTTCCCTTCTCATCTGATCTGAGCTCTATCCGTCTGCTATGCTAATTACCCAAATTGCATTCAGGCACTTGGTCCCTGCGAGCAAAGCCTCTGTTTCAGGTGGGGAAGATGGCATTAACTCAGGCAGTTGGGCAGGGACGCAGCGGGTGGCCATAGCAAAGTGGCTGCCCTTTTCAGGGCAGCGTAGCTTTTAAAATCTCTGCTCCCGCTGTTTTCTGTCTCATATTTTGACCTGTCGCTGCGGAAGTCTGAAGGGGCATTTTTCAAACACTTTTGACCACCTCTGACCAACCCACTTTGGCCTAAGTGATATTTTCAGGAGATTTATCTAACAGCTTATCATCTTTCAAGTGCCGAGAGTGGCAAATGCATCCCTGGGGGATCTTTCTAGCACATCATCACCTCACCCTTCTTATTAACAGGACCATCCATCTCCAAAGGCTGTGAAGCTCTGGTTACACACTCTCTGCAAAAAAAGATGGGGAGAAATTTACGGTCTTACTGTCTGAAAGTAGCAAAGGTGCCAAAACAGAAGAAAAGCCTACGGCCTGGCTGTGATGCCAGTGAGAAGTGGAAGCACTGGGGGATACTGCAAGACAACGATCACCCACAGAGAGCTGCAGAAAAGGGCACCGAGAGCCTCCCCTGCCTGACCTCAGCACTGCCCCAGGGGTGGTGGTCAGCGAGGTGGGAGCGCTCCAACATCGCTGTCCTCCCCCAGTGCAAATGGTGGCAACGGGAACCCAAATGAAGGGAACCCGGGCTACAGCCAATTAATGCACTGCAGGAAGCTGTTTAGCAGGAACAATGACTTTGGATCGCTACTGGTTATCAGTTTGTCTTTGAGACAGGGACATAAGAAATGAAGTCTCCAGCAGATTTCTGAACTCCTTCGAAACAACAATTTCCTGAACATTTCTTGCTACGTTGCCTTCAGCGCACTATTGCCTTCATTCTGTTTATTTTATTTAGTTTCATTACCGTGTCTTTGAGCCCTGAGTTTGCTGCCCTGCAGTCAGCAGGGCCCTGGCTTTTTCATGTTTTCACAGCAGAGTCACTCCAGGATGACAAACGGTAGAAATAAACGATGGATCAACTCACTGAGCATCTGGCATGTTTTGGAGCCAGCCTTCAGTCTTCCATCTTTCTTGATACAAATTAAAATCCCACAGCTGAACAGAGGTTTGGGGAACTCTCAGCAGACAGTCAGGGACGTGGCTGCTCTGGACACCAACAGTCTCGCCACCAAAACACCCGACCAGCTCAAGTGCAGCTCGATCCCATGCCCAAATTTCCTGAAGTGCCAAACCAGGAGAGAGCTCTGGGCAGGGAACTCATTCGGATCATCATCAGTACCTGGGC
This sequence comes from Gallus gallus, assembly GCF_016699485.2. NCBI lineage: Eukaryota > Metazoa > Chordata > Aves > Galliformes > Phasianidae > Gallus > Gallus gallus. The sequence continues at coordinate 18,794,216 of NC_052536.1, read as the reverse complement.
TGAACAGCTTCCCATCACAGTCACCCACAAGCGGTCACCAGTGAGATCACGGGGCCCGTGGCCATCAGGAACCACCTATCAAGATGCCTTGATCTTTCCTTACACACAGCAACCTGAGAACAACGTCTGGAATCATCCCCATCGCTGGATGTGATCCTGAGATCCAGCCGATGTGAGGCAGCAGGACACGGCCTGGTGTGGAAGTGTCAGCAGGACATATCTCGACAAGCAGCTGTCACAGCCCACTGGGCCAGGAGTGCAGCTGTCACAGAAACACCTGGGAGCTCAGGATGGGAACACGCACACTGCATAATTCACTTGCCAGCCCGCTGGGCTGTTTTGTTTTCTCCACTGATGCTTTCATTCTGACAAAAGCAATATGGAGGGGAACAAGGTCAGCTCTCGCTTGCAAATATGAGCAATTTTGAGAAGCTGCTCCAGAACAGATCCAAACAGCCTGAATATTAAGGAGCCAAGACGCAACCCAGCCCTACAGGAAATAATGGCAGCCCCTTTTGGTAAAGCACATTTAGCCCAGCTCTCCAGCAAGCAATGCTGGCAGTGTGTTGTTAGCCAGCCTGCAAAATTGTACCTATCATCTCTCCCTTCCCCCAGAAAAACCCTAGGGGAACATCCTTTGCAGTCTGACTCTCCTCCATTATGTTTCCCCTCCTGCTCTGCACCACAGTCCATAAGGTAAGACCATGTAAGACTGAAACTAGTAATAAACATGTCACACTGAGCAAATAGGACACACAAACCGGAAGGAGTAAGGACACTCCGTAGTGTTAGGACTGCTGAGGGGCCTTTGCTAGGCTGTGTTTCACTGTGACAGCATGAGCCTTTAAACTACATCAGTAGTACAAAGGCAGATATATAGCATCTAAATGCTCTGTCTCTGAATTTCCCCAGGAATCTTAAATCCTTGAGATCACACACTCACATGTGGCACTTCTGTTCATCTGGATGAGAAAGGAAACATTATGCATAGACAGCTAACATAATTTTCAGCAAAAGAAGTAGATATTATGACAGCTAGCTGCTGTTTAGGCCAGTAAGAATTTGAGAGTGGCTAAGGATATACTACATAAATATTGTGCACACCCATCTCTTCTCTACCCCTAGACACAAATCTACTTTCCGTAGCTTAATCACTATGAGATGTCTCATTATACAGCCACAAACCAAACATCTCCAGCCAAGCTGCAGCATGCATGGCAATCAGGTTTCCAGGCCTTTGACCCCTCCTTTCCACACTTTTCATGTTTCAGCTTGACTTGTGCTGCTGCTCCTTCACCACCCAGCACAGCCCACGTAGCCCTGGCTGCATCAGAGCAGCTCACAGGCTGCAGTGACCCCAAGGCAGAAGTTGCAGCAGCCAGTGTGTGGTGCAGTGGATCAGGACCTTCTCAAAGCTCACTAGAAAATGAGACAGTTCCCCTGATTTCCCAGCCTACTTCTCCAAATAACTCTGACTCTCCATCTTATCTAATAAGCTATTACACTGCATATAACAAGAAGAATAAACTCCAACTGTCTCCTTTTGCAAGCCTCAGTATTTCCTTGGCTGGTTTTACACCATACTGATCCACGACCAAGAGGTGGTCTTTACCAGATCAGAACAAAGCTATTTTGCTTCTCCAGTTACTTTCTGGGAAAAAAAGGACAAAGATTTTAAGGACGAAGAAGCAGAAGTAAGCGTGGGCAAGTGTGAAGCGTAGCTGGGGTAAGGAAGAGCAGTGCTCATTGTTTCATAAAATTTGCCATATGCTGTCTGGCTTCATTACACAAATCTTGTATGTGCTTGTTTGATGATTTGATCAGCTGTTGACTTCATTTCATACTGCTGCCAATTCATGACTTGGCTGATTTGACTTGAGTTGCAACCCCAGCTCAAGGATTGCATTTTGCTCATTTTCAGTCATTTTAGTCACTAAGGAAAAAAAAAAAAAAAAAAAGGAAAGAAAGGAAGTAGCCTGCTTTAGGGGTATTTAGATGATTCCTGTGTCCCTACAGAGCTGCTCACTGGTACACCATGGGCAGCCATGCCGTCCTGCTCCTCTGTTGGGACGTTTCCTACTACAAGGAAAGTATTTTGAAGATTATGGGGAATATAGAGAAGGGACTTGGAGAGGGGGGGGACTGGCCATCGAGGCCAGTTTCCTGCAACTACAGATACGTGTGTTTTATTATCCTCCTTCATACACTTCCTACATAACTTTGCTAACGTAGAGCTTCCCAAAGTGACAGCATTGCCTCTAGAGGGTTATGCACTGCTACATACAAACCAATGGGTAAACAACAACTGCTTCTTATTTTCCTGTAAGCATTTTATAAAATTTACATGAACAGATGAAACCTGTTTGCTGTTGCTTAAATCTAGGTGTTTTCTTCAGCAGCCTCAATAACAGACAGAGATGGGCAGGGCTATGTGGCTTCAGCTCCACATAGTGAAGAACACAGGGTAAAGAACAAGGAGCATTTACTCCTGAGAATTTTTTTCTGGATTTTGGATGGAGGTGCTGAAAATGTATGTATTGATCACAACTGTCTTTCATTTAATGTGTCTGTGTACGTCCAGCACGCCTGTAAATACAGAGCACGCAAACAGAAATCTTCCTACAATGTACACAAATCAGGCAAGAAACTACAAACGCAGCCACAGTGGCCCAGGGTGTGCTGATGTGCTCTGCTCACCAGCTGCTTTTGAGCAGACACAGAGGATGCTGAAGGCTACGTACCAAACAGACCACACACGGCTGAGTGCTGGGCAGAGCAAGCCATGGCCATGGCTACCTTGCAGCTGGGAGAAATCAGGATGGTTCTATATGTAGGAGATATCGACAAGCAGAGAAAGATGGAGGAGCCAAGCAACGCTCCACATTTCTGATCACACCACACACCTGAAGGACAAAAGGATCTGAGCAACAGTGCCTCAAACCGTACTAATGACAATTAATTTCCAGATCCCAGCAGCAATAGATGGCAGAGTTTTAATTACAAAGTTTGGAAAAGATGCAGGTAAAGAGAGAGATTTATGACCTGATTTCTGATTTGCAGAGGAACTGAGCATCTGCAGCACCCATTAAAGCGGGAGGGATTTATGGGTGCTCAGCACCTGTGAGGGCAAGGACATATTTGTCTTGTCTGCTCTGCAGATGGGGAGGAAGCCACAGAAATAATACATTTCATTTGGAAATCTATTTCTTGTCTTTTAGCAGGAGCTCTCACTCCTTTCCTATCCCTTTGGTGTTGTTTGTCTCTCTGCTGATATTCCTACAAGATCAGATCAAGGAGGGATGGGAAAGGTTTATTCTGCATCCCTTAGCGTTGCCAGTGGCATCTTCTCCTGCCCCATATGCCAGTGACAAGCTGCATCCTTCTGCCCACAGGGGCAGCTTTGCTCATCAGGGCTTTCTTTGCACCCTGCCTCTCCCCACTAGCAGGGACACACTTTCACCATACCTCAATAGCAACTTGGTATCCACACAGCCCCCATCACTCACCCCGTGAGCCACACCACGGCCCATCCAACCCATCTCCTCCTTCAGTGGGAGAGAAAGAGGAGAGAAACCACAGGATGATGGGTGACCCTGATGCAGCCAATTATCTCCTCTGTGGCTGACCCCTTTGTGGGCCATGGCCCTCATTACATCTCAGAGCACTCAGAGATTTAACGAACACAGGCTGGTAGCTTGCTGGTCTTCAACTCCTCCCTCACGTTTGGATTCACACTTCATTAACAGAGAAATATTTCTCTGTGGGGAATCGAATTTCTTCCTCCTTTGACCCCAGCTTTCTACTCATTTCCAGTCTTATTCTTGCCTAGCCCCAGGAAAAGTGATTATGACCTGGATCAGCAGCCAGGAGAGGAATCCAGTGCCCTCAGGTCTGGTGACTAACCACAGCCACTGAGTGATGAGAGGATCCCCACAGCTTAGGGATGCTGACATCCATCCCAGCACACCCTCTGGCCTCTCCCCGGTCAGGAGCATGGAGGCGGCACTGGGCCTGGCCCACCGCAGGGCCACATCCAGGCTGAGGCATAAGGATCCAAACCCAGGCAATGCTGTTCACCCAAACCACCTACCTTTTCCAGCACTTGAAGAGAAAGTGGTTGCTTTTCATGCACCCCAACAGGGAGAAATTGGTCATCTTAAAATTGATTTGGACTTTTACAGCAGGGACCTTATTTCTCTTCCTCTTTCCCCCAGCACATTGTGGTCGCTTTTTCTGCACCACGCGTTGAGGAGAAGAGCAAGGGAAAAGAGAAGGGAAAAAAAAAAAGTAAGAAAGGCTCTTGTTTATTTACTTCCCAATGGAAAGATCTCAGCTGTTACTACTTAGCACTGCAATTCTGCATTATCTGGAGGGGATTGCCTGCTGGAGGTTGGTATGGGGACACCCTCCCTACATGGCCAGCAGTAAGGACTGCTGCTCCCTGCAGCCTCCTCATGTCCTGTGTAGAGGTACGTATTTTTCCTCTGGTTCTGACATTTGGTTGCACAGAAGAGACAAAGCCACCCGCCGTGAACAAGGCCTGCTCGTTACCACTGCTCTTTTAAAACTACTTTTTAGCTGCTGCTTTTTTGTTTTGTTTTTTAAGGCTCAAACATAGACTCCTATGGCACCTTCATGGGCCAGGAGAACAGTATGGGAATTTGGGCTTTCCCCAAGTCAAAGCAGCCAGCTGTCAGCAGCCCCTGCCTCTGAACGGAGGTGTGGCCAGGGCTGGCTCCTCACCTCTTAGCACCAGAGTAGCAGTGCAACAGCAGGGTGGGATACAGCCTGACAGGTCTCATCGCAGTCCGACCAGCCACATTCTTGTGTCCCTTTGAAACTGGGTTTTCCTCCCTCTTGATCCACCACAAGCGTTTCCCATACAGAGACCACACGTAACATTGTCAAGCCCAAGCCCACAGAGGATTGGATGCTCAGCAGCTCTGGACAGCAAGGCATGGTGTGACTCTGGGTCTGCTGAGAACACCAGGGCAAGCCAGAGCGGTCTCTGGAAACCACGGGTCTCGCTCCATGGGTTCATTTTTCTCTCAGGAGAGAGCTATTTGTGGGTGGACAGCTTTGTAGGAGGGAAAATAAACAAAACCAACCCCAAAACCACATTTTGGTCTGAAAAGGTAGCTCTGCCTCCAGAAAACACAACATCTTGCTGCCTCCAGAAACACACAGCCTGACCCAAACCGGTGAGTACAAAGCACAGGAATTTCAGCAGCTGCACTGACATTCCCCACAGCTTGCCACATTCCTCCCACAGGTGGGCAGTTTCCTTTTTATTGTGGGTTCAGACCTCATTTCAACTTTCCAGCAGCAGGACCTGCTACTTAACATCACATTCATCTGCCTCCTCTCTCAACCTTCCTTTTTTTTTTTTTTTTTTAAGCTTTGCAGAAGCAATTATTAGACATGCATTTAGTCGTGGGGAAAGCTGAACGGCAGCGAATCTATTCACCAAGGAGACACGCACGCTGTGCACTCTGGCCTTTGCTGAATTGCAGCTGTGCCTGCTTTTGGAGTGCTTCCAGAGGTACCCTGCAAAGCAAATACTGAGCAAAAGTAGAAGCCCAATCAGAGCCTTCCTTTTCTCCCAGCCACTGGTTACACCATCGCTAGACCATACTACAATTAAACCCCTCTAATGGCAGGTGAGATTACAGTTAATTAAGAATTTGAGAGCAGACCTCTTGTAGCCATGCAGAGAAACTGCCCATGTGATGACAGGAAACAAAGGACACGTGAAGAGGTGCATCTCCTCTTGGCTGCTGGTTCAGACAGATGAACGCAAGCCTGCAGGGCTAGTTCAGACATAGCTGTGGGCCAGAGACTGAAGACAGGTGTTTATGCTGATTTCCTTGCTGTTGGCTCATGCCAAGGCTGCTATGAGAAAAGCGGTCGGCTTCCCCTATTGCCTTCTACTTCTTTCCTCAGAGAGCAGTCACAGCTACAGGAGGCAAAAACTGCCTGCAAGAAGTTAAACGTGCTTATACCACTTCCATGTTTATCCTCTAGTGAAATGAATAATCCTCACATTTATCTTTGCCACTTCTGTAAGTTACAGAAATACACGATCTACCAGCTCTTGGAAAGTCTTGTCTAGAACATAGTTTATAGACCACTCCAAGAGAAACAACCTCATACCTGCAATGGGTATGGACTTACAAAGTGTGCTCTTTCTCCACCAGCAGCTAGGCTGGCCTATTTCTTGCTAGGACCAGGCTGAAGGCACATTTTAAACTGAGAAACCTCCGAAGAAAAATAAGAATTCAGGAATATATTTAGATATTCAAAATAAGACTCTAAATAGAAATAAAGGCCCTCAAAGTTCATAACCTAAGAAAATGTTTCCCAAGCTCTCTCTATTACAAAGCTTTGCTTGATGGGAATAGCTGCCTCAGCTGCATAAAGGTCACTTTCAGGCTCCCATGCCTCTCTGATGGAGGGAGAGCAGTATGAGGGGTGGGAGCAGCACGAGGAGAGGCATGTCTGTGTGATGCTCTGTGGGTTTTTTTGCCCTTTAAAATATTATTCTGTCAGCTCTGATCATGCATTGGCTTCCATCTAATTCCTCGCATGTGAAAGCAAACCACAGAACAACTGACACGAAGTTGCCACACAGCGTTATCTTCATCTGCTTGTGTCCTGACCTGCTAGAGGCGGCGTATAGCCTTGGCAGATGTTGCTCTGTGATGATTTTGTGGTCCTCTGTGGTTTCTTTTTGTTTCCAGCTGCCTGAAGGGAAGGAGCGTGTTTCTCTTCCTTCTTGGCCTGAGCATAAGGAGGCGAGCGTGACTCCTCAGCTTGGCATCGCTCTTCCCTGCAGCCTATGCAATCAGCTCTGCTTGCCTCGCTAGCAGCAGATGTGAGGACACTACTGCCAGGCTGTGTGAGACACACTGGAGGCATTAGAGGCACAGGCTGAGCATCACCGTAGCAGATGATTTCTGTGACCTATTGAGAGTCATCAGCTGCTAAGGAGGTAAGGCATGCAAACAAGTTTTAAACAAAGATCTGGAATTTGGATGTTTCAGAACAGTATCTGCAGCTCTTCTAGATAACATTTAATATTAAAAAAGAAATAAAAGGTTAATCAGCTCTCACCTTCCCTCACAAGCTCCTGAACACCAGGGTACAAACAGGGCTCAGCTGTGGTGCTCTCTGGGGTAATGAGTTATCACTTTGGACATCTTTTTGCAGTGCTCTGTTTCTTCTTCATCCCCCGTTCACCACTCTGCACAAAGTATTTTGGTGGAAAGCCACCACAAATCACACTCACCTAGAAGAAGGAAGCAATGGCAGCCTGCCGCTGAGCCACTTTCACTTCAGCTCACACTTTAGGAGGACCATCTTGTAGTGCTTTCCAGCTAGCAGAGGAAATGGGTTGCTGATGTGTGCTCATGCAAGCCAGTAATTTCCCTGCTCTGAGTCCCATTTTATGTATAAAGGCCAGAGAAGTGTCAAGTGACTAGTAGCATCTTAGATTTGTATAACTGAATCAACTCCCTCAAAAGACGTCTGACGCAATATCTGTAAGGAAATGGACATGACAAATTCTGAGCCTCTTCAAACCTCTTTGTTTTGCCTGGAGATTTCCTTACTGAAAGCTCTGTGAGGGAGCAGGGCAAATGCTGCCAGGCAGCGTTCAGCTTTCAGTGCCCTAAAGAGAAGTGATGTGGCCGTCGGGAGAGTGTCAGCCCCTACTGGAGTTATCTGTGGAGCTGGGAGAGGAGGGAGGGGGATGCCTGGCAGCACCAGTGCAGGCTGCAATGAGTCCTTGCAGGACTTCAAATTCTGGACCCAGAGCTTCTTGTAAGGGCACCAATGGGATTTTTTTTCTCATTCCCATACAGCAGATGATTAAGCAGTACCAGGCTGAGTCTGTTAGGCTGCCTGCAACGGGAAACAAACCTCTTGCAGAGGCTCACATCTACACAGCCCACAAGAGGGAAGCCAAGTGAGGACCAGGCATGACGGCAGCAGTATTGAAGCCATACTGAAGGCCTGCTCCTGGGTCTACCTCAAGCAGTGCTTCTTCCCATTCTTACCTCTGTCATTAAGACTGGTTGCTCACTTGCTTCACTCCTTAGCCTCCCTGCACCTTCGACTTTCTGCTAACTGGTGGGTATGTTCAGAGAGGAAGCTGAGGCCAGCAGCTGCAGGATGCTGGCTCCAAACAGGGGCCTAGAAGAAGCAAAAAGCATCAAACACACCTCAGAATTGGCATAATTTAAAAGTCATTTCTAAGACAAAGTTTACTTTACCCTCAAGAGTCTCCAAATCCACTAAAAATAATGCTGATGTTGATAACACTTCAATCTGATGGGCCCTTTGCCTACTTCTTGACAACGGCCTAACTAAAGTGACACGGTACAGTTGGTCATTTGGGACATGCAGCTTTTCCTGTTCTTTTTAAAATCTGTGTTCTGCTCAATGCAAAGAAAGCCAAAACAGTAGGTGGCAGGGCTTGGAGCGGTAGTGGTGGGATTGGGTTTGTTTTTATTAAGAAACAAATTTCTCTTCACTTTCCAAGCCAGAGGAATGGCAAGAGCTCTTCGTGCATTATTCTTGAAGACACCCAAAGGACCTATATGTTGTAAAGAACGTCACTGAGAACGTATCTGCATGGTCAGGCCAAATTATCTTACTAGATTTGATTAGTTAGCAACTCGGGCACAGGTTAAAAAAAAGAGAGGAAAAAGGGAGAAATAAAAGAAAGCACTACAACCTCCTCCCAGAAAATACATTACAAATCCCAGTCTTCATCCGTTTAGGATTCCTGGGAATCTTGTCAGTCCTTTTTTGGGGAAATGCCCTGCGATAATTTAGTCTGAGAAAGGGCTGGGACATCAGAATCTGGCTTCTCCCCCAACAAGGGGATTTGATCATTTGTCCCGTGAGCAGCTCTTGGCACCCAGAGAGGTCTGTCTGCTTTGGGACAGATGTCTGGCTGCTCAGGCTAACTATAGCACAGGAACCACCATCATCAACATTTGCATTCCCCAAATTCTTTTGCTGATCTCCACTGGGATAATATCATAGCTCCTCTTTGTTTGCAAATATAGATGTTTTACCAGACTAATTCACTGGGAACTGCATTTAAACTGAAGCCACATGACATGATTTGAGGTTTTTTTTAAACAGTCTTGTTATGAAAAAGTGACCTTCGCTCCTTAAGTTCAAGGCATGAATGACTGGTGTTCAGGATATGGGCGGAAGGAAAAAGGTTCAATGCAAAAATCAAACCAGAGTTTACAAAGTGACCTGGGTTACATTGAAACCCCTTCCATCGCCCCTCTTGCTCTTAGTTTCATTCTACAGGTGGAGACACTGAGGCCACAGATCAGCGCTGGAATTAACTTCATGGTTACAAACATGCTCAGACCAGCTCTCATTCTAAAAAGGGATTAAAATATTTTAAAGCCTTCTGCAAATAACATACTGTGTTTTCGCATTGGAAAGTACATGCTGATGATCTTTTAGCAGCTCAGGTGCTGCTTCTGTGTTTGCCCGCCCTTGCAACTTGTGTGATTAGGGTCTGAGCAAGGGTGGGTTTTATTGGGGTAATTCCTAAATTGAGCCCTTAAGTATGACTAATTTGGAATTCAATGTGAGTTAAGCACATGCTTAGCTCCAAGTACCTGCTTCAACATGTGGCTGAAGTAGCGTTTGGTGGAGCCTGACTGATCCTGACTCTTCTGGAGAAGGCGTAGACTGTGCAGTGAACCTCTGTCCAGCAATGGCGAAATTACAGCAGTACAGCAAAACCTTAAAAGCAAAGCATGCTGCTAGTAATCTACACTTGCTTGAAAGGGTGTTTTCATCCCACCAGAGGGCTGCCACATCACCTTGCAATTTCTGAGACTGACAGGCTGCCAATGTAAAAAGCCCTTAGTTGTTCATGAACAATTAATTGGTGACACCGCAATTACTCCTGGATTGATCACCTCGCTTTTCAGGTTCACTCGGAGGCAAGCAATAATGATATCGCACCATGCTCTCTAGTTATGACAGGACTTGATTTGTGATCTTTACAGAAATTAATTGGAGTTCAAATCAACAGTCTCAGAAACTTAATGAGCAGAGAGATTCATAATATCTGTACAAAGGTGGTGAAAATCTCCATTGCAGCACTTCTGCTTCATGCATGTTTGTAAGTTGAAGGCGATTTTTTTTAATGGCAATATTAAAGAGAAACACTCTTGAAATGGAATATTTAAGATCTGCATGCTACACAAGGTTGTACAGCAACATCTGTAGGCCAGAAGTGCTACACATCAATAGTGGCGTAGCTGAATATTGCCAAGTTTGAATCAGAGAATATACACAGTTCCATTTAAAAAGCGGCATTGCTATTTTCCTTCCAAACTCTCCTCTCTAGCACTGTGTATGTTGTGAGCCTGAAGCAACAGTGAGGCTGGACAAGAGCTACATGGCTGCTGCTGACAGCACTGTGACACTGGCAAAGCTTCAGCTGAGGGCTCTGCAGGGCAATAGCCACCTTTCTGACGCGTCTTCGCTCTGCTCCAGCACGTCAGCATTGGGTTAGCGAGTGGGTTTCCATTTAACACTAGCAATAACGTTAAGGCCACGTGTTGACCCTGAGAACTGGGAGCAGACTTGTGTAGAGTCATCTTCTTGAGAACAAGAAGGGGCCAACCCAATAAGTCAAAGGCCCAACTTTTTCTTCCCCATTGTCAGCTGAGGTCCTGAGACCATCACACAGGCTTTAGTGCCCCAGTTTCTCCTCACATTATCACTTGTGCCACAGAGACAACAGAGGTGCAAACACCCCTCAATGGCTTGCCTTGCTAGAGATATGCAATTGCAGCTGGGGACAGCTGTTAAAACAGAATCCAAAGATCAAAAGCAAAAAGGTCCATGCAACCCTGCCATCTTCATCCATGTCCTAGAAACACAAGGCCCCTCCTGCTCCCGTTATGCCCCTGCAACCACCATCTAAATGAGCCATGCCTGAAGGAAGCCTTCTCTGCCGTTTGGTTAGTGATCCATCAGCTTTACTCTGCTCCTGATAAAGCCCTACTTGTTATTTCAGCAAGCAATGCAACGCAGGCCGTATCAAATAAAAGCATCATTTAGCCAAGATGTGAGCAATAGCTCAGCACCTAAGCAGCATGGTCTAGGAACAAAATGGAAACAGCGTGACTTTCGTGCTGAAGGACTAACACGGCACAGTGGAGTTTATGGGTGCCTGCTGTAGCAATCACGCGAAACATCATATGATTTAAGTTGATAAAATTAATAAACCAGAATCCCTGGGCTGTTCTGGATAAGCCATTGTGCTGGTTTTAATGTACTTGTGGCTTCCAGCTTCATCAGGTGTTCTAGACAGTAAGGAACTGTAAAAAAGATTGGAAGCTCTCCCTAAGATTACTATGGTGCCTCTTTGTCCGGATTACTGATTTTTTACACACAGTTTATAGATTGTAGTCTTTTCTGTTAGGCAAATTTTAATTTAGAAGAAGCTGAGATGATTGATCCTGAACTTAAAACATCATTTTCTTTGCAATTTATCATAATATTTCAAGCTAACACGTTACCTTTAGAGAAAAAACAACAACCACAGGCAGATATTAAAAAGCAATCAAATTCCAACAATTGCTACAGTACATCCAACAGACTATGACTAAATATGACATTGTAAGGAGAGAAGGGAAAACTCCCTCTAAAAGACTTAGGAGTTTTCCTCCCTCCTTCCTATCACTGGTTTCATTGATCTTACTGCCTGAGCAGCTATGACATAATACTCTGTCTTCTTCAGCCTTCCTACATAATTTCTCGTTTTAGTTTCTAGTATAACTTGAAACAGTCATACAGAAAAAGTTGATAAACTCTACATTTTATGTGAACTAATTCACCGCTCTAAGACTTCAAAGGGGCTGGTGTGGCTGGTGGGCTTGGCTCCGCTCCTCCATCCAGGGGAAAACAGAAACTCGGGGATATAAATGAAGTATACAATGAACCTTGCAAAGCAGCAAATGGGAGGAGGCATGAATAATTTCCATATGTATAATCACTGCTCTGGAGTCTGGGCAATACACTCCATACAACATGCATTCCAGCTATAACGTACATCTGCAGTGTAACTCACCCATCTAGAATACAGACAGGAAATAAGGTTTTTCCAGTGTCTGTTCAAATGCAACAAGATAAAGCGTCTGAGCTTAACCCTGCCCACACCAACAGCATAGCAGGAAGAGGCCCAGAAGACTGTTCACATGCTTAAAGCATCTCTCCAAATCAGGACCTGAACTGAATCTTGCTGATGAGTGTTTTTACCTTCTGGTAGGGGAGTAAAATTGCTTTTTGGGGGCTGGTTTCTGATCGTGTCACGGCTGTTATGTTCCAACAGGATGACAGCCTCATTGTTACCAGGGATGGCAGTTCTTGTGGGAAGGCACGAACATGGAAGGAAGGAGTATTTTGGGATCAGCCCACACACAGCTGTGAACGGACTCCCCTGCCTGGAGCCAGCTCAGGGCACAGAGGAGCTGTCTGGCTTGCTGAGTTCTGCTGCCGCATACCACACGCAGCTCTTTCGAGGCTATTCTAGTCAGAAGCAGAAAAAAATTGAGCCCAAAGGCTGGGAACACTAGAATCACAATGGCCAAATCCATACCTGAGAAAATTCACAGCAATGTTTTGGCCACAAAGACAGATGCTGTGGGCACCTTAACATCCACCTGGACCCACAAACAGCAGCCCAATTTCACATTCACGAGGAAGAGCTCTGTAAGAAAGAATATTGAGAGAATGCTACAGACCTTACATTTAGTAGCACTACTTAAGGCGTTCCTGGAAGCCATAAAGAAGAAAGTGGTATAAATTCCCAAAGTTCTTGTTGTCAGTAATCACTCTGTATTTCCAGTTTGCTTCGCAATCATGACTGAATGCAGCCTTACAAGGGAGCAAGGCAGTAGCATCTTCCCCACTTTCCGTGGACAACACCCAAACACAATTATTCTGCAGCAGAATGGACAATAATAAGACTTCCTCATAGCTGCACCTCAGGGCTCCTTGGCCTTACATCTCAAATGGAGAACGTGATCATTATCAGCTTCAGTTTTGTGGAAAAAAGAAAAAGACCAGGAAAAAATTCTCCTAAAACATATCCATGATGTTTAAAGGATTACACAACAAACCATCTAGGCAACAGGCTCCACAGAGCTAATCCTGAGCTTGTAGAAAGCTGCAGACTGAAGCATCAGAGTCACTGCCAGAAAGTCTAAAGTTTATTTTGTTTCAAATAATGTTATTGAGCAGAGGACTGTAAACATGTGAAGCTCACAGTCTCAACACTGGGAGAACTGTGAGCAGAACTCGATGTGAGCTAAGGGACCTAGTCTGTGAATGCTTGCAAGGACAACGAGATCATGAACTCTGTGGAACTACATGTAGGAAGAAATGTGTATGTATTGTTTGTAAGATATGCACAACTGGACTCTAGTAATATACGCTATTCTTTAATTTCAAAGCTATTCTGATGCTCTGAAATCTGTTGAAAAAGCAGGGAAGCTGGCCTGGCACCCCCTAAGGTTCTTGGGAGAGGGAGCAAGGACAAACGTGATCCCGACCCCTGCAGCTACCCAGGGTCGTGCATTGCCTCTGGGGAGAGCTGCCTCCTGCAGCCCCTCTGCTGTGAGAGGCAATATTTGGGACTCTCTGACCAGCCACGTTCCACTAATATAGAACCATAGAATCACAAACGTCAGAAAAGACCTCCAAGATCATTTAGCCCTACAGTCCACCTACTACCAATATTCCCACTAAACCACATCCTTCAGTACCACATCTACACATTTCTTGAACACCTCCAGGGATGGTGACTCCACTGCCTCCCTGGGCAGCCTGTTCCAGGGCCTCAACACTCTTTCAGAGAAAAAAAAAAGAGTGTTGGTGGTCTCCTCCCCCACACTCTGTACTGGGGCAAACAATGAGAGGATCACCTGGTCCATCCAGGACAGTTTCCATCATGGAGAAGGCACTTCATTGTGAGAGCTCATGGTCAGGCAGGTATCAGGAAATGCACATCTCTGCTCCTCACCGCAGTCTGTAGTCTTCCCTGCTGCCACTGTCTGGACAGGAGTTGAAACCAATACAAAGAAACTTCCTGCAGACTATGTCAGGAATGAGCATCAAGGCTGAAGTTTTCAAGCTTTTTGGCTCCTTCTCAAATCGCTTCCTTCACTTTGCACAGTTCTCAATCAGGATATACATACCTTCTTTTACAAAACAGGCTCAGAAGCCTTAGGACCCTGCTCAGTTATTATGCAGTGACCCAGGCAGCATCTTCCAGGACATACTAAATTAAACTATTAACTACACCCCTCAAATCCTTCTTCTTGAAAGGCCATTTCTAACTTGTATCATTTATTAATCTCAGCTGTACTAAATTATTAAACTGAAATCCTCAATTACTCCCATCACTAAAAATACCAGTGTGGCTTTTAGACCCACATTTCTGCTTTCTACTGTAATGCATTCTTCATTTTAATTACTGGCACCACATTTCCAAAGGCCAGTGTGTTATCTTTGCAGGATATTGGTCAACCTAGAAAGAGGTTGACAAGTGAATAAGTCATTAGGTTTGACAGGCAATGAATTCCTGAAGGAGAAGAATGTGGAAAAAAATCCCATTATCTAGGTGAACCAAAGGCATGTCAAAGTGAAGGAACAAGAGGAAACAGCAGCTGCTTCTTCCGCTGCAGGTGTGTGTGGCTCAAGACACTTCACCAGACTGAGACTGAATAGAGATCTTTCTGTGAAACAATTTTATTTTTAATGTAAGAGTCAAACAGGGAAACAAGAAGAGATCTACAGTGTGTACCCTTTCAGTTTGGGCCTGAAAGGGCAACAAGGCTCCTCAGGTAAAACTCTCAAATGAAGAGATCAAGATCACTTCTAACCAAAACCACAACGGATGCCTAAACAACAACCCCAGCCCAAAGTAAGCCTCATCTTATTGATGAGCCCGATGGCACCTACCAACAAACTACCACAATCCTCTGACCGCTGTAACCTTTTTTGACTTGAAGACCAGATGTTTTGAATATCCCTGAACATCCCATCCTCAAGGCCAACTGATGATCGAGCTGGCAGAGGCCCACCATGCAAAATCCCGTGTACTCATACGCCTCATCCTAGAGGAACTAACTCAGGAATGATAAAGGAGTTTCATCTGCGTGGCCAAACCCATCCCTGAGTATCGTACTGACCCATCAGCAGCTAGGAGGATGTCCTCAGGAAGGCAAAGGGCTGGTTGTGACATGGGGTTGCCAGCTGTCTTAGTTTTTCTCTGACCAAGAGAGACTCTTAAACAAAGACTCACTGGCACACTCTGCTGTGTGCAAAGTGCAGTACTGTGATCTTTACCCTGGTTGTTAGCTCTTGTGAAGCCTATAATGCCATGCTTTCATTTTTGTTAGCCAGGCCAGCTACCTGTGCCAAAATATCTCCACCTAGGTTTATGATATGGGCATTGCCTCAAAGGAGAGCTGGCTTTAGGTTCTCTAATGTAATCCCTTTCAGCCAATGATCAAGAATAAGGGACTCCAGCAGTCAAGCTGGACCACATGTATGATGACAACCACTAGAGTTTTTCTATCCCTGAGTCAAATGCAGTAAATGAGCTTTCTTCCTCTGGAAACACCAATGTATCCAGTCATCACCTCTCTAAATTCACTCTATCTAGTAGAACAGAAGTCAGACTTTTTTTTCCCCCCTCTGTCCAGTTCCTTTCTTATTTATGTGCTTTCAGTTTCAAGTACTTGTCAATGCTGGCCCCAGTAATCTTACTTCAGCAAAACAAAGATAAAGAAGAAAATGCAAGGAGGACTCCAGAGACCACACTGGATTTCCTCATTACAAGATAATTAATGTATTACATTTTACCTCTCATTCCCCTTCCAACCTTCTTAATAAGAGGAGACAAACAGAAGCCCAGCTGTACATAGCCAACATCTGATGGGGTCAAAAAACTTTTAACCTACAGCATATGCAGTTGTACAAAAGGTGCTATGAAAAGTAGATTTCTGGGACCTTTACCATCAGAAGAGTACTACAGAAATGACTTATAAAGGCCCTGCTAGTTTTTCAAGTTAATCTAGTGCCAGCTGGGAATGCAGGGGTAACCACTCTAGAGGACGAGCTTCTACTGCAGACAACAGAGCAGGCGCAATACATGGTGGGAAATACAACTTCTTGTGCCACTCCCCATCAACAAGCTTCAGTTTCTGATCTCGGAGCCACTGCCTGCAGGCACAACCAGGGATTTTAAGCCTTTGCCTGTCTGGAGTTGCTGGATCTCCGCAGATATCTGTGCCCTTCTAAGGTAGGGCTGGAAGTTTCATTAACTCACCTTACCTGCTGCACCAGGCAGAGAAAATGAATTTTGATAAACAGACATAATCATGTTTCCCTAAAGTGTTTCCCAGAGTAATTCGAGCCTACAGACAAGGGGGAAAATGCAAACACTGGGCTCTTTTCTTATGGGGAAAAAAAAATAAATTAAAACACCAAGAAGCAAAGAGAGAGCTCCTGTCCCACCCACGTGGAGAGTTCCCTATGCCCATCAACACAATGGCACTACGCCAGGAAACTGCCCTCTATGCTTTCAGCAACCTCAGAAACACCCTCTGCCGCTGGGGCAGACTTGCCTGCTACTTAGCTGGGTCTCCTTGAAGTTCCCACTAAAGCCCTGTGTTTTTATGCCGTGCTCTGTCCAACCTCTGCTTTGCTGTATAGTTCTGATGTAAGTTTCAGCTTGCTTCTCATTTTAAAAGAGGATAAGGAAAACACAAACACGGCATAATATGAATAAGAAAAATATATGCAAAGACACAAACTGCAGCTCAGTTTTCAAGGTGATGATTCAATACAGAAAAAAAAGCTTTTTGCAACTCCTAATACTAGTAAAGAAGGCGAATTTCATCTTTATTAAATTACCGTAAGCTGAAATCAATAAAAATGGCTCTTAATGTTTCTGTACGCATTAACCACTCCCCCATTTTTAACAGCGACTATTGCAGGAGCAAAGGGACTACATCATCCTCCAAACAGTGCTTCTGGGGCAACAAAACTAACTGGGCCCTTCATCTAATCTGGTTGATCAACCCTTTTCTCTTTTTATTTTATATCGCATCACTTTCTAAAGCCCCATCTTTCATTCTGGTGTTAGAGCCCCACTGCAGTTCTTAGAAGTGGCTCTCTGCTATTCAGTGCAGTTGGCTTTTGAATGAAACATGAGGTTCTTTAGCACCTCAGGAGGCTGAGCATGCTTTAGCAGCTCAGCCTCAGCCCAAGGAGTGCCCTTTAATTCCACTTAAATAAATTCAGTGTTGTTGGTTTTGCCCCTGCTCAGAAAGGAGCTTAGTGGGAAAGTCAAAACAGATCTCAGCCAAAGGGAAAAAATAATAAAGCAAGCTCATAAATTAAGTCAAGCAAGTGTATCCTAGGAACAAGAAAGAGCTCATGCAGACGAGGCAAACCATGCCATGCATAGAAAGCAAATCCCCACTGCTGGTCCCCCCTCACGCCATTCCAAAGAAGCAAATCTCTATGTGAAGTGTTTGTGAGCATGCTGGAAACAGAGGGGCCCTGGAAAAATAATTAAGAAATAAATTCCACTGTTCGGTGGCATTTGTTCCAAAGGAAACAAAGTGTCTTTTGTGAAACTCTCCCTCCAGAAGCCTTGCAGAGTTTGAACTGCATCCACGGCCTCCACTGGTATTAAATCCAAAGTGAGATCTCATTGTTTGCCTTTCCTTTTGCTACTTGAAATCCAAAAAGATTTTAAAATATCTGACTAATCAACTAGGTCTGATCTGCACTTTTCCCAGGATGTGAATCAACTTTATTGTCATTTAAAAAAAAATCAATTAGCAACATTATTCAAGAAGAGGACCCCAAATGTACGAGCGAGTGAGGTATATGAAGGGATTATCCCTTGACTCCAATAATAAAGCCCCTGCTCATTCATCATATGAAGTCATATCAAGTCTATAGTATTGTTTGCTAACTAGCATGTATTAGGTAAGGATGAGATTTTTAGAAGGAATTAAGCCCCTTTGGAAAATCCTTCCAACTCCAGAGGATTTGGAAACCTAGCTAACAAAGAGCCTTACAAAATCCCCCACTAAGCACCTTCATGTTTACTTTCTTTCTTCTGAAACTCCAAGAAATCAACACAGACTAATGGTGCTGCTTTACGCATTGCGCGGGAGGATGTGCGGTGAAGGACTTGGGGGAATAACCAAACCCAGGCTGATTTACAGACCTGGCCAGGGCAGGAAGAGCTGGGCTTCCCGGCCATTGCTTCAGCAGAGGTCGCAAGGAAAAAGGTAAATCAATGAAAGGATGTAGCCCTTCTTTTTACCAAAGAAGATTGGAGAGCAAAGCACAAGATTACCTGCAATGTCTCCCTCGTGGCCAAAATCACTGTCTCAGCAGGGTCCATCAGGTGAGAATACATCATCATCATCTTGCCTTCTCTCCTGGGAAAGAGAAATGGGAGGGAAATTATGAGCTCTGTAAGCAAAACGAAGTACAGAATGGGAAGGAGCTGAGAGACCAATTAAGCGCCGCACACATGTAGGCTCCCTGCATGGCAGCTGACCTACAAAGGATATCCAGTGCAGACAAAGGGCTGCAAATTGAACTGATAAAGCATCTACATGCAAAAGCAATGCAACATCAAGCTGTGTTAAGGGGGGTAGATTACCCTCACATTAACTCTGTTTTAAAGATATGATTAACGCCATGGAAATCAGCGCAGGTACGCTGGGGTAGACACTCATTCAGCCCCACTGCTTCACACGTGCTTGCTAGTATGAGTTTTCAATACTGTAAATGCAAAAGGGAGAGGCAGCTCCCAGAATATTTCTTGCACTGCATTTGCAGTTACACAGCTGGGTGAAGCCAGACAAAACTTCCCCTGGAAAAGAGAGAAAAGCAGTTCACCTGCCGCCCCACACAAAGGCAGAGGCTAAGTAAGCCACTGCTGCCCTGTGAGCACTGGGGGATGTTTTGCTCCTTCTCTTCCCACAAACAACCCTGCTTTTCCCTGCCGGGAAACAGGCGGTGAGTGAAGTCCCCTGAGCTGCCCTGCTGGCTGGGAAGGGGTAAAAAAAGGCACATGCGTGGGCATGAGAACACTTACTTCTGTGCTTAGTTTGGTCCTAAGCGAGCAGAGAAGTTGGACATGACAGTGAGCTAAAGGAGCTCTTTGAAGCCTAATAACCTTCTAAAGATATCACTGGAGTCACAATCTGAGTTCAGAGGAATGATTTTTCATTCCATTATATTGGCAATACCACACTGCCCAAAACCCCACCTCATTAAGATGTGCTTCCATCCCCTTCATCCTCACAAGAATAGGATGCGCCCACTGGGACTGCTTACTTCCATGGGATTGCAATAAAAACGCCAGGACTGGAAGCCACAAGGATGGAAGGGTCTAAAGAACAGGAAATTGGAAGAAACGTATATGCAAAACTACTGGAGATGCAGCCAAGACAGCAGTTTCAGAAGGAAAACAATGCTGAGTAACATAATTTCCCTCAGAAGCAGCAAGTCATTCAGCAACCTTGAATTAACTCACACCTCTGCTGTCTCTTCACAGCCTCACAAGAGAGGAACGAAATCCTTTATCAGCATTGCCAAAAAAAAACCTCCAAACAGCGCAAACATTAGAAAGCCCCAATTAAAGTCAGCGAGCTGGCAGCTGCCCCGCGATGATTAATGGGTTCACACAGCTCCCTGTGCCCTGGCTCAGCCACACCGAGCTAATGTTTGAGAATTTCATAACCTGAGACCCTGCTTTCAAAGACAGCCACGGCTGCCCCGTGATTCCTCCAAGAGACAGGGGAAATGAGAGCTCCGTTTTCTCTTTCTCAGACACTTCCTTAAGAACGGGGCACTGAACAGTGACTACTGACTCGGTGCTGGAACATATTGTCAACTGAAATAAAGGACAAGGGGCCTTCCTGGTAATGAGGAGGTTAGGCAGGGAAAACTGCTTCCATAATAAGAACTAACAACGCAACAGGGAGGGGGTGCTGATAGCAAAGAATACAGCATCACAGCTGGAAAAACATCAGCAGAAGGAAACAAAGAGAACCGTAAGTGGATGAGGACAGTGCATACAGCAGGAGCTGCCCAGGTTCCCTTCCCAGCTTTGGTGCCATTGGTGGCTGAGGCGCTGCCCGGCTTCTGCAGGGAAAAAGTGTGGGGCTCAGCTGTAAGTCACACACATCTGCACTGCTGAACCACAGGGCTGAACAGCCACGTGCCACAGATGAGCGGCTGCCACACGGCGTGCAGGAGATGCCGACTGCACAGAGCACATACGTATGGACCACTTCTCTGTGCAGCACGATGCTGCTGCCAAAAATGCCTCTTGTATTCAGTACCACCTGTATCTATTAAATGCGTGCACAGAAAGGGTGCTAATTGCTTTCCCATTCACCAGTCATAGTGTCTACTGCCATAGCAAGTGCACAACAATACAGAGCAAATTTACGCTTAGAAAACAGAGCTGCTTCCAGAAATCTGCTGCGTTTTAATTACTATCTGTATATATGTGGAATCCTTTTGTTTTATAACAATGCCACCATTTGAGTCGCCTTTTCCACTCCCTTCACGTGGAGATTGTTACTGTGGGCCCTATCTTTCCGTGGCTGTGGCAGTGCCTGGCCGGGCGCACACACGGCTGCTGCAGCGGGGAACCTTGGGACACCATCTCCACGTTGTGACACATGCTGCAATTTCCCCGGCATATTTATGTTCTGCAGTGCCTGTTTTGCAGCCCATCCATCATCTATGAGAAAGCGGAGGTGGGGAGTGGGAAAACCAACACAGACACCCAGCCCACATTTCACGTACCGCACAGTGACATGAGGGCAGCGGGCAGGGAGATAGGAATAGGGCAGCACAGCTGGGAGGAAAGGCAGCCTGAGAGGGGCAAGGGAGGTGGGCCAACTTAGCCACTTGGGACTAAAGCCTTTGCCTCAGGATCTTGGGTTTGGGAAGAGCATCACCTTCAAGAGAGCTGGGGGGGGGGGGGGGGGAAGAGGGATTCCCCCCCATTTGTTCAGCTGCAAGCCTTATTTCAATCAGTTTGCACGTACTCCTCATAGATGAGCAACCCTGAAGCAGAAGCATAAGACACGGTATCACAAGTCCCATGGCTAGCCCTGCACTTCCACCACTCATGCAACAGTTTCACATTTGAGTGTACACCTCATAAATCCACCAAGTGCCTTTGTGCTAGCTCTCATTTGGGAGCAATCTTTTCACTTCTGTCAGCTGCACGGCCCTTCCTCAGAAGGGTAGGTGCATATCACAGGAGGAATGTTGGTAAATTCCTCCACCAGTTCAGACTCCTGCTTTCCATCTGGCAGTCACAGAGATCACCCTGAGATCATCTCTGTGATCTCTGCTCAGAAAAAAGCCTTTGCCTGGAGACATTAGGGTTAACAGAAGCCAGCCCCGCGTGCTGGTTCAGCATTACACCTGCACAGTACTGCTGAAGGCACTTAATTTCCCAGCTTTGGCTTGAACACAGTGATGGTTGGCACAGTACGACACCACCCGAGAAAACAGCAAAAAGAAGAGGTGAAATATTCATAGAAGGGAATATATTATTTATCTCGTGGAGAAACCAAGCAGCACTGACAGCCTGGAGGAAAGAAAGAAGGCTGAGGTTCGTTAGCTCCCAGCTTTCCTTTGTGTGAGACACTCGGGGACATGTGCAGCAGATCCGGATGGAGGCAGCACCAACGCGAGACAGAGGCAGAGCTGAGCTGTGTGTGCCCAGGGCTCCTGCACAGAGGCGAGGAAGTGGCCGGGATGCCAGCACAAGGGCCAGCCCTCGGGCTGGTACTGGACAGCTATCTGAAGGGACAAGAGATACAGTCACTGTAGCTCCAGAACTGGCGTTCTACCTGCCTTATCGTTTGCCACAGGTATTGTGCTTGTGTGCAAAAGCTCAGATTCTGTCACCCTTCCCGAACGCAACATCAGGCACGACATACTAGAGAAGCCGGCTCAATTTCCTCTACATTCCTTCCTAATTTAGTGCCCACTCAGCATCAGAAACAAACAAATACACACAAATAGCTCTTTCTCCTCACTCAGCAGATGAAACGCAGCCCTGCTTTCACGCACCACTTACACCTCTGTGTGACTATGAATAATGCACACGTGAGCGCTCTCTGGAAGCAAACGGTCACTTTACATGAAAGTACACAAATGCTATTTTTTCACCCATGAGGCTGCTGTGAGCATTTTAAAGTAGGGCTGCTGCTTCACTGGTTGTGTCTGAGGAGCCCCAGGGAGGTGAGGGCTCTGCTGTTCTACAGCCCTGTGCATAGCGCCTCCCTGTAGGGACTTCAGTGCCAGCAAACATTTTTTGGCTCCTGCAGTTTCTTTTTGCCCCCCCCGTTGAGGCAGGGGGCTCTGGATTCAGATGTCCCACTCAACAGCTGTTTTAGCATGAAGCTCTGGCAGGATGAGGGTTGAGCAGCATTTTGGCCTCAATAACTAAAGCAGACAGCAGTGGTTCGTGGCATCTGGAGAGCCAACCCACCTCCAGAGCCTGGTCACCAAACATTTCTCATTGCTGTTCCTCTTTCCTTTCAACAGCACACAAGATCACATCCTGACTTCTAGAGCTTCTTTCCTACTTGGGGATGATCTCAATTGGCAGGCAGTACTAGACCAGGCTTTAAGAACATTCAGTTGCCTCTAGAGGTAAGAGCTGCAAGACGAATGCCAACCAAACCCTTCTTCATTAGCTTAAATTAGCATTGCATTTCATTTTCTTTTTCCTCCTTTAATCCAAAAGGAAACAACAAAAATATACGGCTCAATATATAAACAACCACGTACAAAAAAATACCAAATAACCCGTCAGCAAAAGAATAAGGTAAAGTAGAAAAAACATATTAAAGTCATTTGGAATAGCAGTTACAGCACCGTAATATTTTCTTAGGGGGACTGGAAAGGGAAATAGGGGACACCAGGCTCACAGGCTTACTCTTTACATCAGTGTCTGCCCAAGGAAGACCTCGAATTGTCAGATGAATATATTCTGAGTTTTCATTTTATAAATCCCTTTTCTTTCTTTCCCTCTGCTCTTCCGCTCCTGTTCACTGTAAAGTTTTGATTCGCTCTTGAGAATGTAGATTAGAAGCAGGAAGCCAGGCAGACCTCGGGATGATTTTAATTGCCTGTGGTTTCTTTTAGAAAATAGGAGAATAGATATGCAAGATCCTCTATCAAAGACAGATGGATGACTAAGGTCTACCTTATTATAAGCTGCCATAGCACAAACTTGGCATGTGGCAGCACTCATTTGATTGTGCACACAATCTAACCATCTCCTCACAGAAATGGGACAGTCTTAGGCTCCTCACAAGACCTCCCAACAAGCTCTTGGGATGAGGCTGTGATGTGCATGGAGACACCCTGAATTAATTAAGACTGAACAGTGAAAATGGAGGGGAGGAAAAATGGCAAAATCCCAAACAATTCATTTCACAGATTCAGCAGCCATGCTTGCACTCCCCAGATAACACACCTCTGATCTGGCCAGGAAGAATTCTCTCTGTGACACAAATCTCTGCCCTTTCCCTCATGTGTCTGCTAGAAGTAGTTCATTCTTACAAGGTAGGCTCACATCTCACCAACAGCCATAAGGATGCCAAACTCCTTTCAGATGAATCTCAGGAAGAGGTCACTGCCAGCAGGCACGTGCCCACCAGCAGATGGGAGATAGAGAGGTAACCTTCATTTCTCATTCTAAGTTGCCATTATCTTAGGCAACCAACAGCTGTTCCTCGCCCTAAGGTTTACTAAGATCTAAAAAGCCCCACTCCTTTATGGTTTGGCTATGCCTTGCATTGTTTGCATTACACTGATTGCTTATTTGTGTTTGGTTTTCTGGGTCTGCTCTGTTTTGTGTGTGTGTGTGCTGAAGAGGAGGAGCTGCCCAGTGGCAAAGTACAAAAGGGAAACCAGTGTTCTTGAAACCTCAGTTTGACAGGTTGGCCCATATGCCATTCAAGATCAGCCTCTGGTCTCTATCAAAACTCTCACTGTGGCTACCATATGAAGATTTTCCTTTCAGGAAATTTTTAGGCAGGTAAGACTTCGTAGAAGAGATCATTGCATTTGTAAATTCTGAAACAGAATTAGGACCTTGGCTGAAGGGCCAGTGGTTCAGAAGGCAGGAAAGGGGCAGGCATGCTCAGAGGTGTTGTCCGACCTGAGGATGCTGCTGCTCCTTTGGATGCTGCTTCACCAGGCAGGTGGGGTTGCTTAACTGGTTCTCCTCCTGGATTGCCAAGGCAAAGAAATTACTCTTTGTTTGATCTATAATTAAAAACATTTTATAAATTCATGAAAGAGCAAACGTTTTCACTGTTCTAAGAATAAGTAGTTACAAAGGGTCACGTTTAAGTTTTTAAAGAAAGCTGGATACTGTCAAAGATATTTGACAGCTCCAAAAGAGCAATGTGAAGAGTAAATTATATATGGACACTAATAGATTTACAGGAGACATTTAAGCCTCGTGAAGACTTTGCAATTTTTTAATGAGCCTCCGGTCTCCTGGCAGAGTCTGTGCTGAGAACACACTCGAGCACTACTTCATCACGGCAGCGGTAGGCTCAGGCTCTGGAAGGAACATATGTGGTTGCTTGCTTTTATTCACCTGTTAATTCTGACTTCCTTAGCTTCACTACAGCTGTGGCATTGCCAGATCATCCAGTGTTATGACAAATGATTCTTGAAAACCAGGACCTAAGAAGCCAGACCCTGGTCCTCACCATAACTTGAGTGTCATCCAAGCAGCAGAAACCAACTCCAACTAGTAGGACATTGGCAGCACATGTTGCTATTCACACATCTGTTTAATAATGCAAAGAACCACTCCTGGAGTGGGAATCCTGACTTCCTGACAGCATTACAGAGCATCTCTGCGTAAGTATCCCAACACAGAGTAAGCTGTGATGTTAAACTGCTCCATAAGTAGCAAGAAGCCTCAAGTGGACTTGCTTAGAAGTCAACAGATTTTGGAAGATATGTTACAGGGAAACATAAAAGTATGGTGGGAAAGAGCCTAGTGTGCTAGACTTCTGCTGCTGATGCTCGTTATTCAAGAGGAGCAGGGGGCAAAAGTAATTTAAAGCCCACATTCCTGCTTGTTTTAAATACTGGGTTTGTCTTTTTATTATTGCTTTTGCAAATTAAATAGGTGTTCTAGGTAAAGGTTTTTAGACAATGTGGGTCCTGAAGCCTTTTGTATACCAACAGAGCTTAACAATCATCTTTTCAAAGCACTTATTAAAGAGACAGACAGACCCCCTGGCCCTTTCCTATTTGTATTCTGTGAACCACTACATACATTATAATGCAAACCATACTAAATAACATCTATACCTGCATTCTTTCCATTCCCAGCTTGTCACCAGAAACAGGATTTCAAAGCCTGTGAAAGCCATCATTCCCACACTGCAACACAGGCAAGGCCACTGCTGGCATTGGAGCTGTGGTAGGATGAGGGCAGCCGCCACATTTAGGAATTGCTTCCTGCTGCCTGACATAAGCAACCAGTGGGAAGCGCCTGACAAGCCATCATTTCTTCTCTCCATGAAAGACAGCCCTGTTCTGAGCCATTCACGTCTGGTTTGTCGCTAGAACAAGAATGTGCTCTTCAAAATTCTGAGTTCAGCATTTTGGAAAACTGCCTCTATGGACACAAGAGTTGGAAGAAAAAAAGTTATTGCACAAAGACAGTGTCTTCCTCTATTTCTACAGCATTAAGGGAGAGTTGCGGGGACTCAAACAGCTGATTGCCCAATGCTGCTTTCTCTACAACATTCAGGTCTCTGCCAGATTTCCAGCACATAGACATGACCAAGCTGTGTTTCTGCATCAAATGTCAGCTTATTTGATTTCTCAGAATGGTGGAAATGACAGTGTATGAGCTGTGCCTGCAGCGTTCAAATCAGTTCATGTCAGACAAAGGCAGATTAAAGCAAGGTTTTGTTCAGAAACTGCAACAGAAGAGTGATTTTGGATCATTATTTCTACAGGTTCCTCATTTTTATCTCAAAACCGTTCGCAAATGAATGGGAATTTTAGAATTATTTTTTATACTTTGCCTGGAAAATAAATTGTTTGCTAAATCACAAATGTTTGTTCTTCTTCCCAGGAACAACCACCTGCCTTCTCTGGGTCAGAAGAGTAATCGGGCTGCCTTTGGCTCACAATCAGATTCTCCCTTCTTTTGGAAAGATGAACACTTATCAACTGTATTAGAGAATAATAATTATGCTGATAAACAAATAGGGAGCTGCGAAATTTCATGATGCAGTCTGAAAGCTAAGCAAATGGGGAACTACTGGAAGAAGGACAAAGGAGATTAAGACAAAGCCCCACTCATTAAGATGGTGAGGTGAGGTGAGCTCCTCCAGCACACCCAGACATCCCTCCCCAGTAGCGCCTTGATTTGTGTGCCCAGCCCTCTTCTCTAGAGAGAACCAAGCAGTAATTTTTCTCACATTAATTAACGTGCTTCCACAGGCTCCCAAAGGACGCTCTCATCACAAAGTCTACTGCAAATCCCTTTGTTTCACTGCTGCCAGCCCCCTGCTCTTGCAACAAATGCCCTCTTCACCTCTCAGGTGCAACGCCAAGGCTGATCAAATCATGCTTTTGAGCACAAACATAGAACAATCCATGCTTTATATATATTGTGGATGCCTCATCCTTGGGAGCATTCAAGGCCAGGTTAGATAGTTTTACAGACAGCAATCATACTGCCCATTCGCCATCATTTTACAAAGCAACAGAAATAATCTTTGCCCTTTGTATCACCTTTTCATTCTCATACACTTTCACAGAATGTATTTTTCTGGAACATGGGAAACCAGACCTGTCCTCTTGATTCCTAGCATACAGCTTCAATGCCCCTCTCTGCTGACACTTCTTTCTACAACTAGGATTGCTTTGGCCTTTTCCTCAGCTGCATCACATCAGCATCTCATGCTGTGGATTTAAAAACTTATATATGTTGCCCAGGATTAACCCAGTCCTTTTCAGTAGAACGGTAACTAAATTCTTAGACAAAAGGAAAAGCAACAACTCTAATCTAGACCAAGACACTTGTATCTTTCTTCTGCCTCACTCCTCTCTAATTTATAAATCCAGTTTACAGCAAAGTGAATTATGCTGAATCACTGGGTGAATAACCTTGTACATCATCCCATTCCATTTTGCAACATTTCTACTGCTTAATCTTCAAGGTCATCCAATTCTTCCCACGCCATATCTTGATATTCTTCTTTCTGCTGGGCCTCAGCACTCCATGTCAATACCAGAAAGCTGTCTCATTTCACTCACTCCAGTTTCTGAGCCAAAAAATCACTAACACTGTGTGATCAGTACAGTAAGGCTGATCCTTGATAGACTTGATAAAGTCTACTTCCAACCTTTCTTCCCTTTACAGCATCACTTGCTGCCACCTCCATCCTACACAGCTTCTCATAGCTCCTTCTATCTGCTTTTTAAAATAGAACTTTTTAATGTCAAAATTGGGAATCAACCTATGGAATAAGAGAAACACTAATGCTGAGGTTCTCCAGTGATCATGTTCACCACAGTTCAAACATCTGCTCTGCATAGGACTTTTCCAACATAACTGCCCAAATCATTTGGAATAGCAAACCCCAGCACAAAACCCACGCATGCTGCCTCGCTTCTTATTCATTCTCTCTTCCCTCATCTCTCTGTGACCAAACAAGAGCCCTGTGATTATTTACTATGTAAGCAGAACTTCAATTCACAGAAAAGGTAGGAATGCCTCCTAGGGGTCCCACATAATGGACAGCAATAACAAAAGGTGGTGAGGCCCAGGAAAGCTTTTTTTTTTTTTAATATACTTTTAAATGCACAGGTGAGAAGGACAGATGAGGACAGGCTACAGTCACTGCTGGCTCATTGGCTGTTTTTAAAGAGCTGGGAGCTCACACCCATTGCCCTGGCTTATTAGCAATTTTCCTTCCAGAGACTCTGGACAAAATGAGCAGAGATGTTTTCATTTCCAGGTGAACTCCCTGCCCTCCTCACCTTGCATCAGTGTGGTGCTGCACCCATTGGACCAGCTGCACCAGACACCATGGCCTCTATCTCCCAGGTGTCCCCACATGCACCAGAGCTCTGGTTTCCAGTTCTTCATCACTTGCACTGGGCAATGGCTCTGAGGCCAGAGGTAAACCACCTGGCACCTGTGATGCCCTAAAAAACAGCCTGCTCTTCTGCAGCCTCCTCCAGAGCTCTGAATTCAGAGAAGATAATTTTGCATCACCAAGTGTCTCTTTTGACAACTCACATCATAGAGCAAGCAAGGCAGAAAAACTGAACAAGGAACGCAGCACTTATTTCAGCATTAAGTATCCAAGAAATGTATTTAAGGAAAGGAGGAAAGCGAGGAGGGGGTAGCATGTAGATATAAATGCAGGATGTAGATTTCCCTATTTCATATGCCTCGGGAGAGCGGCGAAAATGTGCCACAGAGACATCTGGAGGGATTTCAGGATGTGTGTGCTTTCCATCTGGGACCATAAATAAAAAAGCAGCCTGCAAGAATTTTCCATTTCTAGACCAGACAACAAAATTACCTCCCCACAGCCATTAGATGCCAGAATGGAAACAAGGTATCTGACTAAAATAGCCAACTGTTCACTTCTTCATTTTTAGTAATTATTGATCAAAATTGAACCGCAGTTATGCACGACAGTAGCTAGGAGAAAATCGCTAGCATCTGCCTACAGATCAGCCAGAAAGCACAAAAGATTTACAGTGGCATATCCAATCTGAAGTCCTGACAGCTCACGGGCACAATGCTGAGGTGCAACGAGTGGGCACAGGCCCGATCCCGCTGCTGCGTGCGCAGACCTCAGCCTACGCTGGCAGGGATGGCTGGTGAGCGCTGCTGCTCGCAGGAACCAGCCGTGCTGCTCAGATGTGTGCTCACACAGAGCTGGAAAAAAAAAAGCTGACAGTGAAACTCAGCCCAGCTGATTTCCCAGTCAGCTGCTCTGGCAATAGCCTTCTTTACTCTGGTCAAATCCTCTCATTTTCTCAAAAAAATGAAATAAAGCTAATTGGAATTCTTACTGAAGCCAAGTGGATTCTTGCTCAAACATTGCTAACCAAGATCTTCCAGGCATCGGCTGTTCTCCACTTAGATCTCTGGTCCATTTCTGGAAATGCTTCTATAGTTAATGAATTAGTATTAATATCACCACCAAGACTGATGTTTTGGGCAGGTACTCAGGTGATACAGATGCCCATTTCCTCATTTTTCAAGGGTACTGAGCATCCCAATTCCCTTCCACAGAAGACAGCACCTCCTCCAAGCACAGAACACCCAAACCTGCACCCCAAAGAGGCAAGAGCAGATCTGACAGCCATTTGCTTTGTAACGGTGGCAGAAACAAGCTGGGGAACATTTCTAGCAACCCACACTGCCAGGCAGCATACAGGTTGTGGAAGCAAGGGGGAAAAAAGCAGCTTTCACATGGAAAAGATACTCTATACGCACGTGTATCACTACACGAGAGACAGTGCTTTACAGTTTGCCCTATGTCAGCTCATCTGGGCCAAACCAGAGTGGGAATTCAAAACCAAACCATACCTAAAAAGACTCAACCAGCACTACGTTGTGTCACGGGGCTTCAGTTCTTGTTTCTCATTCCCTACACAATTCGCTTCTGATGATGACTTGGCAGCAGCACACTGCACTCCACCTCCATGCCCGGGGGACAGACAGAATGAATTACAGAACATGTTCTTCCCAGCAGACCTCCGGTGCTGCCAGGTCTCCCAGGTACTTTGCAGGACCTGATTGCTGTTAGCAGTTTTGACTTGAAGGCAGAGCACACGGTTCCTGGCACAATTAGCACCAACGCTCACACTGCTGTCACTACAGCACAGACATTTCCTTTCCTCTGCGCATCATTGTTCTCACCCTTACCTCCCACTAGTGCTCTCCCCGCTGAGTGGGGCTCAGGTTCCACATCTGTCAGTGCTGACATCAACGGGTATCTCCAATAAAGGGCATGGGGTGCACTCCATCCTGGTCACCATGTTCGCCACAGAGAAGCTCTGCATGTGCAGGGAGCTCCATGCCAGCTGGGCAGCATTCCTCTGAGCACAGGGCAGACAGCAAAGCCAGAGTAGTGCGCTCAGCCTGCTGCTGGCAGCCACCTCCCAAGGCTCAGTGTGTCACCACTGCATGGCTGTATGGAAAGCAGAAGTCAAAAGATCGCTGTCGTCGACAGTCCGCTTCCCACCCTGACCTCACATATGTTTGTTCTGCCTGTCTCTGCTCCCTGATTTAGCTTGGAGTTGGTTCTTGGGCACTTAGAAAACAAATCATAAAATCTGTATGTGAAAGACATCACTGAGGTTATACAATCTCGGTCTGAAGGTGCAAGCTGCCTGACACTTACCCAAAGTTATTAGTGGAACGCAAGACAGGAAGGAGAGCAGACCCTCAGTGCTCGATTCATGCAGGAAGCATTCAGTGTTTTGCAGGAGTAGTCCAAAAAGGAGCCAGGACTAAAAGGCATAACAATTTTTATGGTCAGTCTCTACAGCTCTGCTACTTCACACGATGTTATTATAAGGGGAAAAAGTGCGGAGGCTCATGCCAAGAGGACTGTAATAAAACCTACAAAAACAAGGCTAAGTGCCCAGAAATCACAACAATCAGATGCAGCCAGGAAATGAAGTGCACAGAAGTTTTTGCACCACAGATTAATTTGGTTTGACATGCTAAGCCTACACAAAGTGGACATCGGAGGTGGGCTGCTTTTTGCCCCCCAGCCTCTTCCAGCAGCGCAGACGTACAGCAGCAGATAGTAAACCACCATCAATTTCCACCTGAAAAGCAACCCAGGCACTGCCTCTAAGAGCTTGTCCATAAGGGAAGATTTCAAAACTATTTCAAAACAAACTAAGAACCTGTATCGGAGGCACAGCAGCTGTTTCACTCTCACTCCCCTTGCGCAGTAAGGGCTCCTCCTTGCAGTTTCGCTTCTGAAGCGATTATGCCCAAATCACGCAACAGCATTCACAGCATGGAAAAAGTGTCTAATGCGGAGGGGGCAGAGCAGTCATTTTGAGACTGTGATTCCCAGTCTGCTGTCCAAGCCAATAAGTCCTAGGAGGAGCCTTTCTCCTGCATCAAAAGCGTAAGCAGCGATGTACCTGCTGAGTGCCCCCTAGAAACTGCTCCCTGTACATGCATATAAACGCAGGGGTCAAATTATCTCTTTCAAGGTGATGCAGAGATTTCATTACTTTGAAAATGATGGAATCCAGTGGAGATGAATCCTTATTAGATGAATTGGTCAGGTGAAACGCATTGTTTTATTCATGATAAGAGCGTGACTGTTTTATCAAAAGAGACTACAGGTTTCAACTCAGCATTCCCTACTTCTCTGCATAAGTTCAAACCAGGCTCCTGCACTTTGGCTTCCCAGCCTTCTGGCTTTTTCCACTTCCTAGCCTGGAAGACAAAGCCCCAGTCTGAGACTTGAACGTTCTGTTTGGTGACTCAGGACATCAGCCGGAGCCATATGTCATGGTGTGAAGTCACAGATATTTTGGGGCCAGATGGATCCGCTATGGACAAATAGCACTAAGGACTCTGGCCTTGAGACTCACCTCCAGGTCTTCAGCACTTAGAAAGCACCAAGAAATGACGTGAGTGCAGGGCATGTTCACTCCTGCAAGTCTCTGTGGTGTGGCGTACCCATGGCAGCTTGGTTCAAGCAGGAGTTCTGCACCCACATTTCAATGTATCCCTTTGCATGCCAGCACTCTATACTTGGGCCTACACGAGCCCTCTGCTCCCCCTGTGCTCCCCTTCTGCACCCTTCCTACAACTCAGAGCAGCATTTGGATGTTCGGTGCTGTGTGAGCTCCAAACATCTGCCACCAAATTATTTCCCTCTTCCGGTTCACTGAGCAGCCATCCCTCCCTGCTGGGCTGCGGCCTTCATCCAGCGCCAAAAGGCTTAGTGCCGCGTGCCAACCCTGCGCGGGGAGTGCCCAGAGCACTCTGTGAAAGGGAGGGGGGACAGCCCCTCTGATGAATTAAGGGCTCCTTCCCCTCCCCAGCTCAGAGCCACTCGGAGCAGATAACGGATACAGTAAGCGGTCCATTAAATTGAGTCAGCCGCTAAGCGACAGCGGAACGCCCCCGGCACGAACACAGATGTGCCCGTTGTGTACGCAGCAAATTGATTAAGGTCTGTGCTGTCACAAGGAGCAGTCAGTCAGCCCAGAGTGGCTGGTTGCTAATTTCTAGCCAGGAGGAAGCTTCCCAGCTACACGGGGGATTAGGCAAGCCCGAACCTACATGCACGCTTCTCCCTCGATCCCTCTGCAGAGAGGCGGGCGTGCAGATAATGCTTTTAATGGCCATTTACTGATGGAAATTACAGAAAAACCAACAATCCAAAGTGCTCGTGACATCAACATGAAAGCAAAATGAATTCTTTCCGATTGGTGCTATTACAAGGAAGAGCAAATGTATTCATAATGGTAGGACGTTAAAAAGCAGCGTGTAGCTGGATCCTTTGTCTACAAAAATAATAATGAGGCAATGGGCGCACCATATACATTTAAGAGAAACTCACGCAGTAGCAAGATGCTGCTTCGGAGGCTCTAAAGAGAAATACAAGCACATGTGGGTTTTAGCACCTCAGCTGTAAAATTATTGTTGTTCTTCTGCAACAGATCTTTTCCCACCTCTGAATCTGAGCCAGGTAGGTCATCGAGACCGCTTTTCAGCACTGAAATGTTCCCTGGGGATACGTGCTGCTGCCTGTTCCAATCTGGCTTTCAGACATGTGAAAAGAGATGCTTTCTAACATTTCCCTGGAAAACGTTATGCTGTCGCAGAGAGGTTAAGCATAGGAACAAGGGCCTGTAATTTAACCCACATTGTTCTCTTCATTTGTTCACCTACAGACAGGATTCGATTTGGGGGGCGTGTGAGGCACACGAACTTCATTCCCACTGTTACATCAGCTCGCCAGCAGAGAGCAAAACCACTTCTTGAAGGCAAAGCCCTGCTTACTAACAAGCTCAGCCGAGTACAAAACAACACGAGGGGAGTTTGTGAGCCTGCAGGTACAGACTAGTCAGCCAAAAGTGCTCCTACAGCAGGCATCCCAAACCTCCCCTGGAAACGTCAGATCTGGGGCAAGCCCAGCTCACACCCCCAGAACCATTAAATCCTAGCAAAACCTGCCTTAGGAGTCACCTCTTTGGGAAAAGCACACCAGTGTTTTACGGACACCACAAACCCTGTGGCCCTCACCATGGTGAGTAAGAGGTTGGCCCTCCCATGAGCGTCCCCAAGCTCGTGAGAGACTCACAACTCATCATAAAGAGGCTTTTTCCTACTGCTTCATTTTTAACACTGACAGAACGGCAACGGAGTTACATTTTAAGCTTTCTCTATCAAATGAAAAGAAGCTAGAAACTCTTCACTTCTTTGCCCTTGAGAAGGGAACAGCCATTTGCTGACGCTGCCTTAAGCTGATGTTCCTGAAAGCGTTCTGACAAGCTGCAGCATTTCTGACCTTGGCAATTTTATTTTAAAAAATTAATAGCTCAGATGCCAGGAACAAATAGGTTTGAGCTCTCCTACACAACAGCAATCACTGTGTACAAGTGCCTTTAAATTTCTATAAAAGTTAGCTGCCTTTATGCTGCACTCTGCTTTTGGAAACAGGTGATTCAGAAGGCAATGTGCTTTTCAAAATGAGACTCCATCTGCAAGTAATTTCACAAGAACTTGGTAAACTGACTTGAAAACACCTCCCCCTCCTATCTGCAACAGGGTGCTAATACACAAGCGACTTACATTCAACAGCTCCGCTTTCGTGCTTGTAAATTCACTTTGCTTCAACATCAATGTTTTTGTAGGAAAACGTCACTCTGCACTCCAGCTTTGCAGTGAGCCCAAGGAGATGCTCTTGTGGATTGCTGAAAAGGCAGCCAGAAAGCAGACTGTAAGAGGAATTCACTTACAAGCTGCAGCACGGCTACTACTACTTGATAATAGCCAAAATTGTTTCTACAGCAAATGCATCAGAAGCAGGAGGTCTGCTTTGTGATTTTGTGCCGGCCTCCCTACCCAGAATGACGGACAAAGGGGTACCATGCAGTTCTCCTAGCTCCACTTTGAGTGCCGCAGGGAGCCGGAGCAGCCTGAGCCCAACTTTTTGCTCCCCAGGGAGGGAAATTCACACGGAGGGAGAACCTTACTGCTCTTGTTCTGCACTGGCAGGACACAGTACTCCTCTGGCAGAGGTCAGCTCCACCGCTCTGGCAAATGAACAGTCAAAATGCTCTTTCCTGAGTGCGACAAAAACATGCAGTGCCAGGCGTTAAAATGAGTGGGTGCTAAGCAGCGTGTTGCAGTACAACTGGATACTGCAGACTGAAACTGAAGCAAAACAAAACAACCTTTCTAAAAGAAACAGGGTCCATTTGGAAATCCTGGCTTATACTCAGGCTGGATGAGGAATCACAGTCAGCTAAAAAGCTCCATCTGCCAAACGCACGGATCTTTTGCAGTGCTATCACAACCTTACTACACAGAGGATGAGTACACATTTTGCACATTTTCCCCTTGTATCTGTCTCACTTTGACAGTAAACCCAGCCAGTGAAAAAAATCTAAGCGCTAGGAATACCTCTTCCTGTAATTGCTTTCCTCTGGTTTGTTTTGTACAAGCAGACAGTAAAACACGGCTCTTACTTTGGTTTAGGGATGACAGAACACCCAGCAATACACCAGCCACCCTTCCCCTACTCGCTTCTCATTACTGCCGTCCAGCGGAGTGCTGACACGTACTTTACTCCAAACAAGCATCGTCCAAAAAGGAGCAGCAGAGTTAATGGGCCTTAGCAGTGAAATCACAGGTTAAGCCACAACTCACGCTCTCATTTCTTAGTAGATGACGAAGCAGTGTTCAACAGCTTTCAAACTAAAGAAACATGCTCAGTACTTTTGTTTGCTCACTGGAGTGCTATCCTCTGCTGACACAGATTCTGACCTGGTTTATCTACGCTGGAAATGCAATTACATTACTTACTGTTTGGCAAGAGAGTCTTTTTTTTCTGAAATTAGCCATAACTATGGTACGTTAGGGGGAAGAAACAGAGAGCCTCTGCAATCTGGCATTGAGGTTTCTGAGTGATGAAAAGTTATCCTGGCTGTGAATTCCTTCCAGATTCACCAAGGAGTCCCTCATCATCCATCTTCAACATTTCAGGTTAGCACTGAGACAATGAGCAGATATGACAGCGTAACTGGAATTCTAGCGTGCCTGCAACTGGCTACAAGGAAGCAATGAAATACAGGGAGCTCTAGTCATGATCTCCCTTTTCCAGAAGTACGAAAATCCTATTTGCTGCTCAACTGAGACACACAAGTATATTAAAAAGCTCAAAAATGGACATTTCTCAGCTACACGACTGTTTCTCTCTGAGCTGATAACTCATCGCGGCCTCTGAAAAAGGTGCTTTAGGAAAGCAGGAAAAAACTGTTTTCTGCTGCCCAAGAAACATAACAGTGGCACTAACAGGATGCCTGCAAGCCCTCCTCTGCTCACCTCAGCGCTCCTTTGCACTGTTGCTAACTTAAATATCTTACCATCTGAACAGATGAGCAAGCTGTACAAGGAATTTCAGGCACTGAAACACCCTTCAAGAAGCATTTTTAGGGCATAGAGACAATCTTGTGCTCCATGTTTTCACGAAGCCCATGAATGTTCTCAGGCATTCTGCCCTCCCCCTGGCTCATAGTATAAATTAATAACGTTTAACACAGTATCTTCCAGCAGCAGTGACACAACTCTGCCATTTGTTGCACCGCTCCCATCTCCGGATGCACATGAATAAAACAAGAATACAACTCGGTGATACCCAGCCTGTGAGCAAATTGCACCTGAATGTACATAACTGCAGCTCATTACTGCAGCTGAAAAAAAACTTCCAACCTACAGAAATTTTAAGTCCTGTTTCTTTACTTCTATTTTGGCACATTAGCTGAAAGGTAAATGAGATATCACGAAACCAAGAGAATAAGCAAAGTACTATTTCTTTTTGTACTAAAGCAGTTAAACACACAGCTTGTATGCAGAGAGATTCTGAATCCCCTCGGTAAATCATCAAGGGGTTTTCCAGCACTGCACTGCATGACAATAAATCACCACCTTTCAGGTAAAACCAACAGCGGCACTCCGGACTCTCCCATCTGGCCCATCTCCCTTGCTGGGGCAGAGCAGGCTCATGTATTTGGCTTTAAATTACTTCTACACAGTGTCAGAGCTTGCTGTGGAAGGATTATCATCGGACACCTGTGGGACAAGACCCGTCGTCTGCACATTGAGCAGAATGACACAGATTCCTGACCCATAGCTGTTTGCCTGGGCAGGCCAGCAATAACTGCCAGCTGGTGATCCTGCTCAGCGCAGGTCAGCACCTCTCTCATGCTGAAGTTCCCAATGTTCAGTGCCCGGGATGCTGTGAGAGGACACTTCCAAGCA
The DNA here is from genome assembly GCF_016699485.2 of Gallus gallus. NCBI lineage: Eukaryota > Metazoa > Chordata > Aves > Galliformes > Phasianidae > Gallus > Gallus gallus. Next base: position 18,757,546 of record NC_052536.1, on the reverse strand, counting down.
GCACGGCAGAGACAAAAGCAAAACAGATGGCAGACAGATGTGAGTGGGATCAGGAAGGGAAAAGCTGCCTGGCAATGTTTTTAGCAGCGTTGCTTTCTGGCTCACCCCAAACCACCTCACACGCATCAGCAGAGAGAAGGGAAGCCTTACACCTGTAAGCATCTGCATTCTTTACGTGGTGTTCCAGAAAGGTCTGAACTTTCACATGTCGATCAAAACCAAGATGATGGCATCTCCTCCCATTCCTCTGCATTACCCTTCAGAGCATGACAGGTCACACACAGTGGCAGTACCTGCGCTCCCGGGAAAGGGGTGCAGTGCTGTCACCATGGGAGCTGGAGTTGTGCCAACAACTTTTCATCTTGGTGGGCTCTGAATAGTCAATATCCCCCTTACAGGCAGGCCCAGAGAGACTGGCAGTAGAGGGCCATGCTCACAGCAGGTAAGCGGCTGGGAAACCTGCTGGCCTTTGCTGCTCCAGCCAGCACAGCTTCTCTCCCAGTCCCAGGGTTTCACAGCTGGTGCATGGCATCCGGGCATGGGGTTATCAGCTTGCTGTCACAAAACGATTTGATGTCAGGTCTCCATCTTTTTAAATGAAATCTACCCCTTGTATGCCCTTAGCAGACAGAAGAAGGTAATTTATTTCTTTAGAACAAAAGCTAGACTATATCACCATCGCAGCTTGCTGCATTATGACCCCCACACTAATCTTATTAAGAGAAAGGTTACCAGGCTCTTTGTTGGTGAACAGCACATTAATGAGATCTCCTTGAAATAATCCCATCTCTAATATGCAGGGAAAATTACATTTTCCAGCATAATTACTATGTCAGTCAAAAACCCCAACTCCGTCATTAATTGCTTTTCTCCAGATTCCAACAGCTTCTTGTCAAGCAGCAGAACCCCAGGAGGAGGAGGGAGAAAGGAACCCAGGAAGTTTATCTTATTAAATAAAAGCTACAGCAGATCAGGGGGGCTGTGCCTGGCTGGAGCCTGGTGTTGTAGAAGCTGCAGGTGCCTCTGGGGCACTGCAGAGAAGCTCGTGCCCAGCATAGCTGGCAGGAGGAGGATGCTGTGGGCAGGGAGTGGCCGTGTTCTCCTGGCTCCTGCAGGACTTATGAAGTCAGTCAGGTGGTGCGAGTTCCAGCGGTTGTAGCCTGAAGGACTGTGGGATGATCCTGCACCCACAGCACTGCCACCAACTCACCTGCACTCAGAGAGGGCATTCAGCCTCCTTCCCTCTACCTCTCAGCAGTCTCTCTCAGCTTCTCATCCTGATGACCAACACCTGGGCTCCAAGAGGTGCTCTACAGACCACAGCCAGGATTTTAAAAAGCTTGCCCAAGCCCAGAGAGCCTCAAGAGCAAAGAAAGAGCCCAATTCCCAAAAAGGATCAGCAACGTTCACCACTACTTGAAACGTGAAGATTATTTATATAGTTGAATCTACAATTTTCTTAAAAGATACACTAGAAGAAATTCTGCATGACCCACGAGGGGTCTGCAGCAGGACAGGAGAACAGGAGCAAAGCTGGATGCAGGCTACAGGAATGGTTGTTTGAACTGGGTATTTGAAACCACAAATTCCCACTAAGAGCCCTCCAGTTCTCTGTATCTCAACTACTAAACCTTTGGTTGAGAAACCAGATCCCCAAACACAAGGGAAATCCTAGAGGATGGCCTGCAGAAGCTTTGAATCAGCTCTACTTTTTATGAAGGCATTTGAACAGGCCTTACTCTGTGCATCTGAATCATTAACCAGTTACTGAAAGATAAATCCGTATGGTGCTTTATTTAGGGTTTTTTGGCCCGTTCTCTCCAGCTTTTAAATACTGTACTACACCAGAGGGGAAAAAAACCTCAATATTTCAGAATAATTCAGGTAATTTTAAGTAGTGAAGAAAAAATGAATGCATTTAAGACCTCATTTAGGCCTTCACTTCCTGCAATACAGAGCAGTATTTTGAAAAAGATGCCACAGTGTAAGCAGCCAGATAAACGTAAGTGATTTTATCTGTTCTTTCATTTTTTTGCTCAGCACGAAGTCCACCATCTGGGCTGCATCATAAAACAAATATGAAATTTTATTATAAACCATATGATACCAGCGAGAGCAGAGAAAGTTGAAAACAGCATGAATGTTTAATACTGGGCGCTAAAGTGAAATGCTCTCCACTTCTCTATTATTTATCATCTCAGGCCTTTGTAGAAGCCAAGATGTTCCTCCGTCTGCCAATGCTGACAATGGCTTCAGTGATGCCCTACTAACAGGAGCAGCCTCACGACCAAACCCACAGGAATCAGAAGCGTCCACTGATGATTTAAGTGGGTCAGACCCTCATTAAAGCCTTTTGTCCCATCCATACTGACAGGTCACCCGCTGAAAGAGCCCTTGGAAAACCCTGTTAATTACGTGCAAAGTGGGTCAAGCAACATTTGAGGACTGAAAATGATGTGGTCATAAACGGCCTGGACATTTGAAGAATCAGTAGCATCTATGGCAAAAACCATGGCATGAAACTAACAACAAAACCATGACACTCCCCAAGAACTTTCATTTTATCTGCATGAACTTGTAGGCTCTCATTTCCCAGATGATGTATTGCCTATTTTCGGATGAAATGCCTGATCACTGATGGCTAAAACTCTGCTCAGCTATTAAAATGAAAGCGTATCAAACAGAAAGCACTTCAGTCAGCTAACTGGCTGCTCAGGGAGAAAGGCACACCACATCCTGGCTGCCCAGTCAAATGCTACCTTTATACCAGGCCAAGAAAGTAGCTCATGGATTCCTGCTGTTTTCCTGTCACGAGTGAAGAGACGTTAGCACCAGCAGCACTGCTAGACACTCGTTGCAGCTTTTAAAGGGATCATCAGGAGGTTGATCCCAGTACTGTGTTCAATGACTGAGAGGGATATCATTTCAGGGCACCAAGATACTCCCATTAATAAGCCATCCCCAGATTTCATAAATAATTATCAGATGCTTTCTAGCACAAGTCAAGACCCTAGAAAAAAAAAATACTGTAAATACCTAGAAACTGAGGTTTACCATGCAATTTTTATTCTCGCACCCAATCTCTTTCCTGCTCAGCCATTCTAGGATTGCTACTGATGGAATCAGATAATCATTCTAAAGATGCCACATCATAGAATGACTTGGGAAGAAGTATGGAGAAGATCGCTGTTAAATCCAAGCTATCATGAATTAACACAGCCTCATCACATGAGCACAATAAGCATTATTAATGGACTACCTGTTTTGGACAAGAGTCTGCATGCTGAAGTTTACAGAGTAAGAGCTGTGATTACTGAGCTGTTTATTCTGAAAATCAACTACTACTTTGTTTAAAAAAAAAACAAAAAAACTGCCAAATCTATATAAAAATCTTTCATCTTCCCAAACTCTTTCACCTTGGCCTTCCAATATTTGAAGGGAGCATATAAACAGGAGGGGTTACGACTGTTTATGTGGGTGGATAGGGTTAGGACAAGGGGGAATGGTTTTAAACTAAGACAGGGGAGGTTTGGGTTAGATATTAGGAGGGAGTTTTCCACACAGAGGGTGGTGACACACTGGAACAGGTTGCCCAAGGAGGTTGTGGATGCCCCATCCCTGGAGGGGCTCAAGGCCAGGCTGGATGTGGCTCTGGGCAGCCTGGTCTGGTGCCTGGCGACCCTGCACATAGCAGGGGGGTTGAAACTTGATTATTGTGGTCCTTTTCAACCCAGGCCATTCTATGATTCTGTGATCTTACATGAAAGAAGAGAAGATCTTAGCTTATCTATAACATGAGGGGACTTCACGTGTAAGTCTCCTATGAACACCCAAACATCTCTTTGCACAATGAATGGCTCTATCTTCCCATATCCCATGCCTCCCTAGCCTCATGCCACGTGCCTGTATTTCTTCATAAGTGCAGTGGAACTACAATAACACAACCACATAGCAGTGAATCTGTAACTGAAAAAAAATAAAGAAAAACAGCTGAAGCAATGCTAATGCTCTGTGTCATGAAGTGACCAGAAAAGAACTTTGTATGTCCACCACACAGCAGCAGACAAGAATTCATGAAACAGGTGCTGAAAAAAAGATGTTTGACTCAACAGTGTCAGCTATCTCTAATGAAATTGCTAATGTTAATATGAAAAGAGAAGCCAGAACCTCCTGTTAGGTACTTCTAGGAAAATCAGGAATTATTTTGTGTAATTTTAAAATTACACTGTTTCTCACCTCAGCATGAAAGGAATCAGGCCTCTCTTCCCAGTATGAGAGAGATGACCAGCTCCAAAAGAACGGCAGAAGGATTATTAAAGCTAAACTATCCCCCTGTGAGGTTTCCTGGCATAGAAAATGCTGAAGTTCTCTATCCTAGCAACTGTGAACTGCTGAGATGTTATCACTCGAGTTTCCAATTATTTTGTGCCTTTTTTTTTAATACAATGTATTACTAAAGTAAAGTACAGCTTATTCTGGGGACAGCAAAAGTGACACAAGCATTACATGAAGCCTGTAAGCTGTAATATTGCTTCTTGATATATAGGAGATAAGGTGAATACTTTACTTGCCTGCCGAACCAAGCAAACCACTTGCTTTTTCATCACCCCAAGAAGTCTGGGTGTTGGGACTGATAAGCTTTTCTATGACATTTCCCACAGTTTAATGTTTTCTCTTCAGATGAAGCAGCCATGCTGAACAAGAAGAAAACTTGGGAAAACCAGAACGAAAATAGAAAAAGGTTTCTTTGGAACAGGAAGCTTCCTGTTTAAACATCCATTCTTAAAGCCTATTATTCGCAAAAGCCCCTTAAAAATGATTAAGCACTAGTTAAATTTCCATTTCCAGCCACATCAATATGTTCCCACTCAAGCCACTTCTAATCAAACCGAGACAGAAGAAGGGCAGATGGAAAGACAATGGACAACTACTCCCCAGTGGCTGAGCTAAGCTATTAGCTCAGCATTGGTCTGTATAAGGTGAACAGATTGTTCTGGTTGGTAATTTATTCTTCTGCTGGAATCCTGTTAACATCTCTTCACTGCGATGGAGACAGCTTTAGCTCATTCCCCAAAGGCAGTTCAGGGCTGAATGGGTGCCCAAAGTCACTTTCAGAAGATATTTTAACAATGGAGATTGTCCTTGACACGTAAGATGGAAGGGTCTTTGCACGTGAGGCTGCAGAAGTATTCCATGTCCATAAAACAGAAACAAACAAAAAAAAAAAAATCAGCATTAGAGTCCCATATCCCTAAAACTCAGATGGCTCCACGCAGGTTCCATACAACACGCGCTCCATCAGGGTGTTGAAGGTTTGTTTTGTTCTGTTCTAATTTAGGCCAGCCTCTTCAGCTTTCATAGAGGCAGCACTTGATGCTTAGAATAACTACTATTGGAACCTGGAAAATAAACAATGTGGAAAGAAAGTATAGTTTCCAGGCATAGTGTGGTATTTTAGCATTACCGACAAAGATACAGTTGAAGAAAACAGCACTATGAGATAAGCCATTTGTAACATCACAGAGAGGATTGAAGATAAATGGCAAAAGTACAGTTGTTTTGAGTTAGCCATTAAGGGACAGAAATTGCCTTTTGCATTTCCAGAGGAGCTTTCATCATGCTACTGCTACAGAACAGTGGTAAAACACAAAGCCCATGCAGAAGGCAACTAGACAAGGTGCAGAGAAGGGGAAAAACCAAGGACACCAAGGAAAAGCCTATTTCACTAATCGACTTCAAAGGTTTTAATTGTAAGATGTGCACTTCTACAAATAGGTCAGATAACCCATAATTGATTTCCCCATTGGGACATCAGGAGAAACGTGGGAGGTAAAATGAAACCAAATGCCCTAGGACAGCACTTCCCACTCTCAGACAGGCTTCAGTCTACCTGACCTCATCACCTGATGCTGTTTCATTGGCACCCGTGGAGCAAGTCTGCCTTCTGCAATGACTCCTTTCTCTGCTGCAGTAGACAACCTCACTGGCAGCTGCTACAGCCAATGTATAAAAGACCTCATGCTCAGTTCCAAACTATTCCTCAAATCTCCCATATGTAATTGTCTGTAGCAGATACACTATCTCACAGGCTGAGGCTCAAATAATTCAAGCTGGTAGACAAAGTGCAGTTGCAGTTTGCCGTGTTATTTTTAACTCCACTCACACACTCAGGCTCTCCTGACACTTCTTGCAGTCTCAGGGACACATGCATTAAACCACAGTCCAATAGTGTTATCAGCACCTTTGTCAACAAAATAGACTTGTCTCCTCAGGATGGTGAAATGCGTGTCACAAATGAATGAGATTTCTCAAGTTCAGCAGTGATCTACAGGGAAGTGTTAATTAGAACAGACCGAGTCAGAAGGAAGCTCTGCAGACACAAACTAATTAGCACCAACGAGCGCAGCAGGGCAGCAATGCAGAGGCAGCACTCCATCACCGGCTTCTAAGACTGCACCCATGCCTATTTCCCAACTTTAGTCTCAAGATGGCATGAAAACATATGTCATCATACCGACACGTAACAGGAAGATCTGCATTTTCTCCATCACTTGGTTGGCTTCATCAACTCATTTCCACCACCATTCCATCCACAATGCCAAAGACCTTCAAGATCTCACCTATACAGGAGACTGTGGGTCCACAGAAAGGTGACCATCCTGCTGCCAGCCTGTGACTGCAACCAGAGTCCTCTGGGGCTCTAGGACCATTGGGCATCAATGCAGAATTTAAATAGACTACTTCAGTGCAGAACAGCAGAGGGATGTGAAAGTTCAGCAGAAAGGTGGGGAAAGAACTTTGCAGGGGGATTAGACTTGATGATCTCTGGAGGTCCCTTCCAGCCCCTACAATTCTGTGATTAGTAAGGAAAAGAAATGCTTCCCAAGTGTTATATCAGATGTCTTCCAGACGAATCCCCACTGTTACCTAGATGCAACCTAGCAGATGGACTTGTGCACAAGTAATTCTGCCAGCAAACAAATAGGAAGCTAGAGCTGCTAAAAACAATAGAGTAAAATAGAAAGCAGCACAAAGCATTACATCCATCATATCTCATATTCCTGTGCTCATTAATCTTCACATTTTAGAAGAAAGAATTTCAGATTAAATAAAAATTATAGATAATGCTGGTAACCTATGAATCAGCATCTACGGCTTCCTCTGCTTCTGCCTTATGGCCATAAAGTTAAAGTAATACTGTAAGTGGAAGAACCCACACCCACAAACACATAAGCTTCCAAGAGACTTACATGTTGGATTCTGGCTACCTCAAACACTGCACAGCTGCCAGGTGCAAGACCATTCACATTTCCCTCTGCCAACAGCCCCAGCTCCTTCTTGATTTAAGCATAAGTCCCTCAGCAAACACAATACTAGAACTCTTGGGTATCTCATTATCTTACATCTTTCAGTCAAGAACCTACCTCATCTGAGATTATATAAATTTCCTTTTCCAAGCCAGCCTAAGGGTGCTCAACAAGCATTAGAGAATGCAGTGTTAAAACTGGATCCTAAGTAAACATTAGTCAGAGCACAGATAAACCTAAACCTAATGAGAGCTCTGGAAGCATGGTGTAGGCTAAGAAAAAAAAAAAACACATTTAAGATACAGATAAACATTTAAGATACATACGTTTGAGCATTTTTAACTTGAATCATCTCTTGGCACAAAATGGAATAGAATGAGGTTTCTCAGCATTAATGCTGTGACCAGTCCCTATTAGCCCACTCAACTTCCTAAAGGAATCTGCTCTCAAAACTGAACTTTGAGTGTCAAAGAAGGTAGGATGAGAAAATTGGAACAAGTTAAGTGTTCTTGACTGCATTCCTCAGCTTGGTTATGCCAGGGAAAAAAAAAGTAAGAAAAAAAGAGAATGAGACCGTTAGGTTTAGCACTTCAGAAAACCACCCCTTCTGAAGCAAACACTTGAGCAACAGGGGAATGTATCACCCACTGTCATTAAGGGAAATAAAACATTCTTATAGGTGAGGGCATCATCCTCATATATGACTGGATCAAGGAGCTAATGGGCCAAATGCTCTTATGACCCCATTTAAATAGCACAGCAACATACAATTACATCCATTTACAAAGGATTAAAATACACGAGCACCCTCTTCAAGCCCTGTTTTTTCCCTTTTTACAGAGAACTGGGACCAATATTATCCATTCCCAGCAGCACGATGGTGCCACCTGCTATAGAGAAGAGCTGATAAGTTTTCCATTGTGTACTGAAGCAGATGGTGTGTAAATGCACAGGAGCCTAACGATACCTACCATCTTAGAGATTGTATTTCTTTCTCACATTAGAGTTTAAATAACTGCAAATACTGCAAAATACAGCCAAGTCAACAGAAATACAGAGGTATCAATTGAATATCAAAAGAGAATCATCATTAAGTCATACATGTTATAGAAGAGATTGAGATTACTCACATCAGGTGCTTCTATAATAAAGGACATCATAACTGCATTAACCACACATGATCTGTGCAGACTGGATGTTTTTGCAATAGGCACACACACAAAAAACAACACCTTTTCCCATCTCCCTGCTACTTTCACCCCCAGAAAAGCAGAGCAACAGAGCTGCATTAAGCACACTTTGATTTCTAATTGCTTGGACAATCTGGAAGGGAATTATATAAACTAAAACAGTCGTGCAGTCTAATATGTTTCACAGATCTAACCAACTAAACACGTACCACATACCTCAGCATGGCTCAGACCACTTCAACCATTTGCCTCAGAAGTCAGCTGAAGCCTTGTGGGCAATGCTTTGAAGACACCTCTGCTTAGAGATAAGTTTCTTATAGGGAAAGGACAGCTATCTGCTTGGATATATTCACACACCCTGCCATCATTCTCCATTGTCTATAAGATCTCAGCAGCCAGGGGTAGGCTTGCAAAAGTCCTGAGATACACAGTAAAACACAAAGGCTGTGGTCAAGCTAAGAACTAGTTAGGCACTTAAAAAGCAAATCCCTTCTTTGAGACTATTCACCAGACTGCTTGCTATAAAAAACCAGAATTGTAAAATGTGGTTTTCTTTTCATTATTATGCAGTCTCTTACTTATTTTCCTTTCTCCAAGGAGAAATGGGTGAGGGAAACACTGTAACTTTTGTTTACAGTTCATTTTAATTCTGACCTCAGAGGGGAGCACAAGCAAGATCTAGACACGCAATGCATTTCTTTGTTTCGCCTGTACTAGCACAAAGACTCTCAAGTCTAGGCTGCAAGCATCACACACACAGACTTATTTGAATAGAGAGGAGAAAATACAAAGGATTTGCTGCTTCTATCCCCCACCTATTCTTTTATTTTTTCTTTTATTTTCCCTAAAGCAATAAAAAAAATGTAACCCTCTGCATCCTCAATTACACATTCGGGAAAGGAGACACCAGATACAAATGTATTTAGTACCTCACCAAAATGTATTTAGTACAGCATGAGAGAATCCAAACATAAGCTCCCAATGCACCAGGGGCCAGCTAGTGGGATACAGCGTAGCTACTCAGAAGTGCTGAGGGATGCACTGATTTGCTCCTTTGGTTTTGGAAAGAGCAGGCTAGCTGCTGTGTGAGCCTACCAGCCCCTTTGTCAGAGAGCTGCACCGCCTGACCTGATGCAACGTGCTTTATGCTCTCACAGCTGCACATGCTGATTATGAAATGTGATGATGAAATCCACTAATAATCAAACTCCAAGATCAGAAGGGTGGCTTTTTTATCCACTTTCACTCATGTGATCAGTAGCAAACTGCTTGAACTGGTTTTTTTTTGAACTCACGGTGTAATGCAGCTGCCATGGTTCTCTGTAGACATGAGGGTAATTGGGTGACCTCGTGTGCCTCACAGTTCCTCTTACTTGCTCCTCTCCTAGCCACCGGAAAGAAGAGAAGGAAAGATCAGCTTTTCCTTATTGTTTCAGTCTGACCAGGAAACGCTCCTCTGAGTTTTCTTTTAGCTGTTTCTTCATGGCATAGCAAGTTAGTAGGGCCTTAGGGCCTGATAATATTGTCCTGGGACTATATCTGGAAAGCTCATGGCCTGTATGGCAAAACCATTGAGGACCCAGAAGTAACACTGCTGGTTTCCAGCCCAGTGCAGCAAGGCAAAGGTGTAAGCACCAGCTCTGTTTCCCTGCAGCACGCTGGGCTGTGCACTGCTCTGGAGGGCAGAAGGCACTTCAGGGTCCACAAAGTCATCTGCCCAAACAACCTGTGCGATACACGCAGGGAAAGGCAGCTCAATTCATGGTGCCACTCACAGTTTACTGCCTACATGTAAGACAGAACCCAGTTCTGTTCACGAAGCTGAAATGCAGAGACGCACCACCTACTCACCAAGTTACTAATTACCTCTATGATGGAAGCACCCAAGGTCCCAAGTCACAGGCATTTTGTGCAAGTCCTCTAAAAGCTGATTCAAAAGTGTAGAGTTTCATGCACAAAATGCAGGATACCCTTTCTTACCTCTTGGAGACAATCACTTGCTACAGCAGATTCTACCGTATAACCTTCACTTTAAATGCAAAGCCCCCTGGTGCTAGCAGTAATGATTTGGATTAGCACTGCAATTCTCCTACTGCCAGGGAAATAAAAATCTCATATAGTAGCACTATCAGAGATTTCTGTGGCAACTCAGTGAATAACAGCAAAAGCAGCTGCAAAATAGGAAGTGAACAAAGACTACAGAGATATAACAGCGACTCAAGAGCCTTTCAATTCAGCTATTAAAGTGTCTGCAATTCCCTTTATGTTTCAGGCGAATCAAAAGTGATTGAGCAGAATTAATCTCTCCCTCGAGCATTAAAAAAATGTTCAAGTTTCAGTGCAGACTTGCTGGTGGGCTCTTTCAAATCAGAGTTTCTGAGCTCATCCCTGCTGTAACACCAATGAACTGAATGTACAATGAACTCAATTTCAGCAGACCTGAGTTTTGCAGGATTGATTGAAAGGATTACCTGAATTAACAATGTATATATTGAGATGATAGGCACCTAGCTGAAACATATAAGCCTTCAGGAAATACCGGCACTGAACCATAAACTCTCTTGGACTCCTACCAAGCATCTGTACAGTGCCAAGCACATGAGGTACTCATTTCAGTTAAGGAGCTCCAATTGACTGCATGAAAAAAAATTAAATTCCATACTGAGGCCACAGATATTTATGCATGAGAACAGCCACTTTCTAGGTTTAGCACTAATTTAAACATCTATTAAGGAGTCCCGTGTGAAGAACAGACCTGAAGGCTCTGGCTTGGAATGACAAAGCTCTGGCTGATCCATGTGTATTCATCCATTGTACTCTTTTATGATTTAAGTAGGGCAATTTTCCTCATCTTTCAACAAATATCAAAACTGAAGCAAGCGTTTGTGAAGCCTTTGCTGAGTGAAGGACAAAGGAAAGCAAATTGATGAGTACAAATTATTAATGTGGAAAAGTCAAAGCTGTAAGGGGAAAACAGAAGCCACGAGGTTTTTACAAGTTAACAAGAAAAATACAATCTGTACATTTTCTAAATGCTTGGACAGGCTTATCTTCTCCTTCCCACAGTCGCAGTGGGATTCAGGCTTATTTAAGGTGTGTGAACTATGAGGTTTGGCTGTAATTGAGTTTTGGATGGCTGTTTATCCAACCCAAACCTTGGATACCCAGTACTCAGCACCGAAATAGGCAGGCACTAAAAAAGAAAATGAAGGCATAACATTTCTCTTTCAGGAAACGTTAAGAACGAATACATTCTAGGACATGAGCAGGAAGCCTGGCATAACTAAGGGTGGCATTGGGACTTCGGAGGTTTTTATTTGTACAGTGTGCCAGTTGTAAGGGAAAGTTTATTAGTGGAAGCTGATTAGTAGATATGCATATTTGCAGAGTAACTAGAAACCCAGTTGCTTCAGCTCCCTGAAAAATCATTTTGAGTGAAAATTTAATACATCTCTGCCAGCCCTCCTGCAACGTATTTGAAGAGAAAATTCAACTATTTTTCACCTACTACTCCCTAACACACCTCAGCATCATTCAGTGCAGCAAGTCCAAAAAGGTACAAATTAAAATACAGCTCCAGAGAGCTCAAAAATCAGGAGCAGCCAATTTCACCATACGATCAGAATTATTAGCCTTACCATCTCCCTCTCATCTGCTCTGCTTTTTAAGTGTCTCATTTTCTTTTTGTTTGGGTTTGTTGGAATTTCTCTGTATGAGCATCTGTGCCAGAAACCGGGTTTCTTGACATGCCATTACTCACAATGACTAATAGTCTCCATGTGAAGAGCTGCAATATTAAGGGAATTAAATATCAAGGCTGCCTTGTCCAAATAAGAGCATGGACTGCTCAGACCTATACTTTATTCTTCTCATTCATTTCTGCAACAGGCATAAGCAGAACTTTGAATACGAGGTCATCAAACTACATTTCATTAAATATGCAAATTCTGGCTTGTAGTAGGATACTGAATCAGGCAAGAAGGAAAATCCTACCAACTATCCAGGATCCAGGCAGTGAGAAGAAAGCTTACAGATACACAAATTCAAAGGCTCTAGATGACTTAAGAATGAAGGCTGTAATAATAACAACCTCACCGTTTCTTTTTCAAGGGACACGTGTGTGATTTGGCATCTACAATAGCTCTTACTTTCAGAAAGCATTATTACAGCGAAGTGAAGAGGGAGAAGTTTGAATGGCTGGAAGTCTCTATCTGTCAATTGAGTTATAAAAGCAATACAGTGCTCTTTCAGTTTGCATAAAGCAACAGCATCCCTCAAGAATTTTACGTACGACAGGCCAGAAATCTCCTACTAAGTGTCTGAAGACAGTTGGCTTTTTGTCCCTCATAGCCTCTAGAAATATGTGGGCATCTAAACGTAACCACACAACTTGTCCTGCCTAATTAATCTCATCATGGCTCATCACCCTGAATTCCTAGAGGCATTTATGAACATATCAATACGAGAAGCAGAAGACTCCATGTCTTTGGCATCCAAATAAATGCTTTGCTGATTCCTGCAGTAACCCACACTACCCGTTCTTAGTTTTTACCCCAGGTTTGAGCAAGGCAGATTACCGAAGGTGGGTGTTGGGTTGCTTTTAGATGTATGCGATCACAGTCATAAGATTTGCCAGGTGAACATTGATTTCAGCCAGTACTTCAGTCATACAAGCAGCAGCCACTGCACTGCTTCCCACAAGACCTCAGGGTGGAGAGCTCCTCCTGGCAGACCAACTGCCGTGCGTTAACTCCTGCTGAATACATATCTTGGCCTCTCCACATCACCCACAGATCCTGGGAGAGAGCAATCCATTTTTATTAAATCTACACTGATCCTCCTCAAAGGACTGCCTGGATGCAGAGGAAGCACACCTGGAATTGATAACTGAACTTCTGCTATACTTGTAGACACAGCTCCTTCGCAGAGTCCACACCACACTGTGTCTTGAAGGAGTGTGCTTAACCACAAAACTCATGCCTCTCTTTTCCTTGAGTGAATCTTGATCATACTCTAGAAATACAGCACATATAGCTCATGGGATTTGCTGCCCAATCCAGAGAAATGACAACATGTATTATCTGGACAGAACCTATAAAATTCTTTCATTCTAGTATACTTCTGAGTCTCTGATTCCTGAAAACAAAACCCCCCCTAAGAATTAATGTACAGCTTGAGACTAAAGTGAGACAAGCTAAATCTATGAGGTCAATTACCAGTTAATGTCCACTTCCAAATTTATTTCAATTACAAACAACTAGACTAAAACCAGTAAAAAGAAATTTCCAAGTAATTTGATTTTAACCAGAAAGCTTTCAAGCAATAATATAAAAAGCAGAGTCTTAGTAAAAAAAAAAAAAAAATAATAAGAGTTACTAAAAGCAACAGCAGCAGGATGGAGGGCTCTATCTTCCCAACAAAACTATCTTGTTTTTCATTGGTTCAAGGCTCCCTACCTGGCCTACAAGCATTTATTTGGGGAAAAACCCATTTTGCTCATCTGGCCCATGAAGAAAACAGGTGAGAGAGCAGAGGCAGGCTGTTTAACTCAACCAGTAGAACCCAGAAAAGTTCCTACGGTCTCTAGCTATCTGAGAAGGACCAGCAGGATAGGGGTTATGGTCAGAAAGAATATCTCAGATTAAACTTTACAACTTTGACAACGTACCAAAGGAAAACAAACCATGAACCAAAGAAATCCTGTTAAAAAAAAAACAGATGATAGTTATAGCATGCTACTAAATGTAAAGCTCATTAAACTAATTTTCTTCCTTGACAGTGTATACTCTTTTGTCAGTCACAAATTCCCAGAAACATGAAGTTGTGTCACAGCTGTTATCCTGGTTTCACCACGGTGAACAAACAGCTTTACTTATCAGTTCATTAGCTTCTCCTTCCCTATAACAGGAGAGCATGAAAGACCAGCATAAATATTTGTAATTCATCACCTTTATCTCTAAACAAAGAGGTACATAGCACTGGATCCTAACATCTGTGGAAACAGCACAGCAACAGCTCCAGAGACACTTCTTTTGCCCTAGACTAACAAAAGGGAACGTGCCCTACCCAGCCCATATGAGGCACAACTTCACTCACAGTACTGCACAGGGATAGGGTCCATCCTGTTTGCCTCACCTGTGTCTACAGGCCTTGACAGACAATTGCCTTCAGGTAAATAATTTTTAAAGGCAACAGAATGAGCCTCGCAACAGAGAACAACAGGAATACATTTATTATGCTGACAGCACATTTTAACACCTCATACAGAGGAATCTGCTAATCCTGATGAATATTCACTTTCCTCTGAGTGGGAGCCTGAAACGCAATGCATAAATTCACACCTCTCAAACAGGACATCTTTCAGAAGCCATCAAAATACAACATTTCCATCTATTTTTCCCACTTTGGCACATCCTTTGTGTTCCACTTAATCAAAAATTACCTGTATGACTCCACACGTGAAAGAAACACACTGTGTTCCCAAAGTCAGGTCTACACACCTTGGACACATACATACAACTGGCACACCAATAAGGTATTTTGAATCCTCCCCTTAACATGTATTATTCATGCCACAAAACATCTGCTTGAGAGAACAGAATTAACAGTATTTGATAGCAAACCACAAGTTCTAGGGGAGATAAAGCAAATAACTAATGGCTTGTAATGGGGAACCAGAACCAGCACCTAAAGTCTAGGGGCAACAGAGGGCTCACTCATTGTAGCTCCAGAAATAAAGAGAGATCCCATTGGGGTTCACTGCTACCATATAAGCCCAGGGAAGCCAGGTTTGACAGCATCCACTCTTCTTCACTAGTCAAAAGTAGGCAATTTTCAGGGAAAACTAGCATGATTACAGCATGCAAGAGTACCAAAACAGATATATTTTTTCCTTAGTACAAGTCATTTGAGAACCTAGGAATTCAATCCCAGAAGACTTCCTTTGTCATACCACCAGCAGCTTCTTATCCAAAAGACACTCACCCAATTGTCACCAACAGGCATGGTACAATACACTCCACGCAAAACACCACTAAGAAAGCACACAACTCAAACTTCATCCAGGGAGAATGGTGCTATCTTCATGTGTCACCCCAGAAAGAGCATAATGCATCGATCTTATAGAGCTGCATGTATTTTTGTACAAGTTCAAGTAACTTTCCAAAAGAGTGTGACCTTGCATCAGAAGGGCTTTCAGTACTTCTCAGGGCAGAGTCTATCTTTATTTATGTCCTGTACAGACATACAGTGAACACAATCAGATACAGGAGAATAGAAGACTTAGTCTAATTCCTTCCTTTACCTACATGTACTTGAAGCAAGTAGGATATATAAGGTAAAATCTCTTCAGTTCAGGGTCTTCTTAGAAGGACAAAGGAGTAGAAATATGAGGACTCAGTGTTCTAGACAAAAGGACATCACCTCCCAGCAGGGTCCTCTTTTCTCACTTAAAGAATTGAAGCACAAATAAAAGGAGTGCCTTTGTGCAAGCTTCTAAGAAGCTACTAAGGCCAAAGAGTTTGGAAATGTAAAAAGAGGATTGCTATGTTCAAATAATAGAATTGCTTCAATTAAGATTAATCAGAAGGAGATATTCTTCAAGCATCAAATAAATTGTGGAAGGGAGGAATTACTGTACTGACCAGTGTAACTGGTTTAACTGTACCATTAGATTTTTCCTCCTTGCACTCTCTACTCACCCCTTATGGATCAGCCTCTATAATAAACAAGGAAAGACACAATAACTGTCATCCCTCCATTTCCCCTTTCATCCTCAGAGCAGATTCATTACAGTCAAAACTATTTTTCTTTCTAGTATATGATCATGCAGTCTCAATCACAATCTTTTTTTACATCTGTTTCATACGTAAGCTCAAATAAATATGAAAGGCAAGAAGAAACTCTAGAGAAAAAAAAATGAAAATATCATACAAAAACAGAACCAACACAACAGAAGTACCACAATGTGATTTCACATTGTTATCCGTGGGTATCATCAGCAATGCTCAGCTTACCAACCTGCCTTGCAGATCTCCTCCACTTGGACAAACAGAGAAACAAGTACATGCAACAGCTGTTGGCCTTTGTGTTGGCCAGCTGGAGAAGGGACAAGGCAGCCTGCTAGCAAGGGTTAGATGTACTCGCTGGCAGTAAGTTCTGCAGGATGTCAGCATGCACAGAAGCATGGCCCTGCTCACTCAGTTCTCAGGCATCCCTCAAATTACCATGAACACGTCACCTCACGGGGAAGCCAGATGAGGGAGTTCATCCAGTAGAAAACTTGGAAGCAAGGATATGCCAAAGGAGAGGGAGAGTCAGGCTACCACCTCTGGCAGTAGAGTAGATCCTGGCTGACAGCAATTGTGGGCTTCTCTGCAGAGGGAAGGATAAAGCATGCTTTCTTCAGCACAGACCCTCCTTTCCTCCTACAAGCTTGACTGCTCCTGACCTGTCTCTTCTCCCGTCTCTAATTAGCGCGCACACATTAGTTGTCACTTGCTCTGCTCACCAGCAGGCTGGTCAGGACTAAATGATGGAACAGGTTTAGCCTTTCAGCAAACAGAAAGCCTTGGGGTTCAGCAGCAAAACCCTGAAGCCACTTCTGCGTGCACACAGCATGGCTTAACACTTGGTGACTTCTCACAGTGGGAGAAGTGCTCACAGACGAGCCCAAAGACCACCCCTCTGCCAAATCCCTAAAACATGCTGTAAGCAGCCAAGGCACTGCAGATTGCAGAGAAGGCGGCTGTCAGGTCACATCCATGTGTTGTTTTCATGTAAACCTTAAAATAATATCATGGTGAGATAGCTAGACCAGGCAGAACATTTCAGCCACTGCACAAATTGGTAATGCTATCATCAGTTGCTTAGGACAGAGTTGAGGTGATCCTAATAGGTGCAGTACCAAAATTTCTTACTGCAATCAGAACAGAGAAAGAAAAAAAAGCATACCCTTTGTAGCTCTTGCTAGATACCATCCACAGGCAGCAGTCTTTGAACTGGCATAGGTTAACCTCAACTGACGTGCAAGGCTGCTATCAGCAGGTAGCTTTCTACGCTATAGTTTTCCTTTTAATTAACAGGCCTAGATAGCAGTGAAAGCCTGCATGAAAAGCTCCCATGAAAACTGCTCACAGGGCATTCTCCAACAAAAACTTACAAGGGTCAAGGGCAGGAAGCAGCACAAGCAGCCAGCAGAACTGGCGTGCTCACCATACAAGCGCTCATCCCATTAACCAGCCATCCTGCTGGGTACAAAGGAAGTCACTCAGCACCTCACCTTACGGAGTAAGGACTGAAATGAAGGAGCAATTCGAAACAGAGATCTAATAATAAAGGCAGGAGCATTGTCTCAGTTGCACATCTGTGTGGTGACTGTTTTGAAAAGGAGGAAGATGGAGGCAAGGAAAAGCGGAGTGAGAGAGATCATCTCCCAGTCAGGGTCTGCACTGTCCCAGGCCTACACAGCAACAACAGTCACACGAGCACATCCAGGTTCTGAAGACTGTAAGCCCAGGACAGGAATTTCTGCATCTGTTCTTAGCAGATTTATCTGGCTGCTTTCCAAAACTCTGGTCTGCTCTGAGGGCGATGCATTTTGTTGTTGTTGTTTTGAGAAGTTTGATTAGGTGACTGGAATTGAATGCCAAAAATACCCTCTGCACAGAGTCCTTCCCAAAATAAAACCCAATTACTGTAAGTAAGGGCTGTGCCTGGAGAGAATTCGCAATCCTCACGTTATTCTCAGCCTACTTTTTCATTCATTGGGACAGGGGGGGGAAAAAAAAAGTAGAGACCAACCAGACAGTGGTGTTTCTCAGTAGTACTTACTGGGTATCTGCTCATCAGCTAATTGTTTTTGAAGCATCAGATGCTCACAGAGCACACACCTACAAATTTGCCTCACACGGGGAGGCTGGGAGAATAACTGTGCATATCTGGTTTGGACTTCAATGTAATTCTTTCTAGCAAGAAGCACTGTATGCAATAAAATTGCTGTAAAGGCATTTCCTGAGAAGTCAGGGAAATAGCAGCAGTGTGCCAGCACACCTTGCACGTTACAGCTACCGACATGCAGTGCTACAGTTGGAACACTGCAACTTTCAGCAAGCTCGACTGCCACATCACTCACCAACAGATGTAGTTAACTCAGCAGTGCTTTGGGAAATTAGAGGATACTCACACTTACAAACAAAACTCACACAGAATAGGCAGCCACTCTTCCCCATTACGGATACATGGGACTTACCAGAGCCCTCAAGCTAGATACGTGCCTTTTCCCTACTCATTGAAGTTCCATCCAAGTTTTATTACTTTATAAAAAGAAAAAAAAAGCAACTTCCTTTCACTTGTTTGTGTTCCTCCGAAAAGAAGAGCAGTCTGACAAATAACAACAGACTGTAAAAAAAAAAAAAAGAAAGAAGAGAGAAATAGCTGGGTCTATCCTGCCAAAGCTGTTCTGTGCTCCACCGCTGGGAAGGCAGAAAGTTGCCAGCAGTGGGTGGGGAGATGCTGCCAAGCCCCACTCCACCAGATCTGGGCCACTCACATTGGGAATCTGCAGATGGGAAAATGATTGCCAGGCAGGTGGCAGTGCTTCTGTGCAGCAGGGCTCTCCTCTCCATCTCCTGGCTGGTGGCAGGACGTGCTTTCATCCAGCACTCAGGTGGCAGCGGTTTGAGTGACAACAAAGGATAGTCGTGGCACAGTTCTACTGCTGATAACCAATATGGGGCTATTACAGCAACTAAGATCAATACACTTTTAGGTTTTAAAACTGGGAAAACCATCATGACTCTGATTGGATGTAATATTGTGCAGTGCCACACAACTCCACAGTCTGGCTGGCTCCTTGCACAGCTTCTCTCCAGCAAAGAGAGGATTGACGTAACAGTAGAGCTTCCTTTTTCTTTTTTGATTCTACAGATTAATTCTGCCTGCACAAAGGGAGGTATATACCCATGCTGAAGCTGTATCCCATAACCCATTCTGCTTCCTAGAAAGGAAAGCTTCCACTTAACTGCAACAGATCCTGTAATACTGGGTGCAGTGCACACAGCAGCTGCATAAGCAACTGCATGGCTGGAGAGTACAGACTCAGAGCCCTTCACCCCAGCTGTGGTGCTGTGAAACAACAAATGCTCCACAGCCTGGGGGGACAGAGGCACAGCCTGAGTGACTTGCTTGGGTCAGGCCAAGTTTATGGCTGATGAAACACTGAGTTCACATCTCCAGGCTCCAGCATTGTTCTGTTGCTTTGCACCTCGCTCAGTCATTGACAGAGGGCAGAATAATCCCACGAGCTCTTTTAGGCACTGATGCTACAGGACAAACAAACTTCTCAGTTCCTGGTCCAAGCACTCATGAGAGCAAAAAGCAAGCCAAATAAACACACATTCTCCACTCTCAGTGTTTTCAGGAACAGTCTTTCACAAATATCCAAGTTCATCTGTTTAAAATGCAGTTTAGTTCCCTCAAAAGTGAGGTTGCTACCAACAGCTTTGCATCTCATTAGCACAATGTGTACTCCACCTTTTGATGGTGACTTGCTTGGAATACTAGCTAGACCGACCAGTAGAAGCAAGGGTGAATGACCAAGAATCCTTCCTCACAGGAAGGAATACTTAATGTTCTATAGATATTCAGCCTACATTTTGTATCTTGCTGGAGCATATCCTTTTATTTATGGCAACCCCTTTATGGTAAGTGGGGGAGCACTGGAACAGGTTGCCCAGACAGGTTGTGGAGTCTCCCCCTACGGAAATAGAGAAGACTTATGTGGATGCCTACCTGTGCAACCTATCATAGACTACCTCCTTTAGTGGAGGGGTTGAACTCTATGATCTCTTGAGGTCCCTGAGATTCTGTGATTAACCATCCTGCCTGGGAACAGGCCCAAAATGGTAACTCATCCACCTGCCTATTAGTGCAGGTGAAACAGTAGCAGATAGGATATTTTATATTACAACCCATTCCATGGTTGCTTTAGAGTACATCAGCAGGATATAATGAAGTCCAGCCCCAAGTGAGGACAAAAGCTACACCACATGTCCCATCACTTGTTCACTCTTTGCTTCTTGCACTAAATAGAACTCAGGATAGTTCCAAAAGGGAAGATAGAAATAAATAAAACGTAATAATTATGTAATTTATTATCCCCATTGAAAATATAAGTCACTAAAGAGAGAATGGGGTCCTGTATGCATCTCTCTGCAGACGCTGCTGTTAGTAGCTCAGTCACACCAGAGTTACACAGATCCAAAGCAAACGCTAAAACGCCATCTCTGACTGTGTGAGTCATAGCTCCCCATGGCTGTATCGAGTGGTACAAACCCCTTCCAGACCTCTTTGCCTGATCTCAAGTTTCATTCATTTTTGGCTCACTATCCACTATGTCTCATTCAGGCAGTGAAAAAAAAAAAAATCTTACAGCAGTCTGTGCAATTACACCAAAAACTGACATATGTCTTCTTTCTGCTTTGCTGTTTCATAAACAGTAGTACTGTCCAGTAATTCCATGGCCTGAAATATATCCTAATTAATGCTGCTAACACAGCTGGTTATTCTAGGTCACTGTGGCCACAGCCCACCAACCCTTCCACCATTCTATTTAATGAATTAACCTGAAGTTCACATCAGAACATCTGGTGTGAAACATCTCTGTAAGTGGGAACACTGAGCAAGTGATTTATTGATAAGGAATAAGTCCTTGCAATAGTTACTCATGAAAAAACGGAAGTTGCAGTGGTAACAGTACCCAAGAGCTGATAGCAGGCTTAAATTACAGCAAGGAATATTTAAGACAGACATCAGGAAAAGCTTTCTCCTGCTCAGGACAGCAACAGCCTTGCACTGGCTTCCCAGAGAAGCTGTGGAATTTCCATCACTGATGGTTTTCTATAACAAGTTCCAGCAGATGTTTGTGTAAATGGCAGATACAAATGATCCTGCCCCAAAGGAAGGACTTGCACACTCCAAAAAACACCTTTCCATCTGCATTTTCAGTATGTTTCTATGTCCTGCTCCGGATGCCCCGTCTGGCTGGCCACAGCAGGCTGCAGGCAGCCCCATCGCCTGCTGCCTCCACCAGAGCCAACTTCACACACCCAACATCTTAGCCTCAGGGCTGCCCAAGAACAACAGATTGTATTTCCCCCCCAGTTTTCTTATCAACTGCTAAGAGCTGGAGAGAAACAACTGCACTCCAGCCAATTATGGAGAAGTGGGCGGCTGGAAGTGACACAAGGAGCCGAGGGCCTTTGTGCAGGCAGGTACTATTTTTAAACACTGATGTGCAATGTTTGTTCTGCACAGAGGAAATCCATCCCTCCGTACTGCGCCATGCCCACTCACTTTAAACCAAAAGACTTCAAACATCATCCATCTCCCCTATCTGGTTTCTACTGTAGGACTGAATATGTAACTTCTTCACAGGAACCACGTTAGATCCCAGAGCCTCTGGGAAAAAACTGTTTCTTCCCTTAAGAATTTCCCTCCCAGATGCCTTCTACCAGCAGCACAAGCACTATCTTCAGCACAGGCTTGCTGCTCGTATTTTAATCAGCGCATTAAAAGCACGGCTCACCACAGTATTTACTCCTCACTCAGCTGACACAAGTGACAGAGCACTCATGTTGATTGCAGTAGCAGCGTATTTTTTAAACAGGGGAAGGCAAAAGGAGAAAAAAATAAATAGTTTCCACCATGGTTCCATACTTCCTGATAAAGGAACCATCTCTGTGCTAAAAGTCAGCCTGAAACCCCATGTGGCAAACTGCCAAACAAAAACCAACGAGGTCAGACTGCCCAGAACTCATCTGTCTTGGATGCATGTACATTTATGGAAGTCCCTTTTTTCCCCCAAATGAGATAAGAGCCACATCCTCTTTACAAAGATGTAGACTTGTACAGAATGCAGTGGGACCACCATTCTCTTAACACTGGAACGTGACAGGGCTACAGCACTCAGAGAAAGTGGAAAAGGGGGAAAGTGTATAATGAATGAAGCAGAGGCTGGGACACGGAAAATAAGAGCTCAGCTACTTCTTATCTCCCAGCTTTTCTTCACATGACTAGAGGTGTTGTTAAGGGTAACATTTAGGAGCTCTCAGCACCTCAACAATACACAGCATCTGGCCACTTTGCCCTGGGCCAGAAGGCAACAGGTGAATCTGCTTACCTTCTGCAGGGCTCCCTTCAGCCCAAGGGAAGGACAGGGCCCGCATCCATGCAAGCAGCTGCCTGAGCTCTGCTCCTTTCAGCCTCAGCTGTCCCTCTGCAAGCTGGCAGCACAAAGCTGTCCCTTAGGGTAGATGTGCTACGAGGACCTACTTCAGCCCACACTGCTGTGAGCATGCCACCGGCGCTGATGAGGACCAACACGATTTAAAAATAAATACAAATCCAGTTCTCTCTCCTCATACAAACACAGCCTTGTCAATACTGTCAGTGCTACTTTTTTTCCCTGCGGGAAATGCATTACTGATCAATAGAATATGTGCTACTTTGTGAGAAGATGAGTAATTGGATGAATTACAAACAGAAGGTCCTTCTCTTCAGCTGATATTATCCCCAACCCGTTCCTCTTTCTCTGCATAAATTCTGCCTGGCATCTCAGGAGCGAGCCAGGAAAAGATCTCGGAGCCAGAAGAAGATTCATTATTAGATCATTATCTGCAAGTCAGGTCTCCTCAATTCATAAAAATTCAGGGTTAAGTCTCCTCTCCTAATTCAAGTCGGATCCTTCAGCCCAAACCAGGCACAGGGACGAGCTAGGAGAGGAGAAAAGACTATCAAATATAACAATATAACACTCTGCTGCTTTAGCGCTGTTATCGTAGTAAAGTTTTATACACAGGCACTGAGGGTCTTAAATTAAATGTCAAATATCATCTGGCAGCAGGAACACGAAGCACAGTCGCCTGCAGGGAAAAGGAGCCTGACGGCTTTCTCTGCTTGTCAAAACAGCATTTGCCTCGTTCAGCTCTTTGGGCAAATGAATCACCGTTTGCCAAACAAGAAGTTACTAGAATCTATTCGCTAAAGCCTACACAAAAGGTGCTGGTGATGGAAGGGAGTAAGGGCACTTCTTCTAAATTCTATTTGGATGTTTAGAAGATTGATTTCCCCACTCGTAGCAGAGGCACAGAAGAAGATATAGAGAAGGTCTTGTTTCTGTTTTAGTTGTTTTTTTCCCCTCCTTAAATTGAGGTTGATGCAAGGTTGTTAAGTCTTCTCCCCTTTCAGCTGCCTTCTGTTTTCCTCACCAGTTAAACAAAAGAAATAACCTGAGCTTATTTCTCTCTCAGGCAAGCCAGGAACTGTTGCTGCCCTTTTGAATCGACTCCAGAGAGCTTGCCAGCTGAAGTTTATGAAGTCTAGTTAATTGCTGCAGCGTATTGATTTCGTGTTTGCATGGGGGAACGTACAGCCAGGAACAGCCCGGCCAGTGAGCCCGGTGCAGCTGGCACAGCCAGCCCGCTCCCTGCTCCTGCCTAGGGGAACGTGCGACGCTCTCCCATTGCTGCTGCTGCATCCAGAGCCGCCAAACAGCTTCCCGAAGCACCGCTGCAAAGGCAGATAATTGCTGGTAATCACGCAGGTTGCACAAAATGCACAGAAGAGAGAAATTGCTTTCCAGAAAGTGGAATAACTTAGGCGATAACAACTTTTCCTAAGCACCTGATTTTGTCAACAGGGAGCGTTCTCTGCTCCTACATGCTCTCCCAGTGCACGGGGGGCTACAGTACAAGTTCTCGTAGCAGCGGCTGCAAGCAGGAGGAGGGCATGTGGTGAAAACAGCAGCTCCCAGCTGGCACACCTGAGCACATTTGCGTGCTGAAGCACGTGCTGGAAAACATATGGCAATTACAGCTGCCTCCCAACACATTAAGTTCATTTTAAGTGGAGTTTTGGGTTGTTAACTGGAAACCAGACTTAGATGCTCCAAAAACCAGCTGTGGTGTAAGACATGCCTGACTTGGAAAAAAAAAAATGCGTGGGAATGACAACCACGGGCAGACAGTAAGTACCAGTTGTGCTGTGATGTGCACAGCTCAGGAAGAACAGCGTGCAAATACCATCTCTGAGACCGCTGGTGGGAACAGCAGAGAGCACGGTGACTGGATGCTCCAGCTCAGGTCACCACAGCACTGCTCGTGCCACAGGGCTGCACAGGGCCTCCAGCCCATCACTCACACAGGTAGTAGGATTTGGTCAAACCTCACACAGCAACCAGCACACAGCACGTTGTGGTTTCTCTGCCACTGAGCTTTTCCCTTGCACTGTTCATCCTCTTCACAAACCAGGGAAGAGCATGATCCGGCCTTCCTCACCCCCTCCCTTCACTGAACAGAAAGCACTCAATAGTTGTTTCCAGAATGAAGATTTGTAAAGTTTTAAAAACCTCAAGTGAGAGAGGAAATTCTAAATATGAACCACCATAGAACGGACAGGGTACCTCCTCTGTCCCACAGTCACCAGGCAGAATTGCAAGCCGCAGTAACTTTTTAATTAAAGAAAAAAAAAGGCAATTTTAGGCACTGGGGGGGAGCGGGATTGGAATCCATCCAAGTTTCTAGCAGAGGAAGGGAAGGCTGTGAGATTTATATTAGACAAAATCATAAATCTTCATCCACCCTTTGCAGAGCTCTAATGTTAATGCTAAAAATAACCACAGCGCCTGCGGGATTTCAGCGTTTGTATTAATCAAGTCTCACGGTGCTAGAGGGGAAAAAGCACTACAGGAACAAAGCGCTGAAGGATTTCAGGACCCAAGCATACAAGCAAGGACGTCGCATCCCAGGAACAAGCTGCCATTTGTTTCTGGCTGAGGCAGATGTTCCACAAGGATTACAGCAGGGGAAGGAAGGGGGAAAAAAAGCACGCAGACACAAAAGCACATTGAGACACAGGTCAGGCTAGAGCAGAGCTGTCAGTCTCCCCTCCTCACAGCATTAAAGCTTGATTAGCCCGAGATCTTTTATTAAAGCACACAAACCAGGACAGGGTATCAGGAGCCACACATCTCCAGTGCCAACGTTCCTCTCCACCCATTAGCTGTCCAGCAGGGCTTTAGCACTGCTACACAACTTCCACACAACACAGTTTCACACGTGCTGTAACGTGGGACCCAACAGCTAAGAAGTGCAGAAACCGTCACTGTGGTTAACAAAAAACACAGTTACAAGTGGAAATGATCTGCTGGGTCACCTTAGCTAGTTGATCTGGTCCCCACTATGTACTGTTCTTTTACCCCGCTATTTGTGCCCAAACAAGGCACTAAACTTCCAACATCTCCCTAAGACCAGGCCCATTACTGACTCTGATGTCTGGGAATCATTATCATGTTTGACACCAGTTTCCTTTCCCTTACACTCATGAAAAGCTGTAAACACACTGAAACCTCAGTTCTACCAGTATGCTTTATTTCACAAGCACGCTGTGGGGTCAAAGCCACCTATCCTTTATTACGGTTGGTCATAAGAAGCAATACCACTCACTCCCAAGACTTCAGCAGAAGCTCCACAGCCACACAATTTGACACCGACATTATAGCTTTTTGGTTAGCATAACGCTATAGTGTGATGGAAAGTACAGCAATAGTAGCAAGGCGGCACAATCCTAGGCTGCAGCAAATGAGAACAAGCACAAATGCAGCAGCCACAGACACAAAAACAAAGGAAGAAAAACTGCTTACTTTTGGAAGGCCTCAGGTAGGCAGGGATCTCCAGCAGAATGCTCTCACCTCCCCTTGCCAATCCTTAAATGAGGTCTGGGAAGGAGTGGATCCTGGGTCCACCCCTTCCGGTCACTCAGGTGTATTGCATGCACCTGAGCTCCCCTGGATTGGCCCTGCCTTCTCACCAGGCACTCAATCACTGCTTTGGGCTGTGACTTAGCATTAACCTACAGTTAGCAGGTGAGAATTTCCTCTAGCTGTAACCATTGGTGGCTCCTACTCCAATATCAGGAAAAGGATGAAGTACTCAGGATATTGCACCTTCTCTCCTATTTCCAGAAAGACCATGCAGCCATCTCTGTTATATTGACTCTTCTGGACCATGCTACTCCTCAGAAAGATTTCTAGCACATTTTCTGGCATTGCATGAAAAGCTGAGAAGAATTTCTTTGACTTCAGTATGATGATCCAGCACGACCTTAGCTGCAGCCTTAGCTCAGCTGATCCTTTCACGTGATGTTTGTTCTAATCCACCGTATAATTGAAGCTGGCCCTTAAGGTAAATGCTACGGTAAAAGTTCATTAAGTACTTGTGTGCTGTTCAGAGCCAAAACCCAAACCCACAATTACCAGTTGCATGTTCATAGTAAGAAAATTGAGGGGGAAAATGTGACTTACCACCAGGCACAGTAGAAGCCTGCTTTCTGAGTCTTTTTGATGGGCAGGCTTAATTAGAGCTTAATGTAATGTTCAGATGGGCATTAACAATATACGACAGTTAGATCAAGGAGAATCAAAGGCAAGAGCAAGCAAGCAAATGTTCAAACAAGCCATCGCTTCAGTAACTTACTTCGAGGTCTGTGAACTTGAACTTTAGCCTTTCCTCCATCTCCAGCGTGACCAGGCTCAGTGCAACAGGTTCTGTTCGGTAGGGAAGGAGAGCTGATGTCGCTGGGCAGCGCTTCTTTCAACTCTACAAAGCACAACAAAGATTCTCAGCAAACAATGGGAGGCAGCAATTTTTCAGCTTATTCCATCAGCTAAGTTGCAGCAAAGCTACGAATACATTAGCCTGCCCTTGTGGGACTGCTTTTGTTCAGACAAAATGGCTAAGAAAGAACAAAAAAAGCAAGCAAGCGTGAATTAAGGAAAGATGGAAGGAGGCAAGGAAGGAGGGAAGGAGGGAACGAAGAAAGAAGCTGCCAAGTGAACTGGGAGACTTGCTAGGATGAAAAATAAATGCAATTACACAGGCAATTCATTTTTCTCACGGCTTCCTTGGATAATTGCTAATGAAGCAGGCCTATGAGAGAAGCTTGCGGATGCTCCACAGCCACCACCAAAGTCATCGGCTTAGGAGCTTCTGGGGGCACCCACTTCTTTCATGTTCAGGTGTTAAATTTGCTCTCTCGAATACGGATCGAGTGCCTGATAAATTAGCACTCTGCATTTATATTTTGATTTATTTATAAATGGAAGGCGAGAGAGACTTTAAAAGTACTAATTAAGGAAGCAATCAAGGACGCATGCTTCAGGAGAGAAAAAGTGAAGTGTGAGGTACTTAAGGAATACCTGAAATATTCCTTTGCTTCAGCTACTCCCTGCAAAAAAAATAGTTGCTCTTATCTGAGAGGCAGCAACTCATTGACAAATAAAAGAGTTGAGGCAGAGTCGAAGGGAGGCTTTTTCCAGAAGCATTTTCTGATTTTATCTACATCATTTAGCAGAAGAGAATCTGAAAAATGTGCTGACACCTTGCTAGAGGGAGGCTTAGATAACTAAACCCCGATTCAAATGCCTGCATCCAAAATGTAAATCCTCAACCCCCCACCTAATCCTAAAGGCATTTAAGCATCTGCCAGCAAAATGCCTTAGATATCCTCTTTTTTTTCCCCCTTTGGCACAGTGTGTGGAGACCACCTAAGTCTGAAAGAGAAAGAAGTCCACAAGAGGCACATTGCTCCTCATCCCATCCACCTCATTCCTCTGTCTTTGTTAAAGCAGAGCAGAGCAGGGCAGGGCTCCCCGAACACCACACAGCCAGCTCCTCAGCAGCAACAAATGCCAGCCCAGGGTGGTGTGTGCTGCTGTGTGGTGGGCCCCTGGTCCTCTCTCCACATTTGCTTTCTGGTCTCAATGTTATCTTTCTTCTTGCCTCAGAGAGCTTCAATATATGTAAGAAGAGGAAAAGCATCACCCTCCTTTCCCACGCTAAGGCTCATGGTGCTGATGGAGTGCCAATCACCAGACTTCCCAGGTACTGCATCCTCCACTTTGGACAGCACGATTATCTCTTCAGCAATCAACTTGTGACATAACAAGCATAAACAGCAGCAAGGGATAAAATGCAAAAGCAACAATGTTTTCACACAGGTGCCCCAAGTCATCAAACAAGGAAACCCTAAACTCTCAACATATGGTCTGCTGGAAGGATTGTTTCCAAATAGATTTTTTCTCTAAGCAGCATCAGTGGCAAGTGTCCCGAGGGACTAGTTATACTCAAGACAGAAGGCAGAATGACTTAAACGAGCCAAGAAGCATCTCAGAGGTCCATTAACATATCCCTGAAGTGATGGATGGAGGCAGAAAACAAGAACATTTTTTCCTCTCAGGAGAGGCTGCAGACACTGATTGTGAAATCAGAGCGATTTATGTCCAGGTTCCATCTGACCTGTCTCCAGCCATGGCCGGGCTCCGCTGCGGCTGCTATGTGGCTCTGGTTGCTGATCACTTTGGGTGATCCCTGCTCTATGGCTCTGCTGCTGAATAAGAGAACTATCAAACTGTCTGGTGGTGGTGCCTCTCCACAAAGTATTAATTCACCAACAAGTGGGTACAACAGCAACGCACGGAGGGCTTCTCTTTGCAGGGGTAGAGGACGAGTGGTTTAGACTTGTACGCACACACGGCAGGCAACATGATCTGTCCCAGCACTAAGAAATTCCAGCTACTAAAGCCTTTCCAGTCTGGGCAAAGCCAACAATGTGAAGTATGCGCAACAACCAATCCATCCCATCCCACCTCCCCCTGCCTGGAGCTCCCTGCAGATGGGGGGAAGGCAGTGGTGCACAGTGTGGACATTCCCAGCAGAGCACCACCAAACTCACAGCAATTCTAATGGAGTGTGAACCCTCGTGCAGGGCTCCCCTCACCGGGCTGGGGCTCCCTCGCACCACCAGCAGCTGAGCACTGAGCACAAGGGGAAATGGTTTCAAACTGAAAGAGGGGAGAATTAGACTGGATAGAAGAAAGAAGATTTTTACAGTAAGGGCAGTGAGGCGCTGGCACAGGTTGCCCAGAGAGGCAGAGGATGCCCCATCCCTGGAGACACCAAAGGTCAGGATGGATGGACTGTGAGCACCTCATCTAGTGCAGTCCCTGCTCATTGCGGGGGAGTTGGATCAGATGGCCTTTAAAGGCCATCTCAAACGACCCTGTGATTCTCTGAAATTCAAGCTGCCCTAGCGAGCATTTCCCTCGTCAGCAACAAAGATGCGAGCATCGGAGTTCAGCGTTGGTAACTATAAATCAGTTGGGCTCAGTTACCGCTTCACGGCACGGGATCAAATAGGAAAGGAACCCGGGCAGGTTCTGCGCAGCCCGTGGGGAGGGCCGGGCGGTGACGGAAGAGACTGGCGGTGACCCCAGCCGCTCTCCGGCCGGGACAGCACGGGTAAGGACGGCAACCCCGGCCGGAGCCGCCGCAGGGCAGCCGCTCGCCGCCCGCCGCCCGCCTGGGCGGTGCGGGGGCGGCACGGAGCCTCGACCGCCTCCCGCAGCCTTAAAGCGGCGATGCCGCACGCGGCACCGCACCCCCCTTCCCCCGCGCGTTCGGGACGCGCTGCCGTCCCCGGGGGCAGCCGTGGGGAGCGGAGTACGTGACCGGAGGGGTGCAGGAGGGAACGGCGCTTCCCCTCCGCTCCGTCCGTGGGGCCTCCGGTGCGACGTCTGCCAGGGAAGGAGCCGCGGGCCCGAGGGAGCAACGTGACAGAGGGCAGAGCGTCTTTATCCGCTCCGAGCCCTCCCCACCAATTTGTCCCCCGCGGCCGGGCAGCCCACCCCTTTCAGCACGCATTAGCGAACATCAAGAGCCCATCGGAAAAAGTGCTGGAAATGAAAAATGAAACGTACTCTATTTAGCCTTCAATTAAGGAAAAAGAGTTTACTCCATCTCTCCAGGGCAGCAAAAAAAAAAAAAACTGGAGCGGAGCGTTAGGTTCATTGAACATTAATGACCTTTCCCTATTATGCTAAATTATTGTTTCCTAAGCCGCTGATCAAATACAATAGCTTCATTTAAAACCCATTCCAGCTGGAAAGAAAGGAGGCAGCTCCGCTGCGGCGGCTCTCAGGGTGACAAAGGATGGCGGTGCCGGAGCACCACGCGGGGCTGCTGCGCCACAGTGAGGGACGCAGCGGGGCACGGATACGGAGAGAGCCGCCCCTACAGGAACACCGAGGCGGGCGGGCACGGAGCTGGCGGCCCGAGCGGGACGGAGCTCTGCGCTCTCCTGCTGGCATCAGTGCAAGCCTACGGAGGCAAGGCTGTGCTCTTTGGACAACGTCCAACGCAATGATTTCAGCTCAGGTATGCGGAGGCCACAGCCCAATGTAGTTACGACGACAAATTGGCGCTCTGATATAAGGATGCTGTTGTTGAAAGGAAAGGGTATGCCACCGTGCCAAATACAACGGGTATGAAAAAAAAACAGGGTTGAAATTAAGCTTAGGGGGATGCCACGAGCCCATTTTGACACGTACTTCCTGGCCACCGAGCCTCAGCTTCCTAGAATCACAGAATGAATCACAGAGACACAGGACCACACAACTGCTTGGGTTGGAAGGAACCTCAAAGCCCACCCAGTCCCAACCCCCTGCCGTGGGCAGGGCTGCCCGCCACTGGATCAGGCTGCCCAGGGCCCCGTCCGACTTGGCCCTTAATGGCAGCCCGTGCCAGTACCTCGCCGCCCTCTGACTGAAGAATCTCCCCTTTTAGTCTAAAATCATTCCCCTCTGTCCGGTCACTACCAGA
Source organism: Gallus gallus (assembly GCF_016699485.2). NCBI lineage: Eukaryota > Metazoa > Chordata > Aves > Galliformes > Phasianidae > Gallus > Gallus gallus. Next base: position 18,726,337 of record NC_052536.1, on the reverse strand, counting down.
TCGTGCAAAAACTCGCTCTCCCTGCTGTTCATGAGCTCGCTGTTTCCCCCACCCCAGCAGTGGTGCCTGTGGACACTCAATCCCCCGGCTGGGATCTACCTGGGTAAGGGAGGATAGTCGGGCGCTCATCTCGCATCCATGGCAACACACACTTTGCATATCGTTTTATCCCGAACAAAGGGAAATTAAATACTCGTCGTGAGAAGAGTTCAGGTTCCGAGCAAGGAGGGGGAGGCAGGGAGCACGCTTTGCCTCCGGGTGGAAACCTGGCACATGGCATCCTTCATGCAGTGCGCTTCAGGAAAGTGCTGTCAGAGCAAAACAGGAGGCTTTGTGAGGAGCCCGGCCATGCCAGCCTCATTTCAGCCGGCACTGTCAGCAGCTTAGCACGGGCTTCCACAGCCATCTCCAACCTTCCGGCAGCAGAAAGCCAGAAAATTAAGTTCCAATCAGCATCTCATCCTCCTGGATGGGGAGGAGAAAAGGAGGCTGAGGGGAGACCTTACTGCTCTCTTCCAATACCTGAAAGGTGCTTACAGCGGGAGCAGGGTTGGTCTCTTTCATTGGTGACAGGACAAGGGGAAATGGCCTTAAATTGTGCCAGGGGAGGTTTAGGTTGGATATCAGGAAAAACTTCTTTACAGAAAGGGTTGTTAAGCACTGGAATAGGCTCCCCAGGGAGGTGGTTGAGTCACCATCCCCGGATGTGTTTAAAACCATTTGGATGTGGTGCTCAGGGACATGATTTAGCGGAGGGTTGTTAGAGTTGGGGTAGCCTGGTTAGGTTGTGGTTGGGCTCGATGATCTTTAAGGTTTTTTCCAACCTGAGTGATTCTATGGGCGCTGGACAGGTTTCCAACAGTGGGTGACATCTGTGACTGCTTTGAGTTTGCTACAAAAGTGCATGTAGTCTCTTCTTTCTTTCAACCCCATCATTCTGAAACTGGGTTGAACATTAATTAAATTGAGTAGTTAACAGCAGCAAGCGGCCTGACTGTCTTCTGCTGTGTCCCCTAAGGTTTTATTTGCACAAGCACAGAATGACACAAAAGCATAAACCCCTCCCTTTCATGTCCAGTTTGACAAGACAACCATGACCCAACACGCAAACCTCTGCAGCTTGGCCATGGTTCCCCATCCCTGCTTCCCTGTGACACGAGAGCCACCAGCACAGCCTGTGCACAAGTACCACGCTGCCCACCTGTGCTGCATCCCAGCTCACAGGCAGTACAGAGATACTGAGAATGCTTCCCTGGTATTTGCCCTTTCCCAACAGTTTCAAGAAGATGTACATGCATCTGAAATGTTAGAAGTCAGAATCCTCTCATTTCTAATGCATCAAAAGCTCCATCTGGCACACCTGTGTTTTCTAGCTATCATGCAAACTGAGATCTGAAATGTTAACAAGCTTTGTGAGTAATCCCTATCAGGCAGGATAATTGTTAGAACCGTCAGTGTGTACACTTTGCTTTCTGAAGGGAATTTCTCTTGATGTGCACGTGCTGACCATGGCTGGAATGGCGAGCAGCAGACGGAAGTTACTATACGGACAGCAGACTGAAAAGTGAGATGGAAGCAAACACTATATTCACTTCAGCAGCGACAGGAGGAGCTCAGCCTGCCCTCATTCCGCACACCACAGCCCTGCTTTTCATCTCTGGTGGCTACAAAACTGAGGCTATCTGCACAGAGCAGTTGCCTCACTGTGTAGCTGGTATGAAAGGAAGAAACACCGTTAACACAGAATCATAGTATCCTCCAGGTCCTTACATCCAAGCTCATCCATAATGCATGGCACTGATTTTGCACTGCACTGGTAGAAACGCAAAAGATGAGAAAACCCTGTGTACTCCTAATAAAACAAAGGAAATGATGACTTCTCCTCAGCTTGAACACAGTAAGGGGCATTGAAAACTTCGGGGATCACGAAGGCGGTCTGGCAGAGGGCAGGGCGATGCGTGGCACTCGCTGAGGATGGAAGCAGCGTGTTCCTGGATGTGGGCTCAATTTGCAGCTGAGCCTGGGCAGGGTTTGTGCTGTGGCTGCAAAGTAGGAGTAATGAGCAAATGGGTTCAGCCTTAATGTGAGCTCATATCCAAACTCATCCTGGACCACCTAGCATGCCAATGAGAAAATTCTCGGCATTATTACCATTAAAAAAAAATACTCCACACTTCAAAGGGCAATCAAACCACAAAGTCTGCACAGCAATGCAAGAGCACGCTGAGCACCAGTCAGCCAAAGTGCAACCAGCCCTCTTTTCACTTCCTTCCTTCCAGCTATTCCTCAAGCCCACCAATGGGCTGGCACAGCCAGCGCAGCACCGGTGGCGAGGCGTTGTGAACAGAGGGAGCCCAGGGACACCTCACAGATACACGGCCAGATTCCATCTACATCAGATGTGAGCAGACAGAAACCAATAGGCCTTTCCCCATTGGCACCAGCCTCACCCTGGGAGCAGCAGCCATCCTGCCCTGCATAGAGCAGATGCTGAGCACCCAGCCTCAAGCTGACCTCGTGCTGCTCAGCTCCCTGTCTTAGGCTGTCGGCCTGAGATTGCAGTGGCCCGCCTGTCCCACGTCCCATCTCACTGCCCAAAGGGAAGCACAGGAGCATTGCAGGGCCTGGAAGCAATGAGGTCTCCCACAGGGGGAGGCAGACAGAATCGCAGCCCTTTGTATTGCTGCGAGGCAGCCCAGGCTCTGATAGAGCGTCATGAGGGAGAGGCACGCAAAGAATGCACCAGAGCAAGAACGTACAAAGCACAGCTTGCTGTGAAAAAATCCCACAGAAGGCCCTCATACAATGGTGACGGTGGGCTTTCTCCAGCACAGCAGTAAGTCTGCACCAGAACAGCACTGTGCTCTGTGGTGCGGCACCGCAGTGCCCACGTTCCTTCCTCAGCCCCTCAACAAGCACAGCTCCCTGCAGGATGTGGCTTCCCAAGCACAGAGCTCAGCCCCACCAACCCATAGCACACCCTGCATACAGCTGAGGTATATAAAGTCATACGGAAAACTGTTTCTGCTTGAGATGTGCAATTACATAGGGCCTGGCTCCAAAGGCACTGCGAAAGAGCATTTTTCCCCTTGGCTATCCAAACCATACCGATGCTCATAGAAAGACTCTAACAGAACTGGAACCCTGGAAGCCGAAGCACACCGTTTGCTCACAACCAACACCAGCAATTGTTTATTTGAATGCATTTTCATGAGGTGAATGTGACAGAGCTGCCGCTTTCGAGTTCCGGAGCGAGGCTGGCAAACGGCACCGAAGAGGAATTAAGAATTACACCGCTAAACTGAGTATTGTCATGTAAATGAAGAACGTCACATGGGAGCTGCGCATTGTTCCCAGAGATAAATGCAGGAACTATGGAAGCGAGTTCAATAGAGTCCTGCCAGTGGGGCACTGGGTTGGGAACTGTCTGGGAGGCTGCCGCAGAGGGTAAGGATAAATACACGTATGCACAGCTGCAGCGTCTGTCGGAGCTGACAACACGACTGCTAATTGAGAGCTGTTCATAAAATTGGCGTCTGATATAAAAACAAACAAAACTCAAAAGGAAAACACTTTTGTGGCTCAAGAGAGTTTGCAAAGTTCCATCTAAACACGCTATCGCTTCGCTGAACCTACAACAAAACTTCTATAAAAAGCCAGGTTAGCGAGGCAGAGCTTTCCTACTAGCAGTTGGCAGCCCCGCACATAGCAGGGGGGTTGAAACCAGATGATCGTTGTGGTCCCTTTCAACCCAGGTCATTCTATAGTTCTATGATTCTATTCAATCCAGCCTCTGCTCTGGCAGCGCAGACGGCAGGAATGGGGGAAGGGCTAAGAGCCCAAAGCAGCCGGCACCGCGGGGGCGCACGGGGCACAGCAACACGAGAAGTGACCCTGTTATAGGGCTGGGATGCGGCCCGAGCGCCTGGCACGGCTCTGCCCTCATCACCCACGGCAGCGTTCCAAAACCGACAGCTATTGCGGGTGCCAGCAGGGGCGGGTTGGCTCAGACCGAGCCACAGCACAGGGCAGGACACAGGTGGAGCGCGATGCTGCGGGGCGCAGCGGAATGCAGCGCAGCTCAGGCAGTCAGCACAAAGGAGGCAAATCACCAACACGCTTTACTGAAATATCAGTTTCTTTAGTATGTTACAGAAAAGCTTATGAACATAGAGAATGTACATAAAAGGCAGACTTCGTAAAATAAAAAGGTCTTTTTGTTTATAAAAAATTAAAAAGTCAAAGTAAAGTGCATGGAACAGTTTTTTTTTCCCTCCACTTTTAACTATTGCGCCCAAGTCTCAGCACACGGCCGTGCTTTGGGGGTCCTCTTCTGTCACCGTCAGTCCGTTATTTTACCGTCAAATCAAAGGATGGCGACGACTACAGACACACACTTGGGGATCGGAACAGCGGAACCAGATGAACCCACAACACAGACTAACAGCTACCGGAGCACCCGCTCGCGGCAGGACGCGCTGCCAGCGACAGCTCTGCTCTCCTTAAGGGAAACCGGTAGGAGCCAGGCTTCTGAGTTCGCCAGTCGGGGGGTGCCCCATCGTGCGACCGGTCCTCGGTCCCAGCGCCAACGTTCTTCCTCCTGCGGCGAACGGACACGTTGAAAGCGCTCCTTCCCCGTCCCACGGAGGAGCCGAGGCCGAAGGGACCTCCGCGGCCCTACCAGGCGGAGAGCGGGGAAACGGGGAGCGGAGGCGCGGGGAGGGCGGGTGCCGTCAGAGCGCGGCGGCCTGAGCGCGGCACTGGGCGATGTGGCGGTGCACGAAGTCGACGCGCGCCTGCAGCAGCTCGGCCTGCCGCTCCGACAGGAAGCCGAGGCGCGCCCAGAGGGGCTCCCGGGCCCGGTAGCGGCGGCGCAGCTCGGCGGCGGCGTTGCGGCGGCGGTGCAGCTCGGCCAGGCGCCGCGCCGTGCCCTCGCGGAAGACGCAAACGGAGCGCAGCAGGGGCTCGTTGTAGGGGTCCCACGTGGCGAGCAGGCGGTAGCCGTGCACCAGCCCCGCCTCGTTGTCCATGAAGACCAGGCCGCCGTCGGGGGCGCGCAGCAGGTTGCTGGTGGCGCGCCGCATGACGCGCGGGTCCCACTGCAGGCTGAACAGGTTGCTGGCCAGGCGGTCGAAGTTGGCCGTCAGGTAGTCGAAGAGGATCAGGTCGCTCCACTGCACCAGCTCCACCAGCTGCGCCGCGGGCAGCCCGCCCAGCTCGCCCGCCGCCAGCGCCCGCGGCCGCCCGCCGCCCCACGGCGCGGGGGCCACCACGGCCGTCAGGTTGTCCACCCAGCGCGTCAGGCTCACCACCGCGCCCTCGGCCCAGTGCGAGCCGCGCAGCTCCTCCCGCACCGGCTCCCACTGCCGCCCGCGAGCCTCCACCAGCGCCAGCGCCATGGGCGGCAGCCGCTGCTGCATGCCCAGCAGCCCGGCCAGGTGGTAGGAGAGCGCCTCGCCCTGGATCTGCTCCGGGCTCACGCCGTAGCGCACGCAGGCGCGGCTCCCGTCCGACAGCCGGGCCAGCCGGTTGGAGCTGCGCCCGCAGCCGCCGCGCTCCAGCGAGGCCACGCGGGCTCCGCGGGCCGCCGCCCGCCACGCCGCCGCTTCCTCGGCCGCGAAGCCCGGCGGCACCCGCGCCTCCAGCTCGCGGCTCCAGAAGATGCCGCGCCGCACCGGGGCCGCCGGCGGGTCCTCCTCCCCCTCCTCCTGCCGCTGCTGCTGCTCCCGGCCCGCGGCCAGCAGCGCCCGGAAAGTTTTCTGCACGCCGCCGCCGCCGCGCGCCTCGCCCCGGGCCGGCCCCGGCGCCGGCTCCCGCAGCGCCAGCAGCGCGCCCAGCAGCAGCAGCAGCAGCCCCAGCGCCAGCGCGGCGCGGCCGCCCCGCTCCATGGTGCCGCGCCTCACGCTGCCGCTGCGGGACGCGGCGGCGGGGCGGCCCCGGCGCGGCGCATGGCAGCGCCGCGGAGCGGAGGAGCCCCGGCGGCAGCCCCGCGCCGAGTGCGCCCCGCGCCGCCGCGGCCGGCAGGCACCGGCCCGCACCACGTGGGGAGCCGGGGGGCCCGCCCCGCCCCGCGGCGTGGCGCGACGCTTAAAGCGGCGACGCCGCGCGCGGAGGAGGGCCCACCCGCCGCAACGCCGGCTCCGAGCGGCCCCGCCCGCCCCCGGCTCCCCGCCGCTCGGGCTGAGGCCGGCCCGCGTGGGCCGGCACGGGACCTCCCCGCGGGGTACCGGCCCGCCCCCATCCCGCTCACGGCGAGCCCGAGCTCCCGCCGCGGCGCGCCAGCTCCTCCCTCCGGCCGCGACGCCTCGTTGCAGCCGCAGCGCTCCCGGCGGGGCGGCTCCGCTACGCGCTCCCAGCGACCCTGCGGGGAGGCTCCGCGCCGCCCGGCGAGAGGTGCGACCGCAGCGCCGGTAACGCTCCCCCCCGTAACAGCTCGCAGGGAGAGCGAGGGGCTGCCGGAAGCCGCGCCGCCGCCCGACCCGTCGCTACGGCACGCCGGAGCGTTTTTAGAACCTGACAATTGGCACAGGGTTAAACGTCAGCCGCGCTGACGTGCTGCTCGATTTACAGCACGTTAAGCATTCCCGAAACCGCGATCAGCGATCTGTTTGGGTCAATCAGACGTCTCATTACTGCTTTGCCAACGTCACTATAAGCAGCTCGCAGATAAACGAGAGCAGCCTCTGGGCTTCCCAGGCTCATCCTGGAGAAGACAGACTGGCCGCTGTCCCGATCCAGCATCCCCACAAGCAAAAAGCTGAAGTCTCTGCCTTCCCTCTGTTCTCACGTTAACTCAGTTTCAGCCACTTTACAAAGCCAGGCCCAGAGACTGACTGGGGAATGATGGGATCAGCACAACACAGCTGAGCATGGGAGCAGGGCTCGGGCAAGCTCTGATCTGCATCAGCATCACACTTCTCCACCTGATGCTCACCTACAGCCTGAGGCTTCTGCACAGCCCCACTGCCCCCTCCTCGCTGTTACGGAAGGTGCTCCTACCACAGACATCTTTGGACTACCACGATCAGCCCCCTGAAATAATCCTGCCCGGAAGCTTCAGCAAGCACTGACAGACACTTTACGTTCACCTCTGCCTTTGGGGAGGGGGAGTGGGGGGGATACCCGGTGCCGGATTTCACTCACCTCTGTGCCAAGTCCTTGAGCCCAGGGACCGCCAGGTTAGCTCAGCAGGGCTGCCGGCTCCTTCCCAGCATGCAGCACTGAGGTGAGCCCAAGCTGTTTCTTCAGTGTGGTCTCAGTAGCACAGCACAGCACTCCAAGTCCTTTATTTACTCTGAGTTCTGTTTCAGGCTCCTGGTGGAAATAGGGATGCCACTCTCCAGCCCAGCAGCATTATTTTCCCAGGCTGACTCTCCTAAGGCTCTTCATGCAGCTTCTTCCCACCGGTGGACTCCAGCTCAGACTTTTTAATTCACACATCAGATTAGCAAACAGCACTACTTCTCTCTAACATCTTCCCTGCCACTGCTCACTCCTATTTAGTAGCTCTGACTCCTTGCAGTCAGCTGGTGCCAATGAGTTCCAAATTAGTGACCTCCACTGTTTTGTTTTGTTTTTTTTTTTTTAAAGGAACAATCTCTGATTGCTCTTGGGACAGGTGCAGGTGTGGAGCTGAGCTCAGCTCTGGGGACGTGAAAACAGCTGTGGATGGGCTGTGGGAATGCCCTTACTTCCTCAGTATTGTATGTTCCTTTGTCGCTCCACGCTTCCTTTGTGTTTTCATCCCTTGGATTTGTGAAAACGTGGTTTTCAGGATCTTTTCATGTTGCACTGACCAGTACCAGCAGATGTATAGTGCTGCTTTGCTGCTGCAGGCCGGGCTGAGCACAGATGCCTTCTCCTCATTCCTTCCCATGGCCAGGGAGCCGCTCCGGCTGCTTGGGTGGGGAGAACTGCCTGCAAAATGCTCTAGTGCAGATGCAGTTACCAGCAAAACAATGCCGCTGGCAATGCAGCTTGTTCCTCCTGGGGAACAGTTGGATTTTTACGCTGGCAAGAGCTTACTGTGCAAAGTTATGTGCTTAGCATCACTGTATGTTGTTTCCATACAAGGAGTGCTTTGTACAAAGGTATCATCACCGTAACCTGTGCGTGTGCCCGACCGTCACAGTGGATTTACACTTTTCAGTTTAGAAGCATCCCTCTGGTGAGGAACTCCAGCAATTGCAGGGCAGGATTTGCAGATGGCTGTGATGGCAGCAGGGCTGAAGAAAATCAGGTGGCTCTGAATCTCACAGCAGAGACGAGCAGTAGGGACCTCGCACTTCAGGTGTGGGGCTGATTTTGGAGGAGTTACAAGCTAGAACTGGGAAACCTGGAAGTTTTCTATTGCTCGTGTTCTGCTTTTGGTCCCTCAGAAAAGCTCCCCGGCAAATGGGACTCTGTAGGTCTTTTTTTTTTTGTAATCTGAAGCACCATGTAGAACATGAAGCTGAGCAATTTCCGTATACAGAAGAGATCATATCTCCCTCGTACTCAGAGTCTCTCTGTTTTTAATATCTGTGACTCTGTTTTTAATATCAAAGCAATAAATGAGTAAGTGCTCGAGCTCTCAAGCCTGGCTCTTGTAAGTGTTCATAAGACTTGTCAGGTGCTTGATGGTGCTCGATCCGCCAGGGAATTTGCTCTTATCCCTGCTAAAGGTGAGCTGCAAAGGCAGAGAGAAGTTGGTATTAATGCAGCATCCAAGGCTCTCTGCCCTCCCTGCATACATCCCTTCTGGAGCCATCTGTGTCCATTGAATAAAACACATTTATTTCAGGGTGGGAAGTAAAGAGGTTCAAGGAACCTTTTCCAGTGAAATTGCTGAGGCAATTTAGGTAATCACCACGTGAGAGGATAAATAATGCAGTGGGTATGTGCCCCCGCTTTCATATAGGGCTTCCTGAAGGGTTAGATCCCATTGCCTGCAATTTTTGTGTCATATATATTGATGGCAAATCTATTCTCCTCCTGGCTGCCAAAACACACAGGAGAAGAACATTGCTCAGTGCTGCTTGCATAGCTATTCCAGGCAGCTGCCTTGATGCAGCGTAACACAAGAGCGAGGGCAGACCCCAAACTGGTGTCTTGCTGGAAAAGAGAAGGACAAAGCACCTGGATCACAGCCCATAGACATTCTTTCTTCCTCACCCATCCTGCAGACCCATGAAGAAGTGTGCATCATTTAGAAAGATACCGCCTTTAAAAAGAGACTCCTTCATCTTCTGGTAAGCTGGGTGAGGGGTTAATTACCCTTACTGTTAAAAATATCCTTCTGCCTTTAATGCTTTCTGCAGGCACGTAGGCCCTGTGAAGGGCCCAGTTAGACTGGGATGGACCAGACTTGACTAGAAAAATGAGGCCAGGCTAAAGGTAGACTTACTACTGTTACAGGAAGGAAAAAAGTGCTCATAAAACATAGTGTCTACTGCAAACACACACCCAGGACACATCTTAAACTTTTCAGCAAGTCCTAAAAATGTGCAGCGTTTGCAGGGCTGGTGAAAGCACTCTAATTAGCCGTAAGGAAAGAACCTCAGCTGTGCCGGTGAACAGCCAGCAGCGCGCCGAGCTGCAGGCCCAGCCTCCAGGCCCTCACACCTCTGTGCCACACAGCCAGCAGAGCCAGCTGTACCTTGTCCACCCTGAGCACCTCAGGGAGCCTGCACCTCGTCCACCAGGGCCTGTACTTGCCCATCAGGACCTTCCTGGCCTGACCCTTGCCACTTAGGGTCGCATAAGGGCCTGCTGAGCTCACAGTGTGCAGCAAAGGACGTGGCCTCCAGCCCTGTGTGGGGTGGGAGTCGGCTCCTAAGGAGAGCTGTGGGCTGTTCTCGGGTGGCAGTTTGCTCATTGGCATCAGGCCGCGCTGAGGCTCTCTCCTCTCCTGTGGGGACTCCATATTTTGCTTGTCCAGTTTCCTGCGGCTCGAATGATGGGATTTCCACCCCTCCTTGCAGACATCTCCATCAGCAGTGCTGACAGTGGCTGCAATTCCTATTGTGACAGTGCTTCTGCACATTGCAGCTGTTACATTAGTGACTGATGTTCTCAAGTCTTCACTGAAGAAACTAAGTAGGGTCTACCTTGACACAGGGAAGGACAGCCAAACTGGAGGTGAGCCAAATGAGCCCAGATATAATCCATCTGCAAGGCTTGAGCTCAGGAATAGCGCAGGAATACCGCTGTGCTTGCACGGCTTCCCTAAGCTCAGACTCAAGTGGACTACTCAGCTCGGGTCAGTGCAGCTACAGCAAGTTCCCATTTGGAAAGCCCCAGCTCACCATTCTTCCGTGATTGGGGTCTGTGACATTGAGAAGTTTCCCTGCTGTGCACTCTACATCTTAATGGGACCTATTTAAATTTCTAAGCTCTAATGAACAAAGCATTAACATTCAATAAATGTCTCATTGATTACGTATTTACTTATCTGCTATTTAGCTAGCATCCTCCGAAGGAATGAATAAAAAGTCAGAAGCAAGAGAGTTACTGCTTGTGATCTTAATGGCAGAGGGAAAATACCCTTCAGAGGACAAGGGCTGCAGGCCCAAACTGACTCTGCCCAATATCTAAAATATGCCATAAGCATATTTTTTATTCACTAGGCTTTATTAAAAATACTGTAATGCTTTTTAATGTCAAAATGTATGCTAGCTTTCAATGAAACCCAAACACGTTATCTGCAAACAGTAAAGCATTTCAGCTCCTGCATAACTGAACTGTCCCAAAGCACTGCTCAGCTCCTCAGGCTGCAAAGCCTGTGGTGCCACTGAGCAGCTCAGCAATAAGGAGGTGCCTGGTTGGAGCTTCAGGCTGTAAAGCCACAAAATAAAGCTGTGACCTGCATGCCTGCTGCAGCTGGGCTATGCACTGTGCTGTGTGCTGGTGCTGTACGCCTCCACTGCCTCTCCGGGGATGGAGATGCCGCTCATCCTCTGTGAGCCTCTGATCAGTCCGGGACAGCTGGCTCCGGGCTGCACCTGCCACATGCTGCACAAAGCATGGCTTTTGTCAGGAGAGATGAAATAGAAAAGTGCAGGGGTGAGTCTCTTACTTAGCCTTTCTCACAGCCAAAAATCTGGCCTGACATAGGGTTGGTGTTTGCTTCTACAGCTGGCCCTACTGCATCTTCCTGCAGCATCAAGTGTGACCCTTAGCTTGCCTGTGCCTCAGTTTCTCAGCTTGCAGAATAGGATGCTGTAAGGATAAGTTATTTGATAATGTCTAAAGCAGTCCTCAAGCTCTCCTCGACAGCTGGGAACAGCTGGTGGGGACCAGAGGATGCCAACACAGCAGAACTGTATTATTTTTGTTGTCACTGTTCACTGTCACTGAAATTAACTTCTGATTTGTGTATGACCATGTCCTTCTCACTGACATCAAGTTAAAGAAAGGAAAAACGCAAAAGGGTTTTGGGAATAAATGAGCTTCCTTCCATCTTCCATCTCAGGCTTGGTTCAGCCTTCATCTCTGTCCTGCTCCCATGTATTGCCTTTAAGCTCCCACAGCATGTGGGTGGAGAGGAAGGGCAGCATGGACATTACAAAAAAAGAGCTCTTCTTCCTCTGGGAAGCCAACCAACATTTTTGTTTTGATTTATCCCAGTTTCCTTGCAAATGACTTTCTGCCTGGCTGTCAAACTTCCTGTAAACACTTCAGCAAGAGTCATGAAATAAATCCCCCAACGAGGAGAAAAACAAACACAGTCACAAGACTGAAGTCAGCTCTCTCTTCCTCCTGCTCTTTGCTAGCCATCACAGGAGCTGATTTTCCACCGACTCACAAACAGAAAACAGACCGAGGAGATAACAGGATGCAGCAAAACAAGCAAAGGTATGATGGAGAAAATAGCACCCATGTATTTTCTGAAGCTTTGCGATGGATGTGAGCAGACATCAGTCTGCTTCAGGACTGTGCAGCGATGGAGGCAGATACAGCTGTGGCAGGTCCCTTCCCAGCCCTGTACCACATAAATGCACTGCATTTCTCTAATTGTCCTTCCACACAGCTCTTCAGATAAAGCATCAACACATTGCAGGGTTTCTGCCACCAGCAGCTCATTGAGCTGCAGCACTGAGCAACCATTGAGTTTCGCAGCCTGAAGCAGCAACATAAAAAACCTCTCACTGCTTCCTCCTTTGTTTGTAGAAAGGACAGTGAAGACAAACCCTTGTGAAGACCCTGGGCCTTCCTTCTCCATGTGGAAGGCACAGAAGAGAAGGTACTGGTGGGAAGGTGCACTGCCTGTGATGGAACTGACTCTCCCTGGGCTGTGGTATCAGCAGCACCATGCAGCCATAACCTGACAGCATCTCTCCCCAGCAGCTGCAGTGCTCAGGAGCACACCCAAAGCCTCCGAGAGCTTCCCATCTTCTGCTGCCAAGTCAAGGCAGGCACAGCATTCGCTAGACTAAATATGCAACGGAAGGGAGATGTTCAGGCTGCTCTGAGACAGGACTAGATGGGCTTGTATTATGAATTCTGCTCAGGAAGCAAAATATTTAATGTGCAACACCCATCTTAATTGCTTTATTACGTTAAAATGTCAAGGTTGAATCTAACAGTTTCTACTCATGGTCAAATGCTCTGTAATGGCCAGAAGCAGTTAAAATGCCATCAATGCGCAAAGAAGAATCACTAGTTAAATGCAGGTTATTCTGTGATCTATTGCTTTTAGTAGAGCCCAATGACCAGCATGCCAACAGGGAAGTGAACTCTCTCAAGACTTGTCTCTATGAGCCTTCTTCCCCACTCTGGATGAAATGAGGCCAACAGTGAAAACAAATCAATACCGTACTCAGCTGAAAGGACCACAGATGTGAGGAAGGAGGTTCCCCTGCACCAGGGCAGGGCAGGATTTGGCATTTACCTCCTACACACAGTGTGTGAGGAAGCCCAAGCCACACAGTCCACCTTGATCCGCATGCTGGGAGCTCTACAGTTCGGGATGTTGACTTTGACATGAGATAGCGGCTGCCTTCTGTGCACATGTTCTCTGCCTCCAGAAGCTACGGGGAGCCAAGAGCCAGCTGAGACTCTTCCTGGAGCAGAGAGCTTTCACACCCTGTGTTCCTGGAAGTGCTGACAGGGGTGGAATTGGTAGAAAGATGACATCATTGGGGTCTGCAACTTTAAAATAAAACAACAGCAGATGAAATCAGTCTCTGCTCCAGGAGAGCTGGCTGCCTGTTGCAGTTCCTTTCAGGCAGCCTTGGTCGGAGAAGAGTTGTGCTATTAAATTTCCAAGATATTTCTACCGGGAAAAACCAGAACATTGAATTTAGCTTGGCTATCAGCATGGCTGGTGAGAGGACAATTAGCTGGGAAATAGAGGGGTTGGTGAAGGGCAGGAGCAGAAACCATCTGGGCCCTGGAGCAGAAAGAAGTAGCACAGGGATGAGGAAGGGCACCCAGTCCATGCTGCCTCTGCTCCACATCACCTGAGGGAATGCCTGAGCCCTGCGCTAACAAGAAACCAAGCCAGGGATTTCCCACGGTACCTTCAGCTTACGGCTGTTTTCTCACAGTACCGTAGCAGCGGTGCTCGGGGAAGCCTGCTGACGGGGAGCAGTGTGGCTTCTCAGCCCTTTCTGCTTCTCCGGCCATGTTGTATTTGGCCCCCTCAGCCTTGCTGCCATCAGCCCTCTTTGCTCCTGGGAATTCAAGAAAGTTCAAATGGGAGACATTCCCCTGAGGATTTTATCAGTTTCCCTTTGCCAGAAACATTTTTTCCTTTCATGTGCAACCAAAAAAAAAAAAAAAAAGATACGAGGACTAGCAGTCATAAAAATAACTCGGGGCAGTAAGGCCAATGAGCTCTGTGCTGAAATTCCTTTCTTTCAAGGGTTTTCCCTGGACAGCAACATAGCCCACGAGTATAAGCCAGGAAGTACTCATCCAAAACCGCAAGGAAGCACAAGTGGGCAGACACCAGGAAGGCTGCTTGAATTTGGCACCACGCTTCCTGTCTGAGTCTCATGAAAAGTTCCAGGAACGATCCTGGATTTGTTTCACCTCGAAATCCATGGGGCCCACAAACAGAATTTGAATGCAAAAAGCGTTCAGGATTTTCTAAAAAAGCAATGCTACTTCAAATTTATTTCCCCCCACTTCTAGAATTATATATTCTGTAATTTTCTTATACGTTGCCAGTATGCACTGCTGCGCCTGATACGTTACAATATGACATAATGCAGTAGCTGGAATACTTTATTATTTTAATGTAATTTAATTGAACACATAATGTTAATAATTAGCGGTAGCTGTTACTCAGAGCTAGTTAAAGCTTCATGCCAGTTCCCTGGAGCATTTTATCTCGTTCCTTCAATCTGTGCTGCAATGTAACAGATTGACACTTCGTGCAGCATAAATAATGTGAGTGCTAGGGTGAGTCAATAGCAATAATTTGCAGAAAGCAGTGTTAACAATGCAGTAAGAAATAGCTTAGTATTAGTGGTACTTTGTGCTTAGCTCATATTTTCCATCCCTATTTCAGCAGACACTTTACTAAGGCAATTAAAACCCCATTCATTACTTCTGTTGTCCAGACAGGCAGTCAGAGGCTGGGACCAATGCAGTGTCTCAGGGCAGAGTTAATGCCTGGGTGTTGCCTTCCACGGGTGCTACTGGAGCTTTGTCCTTACTTTGAAGGGCTGGAGGATGTTGGAGGAGCCCAGAACAAGAAGCAATGCAGCACTCACACTGTACCCAGCCTGAATATCCCTCTGAATTCCCTGGTTTTAGCAGCAGGTAGCCCACTTCAAAAGCCTCAGATTCTCTCTCCTTTTTTCCCCACTTTGCTACAGTCTCTCAAGGGACTCTTGGTCTCGCTCACCTTGAGTACAGAGAGCAAACTGCACCCAGATAGACAGAACTGCAAAAGTGGGACAGAGCAAGGTGAGGGGCTCTGGTGTCACGCTTTTTTCCATGTCCACCATGTACTGCAGGTCCTTATGGACAGCCTAGCTCTAACTGTAGACCAACACCTCCTAAAAGGCTGCTCATCCTTGGATCAGGCCCTAAGGGAGAAATTTCTCTTGTCTCCAAGATGTTGCACTCTTGAGTGGGTAACTCCTTCTTTCAGTATGGCTCAGACCAAGTCCCCTGCTGTTGGGCTGTACTTCAGTGGGTTCTGCTGGCCTTGGCCAACTCTAATGCAGGTGCAACCCAGAGGATCCTTCACACTGAAAAAATCTATAGGTCTTGCAACTGTGTTGGAGGATTGGAAAGGCCCATTCCTCTCCCTGTCCTTGGAAGGACGTGTTGGCTCTGAGGAATGAGCTGGGATGCACTGAGGTCTGTGCTCCTCCCTCTCCTGCTCACTGAGCTTTGCTGCTATTCCTAGACACGAAGACCCAGGTCTAAGCCACTAGCATTTACATGGCTGGATACTTTTATAGCAACAAAAACGAGTTTCCCCTTAGCCAAAAGTGGCTGGAATCCCAGGTCTGGAGCTGTGCTGATGGGGTAATGTCTGGAAAAAAATAAAATAAAAGGAAATCTCCAACATGGAAACACTAAATGCTATGGCAACAAGAGGAGCAACAAACAGGGCTTAAAGACACAGGCTTAGCATTAATTTAAGCATTGGGAATTAGAGAAAGGGAAATATCAGTAATTTATAATGCTGTGTTTTATGTGGGATGAGGAGACAGGATCATATGCCCTTAAACACGGAGATACATGTGCTACAGGCAGACAGGCAGCATCCTGCTCCAGGCTGCTGGCTTTCATCAGAATCCCTTCTGGCCATTCAGTTGACACTACATGTGGAAACGGAGCTCTTCCCGCATTATCCCTTCTGACTGCGCCTTCTTCCTTCCAGCCCTGTGCTGTAACTACAAAGTGGGGAACATATCTGCCTAATTTGTTAATCTAGCCATAGTAGCTGGCTGAGCTGCCCCTGCCGAGCCACCCATCTCTGAGTCACAGACAGATCCCTCCTCTCCCTTCCCCAAAAAGCGGAGATTCTCTGCCGGTGACACCCGGCTGCTCCGTGCTATCTGACAGCTCCCTGTTGAAGATGATGTGTACATTCATTGATGCCGGCTCTGGAGCTGACACTTCCCAGCTCTCCCTTCACCCTTGGCAAAAGGATAATTTCCATATATAAACCTTCTGACTTCTATCCAGAGCAGACCAAGAGAGGCTTTTCTTGTTTCATTTATTTTCTCTGTGGATCTCAGTCTCTAACCGTCATGGCACAGCAGTTTCCAGTAAATGCCTGCAGAAGATGGGCAGGTAAAATGCACTCTGAAAGTACTCAGTTGACTTCTGAAGTCAGGACACAGCTTCAGCCCAGCAGATGTGAATTCATCGTGTTTGTACTTCTGACACAAGTTTCCTTGGAGATCTCTGAGAAAGCATTCCCCTTCCCTAAATCTCCAAGCTCCGAAGTGTCTGTGCCAGAGAGACTATAAAATGTTTGGACAAGGACTCTCTTAGGTGCACGTGCATTATCCGCTGCAGAGAGGCTTTAGCGTGACCGAGCCCTGGCACTGCTGCTTGCATACAGCCATGGAGTCACCTGCTGAGTAAGGCACTGCCAGGTCGTTCCCTTGCAAAGCACAGCACCTGGATTTCCAGGCCCTTGGAACCACTGCTTCCTAACGATCTACGCATAAAGATCTGCAAGTCAGCGCTGTGAAACAGACACATTTCCTTGTAAAAAACAGAGCAACGCTCCACTCTGTCTTTAACTTTTTTTTTTTTTTTTTTTTTTTAATTTAAGAAAACGACACCACAAGGTCCCACTCCTCAGCGTCTGATGGGAATAACACCTACATTTCAAGCAAGTGACCCCATTTCTTTTTCTCATTCAGCTGTTCCCAGCGCATGAGCCATTTTCCTCCTCCTGTCAGGGGATGCTGCCTTTCCCCTTGCCTTGAGGCCCTTGCAGTGAGCTTAGCCCAATGGGAAGGAGGAAGTATGGTGCCCCAGCGTGTGCCAAGCTGGCAGGAAGGGATGAAGATCAGAAGCAGCAGTAGAGAGAGGAGATGAAACGCCATCGGTGTGAATTCCTCCCTCTGAAGACCTGGCTGAGGACAAAGCTCTTACCTTCAGCACCTGCCATGGGACAAGCTGATCGTGGGGAACAGGGCCTATTTCTCTCCCCTTGATTCACTATTTGATCTTGGACTAGCTCTTTCAGTTCTGTTGTATCAGTTCTCTTCTTCTATGCTGACAGCATAAGAATGCCATTCCTTGTGAAGTCCTTTGATATCCAAGGAAGAAAATCATCATACAGAAGCTATAGCTGATTAGCTTTATTAGTGTCACAGCCATCTTATTCTTGAAAACTGTCTCTCACTTGCACAAAGGGCATCATTGCTGAATAGCTCTGTCTGATGTCACACAAGTCTATCTGCTTTCATTGTATAGAAAGAAAGAGAGTTGTGTTCCTTCATTTGAGGACTTGTTAAGCTTCTCAGTGTGTGACCCGGCAAGGCATAGTGAAGAGCGGGTAAAAGGGTACATGAGAATAATGACAACCTTTTGCTTTTGCTTCTGTCTCAGTGGATTTGTGTTCCCTGAATTTCAGCAATTTCTAAGTAAATGAAAAAAAAAAAAAAAAAGAAAAGAAAAACAGTTTATGGTTTTCACAATTTCATCCAAGTTTCCTCAAAACTGGGGCCAGGTACATTCCAGCCCGAGGAATCCTTTCTGACCAAAGTGTCTGCTTTCCAGTGAGAAACATTCATTCCATGAGGCGCTGTGCTCCAGCTGGGAGCCATTCCCAGCGCCCTGCTCATGGCAAGGGCTCCCACCTGGTGCCAGCTGGCAGAGGACAGCCCTGTGCTGGTGCCTCAGCCTCCCTGCTGCCTGCCTCATGCTCACGGGCAGCTTGGCAGCCTGCTAGGCAGCAGCAGAGCGGAAATCCGATGCTATTTCCTGAATGCAACCCCAATACAACACTGTGCACAGAGGTAGGACGCAACATTTTTGAGCTAACAGGTAGTGGGATCCGACCCTGTATCCTTCAGACAAGCATCTTCTCAAGATGGAAAGGCTTTTGTCTTTCCCTCTTTGTCAGCTGTGTGCCTCTTGGATCTGTCAAGCAGCCTACGGAACGGGAGCAGGGAGATCTGCAGACCCTTGTGCTGCAGCAGTGCTGGAGCCCAAAGCTGGTGGCTGTCAGTTCAGGACAGCCCCAGCCAGAGTACCATACTAAGAGCTGAGACAAGCTTCCCTAAGCAAAACTAGCTCTATTCTCAGCTGCTGGGAATGATCTCCAGAGAGGAACAAATGGGTTCATGGCCTTTTTTTCACCTTTCCTAGCGACAATGCAGTCCTGCAAGAGTCTTCATCTCATAGGCATTTGGAGTTAATTTTTCAGTGGATATTTTGTACATGAAAAATTCAGATCTTGTCTCTACTTTTTTTCCTGGTAGATTGCATGCACAGCTTGAGAACGAAGAGGATTAGGATATCTAAGACAAAGGTATAACGTGTCTATCTGAGAGAAGATGTAAACTGTATCTAGGCTGTTTAAAATGCTGGGCTTTGTTAGTACATGCTTAGTGCAATCCCTTTATGGAAAACTGTAATAAAAATATCAGTTCTCTAAAGATTCAGCTCAGTCTGCTCTACACAGCTGATATCAGAGATATCCATTCAGTTTCACATGAAAAAGCAGCAAAGTCTTGACTCTTCTGATGCTTCAAAGGATAAGACATAAGAAGAAAATGGAGCCTTTCTGAGAAGCAGAAGAAGTCCCACTTTTCAGGCCTTTTTCATTCATCTCCATAAGGCACAAGAGAAGCACCGGCTTATCTGTCACTTCCTTTTGCTATTTCGCTTTCTGCTTCTCCTTGCAGCTCAGGAAATGTTACCAAGGAGCCACAGCCAGGGCAGAAGTTTCTGTCGAAGAGCCACCGAGTGGCATGTGGTCTGGCTGTGCCTCCTTTGGCCCTGTCTGTGGGTCCAGCTGTGGGCTCAAAACACCCCAGGGTGTTAGAGGAACAAAATCAGCACCAAACAGAGCATCTGTTCAGCAACAGAGCTTTCTGGGAGCACTGAGAGTCCTGAAACAAGCACTTCTATGAACTGCTTTGTGTTTCTTGTGTAAAGTAACACGAAGAGAAAGCTTTTGCCATAAGTTGCCTTATGTTATTTTACCACTGGTGGGAAGCAGTCGGGCCTCTGCAGAATTTATCCACCATTCTGTTAACAGAAAGGCATTGAAAACCCGAACACCTCACCTGGCCTCCTTCAGCAAGCTTCTCAGCTATTTGCATTTGACTTATCATCGTCACCCCGACGTCTGGCTGTAGGAGAGTTGACACGACACCGACCGCAGTAATGGAAGCCAATTGGAATTTACTCTGATCACGTTAGAAGAAAGAATGGAATTTATAAAAGAGAAACCCAACAGTCTGGGCATCTCATTCTAGGCCATGAAAACAAACACATTCCTCAGCTTAATCCTGCTGCCAGCCCATCTGTCTCAGCCCCTCATGTAAGAAATGATATACAGTCTTCAAGTCCCTGCTCAGAGCTGTGGGGAAGCATTCATTAATTCTCAAAAGGCATGAAGGTAAGATACTTCTCTGAATAAGTTCACAAGAAAGATATTAGAAGTCAACAACCCTAAATCCACTATTGCTGTAAAGAGGTTAATTACCTCTACATGTCTGCTTTAAGTCAAAACACGCTGAGGAGAAGTATGTGGTTATCCCAGAGAGGACTGGAATCAAGCACACTCCTTAAGGTACAGATTGCTGTGAAGCATGGGGTTCAGTGTAAGGTCACAACACCAAGTCAGGCATGAGGGCAGGGGGAAGACACAGAAGATATCACATGCCTGGGCATGTGGACAGACAGGAATTGAAAATAACACCTGGTTCATTGCAGACACACTTAAGACTCCAAGAAAGTCTGGCAATTCAAATTTTAACAAAAAAGAGTGGTCAGGCCACTGCACATGTGAGCATGGGGAAGGATGCAGCAAGCTGCTGGGAGACAGCAGAGAGCAAGGGATTGGAAGAGAGAGACCTTCCCTATCAAGTCTCAAATGTGCTTTGTCCTTCTATTGCTTCTACTTTACCTGTTATAAACTTTGGGACAACGTAGTCTAGTTTGGATTCCATGAATAAATACTTTGTATTTTTAAGTGACCCTATCCTGACCTGAATTAAGAGAAATTTCAAGGCAACTGGATAATAACAAGACTCTTCTCACCCAGGTCTGTGCCAATTTATTAAGTGGGGTGCTAGAGAGACTTCAGTAAGCTCCCTCACTCCCAGCATGTTCTCCAGACTGTGCCCCAAGAGGATCCACATGAGCCAGCTCACAGAGAGGAAATTGCTCTTGTTAAACCAAATGATATGGTTGAGAAAACTGACAGCCTGCTGGGCTCACTCATCCTTTGTGTGCTTACGAGCTTGTCTGTTTTTTCCAACTATATCACTTGGCCTAATCAATATTTTTCCTCCTCCTACAAACTGTGCTATGTTATTAACCATGTGAACTTAATCATAATTTTCTCTACATTACACAAGAATAACATGTTTAAAGAGGCTGGGACAGAAAAAGCAAAGGATAAGGAAAAACAGCTGCTAATCCCTTGTGCCAGGAATATAAGACAATTACACTTCTGGAGACATCTGAAAACTTTGCAAGCCTCACGTCTGATAGATCAATTTAAACCAGATTATGATCTCAATGTGACAGTTATATCCACTCGGGATATCACAACTGTGGCTGACAAGCATGTTTCAGTCCATCCCATTTAAGAAGGCATTAAGGACCCTCTGTAAACATTATCTACATGAAGATAAACATCTATTTGAGAGCTCCTCTGACTGTGGGCCTCCCCACGAGATGCCCTCACCTGACATGTGTCTGAGGGCACTCTCCTCAGAGTTGTTGTTTACCCTCTTTGAGAAGCCACTGCTGCACCCAAGTGCTCTGTGGCCGTGTCATGCCGGCATCACTGCAGCTATCCCATGGGGTACAGGCATAGGAGCACCTCTTCCTGGTATTTCTGCCTGTGGGTTGCAGGAGACAGCATTGTTATACCTATGACAGGGAAAGTAAACACTGGGTGTAAAGTCCCACAGAAAAAAAAAAGTGGCTTACTTTAAATAAAAGCAGAAGTGCAAGAACACAGAAGACAAAGCAGTGAATGCTTGTCTCTCACCTTCCTCTGAGAGACATTTGACTTGAACAAGTGATGAAAATGATTTTGTTCTTCAGTTGTGGTATTTCACTCCTTTCTTCCTTGTTACAGAACAGTTTGCTTTGACTTTGACGATTCCCACACATTAAGAAAAGCCCTTCTCCTGTAAAAACATGTTTCTTTGATCCTCTCACCTGCCAACATTTCCTGTTCTTTGCGAATTCCTCAGTTTTACTGACCACAGCCAACATCTGGTCTTTTCCTTTGATGTTAGAGATCTTCCACTTCCCCCTTCTCTCTCATAAAGAAGCTGGAGAAGCTAACAAACTCTTGCAGCCAGCTCAGCCTCCCAAAGAGTTTCCCTTTGGCAGGCTATCAGTAAGGTTTAATGACTAACATCTTCCCTTTTGCGCAGGTGCTTGCTGCCCACCTTCCATGGTGGAGCAATTCTGGAAGCCAGGAATCATACTTGGGATGGAAAACTGCTCCGAAGAAGGGCTTCTGCGTCAAGTAAAGGTACTTGCAGAATATGCTATGGAGTTTTCTGCCTCTCTGGCCCAGAACCTATTTAGTTCTCTTCATAAATAAGTTATGTTACACAGCAGGCAAGATGGCTAAATCATGGCAATTTGCATTGCTAACAGAATCTCTTCAATAGCACGCGGCCAGGGCTGCACCCAACCAAATCACAGGTCGGCAATTAATGCTTAGAACACCTCCTTGTTAGTTTCCGAAGAGTCAAAAGAAGTTACAGAAAAGGTAAACTCCTTTCATGGGAAATCCACTATCTAAAGATTAATCTCTCACAGATACATTCCTTATCCAGGGGAACTACAGAAAACAACAGAAACAATGATGCATTTCTGTGGAGGCTGCAATTAGATGTTTATTGCCAGTGATCTCCAGGGAGTTCACATTTATTTTGCTGAACATTTTACTAACACTGGGAAAATATTCTATTTTCCTGAACATTTGCCCTTTGACATGTTGCCAAAGCTCTACAGAATGATGAATCATTTGTTAGTGACTGTGATGTTACTATTTCTCGTCTCTAACATGAACAATTTTTGGTGCAAATAATTTCAGATATCTTACAGTGATCACGCAATGGGACTTCGTCTCTGTGTACTTGAGCATATGGGAAAAAAGTGCATGAAGAGAGAAGAGAAATGAAGAGCTATATGGTAAAATTAGGCAATGGCATGTTGTAACTCATATTAATGGGGCTGCATGTACACCTACATGACAGTGAGATCCATTCTGAAAATAATGGGGGATTGCACAGGTGAAGATAGGAGTTCATTAAGAACATCCAAATGGTGGCCATGCGTGAGCTGTATGCTCAGAATACCAATGGGATAATCACCTCATCCCAGGCACTGCATTTCACATGCATGATGTGAGACTGCAGGATGGACAGGACATTGAGAAAATATCACAGAGGTATGTGTCTGCCTTGATTTTTAGGAACCACGGGGTAATCTCATGGAATGGAAGGTGGCCTATTCAGAACTGACTAGAGAAATGGTTCTCGGTGCAGCATGTAGTTAGGCAATGAATCCTTTCCACAGCATACCTCTGGGAGCAAAATCGTAGCAAGTATAAGATGGTTATTAGGGAAATTTGTAGATAGCAAGCACCTAGGATAATAAATGCTAAGTCATAAATACTTTAGGAGTTGAACTACTCTTTATCAGTGGAGAACAGGATGAGGCTGTGTGCTAGAGCAGGTTATCCAAATGATTTTATAGTCGTATCTGTTGAAATACGTGGTCTGGGTCATTTCTGGCAGGATGCTACACAAAGAGGTTATTCAGTCTTATGAGGCCTGACAATATTCCAGCAGACTTATGAACCCCTAAGCCTGAAAGAAAAGCAGGGAGTGAGGAGCGAGGCTTTTTGGCAGAGCTGTTGGAGTCCAGTGCTGAAATAGCAGGGGATACTTCAGGTCAGTCCTGAAGTGCGCTGCAACAGCCACCCACTAATAGAAGTTATCCATTATCACTTGTGCACAAATATTTTGAAAGGAAAAATTCTGGACAGGCTCTGAAAAGCTGGCTGGCTCATCATTCTGATGAGATTTCCATAGAGAAGTCACAGTTTTTGCAAAGTTGCCAATTTTTAAGCAATCCTCTCTCAGCCAATTTCTTTATTTCCCTCCGCACACTACCAAACATGATTAGATCATATTATGAACATATTGCCTGCCAAATTTCATCTCCAGTAAATCATACTGAGCACTGTGACCTTATAAAAGAATCTTAAACTGATTAACCTGTTTACTCTGTGCCTCTCTACAGAGAAAAAAAAAGTCCCATCAACTTATTTTGGAGTAATGTTGATTAAGGTGTCCTAATTTACATTTTCCTCCTATTTTTGCAGTTGGTATGTCAGACTTAAAAAAGAGAGGCTGTAAAAGAATGCACTGGTTCTACCTACATTCTTACCGCATGGAGGAGAGGGATGATATAATGCTAAATACATTCACTCCATATCCAGGAATATACAGAACTCTGTTATTTATATCTTATCATTCCCATTTGTTTACACAGTGACCCATGTGGCCGGT
This sequence comes from Gallus gallus, assembly GCF_016699485.2. Classification (NCBI taxonomy): domain Eukaryota; kingdom Metazoa; phylum Chordata; class Aves; order Galliformes; family Phasianidae; genus Gallus; species Gallus gallus. Next base: position 18,702,647 of record NC_052536.1, on the reverse strand, counting down.
TTTAGTTGAGAAAATCATAAATCATTTACAGCAGCTCATCTGTGCTGGCCAGGAGGGCTTTACTTTGCTAACATGGCAGAAAAGCACTAGCAAATCCCAGGCACCAAAGACCAGATCCTCCTGTGGTACTTATCTGCCACCCTTCTGACATCTGTACTCTGCACAAGCAGCCAATACTTTGCTCCATGATGAATTGTAAACAGAACCAGTGCAATCTGTCCCATGAATTATGGGTTTGCAGACTTTGCATTTTATTATTTTTTTTTTGTTTGGCATTCAGTCTTCACATAAATTCACCAGACTGGGATGGGATTCATGTTATCTAACATCAGACATCCTAAATGTCAGTGTTCACAGCAAAGGCAGTAATGAAAAAGCCCCTTCTAGTGCTTGGAGAAGCATTCACCCTAATGCTGACTTTCAAAATGAGGCTGATAAACCACATACTGGCTCTCTCCATTTATAATGAAGAACATCAATAGTGCTGACTGAGATACCTCCAGTCATCTAACTTTTGCTGAAATGGATACTATCCTCATGTCTCAAGTGGAAGGCCTGTGCAACAGCACAAAACGTTAGAGACCAGGTGAGAAAAGTGTTAGCTGAAGTATACCTTATGTCAGGAATAGGAGATGAAGCAGGAGGAATAATTCTCATTGACTGACTCTCATTGAAAAAGCAGAGCCGAGTATTATGAAAGCAAAATGACTGCTGTCTACCTTAATTATGCACTATAACAATCCACTGTGTGCAGCAGTCCCACTGAAGTGGATCACTGAACTGCTAAACTATGCAAGTCTACGCCTAAGATCTCTTAGCTACAATGGTGCATTTGCCTATTGAGTGTTTAGAGCAGAGAGATGAAATCTACATGTGAAAACTACTCATCACTTTGAAGTTCCTGTGTTGGCATGGAACTTGAGATACTACCTTTACAAGATAGTTGTTTAAAAGGCAGTGCTTACCAGGTGGCCCAGGAAGGATGCACTGTTCATAAATTTTAATAAACATGTTAAGAAGATGTGTGTAAAACACAACTGTGGAATATCAGCAAGAGAACACTAGCACATTTAACACAGGAAGAAATGATATATTTAATTTACAGTTTAGCCTATAGTCACATGGATCTAAGTGACTGAGTTATTTGGCGTGGTGCACTCATTAACTAATCCATTACTGCCTGCAAAGGTTGGCCCCATGACGCTCAAGGCTGAAATGCTTATCCAGACACGGCCTGAGGTAACACCAGAGCACCATTACCAGCAGCTACAGGATGGTATCTCTCATTGGTCAAGAGATGAGTCAACACAGGCAGGCAGGAAAGGGAGCAAACCAGACTCACAGACACTCCAGAGGCTGTTCTTTCAACACAGCATAGATGCAGTCACCCACTTCAGCCAAATTTTGATCAGGTGATCATCAAGAATCCTTATGAGCCTGCTCTGAAGGCCACTGAACTCACGGACAGACTTTGCATTCACTTCAGAGGCCTCAGATCAAGCTGTTCTGCATTAAAAATAAATGAAGAGAAATCTAAAACAAATGTCATCGGCCAAGTGATTCTTCACACAGAAGACACTGACTGAATATAAACAATGGAATTATGGACAGACAGTAATATATAGGAAAAAAAAAACAACACAATTTTAAATATTCTTTTAAAACAAGCTAAATATTCCCTACTGGATCCAAGACTGGCATTTCTGTGGTCCTTCCTGAAGTGTTCTAGGCTACCTGAAGCAGACTTTTCTGTGTAGACTTTTCTTTCCTGGCATGATAATGTGTGTTGAAGGGAAACGGGAATTTGGAAAGGTCTCAAGGACCCATAAACAGCTATCAGAAGATAAAGCTATGCTGTCAGTAGGGACATGCCCTCATTGTGGTTTCAAGACAGGGAGGTAATAACAAGGATGGAGAAACGTAGATTCTGTAGCAGGATGGTCTGGAATGCAAGAGTATTCCTTTCTTTTACTGCTTAACTCTGTAAGGTCAAAGTCCTGTTGGAAAAATCAGAAATCACTACCATTTCTTTTCTTTTCCTTTCCTTTCTGTTGCTTCTCTTCTATGAAGAAATGTTCACAGTAATAAAAATCAACACCATCTCTGTCATCATGCGCACCACTGAATACTAACAGTCCAAGAGGGACACAGTGGTACAGTTCTTGAGTTCATCAGTCTTTAAGGGGAAGCAGCACTGTCAATTTCTAATCCTGGAGGCCACTACATAAATTCTCACTGAAAATCCCAACATGCCTATTAACAATGAATGCTGAAGACTGTCTTATTTAGAAAGTCCTGTCACTCTTTCTATATCTACAAAGCAGCAAATGGTCCAGCGTGTCTGTTGGTAATTCCCATGGGAAATCTGGTCTGATGAAATCTATTTATTTGTTGTATTAAGCAGGCAACACACTGCAAATTGAGAACCTGTTTGCTGCCGAGGGTGGCAACTGCTGTAACAATAGGAATGCTACTGTATTCCTGATACTGTATGCTGATGTAGGAAGCACACTCAGCCCAGGACTCGGGCAGAAAGCTTTCTGTGTGACCCCTGACATTGTCACTTCTCTGAATTTCAGTTACAGTTACCCACTAGGACTTAGGCTTCAAAGACTTAAAATTATGTCACTTAGCCCCCATTGAATTCAGTAGGATTAATGATTTAACCAAAGTTAAGCACATGCTTAAGTCTTTGCTAGGTCAGAGCTTAAAATACCACTGTTATCAGTACTGTCTAAGTATCTTCAAGGATATTTTAAAGAGAGCCCTTATGAACTATAGGAAGTCTTCTATTAACTTGAATGAACTTTTAGCTCACGATTTCTGTGCAAAAAAGCCTTTTTCCTTGATTAATAGCTTATAAGTCTTCTAAATCTCCTCAGCTTCCACTTAAAGAGCTATAAATAACAAAATTATACTAACATGCAGGTTTTTTTGTAGCATTAGATAATCAGAGGGGATTCCCTGATACCAACATATCCTACTACCCACTTGGTATGCATTCCTTAAAAGTGCAACAGTGATTTGACAGAGAGCAAAACAAATTTTCCTATAAGAATTAATTTAAGGGTGTTGGGTGGGATGTGAGCTGAAGAATTACACCGTTTAAATTTACCCAAGGACAGTATGTTACAACATATGATCTTGCTGATTCATATCCCAGTATCTCGGTCTAAAAAATAATTAAAAAAAAAAATAGTAGGAAGAATTTTCCATGGTTTTTTTTTTTCATGTTTTTATGTGAAGCATCAGTAGTGATCTGGCATACCAGAGCTTGAAGATGACAAGGATGATAGGTAGGTTAAATATTTGTAAGCAGGATTTTTGGGACTGACAACTTCAGTATCTGATAGGGGCAGAAGGGGAAGACGAGACAATACTTCTCAGTGACTTGCTTTTCAGCATCTGGTTTTGCATTAGTTGAAGAAGCTAATGACTTTTAAAATAAAAATTGAGAGATGACCGCAGAGCGGCCTGAGATTTTGATCAGTATATCTGGTTATATCACAAGACCAAAATTTGCAGTGCCCTGCTGACCTTGACCAATTGTTCTCAGAACATATTACTGCTCTGAAAGATCTCAGCTGGTTCATCTTCCAGTATGAGCAATCTTATTCTCTTTCAGGCTGGATATTAGGAAGAATTTCTTCTTAGGAAGAGTGGTGATGCACTGGAATGGGCTGCCCAGGGAAGTGGTGGAGCCACCATCCCTGGTGGTGTTTAAGGAAAGGGTAGAGGTAGTACTCAGTGACATGGTTTAGTCGGCAATATTGGTGGGAGGTGAATGGTTGGAGCAGATGATCTTAGAGATCTTTTCCAACTTTAGTGATTCAATGATTCTGCAATTATTCCTTGTAATTAGAATTTTACAGTTGTTCCCAGCTAGATTCCTTCACAGAATATTCATAAGGACATTTTGGCAAATTCAACCTACAAGGAGAGCGAAATTGAGCCTTCATTTCAGTTTCAATGGGGATCAGTGAAAAGAGAAAAGGAGATCACAAAAAAATTCTGCACTTCAAACTAAGCTCTTGATTTGTTAGACAGCACTGCTCAAGTCTTACATCACTCATTATCTAATTACAATGCAGTTACAGCTCATTGTGAATCATATTTCAAGAAGGGCTACAATTCTACATTTCTAGTTTGGAAATGCAGATCAACTGGCTAGCGTTAAATTCAAACCAAATCTTCCACCTGTCTCTATTCATACATGTTGCTATGGTGAAGATCATCACTGGCTGCATATAAAAGTGAAGCACAAAAAAAACCAAAAACCAACAAACCCCACATCCAGACAGCAGAAAAAGTAACAACTGAAAAAAAAGAAAAGAAAAAAAAGCATAAAAAGCATATTGCTTGTTAGGTGCCATTGAGGACTCCTATTTTTCTGGCCCTATTTTGCTGATCACCTGCCCAGAAATGTAATTGGAATCGTAAACTTTAAACTACCCCAGTTTTCCTGACAAAATCTTTCTAACAAATACAAGCATACCTATTGTCATTATAAGTCCCATTAGGCCAGGAGCTGTAATGTGCACTGGCACTACAGCTCCTTGCTCTTTTGGCTTCTCTCATTCTCACCCCTCTTGCTTTCCTCAGCTGTGATGTATCAGTCACTGAGGATTAACATCCTGCACAAAGCTGGGAATAGTTTGTGGAGCTTGGGCCAGAAAAAGCCCCACGAAGTGTCCCTGCCTGCAGGTGCCTTTGTAGGAAGGCTGCCACAATTCTCCTTGGTTCGCAAGTGCTGGATATTGCGTTGCACAGATTTGGCAGAACGTGAAGCTCAAAGGGCAAAGCATACGCTAAGTACTCCCAGAAAGTTATAAAATGTTCCTCAGATGTTATAGTAAGGTCTGCAATTTCTTTTAAAAGCTGTGTTTTAAAGGCAAACACTTCGTAATCTCTCCTCTGGAAGGGCTCCCTCATTCAACAATAATAATTTGAGGGAAGGAGTAAAACATCAGTGCTAATCTTTCATTAACTGCTGTTGCTGCTATTCTTAAAGCTCCAGGTCTGAGTTTCATTTGAACTTTATTTCTCCTTTGAGATACAAGCCCTTTCCAGCCTTTCAGTGGGTTCATTTTCTTTTACAATGTCTTTCAAATGGTTTCTTCAGAATTTGCTCAAGTGTGATGGGCATTACCAGGCAGACACCAGGGTTTGTTCAAAACATAACTGTACCAACTCCGCCGGAAGCGTGTTTGAGCTTCTATGATTCAAACTCTTTCTTTTGCAGAAGACTGCTGGTTCCAGCAGCAATCTTGCCTGTGAGAAGAGAGAGAAATGGGCTCCAAATGTTCATGTAAGAAGCATGCCCGGTGAAGGCATCCAATTGGTAACAGCACAAATGAATAACATTGAAAATCACAGACTGCCTTCCAGCAGAACCTCCGGAGCTTGGAAGATCATCAAGGCCATTGGGGATGGAATGACCTGAGCAGAAGCCACAAAAGAAGAGCTTTCTGGTAATGTTCCAGGAACAGAAACAAGAGTTTCAGAAGTTTGTGAAAATGGAGGGAAATAAAATCTTCACTAAACTTTCAGACTGAAAAAAAAAAAAAAAAAGCCCTTCTGATTCTGATAGAGTGATTTTATCACAGATCCAAACTGATTTTATGCAGAATTGTACATTCATAACTAGTTACTCTTCACTGTGTCTTCTCAAGTAGTAATGCCTAAACCAAGCATGTCCAACACATGGCCTGCTGCCTGCTCTGCTTGCCCCGAGGCCATCCTCTCACCCATGCTCATCATCATGGCGGCTCGGCCCCACCAAGTGGCCTGGCCCAGCCCCGGGCATGCACCCATCACTTACTGCCAATGGAACATCGATGCAATATTAATCTACTCTGGGCTGAAATCAGGACGCGGGGAGGGTACAATGCAGTGCTAACTCAAGTTATGGCGGATAAGTTTACAGATTCTGACACATTGGCTAAACACAGCCCGGTGAGCAGCAAAAACTATGCAGCTGTGCTTTCTGTTTCGGTAAAGGAATTTGAGAACAGATTTCAAGACTGCCAAAATATCATCATTTTTTTGGTGTATTTGTGACTTCATTCTCAGTTGACATAAATACATTACTTGTGAATTTTGTTACTCATATACACTAACTATGTTATATATTTTATAACTGCTGCTCTGAAATTAATGCGTCCTATTTTACGATGCTGTCCCATGACGCCAGAAGAAGATAGTGGTGGTATGGCAGAAGAGGCTGAACCTTCCCACCAATATTCTGTTACATGTTGCTGTTGTGTGACAGATGGCAGCAGAGGGGCAGTCTGACAAAACGGCATCTGACATGGACACGCTTATGAAGCAAAGGTGTGTTATTGAATTCCTTCATGTGGAAAAAATAGCACCCACTGACAATCATCAATGTTTGCTGAATATTTGTGGAGACCAAACAGTGAGCACAGTGATGCAGTGTGTAGTGCATTGCAGCAGTGGTGACAGCGACAGTGGGACACCTCCACCGATATGCAGATTTTTTATGAGGACAGCATTCAGGCTCTTGTTCATCACTAATTAAAATGCATAGTTTATGGTGGTGACTATGTTGAAAAAGTGTGCTTCGTAGCTGAGAATTTGCTCTATCAAATAGAGTTACTATGCTCTTTGTATCAGTTGTAGTTTCCACAGAAATAATTAGGAGGCATTACTTTCAGAGCAACCTTCATAAATGCAGCACAAAACAGTTCTTCTTCTCTCCATGCAGCCCAGGCAAACCAAAAGGTTGGACACCCACAGTCCATAGAGTTGGTGTCCAACTTTTTGTTTCGCTTTGGCTGCATGGAGTGAAGAGAAACTGTCTTAGGCCATACACAAAATATTTAATATAGTTAATGCATATGAGTAACAAAATTTCTTTTTTAAGATGTTTTTTTATTAAAACATAAAAAAAGAGGGCAACAGAACCATTAAACTAGCGGGTTGGATACGTATGGTTTAGGGCTTGAAGTACTACTGAACAGGGGTGAACTTGTTCTGCCACTGCTTCAGGATATGAACCTCAGCTCTTTTCTCTGCTTCTCAGCTTTTTCCCTATATAAAATGGTGGCATTCTTTCTCTTCTTGCAGACTTGGCCATGCAGTTTTTTCATGTCTCAGGTTTCTGACTGTGGATTATTACAAGTTAGTGGTATTAATTACACCATAACTGGTCATCCAGAGGGCAATAATTAATTATCAAAGGGCTTGTTTTGCGCTAGGTTGAAATGGATCGTTAGGTAATTTATAATGACTAGTAAAATATGTTAACTCGATCAATTTTTGCAGATCTGTTTAACAATTCACTGTCAGTGGAATGCAATTTTCAAACCTGTACTTAAGTACATTCAGCAATAGGGCAGATACAAACACTGCAGCCAAAGGCTACAGTGAGATTCCTCAGCACAGACACATGGCTAAGAGCTTTTAGCTTTCCTTCATGGAGAATTACATACAGACTGAAATATTTGGCTGGTGTGATCTGCCTGGTTTGCTCTTTGCATCTTAATAGAAATACAAGAAGTGCATTCAGGAGCACTGTGAAAGCTGTCCACAGTCTCTCATGGGGCTAAAGCTACATCTCACCAAACAGTAAATGTAAAATAGGCCACGTGCCAGGCAAAAAAATCTGTGGCATCATGTTTGAATTCACTTTTTTGGCTGCTTTGCTATCCTCAAAGGAGTCAGTGAGTGCACCAATGCAACTCAGTTTTTGAAAGGGCTAAATGAAGCACTTCATGGTAACAGTGAGTGTGATTATATTTTCTAATGAGCATAATGACTTCCCTTAGAGACAAGAAAAATAAGCAATGTCAAAGATCAGTCAGGTTTTCCCCTCTTCGTCCCACTCCTCTATGAAACAGAAAGACCCGTTTTCCATCCTAAAACCAGCGGTGCCCCTGCAGCCCTCAAGCAGGACAGAGGAACAACTTTAGTGACTCTTTTTCTGCCATGTTGAATGACTTGACAGAGCAACTGGCTCAAATAAGAAAATACTTGTGGCCTTTGTGGCTATTTTTTCCCCGAGTAGTTCTGGCCCTTTTAAGAAACCTATGTATTAGGTCCTCTCTGCTCAGCCTTAACTCTCTGGTTCCCCATGACCAGCCTCCTTCACTGCTGTGGGATTTCTCCCTCCTTCACACAGTAAAGGCAGATTTGGACCTGGGTCTGCATGAAAAATCTGTAAGCTAACTTCTAGACTTAAAAGGACTTACTTTATTAATTAATTTCATCGTTTACTAGAAATACCGGCTATGAAATAAACTAATTATGATCCCACAGATATTAAAAATTGCATTTCTTTGTGAAGAGTTAAGAAGTCTCTGTTTTCATCTGTTTTCAGAGACTTAGCTTTTTTCTTAACACAGAGGAGAGCGGCTAGTTGCAGTTGCCTGGGTGGGAAGGAAAGGAGAGAAAATTCAGAGGAAGATATGGGGGAAAGCTTTAGTCAGCTTGTCAGGACACCACTTTCAGCTTCCTACAGACCTAGAAAAGACAGGCAGAGAAGGAGCAAAAGAAATGTGATAAGGAGCCCTGTGTGCACCAAGGTCAGAGAAGGAGGAGCGTGAGGAGGTGGTCCATGGCAATGTGGAACAGATATCTACACTGCAGCCTGTGGCTATGCTAGAGCAGGTGGGTATTCCCTGCAAGAAAATTGTGGTTAGCATCAGTTCCACTGCTGGAGCCATGCAGAACGACTAACAGCAGCTAAGTGCAAAATACCCTTTAAGTACCATGTTCTACGTGCCATAATGGTCAAAATCTTGGTATCTGTCTCATAGTCTCTTACGTCAGCAGCCTCACTGGGTACTGTTTGCATCTTTGTTACGAGATTTAGAAAAAGGCACAAATACTTTGGCATTGGTTTATATGGAAGGTGTGCAAATACGACGACGACTGTTCACGGTTAAAAATCAATGGGTTGTGAGGCAGACAAAGATAACCTGGAGAGATGTCTGGATAAAGGAATTCATCCCATGAAAGACCACCTGAAGGCATAATGGATTTTCCATTGCAGTAAATTACTCAAGGTTTCCATTGGCTACCGCTCGCAAATTTTTGAGGTTGCTCAACATGCCTATGAGCTTTACAAACATCTGTAGGTATTTGTTAAAGCCTTTGAGATACTTCAGTTTCTACTCCACAGAAAATGCCAATATTTTGTTTTTTACTCTTCACAATACATGTCAATTTTGCAGATTTGCTACAGAAATGAGATTGAGAAAGTCTGTCTTAGAACCACGCGGCGTTTCCTTTGGATAGCACTGAAAAAAACAGTAAGAAAAATATAAGAAAAAAAATTCAACTGCTAACAAATATGACCAGATAAAATCAGTAGCGGGTATTAATAGAAAAGGCAAAACGAAACATGACGCAAAGATAAAATCCAAATGCAATGGTCTCCTTTGTTTGGACTGAACGTTTCCTCAACATCAACATGTTCTGACAAAACATTTTAATTTTGCCAAAGTTGCATTTTCTGGCAGAAACGGACTTTGTAAAAAGCTTCTGACTAGCTCAAGCATCTGTATTCCAAGTGATTCCTTTTGTGTTCTGCGGTTTTCATCCACTGTGAAGCGAACACTCAGCAAACCTCATTCATTCATCTGGCCCACCATAACAAAGCATAGCTATTTTAGGCTTGTTGTAATGGCACACATGTCACTTAGCAGGGCCATCCAGTCACGGGAGCGTGAGCCAGGAATCCCCATGGGCACCCACCCACGCGATGGCAGCACCCTGGGGATACAGCAGCCCTGCATGTCCAGAGGGAGCTTGCACCAAGTGCCTCCTTCTGGAGACATCTGTTACTTCAGCTTATCCACAGCAATGGGGATGATTCATGAATAGAAATTCATATTTCTGTTTCTTCCCTCTTAACAATATCTTTCTTTCTGCGATGAAAATTGCTGTCTTACAGCTGAACACTAAAAGCCAATAAACGCATCACAAAGGCAATCGGCTGCCAGAGTTCAGAAAGGGTTAAGGCAGCAGTTGGAGAGGTTTGGGGTGACGTCGTGCTTCTGGACGCCTGAGAAGTCTCTTGAAGGTAGTTCCCCTCTGGTGAGGATGGGAGCCAGCCGAGGTCTGAAATCCGAGATCTCTTGCAGCCTGGAGCTGGTGAGGTCCCAGTAAAAGCTGTTTGCCTGCTCTCCCTTCCTGAGCAGTCACACCGCTGCACCGGCCTGAGCAGTATGGAGCGAGCCCCCTGGACACACATAGGACTTACTCTCCTTCAGCTCCTGCTCATCTCCTGCTTGCCGAGAGGTACCGTAAGTGAGCGTCTGCATTCCCGGCACGGCTGAATCAGTGCCTTTCCTTCAGTGTGGTCAGAGGGGTTTGAGCTCACGCACTGTCATGGGAAGTGGAGAGATCTGCAGGGGTGGTAAGAATAGCAGGAAGGGGCTCTGCTTTATTGATTCATTTCTCACTGGTATGGAGAGCATGTGGGGGGAGGTCTGCCCAGGGATGGTTTCCAGGCAAACTTAATAGCCTTAAAGAGAAACAACTGGCTGGATTTGTTTGCCAGTGGCCATCAAGAAAAGGGTATGCAATCACTTCAGCTACTACTGCTTTATTTTCTCAACACTCAATGCTAAGGAAATGATGATTAAGAAAAGGCATTTAAGTCTCCGAATTGTAAAGCGTAATTTGTTTAGTTTGGCAAGACAGAGACTTTCGTCTCCAGCCACAACACCAAGAATGAAGGCAAAGGAGGAAAAAAAGTGTAGGAGAAAAAGAAAACAAAAGCCACACATTGTTTCCGATCTGGGCTTTAGTGCTGCCAATATTATTCTTTCGAAGGGGAAGCCTTGTTAAAGCAGAATAATCTTTTCTGTAGTCAAGCCTTGCTCCAGTTTCTGCTGAGCCAGCACGTTCAGTTTCTTCTTGATAAGGCTAAGTGAAAGGCATTTACTGGTGAGCGCAGATTTGCTGTCATGTGGCCACGAATGGGGGCTGTTTACACCTGGAAGTGGCTGGAGCCGCTGGCACAGATGGCTGTCAGCATCTTGCCGGCTGCTGACTGGGAGGTCAGGTGCCCCCAGACTGCCCGCAGGTCGCAGTGCTGCTGGCAAGGTAAGCACATCAGGGGGAGCAGCAGAGCAGGGGACGTGTCAGGCACTCAGGCAGCCTGCGACAGCTATAAATTATCAGTGTCAAGGATGGGGCTTCAGAGCACACCTCACTGGGGACTGAAGCAGAGGGTCTGCTCTGCAGTACCCTGCCTCGCCAGTTCTTAGGGCCTGGGTGGCACAGAGACTGAGGGCTGCTAAAGCTTCCCCCAGAGGCACCAGCACAAAGCACTGTCCCACCTCTCGCCCCACACACAGCAGCAGGAAAGGAGTTCTAAGTCAGGGCAAGGACCCAACAGCGCAGTGGCCTTAGCATGTCAGGGCAGGTTGGAAAATAGCACTTAGCCTCCTCCCCACAGATGTATCCAATTTTTATCCCTATTTATCACACCCAGTTGCATAGGGCCTGCCTCAAGAGTTGGGGGCAGGAGTCGGGGGAGGTCTGGGAGTTGATTTTTGGAATAACCTTGAAGTGCAAGTGACTCATATTTCCTTAAAAATACATGTGTGTTTGTGTGCGCTCCTGCCTATCTTAACCCTCCCCAATCTCTCTTCCCCTCCCCCTCCATCCTCTGTCTAGAGAAGTGGAGCCCAGATGCACTCAAAGGCATCCAGATGCATTCAATCTTAACAAATGGGTTACTCCAGTTCACATGTTTAGCTTCCTACCATGGACAAAGGCTGAGAGCCTCATTTTTTTTTTTTTTTGTTTTAGAGGAAAGCTGGGGTTACACATGCTCAACCCCAAGGCTACCTCCCAGGAGTCCCCATGAGCCCTTCAGTACTCTGAGGTTGGGTTTGGTGTAGCCTGGAGGGAGCCTGCCCCACCACAGGGCCACACAGGTGCCTCTTGCAGCGTGGTTCTTTCGGGGATGCAGGCATCCCCCTCCTGCCCATGGAACCAGAGTTGTGGTGGAGAGGGAGTTGTGGGGCAGGGAGGCAAGACATTACCAAGGGCACAGGGCTGGCAGCCAGGGGGACACCCTGCAGCCTTTGGCCAGGGCTGAACTGCAGCCCAAGGGGAGCTGCGTATGGTAAAACTTGGGGTGAGGGCTCAGAGATCTGGGTGCTGTCTGTGTGGGCAAGCAGCACTAGCTGCAAGTGTTCTGCCACCCTGATCCAGGTCTGACACAGCTACAGCAAGGAAGTGCTTGAAGGTCTAGCACCACTTTTCCACATCTAGCACAAGCTTGTTCCTGTGTTGTGTGGTCATGGATTTAAATATTACCGCTGCTTCTTTTCCACAGGTTCTCAGATATTCCCTCTGTCACAGAACTCTCTTCCACAGGCCTGTTAACGAAGGCTGGGCTCCCTAACCTCAAAAGCACTGCATTCATACCTGCTCCTGTTCCTTGTTCTGCAGCACGGGAAAAACAAAATCTCTTCCCAGTCATACTACTGTAATTTTCCTGGCCAAAATAAGCTTCTCTATCCCCAGAAGAAATCAAGGCCTGATGAGTAATGTAGCAACCTCTGTGTTTCATCAGTGTCCTGGCTGTTTGACCATGTCACAGCCCTTCTCAGACAAACACAATGCCACAGAGCCAATAATGAGATCAAAAAACTATCTCATAATTACAGAGGAGAAACTGAAGGAGGAGGAGGTTTAGGGCAGTCTTCATCAGGTTGCTTTAGATGCTAAAACATTCTGGCTATTGATAGGTGATGGCCTGTAATTTAAATCTGACTATGGCAAAAGGATACAGAAGGAGCAAGCTGTGGTATTTTGAGGGAGAGGGAAGATGCGTGCTGAGGGGAACAAGGCTTAAACTGCAGCAGGATCTGAAATGTGGTGGAGACTTGTGTGCCTGAAGCATCTCTCTGGGCCTATGAACTAGCATCTATCCCGAGAGAGAGAGAGAGAGAGAGAGAGAGAGAGGAAGGCGTACAAAGCCCTTATATAAGAAAATGTGGAAGGGAACAGATTTCTACTTGGAGAATATGGAGTACAGCTCTATTTTTCATGGTACAGCTTAACTGCCAAAAAAAAAAAAAAAGGGCTGCTGAAATGTGAGAAGAAAGGAAGTAGGCCTAGCACAGCCAGTGGGCATCACTACTGGGAGATGCTGGCTGAGTGGCAGTGGGATCTCTAGGTTTTATGGTACAGACTGACTGGATGGACACTTTACTTTCTGTTAAGACTAGTGATGCTCTGTATGCATTAAACCACTGTTATAGATCTTTGATGAGCAACACCTATATGTCACAAATAGGAAGCATCATTTTTACTTGCCTTTCCTTTCAGTTACACTGAGGTACTTGATTTTTATTACTGACTGAACAAAAGAAGGCAGTGTGGATTGAGACAGATATGGGAAATCCCAAAGACCAGATGGAGACCTCAAAATTACTCCTTACTGAAGTAACAATTCTTTTCTCCTCTTCTGCCAGAGCAGAAGTGCTGAGAGTTTATGATTTGTTTATCACAGCCCAGTTAAAAGGGGAAGCTTGCAAGCGTAAAAAAGCACTACTGTAGGAGCACGCTGAAGCAAACCTAAGGCCTGTTAGGAGCAGCAGGACTGTTTATTTCTGAATTTTATAGCTCTGATACACTACATGACAACGGGAAGCCTAGAATAGAGAGCCTCATTTTTGGAAAGATTAGGCAGACCCCAGTTCCTGAGCCAAAGAAGAACGCGCATTAGTCTTTTAGCTATATGAGCCATTACCTGTGTTGTTAACAAGCTGGAGTTTAGGCCAACCATGGCCTCATCCGGCAGAACACAGTTGTACAGACACCAGACAGTTTTTCAATGCACTTCTTAAACAGAATATACTTTCTGTAGCTAGTCTGCTTTCAACACAACCCTGCATTTGGAACTTAAAAAAGATGGTGGAATTAATGCACATTTATTAAGTGGACAGGCAGCTTAGTATAGTAGACTCCCCCCTGTGTTCACCTACTGGCTTTAGCTGGTTTGTTTTGTTTTGCTTTGTAGAAATCCTTTCATTTTTTCCACCTCCCTCTTACTGCTGTGTGAAAGCACACTAATAGCCAGGAAAGGATGGGAACTGGCTCACTGGGAGAAGCAGTCCGATTATTCAACAATGGCCTATAATCCTTAAATGAAGCACATTGAGTAATGCTAATACAAGGATGTATTTTAGCTCCTCATTTAATTAGCTCAGCTGCTAAAAAGAATAGTGGGTACATAATTTCTAAGGAGAACCAAGTGTTTTTAGAGACAGCATTGTCTCTTTCATCTTCTTAAGCCACCTATTAGGAAAAGAGCAGGACTGCACACAATATGTTTTCTTAGGCATAAAGAGGTTAGGACTAAAGACCTGCACTTCCCATCATTATTAATGGTTTAGGGTATACTGTTTTCCAAGTACCCCAATAAAAACCTCTTAAAGTAATCTCTCTCTTCCTTTCTGAGATCTGTTCCTCTTGGCCTTACTAAATTCAGGAGATCTTTGCTGTTCATCACAACGGAGTCACAGTTTCACCCAACATGTTTCTCATTTCCAGTTGAAAAAATTCTAGTTCTTCTGTGCACTTATTGCCCTTCACGTTGTTAATGCCCACACACAACACTTACAGGATGAAGGCCAGCTTGCACATTGGTGCAATGACAGTAGACTTAAACAAGAAGCAGACTAAAGCAGTCATAAAAATGAGACAGACCTGAATAGAAAGAAAATACATTCACTCTTACTGGGTTTCACCTCTGTTGGAGCTATTTTTTCTTGAAATGAGAATCTCTCATTTCAGAAATATTACACGGCTGAACATTCCCTAATAAGAGCCTTAAGAAATCATTCCTTCATACTCAAACACTCACTTTTTCTGCAGAAGTCAGTAATTGTTATTGAGCATCATGCTTAAAAAATAAACGGCAATCAAATAAAAAGGGGTATATTCTCATCTGTGAAACATGAGCTGGTTGAATAAACACATTGAAACAGTCATCCGTTATGGACGCTAATTTTAGAGATATATCTGTATCTGCTCTTATTTACAATACACTTTTAATTCACGCACCTCTTTTGAAAGCAGTTTGAAATTATATTTCTTTGAGCTGAAGCACTGTGATATCCATGTGCTGATAGATAAGTGGCAGCACAGGAGGAAAACTCATCTTTGCAGGGTAGCAGAACAGATGGGAAGTTCCATCCATTCAGATCAAGGTATGGATGTCCTTACAAAACACTTTCTTCCATGTTCTGATAAATACATATGTCCAGTAAGCTCCTAAAGTGCTCTCTCTTTTGGACTGTGGAGCACATTTAGGCTGCAACTTATTTTATTTTATTCTTTGCAGGTAGGGATGGAGATGCAAACTTGTTTTCTGCCAGATCAGTCCTCTGATCCCTTCATGTACCAGCTAACGCCAGCACAGAGTGAGAATAGGAAGTCAGAGACAGAAGGGGTAGAGGTGTCCCATTTCATTGTCAACACAGATGTGCATCAGCTTAAAATGAGTGCAGCTTTAAAAAAAACCATTCTTCCAAAGAAGTGGAAGACAAGAGTTAATTGGTGTGACTGGGCTTGCTTCAATTCACTTTAGTTCTGAGCTATATAATTTCCTTAGCTCCAAGCCATTTTGATCAGAAATCTCCTTTCTATCTAGTAAGGTGCCTAACAAATTTACCACGACAAGAGACAAGTGGGCTGAAATTGAAGTCTTACAGAGAAGAGCTGTCTGATCTACCCTTCAGGCAGCAACATTCTTGTGAATCACCGGATGTTTCGGTCTGATGTTGTAGGATAAACCAAAACTGAATCTGGTTTACTTGAAATATCCCAGCCTGCAAACTGCAGTTGGTTAGAAGTTCTCTAATCTGTGGATCACACTTGATTTGTTTCCATGCCCTCAAACCCATTAATGTGTCTGCCTTGCTCACAAGTTCCCCATAAGTGGACTCCCTGAAGATGAAAGCTAATAACTCATTGCACTGCCCAGCACCATCTTACATTTCATCTACACCTGTATCCTACAAGAGTCAGTTTCCTTCTTTTCTTTTTTTTTTTTTTTATGGCTGAAGAACCTTTTACTATAATTCTAATTTTCTTTGCAAGGTCAAGTTCAGTTTGGCTTTTGGCAGCCCTCCCTTCATCTCCAGTCTCTAAGACATAGCTTTCTTTGATGATCAGACTTTTTCCATCCCTTGTAGGTCTCTGCTTTTCCTTCAAACGAGAGATTGGACTGAGCTCATTGCATATCCCATAGGACTCATCACTATCCTTTCTGGCAGACCTTGGACTGAATAGAACTAGTGCTTTAAGATGGTCTTACCCTTGCAGCTATTTTTTATTACTTGGGCATCCTCTTTGAACTCACTGGCATAAGAATAAGAAACATATCACCACTCTTCAGTGTGAGTGCTAATGGAGCCTTCAGTTATCTTCCAAGGAGACATCTAGCTTTTCAGAATAGAACAGTAAAAAAAAAAATACCCTTTTGGAAGGTTGCATTTCTATTCAAACAGTATTTCTGTCAAACCTCCATTGCTGTCCTTCCCAAGTACTAATAAAAAAATTGCTTGTGGGGTTTTTATCACCTCACTTTCCAAGGTCCTGCTGTTTGGAAAAGGATATTATTTGAGGTTTGGCCTGGACAGAGATGGCTGACTCAGGCGTGTGCCATGAAGGAGATAGGAAAAACAGAAATGGTTGCAATGACAACTGCATCACCCACTGATTAGGGTCCTCTGCTGCACACCAGGCTGCTGAGCCTAGGCGTATCTTGAACAAGGAGGTGAGCACCTTTTGAAAAAGTGAAGCAGAAATAAAAAGCAAATAAGGGAGCTGTAAGGTAGAGCAAGTAAGGGATGGGGGTAAGCCAGACAAGTCAAATCAAAGCTGGATTTGCTGCAACTTCATAAATTGAGTGAATGACAGCAGAAGCTTGATAGTCCAGCTGATTAAAGTTGTATTTTCCCTTAGAGCTATGACAGCAGCAGGAGTAACCTGCTTACAGTCCTTCACTGGCTCCTGCAGGTGTATGGTACAGAGGCAGGCAGACAAGCACTGCTTTTACAAAGACAAACAGAGCTAAATCAAAATCAAGAGCAAAAGCTGAACATTTTGTCTTTGCAATATTGAGGATCTATGGAGAAACTGAGGCCTTGCCTACACAGGGAAGTCAGAAAGCATTACACTATTCAGCAGATCAGCTGTGCACTTATTGCATACCGAGTCCTCTGTGCACTCTTCACATGCATTCAGCAGGCTCCTCGCACAGGCTCAGCTGAGACAAACAGAGCCAGCCTCACCAGGCACTCCTGAATCACCTCTCCTCACTGCAGCTCATCACACACATGCAGGCTTTGACAGAGAAAGCTCAGGGCCTGCCTGCTAGCAGGGAGGGCTTCCCAAAGCCTCAGGTAAATACAGGAGAGCAGGGGAGGTGGCAGCATGTCTGATGAATTGCCTTTGCTCTAACAGCCCTTGAGCTGATGTTGCCAACAGAAAGGCTACTTAGAGCCCATGGAAACATGGGCTCTGCCTGGGAACATCTTCTCCTGCTCCTGTCTTACAGAATCAATCACTGAAAGCCTGTAGGATCTGAAATATGCCCCTGTTTGGCAGGGGCCAGGTGGTCCCCCTGGGCTCTGATGTCAATGAAAAGCATAACTGTGTCCATCCAAACCTTGAAGTGAGGGAGAATTACCAGCTAGTTGCACGCTGCCTCTATTTCTCCATTGCACGCTTCCCCCAGGCTGAACTTGGAGCAAGAAACAAAACACAGCATCAAGCTCTGCCAGACTGCCGAGCACAGCGGGCATTCCCACAGCACCCTTCCCAGCTGTTCGTGCGCCTTCCCTACACAGCTATTTCTTGCTTGGTTTCCACAGTCTTGAGCTGCTTCCATATGTGCTGTCTATTTCCTGGGTTTAATGGGCTTTTCTTCCATCACTGAAAGTCCATAAATTAATTCACTGTTTGTTTGCCTGCCCTGAGACTTGTTTGTTGCGTTCAGCTAAATATTTTGAAGGGGTTGTCAAGCAGTTTCTTCCTGCGTCTTCTCAAATGAGGTCAAACCACTTTCTGGACTGTGTGTGACACTGGGAGGCACAGCTGC
This sequence comes from Gallus gallus, assembly GCF_016699485.2. Lineage (NCBI taxonomy): Eukaryota > Metazoa > Chordata > Aves > Galliformes > Phasianidae > Gallus > Gallus gallus. The sequence goes on along the minus strand of NC_052536.1, from coordinate 18,684,547 downwards.
TGCCCACATGCCATTCTGCCTTCTCTGGAGGATTACCTGGATCAGGCATGCAAAGTGCCCCAGTCACCCCATTCTCAACTGACACTCAGCAAATCTCCCCCTGCACCTTTCTGTCTAACTTTTCTCTTCTGGAGTGCTAATGGCCAACTGTGTCTGCAGGGAGCCCCCAGCAGGGAATGATTCCCATTCCCCAGGCATGCAGGGAGGAACAGGGTCATGCCTCTTCCTCACTGGAGCCCAAGACTGGGCTCAGCAACATAACCTCATGTGTCACTCTGTGCATCTCCCTCCTGCATTCCTCTTTCTGAAGGAAAGAATTTCTTTGCCTTTTGCTAAGCAGCCATGAGATGTATGTGCAACACAAAAGGGATCCTAAAATTATTAAAGGGATACATTGAGACTTTGCACAAATTGCCTTAAAAAATAGCTTATACAAAACTTCAGAATAATAGTATTAATGGTGTCTGTGAATAGAATCCTAGAGAGGATTGCTTAAAAAAACAACCACCTCAGACCCACAAATTTCCCTGTCAAAGTTAGGTACTGCAGTTTGGGCAATAAATATGAGAACCTGGGAGGGAATTCAATTGACAGTAAATCAAAAGATGGTCTGTTTTCATTGTCTCCATTGAGACAAAGGCAAGAAGAGAACAAACTGCATTTCTAGGTGACAGCAAATGTATTTTTGCAATTCCTCAAGGGCCAAGATCTGCTGCTCCTTTTTTAACACCACACATTACCTTAAGCTCATCTTACACTACCAGCAGACACATTCAATTCAAAAAGTGTTAAGCCTAACACCTGCTTTTTGGCCTTGCTGCGTACAAAAACTCTGCACATAAAAATAAATGCACGTATGCACACACTCTACACATAGAAATACATATGTCATAGAATCATAGAATAATTTATGTTGGAATGGAGCTCTCAAGGTGATCTGGTCCAGCCTCTCTCTCAGAGAAATGCTAACCTGGAAGTTATGTTGTGTTGATTATGTTGTCTTAACAGGTTTTGATTTCTGCAAGGATGGAGACCTGCCTCAGTCAGCCCAGTGCAACTCCGCCTGAAAACATTTGAATCATTTTACAGCCAGCAGTTTCTCTTGGGAAACTTGCAGCTACAGTCCAAATGGATATAGCTATTTTATTAATAAGCCTTAGCAGTCTTAAGGGAAATTGGATATCTAGCTTGAGTTGGGTGACTGAAAAGATCTGAAGTCAGCTTTGCAAAATCTCCTGAGTGTGGGGTAGTCATTTATTGCTCAGACTTTGGGAAGTCCTCCTTCAACGAGGAGTGAGATACCCACCCCCATACACCACAGAAACAGCTATTTCCAGTCATGTTTGATGAGATGGATCAAGTTGAATGTCAGTTCTAATAAGTTAATTAGGCACGTGTAATCAATTTGCTGTGGAATCTGATTCAGATACAGTTCATAGATAAATTGCTTCATTAGAAGAGAATAATAGTCATAGATGAAGAAGTCCCAACTTGGCCAAGTTGATTGACTGCTGTTCCGGGAACTAGAAGGCATAAGTTTAATTCCTGGCTCTGCTATTGTTTTGCTCTGGGACCTTGAGCAAAGTCACTTCACCTCTCTTGCATTTCAGTTTCCCATCTGGAAAAACAGCTCCATGAAGCATCTTGACATCTACAAGTGCTAAACACTAAGGTTATTTTGATGCAAGAATTAATCACAGGAATAAAAAATTAGAGAATTTCGTTGAATGACAGATGCTTTTTTTTTTTATTTTGTTTTTCCTTTTTGGAGTGGTTGTGGGGTCTGGAGGGAATAGAAAGGTTTTTGCACAAACAGCAGCCTAGTTTCCAAATTCAGAACTGCAATAGGCTGGGAAAGACTCGGTCCTAAGAAGCGCAAAGGGTGTAATCTCATTACCCAGCTAAAGGGAAAGAAATGAAGGAACAGTTGGTGGCCCCTTTCTGATGGAGCAAACGTCACCAGAGAAAAATATAAGCTCCCAGGAACCAGGTTTTGTGAGACCGCAAAGAGCCAAGGGAGGCAGAGCAGCAAAGTTTAGTGTCAGGGAGCTGCAGCAGACGTGGTAATTAGGGTACAGGGCCCAACGAAAGATAGAAGAGTGCTGTGACTTACAGAAGTACAGCTTGCTGCAATGACAGTGCAGCTCTGTCACTCAGAGTTGAAAACAAAAGAAAAAAGGACGTTACCAAACCACATTAGAGAAAGAAAAAGAAGGTGAGGGAAGGGAGCGAGAAGAAGGTGTCTCATCATGTTTCCTTCATGTCTCATCTTTCTAGTCTGCTCTCACACTTCTTACCATGGCACTCTATGAAAGCAGCCATCAGGGCTGTCAGCCGGGTAAGAGACATGCTGACAGCCCCACACGCTCATTAGATTTCCATTTGTAGAACTGAGACAGCATGCTGACAGAGAATGTAGGAGCTGCACTTGCAGTCCAGAGTCACACCTAGAGGTACCACAGTGCCCTTTCCTAAAAGGGTATGTCTCAGATACCTTAAATATCAGCAAATAAAGTTAGGCTAGCTAAGAAAAAAACAATGATGTTACAGTATCAGAGATGCCTGACAAAATTAACCTTTAAAATAACAAGTCTTGTTTTCTTTGGCAATGAAACTGTGTATAACACTGTGTACTTCTGAGTGAGAATAGGGAGTGAAACTGGCTACAGCCCAGCTGTGGAATTGCCCCTTCCTGTTGGACATGCCTTCCTCTTGGAGAGCTGTAAACTCACAAGCTGAACAAAACATGCCATTGTAGTTTAAATAATCTACACGTGTACAAAGCTGTAAGTCAGACCTTAGATTTGAAGAAGAGTTTCTCATGTGATCTAATCCCTTCTATTTTTTCAATAATTATTTTTCTCAATGCAGATGTGAAGGGAAGGCCTTAAAGAGAAAAGAATGAAGTGAACATATCCCTCACCTTTCTGTATACGCTTCTTCTGTCTGACCCTGCAAAACTGCCTGTGGGTCCTTTAGATAACCAAATCAAGCTGGCATTCTGGCCACACTTCACCATGTAGTTTGCAGTTTCCTGTGCTGAAGACCTGGGACAATCTCTTGCCATGCATGATCTGACAAATTGCTGAGTAACAGATTCTGTCAGTCTTTACCAGATAATGGATTTTTTTTCTGCCCCCTCTATCCTTCCTCTCTTTCCCCACTGGCAGAGTACACAGTGATCAATGAGAACTGCCCTGGGGCAGAGTGGAACATCATGTGCCGGGAATGCTGCGAGTACGACCAAATCGAGTGCGTCTGTCCAGGACGGAAAGAAAAAGTGGGCTACACCATTCCCTGCTGCAGGAACGAGGAGAATGAATGTGACTCCTGCCTAATACACCCAGGTATGCTTACTGTCATGCTGTGGTCTTATAAAGACAGCTGCTGAGCAATGAGGGCAATGGGCACTTGGCCAGGCACTCTAGCAGCAGGTAGCAACTCCTACCAAGAACTGTTCTACCAGAAGTGCTGTCCTTGCTCAGAACTTCTCAGGCAGGCTTGGCAGATACCAAAGAGTGATGTCACAGCTGGCTCCCCACCAGGAATGTCTCATAGGTGCTCTGGGTTGAAGTGCATCCCCAAGGTGAGAAGGGAGGGATTATCAGAAGTCTGATTAGTGAGGAGAGAGCAGAGTAAAAGGGGAGAGCAAGGAACAGGGCCATATCAGAAGACACTGGAACCACTAGAGCTGAGCCCAACATGCACCAGCATGCACGCTCAGACTCCTTAGACACATTTATAGCTGAAGCAATGAGATTTAGAGTCTCAGGCCGATCAAAGAGTTTGGCTCCAGATCTCAAAGTCTAAGCTGCCTAAGGTTTTGGGGTGGAGGCTGGGTATGGTTCACAGCTGGAAAGCTGTCAGCACCACAGCAGTCACTGATGTCGTTGGCATTTATTGTGCAGAACAGAGTGCAGCTGCTCCTCTCCTCTTAGGGCAATTCACTTGGGCTTTCCTCTGACACAGCGGCTCTCCTTTTAGGCTGCACCATTTTTGAGAACTGCAAGTCATGCCGTAACGGCTCCTGGGGAGGAACACTCGATGACTTCTACATCAAGGGGATCTACTGCGCAGAGTGCAGAGCCGGCTGGTATGGAGGGGACTGCATGAGTAAGTGTCCTATGTGGGCAGAGGCAAGCCAGGGATAGGGCTCAGTGGGATAGAGCCAGAGCCATGCTGTGCCCTTCCAGCTGTTTGGCACCATGACCTCTGTAAAGTGCAGCAGCAGGCACTGAGCAGATGAGCACTTTTCCCTATAGCAAGGAAAAGTTCCCTCCCCAGGCCTGCCTGCTGGGGATTGGCCTGGGCCCCAAGTCATGGGAGTTTACAACTCTACTAAACTTCTGTCTTGTTTTATTTTATTTTAAAACTTTAACTACTGTGACTGAAAATCTCCTGGTCTCTGCATTTCTTGGACATATATCAGCATGACTGATTCTCCAGAGGACTTAAGCAATGCATAAACATTTACAGGGGCAGCAGTTACATCAGAGAGCTTCTCATCTGTCCTCTCTCAACCCCTGGGCTGCAGAACCAGCTCCAGGAAGTCCAGGCACTCCCCTCTCCTTGCAGCTCCAGCACACTCCAAGGCAGCACTATAAAACACAGGGTTCTCCAGGCCCTGCTAGCGATGGCTGAAGGTTTTGTTTCAGATGGTACACAAAAGTCCCTCCTGATTGGATTTTGCTAAACTGTTGGTCCCAGTGCTATCTTTCAATAATGAACTCCAAAAACAATTGGAGACAAGCATTTCCTTTACCAATTCCCTATGGGTGAAAGTACAGTCTTTCACCAACTCTCTCTCAATTATTATCAACTTTTGTTTACTGAAAGGGATGAAAGCAGCGTCTACTCTTCCCACTCTTTTCTGTCCATTAGTCCACACACCTAAGGTTCATCTTATCTTAGTCACAGATGTTAAAGCAACAATTTAATCTGCCTTCCTATGTAATACAGCTCCTGACAGTTCAGAAGATAAAAGCAAACAAAATAATTATTTCAAACAGCAGAACGCAGGGAATCCACACTTCGTCAGTAGGGTTAACTCAGTCTTGGCCTTCAGAAGTTGATAAACTGAGTCCCTTGCAATTTAGAACATGATTTCTGATTGCACTTTTGTAATGCTATAACGTGATAGAAAATACAGTAGTAGTAGTATGGTAGCACAATCAATCCTAAGCAACAGCAAATGAGAACAAGCCCAAATACAGCAGCCATAGATACAAAAATAAAGGAAGAAAAACTGCTTACCTTGGGAAGGTCTCAGGTAGACAGAGATCTCCAGCAAAATACTCTCATCTCCACTGCCAACTCTTAAATAAGGTCTGGGAAGGGGAGGATCCTGGGTCCACCCCTTCTGGTCACTCAGGGGCATTGCATGCACCTGAGCTCCTGCGGGTTGGCCCTGCCTTCTCACCAGGTGCTCAATCACTGCTTCAGGCTTTGACTTAGCATTTCCACTGCAGCTTTAAAGGCCCTTTTGCTGTGGGATGATTCTAAAGCTCCCAAGCACTTGAAAGCAGCCAAGAAAGAATCATTAGTTCATCTAATCCTGAATAGATTGGTGGCCTATGGTGTATTTCTGCCTGGTCTGCTTGTAAATTAAAGCAAATACAGCCTTGCACTGCAGTCTATTAGGAGGTTTTAGCAATGCTGAAGTTTCACAGAGCTTGGACTGACCGTTTTTCCTACAGGTTTCTCCTTTGAGGGCTGTAGTGTGGCACTGAAAAGATGGGCTTGTCTGGATGGTTCTGGGTACTTCAGTGTCAGAGTGTGGTGGGAAGATATTGCTGCTGTTTCTTCCACTCAGAGAGGAGCAGGCAGGACAGCCGTGGTCACAGCGTGCTTCTGCACTCCTGCTCTGGCTTCCACATCTGCAGATAACTCTGGGGCTCCCATGTAGGCTCAGGCACGCAGTAGCAGCGTGGCCAGAAAGCACCATGCCCACTCCAGGTGCTGGCTCACAGCTCACAGCTATGTGGAGTTTGGCCTGGAAGGCTGCCAGCAGCAGCCTGGGAATGACAGCACACGAGCTGCTGGCAGATGTGCTGACACGCCATGTTTTGGAGACAGGAGGAGGAGGCGTCTCCCTGGTACCTGTAGCAGAATCACATCTGGAAGTCGGTGGGCTGCTCTGGGCATCCTGCCAGCAGCCGCGTGTCGGTAAATCAGGGAACGCAACCACGGAAGGCAGGGGATGAGACATCTCGCCCTGCAGCGCAACAGCAGCGCCCTGAGCTACGAGGCAGAGCTGCCCATAAGCCCTGACCACGGGTCTGCATGTCGCGACACGGCTTTGTGGGCGCGGTGTGAAATAGAGGGGGTGCCCTCCTCCCAGGCGCTGCCTTCGTGAGTCTTCCTCCGCTGACGCTGCTTTGCAAGTTCTCACCTCCTCCTCCCAGCCGGGCCCACGCTTCTCTCGCCCCTCCGCTGAGGGCAAGCCGCCCCCAGCCTTCGCCTCTCACCATTTCGCCTTCTCTTCCCCAGCACCTAAAGCAGTTACACACGGCAGCGCCGGGCTGCCGGCAGGGATCTCCCCGACCCCGGGAAGCCGGCAGTGCCCGGCCCGGCCCTCCCCGGCAGCGCGGCCCTCTGCCTCCCCCTCGCGGTGCCGCGCAGCATCGGCCCCCGCCTCGTGCTTTGCTCCCGGGTCTGAGCGCTCCGCGCAGCGTTGGCAGCGGGTGGGCTCCGCTGTACGCGGGCGCTCCTCTCATTCTGCCACCTCGCTACCCGAGGGTTGAGCCGTGCCGTGCCCGGGGAAGTGGCGGAGCTAGCGGGGAAGGCATTGCAGGGACCCCCCCCCGCCGAGCCGCTCCGCCAGCCCGCCATTTCCCCTCAGGCGGCCCTCGCGCTCTGTGCTGCAGTACCGCGAGACGGCCGCTGGGTGGCGCCAGGCGCCCCGCAGGAGCACGGCACGGCGCGGCCCTCCTCGCCTCGTGCTGCGGGGGGACGGGCGGCAGCGGGGCGCGTTCTGCTGCTGAGGGCACGGTGACAGTCCCGAGGGCACGGCGGTGGAAGCGGCTCCTGGTCGCTGGCAGGTGTGCTGAGGTGGCTGGAGGACCACGGGGCGGGCAGCGGGGCTGCGCCCTTTGTGCGGGTGCTGGCATAGCGCGTGGGCACGGCTGAGAAACAGCAAAAGGAGACCAGGCTGTTTGGTAAAAAAAAAGAAACGGTACAGAGGAGTCCAAGAAAATGTTGCTCGGAAATAACAGTGCAGTAAGTGGAGGCAGTCAGGTACCAGGATATTTCCTTGTGGGTCTGCTTATTAGGTTGCACTGTCACCCCTTAAAATACACATCAGAGTCTAAAAGCAGAGAAAAAAGCCAACCTCCTGCTGGACCCTTTCCTCTGCACCATGCACTCAGGCTCAGATTTTCACACCGTTCCAGAAGACGTGCTCCACTAGAGCAGAGAAGGAAGCAGTGCTACCCAACATCTTTCCTCTGCTTGCCGTCTGAATGCGGCCCCCGTGACAGCAGTAACTGCAGTTTCAGAGACTCTGCACATGACACATCCCCTGTAACACCAGCCAGCCGTAAGCATCAGATAGCAACCAGGTGGGACAGTGGCAGCTACCTTCCCATATCCGCCTGTTTGTGAACACCAGAGGCATTTCTGCTGCCCCTCCCCACTTCGCCCACTTGACCTTTGAGGGAGCCCCGCACCGATGCTGTGGCACTGGAACAGCAGGTAGTGGGCTCTTACTGGAGGTCTCCTCAGGACCTCTCCGTCCTCAGACCCACGGGTCGTTATGGGCAGGAACTCGGAGGTCTCTTGAGTTGTTTTGTTTTCTGTTAGTAACAAGCCTCAGAGGAAATCTCACTGCGGCCCTGAAAGCTGCCTTTTTTCAGGAACAGGAACGGAACAAGGATGTTGACAGCCTGCCAAAGTGGATTATTTTTTTTTTTTTTGTAAATAAGGCAGCATTTGCCAGCGTTTGTGTTTAGGATGTAAATTATTCTTGAGAGCTTTCCAGGACTCCCGCAAATTCAGGATGGGAAGAGGAAGGACTCCTGATCAACAGATGATTGAACTGTTGGTGTGGGGAGTCACCTTAACCTCTGGGAGAAGGGCTGGGGATACAGGAGCACAGATCTGGTCACAGGTGCTCTGTACCGAGAATGCTGGTAGAAAACCTGAGAACGTTCTTTTGGAGGAAGTCATTGAATGCTTCCCTCTCTGGCCCCTGGACCACCTGCTTCGCTGGCCAAGCCTGTTTCCTTCAGAGAGTTCAGGCTGTACCACTGCAAACAGAAAAGCGCATTTAGTATGCTTTGCACACAAGTATCTCTTTGCACCAGTTCTTTGGCTTTCCTTTGCTAAAGGCACAGCAAACTCAAAAGGCCCTTGGGGCGAAAGGGAAACTTTCTTTGAGAGGATCCAACCCCTCCGTCAAACCATCTGAAGATTTCTAGCAGCTTTGTCCCAGGTTGTTTTTGAGGCAGGAGCCAGCGGCAGCACAAGGCCCTGTTCCTTGCTGTGGGAAGGAGCATTATCATGTGCACCACAACAGATCCTGCCGGCCTTGCTGAATCGTAAATGTGGCTGCTAGGCACAGTCATTAATCCTTGCTTTTTACACAAGGAACGAAGCCAGCCACAGAGGAGGATGAAACACTTGGGAGGAACAGCTCCGAGCAGGATTTCTCTTTCCTTGGGTCCTGCCTAATTAGGGGTAACCAAGGGTAAATGAACAAAGGGCATTTCATTTGAGCAACTAATTCTTAAGAAAGAGGAGCAATTGACCCTCAGTTTTCACGTCTCCCCATAGATGAGATGCAGCAGGACTGATTTCCAGGCGCTAAGATCCATGGGAACTGTGGGCGCTTGCTACTTCAGCAAATCAGGTCACTGTCTCCCTCTTTTCCTAAAGGAAAGACAGGCCTTAGGGCAAGCATTAAATCCACCATTCCTGTAGGGAATATTGGTGCTGCATTATTGGTTAAAAATGTAGCGTTCCTTTTTGGAAATAAATGGAGAGGGCAGGGTTCTATGTTGAACTAAGAAGCTAAAACAAAGTGAGAGACTTGCCCTGTAGACCTGTTGGGTCATTTGTCTTTTTCTTATCCGAGTTACCTGTGGTGTGAAGACTATTGGGATCCCTTGGTTCAGCTGAGCTATTAGACTCGGTTACGGTTTCTGGCTCACATTTACAGCCTCATCCCCAGCAAAGCAACAGAAGGTTTACTGGAGAATGTAGCCGTGTGCAAGACTCCATTCGAAAAATGTAGTTGGGAAAGCAGAAACTGAGCAATGAGCTCTGCGTGGTGTGCAATCATTTAACTGTGCATTTTGCTAGCACTTCAATTTACAGATCACAGAAGGCTCTGCGGAAATTGCTAAGCAACTTTTCTTCTTCCACAGAAGAAAATTCTGTCAGCCATATTTTATAGCTGGGGAAAGGGAGAGGTTACATAAGGTGAAAGAACTCTTTGGGATACAAACATTCAGCATCCAAGATGAGGAAATAGAGCAACTATCCCTGGACAGCTGCCTGGGGCAGATGCAGGATGGCCACAAAGATTGCTTCCTCCATATGTGACCTTGTCTGCTTGTTTGTTCAGGTTCTTTTTCCCTGATGGTTTTCTTAGACTGGGCAGAAGTGGTTGCAGTCCTTTGTCCTGTTCAACTGCTGGTGGGCACTGAGGTAGAGTTTATGGTATAAAGCTGACTGACACTGACGGAGGAGGACAGGAGGAGAGGAAGGATAGGAATGAACCTCAGAGAAGGGGTGAGGGCTGTATGTTATACATACGCTACAGCAAGGTGAAGTCCTGGTGATTTCATGCATCCATTGGTATGCCGGCATCCAACATGTGAGGACGATGTGGTGAACCCTGAAGGCAAATGGACACACCCTGTAGGAACAGATCAACTTTTTCCTCCAAATATCTCCTTGTGAAGGACTAATTCAGGTGTTCATTATGCCTTTGGCAATGTCCCACCAGTTCCCTCAGCTCCAGTGATTATGCAGGTTATCATAAGATCTATCAAAAGTTTCGTGAGCTGGAGATGGGCTAAACCTGAACGAGGCAAATGCTGTAAGAAATAGTATCATAGAGCTGCTTTGCAAAGCAGGGAGAAGCAAGAAAGTAAAACTTTTCTTGGGTCAGTCTTAATGTAGACAGTACTTCTAGTAGAATCATGACTCCTTATAACCTTTCTGTGGCTGTTCTATTATTTTAGTTACTGCCTTGTGAGAAAGTAGTATCTTCCTAAACCACCCTATCATTTCATTCCAATGTGATTCCCACTTGTATTTTCTTCAGCTGTAATTTGAAGGTTCCTTAGACAGCCTTTTTCCCTTCTTTTGCTTCCCAGGGTGCGGACAGGTTTTTCGGGCTCCTAGAGGTCAGATTTTGCTGGAGAGTTACCCACTGAATGCACGATGCGAATGGACCATCCATGTTCAAGCTGGATTTAACATTGAATTAAGGTAGGTCATAATGGCTTTCAGCCAGTCCTGGTTGCAGGTAGATAATAAGGCATTCACAGCAGAGTCAATGAGAGTCAGCAGCTGGGAGCCCTGGGGCACCACCACTACACATCTGACAACTTCAGCTTACACCTGGCCCAGCTTGTGATGGGCAGCCACTGCACAGATCATCAGTGCTTTGCCTTCAGTTCCCACATATGGAACAGCTGGATGTGGAGGAGAGTTTCTCAGATACTGGGCACAACGTATCTCTCTAGATCTCTTCAACACCTTGACACAAAAACATCCAGTACTTTCTCAGGAGTGCTCCAGGCTGACCTAAAACATTCTCTGTAGAAAAGCTGTAGGAACATTTTGTCTTACGTCAGGAGAGAGTTGCTGTTGGTTCCTGCCTCACATTTAGCCTGCATTTTCCCCTCTGAATTTTCTTTCACTCATTTTACTAGCCCTGTCTTCTACCAGCCTCTGCTACTCCTCTCACCATTCATGTGTCAGGAGATGTGACTGTTCTCCTGCAAGGCACTGCTGCTCTAGCCTTTGTGGGCTTTGTCCTGTTGACCCTCCCCAAATGACTTGAGCTTACAGTTCTTGATCAAGTATCTTTCCTAGTGCAGGAAAGGCCCTTTTAGGGTAATTAATACTGTTTTCATATGTGCATGGCAGGGAGCTCACACACACAGCAGGGAGCTTGGCAGGAGATCACATTCAAAACCCACTAGCTAATATAATAAAAACAGTAGCTAAAGCCTTCACATCAATATTTCACCAGCTTTGGAGCCCAGGCAAAGGAACTATGCTAGATACACAAACATATTTCTTCCTATATACTTAAAGAGATTTAATATTTAATAAGAGGAAGATAAATAAATTGAACAGCAATGAAGAGCTTGTGGCATTCCAACGCTAATACCCTTTTCTTCAGACTCACAAATGCAAGCCCACTGTGTAGTTATGAGCAGCTGTAATTATTGCCTGGTTAGTGCTGGAGCCTCTTGGCTGAAGAATTATGTAGCACATAATTCTCCAAACACAGAGAGACTCAGGGAAGCAATACTATGAGGAAGAGTTTGGCATCATAACACAGCTTGACTTTGGTCTCAGAGTATGAGCTGTAGCTATTTTGCTTTTAAAATACATTGTTGGCTCTGTGTGTGGTATATACAGCACAGGTTAAGGAAGATGTTAATCCAGTATTTTTACATTTTTAAATGAGACTTTATCAATTGTGAAGGTCTTCAGCCAAGAAGCTCTTCAGCAACTACAGCTGTCAGCCTGCCTTCACTTCTATGGGGAAGGGTATGAAAGCAGAAATGGATCCCGTTCATGGATATTAGTGATGGATGCCACCCATCCTTGGGTAAAGAGATGACATCCAATGACAACAGGTGCGGTGTACTAGAAAGGGAGAAAAGACTACTTTAACAGAGAGCACTAGAACAAGCTGGAGTACTTGCCGTGACATGCTGTAGTGGAATGCTGTAAAATAAGACAGCAGATGCACTAAGTCTTTGGAAAAAAATAGGGCCTTCTTACTGGACCCTGAGGACCACCCACAAGTGTTTGGAAGATGTAGTTGTGCATGATCTGTGCACTTTGCTCCTACCCTTACTGTTACCAGAAGATGAAGAAATGTATTCAGTATGAGAGGCACCTTCCAGTAAGCACCTGTCTCTTTCTCCCCATGTCTATACTGCCTATAGTTAAACTCAATACTCAGTATCAGCTTGTTGTGGCATAATGTTACAGTCCAGCTGGAGAAGGCTCTAAGAGGGAAGGCCTGAGCTATCAACCTTCTGGTGTCAGCAGCTACATTTATCTGAGCTAGATAGCCTTGGAGAAGCATAACCCCTGTGCCCAGCCTGAATTAAACTCGATGCCTGGGTGCCTTGGGATTCCAGCAGATGGGATGGCATTTCCAGGGAAAGACTGGGAGCTGTCCTGAAAGTCCATGCTTAATCCTGCCACCCTGTGTGACAGAAGGCATAGGAGGAAATCTCTAGGCCAATAGACATAAGGTCCTGTTGTCTGCCTCACATAAGAAAACCTTGGAGTGTTCTGAATCTTCTGAGGTTTTCAAGGTGGGCCTCAAACTGGTCACTGGTACCTCAGCAGATGGATACTGGGGAAGAAGGGTATGTTTATCTGGAAACTTCTCATTTAAGTCATACCTACACAGAAGAGTAGGCCTCTAGCATCATCTTCCCGGGCCTGCCATCCTTGCCAAACCTTTGCGTTTGCTGCATTCTGTATAGACGCGTTGATTCCCTCTGTGAGGGCTGACTGCTTAGAGCTCTAACACAGCCAGCCTTGTGCTGAATCAGCATCACTGGGAACAAAATAACGCCTTTCTTCCTTCCCTCTGTGTGTTCCTCACAAGTTCTGTTTGCTGTTGCTCTAACGGCTTGCAAGGGCAAGGGATCGGGACAGAAAGGGATAAAAGTGTTTTGTCTCTGCTTACACAGGGCAGGAAGAGTGAAACTCTCAGGATCAGATAAATCTTCTCTTGCCTCAAGCTGTGCCATGCTGTCCTTTGGGGGTTGACTAAACAGAGCTGTTTTGATAAATGGTGCCCAGACTGCAGTGATAGTTTATCTGTTTTTTTGGTGGTTTTTTTTTTTCCCCAGCCTTTCTTTCCCTTGGGTTGTAACGTATAGGCTCCCTCAGCCCAAGCCACAACAGGGATGTCATACCGGAGTAGTAGTAGCCTACAACTTTCAGTCATTTTTGTTAATGTCTCAGCAGAGACAGTTTTAAATCTTTTCCTTTGGCTATAAGATTTTGTCAGAGGGATTGGTGGTTGTGTTCCCACTGCAGACAGTAATGAAATCAATATGGTATTTTTCCACTGTTTTGCCTCTGATGACCAGTAGCACTAAATTAAAAGGCTTAACTTTCTAATAGCCAATAGAATTAGGATATAATCACAGTTTTACAGGTAAGGGATGTAAAACTCATTACATAGACTGTAACTGACTTAAACAGAGATACACATTGCAGTCTGTAAAGAGTCCTGTCAACTAGTCTATAGCCAAGAAGCTTTGAGTGACTTTAGCAGACTTTTTGACCTACTAGTTCTGAGTCTTAATCTTCGGTTCTTATGTCATCAACACAGACTATTTCCTTTATGCTAAGGAAAATATAATGCCTTTCATATTTCACATTCTGTTTTCTTCTTTTCTAAAGCACAGGAAACCATTAAAAACAGTATTCTATATACAAGTTTTTCATTCACCGTGTGTGACGTCTCTTGCTATTCTTTGTTCAGGAATGCACTGCCTGACAGAGCTTGCCTCTGCATCTGTATATAGTACTATACAGGGAGTTAATGCTGTCATCCCAGTTCTTTCTCTCATTACATGGCAGGCATCCCAGAAACATTCCTGGTATACTTACAAACATACTTAATTTTAATCAGAAATGTAACAGCTCAGAGAACTCAGTAAATATATTTAGAATTGAGTCAGAATAAACTGCAGCCTGATAAGTGCGACAGGGATGAATGGTACAATGCTATAACGTGATGGAAAGTACAGTGATAGTAGACAGGTAGCAAAGTCTTTGGCTGGAGCAAAGGAGAACAAGCCAAAATGCAACAGCTGTAAACAATAAAACAAAGGAAAAAAGCTGCTTACCTTACAAAGGCCTCAGGTAAGCAGGGATCTTCAGCAAAACACCCTCACCTCCCCTGTCAACCCTTAAATGAAGTCTGGGAAGGGATGGATCCTGGCTCCACCTCTTCCAGTCACTCAAGTGCATTGCATGCACCTGAGCTCCCTGGGTTGGCCCTGCCTTCCCACCAGGTGCTCAATTACTGCTTCAGGCCCTGACTTAGCATTTCTGCTACAAACTGGTTAATTTGTATTGCTTTGTAACTTCCATAAGGGGAGGTCTCTGGGATTTGGCCTGCTAGCTAAAGGATGTTTTGAAGACATAGCATACAACCTGTTGCCAGTGGAGATGTCTCTGGCAAGCCTGACAGAACTAGAATTCAGCCTTCCAACACATGCATTTTATGCAAAGCTAAGTTGAATAAATCTCTTATGAATATTAAAAGCAGGTGTCATTTTTTTTTCTTATTTTATACTCCACCAGATTATTTAAAAAATGAGGGGCTCTGCTCCATTGATACAGCTTCCTACAGCTGCTCATCCATTTCTCTTTGTGTAGTGTACTCCTGATGCTTTAAAACCAACTGCATGGTCTGAACAAAGGTGACTGAGTGAAAAAGACTCTTAGGTCAGTTCATGAGTTGACAGTAAAAGGTAATTTCATGTAACACAGGAGCTTCCTTATGGCCCGAGTCTGCAAAAGAGAAGAGCAGGAAATAGGCTCTAGTACTCTTTTGCCTCTTCAGACTGTGAGATCTCTGGCAGTAGATCCAAAATTTGGCTCATCTATTTGGTGCGAAAACACAGTCTTTCCAAAACACTACGCCCCCACTGGAAAAGGCAGCAGAGAAGGTTTGACCTAAATACTACGGCATATGGATTTAGGAGTTCTCAAGAAGACTGAGAATATTAGGAGTTTCATTTATAAAATGATCTTCAGTTAGTAACATGGCCTTTTCCCAGGCCCAGACCTTCTCATTCTTTTCTTCTGTACCAGGCCTAGGCCAGGCACCCCTAAGCCTTTGCTTTTTCTTCAGAATCCCTTGGTGTTTCTTACTCTGCTTCTCATTCGTATTCTGGTGGCATGCTTTGGCTCTGTGCCCTGCTGAACTCAAACAGCAGCATATAACGTTGCTGTTAATGAACGAGAGTCTTGTGCAGTGGCTGGATCAAAGCTAGGAAAGACAGATGTTGTGGGAAAAAGCTTCAAATATTTCTCTTCTGCTGTCCCTTATTTCTATCTTTAAAAGAAGGGCAAGTGCAAGACATCAGGGGTTTACTACCATTTTGCTTTCTAATGTTCTGTACTGTTTCAGATTCCCTTTCTCTGTCTCTTTCTTCTTCTGTCACGTCTCTGAGTTTTCATTGTCCCCAGAATTGCTGGCTTTCAGTGTAAACAGCTTTTGATCCTTGGTCTTTAATACCATTACTTTTAGTACCTAGGACTCTACTTAGGGGAAAGAGAACAATTTTTAGCAAACAGCTAGGAAAAAAAATATACCCCCTACTGCATCTGACTGTAGGTGGAATTTTTAACATTGTGAACTGGTTAGGGTCCTGATGTGTGTGAACAGACTGTATGACCTCAATTTAGACCTCACTGTTCAGCCACTTAAAAACCTTCATGGAGCACCTCTGTGAAGTCGCTTCCAAGGATCGTGATGCAAAAACTGAGATGGAGTGAGAGGGCCTTCGTGTTATCAGCACCTGCTGATTCACAGAGGTGGGGGCAGTAGCATAACCAAAATTCCAAATACATCAGGCAGGGTGCACAGGGGAGAGTAAGAGGCCTAAGTGTGTGTGTGTCCTTATTCCTCAAGGTTTTCCATGCTGAGCCTGGAGTTTGATTACATGTGCCAGTATGATTATGTGGAGGTACGTGATGGGGACAATTTGGACAGCCGAGTAATTAAGAAGTTCTGTGGGAATGAAAGGCCAGCTCCCATTCGAAGCACCGGGTCTTCACTCCATGTCCTTTTCCAGTCCGATGGATCCAAGAACTTTGATGGATTTCACGCTGTCTTTGAAGAAATTACAGGTAAGATAATCCAAAAAGTGGAACGCTCATTCTCATTAATTCAGTTTCACTAATCTCTCTCCCTGTTTTGCTTCATTAAAAACTTTCATGCTGTGTTGCCTACAGCAGCTTACACAAAGTCAGCGCAGGGAAGGTTCAAAAGCCATCACATAGCATGTGAATGTGAGGCTCTCCTAACAAAGAGTAAGTTCCCTCTACCTGTGTGAAGAGCAAGCATGCTGTTGAGCACAGAAAAGCTGCTGTTTTGTGGGAATTTTCTGTGAGAACCTGAGAACGAAGAGCACAGAAGACAGAGAAAGGGGCACGTATGTCTTTGCAGTTGTGGAATTGCTCAACGCTGTGTGCAGCAGCAGTGACCGTCTCAGTTAGGAGAAACCTGATGCAAAGCTTGACAATTACTTCAGTGAAAATGCCCTGACATGCCTCTGGTGTTGGCTCATGTATCATACCATTAGGGCTTTTCAAATAAAGCGTGTACAAAGAACAGATTCTTTTCTTCAAGAAAGAGAAAATAGAGGCCTTTTCCATTCTGTGATGAACTTAGTGTTATGAATGACAGAAGCGGGGCTCTGGAATTCCAGTGCTTTTGTTAGCATCAGTGCTTCAGTGCCCTGCATTGCTCTCTATTTTTTTTTTTTTTTTTCAGGCTGCTAAATAAGTCAGAAAGCATAGCTTTCTCCTCATTTTGCCACTGCATTTCAACCCATATGTACGCTCACTCTGGATTTCCCTTGTATAGCTATGAAGGGAATTTTGGTCAAATATATCCCCAGTGCTTCTGGCACAGAAGACTGATCAGGAAGCGCTGCTTTGCCATAGGAAAACCCTGCAGGATCTATGACTCAGCGTAACTTGCCTTCTGCACACCCCGATGACCCACATTTCATGATGTTGTCCAGAGTATATCTGGCTCAGGAAGTTTATTTAGTTTGTATAATCCTTCTATAAATATACAAACCTACCATGGATCAGCTGTTGCCAGTGATCGGGGTTGTAACTAGCAATCTGAAGTGTGCATACCGCTGCATGCGGTGCCTACGGCATTCCTGAGCCTGCCCCGTTCTTCAGCTGTTACCTTTAGTATACCCGTTAGTAATGTAGCTGCAGCACTTAGCTATTGATAGTTTGCCTGGGCTTACAGCAGGAGAGGTGATATAGAACAAACGACTGTGGTGTGGGCTATGTTGCATAAGGGCTGCCTACACTCAGGAAACTAACATTTTCCATATGGCACAAGCTGAATTGATTCTGTTTTCTCTACCCAGCAGGGAACACTTGGTATTCGAATACTGTTGAGCACTTTATTTCCGCCCCATTTTTAGCGGTAATTATTCTGAGGCTGGGTGGTTGCAAGTGTGGTAATCCACACAGAGCATGTTGCAAAGGGCTTCTTAGAGTTTGTGAGGAGGTCTCATTGTACGCTTTATTATGAGGCTGTTCTGGCCTAATGTGTAACTGCAGTGAAAGGCTTTTAAAATACTCCCAGCGTCTCTTTGTGTGCAGCATTAACCTGGCCAGCAGGACAGTTTTGGGGAAGAATACAGCGTGCATGGGGCAGTGCAGAATTGAGAGCAAGGGCAGCACAAGATCGAAAGCTCTGGCAACGCGTTACAAAGTGAAGCGTTTCCCCTGAGATTCCCCTCTGTGCACAGCCTTGTGGAAAGCTGAGGTCTCAGGAGGAGGCTGCGCAGGGTTTGCTAGAGCAATAGCCTGTGGTGCAGGTGGGAGCTGCAGCAACACTTTCAGGATGTGGAGCTGACCAGGTGTTGCCAGCAGCTTAGTGGTGTAATGGAGAGGAGTAGAAAGGTGGTTTGTGCTTCCCTTTCTGTTTCCCTTCCACTGAGCTCTGTGCTGACTTATAAGTCATAGCCTGCTGAAGCAGTGACATTGGCTGCACGGAGGTCACTGGTTCAACAGCCAGAAAGATTTTGATTAATACAGAATAAGTTCAAAGCCTATATTCCCCTTTAGAAAGGTTGCTCAGTATGTAGTTCTTAAAGGAAGAGACCGTACAGCCTGCTGCGCTGCCTGATCTGGAAGCAGGTGTTAGGTCCCTGAGCTCTGTCACTCATCCCATGCCAACTGTCAAATGGAAGCCAGTAATTGGCATGAGTGACATGAAGACACTCAGCAGACTTCATATGAGAAGGGTGGAGGGCCAGATGGGGAGGCATCAGGATCTCCTAGGGATTAGACATATGTTGGATCTGTTTAGATGAAAGCCTGTTGTTGAATTTCAATAGCACTCTACTTTCCGTACCCATAATGTAGTGATCTTTGACACAAAATAGGGGCCTTAATGTTTTGCAGTATTGTCCCATGGTGTTTGAAGTTAGGCAATCAGGACTCTTAAAGAGAAAAATATCTGTTCCTCTTGAGTATCAGGCATTTTCCAGGGTGGTATCTGATGCTTATCTTCATTCACAGTTATGAAAAAAAGCTGGGGTGAGGACAAAGCTGAAAGTACTCTGGCTTCAAACCAGTGACTACAGCTATCAGTTTGTACAAGCTCTCCTCCTTCTCCTGCCCCTTCTCAGAGATTTTTTAGGTTAGTTGGACACAGTACAATTGCCAGATATACATATTCCTCTTCAGGAACAAATTACTGTCCTTAGTTAGACCTTAATCCTCAGAGAGAACTGGGAGATATTCACTGGCCACACAGACACAAGTTGCGCTTACATCTGTATATGAAACCTCTGGAGAAATCCAAATGTGGCATCTATATATCTCTTGTCACTTGCCATCTGGGTACAACTCAAACATCATGCTTCAACTGAAGTATTTTCAAGGAAAACTGCCACTTCTGATATCTGTCATTCTGGACTGCAGCACAGAGAGTGCTTCAAATGTAATAGTACAGAATTATTATGGATCCTGGAACTCATCCTTTAATTCTGAGACGAATGGCAGGAGAAGTGTAGGTTGGTGTTATACTTCTTTAAATTAGGCTAAGCCTAAACACTGCTGGAGCTCGATGTAAATTATTTTTCTTCCATAAACCTTTCTCACATTTGGACAGTAGTCAGAGAAAAATGTTAAGAATAAGAATGCTGGGGAAAGAACTTCCCATCCATAGCAGATCTCCTCTTCAGTGAGTGTAAAAAAGCTTTTTAACAAGCATTAGGCCATTTACTGTATCTTCCTCACTTTTTACCAGAATATGCAATTTACCCCCAGCCATAATGTAACAAGGAAAGACAGAACCTCATGCTATTGAGACATCATGAATGTTCTTGTTTCTCTCTTATAGCTTGTTCTTCATCTCCATGTCTTCACGATGGAACATGCATTCTTGACAAAAGTGGTACTTACAAATGTGCCTGTCTCGCTGGCTATACTGGGAGTCGCTGTGAAAACTGTGAGTACGGACACTGTGTGTACGATCACCCTCCAGGGTTGTCATTAATGCAGGCCTTTGAATGTTAGGAAGTGTCACTGGTATGTAGGCTGAGTCAAACTTAGTTCCAGAGAATGCACTTGTAGCATTTCTAGAGACATGCTGTGCGCAGTTTGTGAAGGTTTCCACTGAATATTGTTGGAGCTTTATCTCTGTGTGCAAAAGGGTAAAACAGAATTGAAGCTGGTGAACAGCATACAAGAAATCTTGTGATGGACCAGCCTTTTCCAGAGATAGTAACCTGTCTGCTACTTCCCACTGTATGGAACAGCAGTTCTCTTCTAACAGCACATACCTCAGCTGAGCCCTACGTTTGAGGTGTTAGCCAGAGTCAGTCCCAGGACATCTGTTCTCCTTAATGGCCATCTGAAAGGTAGAGCACTGGCACCTCGAATGACAGAGCTTTGGGGTCAGAATGAACAACAAAGTAGTTGATTCTGTCTGTGTTGGTGGTCCTCCGTGTACGTACAGTCATTCACGTGATTTTGTTCCACCAACTGAATGCTGTTGAAATCTGATCAAACCCACTGTCTGTTTATTGTTTTTATTTCTTCATGCTCGAGCAAATGACTTCATCTAACAGGGCTCTAAAGAGCAAGGAAGAGTAAGAATTGTGCGATACATGCTATGATAAAGGCTTTATCATATCTACTGACTGAAAGGAGCAGTGTCCATAATTTAAAGGCACTGAGTTAGAGTTCCAGCTGACTCTGGAGGATTCCAGTGATAACAGTGAAATATAACTGGGACTATATTTGGCCCAAGACAAAAAGTATGACTTACTTCAGAATAGCCAATATGCACCAAACCTCACTGCTTCAAAACCTTTTCTGCACTTGTGCCTGCCTCAGAAATAGATTTCTGTCCTGAAATTGCTTTTACTTCATCAGGGAAGTTAAATCATAGTGACATGGAACTTCCATACATTATTAAATGGATTATTTTGAGATACAAGACCTTTAGATTTATATGGTTTCAGAACTAGTTTGTAAGAGCTGACTTTTTCTCCCAGCAGACCAGAACAGGAGTAGTTCTACATACTATATAAACCCAAAAAAGTTTTGGTTCAGAAAATCATGCCATATCCTACCAGATCTCAGATTTCTGATGTGTTTTTGGTGTAAAGTGGGCTGCTGAAACTTGAGAGTTCGTGACTTACGGGCTAATGTGGCAGGCTCTTCTTCTGCTAACAACCCTTTTCCTGCCAGTAGCGGGTCATTTAGGGACTGGAAACTTGAAGCTCTTTGCAGTTACTCAGTGAGATTATATTCCTGTTTGGAGGAGAGAAATGAAAAAAGAAAGAAAGATTCCCATTTGATTCAGAACCAACCTAAATTTCAAATTAAATAAATTTCCAGCAAGCCTCAACCCTAGTTTTGGCAGGCATTACACTACAGCCAAGGAATGTAAGAAAGCTCACGTTCTTCTACTTCTGTAATTCCAGTGTAGAAATTTCAGCCACGTAACATAAGCAGCAAACAACAAAGGAAGTAGAGGATAAACAATAGGATGAGGCTTCCATCTTAGTGTAAGCAGTAGAGGCTGTACGTAGTAACGGACCAGAGGGAGGACATACTTAAAAATATACACAGAAAGATCTTTATCTTGAGAGGAATCCTTTAGTTTGATTTTTGAAAGAATAGAGCAGTTGGATAAAATATTGCTACTTTCTAATGTTTGTGGCAGCTCGCTGGACTTTTGCTTAAGCTAGGAAATACTTAATTCAACACCTACATTTCTGTCTTCCGTAACATACATAAAGGTTGACTTTTTTTCTTATATATGAATAAAAAAGCATCACGCTGGGAAAACATCATGGCAAACCTTTGTTCCTTCTGGCTTCAAAGAAGTTTTTTTTTTTTTAATATTTCCTTCAGTTTTGCCAAAACATATCGTAAGTATTTTCCAGTATATAGGGGAAAAAGAAGCAGAAAGCTGATGTTTGGTTTGTCTTCTAAGAGCAAAAAGAAGAACTGGAAAATACATTTGTGGCTAAAATTATTTTAAAATTAGTCACATAGTTTCCTGAACAGCTTTGCAGTTTAAATATTAAAGGGAGATCACTTTATGCTCAGGATCTTCTGTCTGTTAGGTTTGCAGCAACAGTGCTTTCCTGTGACTTGTGAGGTCAAACCAAGGCAATAACGTTACTTCTGTAGAAAATAGTCATAAAATGGTCACTCTTCGGAATGCTGAATATGACTTTGGACACTGTCAGCCTGGTTCTTTCAGGCTGGTTTTCTTGGAGTAAGACAGGTAGAATCCCATTAGAAAAATGGATAAAAGAGAGAAGAAAATTAGAGACCCTTGGTGTTAAGTGGATGTAGAAGATTTGAGGTGGAGCAGCAGAAGGTAGCCAGAGAGATATGAGAGTTTTAGTCAGAGAAATCCAAGGGGTTCACTCTGGAGGAGGGGAAAGTGAGGGATTATCTCATTGAGGAAAGAGCTGAGGCCAGATAAAACTAATTAAGCAATAAACATTTCATGACAGAAACAGAGAACTTCTAAGTCCCTTATTGTCCCAGTGCAAGTCTATCTTTTTATCCATTTCCATTTGTAGTTTTAAAGGTTTGGGAATCACTGTGGGACTTATGGCAATTGCTCTAACAACAAACCTCAAGGAACCCATTTTTTCATCTGTTAAAGTAAACTCCATCTGTTTAACAGGATCATCAACATTGGTCAAGCTGCTTTCCTGGGGTAACATGCAGCCCTAATTGTTCTGTCAGTTGCAATTTGCAATATTAATAAAATGATTAAAGGCACAGATTGCTGATTACTAGTGCTCTCTTCTCTCTTTTACTGTGGCAGACAGTAGAAGACTTTGTTTCCAGTCTGAGGGAATATGGTGATATAAAGGCTTCAACAGTACAAGCTGGAGTGCAGGCACATCTCTTTCTAGCAGCCATTAATATTTCAACCAGTCATGCTTAAGGTCAAGAAATGCTTACTTTAAATATGTCTGATTGCATTCCAAAGATTGCTTTTTTAAAAAAAGGATCTATAAGGAATTGTAAAACAGATGCCAACCAACGGAGTGAGATCTTTCCTTTCTTTTTCTCTCCTAAAACACGGTACCAAGAAAAAACCTAGTGACAAGCAACAAATACCTTCTGAAACATAGGAGTGCTTTGTTAGAATGATACAGTAAGTAGAGGAACTTAACTCCTATTTGAAATTCTTGGACTTCTTCCCAATCTTAAGCTGAATTTGCAGTATACCTGTACACTCCTCCTAGTGACCCCTGAGCCAACTGAGATCAAAGCCAGGCTTTTCTGTCTGACCTCTGTGGATTTTAATGCAAATAATGCTGCAGCCAGAAGTGTGGCAAGTGCCAAAAACTCTCTCAGCCTGTAAAACTCTGAAACAGAGCAGCAGCTTCCTCAAAAGACATAGTAGGGAAAAACTAATGAGCAAGTGGTCTGATCATGGTGCTCTACTCAAGCGACTACTAAATCATCTGCTGAGGTATCAGACTATCAGTGACACTGTACAGTGTGACAACTGCTTGGTCATCTCAAACTTAAAAAGGCCTTTTCTAAAGTCTCAGTGTTGAGTTTGCCTGCTGAGGATGCAGCTGTGGGGAGATGGTAGCCTGGTACCCCATGGCAAATGTTTTCCCCCTCTGCTTGTTCTCCTCCTAGGACAGGGTATTCTGGCTCAAGAGTCCTCCCAGGGCCCGCTGTCCCCAAAGCAAGAGACCTTGACCTCATCCTGCCCTGAAATTTCCTGTTACCTTTATTTCAAAGAAAGCCAGGCAAACTAGAGTTCCTACGCAAATAAGGGATCTCACGTTGAATAGGGAATTCAGGACTCAGAACCGATTTCCATTTTCATTCTATTTCTTGCTCCCGTTTGCCAAGAAGAAAGGCTTTGTTCTGCATCCTAATGACGGGTCTAATCCAGCTGGCTAAGCTGTATGAACTAACTCCATGATGTAGCCTTTGATGTTTCTAGGGCTGGCCTTACCATGTTCCAATCAGCCTCTGAATATAGCTTTCAGACCCTTCCCTACTGCTGAAACAATCCCCTTCCGTCCTTCTCTGCCCTAAAAACTATGACTTGAGATGGTTCTTAGGGATGTCCTTGCCCTTAGCTGACCGACTGATGTTTTAAAAAGGGAGAAAGTATTTACATTGCCCTATTCCCTGCAGTTGTCTTCTGCTGTGGGAGAAATGAGCCCAGTTGTCAGTACTTGGCATAGCCTAGACAGAATTTTAATCCCAGTAGATTCTAGGATGAGGCACATGGGGAAAGTTTCTAGTATTCTCACCTAACCATGGACATGCAATGTAGAACTTTCTAAGGGTGTGCTTTTTTTTCCATTGAAAAGTAGCTATTACAGCTTTTTTTAAAGGGACAGAATTCTTCCCCACTGTTGTCAAGTTGGCTGTTTTTGGGTGGCTATGCCAAGAAAGTGAGAGCAATGCCACTGTTTCTCCATCACATTGCTCCTGTGCTCCCTGCAGGCATACCTGTTTAGAATGAGAAATAAGACACCATCTCCTTCTGCCAAAACACATATGCACATGGAGCTGCTGAGGAGTAAAGGCTACTGGCCTTTTTCACAGTCATTATACTAGGGTTCAGCTTCCTTTAGACCCGTACACCAGGAAAAACCTTTGACTGGAAAGCATCAGTTCCCAGGTTTTACAGACTAACAGGCTAAAGCTTAAATCAACACAATCCTTTAGCCTGTCACATTGCAAAGCTGTAGTGTCTTCCAGAGCCTTCCTCAGACTTTACCTGGGAAGCATGGTAGAATCCCTACTTGATGGTACAGTTGCCTTGAGCACTGTTACTCAGTAGAACTGCTCTTTATGAGAGGGACTGTTCAGGCAGGGTAAGATATTCCTGCAGAGAAGACATGGCTAGTGCAGTTATAGAGGAAGCTGGCCCACCTTTCAGTTCAGTATATTTCCTGCAGCTTTCTCCCCTGGTTAGAAGAATGTCAGAACTGCTTACATAGCAACTGCCAAACCAACAAACATTATGCCTGGTGTTTACCAGGTACCTAACATCCATTTTGGGTTACCTTAGTTCCCTGAGCTGCCAGCTAAAGCTCTTCGGATCCCATTAAACGAACAACCAAGATGCCCTGTCCGGAGGGCAGGAATACCTAAAAGAAGAATGCAT
This sequence comes from Gallus gallus, assembly GCF_016699485.2. NCBI lineage: Eukaryota > Metazoa > Chordata > Aves > Galliformes > Phasianidae > Gallus > Gallus gallus. The sequence goes on along the minus strand of NC_052536.1, from coordinate 18,659,928 downwards.
TTGTTGGCTGAGGTTGGAAATTACTGCAAATGTCCAAAACGATCAAGTGCTGCCTGTGAACCAGACTGCAAAACGCTTGTCCCTAGGACTGCTCTTTCCTTCAGCTCTGTCAGTGCAACTATCGGATTGAGCAAGTCATGCAGTCTGTGAGAAAGTTGCTAATACCATTTAGCAGTGATTGATTTCATAATATTTTATAGTGTTTTGAAACACCAGTGAGTAACTACAGCTGATAACAAGGCTTAAAGAGACAAGATAATGACTTCATTGATAATTCTTCCTGTCCCTTTGTTATTTTCTTAATGTCTATTAAATAGCCAATTTGTTAAGCTTTTCAAAAAGGACAATTGGTAAAGAACTTTCTGGCAAAGAACATAATATCCTGCCCAGGGCATAGCTCCAGGCATTGCTATCTTCTCCATCTGAAGTTGTCTTTTCTGAGATAATTCATAGGAAATCTCCATTTCCCCCACCCCAAAACAGTCCTGAGCATCTTCCTCTGTCTACTAACGTGCCTCAGAGTAAAATTATTCAGAGGACTCTCCCCGGTATGACTTGCTTTGTGAAAAGATCAATCAGTGTTACAGGAGGACAGCTTGATCCAAGCTTCTTACCATGCTGGACAGGACAAATGTTTTTCCTCATTGCTTCATCAGTGAATCACTAAGGAGACAAAGTCATCTTCCCAAGTCTGCTCTAACTTGTGTCACAAATGAGCTTTTCAGCACAAAATAATTGTACAGCAAGCCAAACATAATGCACTGTGCCACACTCTTGGGTCTCCCCTACCCTTTGCAAAAGTTGCAAACTGCAGAGACTGGTGTACAGCTGTAAGTTGCTGTTGGAGATATTTTCTGCCTCCTAGCTGAGGGGGAAGGCATGTGTCTTTTGATTTCCCTGGAGCCTGAAGAACTTAGACCCAGAGTAGATGATGGATTTGAGTTCTCTGCCTCTAACTGCTCCTTGTTCTCTCTGAAGACAACCGATCCACAGCTCATAGCTTCTTAGGTGCAAATGTACAGATTACATGTTCTTGAGTTGCATTGGGGTAACCTTAAAACCACTTTGAAAGCTTGCTGGAATAACCAGCATGCAGAAACACTGACAGTTTCACTCTTTTCCCCAGCCCCCAAAGTTCATTGAAAGGCTTTGTTCCTCCTTGAGGATTTTACACTCAAACATGTCTGAGCCAGGTACCTTACATGCTTCCCTTTGTTGTACTCATGGGCATGATTCCACTGCCTTGCACGCTGTTTGCAGCTGATACAAAACACTACTAAGGCAGGATGGCCCCAGGTGGTAGGAATGACGACACAAACGGTATCCCACTTGCTCTTTCTTATGGCTCCCATATGCCTCTTTGTACGCTTCAAGAGCCCAGCAACTGCTTTTCACAGCCAATCAAATCCCCCTTCTACTTCTTTAGTACTCTCCTGCTTTTTAATTCCTTTCATTTTCCTTTTCCCTACACCCTCATCTCAACACTTCATAATTTTGACCTCTTCCTCTTAAACAGGCAACGCCAGATCATCTTTTCTATCTAAAATCCAGCTTAGATCCCTGCAAAAGGCCGAATGAGCTATGCTGTCAGCTACAACAGAGTGAATCTACATCACAAAATGGTGTTTTCCTGTTATAGCTAACACACGTTCACAAACAGTTCCAAAACAGTATGAAATTCTTTAGAATGTCTTTCTCATCCAGCATTGCCTAGGCTTGTCCCTGCTTAGCTGGAAAGCTGACATCTCCAAAATGAAACACCTCGAGATGATTTACTCTCCTTCATAATTTAGTATAATAATGAATGTATCAGCTTCTCTGCGGCCCTACAATCTTCCCTCTGAGCAGATTGTGTTCTCCCCTGCAGTATGATATCATGATGTTTTCCAAACAACGCACTGGGGAACTCATTCTATATATTAGTTCTTGCAGATAATAGAGAAAGTATATTCTGAAGATTATTAGGACTTACTCAGTCCAGTATCCCAGGCACAAATAGGTCCAGTTGTATAATTAAATAGGCCATCCGAGCGCCGGAAAGGTTGTATCCAGAAACACAACTTTCTAAGGGCTGTGAACAATGCTGATAAAGATCAAGTGGCTAACTGTAAGGAACAACCTCCAAATTGCCTCCGGATGAATAAATCACAGTGGGTGATCCAAGCATATTTTCACATGGATACTGTCTCATTCACGGAAGCAGGGAGCTGGAAAACATCAAGGATGAGTTCCAATTGGCTGGACGGGAATGAAAAGATTTGAATTTCAGTAGGGATTATGTCATAGTTTTGTGCAATTATTCCTAGCTGGTAGAACTGCTGCAAAAGTGAGGAGGCCCAGAAAGTAGGACTGGAAATCTACAATCTCTAGTACTTGGGGTTGGCCGATGAGCTGCTCTTGTTATGATTTACTTTGACGTTTCCAGGATTAATGCGAAGACTGGAAAAGATCAACAGTGAGAGGAGCTTTTGAGCTTCCAGGACCAATAATCATTGTAGTAAATCGTCATCTCAGTGTTTCTGCATGAGATGGGCTGTTCTTCAAAGTCCAAGACTTTATTTATTCCAAAAAACACTGCTACCACTGTGAACACTTCCTATCACAGTGCCATTGTCTGTTACTGTAGAGGATCTGCTACAATGTTTGCATGTTTTTTTTCTCTGCTTTGAGAATCTCGCTTTTAGAAAAAAACAAATTTTCAACTCAAGCCTCACAAATCTTCACTTTCCTTGATCACCTCCTTCTAATTCCTGCTTGTAGACTTGCAACCCTTCTCTTCTTTCACCTCAAACTCAGAGCCTGCCAGCTCTAAAAACTAAGTGCTGAGGGTGCAATGAAGACAGGCAAGCAAACCAGATATCACCAGCCTGCTCAGGCATGACCTGTGTACACACACCACCCCCATGAAGCATTTTCTTCAGAGTCCTGACCAAAACCACCTGCCCTCCAAAGCAATTCAGCTCCCAGCAGACCGCTCCTGCTGTGAGGAAGAATGACTGTCACAAAGCAAAACTGATGGCCTTGAGCCTTGTCTGCTGTCATTCACATACAACTCTTGCCAGATTCTAGAGGAGAACAGTTGGGCTGCTTGTCAATGTGCAGCTTCCTAGTCAGTAATGATCTACAGTGTGGGAGAGGTGGGAGCTTTAAGGTGGTGGTGGAAAGAAAGGAAACGTCCTTACGGGAGATCCCTGAAGCGTCTGTTACCATTTATTCAGGAGAGCTGGAGCTGAGAGTCAATCTTGAGAGCATAAGAAGGTGCCAGGCTCTTTCTCTGTGAGTGGAGCTCCAGGTAGGAACAAAGCTGAAATGATTACAGCTTCAGAAGGGTATCAGCAGGGTCACAGAGAGAAGGGTGGCTTTCCACCACAACTGACACTGCTCGCACTGAGGTGCTAGTCAGAGCAGGTTTCTAATGTCAGTCACTTGGCATGAGGCCTGCATGGAATTATTCACCAGCAACAACACCTTTCTGCCCCAAGGACTATGGTGGCAGCACCCAGCATCCTGCTCTAGGACCTCAGGTACCCAATGTGGCCATCAACAGGCTCATGGTGCCCACGATCCCAGCCTGCAGAGAGCTTTGAAGTCAGAAAGGAGCCAGAGCAGGAGGCTGGGGCTCCTAAAACATGAATGTGGAGGCATGTTCTCTCCTTGCAGTGTGACCTGACACACACAGGCAGATATTTCAAACCCACTGCCAAAGTCATTTACTTGAAAGTCCTGCTCATAAGAAGAAATAAAAGAATTCTCCTGAGTAGTCTGAGCCACAGCCTTCAGAATTCCCTCATCTCATTCCCTTCCTATGAGGACACAGCTGTTCCAGAAACATTTTGACAGCCAATGTCCTTATGCTTTTGGCTAAAGTTAGTATCTGTAGGCTTATGTGTTAGGCATTAGCCATCTCTGGGCTGCTATGCCAAGCTGCAGAGGGATGATGTCTGAGAAGAGCCATCTGAATCTTCCCCCACATCAGATCTTCTCTGGCAACAAACCCTGTGAGAACCTGGGGCACCTTCACCTGTGCATGTGCACTGGGGTAGGAAGAGATAAGTGGTGTCAGAGATTTATGAACTCAGAGCTCAAGGGCCTAGACTAGAAAATAAGCCATGAGTGAAAGTGACAGATTTTCTAAGTCTGAACTCTGAAAAGCTCCTTATTCACAGGGCAAAGTGAAAGATTCAAAACAGGCTAATTCCAGAAATATGAAAGGGGAATGCTGTTGATTCAGCAGGTGGCCAAACAGAAAGGAAACTCCTTAAAAGACTGAGGGCAATGCTCTGATGTGCAAAGGGCATCCTGCTACCCACAGTAACTGCTAGGCTGCTTGCAGGTTATTCCCCATAACTTCAGTGCTTCATGCTCAGCACAGAGCTCTCTGCTCCCACATTGGCTCCATCACCTCAGTGCAAAACAACACTGCTGAGAGCAATGTGTAGGATTATGTAATGGTATAGTTATTTAATGTTGATTTCTGCACAAAGCTGGGTCAGTTTACCGGTAAATTTAGTAGCAGTATCAGGAGATAACAGCTCTTTTCCTAGCTCTGCCACTCACTCACTATTTGCCTTCTGCTAAATCACATATTTCTGTGCCACAGCTTCCTCAGTGAAATGCAGACATTTAAAATTCAGAAATACAAAGACTATAAACTTTATGAACAGCTATATAACAATACTCAGGTAGGCAGACTCGCCCTCACAATGGAAGTTGGGACAAGAAAAAGATTTTGCTGAAATCAGAGGCTCTTAGGCACCCCCCAAAAACAGAACCTGATGGGAGTCATCACTATTGATGTCGGCAGGGCTGCCCACGAACAGAAACTGCAAGATTCTGTGACCTGAATAATATTAGAATGGTTTTGTATTTGTAAATTTACTTCTCAAAGCAATTTGTGTTTTCTGCTGGAAATTTTAAGAAAAGTGTATTTACTTAATCAGTGGAAAAAAAAATAATCGCTTCTAATTTCACATCCTCTGTGTCTTATTCTCCCTTCAGGAACAACATCCTGGGGCTGTGATTTCTAGGGCTGCCATGTTCTCTGGCTCCAGTGCACCTTGCCAGCCAGACTGCTGTGGAGCCAGAAATCCGTAAAGCTCAGTGTCCAAAATCCTAATGCTAAGGTTCCCTGTGTATCTCCTCTCTGGCGACAGGGCAGCTGTGGCCTTTATCAGCATGCTAGGTCACGGTACCATTCCCAGGAGGAAAGAATGGCAGTCAGGCTTCCTCCCGACAAAATACCAAATGCTGTTCATGCTTTCTCTGGCAGTTATTAGTCTGGTTTTGTCTATGATTGTGGCAGTGTGTGTCCCAGAGCAGGTCTGTAGCTGCCTTGCAGCAGAAGACACTTGGCAGGGAACCAAGGTGCTCTACACTCCAATTCATCACCAAGTGCAGAAACGTGGCCACTTTCAGAGTTTGGCCTCCAGTGAGCCTGCCAACAAACCTTGTGTGAAAGCAGTACTACAAGTGAATAGAAATTTATTCCCCCAAACCACTAGAAGATAAAATGTGCTATATACATTAGCACACATCAGCCTGAAATCTAAACTTTGACTTGGGAATATGCAACAAAATCAATGTATTTAGCAGCATTAAAAAAGCCCTCTGACAAACCTATGAAATTACTAGCTCTTCCACCCAGCCTTCCAGGGAGGACAGAAATGGAGATGTAAACCTTGCATTAGTAACAGCAATGAGAAATGAGATTTATTTCAGGTATGCAATCTTTTATTGAATAAGATGTGCAAAATTTAGAGATAATGTATGATTTATGTGAGAGGGTATGTATTATTTAATGAGGAAGTGGGCGAGAGGAAGGCAGCCTTAAAAATAGTGTTCATTTAATGAAAGGATCCTGGGACAAGAGCAAATGATACAACTACCAGGCAATATTTGAAGGACACTGAAGAGAGAAAAATGTAGCCTCAGAAATCATCTAATTTATCTCACTGGTGATGAAATGAGCACAAAAACTAGATCTAAATGGTAGATAATTCAGATGTGATGAATGTCTCCTAGTTATAATTGAAAGGCAAGAGGAAATTGCACTGTTTTTATTAATAATGGAACATTTACTTAAAAATTCAAGAACTTCCTGTTCCTCTAGTCTAGTTCTTCTCAGACTGCAGAAAGTTATCTATAAAACGTGAAACCATTTTTATATTTCATATGGGACAGAAAGTTTTGTTTTCCAGGACACAAAGTAAGAAACAAGAAAGGTAATGAGTTATACTGGGAACTGGTGAGTTATTACACAGACACTTGAGGCAGTTCTGCTTCTTATTCTCCTAACAGCAGTTGTCACAGTTCAGCATTTCTGCTGAAGTTATCTCTAGCCACCAAGTTCTACACCTTTCTACTTTACTTTCTTATGAGTGGTACAGAGCTCTATCAGGCCACTTGTTGTCTTATACACTGCAACAGTGAGAAAAACCAATGTAATGAAATGGTGATAGAGGAGGTGTAAAAAACAAAGGAACAAGCACAATAGAAAGGTGTTACAAAGAAAAAGTACTCACCCATCCCCACAGTCTCTGAAGATCCAGGCTCACAATAGAAGCTCCGCAAAAGAGGGATCTCCAATTAGAAATCCTTCCCCAGGGGCAGCCAGCCCTTAAATGAGGTCTAAGAGAGGTGCAGCCAGGCTCCACCCCTTCTGGTCACACAGCTGCATTGCCTTCACCTGTGCTCCCAGAGCTGACCGGGTACTTCCCCAGGTGCTCAATCAGTGGTTCATCAGTGACTCAGCAGTGTGTCACTGAAGTGACAAGGGTTGTCTATATGACTGTATGGATTAATTATGGAACTTTGTTGTTCAGGAACAACACTGTAACAAAGCATGGAAAAATTAGAATTAAAGAAGTCTCTGAGCTCGTAGTGGGTTTGGTAGTGTCAGCCTTTTCTCTCCAAAATCTATTCCTTTTTTTTTTTTTTTTTTTTTTTTTTTGGCTGGATTTTCTGCTTTCAAATGCTGAGATACATCGTTTCTATTTACATCTTACTGTTCCATTCAAGCACTTGTCAAGGAGGCTTTTATAGAGTTTTTCTTAATTATTCCGTTCTTAATTTTATCCTGCTTAAACATACCTCTTTGTCTTTCTTCAGACCCTTTAGATGTTTTGCTGCATCCTTCCTGGTCTTAGCTCTTAGGTTATTGCAATTTTTAGTTTTGCATGACCAGAGTAATCATTTTTAGCTCCAAATCTCAAGTTAATTTTCTCTTGACATTAGTTTCACCTTCCCCCGAATTTTCTCAGACTTTTCCCACAGTTCTAGATATAAAGACCCCAGAATCCGTATAGGTGTGATGGCACTATGGCATAAAGAACGGGATCAGCTTACATGCAGTTTCTGAGTTCCTCAGACATTTTTGGTAGACCTTTCATGAAATCTCTTTCATACTTGGCTGTCCATTGCCATCTGGTAGAGTAATTTTTCAGCCAAACTGAAGGGGGAAGAAAACTATAGAGCTCAAATTCAAAGCAGCAGAGGCAGATACGAGAGCAACTGCGTGTGGCTTTCAGGCCAGATAATATAGCTGAAAATGTAGCTCAGCTGTGGTATGGAGATGCAGGGAACATCTCAGGATTCAAAACCATATTAAACTTGTAGAGAGAAAGAATGAGCTTAAATAACTATCCAAATAGAATATAAAATGATTACCTGTGCCTCCAGTGGCACAGTTCACAGACTGGGACAGACCACAGGGAATCCTGTGTTACGAGAACAGACAACCAGCAGATAGAGGCATGGGCAACAGCAGTACCATGTCTGTTAACAATACTTGGCTTTTTTGCAATCAGAGTAACCCCACAGTGATTCTGTGACATGAGTGGATATGAACAAATGCTTATAATGTCCCTGTGAGGAAAGGGTGTTCTCTTTTGATAGATCCAGCAAATGAAGCAACTTACCCGTGACCGCAGTTTTATAGCTATGATTAGATCTCATGACCTTCTGCCTCCATATCCTCTACTCTAGGCCATAGTTCCTAAATGCATCTGTGTACAAAATGCTGAATTTATCTCATAAGTAAAACCAGAGTTGTTCCAGCTGGGTAACGTTGGCACAGAGAAACTCTAAAGAAAGTCTGGCAAGTAGAGTAAATCACAAGGGCTAGAAACGGAATATCTTAATCACTTAGAAGACAGAACAAGAACAAATACTCACAGTTTCTGGGTTAAAAGTAAGTGTAGCTTGGGTAAGTTTTTTCCAGGATGGACCTAGAATACAAAAGCACCAAGAGATTTGTTTGGCAGAGCTGCACTAGAATAGAAGCAGAACCTTTATTTCTGATAAAAAGGAGTACTCCAAGTGGCATACAGATGTTTCTAATAATCTTTCTTTCATTTGACAAGCTGAGAGTGACTTTACACTGAAAAAGAGAAATAGAAATGTGGTGCAATGAACTGATGTCCAGAGAGAGATATGAAGAAGTGACTGGGAATACAAAGATCGTGACCGGAATGACGAGCTTTCTGAGGATTTAAAATCTATGCTCCTATTATTTCCCTTTCATTTATGTATGTGCCTGTGTATACACATATATATGAGTGAATATATTTCATATGAAAAGTATCATGTGCTAGGAATGATTTTTGTTGAATTTTGTCATTCTTCTGCAGAAGATGATACTGATGCAGATCACTTGCAGCTAAGAGAAAATGCTGAGCTCCTTTAACTGGATGTGTTTTGATTCAGAGTAGCCAGACAGAGCCTCTCTCTAATGCTTACATGTTAGTTTTTCTTTCCAAGGCTTGTGCTTAGTAGTGCACAAATGTCTCTGCCAAATCATTGTTTGATGTCTGTAGTAATCTGTAAAATGAGAGGAGTTTCTGTGGTGCCTTGTTCTTGGGAGTAGTACTGCTTTAGAACAGTTACTCACTCAAGAATCTCTTCTGTATGTGAATAATTGAATCGTCCGTGCTCCATTATAAATAGATGCAGTCATGTGTGTTCTGAGTAAGGATTACAGGCCTGAGGCCTTAGAAAAGTTTTTCCTCTGCAAATGTAAAGATCACAATTTGGCTGTAAGCAACATTCTTTGTGTGTCCAGATCCAGTAGCTACAAGGCAAAACACAAAAAGAAGTCAAACTGAAAACATACAGCAGAGATGATCTTGGTAGCATTCATCTATCTATCTTCAATAGAGAGCTGCAGCTTCTGGGTAAAAAGCCCGTATGCATAACTACATCTTGCACAGAATCCCTTCTTCTGCAGTTTTCCACAGTGAATGGCCAGGCAAAGTCAGAGACACTCAAAGAGATGGGCAACTGTGTATACATCGGAGCCTGTATTTCCTACATTTAATTTTTTATTTCTCCATTAATGCAGAAAATTGGTACTGAAAAGTGATTTGGAGAAGGGCGTTCTTTGTCTCTGATAATGGAGAAAATAGAGCATCAAATGAAGCTATCAGGTAGCAGGCTGAAAACCAAACTTATGAAGGCAGTGCATTTTTCACACTACGCTTACTCTGTAGGACTCATTGCCACAGCATATGACACAAAGTATGTAGCTGACTTTGGAAAACACAAATTGACATTAAAAAAAATCCCCAGAGTATGTTATGCCAAAGATACCACTGTATTTTGAGCCTCAAATTGCTAAATGTTCTCAGAGAAATCTTGCTTAGGATGTTTTAATATTTGCTACTTGCAGTAGATAAATACACCATTGTCTTTTGGTATTTTCCCAGTAGAGCAACCCTGTGGAAAGGATAAATATCACAGTTTGGTAAATATGAAGGTACTTTTTTAATGTCGTTATGGTAATGTTTGATCTATACAAATAACAGTGCTTTTCCATTTCAGTGAGGTTATCTCTAGAAGTATATAAACTTGAAAAGAAGAATTTGAAAATTTGAAAGAATTTCAATATAAGTCTTTTAAGAACCTAAGTTTTCTGTTGACCATGCGTGGTACTTAATTCAAAGTCTCCCTTTAGGAGAAAGGACAGTATTTTAAGCAAGTGAAAGCTGTAGCAGTACAACACACACTTATGCATATGATCATTTCACACATTCAAGTAATCCCACTGAACTGAATGGGTCTAGGGATGTTTTGAAAAGTTACGTATATGTAAGTGTGTGTAGAACTGAGGCTTAAACAACTCTCTGAAATGTTTGTAATTTTGTCTTGTAAGTTTTACTCCTGCCCATTTTAATTGGTATTTCTATGTTCTAAAGAATCATCCTAACACAGTCCTGTTTTTGTAATAAAGTGGATTTTTTTGAAATATCTGAACTGTCAGTGGTGATGTGTAGGACTCCAGGTGCTCCCGCTCATGGTACTGTGGAAGGAGATGACTTTAAATACGGGGCCCAGGTTTACTTCAAGTGCAACGCAGGTTACAGCTTAAAAGGCAGCCGTGTTGCCTACTGTCAGCTCGATGGGATTTGGTCAACACATCATCCTGAATGTGGTAAGGTCACTTTAAGTTTTGATTCTTATCAAATGTTTCGGCCATTGTATTCACATTAAGCTAGAATATGCAAATCTCACTTGAAATTTGGTAGCTCCATGGCTTAGGATGATGTTCTTTTGTCATCCCACCTTTAAGAAGCAGTAGAAATTCTCATTTTACTCTGCTGAAGCGCAAGTCCTCAAGACTTACTAATAAAAAGGTCTAGCTGAAATCAAATGACTGAAAAATAATCTCCTCAAAGGCATATATCCTCCTTACGCACAAATAAAATTTCTAGAACCAAAATCAAATGAGGGACTTTGTGCATCAATGAATAGCTACTTCCATTGCTATGTATCTCTGCTATCTTCTCTGCAGAAGTGTGGTGCTCTCTGTGGAGTGACTGGGGCTTACTACATGAAGAATAGACTCTTATGTCAACAGCATTCCTATCCCACGCAAAAACTATTAAAAGAGAAACTCCAATTCATTCTTGCTGTGCAAGTTTGCATGCCTATGGCAGATCTACCATTCATATTGATTCATCAGTAAAATCCCAAGCCCCATCTTCCTATCCAAAGAGACTAATTTTATTTGAGCTGTTTCATACTGCACAGTTTTATTTCCATATTCCAGAACACTTCATATCAATTTGAATAGTACTTTCACAAGTGTGCAATGGCAAGCAATGCAAATTTTGTGGAGAGTGTTGTGAAAGAGCTGTATATAAGTTCATCTGACAAACAAGCAAAGGCATTCTTCTATCTAAAGAGAACACACCTCCAATTGCAATAAATGCAGTAGGTTCCTGCTTCATGATGTCTCTGGCTAAAGATCTAGTGAAACATCTGTCTTTATACTTGGCTGTTACTGAAGTGTTGGTGGTGTGATTTGGGTCTCTCCTTCCCATATGTTTTCTCATTATTTTTAGTCCATCAGAAAAATCATAACCTTGAGCTGATGGCAGAAGAGAATTATGATTCAAGTTAGTGAGCATGATGAAATAAGAGAAGGCTTTCATTGACTCACTTGGTCAAGCTTAGGTACATTTGGAAACATACGCTCTGCTTATCACAAGATGCCTCTAGGCTAAATATCACTACAGAAATTGGCTTGCAAATAAAGCGTTATACTGTGGGTGATTCCTGCAGTCTTTAGCTGCTGTCAAGTTACAAGTCATCTATGGTTCACATGGCCTGTGAAGTACACAGGAGGAAGACAGATCCAAATGAAAAGGAGATGAGAATCATAGCATCACAGAATCACATGATCGTAGAATCATAGAAATGCTTGGGTTGGAAGAGACCTCAAGGATCATCAAGTTCCACCCCCCCTGCCACAGGCAGGGTTGCCAGTCACTAGATCAAGTACTAGATCAGATTGTCCAGGGCCCTATCCAACCTGGCCTTGAGCAGCTCCAAGGACGGCACATCCACAGCCTCTCTGGGCAATCTGTTCCAGCACCTCACCACTCTCTCAGTAAAAAACTCCCCCTTGGCATCTAAATTCCCCCTGAAATGAGGCTTGGCTTTTCCCTTTCTCTTGGCTTAGAAGTAGTCCAGCTCTCCTCGTTTTTTTCAGTATGACTTGTGGAAAAGTATTTAAGTACATATATAACCTTCAGCATATACTAAATTCCAGTGTTGTTAAATAAAGTGCTGAAAAATATGATTTATTTGAATTATCTACTTCATGTTAAGAGCAGATGCCCTTCACTGAACCTTGTACTGCCACAGTTCACTACGTGCTTACATGCTTTGTTGAGCTGGGCCAAAAATTTAAGTTTACTGTGAGAAAAATAAACAAAAACAGCAAATAAAAAGAAGAGAAAAATATTGAGAAGATGGAAGTAAAAGAGGTTTTATATGCAGTATGCCTATGAATTTGCACATTAAACATTTAGTATCAGTAAAAATATATATATGTTCTCTTTAAATTCCTTTATTTTCCTGGATTATTGGGATCTCTCTGTCAGTGCTAAGAGACCAAAATGCAACCAAACATAAAAGCAAAATTTAGTAGTCTAGTTTTATTATCCAAGACCAGTGAAGTACTGAAAGTGTAGAAATGGGAAAAGGATGCCAAGGGCTTGTTTTGTGCAAATAGCTTAAGTGCATACTTTTATGTCCCTGAATTACTCCTGTTAATGACAATGGGATGTTAACATCACGTAAAGTCAAGGTTCATCTTCAGAATTGTCAGCCAAGTTTTAGGGACTTCTAAAGGATTTGAGAATTTTATGCTTTCAACAAAGACAAAATGTGTATCATTAACACACGTCTGTATTATCATTGCTTCTTTAGTATTTGATTTTTTTCAAAGACTGATGGGTCATATGGGACAGATGGGTCATGGGGAGGCATCTTTAATGAAGCATGTATTGTATTGCAACATCTGAATGTAATGGGTGAAAATAACGCTGTGAACTTGATAAAATGGTTACTGTTCTTCCCCCTGTTGTTAGTTCTAGATGAAAAAAGCTGCTCAGATCCTGGTGGCCCACTCAATGGCTACAGAAGAGTAGTGGAAGACACTGGGCTCTTGAATGGACGCTATGCAAAAATTGGCACAGTCATTGCTTTCTTTTGTAACAACTCCTATGTTCTTAGCGGGAATGAACAGAGGACCTGCCAAGACAATGGAGAATGGTCAGGGAAACAGCCAATCTGTATTAAAGGTAGTTTACAATCTTTTAAAAAATTATTTATTTATTTTTTTACAACAACTTATAAAAGCTGCTATTTTTTTTTTTACTAGATTTTGTTTTATGTATTTTACACTGGCCGGAGAATCATTTTTTCTAAGAATAAACTTTCTAACTGACACCTGATACTGATATTGGTAGCTTGCCAGCTCTTACTGGCTGCTAAACTCAGCCAGAGAAGATGCCAGTTATTCTAGCAGATGTTTCCATCTTTAAAGGTGGAGGGGAATATTCCCCTAGACCCTTATTACCCTCTTTATAGGATGAAATTTGTGTAAGATCATTATCAACAATCAGCAGGGAATTGAAGTAGAAAGAAATAACTGCCTCATCAGAGTTCACGTGATAAGAAACAGCTCTCCTTTAACAACCCTTTTAAGTCAGTGGGACCAGTCCTGAGTGTAAAAGTTTATAAGACCAAGCTTGCAGATTGCAACCTTGAATGTCTGGTTTAGAAAATCACTTGAGGATGTGCTTAAACCACCTGCATTCATCAAAAACATTGAAACACATCTTTAAATACTTTGCTAGAAAGAGAATTATGCTGTTGACCTGGGGCTACTGTAAGCATGTCTGGAACCCTGAATGGATGAAGGGATTTGGGCTGGGGAACTGCCAAATTCATTTTCCCAAAGCATTTTTGGAAACATATTCTAATGGATATATATATATATATATTTTTGTTAACTGAAGTAATGATAATATAAGGAAATACATCTGTCCCCTTGGGAATTTGCTTTATTCTGTTATTTTAGATGGAAATACTCTCTCCCTGAAGCACATAATCATCTCCATTTGTGGAAAGCTTCCTTATTGATGTTAACTTTGATAATGACATAAAGGTTAACACATACAGTAACCACAAAGAGCAAGATTCTGTTAAATCCCGCAGAAATGAATGCTTAACATACAGATGAAATACATCCTGCAAGATTCCGTTTCTTCTGCTCTGTGCAGCAGGAGGGAAATCCCAGCAGAGTTATCTGAAGTGATGAAGTTGAATATTTTACCCTGGTCTTAAAGCAAATTAACGGAATATGCAAAATTAGAAATCCTCAGTTGTGCTTCTATTATTTTCTGCATATTCAGGCATATTCAGGTAACTCTCTGGGCATCCTCAGATTCTGAGTCCCCAGCTCCTCCCAGATGGAGCACATGCAAACAGGCTTTCAGATGTCTGTAATATCTTGCAGCCTTTCTCCACGCGCTGACTCACTGGCATTAGCTCTGTGTGGCTACACAGATGGAAGTGAAACATTTTCTCTATAATTCTATTATTGCAAAAGTTTGTTCAGGTTCATAACCATCAGCTGTGGCAGTGTAATTCTGGCATTCAGATACACTGGCAGACAAATCTTCCATAGTTGACAGTGCACAGTGCAGAATATGCTTATTTGCTCCCCTGTTTGTAAATGGGATAGATCTAGAGACCTGTGGGATAACATTTTTCTAAAGCTTTATGTTTTAGGGCGTATTCTTATTTTAATGCATATAACTTGCTGCCTCTTTTCTTAACCCAGTCCCCTCTTGCTATTGAGAGGAAGGGGTGGAAATGAGTATGAGCCATAACGTTTGAGCTGTGAATGTGGAAAAGTACCGTGAAACATTATATTTTTTCTAGCCTGCAGAGAGCCAAAGATCTCTGACCTGGTGAGACAGAAAGTGCTGCCAATGCAGGTTCAGTCAAGGTGAGAATGAAATACCTCAACTACAGTTTTAAGAAAAATGTGATTGCCTTTCCCTCCTTTTCACCCTATGTGTCTTAGCCTGATTGAGCAACCAGTCCTGTGAAGTGCTCCATGTGAACTCCACTGATAACCAAGCAATGCGAGCTGCTGGGAAGGGAGGTCTGATCGAGCGCAGGTTTGCAAGCTGCAGGAGGCAATCAGAAGGAAAAGCACGGTTAGAAGTGTGCGAAGTACTGGACCATGCCAGAATTAGGCTTGCAAGCTTGTAACAGACTACAGGAACAGTCTGAGGAACAGTTCCCTGCAGCTAATAATGTGTCTTAAAATATGAAAATGTGTCACCTTAGAAAAGAAATGAGTGGGGAGAGCTCAAGGAGAGAAAGGGCAATGTAATCTGACTCACATTTCATCACCCAAAGCAATATAGCACAACTGATATTGATACAAAGTTGGCTTTGGGATGAGCACTGGGAAGAGGAGGAAGCAAGGTAGGAAGAGAGGAAGGAAAAGAAAGTTTGGACCCAGTAGCAGATGCCTGAAGAAGACTTTAGCAACAAGGCAAGCACGCACTTCCCCCAAATAGTCTCCCAGTCTCCAGCTGTCTATAGTGTATGAGTTGAAGAGATGTTCCTGAGACAACATCGGGAGGATTTCAGAGCCATCAAGAGATTTTTCTTCCTTCAATTTCTTGATTCACTTTTGAACACAGGTCTTTTTATTGTAGACATTTCTGATATTAATGCAAGCTGTATCAGAGTGCATCCATTCTCCCATCAGCATGGCATCATGATGGCATCTCATGTATGTGAACTGGTTTTATGCCTTGATGTATGTTCTGCACTTCATAGATAAGGCCAAGTGTGGATAATGCAACGTTGCAGGGTCACACGTGAGATGGGAATGGAACCAGGCAGACTTCATGTGACCACAGCAGCTCCCATCCTTCTTCCAAAGTACAAGAAGCTTGTGGTTGCTCTTGCTCTTAATAACTTTACTTCCCCTGAGTGCTGCCTACTCATGGATTCTGTATGATGGAGGCAGTCTCTCTTGGACTAAAAATGGAATCTCTATGTGAAAAAGCATTCTTATGGCTTTTTCTGGATATGGGCAATAATGGAAATAGCAAGGGAAATGAATTTATTGCTTAATTTTTCAGATGTAAATAGGTTTTTGTGTACAAATGTGCTTTTAACTGTTAGAGCAAGGGATATGTCCTAAGTGATGAAGATTTAAGTATTACTGTCATCAAGCTTATGGTCCATATCCAGGCTGATGCATCTATTTATTTCTTTAATTATATGTCGTGTTTCAGCTAATCAGTACAGTTTCAAAATGGAAGCTTACTGATTATTGCAATTATGAAATCTCTGTGGTGAGGTAATTATCTCTGTTAATTGCTAAGTCAAGCAACTTTATCAACATGATTTAATCTGAATCAATTCCTAATACCGCCTATTAAAATGTTCACTAGAGAAAAGATGTGCCTAACTCCTCTCTAGTGAGAATTAATTATGGTAACACCAACTTCTAGTGTAATTTTTCTGTTTAAAACCAGAGTATTTCAGATCTTTTGTGAAAAAACTATTCCACATTCAGAGGCAACTGGATATAACCCAGAAACTGTAAAATGAAAAAAAAAAAAGAGATACAAGTAGTTATAAAGCAGTTATACAAGTTATAAACATATGCACATATAGAAATAAAATAGCTGGATTGTAAATGGGAATATTGCTAAACGACGTTGGAAAGATATTTTGCCCTACTCTTTCACAAACTGCTCATGCTTTTAAATGACACTTAACACTGCTAGTGATGAAGCTATGGAAATGATCGCTTTTATCGGGTTTTTATTATGACCTTGTGTTCTTTGTTCGTTGAAACAGGGAAACACCTTTGCATCAGCTTTACTCATCTGCATTCAGCAAGCAAAAGCTTGAAATATACCCAACCAAGAAGCCAGCACTGCCATTTGGAGACCTGCCCCCAGGGTACCAGCATCTGCACACACAACTTCAGTATGAATGCATTTCTCCTTTCTACCGCCGCTTGGGTAGCAGCAGGAGGACTTGTCTGAAGACAGGAAAATGGAGTGGAAGGGCCCCTGTGTGTATTCCAAGTGAGTCTCCAGGGGAAAAAAATGCACACGTCTCCTGGCAGATGGGGCAACAAGCTGTGTATTCACAAGATTGTGTATCTTAGATAATTAGGGAATCCCAACAGTGTAGACTGTGCATGCTTGCAGGTGGGAGATAGCAGCAATGAAGCCTAGAGGATAGACAGCTCTTTTTGTCCACCGGTAGAACTTTTGTAGGTGATGGCAAAGGGATCAAGCTTTTGGCAATGTAATTTGCCACCAATTTTTCTACTCTTTCATCAAGCAAAGGTGGAATGTGGTTCCCTCATGATTTGAAAATGTGCTCCTACTATCACTTCTCCTGTATTATTATTGCAAATATGATTTTGATTTCATCTCTGCTTTGGTACGCTGCTTATATTGAGCTTTAAGGAATAGAATGGAGGGCCTGCATTTTAAAGAGGCTCTTCCCTTAACACAGTCTGCTAAGGAAGGGTTGATAAAGCGTCAGCAAACGTTTCCAAATGCAAGAAATTTTACCCCAGGTCTGACCCATAGTGATATATTCCTAGGACAGGGCACACCTTTTGCTTTGGATAGGTATTGATTTATGTGTATCTAGTTTAAAGTTTTGCTGCAAGACAAGTCTATTCTCATAGGCTTGAACTCAGCTATGATAAGACTGGTTCTAGAGCGGCACAACTACTCTGTGACTGCCTGGAATAGTTTTAGTACCCTGCTGGCTTTTATTATTAGCAAGAATCAAGGGTGTTCTTTCTATTTATTTATATAGTTTTCTCATTAGAGTGCAGTTTGATAGAGTTATCTTTAAAATTCACCTACTCAAGTGCTAATTCTACATTTCTACTTCAGCCAGGAATTCAGAGAATAACAAGAAAAACAAAAGTGTTTTTTTTTTTTTTTTAAGCTATATAAAATGCTCTTATATTAGAATTTTGCAGGTTGGAGATAGAGGCTTATTAGAAAGCTGTCTCTTATGCTAACAGTTGCAGCTTGGTTCATTCTAGTACATCCTATGCAAGAAGTGAGAGTGACATTTGGTTTCTTTGGTGGGGAAGAGGCATCGCCTCATTCTTGTTTCATGTTTCCTCAGTCTGCGGAAAAGCAGAAAACATCACTCTTCAGAAGGCTGTGACCTCTACCAGGTGGCCATGGCAAGCAGCAATCTATCGGACGGCCAATGGGGTGAAGGAGAACAGTCTCAAAAAAGGAGCCTGGATCCTCATCTGCAGCGGGGCGCTGGTGAACGAGCGCACCGTAGTGGTGGCAGCTCACTGCGTCACTGACCTGGGCAAGACCATCGTGCTCAAGACAGCAGAGCTCAAGGTGGTTCTGGGGAAATTCTACAGAGATGATGACAGGGATGAAAAGACCATCCAGAACCTGCGGGTGAGTAAGTCTGCTGGGAGCAGAAAGTGATGAGCACTGACAGATGCTGATCACATTCATCTCGTACAGGGAGAACAAAATTATCCTTTGGGCAATGCATTGTTTTACATGCTGTTCTTTGAGATGCGTATCTAGAGAATCAATTGACAGAGCTGTCACGGCACAAGAGGGGACATGCTGCAGTACATAAAATTCCCCTGGCACTGTCCAACTAGCATGCTTCCCTCCTAACACAGCTCACTAAGAAAATAACTCAGGTTCCTTGGGCCATGACATCTTGAGTGGTATTGCCAGAAAAAGAAAAAGAAAAGAGATGTCAGTTTCTGTCAAAAGCCATTAGCATAATTTATGAAAGAAACACTTGTGCTCTAGATTGTGGTTTGACACCTTTAAAACATTTCATACCTCTGTCCCAAGGTTATCTATCTTTAAACTCAATAGAAGTTTGTATCTGAATTCAATTCCAAAAATAGCTCCTCAAGCTTGCCAGAGTGGTTTGTTATTTCAAGCAAAACTACAGAGGTAGAAATCAAAATGAAGAGAAATACAGCAATTTTGGCTGTGTTTCTTCTTCTGGAGTGGGGGTTAACTAATGGATTTTATCCAAGAAATCATTGTTAATTTGATTCCCATCATTCCCTTTTATTGTTTTCATTCTCTAATCTCAGCTTTTTCAGACCATCCTAATTACATTATTTTTTAGACAATATTTCTTATTAGGAATCCTCTTCCTTCTTCTAGTGTTTCATAAAAGTAGCTGGCATTAATTATTTGGCCCCAACACTGTATTACTGAATCACAGAATCACAGAACTATAGGTGTTGGAAGGGACCTCTGGAGATCATTAAGTCCAACCTCCTGCTAAAGCAGGTTCCCTGCAGTAGGTTGCACAGGAACTGGCCATTAACTCCCCATTTTGCTGGAAATGTCTTTGACCATATTCCATTAGGAGGAGTTTCAAGCAGTAGAAACTGGCTTGAAAACCAAGCCACCAAACGTGTTCTTAACAGAAGATGCTTGATCTCTTTGCATGTTCCATGTTTGGACTAGATGGCCTTCAGAGGTCTCTTCCAGCTGTAAGGATTCTGTGATTCTATGATTCTCATTTGAGCAAGCTGTAAGGTAAAAGAACTCTTTGGGAGTGGAGAGGAGAGGTGAGGAATGCAAACTACAGTGTAAAAGTGTGGAAATAGTGCTGCTAATTTGCCATTGCTATTAACGCTATAATTCTTCCTGCTCTGTTTTCTCCCCAGATTTCTGCCATCATAGTGCATCCCAATTACGACCCCATATTACTTGATTCTGACATAGCTATCATAAAACTTTTGGACAAAGCCAGAATCAGCAGTCGTGTTCAACCCATTTGCTTGGCATCTTCTCATGACTTGACTTCACCCACAGAGGATTTAAAAATAACGGTTACTGGCTGGAAGGTATTGGCTGATATTAAAGATCCTGGATACAAGAATGACACAATCCGCATGGGAGCCGTTCAGATGGTGGACTCACTGTTGTGTGAGCAACAGTATGAGGATAATGGGATACAGGTCAGCATCACTGACAGCATGTTCTGTGCCAAACAGGACCACGCAGCCTTCTCGAATATCTGCCCTGCTGAGACTGGTGGGATTGCAGCCATAACTTTACCAGGAAAAGCATCTCCTGAGCTGAGGTGGCACCTGATGGGATTAGTGAGCTGGGGTTATGATAAAACTTGCAGCCTAGAACTCTACAGCGGTTACACCAAAGCGATTCCTTTCAAAGACTGGATTGAAAAGAACCTGAAATAAAAAGCTGTGTCCGGAAATAGCATTTTATAATTATCATGATATTTCTCACAGTCTCTGCTGCTTTAGGCTTTTTATCCCAGTGATGAGCCGCGCCTGGGATAAGGTTAAGGCAGACACCCTGGTAATTCGTCCTAGGATCAGACGCTCCATCAGGCTACTCTCAATTCATGACTAAATGTCATAGCGCATGGGAAGTTTTGCCATTTTTTACCTGTCTCCCCTGGTGGGAGGGTGACGCCCTGCTCCTGAGTCTGATGTACAGATACAGGACAGCAAATTGTGACTGAAATAAATCTGTAGTGTGGAGTCCCCAAGAGAAGTCACTGGCAAGCCTCTCCCAAAGGTCAGTCTGACTGACAGGAGTAGGAGGTTGCAAAGAGTAGCCTGAATTCATTATGATGGATGAGCTTGTTAAGGTATGTGCTATCTCTATTGCCACAGTACAATGTAATCTTTTTCCCTCCAAAGTACTTTACAAGTTTAAATAAACCATGGTTTGTTATTTTAACCTACATACCCACGTCTGACATTATTTAAATTCCTTATTTTACCTGAGTCACACCCCAGGGACTCTCTATTGCCCTTGTCTGCTGCGTGTGACTCTCACTGAGGCTGAACACAATTCAGTTACTGCATAAATAACAAGGACCTTCTTTCCTTCATACACCCAATGATGCTATTGTTGTACATGAACCACTGCAATGAAATGTACTCAGAGAGTTATCTCCCACCTTATATTCTGAATGGATGAAAACCTGAAACACTTTTCAAAACATTTTCCCACGTGGATTATTTCAAGGATCTCTAAAAACCAGCACAGGTTCTGGTTTCCATCTGCTCACTTAGTCCTGTGGCAAAATAACTCACCTGAAGTGCAACAAGGTAAAGAATTACGGCCAGGTGTCACGCTGAGCAGAGGCTTTTCCTTTCTGGACTTTCTGACATCAAAGCGTGAGATTGTCCTGTTGGGTATGTTGTCCAGTGGAGAGACTTTGGTTCCCTCATGGTTCTTAACCACTTCTCTCTCACTAAATTATTTTCCCTACTTCAGTTATAAATGAAAATGGAAGATGAAAAAGTTGAGGAAGGCGGACAGAGGAATGCCTCTCATCATAGCTAATTCATCTGCAACACCCTGGAATTTGTAGAACCTGCATTGTCCAAGCCAGGTCACAGCAACAGTTGGATGGGAAGATCTGATGAAAGAATTTAGCACCCCCCATCCAAAGACTTGGATCCTGAAGTCACATTCTGCCAAGCCCATGGCATGGCTGTGGCTCTTAGAAGCTGAGGAGTCAGTTTCCAACTCCCATTTCTCTGATGCTGTTGAAATCTTGTTCAGTTTCTCCGTGCTCTGTAGTTCCCATCCACTTTTGAATCTGCAAATTATTGCTAAATGGGCAACTGGTACAGAGGAATGTTCCACATAATTCCTTTTTGCCTTCCTGGGCAGAAGAACTGAATGCTTTTGGACTTTCCTTATTTTCACTGGCGATAGGACCAGGTTTTAGTTAAGGGCTTAGTTTAAGCCCTTTAATTTAAGGGCTATAACCAAAGGGAATTACTTTATGGTTTTTGTCTATCTCCTACTGCCAAAGAGGTGCTTGGCTTACAAACTGTATGGCAACAAAAATTCTGAATTCAGTACGAAAAATCAGATGTGTTTCACTCCTCCACTGGGAGGAAGAAATTCCAGTGAACGTATGGTACTCCCCCTTACAGAAGGGAGTTGAGGAAATTAGGTGACAGTTCTGGAGGAGGGCAAACTTGCAAAAGTTCAAGATACTGTTTTTTTTTCCTAACACTGCAACAGAGAACAACATGAAAGAAGGAGGAAGGAATATAACTGTTTATTGGAGCACGGCTTGCCTACTGAGAGCTCTTCCATGATTGCATTAAATAAGAGTTTTGACACCGTAATGGCAATGGAGAAATCGTGAGGGTCTGTGAGCTGATGCTTCTCTCAGCTGTGGCACCGTACCCGCCCTGCTCTGCCTCACGTTGCTCTTTGCTGCTGCAGCTGAGAAGAACGGGCCCTGAAGGTTTCTTCCTCTGTGATATATCCAGGAGAGAGCTAGGCACGCTGAACTGCAGAAGTCTGCCTTAATTCCAGTCCGAGCTCTCACTCCTCTCCTTTTACTGTGAGCATTTACAGTGGGCATTTACTGATCCTCCAGCTCTGCCTCAGCGCCGTCCCCGTTTGGTTTCAGTCACTACAGAGCTGGCAACAAATAGCTGAGAGGTGCTGGTTGGGCAGCAACACCATAACACCATCGCTGTTCACTGGCTGTGTACCACCACAAAGTTTATTCTTCTGAAACTCTGTGGGATGAAAGTCACTGTGTGTGAAGGCTTACCGCGGGAGGAGGTTGCTACAGCTGTGCCTGCACCTCTTTCAAAGGTCAAGGACTTATTTTTAAGATGCCCAACTACCTCAAGCACCTCCTTTCAGACAGGTGAGGACCTCTACATCGGCTGGGAAGGGCTTCAAGCAGCGCCGCAGGGACGGCAGCCTCACAAACCTCCCCCCGTTCCCCTTTCCCGCTCAGGGTCCGGCCGCCCTCAGGCCGACCCCGCGCCCCTCAGCCCGGCGCAGCGCGCGGGACCACCGGAGCACCGCGGGGCCGCCCGTGCAGGTGGGGCTGCGCCGCCGCCGCCTGCCCGTCAGGGGGCAGCACCGCGTCGCCGCCGGCCCGGGCCCCGGGCGCTCTCCGCGCGTCCCCCGGCGGGCGGCCACGAGACCCGCCGGGCACGGGCGGGTTACTCGGCGGCGGGGCACGGGGCCGGGGCGCGGCGGAGAGGCATTGGGCTCGGGACGCGGCTGCCGGGCCGCGGTGGCGGGCGAGCGGGGAGCGAGAGGCGGCGGGAGGCGGCCCGGCCCGCTCCTGCCCGGGGGTCCCGGCGGGCCCTGGCGGCGGATGCTCGGGCAGCGCAGGGCGGCGCGGCGCCGAGCGGAGCGGAGCGGGGCAGGTAGTGAGCCGTGGAGGGTGGCCCTCCCCCTGCCAGGGGCTCGCTGCCCCCTCCCCTTTCCTTTCTGTCCTTTGAGCGAGAGGTTGGGGGGATTTATAGGAGTACCGGCGGCCGGTGATGTCAGCCCTTGCCTAAAATAGAGAGGGATAGACGGCAAATCCACAGCTAGAAGGCTAAACCTTCCAATCCTGCCTCAGCCAGCGCCACGCCGATGTGAAGTCACCCCCACCTCTCGGCGGGCACACACACACGCACACACACACACGCACACACACGCGCGCGCACACGCGCACACCCCGCGGCGAGAGGCGGCCGGCGGGACCGCAGCGGTGCCAGCGGCTCCTCGCCCCGCCAGGCCCGGCCGGAGCGCTCGGCGGGCGGGAGGTGGCGGTGGCGGGGCGGGAGGCGCCGAGCGGAGCCGCCGGTCCCCGCCTGGCGCGGCCCCGAGGATTACCAGGAACCGCGCGCCGCTTCCCTGAGGCGAGAGAGGGACACCCGCGGAACCGCTGCCGTTCAGCCCCGCTGCCCGGGCTGCCGAGGAGACAGGGGGGCTCTCGGGACCATGGCGTCGACGGAAGGGTGAGGGGAGCGCCGCTGCGGAGGGAGGGACGGGGGCGCGGGTGGTCCCGCATTGTGCGTCTGCGGCGGCCGCGTGTCGGCCGTGTCATTGTTAACCCTCGGCCCCGCCGCCGGGCAGCGAGGAGCGGACGGCCGCGTTCGGGAGGGAGAGGAAGAATGGGAATTCGCGTACGAGCCTCTGGAGAGGTTTTGGCTTTTCTCCCGTCGCTTCTTTCTTTCAGCCCCGGAGGGTAAATGAGCATAGAGCACCTGCCGGAGCGCTGCCTGGGGAGCCGGCCGGGCGCGAGGAACGCGGGGTGCGGGGCGGCTCCACGCCGTAACCGCGGCCCGTGCTCCGGGACCGGGCGGGAGCTGTCCCTGCCCGGCCCTGGGGAAGGCAGCGCGCAGATCCAACTTCTGCAGGAGTTTTGCAATTCGGGACGTTTGTGCCAAACGCGTTGCAGCGCGAGCGGGGGAGATGCTGGGAAGGGCGAAGGGTTATACAAGAGGCTTTGAGGAGAGGCACGGAGCCCGGTTGGACAGCGGCCCTGAGACGGAGACCTGTCCCCATCCCCGTCCGTATTCCCGCCCGTGTCCGTGTCCCACGACAGGGGATCAAGAGGATCCGCTGTGGAGTCCTTACTTTGCAGGTAGCGGGAGAGGAAAGAAAAGGCTCCCCTGATCTCTGGTTGCCCTCTTCTAATACAGGCTAGCATTAGGCTGCGTCTGGTGTGAGCCTCCCCTTTATCCCTGGATGTTGTCAGGTTGTATCAGCGTGATCTGCTCTGGATGGGACTCTCTGAGGACAGGGCGCGAGAGCAAGCTCTGTTTGTATGGCTGGTGTGGCTCTTGGGCACAGAGACGGAGGGGATTTACCAGCACATGGCTGGGGCGTGTGCGCACAGGTGTCCCATCACTTACACAGCCAAAGGGACACACTCCATGCAGAGCAGCTGGCCCGGAGCAGAGTAGCATAGGAGTGCCAGTGCTGGTTCTTCAAGAACAGGACAGGCCCCAGGGCTGGAGCCTCGAGGAGGAGGTTGGGAAGTAGTCTGCATCCCATGGCTGTGGCTTTGCATCCTTCTACTTCCTTACCTGACCCCTCTCTGCTTGGCGCACTCCAGCTGCCCACCATTCCATCCCAAAGAGGGAGGCTGTGAGGACCCTCTGGGGGTTTGCTGTGCCACAGTTTAATGGGAAGAGACCTAAAGAGAGGGGGCTGTGGCAGGGGGTCTGCCACCATAGGGGGTAACGTATACAGAAGGAGAAACGCACTTTAGAGAAGCTGACTGAGCAGGTGGCTAAAGGAGATGGGAGCACCAGAAGTGGAGAGGCTTCCATAGATGTGTGATATTGCTGTCCTTATCAGACAGAGCTAAATGGTCAACAAGACAAAGGGAACATAAAGTTTAGGCCTTGTTTCCAAACTTCTTAGGAAACTCACTGAGACTAAGACAGGCCAACCGACACTTTTCCCTGGTGCCTTTCAACTGGTGCCCAATTGTAGCTGAGAGAAACCAGTGGAGTGGGATGTGCGTCTCTTGTCAATCCCTTTGTGCTGCTGAGAACCTGAATTGTCATCTTTCCCCCCCTCAGGTGAGAAGCTGAGGAGAGAAATAAGCTTTACGTACTCTGGCATTAAGGCCGGCGAGCTCAGGCATCGTAAGGACCATCAGGGAAACAAATTCGGGACCACCCGGGCTGTTCGAGGAAGGCTTTCCATCGACGCCGGTGCAGTGGAAAAGAGGCAGGTGGCAGAGAGTGCCCATTGCTGTGCGCAGCGCGGTGTGTCTCAGGCACACACAGGTACATGGAGAGACCCCTGTGAGAGGTGGGACGGGCTGTGTGTGTGCTGGCACAGTGTCCGGCGCTCTGTGGTGCTCAGGCAGTGTTAAGTGAGGTTGGTAGTACCTACAGTCACTATTTTGTTGGGATAGAACAACTTCAACCGCAGTCAGTTTTGTGATGCCTTATTTTCTCCTCTAACGGTGCAGTTTACATGAAATCTCCAGACTGGAGGTGTCAGGGATGTGATAGGGCACGTGGCAAATGGTAAGGCCCCCATGTACACGCAGAGGAAGGCAAATCTATATTACATTCATGAAAAGCAGTGGTTACTCAGAACCAGGATTTACTAGGAAAGATTTTCTTGTCTGTACCTTTCCATTTTTTTTTCCTTTTAATACTTAATTTAAGGAAAGTTACCTGTGTATAGAAATTTGCTGCCCAAAACTTCCTGTTCCAAGAAAGAAAATGTGGACAACGGGAAACTTCAATCACCTGAAAATGAGAAGGGGAACATCCCCTGATACGGCAGGGTCAGGCCTGTGGGGCCGTGGATCTGCTTTGCTGCAGTTCCAGCTGCTGGCATTTTCTCACACTGAGGAACGCGCTTACCTTGACTGCAAGGTCCTCCTGCCACAGAATGCCCTGGTACCCATCTCATGTAGCTGGATGGACTTCAGGTGTTTAGCTGGTGCTAGAAGGTTCAAGGAAGAAGGGCTGAAAGCAACTGTTGGTGCTGTTTGGAGTTGCTTGTTTTCATGCTCACTCTCTAAGCATCCCCCCCCTCTGCCACAGTCACCTTCCCTGGTGACTTCTTATGGACTTGCAATGCAGTCCAGAGACCCAGCAACATCTGTTCACATTCTCAGTTGTGCACATTGCGTAGTGTGCAGGTAGAACCTCTGGAGGCTGACTGGTTCCACCTGAAGGTGGCAGAGCTTTTTAGCCTTTCCTTTGCTTTTACAGGATCTAAGAGGACATAAAGATTAAATGAGATGGATGCTGCCTGCATACCTTGCTTCCCCCTGGGTTATGGATCTCACCTCTCTCTTCAGTGTAACTGTTTCAAAAAAAAAAATAGTGCAGCACATGGCTACAGGTTTTTAAAAACACATTTGCATAACTTAGAGGTTTTAGATGTTAAATTAGCTTGTGATTTAATCATCAGATATCGAGCCCTAAGTGTTAAAGCCATTTCCTTGTTACCCACTCAAGTGGGTAAGAAGGGTCGGGTTGGATATCAGGAAAAGTTTCTTCAACAGAGGCTAGAGGGCATAGAACAGGCTTCTCAGAGCTGCTGGTGTTCAAGAAGAGTGCGGAAATGGGGTCTGATTTTTACATGGTCCTACGTGGAGCGAGGAGTTGTAATCAGTGACCCTTGTGGGTCCCTTCCAACTTGGGATATTCTATGATTCTCTGAATGATGATATTTTAGTACTCTAAAAGTCTAGCAACAGTTTTGTATTTCGTGTACTTTTTAAGAGTGCGTGTTTTGGGGCATGAAGTTTGAATGTGTTCCTTTAAGAATGCAGCCACTAGGAGACACTGTCACTGCATCTATGGCCGTAAATTAGGGAGGCCGCAGGTGTCTGGGTGCTGAGATCAGCCCCATGGATCGGTAACCCTCCAGGGCATGGCTGGGAACTACTTGGGCAGCAGCTTGTCCTGCTGTGGGCATTTGAGTGCAAGAACCTTGTTTCAGAGAGGCACGGGCACCTCAATCCCTTTGGTTAGAGTGCCAGAGAACAGTCCAGGACAGGTTGGTGTAAATAGCAGAGGTGTTACCTTTATAGGTAGTGGTACCTGTATGGCAGGTGTGTGTGTGTGTGTGTGTGTGTGTGTGTGTGTGTGTGTGTGTGTGTGTGGGCACAGACTCTGCTACAGAATAAATATAGTGGAGGGGAGCAGGACTCTGCAAACATCACCGTGTTTGCAAATACAGGAGTCTCTGGGTAACTGCTTAGCATCGTGATTTGATTAGCGAAGCAGATGTAAGTGCTTCACAATTTTATGTACACTTAATGTAAATGGTGTTTTTGTAATATGCAGTAGCTTGGAGGCAGAGTTCCCATTCTGTTTGGCGTCACAAACGTGGTGTGTGCAATCTACAGACATCCCTCTCTTTACATTTGCCATTATTGTTAACTCAGTTAAGAGGGGAAAAAACAACAACAACAAACAATAAAGCAGTGGTCTGTTCCTCCTCTCACAGCTTGACTGTTCCTACTTTCTTCTACTGATGCTCTTTCTTTAACTCAGGTTTCACTGTCTCTGAAGTGACAGTTCCACAGGCAGGTATACAGTCTGTGCCACCCCTCCACCACACAACATGAATTCAGTCCTGTAATGCTATAGTGGGATGATAATAGCAGGGTAGCAAAGTCTTTTGCTACAGCAAATAAGAATGAGCCCAAATACAGCAGCCACAGAAATGAAGGAAGAGAGTTGCTTACCTTTGGAAGGTCTCAGGTGGGTAGGGATCTCCAGCAAGAGATGCTCTCACCTCCACCACCAGCCCTTAAATGAGGTCTGGGAAGGGGTGGATCCTGGCTCCACTCCTTCCAGTCACTCAGGTGTATTGTGTTACATGCACCTGAACTCCCCTGGGTTGGCCCTGCTTTCCCACCAGGTGCTCAATCACTACTTCAGACTGTGACTTAGCATTTCTACTACAAGTCCAGATCAGATGATTCCATGATTAAATTTATCATGATTCAATTTATTTATTTATCATGATTCCATTTATTTTCTTCAAAATTAGCCACAACATATTGTATGGATTTTATACAAGTTTTCTTCTTGCAGTGAAAAGGTAACTTCATCAGTTCAACATACAGTTAACATGGGAAGCCCAGATATAAATACCTTACCCAGCGTCTAATCCTGTGCGTGCGTGTTACCTGTCAACAGTTTTTGAGCAAATTTGAACCTTAAGAATGAATTTATTATACTGGGATAACGTTTCAGTCATGTGGCTGTGGTGGTTTTGGAGTGGGAGCCCTAGAGACATTTACTGAATTGTCAAAACAAAGCCTGAAAGAGAGATTGCCAGCCCATATTATACACCTAGCCTGGAGACAATAGGACACACCTCACTGAGTCAGAAAAACTAGCTTTGCCTTTCTTGGTAGGGTTCAGGCACCTACATAGGAGAGTGGGCGTGCAGGATCTGCCACTATATGTACACAAGCACTCCCACAGTTTTCTTGTCATTTGAATTTTTACTCTGTAATTTACCCACAAAACTCCTCAAAATGGAAACGTGATGAAATGTGCTGGCACAAGTGTTTGGATACGTTAGAGGATTAAATCCTCTGAGTGCTCTCACTGTTATTTTTTATGAAGGATTTGAGCAGTGCCAACTCAGGATGGAGATGTTTTACCCTATACTCTTTCTCAGATGTTTTGTGGGACAGATGGAATGGATATAGCCTATTAATCAGACATATCAGCTGTTACTCTGACCTCATTTCACTGTTGTTGATTGCAAATCTCTCATCGATGTCAATGATATAGAATGAAGCTCTATAGAAGATAACACGTGTTCCTTAAAACTAATCTCATGACATGGTGGTTCTCATGACCCCAACCTTCGGTTTGGCCTTGAGTTATACTTTCAAAGAGAAGTCATCATTTAGACATTAACTCAATTTTTTTAGACCCTCATGTAAAGGCACAAATATTAAAATGTTCCGTAGAAAGTCTGTAGGGCTTCTAAACTTCGGGGGAAAAGCAGATTAGGGAATTGGATCAGATATACAATGGCTGTTCCTTACAAATGGCTGAGTCTTAGCTCATTGTAGCCTTCCATGAGATGCATAAATGCATACATACACTCTCCTTGTGAACGTGTGTGCAATTGTATATGTGCAAGTACACTGAGAATTCCGCTTATGAAGAAGTACTGTATTTCTATACTAGCAAGTTACTACATTTAATTTTCTTCTTCATCTTCCCATTTCCCCTTGACAGTCCCAACAGGACTGCTAATAACTGTAAATATATGAGCAGTATTTCAAGGGTCACAGTTTTTCCATTAAAAATACTGTTATAAAAACTATCTTCTGTTCCACCCATGTAGATATCCATTCCTTCCGGCAGTGACCTGTGGCCAGTAGTCACTGCATGCCAACACTCAGTAGGCAGTGAAATCTCACCTGAAGCCTGATATTTTGTGATGTGCTATTATTAGAAACGCTTTCAGTATTCCTGGAAATCAGAGATTTTAAGATCACATTGAAGACCTCAGGTTTTTCATTTCCTGCTTTCCCAACTTGACATTCATAGGGCTAATTTTGATATGAGTCATCCATTCCTTGGCTTAAGTTGTGAAATAATGCATTTTATATCTTATGCCTTATGATGTGGGCAATGAAGAGCATTTGTAGAAGACTTAAATAGCTAGTACTGCTTTTGTTTCTTCTGTCGTACACTGGCATTTGAGTTTCAACAACTTCCTTTGTTGTACCAGGCTGAATGAAATGAGAACATAAAACTGATCAGCAAGAATGCTTTTGTAAGAGATGCGGCATGAACAGAATAAATGCATATAGGTGCAAACGCTGTTCCCACAGATGTGCACTTATGCTTTGAGACCATGACGCCCTGTGTGCTCATACCATGGGGCCTCATGCGTGTCCAGGTGTGAACCTGCCAGGATTTACCACATTGGCCAGGGATTACAGTTATGTGTATGTGCAAGGGACAAGCCTATGGGTCTTCACAGTATGCTTGGTTTTAGCCAATCTTTAGCTTCAGTTAAACAAGTTGAAGAAGGCTCCAGGACTGTGAACTCCAGGGCTCGGCTGTGACCCCTCCTTGCTGTGTGCAGGAGCGGGGCTGGGATCATGCTTTGCCACAGTGCTCCTTCTCAGTACAGTCCTAACAAGTGGGCCTTCATTTTCACTGCCTTCTCATTTAATAACTTTTCATTCTGTGTGATTTAATTCCCTTTCCCAGCCCAACATGTTGCAATACACACTATTTAGAACAATTAATTCAATGAGTTCTTGAAAACACTGGATGGATCTGTCAAATCCATCATCTCTGCTATTGTCCATCTGCTAATGAAAGCTTCTCTTTTGCCAAGTCAGTACAATATTTGACACTTTTAGCCTCCAGCTCGTTAAGCTAAAATGCTATTTCCAGAGGCATGAGAACAATAAAAATGAATGTGCTTTTATATATTTAATCCTACTTCTATATTAATTTCAAAGCCTCTCAGCGTACTTAAAGCTTTAAGACAATTAGCTGCAATACAAGCCTCAGTGCTTGGGAAAGATAACATGAGGTTCAAAGACCATATTTTCTAACATTTATATAGAAATCGAGGACCCTTACAAGGAAGGTCAAAAAGGAACCAAAACACAGAATAATTAAGGAACACTCCTGCTAATTGCAGGTTCCTTGGGAGAATGGCATGAAATTCACAGAAACATGGTATTTCAGGTTCACTGAAATACCTGAGAAATCAAATTCATTGTAATGCTTTAAAGAAAGGAAGGTACAAAAGGAATAAAAAAAATTAAAGTATTTAATGTTTAAGTCTCAAATACAAATGCTTGGTTTCAGCTTTTGAAATATTTGCTCTTTCCATTTCTATTTCACACCTGTTTTTCATCTGAAGAAAAAGGCAGTAAAAAAACAGAAGACTAAGATGAACTAGTTGGAGACTCTACTATGAGGGAAGACACATCACTGTGTATTAAGGAAACATTTGGAGTTGACCAAAGCAATATTTACCCTGTGTTTGCTTTAAAATCCAAACATGTAAGTGTGATGCAGCTGATCTTCTCCTTCATGGATTTTTTATTTTTTTTTTAAAATATAACCACCAAGCCAAAAATCAATAGCTTTTCCAGGCTGCTTTCTGCTCCATGACCTTTATTGCTATTTTCTCAACACAAGTTAAATGTTGGTCTATTACTGTAGGCATTTAAACTTATCTATACACATACAGTTGTGTGTGCTTGCGTACATGCTTCATTACTTTATTTTAGACACCATCTCCTGTTGCAGCAGATTCATTTGGTAGATTTTGCTGCTGTTTCTGTCACATTGCTGTGTTTTAATTCTGTAATGCTGCCCTGTATTTCTGCATTGACTTTTAACTTTCTCTTTTAGTGTTAAGATTTGGAGTAACACCTACACTTTCTGTTGTTATTCTGTTATTTC
Organism: Gallus gallus; assembly: GCF_016699485.2. Taxonomy (NCBI): domain Eukaryota; kingdom Metazoa; phylum Chordata; class Aves; order Galliformes; family Phasianidae; genus Gallus; species Gallus gallus. Next base: position 18,628,367 of record NC_052536.1, on the reverse strand, counting down.
TAACCCTTTGTGACTTCTTTGTCATCTTTCTAAATAATACTCCTCTATCCCAGTCTGTAGACACTGAAGACTCACCAAAATACTCTGTGATAACACAGCCGTTTGAGAGGATTTTGCCAGGTCTCTGTGTTTTAGTACTGTTTAAGTTTGGAGTGAAAGGTTTCTTTTTCTCAGGATGCATACGAATACATATCTGATTTGAACTTCTGCTGCTTCACTGGTTTTGCTTCCAAAGTTACCAGGAAGTTTTGAACCTCTTCTGTATCAATCTCAACCACTGTTAGTGCATTTTGCAGTGTTGATTTTCATAGCTGCAGGTTTGTTGTGATGGTGGTAACCATCATACTGGTAACCAACATGGGTTGCCTGTCCGCTTGGGGGTGGGGGTGTAGGATGCAGCTGCCATTCCAAAGTTAAGCTCCATCTTGACTTTTTCTTCTTACATCCCCCATAAGAAGGCAGCAGGCAGTGCTTCTGGAGCAGGTAATTTGAGGCAAATTTAATTTAATCAATTTAATAATTTAATCCATGATCCTTTTGTCATTGCAAGACTAATCGGCGATGTATCCAGATATAGAATCTGCAGATGAAATGATGATCAGTCCGGTAGTAGAAGGCTTAGAGAGAGTAACAGTGAAACCTTCATTCAAACTGGAACTTGCCAGAAATTTAGATGCAGTTCTTTATCCCTGTATCTCAACTCCAGGTTAATCTCTCTTAGCCCTACTACCAGATCTGTGCTTCAAAACTATGAGTAAATGCACCTTCTACCTACTGATGGCCTCCTCCAGACACCCTGTGTGGCTTGAAGGCCAGCTGACTGTCTGCCCCAAGGCAGGAGCTCCAGTGTTTCTCTTTCCAGCTATTTGTTGCACTTTCCTGCTGTTATTTACCTTGGATCTTGGAGATTTGCTTTCTCATGGAGACTGTGGCAGAGATCACAGGTAACAGAGTCACGCACACGGCTCAGCCTCTGACGCACTTCCTGCTGTCCATGCAGCATGTCTGGCATCTGCTGCATGTCAGCCTGCTGCTGCCTGCGCCTGCAGGGGGATCTTGGGGCAAGTGGGCATGGTGAGCACCCTCTGAGAGGTGCTGGCTGAGCCTCAGGTGCACCTTTCCAACCTGGAGAAGCAACATTATCACATACCAGTTTAGATCCTGAAAGTGGTGTAACTGTATTAACCCAGCGTTGTATCCAGGCTAATGACTGCCTCTTAGCCAGGTTAATTAGCTTGAGTGTGGCAGAGTGTGAGTACGGATGACCTGAGCTAGCACGGAGGAAGGCATGGTTACCTTTCATGCCCCAGGTCAGGTCCATACACAGCTTAAAAGCCTGTTTCTCCACAGGCTTCTCAGTCCAAGGAAAAAAGGTCAATGCTGTTTCCTCTGAAGTATGGAAATTAGGGCCAATGTTTGTGATTTTTTAACTACCAGCCATCAAAGACTGTGTCTTCATAAATCTAAAAAAAAAAAATCTCAAGATATGTTACTCTTAAGTGGGGGTACGAGAACTCACTGTAGAGTCTCCAGAGCTCTTTGAGCCTTGGCTATTTTGAGTTCACCTATACCACAAATACACAGCATACTGCTGCCTCTGTGCAGTGCATCCACAGCTCTAGTGCAGGTTTACCTGGTCACCAAGACCCTCAGGTAAGTTCTCCCTGCTGGCCAAGCTGCTGCTGAGCTCCTGAGGCACATGTGTGCGTGCGTAAGCTGCTTGTGAGCAGCAAAGCAGAGCCTTCTGAGTTTACCACGGGTGTAGCAGGCTTTGTCTGAGGCAGAAAGCAGTCTTGTTAATTAAGCATCTGGCTCCTTATCTGTGTGAGAATGGCTCTTCTAAGAGTAACCGGCAAATGTTTGCCCTTAGAAGTGCACACGGGTAAAGCCCATGGCACTCACACACAGGCATGCATATGGGAATTAATTAACACCTGGCTTCTATTTATATCTCAGCAATCTAGGACAGGAAGCAAGGAACAACTCAGAATCCCTCAGCCGATGTTTTAGGGGATTTGAAGCAGGCAGATGGCAACATCCTGTGTTGGAAAACGCCAGGAGGCGTGACTCCCCTGGGCACAGAGTGTGCAGAGAAGCCCCCTCAGCCCGCTGCAGCTCCATCCCAGGGGAAGCTTAGGACAGACAGTGGTTTACCTGGGACAGCTTGCTGTCTCTTACAGACTTTCAGCAAAGTGCTGCAGCTTGAGCGTGTGCGTATTGCCAGAACCTTCTTGTGCTCTGAACGCTCCTCTACCTAAAAAAAGATACCATCAGTCATTATTACCCTTTGACATCCCTGGGAGAACATGAGTAAGGTGGAGTCTGAAACCCACTTAATTTGTAGGTGTTACTTATTCACTGAAGTACAGAGAAATGCTTCTAATTCAAAATAGCAATGATGTTAGTTAATCTGGACATACTAAATCAGGAGAAAAGAATGCACTGTACTGTCTTAAGGGATTGGTTAAGATGTAGTCATAAAAAAAGCTTGAATGCCAAGATCTTTGTTCCTGTCCATTTTGAGCTGTGGGCCACCCCCCAAACATCCTGTGGAGCTACCATACCTAGCACATAATAATAAAACAATATTGTTCCTCATGATGTCAGTGAGATTTTCCCCTGTATCTGGAGCACTTAATCTAGATTTCACAAGATTGATCTGTACAATCAATTATCCAAAGCAGATGGCTGTATATCATGCTATTCAGACTGTGCATGAAACCAGTTCATTCATAGACTCTGTAACAAACTGGTGTAATGACTGCATATGATTGAACGTGGCCAGGTGAAATCTGTTCAGAAGCTGCTGATGGAGACCTGTCAGAATGGGACACAAATTGGACAGGCACACCAAGTGGGAGCAAAGGCCAACAAGGCATGGAGGTCACACACAGCCTTGAGGCTGACCATTGAAAAGGAGGGGGACAGATGAATTACCATCTTGGGTCTGCCTTGGGTTTACTCTGTGGTACACAGTGACAGTCTGTCATCCTCTAAGTTAAATATTCCTATAATCTTTGGACACCATAAGGAAATCACTGTAACTGCCATATACTGCTTTTTCAATTATTTTGAGGGGTAAGACAAAGAAAAGGGGGATTTTAACCTCCACACAGTTTCTCTGCTATTTATACTTCTGCTCATAAGGAGTCATCAGGCAATATGGTAGTTTTGGTAACCTCCCTTTTCAACCATGGCATGTTGAGAGTGGCCACATGGAGGTGTTGTTTTCCTAAACTGGTTGTCTGTTATATCAGATGCTGAAGAGGTGCCTTTCGGGGCTAAAATTATAGGTACTGGAAGATGATTGTCTCCTAATTTATGTTGTCTGAACAGAGGAATGAGAGATAGCTTAGAAGTTCTCCTGTTTATAGATGGAGAACCAAGGCATAAGTTTGTTTGCTGTCACACAGGAATCTGCAGCTGTGGATTGAGCTGAGCTAAGGTCTCCTGTGTCTGTGCCTAAGCAGGTAATACAAAACTGTCTGGTTTTGGCACCTTTTCACCCTGGGTGATATTGGTTGCTGCTTCGCTGCCTGCTTAGAGCAGGGGGAGGCCAGATGAGGAGCTGAACTTACCTCTTTGAGTGGACCGGCAATGGCTTTTTCGTTATCATGAAAAGAAAGTATCAGACTGTCTTCAAGTTTGCAAATTCCTCAGGAATGCTTAGGTTCTCCCTTCGCTGTCTGAAAACTTGACAGCAACTATTTATTTTTAGAGTCAGACTGAGTTTCTCAGAATTTTTTTTAGCACTGTTGTGCAACCGATGTGTTTGCTGACGGTGGCTGATTCATGAAACTAGGCTCTTAGGCATCAAAACATACGTACCTAAAGGAGAGACAGGACATTGCCCAGTGACAGGAAATACACTTAGTGCCAAGTCTACACTGAAGGTCAGAATGGAAAGATCCTTCTTGGCAGATGACCAGCTTATCACCATTCACTGACCTGCCACTCACTGTTATATAGACTACTGTAAAAAAAGCATCCAGGAAATGAAAAGTCAAAATGCATTGGAAGCCCATAGTTTCTTTAACACTTTTGAGTGTACTATTTCATGTTTCAACAGATAGGTTCTTTCTCATATGTTCTGCTTTTGATTAAGATTCTGTCCTGCTGGGCAGAATAGCAAGAGACAGGAAAAAAACAGTCTATCAGTTGAAGAAGCAATGATGCAAGCAGGGTAACACCCTAGCAATCTTTTTTCCCCTCTGTGACAGATCATAGAAGGAGAATGGAAGCATGTTTCCTTGAAACTGACCATAAAGAGTTGAGTCAAGGGTGTTCCTTGTTCACACATCTAGTGAGCCACAGAATATGTTTTTTCCATATAGACGCATACTATCTGGAACACATGCTAACATGTAGTCACTTACACGTCCAAGTGGTGACCTGCCACAAAGATGCCAGATGTTTCTCAGACATAGAAGACAAACACGGCTTAATTTTAAATTGCCCCATTTGATACACTACAAAGCTTAACTAAAACAGAGATAGTTTGAAATATATGATAGTTGCTTGGATATTGCTGGCCTCAAAATACACATATAGTCAAAATCTCTCCCTCATGTCCCAAGTTCTTGGAAAAAGAAGCATTTGGGCTCTGTAAAAGGTCCATTTGTAACACTATGATGTGTTGGAAGCAGAGTCCCAGGCTGCAGCAAGTGAGGATAAGCTCAAGTGCAGCAGCAATAGATGCAGAAACAAAGGGAAAAAAAAAAACCCAAGCAAAAGAAAACAACAAACAAACCTCCTTACCTCAAGAAGGCCTCAGATGGGCAGGAATCTCCAGCAAGGGATGCTCTCACCTCCACTGCCAACCCTTAAATAAGGTCTGGGAAGGGGTGGATCCTGGCTCTACTCCTTCCAGTCACTCAGGTGTATTGCATACACCTGAACTCCTCTGGGTTGGCCCTGCCTTCCCACTGGGTGCTCAATCACTGTTTCAGACCCTGACTTAGCATTTCCGCTCTAAGTTATTCCAGTATAAGTTAGAATATTCTAGTGAGAGCTTCGATTTGCACCCATAAGAATAATTTATAATGGTTAGTGAATCTGCTAGATGTTCTTAACCTTTTATTTCCTTCTCAGCAAATCATTCATCCAGAGTCTGTAGAGAGGGTAGTGTAGGACTTGGCTAAGCCATCTCTATATCTTTCAGTGTTGTCTCAGATGAGCATCTGTCAGTCCAAGAATTACACTCTTTATTCCTTTTGAAATACTCAAATGTGCATGGAACAGAATAGGCTTAGGATTTTGGCCTTAAATCTACTCTTCTAAAATCATTTAATATAGCTAACAGTCACCCCTGGCAAGTTGTTCCACAAATTATTGGCATTTTCAAGTGGTCAATGTTAACTTGACGTAGCGATTCATGTGTTTTGTCAGGCATCAGAAGGTACTGCACAGCTGAATTAGCAGAAACTTCATAAGAAAAAACAACAGTAATCGTGCAGACAATGAGGCTCATCCGATCCCATATGGACTTACAGTATACAGTAAGAAAAATTACAGTAAATATCTTCTGCAAAAGCAGGTACTGTGAATTAGCTATGCTGTTTTGTTGGATAATTCTGATTAAAAACCCACCTCAAAAAAATCAACCCACAGCTTGGCAGGGGACCGGTGACTCTCCCAGAAGAGATGCCCCTTTTGTTTCTCTGCTCAACATTGGTCACAGCAGTTTCCATCTTTATCTATGGATTCCCTATCAGTAACACCACTCAAATGTGTTTCAGTGGGTTTCAAATCGGTGCATACACGCTACATGATCTCAGGGCAATGTGCCAATTTTAAGTACATCCTTCCAGGTCAGTGGAATCATGCATTAGGTGTTTCCAAGTGAGAAAATGAAAAGTTACGCTTCATGGTCTAATTAGCATTTGCCCCTAGTGACATCTACCTAAAGAACAATTCTGTTGTATTGTAGGCTTTTTTTGTTGGTTTACTATTCACTGATGTACATCCAAAGTGGGAATTTTCTACAGCATGTTTAGCATCAGTATGGCTAAGGATTGTACTGCAGTGATCTGCTCCTCAATGGTCCCTGGCAGGCTTAGGAAACAGTCTCTCGTGTGTGTGTGTTCTTAGCAACCATGAGGGGAAATACCTGCATTCTTGTGGACATCAGTGTTCATATGCAGTGTCTCACAGCTTTTCCATACAGAAGTCTTACGTATGTTCTAGTATACTTTAGACCTGAAAATTTTTCACTCTCAATTTTTTGAACAGATCAAATACTAAAGGAGAGTTTAACAGTTCTTCTTACCAACTCTTCCGACTATGCTTCAAGGCTCTGTTGATAAAGATTAGAAACAATCTCTTTTCTCATCATATTTCTTCTCCAGCCTAGTGGTAGTCGTTAGTCAGGTGAATTAAAATCAGACTTGTTAGTTTTTGGAACTCATTCATGATCTAAATATTTCTTGGAGAGGGAAGCAAGGGGAAAGAAGGGCATTGTGGGGTTTCCACAGTGCTGTCCATATACTCGTTTTAACAGGTGAAAGGTGAGTATTCTGCCCATTTATTACTCTTGTAATGCTTACTCATTGCAAGAATGAATAAAATTTAATTACAAAAGAATGCGAGGAAGGTGGTACATGTTTAATTGCAGCTCTCCTGGCCAACCGTGCATAGTTTTTTGGGGTTTGTCAGCACACACTGCCTTGACTGATTGCCCACGTTCTGACAATTGTTTCACCTCAGTTAAAACAGGCATTTTTTTTAATTTCAAGCTTAGTCTTTTTTTCATGAGACTATCATCTGTATGGCCAACGTCATTGTCAGTGGAGTATGCTGGTCTTTGCTCAAGTCTGGACTTCCTTATGGTACTGATAGGTGGCATCGCACATAAATTCTGAAGCTTTGCTAGATTATCTGTTGATTTGAAAGTCTTTCTTTGGGAGTCCTTTACAGCTACTCACAAACAAGCTCAAACTCATTCTGGAAAGGCATGGGCTTGCCTTCTGTGAAGTAAGCTATTTGGCTAATTGTCTGTGTGCTGGCTACTCCGCTAATTTACCTGCAGATACACTTGCCCCAAAGCAAATGTGAAGTACCTGCTATACCTTCAAAGTGTAAAATAGGCAGCATGGTATATATGCATACCTTTGCCTGCATCACACTAGGTTCCTAGAGTTGGAGAAGTTTTTCCATCCTAAAAATCACATCTTCTTTCCATTCACCACTTGTTTGCCAGCTTCATTTTCTCTGGCTGCACTGAGCCCACCTGGCTAAGGCCAGGAGATGGGGATGGAGAACTGACTTTGCCTTCAGTCCCTTCTGACTACCGCTTGGTAGCACACGAGACACTGCAAGTTTGAGCCTGGCAGCTAATAAAACCACTGGATTTATTCACAAAACAAACTTGACTCATTGTTACTTATCTTAGAAATGTAATTCAGCTGTGTCAGAGCCACAGGCCTTTGCTTGTTGCAGGCTTTGCCCTGTTCCCTTGTGTTGTAACCTTGTGCCACGGGTGTGAGCAGAGCAGGACGTGGACGTAGAGCTGTGTCTGCCCAGTTGTGGGACACTCATGAAAGCAAGCAGCAGCAACGGCACAGAGAAAATAAAAGGCAGAGCCCGAGGGCACTGGTGTGAAGTGCAGAAGATTCCCAGTTCCTCTATTGCAGGGCCTTTTGCTGACAGTGAGTGCTGCCACATGGTAATTAGTATGTCACCGTAAGGACACACCAAGGCTGCATGGGAGGCTGTAATTAGCATGAAATAAAGATAGCTTGGGAAAACCAAAGCAAGCCAACTAGACACTTTCCTAATGAGGCTGTCAGGGAAGTGCTCACAGATGGCAAGTGGACTTTTTTTAATGAAATACCGCAAGTAAGCTAATGAAACTGTGCTTGGGAATACACTGACAGTACTATTTCTGAGTAGCAGTCACAGAGTCACATTTTTTCCTGCCTTAGAAAAATATGAACCTGCAATTCACTTCTGCCAGCAGATGGACAGCAAAGACTCGCCACATTAAAAAAATAGAATTCACATTACTGCTTCATAACACACATCATGACATATTTTTAACGTTACGGCTGTGATCTTCTGGGGCTCCCCAAAGTGGAAAGGAAAGGGAGTGGTGGTTCATATAATCAGTGCCAGTGAGTCACATTTTTTTTTTAAAGATGTAGTAAAAGATCTGTTCCTCCCCGAGCATTTGCTTAACGCTGCTGTACTTGGATTTCGAGTAACATACTTGTAAAACTGAAATGGGGACATGCAAGTGGTTTCTTGATGTACAAAAAGAGCTGGGCTTTGTTGGAAATGGACTTCAAAGAACAGTAATGTCAATACTGCCTTTTTGTATAGTTAGATATAGATGTTTTACACCCTTGCTGTGCTGCCTGAAGCAGCCTGTGAGCATGAGGCAGCTTGTTGGTTATTTGGTGGTGGACAGATGTGAGTTGCTCAGGTGCTCTGGGCTGGAGAGTTTTATGGCAGCGCTGGGCAAGGGGAGTTGTGACTGCCTTAGCTGTGAGCTAGTGCACCTTATCTGTCAGCTATGGTTTACCAGCATGTGTTTTGGTTCACACTAACCCTGCTGATCAGCCTGAGCAGAGGGAATTTGTTTCTGTTGCCATGTACTGTTTGGGCATGAGAAGTCAGTACTGCAGTGCATCAGCCAGGCGGCAGGCTGGCCCTGAGTTAAGTTGTAGGAGTGTGGTTATTTTTGGGCTGGAGTCTGAACTGAAAGAGCTGCCCTCTGACTTCACCCTTTCTCTAGGAAACTAAAATTCCTTGCAGAGAAGAAAATTCAGTTCTTAATACTGTTCTTACAGTGCTGTTCATGTGGACAGTTGTATTCCAGCGCTAAATAAAAGAATATGAACTTTGTCACCTCTTAGCTTTTCCCTGTCACCATACACACAGCTCATCCCAAATAGTCTCATCATAGAATGACAGGATCATAGAATCATAATATTACACAATGGCTTGGGTTGGAAGGGATCTTACAGCCCACCCAGTTCCAATCCTCTGCTGTGGGCAGGGCTGCCTCCCTGCCCAGGGCCTCATCCGACCTGGCCTTGAGCAGCTCCAGGGATGGGGCACCCACAGCTTCTAAGGCAGCTGTGCCAGGGCCTCACTGCCCTCTGAATGAAAAATTTCCCCCCAGTATCTAATCTAAATCTCCCCTCTTTCAGTTTAAAACCATTCCTCTTGTCCTATCCCATCTTGAGTTTCATTTGCTTTTCAGGAACTGTCATGCTCTGTTTATCTGAAATTCTTTTTATTTTCCTTTGTTTTTAATCTGAATCCTGATTACCTGACGGTTTTACCTCATATTAGTATGCTCTTTGCCTACTACAGGTCAGTGCTGATGAATGTTGCTCACTGAGCAGTACAGAAGAATAGATTTCAGTCAGTATTTGTCCATGGGCAGGGAAGGCCTCAGTGCTGCTTCAGTACGGTCTTGCAGAGGCCTGCAAACAGTCAAGCACTCACTTGTGTATGTTTGAAAAATCTCATCCTGACTCTTGCAGGGAGGGAATGCAGCCTCAGTGGGCAATTTATTCTTTGCTTTCTCCCTTCTGAGTATACCACAAGCAATGTGTTCATAGTTTTTGGGGCTGCTCCCTAGGAACTGAAATCACTCTCTCCTCATCCATCCCAAAGCTCCCGTTGGTGGCTATGTGCTGGGCTGGATGTGGCTGAGGGGAGCCCAGCTCAGTTCCCTTGGGCTCCAGTTCTACTCGCCTGCAGCACTGATGCCCTCTGCTATGTAAAATTCACTCCGCCTCTCCTACACTAAAGCTTCTCAAGGTATTACACAGTGCTTCTGCTACATCCATCATACAGGAGTGGCCTTGTTAGCCAAGCAAGGCTGAGTACGTGTGCAACTCATGCAGCAGTGAATGATGTGTTTTTAATAATGAGCATGGCTTCATGCTGGTAAGAATGGCCTAGGCTGCAAGACCCTCCTTCAGAAGTCCTGGGCAGCAGCACAAAGCATCTGTGTATCCCACACCACTCCTCCTGACTTACTTTGAGATTCCAGGGAACTGAAGGAGCTGTGCAAAAATGGGACATGGGCTTCTGGAGCTGATGTAGCATGGAGGGCAGTTGTACGTACTGGTGTATGCACACCCATTGGGACGAATAGATCCTGTTACAATGTGGACATGAAACCCAGCAGAAAGAAAAGGGAAATGAAGAGTATTTATTGCGACTTTCCCTCAGGCAGGAGACGTTGCAGGCAGTGAGATTTATTTTCTGCTCGTGTTCAGTGGTCATCACTCTGCTGACTTCTGTGCAGTTCTGTCCATTTGTATCAGCAGAGGCTTGACCTTCTGCTTGCCTGAAATTTATAGGGACAATGCATCACTCAATCAGTTGCAGAGTGCATGTTTTATGGGGCAGCATCACCTTTCATGTATACACATCTACCCTTTGTCAAGACACGCACTGTTCGTGTTCAAAGCAGCCCAAGTATGTTTTTGTGAATAGAGATCTTAGGCATTACTATGGTAACCTAATACTGTCATTCAGGAGTAAATTATTTATGCTTTTCAGCAGCAGAAAATTGAAAATCCTATTACTTATGGTTGTGCACTGCGGTGTCATGTGTTTTATTATGAAAATACTGCAGGATATCCATAGCACTGGGAGTTCACAGTACAGTATGTAAGCCAGAAGCTTTTTTTGTTTTCTTTATATATTTTTCCTGGAGCTTTGTCATCTACTCTCAAGCCTTAAGCAGCTCTGGCAGCTTATTTAACCATTAACTGACAGGCAGAATAGGTTATGTTTAAAAGGGAGCCTCTTTCCTTGAGTTTCAAAATTCCAATTGCAAACTCACTTGTTATAAACATTATATAGAAAATGCCTCCTGACACTATTTAGAATTTAGATGGTAGCTATAAAAATCAAAATTATGGAAAAAATGTGTCTGATGCCTGTTATTTCTTCATACAGCTTTTCTCTACGTAGTTGTAAAAATACTGCAGAAGATTTAAAGGTTTTTAATACATTCAGTATTCTGAATAACTGCTGTTGCAGGATTTTATGCTACTTAAAAATACGATCCTGCTGATCAGATTTTCTCATGTATGTACAGTCAGTGTTCTTTAGTTATTCAGATTGGCTAATCTTAATATTTTCACACTTAATATTTTCACACACACTTAATTGGTGCTTCCAGATAAGAACTACCTTCTGACTATGCCATTTTTTTGTTAAAAGAATGGCAGAAAGTCTTTGATATTTGATTTAAGGAATGTACAGTTATTAACTTCCACTGTCCACAGTCTGTGAGGGTCTTCTTCTAGCCTCAATGGGGGTCTTCTTCTAGCCTCAGCTTTCCCTATTGGGACACCTGGTGTTTTCAAATGTCACTGTATGCTGACTATTATTGTTACCTTTGTTAATGCCAATTTTCCACAGCTTTCTCTTCTTCTCTTCACGCTCCAGCTAGGCTTTGATGTGCAGGAATAAGACAAAAGGCAGGTTTCATGTGCAGGGTTTGAAAAGCAAAGCTGATGGTCTAGGGCAGATACTATAACCCCATCAGCCAAGCAGGCGTGAGCAGTATCTGTCTGGCTGTCCATCACAGTCTCTTAATGAGTCCACTGGAAAAAGATAAAGCCAGGAAATCAGAGCTGTGGGGTGCCTTGCTTTGCTGGCACACCTGGCAGGTGCCTTGATCATTTCTGGGAAAAGCAGTAAACTGAAGAGGAGGCAGCTTTTTTTGGCAGCAGTTCCAGCCAGATTGTGCTTCTCTGCAGCTTTGTAAAAGTAAACGTATGATCCCATTTTGGAGGGGATCGTGGACTTCGATCAAGCAGAAAAGCTGGGAGCAGGTTGGGCCAAGCAACTGCCCCCAAATGAGCAGCAGCACAGCAGGCTTCTTGAGAAACGTAATGCTCAAAGCACAGAGTCTTGCTTTTTGTCAGGTTTTTGTTAGAAGTACGTTTTCTGTGCAATGCCACTGAAATAGGAACAAAAAGCAGCACCAGCCTTTGCCTTTATTTCCATGGGAAGGAAAAGCTGTGATTTTGGTGGAAGTTGTAAGGAAGAGCTGAGATGCACTGCTGTAGGTTGGGACCAGTGTAGGTACCATCAGGAAAGGAAGGAAATTAATTTGCCTGGTCCCTGTGAGATACAGTTGGGAATATTCAGATAAAAAAAGGGGGAAAATGAGCTTGAATTTACTGGAAAAAAAAAAATCCAATATATATATTAATGGCATATATATATATATATATGTATAATATATATATATATATTAATGGCAAGATTCATTAGACTGTTGCATAAATTGTAAGGGGTTTTAATGGAAGGTAAGTTCCTTAAACCTTTAATGGACAGACTGGACAAATCATTCCAGCATATCTCAAGGCACACAGCCTGCTTTCCCAGGGAATTGGGCTGACAACTTACTAGGCACCTGGATTAGAGCTTTCTTGGAGAGGAGGGAGGTCCAAAGGCACTAATGGAGAATAAGAACACCCAGTCTTTCTTTTTCTGCAGCGGTGTCCTGTTGTCCTCTGGTCTTGAGAGCTTCCACCAGGAAGCACAGCATACTCAGTGTGCCTAGCAGCAGGGAGGACAACTGCTTGTCTCCCATTTTTTCATCAAGAGTTGGACTTGATACTTATGGATTCCTTCCAACTTGGGTGATTTTAGGATTCTATGACTCTGTCATCTGCACCGCTGTACAAAAGATGCTCTTTAGCAGGAAAGAAAATATTTCTTCCTGGTGTAGAGTGCAGTGAGTGGTGGGAAGTGGGAAGGGGTGGGTATTTACTCCAGCCAGGGAGCAATCCTGAAATGTAATCCACTGAAAACATCCAGGCTGCAGGGATGGGCAGGGATAGGCCTGGCCTGTGGAGCAGGGCTATAGCATGAGCAGGCGGTCTCTGCTTGGCAGATATGGCTATTCAGTAAACTCAGATGGAATCATGATTCAGGAATATTCAAGGCCAACTTCTTCTTCCTTGTGACTGAAAAAAAACAAGCATTACAAATTAAATGGGGAAAAAAAATGGAAAGAAAGAAAAACAAAGAAAAAGCAAAAAAAAAGAAGTAAGCTTTCATGAAAATCCTCATGGCTTAGGAATACTACGTAATTTCTGCCTGCTCTGTGCTTGTTACCATTCATCCCTCAGGGCAGGATGTAACAGGCCTCCTGAAGGCTGGCTAATGCAACTGTGTGCTGGTGAGTGGGAAAGGCCCCGAACTCTGATGTGCTCAGCATGCTGATTTGGACACAGTCATTGATTGCTTCATGGCTGAGACAAAAATAGAGAATTACCACACGCCCCAAGAGTTCTGATGGTAGCAAAAGCAGTGCTGCTCTTTGCTATTCCCCACCCTTCCCTGACACCTACTTCTTGTCATTCAGCCTGCAGAGGCCTAGTGACCCCCCAGGACAGTGGGTGGCACAGGGCTCTGTGGGTCGGCAGTGCTGAGTCCTGCCCTGCTTGCTGGATTTCTCCCACAAGGGTGTTGGGGCCGTTGGGCAGGGGATGTAAAGTCTCAAATTCACCCCACAAAAGGAGCAAGATGCTACAGCCAGAGCCTTGTTTATAAAATTAATTCAAATATTTCTAGAGACGTTTATTTGTATTTATGAAGTGTTCTCCTGTTCAGACATTCAATAAACATCTCGAGCTGAATAGTACATCTAACTATCATTTCACTAAAATGTGGTCTCCAGTGGTTTTATATACTTGTATTCCTTTTCTTCCCTCCAGAACAGGGAAAGGAGAGGAAGACTAATTTAAGCTTGGGGCAGAAGATGCCAAACTTGATTTTGCAGTGTCTGCTCATAAGCAGCCCCTACTTGGAAAAATGAAGACTGTGTTCACACTGTGTGCAGAGCAGAGCACAACAGGGAGCTAATGCCCAGAGGTCTGGGCTTGAGACTGAAATTGGGAAAGTGAAATGGGAAGTTCTTGTCAGAGCTCCCCCATTTTCCAAGTGCCCATTTCTCCAGCATGGATTAGGAAAACATATTTGGTGCTCAACCTCTACTCAGCCAGGGTTAATCCAAGGCTTAGGTTTTCACTTCAGGACACAGGGAGTGTGCAGTGTGCCCTCACCATGGCCCTCCCCATACTCACATGGCTGCTGTGGTGGGGTTCTGAGGAGGCATTTCTGCCTTTGGGACCTCCCTGGCACTGAACAGTTCCGACCTGTTCACTGCACAATGGCCAGGTGACCCTCACCTTTCTTCTAGCTCCTCCCCAGCACCTGCAATAGCCAATATCACCACTACAAGGCAAGGGGACACTGTTTTAGCAGCTGCAAGGTCAAGGACAGAGAAGAGCCATCTAAAACTCCACCATTCCATAGACTGATACGTGTTTCTCCCATAGGCCTTCTCTTTTTTTTTCCCAACAGCCTGGCTGGAGAGGCAAAGATAAAAGTAAGAAAATCTGAGCAAGCAGATGTATGTTTTTCCTGTCTCTGAGATGCAGTGGATAATTGCAGGCAGAGCAGATAAATCCATATGTTGCAGAGCTGCTAAAAATACCATGGGAAGAAACAGGAGACAATGAAATGCTTGTGGCTTTCCCCAGCTTTCCAGGCTGCACTGTAGTTCCACAGAAGCATTACATGACTTCTGGCTCCTTATGTGCCTTCCTTACCTTCTTCTGAGGGTGGATATAAAAGAGGATTAATTGAAAACGTAGTCGGTGTCTTTGTGCAGCTCACCACCAATCTTAGCTAAGATTTACCTAGAGATCAGCCTAGTCCATGGCGCAGCAAAGATTAGTCAGGCTTTAAAATAAAACTCTTTGGAAAAAGTTCACTATAAATAAACAGTCATGCTTTTATCCACGAATAGGTACAAGGTCTACAAATAGGCACCAGGGATTAAGACAACAAGGACTCATGGTTAAAGAGGGAATGAACACCGGTCCTGTTCTGGGATGTGTAACGTATGAATTTTCACACTTCTGTGATAGATGGGTTGCGGTGGAACCCCGGGTTGCTGAAAGAAACAGAAATTCTAGGTTATTTTTAGTGGTTGAAGATCATCATGTCATTAAGTGTGCATAGAAACATGTCCTTGGGAATCTTCCCACTGATGAACAATACTGACGTGTTTGGTGCCTCAGAACTCCTTGATATTTGGAAAACAACGGGGCTTTACAGCCCTGATGTCTCTGCTGGGTATTCAGCACGCCAAACCTGGCCGGGCCCATCACACACTGTAAAACACATTCACTGGCTGAGGGAGACCGATAATTAGGAAGAGATTAAAGGCAATCAAGCAATCAAAGCTCTTTGCTATGTGTTTGTATTAGTGCTTATTCCAGATCAGTGAACACCAAAACACTGCTGTAAGACTTACAGCCACCGTAGTCTCAGAGGAAGTAATGCTGCAAAGGATCTGGGAGGTTTTCCATCCCTCATCTGAGAAAGGATGAGTTGCTCCGCTCTCACCTCTGACCCGTCTTTGCTAAACAACAGGGGCAATGAAGGCCATCCTCCAGTTCCTGCCTCCTACTACAGAATGTCACTGTCTTCGTCACTAGGCAAGCCTTCCTAACACCTGCCAGTATCTGCTTGCTATACATTACATTCTTTTCTTTCTATCCTAATAGGGCAGGGAAGATTCAGTACATCTCATATGTACCTTGCAGTAAGAACCATTGTTCAGAGTAAGTTACATCTGCAAAGGCAACTGTGCAAAGTAATGGCATATGCACACACACACCAGTTTACCTAGCTGACCTTCTTCCCATGGTGATGAACTTTAGCAAGAAATATGAGTCCTAATATTTGCTTTGTAAAATAAATGCTACACAGAAGTGATGCTGACGTCAGATCCAGTAGTGTAGGGTGAGACAGAAGGTCATAAAATGGGGGGAAATTGTTCTTATGAAGCCCCAGTAATTCTCAGTAGTATTTAGCCATGCCTTAGGATTTTACATACAAGATTTAAGAGGAGAGCTCTGGTCTTTGTGAGCACTACCAGAGCAGGTACCTGGTCTGTTGCCTCCAACCCAAGTTCAAGAATACAACTAGCTTATCTCCACTACTGTCAATAAAACTGAGGTGGCTTACTTCATTGGAAATTTTTCCTTAGAAATGCCAAACTGTCCTAATAGTTGCTATTCCAATTCATGTCCTGATTCAAATTCAAAGCAGAAGAAAAACAGATTGAAAAGGAGCTGGAGTGTATATCCTCCTTGTCTTCCAGCAGCTGTCTTGTATCCTGCAGAGCCTTTGAAGATTCCTGCTATGAGTTGTCTTCAGTCAGGCCTTTGACATAGTTGCCAGGTAGCTAATGTTCCTGCACACATTTCTTGTTATCAGTCTTGCTATCAAGTCTGTCACACAGCAATTTTGGGGTTTGTCGACATTTTTCTCAATGCTCAGCAGATGTTTTTGTTGTTGTCTTTTTTTTTTCTAGGCAGAATTTAAAAAGGGTGGATCTATAGGGAAAACTTCCACAAAACTTAAAGGAAAAAGGATATGTTCACGAATGCAACGCATCTGCATTTTCCAATAACCATTTTAGTTCTGCCTTTCAAATATGTCAGCATAGGACACACAATGTAGATTTTAATGGGACTGATTATTTTTCTGTCAAGCTGAGAAGTGTATATACATATTTAATAGGAAGATTTTTCAGATTCATGTGAACGTTATTTTTAAAGAAAATGAAACAAGCAAATGGAAGCACTGTGCTTGTTTGTCAGACCCAAACTGGGGAATCTAGACAGAAAGAACACATCAGCGGAGTGCTGTGATGAAAAACATTTCCAAAGGCAAATGCTGACCAACTATTTTGAATGCTGGATGCTGCACACTGCATGTGTAAATCCAGCTAGGATCCTTTCAGTGTGTGGAGCCTGGCAGTAAGTCATATCAGCACCTCTTGTTCCATTTGCGAGCGCGTTCCCTGAAACAAGAGCACTGATTGTTCTGGTGAGTTTATTTCAGTGCACACTAATGTTGCATGCTTTAAAAATAAATCTGCTCTTTCATTTGGAGCTAAGCCATACACTCCCAAAAAGTCAGAGGTAAAGAAGTAATGAGATATTTGTCTGACAGCATCGTAAGGAACCTTTTTTTTCCAAGGCGTTGCACATCTCTGCTCAGTATCCCCAAGAGGAATCTTTGTAGCCAATTATTTCCATGCTCCAGTAACACAAGTTTGGAGATGGGAGTAGTCTTTGATGGCATTGCAGGCTGTAATTGCTGAAGAAAAGGTCTGAAGCTTCAGTATGCAGTATATCAACACAATTTCTTTTTATTGCTTGAAATCTTCATAACGGAGCTAGAGAAAACCAAGCAGGAGAGTGTAGTGTAGCCCCTGGGAGGAGGTGTTGGGGGAGGGAAGGAATGGGCTTGCAGCAGTTGGCTTTTAAGTGTCTTTGAGACTGTGGGGAACAACTCTTACTACACAGAAATATAGTCAAGCCAATAATATACGGAGAGGATGAAGAAAGTGGATTCTTTTTCCGCTATCTTATTCCTGCTTGTGTGTAGGGAGTGCTCAGGCACAAAGGTGCTTTGAATGCAGTTGTTGCACAGTATTGAAGGTGATTGCCAGAAATAGGTGGAGACTTCTCTGTACTGAGTGCCCTCAGCTTTTAGTGTATATTTCACTACAAGTGCCAGGATATTACAGTTGCTGTCCTATGTAGCCTACTGAGAAAGAATCCAGTTGCTCAGTGTGACAAATGAGTGTGACAACATGAGATATTCTGTGGGGTGCTGCCAAGCCTCTGAGCAGTTCTGCCACCATCTCTGTCATTCTTTTATGTCCAGGGGGAGGAGGGCATGCTCTCCAGATGTTCTTGCATATGTTTTTTTTTCCAAGCAAGATATAAAATGAAATCTATTGCCAGCTGCATTGTTCTGCTTGAGCCACTGAGGAGCGATTGTGCATAAAACCAGCAGTGGGTGAATGAGATTTATATCTACAGAATCAGGAGTGGGAACACTCTTTCTTCCTACTCAGGTAAATCCCATGCAGCTCAAGGTTTCATACTGCAAGGCACCCACATCTTCCTATCAGGTAGCCCTGAGGTTTGAGGACTTTCTCTGAAAATCACTACAAGAAATAGGAATTCTCCTTTAACTTTGGTATGGTTTGGTTCAGGTTCAAGAGCTAAATCTTAGAAGAGGAGAGATCAGGGTTCTGTCTCGACCTGTTTTACCTTTAGTAAGTCACTCATCTAGAGCCCTGCGGCTCTGGGTAATTTTGCAGTTCTGGAGAACTGTGCTGAAGAGGGGCACAACACTGCTTTGTTTACACAATGTGCTCCCTCCTGCACCTGGACATCCCTGTGGGTTGGTATGGCATAACAGCAGCCTTTGTTCGAGTCCCTTTTTGCTTCCTTTGCGGAGGTTACTGCCTGCAAAGAACTGACCTTGTGTAACTTCACTCTTGGGTTTTTCTTTAAAATATAATAGAATATAATTAGCATTCAGCTGACTCAGAAGAGAGATCAGCCACTGCCTAGGTCATGCAGCAGCATGATATGCCTTAGAGGGTAGGACCATGATACTAGCTCAGGATGGCATAATTTGAATCTATTGTAGGAGTATTTAAAGTGATACTGGCTGCCCCAATTCCTGAGAGGTTTCAAGATAATCATGAATTTTGATTGTTGTGACATCCAATTACTTCTCTCAGCTATAGCCTTCTTATTGGCTATGGAAAGGGCTCCTGAGGCATCTGCTCAAGGGAGATCCATTCAATTATACGAGTAGCTTTAAGACACTTTGGGTCAGATTGAGTAACTTCCTCTAAAATCTTTGGCATTACCATCTCAGACAAGCCCCTGAGATCACGATACCATCTCTTCTTGATTTTCCTGCTTGACTTCACACGAAGAAGTTGCATGTATCACACGGCCCAAACACACTGGCACTTGAGCCTTCACAACTGAGCTCAGGCTGTGATGGTCTGACGTAAGGAAGATCTTCCCAGGAAGAGCCTTGCTCCTTTGATAGCTGAGGTGAAACTGCATCATGAGCATGAGCAAAAGGGTATAAAGTAAATCACAGAACAGAAGTGTCCATGTACAAGCTGTCTACTTTGTCTGCTTCTGTCTTCTGAAAAACCCAGAGAAGTCTGTAAGAGCACAGTATGTCGTAGAGCTCACCAGGACTGGCTTAGGGCAGATATTGCAATAATTTGCATCAGCTCAGAGGTTTCGCCAGGCCCAAGCTAATTCTTTTGAAACAGCAGTAGATTTTCCCCTAAGTTTGTTTTTCCCTGTGCTTGTTTCAAAATGTGAATCTAGGTTGTACTTATTTCTCATTGGTTATCAATCAGAAGAGAAACCTGAGACAAATAGAGCAACAATACAGAGATGGTGACCACAATGAGTGATGTTGTTTGCTGTGTGCTAACCTTCATCCTGAGTGCCAGCCATGGGCACACCTTTTGAGACTGTATTAGGATATGATCTAAACCAAAGCTTCTTGATCACAAATAACATTTTGTTCACTCCAGCACTTCTGATTGCACAATACTACAAGCTTTGTGCCCCTCAAGGACTTGAAAATTGAATGTTCCCGTGGCAAAGTTTCCTCTTCGGGAGTTTTTTTTTCTTGTAGATTAAAGCCAAGTAGGAGAAAGTGTCCTTCTTTGTGAGGTCCAATCCTTACCTTTAGAAGTTAATAGGCTGCCTCAAAATTTCCTTCTTTCTGTTTTCTTTATGCAAACTACTTATGTCAGAATGTTGTGAAACTGGAGTTAGGACTTCACATGCATTTA
The DNA here is from genome assembly GCF_016699485.2 of Gallus gallus. Lineage (NCBI taxonomy): Eukaryota > Metazoa > Chordata > Aves > Galliformes > Phasianidae > Gallus > Gallus gallus. The sequence continues at coordinate 18,608,668 of NC_052536.1, read as the reverse complement.
AAAAAGAACAAAGGTGGCATTCATTCAAGTTGTTCGTTTTGCTTGCTTTCTTACTTCCTTACATTTCGTACTTCTGTCTACTTGCAGGTTGCTTGGCATGTATACAGCCAATACAGCTGTTCAGAAAAGCAAATTCCCTTTCCCTCATTTTTGTGAGTAGTTGCAGGAGGATGAAAATGTTCATTTTGGCTGTAGGTAGACTAAGGCTGAAAATCACCAGGAGGAAGCAGGAAGAATTAAATACATACATGTGCACAACAGGTGCAGTGATTCTTGAAGGCCTTTCTCACCACTGCAGTGCCTTGAACATCTATCTCTTCTTGTCAGTTTGGACGAATATCACCCTAAATCTTCTTCTAGCAAAGGTTCTCAGGAACAAGTTCTCCTGCTCTAATGCCACATCACACACCTCACAGAGAGGCATTACCGTCATGTGATAAGGATCCTTATTCACTAGGTGAAAATGGCAACAGGCAAGAGATGTCTGATTAGCAATTATCTTCCTAAGACATATCCATGATATACTTCTCCTTTATCCCACTGAACTGGAGTTACTGTATGGTGGTGCCATGCATGCTGATGCCCCAGGCAGTGGGCAGGTGAGAGACATGGGCAGGCGATGTTTTGGCTGAATTCCCCTTTCAGCTCTGTGTTATGGTCTGTTTTCACAGCACCCTTCATATCACATAGAGAAAAAACACTGAAATATGAATGTTTTTACTTTAACTGTTCCTCTTTGGATACTTTCCCCCCTTGTATGCTAAAGAAAAATAAGAGAAGCATTTAATGTTAAACAAAAACAAAACCACATCCTGCGAGTTGGGCTTCTGGACTGGAGGAGAGGCAAATCAAACAGTGAATAGAAAGATTGATTTCGGTTTTCTGTTTAGTCTGATGATTTGCATTATTTTTAATGGCTTTTAGATTTTACTTTTGAGGCAAAAGGCCTTTCTAGATTTCATATACAACCTGCATATATTTTAGGAAGGATGTGAAAAAACAGCAGCTGTAATTTCTTCTTTTTTTTTCTTTCTTTCTCTTCTTTTTTCTCTTTTTTTTTCTCTTTTTTTTTCTCCTCTTTCGTGTTTTTTCTACAATATGAAGATCCACAATACTCTGACCTTCATCAAAATTCACATGACCCCTCATTAAGGATTTTAAGAGTAGAAATGGTAAAGCTTCTGCTAATTTAACTTCTCACTGAGGCTATACACTGAGGAGTGGTGTTACGAAGGAGATGAGCATGCCTCCTGGCAAGTTGTGATGACACATTTGTTTTGGTTTGCATACTTGTATTTGGTAGATTTCCTGGGATTTTTCTTGCTTATATGCAAAGAACACATGAAGGGCACATGTATATTGCTCTATTTATGCTGGACAACTGATGTGGTTATGATTCAAAGAGAAAAGCATAACATTGCATTAGTAACACTGTACATCACAACTACACTAAAACATAGGTTTTACAGAATTCTCAGATTAATTTCAGTTGTCAAAGATAAGATCCAAGGATGAAGAATGTTAAGAAAATTGAGGTAATTTTGTGAATCTGATTTTATAATAGATGCTTGAACTGCCCAGAGAGTGTGTGTGAGGAAGGAATTTGGAGACAGAAATCTCGAGGCATGCTTTCTTTTCCTCCTATGGAAATCAAATCACTGTAGAGGAAACTACCTCGGCTGAACCATCAAACTGTCACAACATGGAATGCTGTTGTATTGCCACAGGAGTTGTAATGGGGGTACGCAGATGGCTTCCTATTCTTCTTAATAGGCTGGGCTAAAGGTCAGATTACGTTCCGTGATGGGAAAAGTGAATTATGCTGATGTTCCTTGCCCAGCTAAAAGTATATGGACCTTTGGTAATGAGAGACCTTAATTTCAATGTATCTAAATTATTTTGTTCTGGGGATATGCTCTGACCTTTCTCTTCCCCAGTTCTTCTCAAACCTGGAATTTTGACCAAGGTCTGAATCAGGCACTCAACTGAGAGATATGGTCAAGTTCCATCTCATAAATTCCTTTCTACTTTGGGAAAGAGATTATTGCTGAGCTTTCTGCACTTTTAATTTTGGTTAGTCATAGAGCCAGGTCTTTCCTTCTCATACATATCTTTGCAACCAACAGAAATAAATAATCTTTTCTTGCCACAGCAAGAAAAAGAAGATGATTCCACAGGGGGCTGAAGCCATATAAACTGTATGTCTTTGTCAGTGTGGAAGAGATGGTAGCTCAGAAAAGAAACAAAACATAAGGAGATTATAGGGGCAGGCAAGTGAGAGACAAAAAGGAGATGTACTGACCTTGTTTAACTTGGAAAAGCTAATTAATAAAGAGGAAAATCACAGTTTGGGATTCAGCCTGAAGGTGAGCTTTCTCTTAGGTGATGCTTATTAACGGTCTGGGGTATTACTATATGTAATATTAGCCTGAAGTGTTATTATTTCTGGTAGAAGTAAGTGGGTCTAGACTGTAACATGTCAGTTCAATTAATCTGTAGAAAACTTGTGAATAAACGTGTTGTTAGATTGTTTTCTAAGTGAAAATCCTGCTCTTTGGTGAGTATGAATCAACCTTTTCTATTCCAAGATAAGAGCAAAAGGAGCTGAAATGTGACCTTTGATGTGGTCGTAAATGAAGAAAGGGACTTACCTATTAATTAGACAGTGTCCATCTCCTGTAGCTGTAATGATAATAACCCTCCATTCTGTTAAATCTAGATCTGGAAACAAGAAGAGGTAAAAAGCCATTAGATGTTATCAGGAATATTTTAAAGGGCTGCAGAGAGGGTGAGGTTGTGCCACAAGGCAGACATCATGATCAATTTTCAGTTGTAATTTTCCATCTTTAGGGCAGTGATCCAAATACTGTGCCCAAAGAGAGGGCTAAAAGAAAGTGTTAATGGGATAGGGGATACTTAGAAGAATGGATGATCATGGTCTAATTTCTATTGGTGGTATACATTCTAAAGAATAAAATCACAGAATCATAGAATATCTCAAGTTGGAAGGGACCCATAAGGATAATTGAGTTTAACTCTGGGCTCCGCACAGGACCTCCCAAAAATCAGACCCTATGTCTGAGCGCACTGTCCAGATTCTTCTTGAGCTCCAGTAGTCTGGGGCCATGACCACTGCCCTGAGGAGCCTGTCCCAGTGCCTGACCACCCTCACAGTGATGAACTTTTTCCCAATATCCAATCTGACCTTCCCCTGAGTAAGCTTTTAATTCAAAAGACACTTGAAGCTCTGTGTTTAAGGTGACCTGCAGTGGCGCTTTTGTTCCACATTTACCTTGTGCTTAGATGAAGATCTTGGTTTGCAGTGCCTTTCCTCCTCAAGTGACGCTCACCTCAATGAGAACAGCCTGTGACAAGACTTGCTGCTTGTCTCTGGAAATAGCTTAGAGAAGGCTCAGTCCACAGGGCATGTAGAGTGGAAAATGGTGAAAGATGTTGGGTTCCTGTTGAAGACAAATGTGCTCTGGACTTAATGTCTTTCTACACAAACATTAGCCTCTGCTATTTAACAATTGTTTTTTCTTATTTGTGTTGTGGTAAGTTCAGTTCACTGGTACAATCTCCCACATTAGTGTACCAGTTACGCAAAATGGTCATTAACGTACTAACCAAAAGGGGGCTGTCTGCTGTCAGTTTTCTTTTTCCAGCTACAGCAGCTGCTTCCTTTTGTGCTAAACGTTGCGTGCTTTCACTTTTACTCCAAAGTCTACTGAAAGCAGAGAGAAAGTGGCATTATTCATGTATGTATTTGCATCCTGCACTGAAGTTCTGTAAACTGCTTAAACACTTGCACTGTGTGAAAGCCAGAACTGCCAACAGGATCAGAGGGCAGAGGCAGGGGCAAAGAAATCAACGAAAGATTGTTTCCCCCAAGACAGGATATCTCATGTAGACCTCTGCTGTACTCATAGAAAAAAAACAAAGCTCAAGGTATCTTCATGCAAACTGTAGTAATCCTGGAACACCAAACAGTGAACACCAAAATATTCCCTTTGCTCACAGTTCTGAGAAAATAATAGAAGGAAAAATGTGTAGCTTACAACTCCTTTAATTTTAGGAAGCCTATTTATTGCTGTATCTGTGTAAGTCCATGTTGGATGTCAGCCCATAGAAGGAGTGGTTCTGGGAAAACTGTAATAAATACTCTGTGGGGTGTTTTTTGAGTACTCTAGCAACCTTGCTAAATCCTTCCTTTTAATGAAGGGTAATTGGTCTGTGTCCTTACGATGTATGCTTGTCCTTTATCAGTTTGTGTCCTGTCAGTAATAAGCAGGGGGAAGGACATAAAGCAATGATGGCACATCATTAGCTGGCAGAAGATGGGCTGAACACACTGTGTCCACTTTGAGAAAATTTTTAGCAGCACACAGGTCAGGTACAATTGTCTTCAACAGTCCCAAAGTCTGTAAAGCCTTTGAAATATTTCACACGTGTCTACTGGGTGACTGATGGATATCAACTATGTAGTTTTAGCTTTTCAAAACTGTGGTAACATTCTGTAGAATTTTCCCAACCCGCTCCTTCTTTTAGGCCATATGAAGATAAATCCTAATTGAATGTAAAAACAAGCCTGGGCTTAACATATTTCTTCACTAGAAAAATATCATGTTAACAAAGCAAATGAACTTCCCTTACAATGTGTGTGAAAGTGGATTGGCTGCTGTTGCAGGTGTGCATTTCATCATCCCAGACAATCTGTACCACACTTCCTGCAAGTGCGGTAACAAGCCAGACTGTCTTCAACTGAAGTGATGCGTAAGAAGAGGAAGAGCAGTTAGCATCATGGGTTTTTCTTTTTCTTGGTATAGAAAATACAGGAAACTGTGTAACAAGCTGTGGCACGAGCCCTAAGAATTACTGCCTTATGAAGGGTCTTGGAGCAGGCGATGTAACTTAGGAACAGTTTGGACTCCCAAGTTCTGCCTGATTCAAATAATGCCAAAATAGTCAAGGGCAGGAAAATTCATGCTTCCATTCTACATAACTTTGGGATGCAGTAGCTCAGGTTGTTTGAGAGTTTAGGTAGAAGGAAGCTGAGGGATGTTTGCTGAACCTGTGTGCTGCGAAGAAGCTTTCTCAAGGCTTGGCAAGAGATTCCTGTTGCTCCCAAGTCCATCTTCTGGAACCTGGAAACATGAAAGCACTCAAAAGCAAAGAATGGCAGAGTGGGATGGTCATTCCTGGAGCAGAGCTAGAGCTTTGTTTTCCCAGATAAGTTCAAGGCTGTGTTTAGACTGTACAGTGTTATAGCATCTCACTGGGACGCAAACCATTGAGTCCAAAAAAATGTATTAGCTAATGAACTTTTTGCATGATGAGGTGATGAGCAAGATGCAAGTATCTACAGAGATAACAGGGTTAGTTATGGAGAGAGGAAGGCGTTTTCTTCCTTAATATATTTCCAAGCCAGGAATATTTATTCTATTTCTCCGAGTAGTTTTTGCTTTAAAATGTATTCACAAGAAGTTGCCTGGATCTGAATGGGTGTAGCATTGCCAGGCCTTCAACAATTTTGAAGATGGCTATGTTGCCTTATGGAACCTCTGAGCAGTCCCCTAGCAGAACTGAGCTTGGTCCATCCTTGTCTGGCACAGGGCTGGTGTGAGCCCCAGCATATCCTGGAGAGACCCAGGGGGCCCTTGTCCTGCACCCAAAGAGAGATGAGGGAGAGCCGGGGGCATCAACAGGGCTGTGTCAGTACAGAGGAGGCTGAGGTACTGTGGCAGTTGTGGTTAGCGGGGTGGGTTGTTGGCAGCCATCCTGTGGCTTATGACTTTCCACCATTAGTGCCATCAGTACTACAGGACTCCTGCGCAGCAGATAGTTGTGCTTCATGCCTCTAGAGATGAATAGCAAAAGGAGCAGAGAAACATTTTTTAGACAAAAATACGTATCTAAAATGCAAACACCCTATGCTTATATTGAAAGGTGGGATCTCGTACATGAATGTAACAGCATCAGGCCCTGTTTTGTAACTTTTTTTTTGTAACTTTGCCCTCTGATCACATGCCTCCCCAATTTTTTTGACTGAAATAGGTGTTCATCCTTACTATTCACATTTTGCATTTATTTTTCAGCACAAGTGAAGAGTAATTATATTTTCTTGTCTAACACCTATGCTTCCTGTTATAAAAAAAATCAGTTGCACAACACCTGTGAGTCATTATTTGCCCTGCTAATAAATGTTCAAACAAGGCATTATTGAAATGCATGGAAAATATTAAGAGTATAAAAATCTATTGTGTCAGTCTTCGCCATGAAAGTGGTCAAATTACTAAAACCGGGAGACAGAGGCAAAAATGCAGAGGCCATTAATTATCACCCTCACTTACTGCAATCTTCCTGCAGAACCAGGTTTGTGAGAGGCCAGGCCTGTCAGGCAGCTCCTACTGGAATGACACCACAGCGTGATGTACTGCCCGAGCCCCTGCCTGGCTCTGTGGGTCTGGGTTAGCACGCACACCGTAGTCTGGCAGCAAAATGGGATGTTGAGGAGGATCAAGGGGCATACCTTCACCGGAAACCATATTTTCTGACTACATGAGTGGCCACTTCATATCGGTCTTCTTTCCTCTGAAACAGAGTCCTTGCACTGTTTACTTTACAAGCAAGAATTGTTTCCTCCTGCACAGCTGAAAACATCAATTTTTTCATTAGATATTTTAAGCTTCAGTTGCTTGAGAGTTTAAAACAGAATAAGGTAGATGGCAGAACTGGAGTAAATTTAAGCTTGAAATAAAGGGAGTTGTATTATAACATGATTTAATAATCACCTAACGATTAAAGTCCACAATCCAACAAAAATAGAGGAAGTTCTGAGCATTCCCAAATTCATATTTGTCTGATCCAAAATTCACTGCCATCCTAGGAAGGATGGTGATTTTGGTAATTACTTTGAAGCAAACTCTATGATTCTGATGAATCTACTGCTTTCTACTTGCTCATCATGTACGATGTTGGGCCGGAGGACTGCTGTAAATGTCCCTGAGGATGCAGTCACACTGTGACTGGTGTTGTGTGCTCAGCAGGAGACAATTGCTTGGGTAATGACCTTGTGTCCTCCGGCTGGGAAATGTGGTGACATTTAGACTATACTGACAGCAATAAGAGAGCATGAAGAGCAGAAAAAGTTGAGTTCAGTATTTCAAGAATGACAAGACTAGAAAAGACAGACTTACCGAATTGTGTTATGATAAATACAGCAGTGAAAACCCATAGTTTTAAGTAACCAGAAAGTAGCAAGTTTAGCGTGAGAAGAATGAGAAAAATAGAAAATATAAGGTAAATTCAAGTGATGTCTTGATTCCTGATAAAAGATGCACAGGTGCATAATCACAAATTTTTCATTCCTTTGTTTTTAAAGTATTTCAGTGGTACAAACTTTTGCCCTTTGATTGGTGATACCTGCTAATCCATCAGGAAGAAAAGTACTAAAGAGTAAACTGACTCATAGGTACTGCAAGATGTGTGGAAAGGGCAGGAGAATTTTGAAGAGCATTTGAACAGAGTGCTTCCTCAGTTAGCTTTGCTGAGCAAAAGTGTCAGATTTCCTTGCTTAGGTTTGTACTTAGCAGAAGGTTAGCAGTTAAACTCACCTGTGCTGTGTTGTTTGTGGTGACATAGAGCTAAATCGTTACCCGTGTGGATGTTTAATACAGATTTCTTCATTTCTTTGAAAGCAAAGCACACATGCTGTAAAGCGCTACAAAACTCAGCATCGTAGCTGCAGCATATGAAGTTGGTCTGAATCTATTTGCAAATTCACCTCCCCTGAGCGTTATCTTGCCCTAGAATCTGGGCACAGCCACAACATTTCCTAATCCACCGTATTTTCAGTGTGTCCACCATGCCTGTTTCCCCACTTCACAGCTTTTGACAGTACAGGCTTTGTTGATGAGCACTAAGCTGTAAATATAAATGAAGAAAGTGCTGCTGGCTCTCACTGAGGACACCGTGGCATGCGGTCTTGGCAGCCTGAACTTAGGTTGGGGTGTCCAGGCTCAAAAGCTCTGTGCCAAGCTGGAGCTCCGCTAACAGCACTGCTGCAGCAGTGAGCTATTAGCGGAAGCTCCCTCCACTACTACAGTGTTAAAGCAACAATGTAGAAATGCATTAAATAAAAGCAATGCATAAATAAAAGCCTCCGTAGTCCTAAAAGTCAGAAGTGCCTAGGTGGTTTGCATGTAATGAGAAAAATGTTGGGATCATTTAAAGTAGTATTGGTTTCAAAGTCTCTGAGTATACAGAAGGCTAATATTTAGTCATTTAAAATAAAATGAAATGTGTACAGTCAAAAATGTGTGTTTCCCATGGTCACTATTTAGACAGTGGTTGCTTTTAGCTTGCAGTTCTGTTGTAAGCCTTTTGTTAGAAGAAATAGCCTAGTAAATTGTAGGGTCATATTTTTCTGTGGTTTGTTGGTTAGCACTCAGTTCAATAGCCCACATAAACACATGCTTCACTGTAAGGACTTGTATAAGAGCTGCTGAGTTAACACATGGTCGTGTCCCAGGAGATGACTATGGTTAGATTAAAAGGGCAGAAAATGGTGTTTGGGTGTGACATGTGCTGTTGGTGAGCCTCAGGTTCTGTGCATTTACTCTGACTCTGGTCCGGGAACAGGCTGGGCATTACACCGAGGGCTTTAATGCCTCACACGGTTTTATTAGCCCTTTTCAAACTCACTTAAGGACATCCATTGCTTAGATGGTTAGTGGTGTGGGCAGTTTTTATTTCTTGGCAATAACTTCTCCTAAAAGTAAATGAGATTTTCCATAACTCCAACTTTTGGTAAACGTTCAAGTGATTTTAGTAGAAATCTCTGCAAAAACAGTGTACAAGCCTTAGGGTTTTGCTTTGACATTTTATTCCTTAAACTACATTGCCCTACAGTATGTTGTAGTTTTGTTGGACATTGTATGCTATGGAATTTGCCATGGTAAACATATCCCCATAATAAATGGGGCTGGAGATTAAGATCATTCTGTAATGCATGATTTGAGATGTAGCTGAGCATGCTTCAAGCTAAAACTCTGCTCAAGCTTTCTGTGTGTACAACATGTTCTGCTTAGGTTACGAATACTATCTCAGGCTTAGTCTCTTAATAGATCTTGACTGATAAGGAAGAAAGGAAATAGCACTCATGATGTGTGCTTGGACTTTCTTTTCCTAACTTTGTACTGAAGGAGTCTGATAGCTTATGTGGAGATGGCACTTGCAATCTCCAACCTACAGACTGATGACTTCCAAGATGATACTTTGGAAATTGCTATGCTGCATGCTCATCTTGCTGCCATGTCCTGGGCATGCAGGGCTCAGCACTGTCAGGGACTTGAAACTCTGGGCCCTCAAATTTGACCTCCTTCATATTAAAAACCACTAGGGTGAGGACTACAGAATAATTTGGTAAACCTTTTTAGATTTCCCCTAAGAACTTTTAAAAAATCCAAGTTTTGGTTACAGAAGTCAGCCAAGATTAGGAAATCCACCCTAGTTTTCACAGAAGCTGTTCTGTCCTCATGCAGTGACAGTAGTTGTGTTCTGTGGAAAGCTGGCCGTTGCATCTTGCTGTAGAGCCTCAGAACTTTAGCACACGTACAGACCTGTTTTCAACACACCCATAGTGGCTGTGCCTCTCCATCCCAAAGAGAGGCATCTCCCCATGAAGGCGTGCTAGGCTCAGCTGGAATAGTTCAGCTGAGGCTACCCACAGTGCTGTACTACAGTCCAGTAGACAATACCAAATCAACAGCAAAAATAAAACGTTCAAGAAAACATCTTGTTAAGACAGAAACTCAGGGAATGCCAAAAATAACCTTGTTATTGCCAATGCTGAAATTCTCTCAACTCTTTTACATCTGTAAAATGAGTGTACGCAGACTTTGGGGAGACAAAGGCAGTTCAGTCTTGTGCACTGCCCCTGAACTGGATCCTTTGGCAGAGAGCCACATGTTCCGAGGGCATCACATACATAACATATAAGAGAAAACAACCCTATCATCCATGGTCATCCATCTTTAGGTCTATAATCCCAAAATACATGCTTCTTTCTGAAAGCATGAGCTTCCATCTTAAACACTGCATTTTTCTGGGCACAGCTTACAATATCCTAGCAGACATGCTGATAAGGGAAGAGAGTATAAACAGATCACCTGAACAACCTCTTTAGCTGAATGTCCACTCCATTTCATACAGTTATTTGAATCAAATTCCTAGTCTGTACGAATAGGAAACTCTCCCCATCTTTCCCAAAACTACAGCTGCAATGTGTTTGCTACTCTTTGATTTGTTTTGAAGGTACAGTATGAAAAGGAGGCTCCAAACCCCAATTTATTTATAAAGGCACATGAGGCAATAAAGAAGATGCTTTACAGTGGGTCAAAATTATTGCTGCATTTCAGAATTTACTCTGTAAAAGGCCTTTGCCGTTCCAGCAGATGGCATGCACTCATCAAAGCTTGCCCTGTGTGATCATAAATACTGCTCCAAGCAACAGCTGTCAGAAAGGATAAGACAGCTCATGCTGAGCTTGAGGAGCTAAAATAATTTGTCACGAGAGATTCTCTTATGCTATACTTGATTTCTGTAATCTCTTTAACATACTACAGGAAGTTAGTGTGTCTTCAAAACTAAGTTTCTTTGCTTTTTCAGGGCTCAGCCCAAGTCGTTTTTTCTTCAGACTGTTCTCAGTAAAAAAACATGAGCAGACTTTGGCCAAAGTAATTCTGCCAGAGCAATAGCTGTGATTGAAGCAATCTGAATATCTGGCTATAATCAAAGCGTATTGGCACTAAAGAAAAAGTAAGAACTCTGGAAAAATAATTACAAAATGAGTAACAGAGAAGAATGACTCGAAGTTTCTTGAACAGGATGCATTTTAAGCAAGGATGTGCCATATGCGGAGAGAAAAAACTTAATACGTCTTTTGTTAAGAACAAATCAAAACAACATAAACATTCTGTTTGTGAAATGAATAAATACATTGTGCCAGTGAACAAATATTATCTTATACTAAAAGACTTCCACACTGGAGTAGAAGTTTTTGTCACTCAGAGTGTGCAATGGTAAATCAGTTTACGGTTCTTTAGAATTTCCTTTAAGAACTCTACGAGAACAGCAAAGAAACACCATTATCTACAGCAGCAGCAGAATTAACATCTGTTAGGAGCAAACTGGGGCTTTTTGAGTTTCCATATACTAATCCAAGCTCTGACATTTTCTGCATAGACATTCAACTGTTTTCCTGTAGTCTCCTTAGTGGTTGCTCTTTGTGCAGTTTCTGACACTATCCACGATACTTTCTGGAAGAGAGATTTCCCACACAGGAAGCACTGAGAAATATTTTAGAACAGAATTAGTGCTGGGTTCAGTGTTATGTGCTGGCCCACTGACAAGCATCTCATGGAAGAGAATGCATTTTTTTGTGTTGGCTTCTTTTTATTAAGTTTATCTGAAGTCTAGTCAATCTTGAATCTATTTATGTCTTCTGCAGCATTCAGAGGAAAATGCTGAAAATGTGGAAGGTCAGCTCTCTCAGACTTTAGCCACTGCAAGTCAGAGAGAAGCTTTTATTTTTATTTTTTCCAACTTCATTTTTCCTTTTTTTTTTTTTTTTTTTCTGGTTAAACGTGCATAGTAAACTTAGCACTTTTCAGTTCTTGGAATGCTTTGTATAGCTTCTAGACCATACTGGAAAAGAAAGGTAAGGCTTTGGGAAGAGAAGTTATTTGTTTGAAGGTTAAAGCAAAGCACAAAGTTAATAAGACTGCTAATACATCTGGTTGGTACTTCCTTGCTGCTGTCAAAGATATAGGGAACTTTCAAAGCAGATACCAAAAGCAATATTTTTCCTTGTTTTTTGTTAATAACTAGTTAATATATACATCTGATAAGAAAAGAAAATAAGCAATTAAGATGGGATCTTTACAACAGATCCCTAATAGTGTCTAAATGAATGCTAGTAATTGTGTTCAGATGTAGTTTAAGCTTATCTAGTGGTGGAGTTGTGATGCACTCATTCAGCCATGGAAGTTTATCTGCCCACTAAGTACTTGCTCTGTGCAGTGATGTGGTCCAAAATCACTGGCAGTTTTTTACAATCTTGTGAGAGCTTACCTGAGGAAAAACTGTTTCAAGAGCCATCACTCAAGAAATAAATCCATAGGAAGAACCTGGAGCTTGCATTTAGTTTCCTGTCATTGTGACAAGATTAATTCATACTGTCTCAATTGGAGCTCCTTGTTCAGTCTGCGTTTCTGTGAACAACGCTGGATTATGTCTATAAAAAACCCCAACACTTCACTCTGTGTTGTCCCAGCCAGCATGCCTAGGAGCTGCTACATTTCTGATCTTTGCCCAATCTAACTGGTTTAATAATCTTTCCCCGGTGCTCTTGAGAGCACTATGTTAATCCCCAGTCGTTTCATAGCCTTTTTCTTTGTGTTACCTGGCGCACCCCAGGTAGAAGCAAATGCAAGATCATGATTTTACTTGTCTCTGAGTTTCTGAGAATGTAAGTAGATAATTTTTACACAAAGCACATTATTATATCCTTTGCCGTAATAATAATATGATTCATCTTTAATTCTATTACTCTTCATCTCAGTCTCAGTACATAATTCTGAGGTAATGAAGCATGCAAGGCGGTGTTCCCAGGTTGCTACACTACTGTAAAGCCCCATCAGAAATTTGGCAGTTAAAAAAGTATTCCAGAAGTTCATCATTACAGTAATAAATGATTATATTTACAATGGTTATTGTGTGTTTTAGAATTCTTTTTTTTTTTTCACTTTAGACTGGGTGATAGATAGACTATGATCCCTGTATATGGAAATGCACCTTGTTTACTCCAGACAAGATGCAAGCCCAGCAGCTGTCCTTCCACAGAGAACTGATAGTCCCTTTAAGGTGTGAAACTTTGAAGTTTATTCTATCTTTACTGTGTTGTAGTAGGATTTGATTTTGTTGATTAGGCCTGAGATTCAGAATCAGGAAAGCAGAGATAGTAAATGGATAGTGCCAAAGTTTCACATAAGCATGTCAGCACCACATTTAAAGACTTGTAAGAAAAAGAGTCCTTAGCTGCATCTTCACTTGATGTGAATCAGAGGACCTAGCAAATAGGAAGAATCATGAAAACTTTGGCTGATAAAATGTGAAATATATTACAAACTCTGTCTTCTTAAAACCTACAGCTAATCTCTATTAAGGGCATATTATTTCACTCTCGAGATACTCACAAGAAGAGCATGGAGTCTTTCCTCATTTGCTCCACTTTGTAGACTGGTCATCGCATGCAGACGCAATAGGCACTTGTGCAATAGGCACACTGGTAGTTCTGCAATGAGGGGATTTCCCATAAATTTACTTTTGCTTTAGTAAAGTGCTGCAGATCTTCCTTGCCCAGGACTGTGGAAGCTCTCTGGATCCTGTCTCTATGAGGTCTGGAAAAGCACATTCCCCATTTTCTTGGGAACTGGAACTCAACCTCTTTCTGTCAGGCTTTGTCATGCTACTAAATTATAAAATTAGTTAATTTGCTGACGTGTACATATACAGCCACTCTCACTGAGGTGTTAAAACCAGGTTTTCATGTATGAGACACCCCAAGAAGCGATGGCTGCTTGTAGTGCCCCAGCTGTGTGCTGATGTAGCTCCTTTTCCCTATCACAACAAAAAACACACAGGTGTCATCTCAATTTCTTTCTCCCTCAACTACCTGGAATTTCCAAAAGTAAAACAAAAATCAGGATTTCACTTGCCTTTGTGTTTCTAGGTCTTCACTCACATTGCTAGGTGTAAAATACAATCATCTTCATTCTAACAAAACCAGCATGATTCAATATTGATCTGCTGATTTCATGTGGTTTGTGGCACAGGGTTCCATGAGAAATGAACCTTAGTTCACAACCTCTCTGTAGGGACTCATTTACTTTTCCATAATATGTCACAAAGTACTATGTACGTATATTAGTCAATCAAATATTAAGCAAAAGAAGAAGAAAATCTCAGCCCCTCAGTGGTATTTGTGGAAAGATGTGCATAAACGGGTAAAACAGGACCATGTGATTTTTAAAAAATGATCACCTTATACTTCATTTTCTTTCCTTCTGCTTTCAAACGGCCCCTGAACGACACTTTCCCCACCGTACAATTAAGCTTCCTGAGCCACATTCAGAAGCTGGAGAAACTGCTGAAGGTAGCATTTAGTCATTGGAAACTTTGTGCTACCTCCAATAGGGTTTTAAAAATGCAAACAAATTGAACCTATGTTCAAAGTTTGCAAATTCAGGTGGATCGTGAAGATTCTTTTTCCTAAATGACCTCAAAGAACAATATTTTAAAACATCAGAAGGCAGTGATGCATGTTACTGCAAACTAATTTGGAGAGCAGTAGTGTTCGCTTAGGCCTGTGAGGATGCCTCTAGTCAGCTATTTAGATCTGATTATGTTAAACTTGGAGAATGTACTAAATGCTAACTTGGCAGAAATAACATAGTTGTAAAAGGATTCAGGGAGAAAACTCTTTCTCCTGCTGCAAAAAGCAAGTCATGCTGCAGGGTGTTGCTTATATCAGTCTCTAGGTCAAACCAGACTTCACGGTCAATGACAATCTCCACTCAGAATTCGTTAGTGTCCTGCAAATAACAAGGAAAACCCTACATAACACAGTTAAAATTGAATAGAAGAGCTTAGTGAAAGGCTTAAAATAAACCCTTCATTAACACAGACTAAGCATTCCTTGAGTAGTTGTGTGTTTTTGCATGAGAGCTTACCATGAAACTAGAAGGAGGTTGGTGCTCAGGCCATGCTTCACAAGTGTTGCAGCAGACAACCTAGACTCCTGGCATCCAACAAATGAAATCCCTCTTGCCTTAGTGATATTATCCATAAGTTTTTCTAGTCACTCATCGTTCATCTAACAGCCATAGCAGACTCTTTCCTGCAGGGTCAGGTGATGACTGAGGTGGAACAGATCTGTCGGTCACAAACAGAGCACATGCCCCAGAATCACTGGAGTTACACTAATTCTCCTGTATTCCAAGGAAGAGATACAACCCTATGCCAAACATTACTGCTAACAAATTTCATTTAGGGTAGATTAAGCTCTCGCTTACTCCCATGCAATTCCACTGGGTACTAGGATGAGCTCAGAGAGTGAGTACTCCTCAAAATTACTATACCCCAAACTTCATAATACCATTTTTGTCATGACTTTTTGGTGACAACCTTTGCAACACCTGTCTCAACATTAGATAATTGAGCTTTTTATTTTGAGGTCAAGCAAACCTTTTTACCTTAAACCTTAAAACGCCCATTTCTTCCAGGAACACCTGAGCAAGTGCTAACATTTATGTTTGCTGCTTACTCATTACTTAGAATAGAGCCATGCTTGGTTTGACAGCAAACATCCAGCTCAAGAGATGTTCCCAGAACTTTCAAAGTGGCTGCTATGTCCAGAGCTGTTTTCTCAAGAATAGCTCTAACTGCCCAGATGGAAGCAATTACCACAAAAG
Source organism: Gallus gallus (assembly GCF_016699485.2). Taxonomy (NCBI): domain Eukaryota; kingdom Metazoa; phylum Chordata; class Aves; order Galliformes; family Phasianidae; genus Gallus; species Gallus gallus. The sequence continues at coordinate 18,593,135 of NC_052536.1, read as the reverse complement.
ATAAACCAGTGCTTTATTCCTGGCATTCCAGGGAAAGAGTGCTGTTCCTGTTACTAAAGATATTACTAGAAACCTGAGTTACTCTACTGTGTAAAGCTTAATATACTCCCACAAGTTATCTTGCCAAGTCTCAAACAATTGATTATCGTCATTTGATTGTCTTGCTCTAAAATAGCCATTTATTATACTAACAAGGGCCTCTGGTCTAAGCAGCTCACCATCCCCCAAAACCAAAAAGCAAAAAATTCAAATTAACCAAAGCAGACTTTTATACTGAGAATTACTTGCTTGATTAATTGGCACAGCTGGAATACCTTATGCAGACTAAACACTGTCACTGCTAATTTGCCCTGTCCTCAGCATCTGTTTTTGTTAGCCTCATTACGATCTTTGCCTGCATTTTTCATTTAAATCACAGATTATTCTTTCCTTCTGGTCTCTGCTTTAGGTTGATGTCAAATGGGGTATGTGTTCCAATGACTGATTGGAATTTAAAGGGTATTGTCACTTCAGTGCTATGTGAATTGCTAACCCCTAACTTTTGTGAGGAAATGAGTTTATATTTTGTAACAAAGTGCGAAAAGCAAATGATCTTTTCATCCCCTTATACATAGAGCCTTCAATGGGAATGTGAGGAAGAAAGGAGTGAAAATGAAATATACCAGCAGACTTTCCCAGAGGAAGGTAAAATAAAGCCTAAGAAAAATATTTGAAGGAAGTAGGACTGAAAACCATAGAGGCCCTGAAGTTTTAATGAATTGTTTTCCTACTTTTTTACACAATTATGCCTAATAACCAGAAGGTCAAACAAACAACAGCTTAAAAATTGCAGAGAAATAGAAGAGCACTGTAACAGGCAAAATTAACACCAAACATTTAGGAAATCTGAAATCAAATGCTTTTGGACAGATTTTGTTCTTGTGCAGACTGTGGGGATGAGGGACACTGGAAAGAACAAACAGCTAACCTGCTTGCTCAGGAAAGAGATTGCTTCCTTGCTTGAAGGGCGGGAATATTGCTGTTGAGTTCAGTTACTTGTTTCTGTTACTGCATGTGTGTGTTGCCCTGGCAGAACAGGTAAAAATACAGATTGTGTTCTCTTTGGGACATTTCTGTACCCATAAGGTGATTACAAATAATTATTTGTGGGCTTGGAGAAGTTCCTCTTCTAGGGGTAAGTGCTGCCACAGAAGGGAGAAGCACTGGTGAGCGGGGCTAGGCAGAAGGTCATACTTGGTGTTCAAAAGCCACTCTATGCATCTGGCTTGTGGTATGAGCTGTTTCACATGGCTACACGTTTTCCAGTATTTGCTTTATGTTTTTACAAGTCCCATCAGTGTTTTCCAGTGCCTGGAGTTGGCAGAAAACACTCTCTTTAATTTGAAGGCCTCAGTTTCTACAGTTCTCTGTGGGCCAATTCCACAGCTTAGCTGTTTGGCTGCTTATCGTTAGGACATATGAAAATAATGAGCAGAGTTAATTTGTATTGCAGCGTTCTAGCTTCAGTGACGTTAGACTAAAAGAGGCTTTGGTCTGATGTGTTTCACATGAGCATTCAGAATGCTTGGCTGGTTTGAATAGCCATGGAAGCTCCGTGCAGTGGAACAACAGCTTATTCAGCAAAGGTGATCATCAGCATGTTTGAAAGATCACATCTGCTGAAATGCATGGTGTGCTGTCTCATGATAACTGTGTACAGAGGTTCCATTAACATGCAGCTAGTTCACTGAATTCAACCTCAGGCTCAGTCCATAAGACCCAAGTGTATTTCCACGATTCAGAGGTCAAGCAGATTTTCATCACCTAGTAACTGGATAGAAAATTTCTGGAGCAAAACATTGATTTAGTCTTTGCTACACAAGAAGCTTGTCTAACCATTCACAGCAGAGTTTTATTTTGTTAGTGTCTTCCTTACCCAACCCCCAGCACCCTACAGCCTCCTCAAGAGCCTTGTCTTTTGTCTGGTGATAGAAATCTCAGTGCTAAGAGCAGTGCTAACAGTGCAGATGCCTAGATAATTGTTCGTTGTGGTCCCATTTTATATGTGATCATATCCACTTGTCAACACTTTTTGTAACACATCTGCACAGTTAACATTTTGTGTGTGTGTGTGTCTTAGGTCCTTTTCTTTGAAAACAATATAAAAAGACAGAAATTACATACCAGGCAGAAGTTCTGTTCTTGCTGGAGGTTTGCTTGCAACCTTGAAGAGCTGGAGGGTGCAAAACTCATTTTTTTGCACTTCAGAGAAAAACACACCGTGGTATGAAGTTCCTGGAAAAATAGAAATGCCTTTAAAGAACCTCGTGCTCTCATTTCCTTCTCTTCTCAGTGATACTTGGATACAAGAGTTTGCTGTAACATAGAAGCTCTGTGTTTTCAGAGAACCTCAAGCAGGGCTGGCTTGAGTGCACCTGGGATGTAATCCTGAGTGGCAGCTGCAGCTGCAGGCCCACCATCTCCACATCTCATGAGCCTTTGTTTGGATGCTGACCAGCCTCCAACAGCAAGGAGTGCAAGTGCCAGCAAATACCCAGATGTCACCTAGACAGCAGTGGGAACAGAAATAAGCCTTGGGTACAGGAGCGGAACCAGAGGCCTGCTTCTGCATTTGAGGGTTTTATGGGCAACAGTGGCAGGGAATGCTTTCTTCTGTTGTCTGTCAATTAGGGAAATGGTGTTTAGAGTAGCCTGCAGCAAGTATTTGTGAGGTAGCTTTTCTATGGACACTGTGAAGCTACACATGTGGGAAAGGAACAGTATCCAATCTGAAAAACCAGACTAAGCCTGGCCTGGAAAGATACGTGGCTTCAGCAGGGGCTTCTGCTTACTGACCCACTCCAGTTCTGCCTGTAATTTGCTACTGGATCTTCTAATATTTTCTTTTGAATGACTTTCAACTGCCCATATTTCAAAATTTTGGATGGGTATATAATCAGCCTTCGGTGAATATAGGTTTAAACAAGCGCTGCGCTTACATCCAGCATACAAGTGAGATTGGAAGTAGTCCCTAGTTGTAAAGTTTAGATCCCAGTCTCCATAGTTCCATGGCATGCTTCCACCTGTGCTTTCATGTCACTGTGACCCACGTGCATGAGCACTGCAGACGCTATTTCATTTTTCTTGCAGCACCTCAAATAACTGCACATTGTCCTCTAAGTCGTATTTATATCTGATAGTTGTGTTCACGAATTTTCAAGAAGGCATGCCACTCATTTGAGCTGTCAGAACATGCACAAATATTCTTATTTGCTATGCCACCATCAGAAGGATATTTTACCATTTTCAAATTTAAAAGGCACAAAATCTAAATCACAACAATTAGAAGTCTCCCATGTCTCTTAAAAAAGCCTATCACCTGATATATTTTTAACTGGCACTGCTTTCTTAACAACCAGATGTATTGGAAAGAAATACCATTCCACTTCCAGTGGGAACATCACAGAACTACTTTGGTAACTCTCAATCGAGAAACTTTACTAAGACAATGAACTGTGCTACGTATAATAAAGCATTGTTTTGCCTCCCTGGAGATGCTTTAGCTCACTGTTGTTTCTGTGGCTGTCATAGTGGTGTGCTCCAGACAGACTGATAGTGGGACAATATATCTTGATTTAAAAAGTGAGCATCCAAGTTTTGTCTGTCATATTTTTTTAGGTCTGTAAACCTCAATCTAATACTGTAGATGCAGATCTGTTTTCTTTTTTTTTTTTTTTCTCCTAAAGTCTTGTCCTAAACTGGCATACAGCCAGATCTCATAGTCTTCTTTTTTTTTTTTTTCCCCTTGATAATAAAATGTGTATTAGCTGTTCTTCTGATATTTCTCATAAGATGGCTACAAGCTTTGTGGAAAGTGTTTTATTTGCAGCAGTATTTTTAGTGTTTTTTTTTTTTTTTCCAAAGTATATTTAAAGCTTTTACGTATATATAAAAAAAAAATGAATCTATTGCCAATGTTTTCTCAGGCTCTGAAAAAGTTTGAAGCATCTTTTTCAAAGGTACGCTCACATGTATCACTCAAATATACAACAGTTTGTAATATATATATTTACACGCACATATATACATATGTTTTCCTTTAAACATTACAAATTCAATGAAACCAAAGGCTTTCATGGGGATTGTGTAACTTTCTGTCTTTTTTTCTGTAGCTGTCGATCAAATCTCATTAGAACTTGGTTGAAAAAGATTCTTTTGACCTCTGCATTTTGATTATATTACTAGAAAATATTAATGTTGAGAAGTTTTGGGAATCTTATGCAAAATATTCTGGAATGAATTGTTTTATCAAACCCTCATTTTTAAACTTTTTTTTTTTTCTGGATTGGAATTAAACAAGGTATTAAACTGCATTTTCCTGTTAATAGAAACTGCTTTTCAGCCATCTTTCCTATTTCAGTGGACAGCCATGATCTCCGGGGAAATCAGATTCCCCAGGTCATGACAAGTAAGTTAATCCATGAAACAGTTATGGCGTCCTGTGAATTCATTGCATTTGAAGAGAGAACTCCAAAAAGTACCCTAATGGCTACACCTTTAGAAGAGCCATGTCAGACGGTAACATTTCAGAGACCGCTCTCCTTAGAGCAGTAAAGATACAGTGTTTATGTAATGTGGGAAGCGATGGAATATGCATGAGATTCCCCAGTTCCATGCGATGGAAATAATCCAGGCTTTCCTCTCCCTTTTGGCATCTTGCACTCTAACTTCTACTTGATTTTCATTTCTATTCTAGCGCCAACAATATGCCGAAGCAAGTAGAAGTGAGGATGCATGAAAGTCATTTGAGTCCAGTGGAGCACAGATCTGGGAACATATGTGTGCAGTTCTTCAAGTCGCTCCGCAGGAATCTGCTCCTGACTCTTACTGTATTTGGTAAGCTACATCTGCCTGTCTGGGTGCTTTGAGGATCTGTACTTGCTGGTGTAAGACCACAGCCCCTTTTTGTGCTCATCTGCTGTTCCAGCTGAACAGTCAGACAGTGAGTAGGACACCTTCAGGCACTGTCTCTCTAGTTCAGGTGTGCAGGGTGTTATTAACAAAACATGGAACAACTCCACACAACTGAGCTACCTACTGTCTCTGGTTTTGAATGGAGCGTAACCGAAATCCCAAGGCGAGTCAGATCAGTGTCATTCAGTAAAACCGAGTGCACTGCACAATTTTTTCCTCTGTTACTTGAAAAAGGAGAAAAACTTTCAAAATTTACTTTTTCTCATCTTTTTATCTCTCAGCTCACACTCTGCTGTTAAGGTTTTCCCCCCCTCTCTGTAGCTGTAAGCCAGTGCTTAGTGATCTCATCCTGAGCATTACCTCTGTCTTTAGCAGCTTCCAAATATGGAACAGTTTGACATTTTATTGTGGTCCCCTGGCTCTCTGCCTGGCTCATTTTCACTGAAAGCCTAACAGCGTAACACAGCAAATTCATAGACATACTCTACTTTGTTATTGTTTGAAAGACCAACAGCAGCTGGTCATGAGCTGCAAATTTCACAGCCATATTTTTAAGCCTTCAAAACACATACTGCTGAAGTGTTTATACAGTATTTGCATTGAATCATCTTTAGAAGGTGGCTGATGCAGTTCCATAAAAGTTTTAGTAAATGTATGTTCTGCATCGTATCAAACTGATACTTCAAAGAGCCGTAGTTGCTGCAAATCACAACTTAAGCTCTGTTGTCAAATTTTGTTACAATTGAGCCTGGGATAAAAAAAAAGACAAAAGCATCCTGGATGTAGACATAAAATATCCATTTACGAAGACACTGATATGGAAGTAAATGTGGCCTTTTTTCCACACAGACAGGACTTTAGCAGCCCCAGCCCTGAGGGAGGATGTTAGGTGTTTTAACAGTACACTTGTGATGAAGAAATTCTTTGTGGTAATGACTATTAGACAGTGTTAGTACCATGAGAACAGAAGGATGCAGTCCATCAGAGGGAGGTAGCAGTAAATTAGTACCAAGAATCAGATTTTCCTTCAATCAAGTTTTCTTAATGTGTTACATTACAGACACTTTAAAGGATGAATAACAGCTCCGTAGGAGTAATTTCTGGTTTGAGTAGAAAAGTGGTGCCTGGTTGCCTGAAAGATGAATCAGGCCTTGGAGTTGGAGGAAAGCTGGAATTCACTAGGTCTTTTACTAGCTTAATTCCCTAGTTTGCTTAGTAGCATGCTGATAAAGTCAGAGATGACCGCGTTGCTAGTAAATGACTGATACTCTCCTCCAAAAGCCCCCAGGTCACCCTTGAATCTGTTTTCCTCTCATGACTATTCTATCTTTCCCGCAGGGCTTTTCTTTTCTTATTCTGTAAAATAGCTATTTATGCTGTTTTGCTTTCAAGCAGTATCATTCTTATACTGAGAGCTAGATGCCATACTGAGAAGAGTCCCAACCCCGAATGACCTTGTATACATCACTACATCTCAGTGCCTCAACTCTCCCATAGTGTGTTACAAGGACTACACAGTACTATTAAGCCTCAATAATTTTGTGGGGAAAATTTTGCAGAAGCAAAATAGCATATTAGGTGCAAACTCAGGACTATTTCTCTTTAGTTGTGAGATATACGGTAAGTATGTTACCGCTGGTATCAGAGGGTTATGCGTTCCAGAATCAGTCTCTCTACCAAGAAACAGCCACCTTCTATAGAAAAGCCTAGAAGAAAATAGCTAACAGGTAATCAACAAACATGGATCAATTCATGTATATTTTTCTTTTCTACCTACTCTCTTTTACTCTCCTTCCAGGTGTCATCCTGGGTGCATTATGTGGGGGCCTTCTTCGTCTAGCAACACCTATTGACCCTGACATCATCATGTTAATAGCCTTCCCAGGAGATATACTTATGAGGATGCTAAAAATGTTGATCCTCCCTTTAATTATCTCCAGTTTAATCACAGGTAAGATTTGTTAGCCATAAATACTTTAAGGTGCTTGCTACAGAAATCACCTGGTTTGCTTTGTATGTGTGATCCTGCCAGGGATTTTGCAGTTGTAGTGTGTATTTGGAGTTAATTTATTGACTTTGATAGATGCTCCAGTGAATTTGTTTTCAAAAACAAAAACATGACATACCACCTTCTTGAAGATAAGAATTTTCTTAGTATGTTTTTTCACCTAATTCCTGCATTGAATAATGTGAGTTATGGTGTCATGGCAGTAGAATGCCTTACCTTCTTAAATCTGTGCTGTCATCCAGAACACGAACGATATGCAGCAATAAAAGCAAAAGATGGCATGAGCTCTTCTTTATTTTTTGATGCCTCCTGTGGACATGGAATCTCAAATTATTCTCTTTAAAGTAGTAACAGCAGACATTGTTCACATAAAATTTGGAGGGAGAAGTTTCAGCAAGAATTTCACAAAAAGTAGGCAGAAATTAACATTTGCAAATTATACAGTGTTTTCTATGATGCTTATTGAATTGGATATTGAGTCTGTTTGTTTTTTTCTTAAAAATAAAACACATGCAGGACTGTCTGGTTTAGATGCTAAAGCAAGTGGCCGATTGGGAACGAGAGCCATGGTCTACTACATGTCCACCACTATTATTGCTGCCGTGCTGGGTGTGATTCTGGTTTTAGCAATCCATCCAGGGAATCCAAAACTCAAGAAACAGCTTGGTCAAGGAAAGAAGAATGATGAAGTATCTAGTCTGGATGCTTTCTTGGATTTGATCCGAAACCTGTTCCCTGAAAACCTAGTCCAAGCATGTTTTCAGCAGGTAAATCCTAATCCTTTGGAATATTTTTAAAAACTTTTTATTGACCAAGTTTGTCTAAAGAAGTAGTGTCACTATTAAGATAAATGAATGACAGAAACAATGATGCAGAGAGAAATAGGGGTCTCAGGACTTGAACAGGTAAATAAAAGAACATTATTTGTAGCTGTTTTGTTTAGTAATTATTATTTCATTGCATAGATGTATTTTTTTTTAGGATTATTTTTAGTTTGTTACTATGTAATCTTAAAAACTTTTCCTCGCTTTTTATACAAAATATAAGGGCATGAATGCTGGCTTGGGTCTGAGTGGCTGATGACTTTCAGGATCTCTGACTCTCACTGAATTTGGTCTTGGTCATTAGTTACAAAGTTGATGGTTTTGTAGTGCCCTGTGTATAATGAATGGATGATCTTCGTTCAAACTGGTTTCTAGTGGAAATGTACTCTGACTCAGCTTCCCGTAACTCCCATAATATCAAGAGATTATAGTCCTATGTGGGGATAATACACTCAGGTGGCTGACCCAACCACAGGTGGCTCCATCAGGCCACTTTTAAGTCATGCTGGGAAAGATGGATGTTAGACCATGTTGCTTGCTTTGTACATAAAATAAATTTTGTCAAAAAGCTTTTCACCAATGCTTAGTTAAAATGGCTTCACTTGGAGGGATAAAGGAAATGAAAATGGCAGGCTTGCTGATCTCTTCTTAAACAAGTTTCTTGTATTTGAGCTGCTTTTTCCTAAAGCTAAGCTTTTTGGCAGTAATGCAGACTTTTTTTTTTAATTTATGAAATAGGCTTTGTTGCCAAATATGCCCTTAAATGCTCCTAAGTGAAATGGCATGAGCTGTGACTATGGCTGAAGAGAAGGGGGGTGGGGGAAGACAGACAAGGCCATGGGGGTAAAAGAACAGAGGGCAACCTAAGATGCCAAAAGGGCTTGAATTGCTTCACTTCTTCCACATAAAAAACACATAGTCCTTGGGGGTTTAATGAGAGAACATTCTCAGTATTCCCAGATCATGGGAATGTCCGTCATGTGGTCAAACCATGGTTGGCCAAACACTGCGTGTAATGTGAAATGTGTTTTTGCAAAATGGAGTGTGGGGAGTACTTGGTGCTTATGTAATTTCTTTCCCTAGTTTAAACTATGGAAGAGAGAACTAAATTTCTGGTCTGTTGAAAGTGGCTGAATACCTTGACAAAGTAAAAAAAAATATGGAAGAAAAAATTAAGCTACCCATATAAAATAGTTTTTCTTAAAACCTTAATACTGCTTTTTCAGTGTGCATAATATTCATGTTTAATTCACCTCATTACTTATAGATGACCAATTCCATTGTTTGTTTCTTAAGTTTACCAATGCAGAACCATTTCAAAGCCCATAGCAGTCAATGGACACAGTCCTGGTAATTTCAGTGGCACATGAAGGACACTCCCTTTTGAGTTTATGGCCTTCCTAAGTTTCCTCTTATCAGATTCCAAAATAATTGCCAGTGCAAACCTCTGTCACAAAGCTGCTTTTCAATTGCAAAGACAGTCATGATCCTTTCTACACTGATCTTGTCTTCCATTATCCCTTAACTGCTCAATAAAGGAGTCAGGAGGAAAAAAATAATTCCTTTTAATGCAGACATTTATGCAGAGTTTCTTCACAAACACTCAAAGTTTCCAGGTTGCCTCAGGGGAAAGTTTGCAAAATTCTTGCAAAGGTTGATTTTGAAGCATACAAAACAGTGGTACCGTGCAGCAGTGATCCACATGGGAGTTCTACAAGCAATTAAGGAATTAATCGGCAATTTTGATATAGATCATCTGGCAACTGAACTCAGAACCATCATGGAATTTCTGTAGCTGTTTGGTTTTTTTTTTCCTCCAATGGTCAACAAAGGAATTCTTAATTTATAATAAAAACTGCTATTTCAGGAGAGAGTTAAGTTAAGCGCCATGACAGAGAAATGGGCAATCGTGTTTAAATGACTGCAACATTCAGATAGCTTTCAGGCTTCAGACATTGTTGGTGGAATCTAAACTTAATGTTAGGCATGAGGTTGTAAGTACTTTGACCACATGCAGCGAAAGGCTGAGGACCCCTGTCTTAAGTGACCATAGTGGAACTTCTGAGTGCTTTAATGTTTTAAGTTTAATTTCTGTGACTTTGCTCCTACATTTCAACTATGTTACAATATATATATATATATATATATATATATATATATATATATAGCACTGATAACATTTCTCAGATAAAGTTCAACACCTTAAAAAAATTGAAAACACAGAAGTTGATTGTTTCGGGACAACTAAAGAGTTTCTCACACAGGAGCTGTGCAGGTTTTCTGTCTGCAACCCCCTCTCTAACATAGACAGCAGGTTTGGTAAGGAGAGATGTAAGGTGTGTTAAAATGTTATGTGGATCCAATCTGGATCATCATCTGTAGTACTACGATGTGTCATCTCAGCAGAAAGAAGGTGCAAATGTTTCTGAAAGACTGATGTGTGGCTCTGATGCCATGCTCAAACATATTTCTGGGAGCACAGAAAACAGGGACCTGGTGGAGAAACAGTGGCAAAATAGTCATGAACCAAAGTCTCAAAGTGTGAACTATGGGGAAAGACAGTCCTTTCTAAAAGTAGCAAATCACTGATTTCCCTTTTTCCACCCTCATACCCCCCCTTTTTTTTTTTAAAACCTAGCCATAAACCTAAGCCTGTTCCTTCCTCACCATTGTTTCCTATCTTTCTCTTGACCCTTCTCATGTACCAGGAGAGGCCCACGGCCATTCAGCTACTGACACCTTCTTATTTTAAAGGTGGTCAGATTTGATTTAGTAGTTATCTGGTGACTTTAATCCTTTATTATGTGTCCATCAGAATGGATTAATTAGAGAGCTCTGGGACTGCATGCATTTCATTTTAATGAATCTCAGTCTTGGAAATATCATGAGTTTTTGAGTCAAGATAACCATCACACTATGATAACTTGAGCTGGACAGCCCATCCTAAATAACAAGCCTTATTGTAGAGTTGCTGCTGTGACTGATTTTAGAGATACCCAACTTTTAGTGCTAAATAAATTACATCTATGGGTAACATACAATCTGTGAAGCACCATTTGTGAACCATCTGGACAAAGAGGCTAGCTATCTGTAAAACATTACACACTAGCAAGAAGGAAGGAGTATTTGCCATGCTTTCACACCACAGTCACGGTGAAGATTCCCAGGACTGTGTGTCATCTGAAACTACTGGAAAACAAACTTATTTTTGGAAGAAGGGGTAAGAGGTTGTGGAATGCATGCCTAATCCTTTAAAAATATAGTTCTCTGGAGTTTTAAGTGAAAAGTTTTTATTATTTTCTGACCTCCCATATGGAATGCATCCAGTCTATTTCCATTCTCATCTACCCTTTTTATTGCCTTCAGATCCAAACTGTCACCAAGAAAGTGCTGGTGCCACCACCCATCGAAGAACCACCTAATGTTACTGACTCTGCTTTTGCTCTGATGAATGAGACTGTGCGTGAAGCACCACCAGAAGCCCAGCTAGTCATTAAGAAGGGACTCGAATTTAAGGATGGCATGAATGTCCTGGGTAGGAAAACCTCTTGCCTGTCAAGTATCTACATCACATGTATGATGCAGCTTCTGGCTGTGACTGTGTAGTCAGTGTTGTCTAATCTGCTCCTCAGTGCAAACTCAATCTCCACAAATAGTCATCAAATGTTATCACCTACTGTCTTCCCTTTGGTCTCTGAGATGAAAACCAAATGGTCTTGGTAGAAGTACGACGATATCACAGAATCGAGTGAATTATTCTGGAAGGGCAGCTTTACAGGAATTATTTGGAGTACAGTGGGGAACCATGTAGGAGGTATCCAAAATATCCTTTCATCCTAGAGGTAGCCCATCTAGACTAATAGCAATGCATATTGGCAAAACAGTATGGGGGAGAGCTTCAAGAGGCAGTGCTTTACCCACCCTCTGATAAATTTGAGCTCAGTTGTTTCTAATAGGTTTCTTGGGCAAGCTGAATTAGATTTTGGCTTGAGGCACAGCCTTAAGTGAGAGGTGGGGTGTGCACTGCACCACCCAAGAAAAATCCCAGAAAGGCTTGACACATCTCTGAGTCACAACTCCCTCTCTCTTTCATCTTGGCTGCTGACCTTTACCAGCTGCACATTATGAACAAATGCCATCATGCCATCTTGTCTGTACAAGCCAGCATGTGGGGGTGGTACAAAGGTTTTGCCTATCTCCCACTCCTTCCTGAAGCACCTGTTCAAGCTGAGGCAAAGGCATGAAGGAACGAAGAGCTGCCACACCACTCTTACTTTCTCCTCTGCACTTAGACTCAGTTTTATCATCTCAGGAAGGAGTGCTCCTCTTTCACCTTCTTTGCGGATGTGGGTGAAACTGGTCTCAAATTAGCCCTCAATTTGTAGTGCTCATCAGCACACCCTTTCTTAGATTCATGTGCTCTGCAGCAGCATGTTCACAGGGCAAAGGTCCACACCTGTGCTTATAGGTACTGCTCTCACAGTGAGGCAGCATATGGCAGTACTTAAACCACTGCTTTATCTTGCTAGACTTCCACTTTTTAGGGGCAAATGGACCCTTACAGACTCTTTGCAGCTGATGAGCAGTTCCTACTAAGCCAATGATTGCTGTGCCTGCAGATCTTCTCCAGGTGCTGGTGAATTGGCTGGCAGAGGCTGCTTTACTTAGACAGAGGACATATCAATAAACTGACAGGAGGTCACTTTTTTCCTCTTTGGGAAGCAGCCTGCTTAAGAAGAGCTGGAGCTACTGAATCAGGCTTGCCACTGTGGGCCTCATTCATCTGCAACTCTAGACAGACAAGCTGCTTTCTTGCAAAGGAGCAGACTGGAATTTTGCACCGTGAGACAGCAGCCCATTGGTCATGCTGTTACCATCACCTGCATTTTTTTCTTAGATATCTTATTTTGTGCTAAAATGAAATCGTATTTCATCTCTTGCATCAGAAATACATTTAGCGTAGAATTCATGCTGTGCTGATCCCATCATAGATAAGAAAATAACTAGAAGGCTGAGTAAAAAGCCTACAGGATGGAAATGCATGCTGTTAAAACTATAGTTTAGGTGGGATATTTACTGTGGCATTTTGACCGATGACTCTCAAATGTTGCAGAGTCATTTGTTGTTCATTTTTCTTACAAGTAGTGAAAGTGATGAGGAATTGCCATCCAGGTTGCATAAATTGTGCAAACCAGGGAAATTCCTGTAAATGTTAGCCAACCTGACTTCTCTGAATAATGCAGCAGCTAGCCTGGAATTAACAGAACAAAGCCACCTACATATTCTGATGTGCAGCCTGAATTCCAGGAAGTTACTTGGTCTTAGACCAAAAAGCTTTTCATTATTTCTCCATGCTCTGCAGCACACATACATGCACTTCCAGTGCTCCAAGTGACTCAGCAAAGACAGGTTGGTGCTAGACAATGATCTTATATTCAAGAGAATCGATACTTAAAACACTACAAAAGGTTTATTACTACACCTAGTGTGAGGATATGAGACAGTGTCTTTTCCCAGTAGTAACTGAAATTCCATTCTTTAGAATGTTTTTTTTTTTAATCTTAATTGGTTTCTCCTTAGGAATTTCCCATGAATTCACACATTTATTAAATACTGAGTTCATATCATGATTGATAGTTTAAGGCATCACTTGAGGGTAACTTTCAAGCCACCTATCAATATCAGCTAATAATCCCTCTCTGGACATTGAAAAGTCCAGAGAGGACTGCAAAGTGAGAGTAAGCTTTAGAGAGACAGCTCCAAAGGAATACATGACAGGTACACTGATAGTCTAATGCTCCATACTTTCTCACCTTAGTCATCTAAATTTAGGGAGCCCATTTTTACTTCTATTGAATCTATGATTAGATTTCTACTCTCACTGAAACCATCAGTAGTGATCTGTTTAATGTGAGTACAATGGTTAAGCTTGCAGTGCAATACCAATCTTCTCCTCCCACCCTCACCGCCTTCTTAACTGGGCTACTCCTGACCTGCGAAAGGTACGTTCTGGGGTTGCTTCTAGTATTACAAGACTGACTGGTCTGCAGGTTGAATCTGCCAAGTGTTTTTTTTTTTTTTAAGCTTGTTAAATACGCTCTTGGTCTCTACTGACTATTTTAGCAACAAAAAAACAGTCATGGTGTGGTGCTGTGTTGCCTCTCCTATTTGCTGGGGGCCATGTGGTTTCTAACAACTGCACAGCTCTAGAAAGATTGTGGTGATCAGATCAATTCAGAAAAAAGAAAAAATATATTTGACCTGTGAAGTTACAGTGTGATAAAGTACTAAAGGATATTCTGGAGAATAGTCATGAAAGTAGAGAGTGAGATCGTGTTGGAAAGACCTGAGAGATGTACAGCACACTATAGTCACTCTGAAAAGTGGATTAGCAGGTAGCACAAAGACACTGACTAGGTGCAAGATCTTGCTAAAAACTATGTTTTTTACTTGCTTTTAAAACTTCTTCCTCAACAGGTTTAATAGGATTCTTTATTGCTTTTGGCATTGCTATGGGGAAAATGGGAGACCAAGCCAAGATGATGGTGGATTTCTTCAATATCCTGAATGAGATTGTAATGAAGTTAGTAACTATGATTATGTGGTAAGTTCAAAGTCCTAACTTCTGGAACAAGATAGGTAAATAAATAAAAATCTCTCAAAACCCTATTATAGCATACAGTAAACATAGTTTGTTAGTAAACAACATAATGAAATAATTTGGTTTTTAAAGCCTTACCAGTTATGTTAGAACCAGGACAGCATTATTTCTGTATGCTGAACATGATTTAGGAATGATTTTGAAATATTTCTGAAGTTGACAAGTTTTGTTGTTTGTTGAGTAAAATCCAAGACATGAAGGTACTGAAGACCTTCAAATGCCACAGCTATTATTGACACTCATTATATAGGAGGATACCTAAGCATACAAGAATACTCTATATTAAGAACCTCCACATCTTTCTGGGAGGTTGCAGAGCAATCAGAGTGATCCCAGAGAATTAACTAAAAGGTATAATTACAAAGAAGCCTAAAGACATACTTCATTTGCTGTATTCTGTAATAAAAATACTTCACCATCAAATAAAATTCCAGTGGTCTTCAGTGATGCATAGTTCCTCCCCAATAATTTCAGCAGAATTTGAGTTTTGGAACACCACAGCAGTGGAAGATACCTGTCCTGTTTTTGAAGTACGCCCATTTGTAATAACGGGGCTTGGCTTGCCTTCAAGGGAATGACTTACTCTGTGAAGACTAAGCTCTTGTTTATGTTTCTGGAAGGGTATTTTTTTTTGTGTGGTGATTGTTCTTCTGAGGGCTTCCCCCAGAACTGTTGGTATGCAGTGCCAAACCTGGACATATCACACAAAACCAGTTCTTCAGAACTTAAAAGTGCATTACTACATTTGGCATCTGTAACACTACAATGGGATGGAAGGTACCACAATAACAGCAAGGGGGCAAATGCTACAGCAAGTGAGAATGAGCCCAAATAGAGCAGCCACAGACGCAGAAATGAAGAAAAAGAGCTGCTTACCTTTAGAAGACCTCAAGAAAGCAAGGAGCTCCAGCAAGAAATATCCTCACCTCCATTGCCAACCCTTAAATGAGGTCTGGGAACCTGGTTCCACCCCTTCCGGTCACTCAGGTGTATTGCTTGCAGCTGTGCTCCGCTGGCTTGGCCCTGCCTTCCCACCAGGTGCTCAATCACCACTTCAGACCCTGACTTAGCATTTCTGCTACAGCACTGTACTATTACGTTTGGTATCTCCACAGCCTTTCAAAAGAAGAAATACCTACTCCCAGTACAGTACATATACCAGGGCTGCTCTGAAAGTAATACCTCCTATTTTATAATGGCCCGTGACATAAGTGGCAGATGTTGGTGGTATGGCAGGAGAGGTTGAACCTTCCCATAAATATTCTATTAAACTCTGTTGTTGTGTGACAGATGACAGCAGAGGGACAGTCTGACAAAATGGTGTCTCATACGGGAGTGCACATTAAGCAAATTGGTGGATTACAATCAGGGAAATATGTATGGAGCTGAATTTCAGCTTCAATGCATTGGAAATGATGGTGGCAACACTGAAATACCACAAAGTTTGTGCCAAATGAGTCTCATGAATGCTCAAAAAGGAACAGAAAGAACACTGTATGCAAGTTTGTCAGAACCTATTGGATTGTATCATTTACCAGTGATGCTACCCATGATTCATATGTGTTTAAGGAAGTTAGTTCCTGAGTCACAGGACTGCAGTATGCCTCTTCCCTGCGGCTTTAGATGGACAAATTTTGTCGAAAAGGGAGAAGGGTGCCTGAAGCATGAGTATTCAACATCATCAGTGTTTGAAAGGAAAACTTAAGCAAGAGTCATGTAGACAGGAACAGTGATGTAGAAATGAGCTGAACAAAGCAACTTGAAGCGATGACTTTCTCTTCCTGTTATGCTTCTGCTTTTCTATTAGGGGATCTTGCCACAGAAAAAGACAGTTGTTTTTATTCACAAAGCCCTCCTGCTTTCAGTAGTTATTGCAACTTGCTGATCTTGACTGTGCGGGGGAGAGGCAGTGACTATACTCTAATAACACTCCAAGGGTTAGAATTTACTCTTATTTCACTTAGCACCAGTTGGCACGCTCAGGACATAATACCTTATTTAAGTTATGAAGTTTCCATTGTAGTCAGTGTTGCAATGGCAGGAACCCATTCAAGTTTCAAGAAACTGACTGCAAATATTTGTTTCTTTTTACCGATGTGCTTTTTATTTCTATTTTCTTGACAAGGAGATTGGTTTTGGGAGTTCTACTTGTTCACTTCTGTCTAGAATTGTGAAAGAATTGCTGTGACTAGAAGCAGCATTTTTTGTGTGTATGTCTTTATAAAGACAACTGCATTTCAGAATTGCATTCTGTTTGGATTATGATCTCTCTGCACAGAGCTGTGGCTCCTGTGGCAAATCCAGTAGTTAGCAAAGACTCTCAGGAGCATGCCATTTAGCTGAAACAAATAATACAACTTCCTGAAACTAGATGAACAATGAGTAGTGAAAGTTAAATATTAAAAACAACTACTACATCCCTGTACAAGCCTATGTAATGTTATCATATCCCCAAAGGATGTCATTCCAGGATCAAAGACTTCTCAGGAAATGCATGTTTCATTCAGTAGAATGGAATGAAATGAATTAGATGTGGAATTTGCTGGAGATGGCCAGTGTTTTCAGAAGAGGTGTGAAAACAAGCCACTGAATTTCTATCGCTTCCTGATCTGCATCTCAGTGTCAAGCCTGAGAAGCCCCTAGTCTTTCTCTAGCCTGTATTCTGTTAAGGACAAATTTTATGACTGCGTGCTGCAAAGATCAGTTCTGTCTATGCTTGTTGTCTTTCCCCAGGTATTCCCCTTTGGGCATTGCTTGTCTCATCTGCGGAAAAATCATTGCAATCAAGGACCTTGAAGTAGTTGCTAGACAACTTGGCATGTACATGGTAACTGTGATTGTGGGCCTTGTCATCCATGGAGGAATCTTCCTGCCTCTGCTTTACTTTGTGATAACGAGGAAAAGCCCCTTTTCATTCCTGGCTGGGATTTTCCAGGCGTGGATCACAGCACTAGGCACAGCTTCCAGGTACACTTGAGAAATAACAGCTTTATTTATTTATAGCAGATTACAAGATGCTGTTCTAAGGTCATACATCTGCTGTTGTGGCCTTCATTTTATGCCATTGAATAAAAACTTTTTTAAAAAATCCAACCTTGTTGGAAGAAGTAGGTTACAACACACACTGGGGGTTTTTACAGAAATTGTACAGTCCACTGAAGAAAACAGGGAGACACACTTTTAGTTTTCTTTTCTCACAGAGGCCAAATGACTTGTATGCATTGTTACATCTGTCCTTGTTTCACCAGCTGGGAAACAGTGATTATACTATTTAGTAGCCTTTTAAAAGCACGTTAAGGCTAGTCTCATTGCCCAGGAGGAAAATATAGTCCTAGGCTTCAGGAGAGAAATGAAAGAAATGGATAAAAGTCTCCCATGTCTACCAGCTGCTTCTTGTAGTGAGTTATAGTGGTAGTAGAGATCTGTAGAGATGCCATAGGATTTATGTGTATCTGCTGATCTCAGTGAAGATTTCAGTGCATTCAAGCCCCTTTCCTTCAATTCTGTGGAGGACACAAGAGAGATCCTGGGAGCTCACAGCATAATAGGCTTAAACAGAATCTGGTTCACAAGCAGTGGCAACGAGTTACTATAATGCCCTCATTTTATTCTTTCATCCAATTTGACTGAGCAAGGGAACTTCAGTAAAAAAAAAAAAAAAAAAAAAAAAAAAAACAACAACTGAATATATTAGACTCCTATGCATTGTTAATGCACAGAATAAACTCTGCTTATGGAAGAACCTCAGTATTATGTTTTGAATTACTGTCCAGACGGATATGGACCAGTTCATAGCTCCACAGACAGGTGACCATGTTACGACAGTCACCATCATACAAGTCTAACCTGGTACCTCTGGAAGCTGCAAGTACTCCCTATACAGAGACCTATTGAGGCTCTTGGTTTGGTTGGGCTGAGGAACCATGGAAGGAGACTATTTACTGTGCTCTTTTAATAAAGAAACCTTGCCTCTGTGGTTTGCTAACCTGTCCTTGCTCATGGTGATAGAACTGGAGAGGGAAGATATTTATCTAGTCTCTACCTGCTGAGCCAGCCAGGGTATGTTACGACACTGTTAACATATGGCTGATGCACACTTTGGGCTTATGATCTGTTCTGTGAAAATAAAGGTAAGGTGGTAGTTGTATTTCAGAAGAAAAGTTATCAGACTGGGTTTTAATGTGTGTTAGTGAACTACACTCTGTTCTGTTCCTCTTTTAATAAGATATGGGAGTACCTTTACTGTAAAAGGCAAAGTGATGATGAAACTGACTTTAAAAGTGAAGTGCAAATATTGGTTAATGACTCACCATATCATTTCATCTTCTGCTATAAATATAACCAGTAGAGTAACATATGGGAGAACAATACATTGTTTTTAGAAAGTATGAATTCTCTCTGATTTGGCTAAAAACAGAGAATATCAAACATTCAATCAACTTCAATTAAAATAAATCATAAATGCAAGTATATATTTGTAAAGACTCTAGAACCAAATGACTAGTACTATGTATCTGGCTTATTGGCATCTGTTAAAAAAAATCTGTTAAAAAATCAATTGCAAAATCAATAGCATCCAGTGGTAATGGATGGATTTAAGTGTTGGAGTGACTCTGAAATTACAAGGCACTAGAAACGATATACTGTGAGTATTTTTCTGAAAAAATGTGCTGGGTCTTTACTCCTTTATAAGCAAACTAGTATTTTTGTAGGGGCAATGACACCAGCATCAGTGGTACGTGATAGTGAAGGCCTTTGAGAAATTCTGCCAACTCAGATGAAGAAAAGCAAACAAACCACAGCAGATGCTCTTCAACTGCTTCTGTATGAGACACCAATTAAAACGCATTTCTAAAGGTCAGGTTTGTTTTCAGAATGGCTTTTCAGGCAGCAACCAACTTCATTTAGTGGTGAACTTGACCTCAGAGATAATACGGAAAAGTGAGGAAACAAAACATGCTCCTGTGTGGGTTTCATACTTGTTGCAGCAAGTCCTTTGCCTGAGGCAGGCAGACGTGCAAGGGAAGGGAAGACATTTACATATACAGGGAAGGAGTATGTTCTGTTTTCAAGAGTATTTTTAGATGAACGTGTTTTATTTTGAACAAGTGCATAGGATAGCCCTACTGATTCCCACACAGCTAAGACACTACGGATCAGTGCAAGGAGCCCTCTTCCAGCCGTCTTGCACATCTTTTCTTAAACTCTGACCATGTTTGATATTCTTTCCTGTCTTCCACTGTCTGGGAGCTGCATGTGTTTTGTATATGTTTGCCTGCTTTTTTTTTTTTTAAATTCAATAATGCAGCATTGATCTCTCCCTTCAAAGTAAATTTATAATCAAATAAGTTAAGGATTTTTCCCTTTCCTTGTAATTCTGTTCATCAGAAAACACTGGGAACTGGCCTCTTTAAGCAAAATGTACGAAATAATTCATAATTGAGTCTGAAAGCTTCATCTACAATCTCTCAAGCGCTCATCCCTCCTGAAGTCAAGTTCATGCCCTGGCCTCAGTCCCACCTCCAGCTAAATGTAGCTTTAATTGAAACAACGGCCAAAACTTGAATCAGAGATGAAAGTAGAAGCTGAAAGTAAACAAACTGCAGAATTTCTGACCTTGCTTCTTTGTATATATGTTACATTAATATGACGTCTTCTTTACTTATTTGCTTTCTCTCCTTCAGTGCTGGAACACTACCTGTCACTTTCCGCTGTCTTGAGGAAAATCTAGGCATTGATAAGCGTGTAACAAGGTTTGTTCTTCCTGTTGGAGCAACTATTAACATGGATGGAACTGCCCTTTATGAAGCTGTGGCTGCCATTTTCATAGCACAGATGAATGGAATTGAGCTGGATGGAGGCCAAATAGTTACTGTGAGGTCAGTTCAAAATTACTGCAAGCTTTGTTTCTACAGACAGTAAAAGGTGAAGCTTTCACTTATCTGTCTTCTCAGTGGCTGAGATCCACTCTGAAACCCACAGATTTCTAATAATGGTATGCAAAAGAATGGCATATATGTAGGTCCTGGTTTTCTAGTGATGTTAATCTGTAATCTTTTGCAGCCTCAGTGCATTCTAGTGGTGTTTGTACAGTTCTGCTGTTGAAGATGCGCTATGAAAACTGCATTTTTTATTTTTATTTTTTTGTCCAATGCAGTGCCTTTTACTATAGAGGGATGCCTCAAGTGATACATGGGGCATTAACTTTCTAGAACGCATGTGTTTATATATATTGGAAGAGAAAAATATTCCTCAATGTTTATCTTCGGGGTTTTTTTTCGTTGTTTTTGTGTGTGTGTGTGTGTTTTTGGGGGGGTGGGGGGGGACACTTCTGTGAACAGCAAAACCAATGGACTCAATGTAAAAAATCCCGAGGGTGAGATTGCCTGCAGCATGATCTAGGTACTCTCAAACTTTTTCTCTCTAACCCAGAGAATGCTAGCTCTATTTTTTTTTATATCAGCTCTTCATATTAAGGACTATCTCTGGAAGAACAAAGGAAAGTACCCATTCAAAATGGATAAAAGTGATTCGGGATGGTTTACTGAAATGGAGTTTTAAGACCCATTAGATATGGTGACTCATAAGAAACAAAGGCAAAGTTATGACTGCTGCAGCTTTAGTTAATTTACAGTGGAAAACTTGATGAAGGCACCAGGCCTAACATTTTGAGTAGTTAAAATGTAAACCACAAATGAAGACTGCCAAGTATTCCTTCTTCCTGTAGTTTTCACCCACCCACCTTTCTTTTATTAAGCCCTTTTAACACTTAAGAAGTTTCTGAGTAGGGATATATAATTCTGTGTTCCTTACCCAGCTGTATTAGCAGCAGTTTTTCCATTTCTTGTCCTCCTGCCCAAGCCCCTAAAATAGTAAAAACAAGGTTTCTAAAATGTTCAGTACTGCTTCTAATGAAGACAAGTGATGTATTCAGGTCTAGCCTGATAAATGAGGACAGTAATTTCAGAGGTACCACTTCTAAAAAACAAATTAAGATCAGGGCAATTAAAGTCAGCTAAGCCCAAACCTGAGTTACACCTCGTCCCTCTTCTGAGGAACTGGCTCTAGCTCTGTCTGCTCACACCAGTTAAGGCTGTGGTCGTCACCTATGACTCACATTCGATAAGCAGTAGGCAACTTTGGACTATGTAGGAAAACTGTTAGTTCTCTTCACACAACAGAGCATTTCTGCTCCAATGTTACAAGAGCCTACCCTATATGACCCCTATCCTTCCAGCTGCCAGTACCAATGGGAAGTTACTAGATTTTTCCTGCCAAACCCAGAATGTGATACTGGGGATATTCAAATAACCTGGATGTAAATTCACAACGACCTTAATAGTCTTTGGCTAGTAATAGTTACTTCATATTGATCGTGCAGATGATATTGTCTTCAGGAGAGCGTGATCTCAGAAGTGATGGCTAAGCCAGACTGTTCAGACCTGAACAGTCTTCTTCCCCTGCAACCCTGTGCGTACTGCTATGAGAAGGCCAGCAAAGAGCCTCTCCTGGCAGAGCTTGGAAATGCTCTCTCACCAACTCAGGCTGGCAGTGCCTGAGGAGATGACACCACCTGCGGAGCCTGATGGCAGTGCAAAGCATCCTGCCTGCTGGAATCTGTCTGAGGTTTTGGAAGGCCAGGTTGCACTCTAACCCAGACACCTGATAAACACACTGTGGCCTGGGCTGTCCAGGTCAAATCCGGCCGTCTGGCAGGTCTAGATCAGGCTGACATCCTCACAGATTACTTCAATGACTAAGAGCCAAAGATTTTCCCCCAAAGACCTTCTTCTCCTACTTCTGTGTTGGTAGCACTTTCAGATTTGTTGGGTACACCCACAAAATTGCAACCATGTTATTTAAGTCTGTGCTCCGTTTTAAAAAGACAGGTACAATTCTATTTTTCTTTTTTCCCCTTTTTTTCTTTCTTCTGTCCTTTCTTTTCGTCTACTCTTTTCTTCTTTTTCTCTTTTTTTTTTTTCTATTTCTTTTTTTCTTCTTTTCCTTCCCCTTTGCCCCCTTTTTTTTCCTCCCTTTGGGTTGTTCTCTGACAACTTTACTTCACATTCTATGTAGTATTGTCCAATTATGCTATTTGTTGCAGTCTGTTTTGTGTTTTTACAGAGTTCAGTATTTGAAGCACTCATATGCACCTTATTGGTCTTCATCAGAAAAGAAAAGAGGCTAAAACAAGTACAATTTGTGAACCTATCAGAAAAATTCTGCATTTTCATCTACAGTGTTTTGTATCTAGGCTTGGTACATCACTGGCTTGCACTGCAGAAGTTTTACCAAGATTTCTGTTCTCCTATATTTGATAATAACCACTTTCTCTCAATCATTACCTCAAAATTCAGTCTTCAGATACCATGAATAAACATAAATGAACTGTCTAAGTGTAAGACCTTCCTACTGATCACATGAGTAAGCAACAAAAGTTCATGTTCCTCTTCCTGCTACTCCCATTTGATTTTTGTTTTTGCAGTTTGACTGCCACTCTTGCAAGTGTTGGAGCTGCCAGTATTCCCAGTGCTGGACTCGTCACTATGCTTCTCATCCTGACTGCAGTGGGTCTCCCTACCCAGGACATCAGTTTGCTTGTTGCTGTTGACTGGCTATTGTAAGTTGCGCTGTTTTCACTGCTCAATGCAGAAAAAGCAGTGAAGGAGTGCTTGCTTGTCTGTAGTGCTTTTCAGCTATTGATCGTAGAGAACTCCAAGAATCTCCTGTCACATGAAACAAAGGAGAAAATAGGCACGGATTTGATGAGGAAGGAAACACTGAAAGCACCTTCTCAGGTGGTAGAAATTGTTACAGAGCTAATAAGGTCTATTCTTGTGAGCAAAGGATCTTCTTGTAAGAAAGTGGGCCCAAGGATCATGCATTTTTGTCTTCTGAATGATGCCTCCCTATCACGGATAGCAGCACAGCGTGTTATGGTCAACGGCCATCTCTCCCCTGATATACTTGCATGTAGTAAAGATGTACGTTTCTATTGTTCCAGGAGATGTAAGTGTTCTACACTATTTGTGCATTTCCTCCTATGCTTGCAGTCGCAGCTGCTCATTTGTGGTGACTTTCAGTCCCAGGTACACTACTAAAACTATGCAAGAAGTAACAGCAATGTTGAGGATGTTAAGCTAAAACAGAAAATTATTTTCTCATAATTATCTCTTGGTTTACTGAGAAGAATTCAAGGTCTTCATCAATTCTCTGACATTTCTTCTATAGCGTATCTGTTATTACTCTCTTTTCACTAAGAGTTGTGAAGAATGGTGCGCAGCTCTAGATTCTGTTTCAAGGAAAACTGAAAGAGTTACAGCTTGAAAAAGCAGAGGAAAAAATTACTTACATATTTTATGTATAACTGAATATCATGATATCATGACTCAGAATGTCAAAGTAGGGCAGGGTTCAGTAGTCAGAGTGCAGCTGGCATAGAGAAAAATGTGATATTCTGTGGATTTTAATATATTTCTGAGGTCATGATTGAAAACAGGAAAGTGTTGTAGACATCTGCAGCTGGGAAGAAGGAAGCAAAGGGAGGTGCATACTCAATTTAAATCTGTTTTTACTGGCTCTCAAAGTGGGGCAAATAGGTAGGTTTCTGCAGCTGGTAGGAGGATGTGCAAAAGAAGCCTATGGTTTGTTTTTTTAGGGAAATGTCATTTAAAAATATTCCTGTGGACTGAGAAGCTCTGCCCAGACTAGCAAACCTCAGAGTCGTTAGTTACCAGCAGTTAAGAGCCAGCTGTACGTGTTGCATTTCAGGCTCAGTTTAGGTATCGTTACCTCTGGATTATCCAGCACTGCTTAGAGAAATAAAAGCATCTTGCTGTGGACCTGTAGCGGTGTTGAATGTAAGTATAGGAAGCAAGATTGAGAGAAAGTACTTCAGAAAGAAATATTTTATGGTATCTTTCCAAAATAAATGCCAATCAGAATAACCTTCCTGCACAGAACTTTGTTTTTGGATCCTTCTGGCCTAACAATCAGTTGTGCAACTCCAGAGTGGTTCAGAAGTGAAAGACAGAGGAAAGAGGGAAAGGAGATAAAAACTGAGATGAAAAGCTCTAGTGTTCTGACACTACTGCTGTGAAGTTAAGACAAAGTTTGCTGGTGAAGGTACTGTGCTAATTAGCATATGGCAAGGGCTAACAGCTTTGTTTTACCTCTTCCAGTGGTTGTGTTGAGGTGTAATGAGCTATGAAAAATAATGTTCCTTACATTGGAGATAGTAAAGAGAGGCATGCAAACCAACTTTTGAGCAGTCTGTTGGGCACACAAACCATATCTAAGAATATCTGAAACAATACATCTCAAAAACATATTTTCCTTACTTATGAACATTGCCTTCTTCCATTTCTTTGGATCATGGAATAAAACTACAGCAGTATTTATAACAGAATGCAGAAGAGAAAGTTAAGAAAATCTTTGAGGCATTATGAAAGCCACTTTTCTGGAACAAGTAGATATATTTTTTGGAATAGTTCCATTTATAGCAGTTGAATTCCAGTTAATGAAAGCTTTGCAGAAATGGCCTACTGTATGAGTTTTTCAATATTCCTGATGAAAGGAGCTATCATTTGATTTTACAATACCGCCATCATCTGAAACTGCAGTCTTACCAAAACCAGCTTTGCAAGATTTGGTCATGGTACAACACAAAACTGACTTTTGATGGGCTTTAAGCTTGGCACTTTTTCCTTCAAATAGAAGCCAAAAGGTTTCAGTATCGATTTCTTCTCAAGTCTCTCCAATATCTAAAGATTAGGTTGCTAAACTTTTCCCCCTCCCACGCATACATACAAAGTGAGCTCTTTCACCAGGCAAGTTTCCCAAGATTTCACAACTCTCACAGTTTTCTCAGTTTGAAACTAAGCACAACACAGCAGTGACATTTAATAGGACAGCAATTATATGCCAACAGCTGGAATGAAGCAAGCTTCTTTTGCTCCAGCTAAAAGCTGGCTTCTTTCCAAATGTGAGACTGACAAGCTTAACAAATATCATGGCACAACCTCAAATACAGTGATATTTTGCAGTGAGGAAAGAGGAATTAGAGAAAACGGGCTTAGGCAGCCAAGCTAGTATTTTACGCATCTACCTTTGTTCACTAACTCAGAAAAAGACTTGCTTGAGTTCTCCATGGCTTAGATTCAAATTCAGAACATTCAGACCTACTCTATATCTAGGCGTTATGAATAGGGAATCAAATGAATTGAATTAAACTGAAAAACACAGGAGCTCTTTTCTACAACAGCTAAGAGATAGGGCAAGCTAAACACGTCACCAGTTCTCTGTATTAGCAGGTTTGCTAAGATTTTAATCTTTCTAAAATATAGTAAGGTTTATATACAGGGTTTTCAAGCCTTCAGGGAGCTGGAGAACCTTTTTTTGCATACTAGCCTACTGTATATGTGCTATGACATTAATAACAAGAGGGCCTGCCTAATTCAGTTCCTCTTCTTTCTGTTCTTCACATCTACATCAGCAAGCTTCCAGTTCATATTTATGCCAGTTCATGGAAATTAGGCATTAATCCTTATCAGGTTTTTCAGAATCACATCCCAGCAATATCAAAGCACAGTCTTACCAAGTGTTGAGTTGGCTTTTGAGAGAGAACTCTGTCTTTCCTTTCCATTATTCCTCTCAGGGTCTGTTATGATCAACACAGAAGTAGTTATGTTGGGCAGGTGACTAGGCTGCAACTGTCCTATATTAATTTTGTTTTCAAAGTTCCAAGAAACTGGAATTATTTTGTTGGTTGTTTTTAACAAATGAGTAAAGTCAGTCTTCCTTCTTCTTGCGTGTTCTCTGACCCCAGAGAAGTCAGTGGCACTTTGCTGTTCATTTCTGACAGCTATGACTTTGCCTGTTTGGTTGTAAGAAAGTTTCTGGTCTACATCAGCTCACTTAGTA
Source organism: Gallus gallus (assembly GCF_016699485.2). Classification (NCBI taxonomy): domain Eukaryota; kingdom Metazoa; phylum Chordata; class Aves; order Galliformes; family Phasianidae; genus Gallus; species Gallus gallus. The sequence continues at coordinate 18,566,767 of NC_052536.1, read as the reverse complement.
ATGATCTGTAAGAGTGTGCATTTTGTATTACAGAATCTCTTGGCTACTAACATATGAATATGGGCTGACACATCTGCTCGAATGACCCATTCAGAATTTGAATCATGCCTCAGTTATATTTGTGTATTCTTTTCTCATTTTTTGGCAACGCTTATATTATCTCTCGCTTTTCTGGCATCAATGAAGCTTTTCAAAATCTAATGCTACTCATAGAAATAAAAATGAAGCCGAGGTTCTTGGAGCATTGTATGGGAGGGTTCAGTATATTTGATGGTCTTAATTAAAAGTAACACATTAGAAAGTAATTTTTTCCTATTCTGTCACTCTGACCAGGTTTGAAACAGTCTTCACAGGCATGGGGTGAGATCTGTAAAGCATTTCATTCATGTGAGGCAAAACTGGAAGGATGTTGTTGGTTTATTTGTTTTGGGTGGATTGTTAGACTTCTTATTTGGTTACTCAAACTTGGAGGGAGCTGCTTCAGCTCAGATATAACACCAGAACTATTAGCTCTTCACATCTAGGTGGCAAGTGTAAATGATTTCAAAATGTGCAGTGCAGCCTATCTGCAGTAGGAAAGGCAGCAGGAGCGCTCAGTCCTGCAGTTCTCTGTAAGACCATCTCCCTTTTTTGGGAGGTTTTGGGCAAAAGCCTGAAATGTGGGAAGATCCACAGCCATGACCTCACTGCTGACAGATAGAGTCGTGCTGTAAATAGGAGACAGGAGAAACGCATCCTGTCTGGGAAGTGCCAATGAGCATGCTTCTTTGTATTGGAGCACGTGGGCCTCTGCTGGCACCCTGTGCAGTGAGGGGCACTTGTTACTGACATACTGTCACAGGCTCATCATTCTGTAGGCCATGACCTGTATTTGGCTGGCTCATCCACTGTGTGCTGCCATACGGTAGTGTGGGCGGGCATGCTGCCATCTGACAGATGACCATCTGTAAAGATAGTGCCAGCAGAGGAGCTGTGATGGCCTGAGCCTCATGAAGACATTTCAGGCATTTCATCCCAGCAGTTTTCTCACTAAGAATAAGGGGAGGGGCTGTCTGTTAATCCATTTCAGCAATCACACACTTCATCAGATCCAAAATCCTTTTCTCTGACTGTTAAGTACCCTGATAAATCCAGATTAAACAAAGGGCAGTGATGTGAGTCTGGCACCCTGACTCTGAAACCTTCAGCTGCAGAAGCAGGCGCCAGGGAGATCTCAGCAAAGCACAGCTCTGCAGTTTGGCTGTGTCCTTGTGCAAGCTCTTTGCCAAAACCCATGAGAATGAGCAGCTGGGCCATGGGAGTTAGCACATCCTTCCTGCCTGAACACGTCCTCTTGAAAGGCAAGTTTTTTCAATTTCACTTGAAAGCTACCATCTTTCTATTCTAAAGATGCCATAAATCTTCTGAAATAAATGCAATAACTGCAACATCAACAGGGCTTTCAGGCCTGACTTTTTCTTCCTCTCATGCCATTCAGCCTCTGACTTTTGCTTCTTTTATAGGGACCGGATGAGAACATCAGTCAATGTAGTGGGGGATTCTTTTGGTGCTGGCATCGTCTACCACCTTTCCAAGGCAGAACTTGACAGCATTGATTCTCATCATAAAGAGCACGAAGACATTGAAATGACCAAGACTCAGTCTATCTATGACGACATGAAAAATCATAGGGAAAACAACTCAAACCAGTGTGTTTTTGCAGCTCACAACTCAGTCATAGTAGATGAGTGCAAGGTACCTTTCACATTTATGGATATTGAGACATGTATATAGCAGTGCATGCTTTATTTTATTTTATTTTTTAACCTGCATGTATTCTTGAAATTGTTCCGCAAATAACAATGTGACAACAAGCTCCATGAACCCCAGAATGAGTTTGAGCAGTTCAAAAGATGATTTTTGCACTCTTCTTAAAAGTTGTGGTTTGAGGAGAAAAATCATGTACATTGTTTACATATCAAAAGGCAAGATGCAGCGTATTATGGAATATGCCAAGACACAGAAAATATGGCATCACCTTCTGTGGACATTTACCTAATTTTCTTTGGCAACAGAGAACTTAATTGCCAACTTCAAATGAAGGGTATCTGCAATCCAAATACAGGTGTTGTCGTTTGCTGATTGCCTTCCATGATATGCTGTTCAGAGACGGACATATTGAATGCACTTTAGCATCTGAATGCTCCTGCACTCATACAGCATGCTTACGCTTTGCTTCCATCATTCCTGGATCATTAAGACACAGACATCATATTCTCTTTCTAATCCTTCTGTAACTAACATGGATTATTAATAGTGATAATAATGTAATGATCAGAGCAAAGTGAGCTTGAGAAACCCCACCGGCTGGTTGAAGGAGAAGACAGCTGTGGTGGTTAATGACTAGAAGTTTACAAAGCGCCCACCACTAGGACAGGGCAGTTTAGAATCAAGAGAGTTTTTAAATGAAAAGGAGGAGAAAGAAACTGTAACAAGCTAGAACTTTTAATTTCTTTTGAAATTAAAAATCTTTTGAAAAATTATTATTATTTTTAATTTATTTCTCTAATCTGATCCTCTACATTGTCTTTTTAGATAAATTTTAGATAATGCCAGGCCCAACCTGAATTTCTAGCGGACAACGTAATATTGAATTCAGGAAAACAAAACAAACAAACAAAATACAACAAACAATGAAAAAAGAAGGAATTTACTTGAAAAGAAGTATCTCAAGATTTTTTTTTATTAACTTCTTTCAAAACTATTTATGTTGGAGAATATTCTGATTTCAGTGAGTTTAAGACAAATACAGCTAGCATGGATCATTCTGAATCAGGTTGATGGAGCTGAATACTGAAAATGTAATCTCCTTTCCATCTCTCAGAGATCCATGCCAAGCTAGAAGGTAGTCGCCCTTTGATACAGTATTTACTGTGCTTTCTTTTCTCCTTCAGTGTCTCTTCTGATTCCCATCAGTTGAGTTATTGTTTTACCTCAAAGACGTGGGCTCATGGTGCAGTATAACATCCTATGTACGCTCTTTAGTAGAAATCTGGGACCAGTGACTTATGAAGTATTTTGCCCTTTTTTTTTTTTTAATTGTTTTATGGGATCTCACTTTGCACTTTTAAATTCATGAACAGAGCCAGGGTTTACTGGATTGGGCATAAGACTGACTTTGAGTGGGTCACTTGTCTGTCTGCAAGCTGCCAAAAGGATGTGGTGTTACTGTCCAGTTTATAAGCTGTGAATATATCGTGACATTTGCAAAGCACATGGATGTTGAAGTGGCCTACTGCTCCTAAGTGTTAGAGTATCGAAAGCAACAGAGTATAGGATTTGGGGATTCAAAATAGCTGTTTGTTAAATCTAAAAAGACTTCTCTTCATCCTGTCAAATGTACTGGTGGAGTGAAAAGTTCACTGCAACTCTGGTCAGAGTTTTAAAAAGCTAATCTGCTAGCATGTGCTTTCTATTTACATTCTGTAGTGTATTCCATGTATAGTACTACTAGTTTATAATTTTGCATGGTCAATGTACATTTTTAATAAGTAGTGTACCTTTACGTGGGGGTAGAGTGGATGTTACTGCATGATGTTTTTGTATTTTTTTATTATCACATTTCACATGAATGACTTGATGTGATTTTAATGTCTGAATAAGCTGTTCATTCCTGTACTTGCATGTTTTCCCCTTTCATTATCTAAGAAAAAGCTTGACTTTATTTCAAAATCAGTGCATTTTGTCATGTTTCCATGTCCCAATGCTTCCACGCATCCAGTTTATCCAGCATGGGGAATTTCATCTCTGTCTTTAAGTTTTCATTTGAAGCTGAGGATGTTATTTTACAAGGTAAGTTAGGAAAGATTAAGCTATCCGTTCCACATTAAAAGAAAGGTTCTCTCACAGTTATAAATATCTAGATCATTTTTATAAAGTTAAACCAACATTTTACCTTTTTTTTCTTCATTTTTTTTTGAAGTCATTTGTCTGGAGCTACCTGTATTGAAGCATGGGTTTATTTGTACTTCTTTCTGGGATGCAACCTATTGGCCAGTGTTCACTGTGAATTGGTAGATCACTGTAGGTCTTCTACCATGCTATAAAATAAACAAAATATAGCACAGATCTTTATGGGCAAGAGTGATGTGCTGTAATTTGTGTGAGACAAAAATAGCATTACTATGGATTTCTGGTCTGACTATAGGCATAAAGTTTCACTACACTATAAGAAGTAGTGATACAATGAACAATGCTATCACAGCGTATTTTTGCTCCTTTTCTTTGAAGGTGGTGTAATTGTAGGTGAGACTATAGATACATACCTATGATTATTCTGGCCTTGTACATTTTTTTGTATCCTTGCATCAGCTATCTTGCTCTGTGAGGGAGTTACTTGCTACTAAAAAAGTACAACTTTCTAAATCAATACAAACAAAGAAATCTGTTGTTTAAATAACCCAGAAAAATGTATAGACGATAGAACTATAACCTGAAGCAGTTATTAAAAACAGAACTACAACAAAGGCCAAGAAGATAGGAAACATTTTTTCTACTGCTAGTGTTTTCTTGTCAGCATATAAAACTAATAGGAGTCTCACTATTTGTGAGTGCTGTGAATTCTGAATAAATATATTTTACATATATAATAAGACATGGTGTATCTAGTTCCTGTAAATATCATGATCTTCCTTATAAAAGTCATGACTTTTCTTGTCAAAGTGCCTTGGCCTTTAAGTCAGTTGTTGATGATAATTACTTGCAGGTAACACTGGCAACCAATGGCAAATCCGCAGACATCAATGTTGTTGAAGAAGAGCCTTGGAAACGTGAAAACTAAGGGAAGAGATTCCCAGCTCCATCTTTAATAAGTCCTGAAGCTTTCTTCTGGTAAAAGATATCACGATTAAGGAAGACTTCTCTCTCTCTCTCTCTCTCTCTTTTTTTTTTTTTTTTTTTAACATCTACAGTTTCTGCTTACTTAATTTCTTAACTGAAACTCAGCAAAGATCTCATATAGCCAATGTAGTGTCTTTGCCAAACAATGATCCACAACCATCTGTCTCCCTTGTGTTACTGTTTGGACAATGCAGCTGAAGAATACCCCATGCAGTGTGATGTGTTCTCACCTGCCTTCCCATTCATTCAAGACGCAGAGAATGTAAATGTTGCAAAATGGAAAGATCATGATGCCAGTACGGCTCACTGCAGGGACTCAGGGTCACAAATAGTTACAGAAAAATATAACTTCATGCAGGCCTTCTAGTGTTTCAATGACTCTTGTGGCATAATTGATCTAGTTAGCACTGTATGGCTGAAACAGCTTTTGACAGTGTCCATAAAGTTTTCTATTTGTTACAATAATAATAAGCTCCTGACATGGGAAGCACTGAATTTTTGTGCCTAGTTGTACTTCAAACAGAACTGAGATCCAGGGGCAAGATTAATATGTGGAAGTCAATAAATTATCCCGGACCTTTTCTTAGATCAGTGCAATTAATAGTTGGCATTAAGACCTTAGATTTGCATGTGCATGCAATGTATTTTTATCAGCTGTCCAGGGCAGGTGCCACCCCCATTTTATTAGGTCACATTTTATTGTGACCACAGTGCATCACATAATACAAGGCGGTATGATTGCAGGGGTGATAATTCCTAAATCCATGCCAGCTGTATAGAATACAGAGCACCATGGGCTCAATTATGTCATTCTTAATCAAAGTAGGTAGCACCTTACTATTCACCCTACTCTGCTGATGTCAGAGCGAGTCTTCATGGGGAAGGGGCTACTCAAATAAAGTACTACTGAATGTGAGCAAGGATGTCATGACTGGGTACTTGATAATGCTCTGTAAGCAAATTCTGAGTATACTATACTAAGTAATTGGGAGGTTTTGAATGTAACCATCAGTGGCATTTGGCATGAAGTGTGTGTCTTCCAAGCATGTCAACATGTCAGAGAATGGCTAAATACTGAAATTATTACTAAGCCAAATTCCTGGTTAAGGTTACTAGAATTTGGCCATGGTTTGGACTGATGAAGAATAAGCTAGAGTTATAGGATTTAGACCAATGCGTTGAATATACTTCTGTTTTTCTCTCTTTTGCAGAGTAATGATTCATATAAATCTCTGTCAGAAAAATGTTTCTTAGAGCACATGACATCCGCATTAGAAAGATGGTGTTTTGTCAACATACTATAGCTTATTCATCCTATCAGAAGAAATTGCAGTCAAAATAATCACCTTGTGTTTTTAAAGGTGCTTGTTAATAATCTGCAATTTTGATACTCTGGTGAATGCCTCTCTACTGCTAACAATGTTATATAGCAAAGCTGAGCCAGGTGGGCCCTGTGAGGCTGTACCCACAGAGTGGGACCTGTGCAGGGTCTGGGGGAACTCTCAGAGGTTCTCAGGTATGGTGAGCTTAGAAATGGCAGAGAAAAGAGCTGAAACATTTAGAGACATGGGCCACTCAGCATCTGTGCTAAAGACCTGTTGTAGGTGTAAGCAGAAGTTGTGTGTTTAACTGTGGAGTGGTATTTGGCTCTATAGAAGCTATTAGAATATAAATATAATGTGCTTTCGCTCCTCTGCATTCATATAAAGACCTCTGAAAAGGATGCACACGTTCTTAATAATGTGCAAGTCAAAGATCACTGTTGGAGCATCCCTTGTCATGCATTCGTTGATGTGGAATATATTTTTTTGTCCTTGTATTTTGTTCTCACAACTCATCACAATGATCCTAAGCAAGTCTGCCTGAATAATCTAGCAAGTATAGAACGACTGTGAGTTCTGTAGGCCTCTAACACGCATTAGAGGTGGATACCTTTTCCAGAGGTCTTGTGAATCATCTTAAGGATTTTTTTTTGTGATATACAGAACAGTAGAATATCCAGAGAAGTGGTAGGTGGGTGGTCTTCTCTTTTCTTTGGTCACTGACATCAAAATAACCAGAACTAACCTTCAGTTGCTGCTTCTCTGAATAAATAAGAGAACCAATGGGAATACTTTAAGAATAAAGTGTGTTTGTGTTGGCAAGGGAAGGAAGCAGAAGGTCACTGACTTCGCTCTGTTTGTGTTGAACGGGATGTCTGGGTATTAAGTTTGTCTCGGGACTGGGGCCCTAGTCTGCAGGTGAAGACAATGTTACTTGTGGATTAAGTGCTGGAGATGAGCCTGGGGAGGCCTGCAGGTGCCTCAGAGCCTTCCCTCCTCTGAGGGTGCAGGCTTGTGTTGCGAGCAGCTTGCTACTACTGGAGTGACAGGCCTGCCTGAGGGCGACGCCATATTTGTGGCTGGTTAGGGCAGTGGCAACCAAGGGGCAGCACCTGGCAGCCCGGCCCAGAGGCCTGCTCTTAGCAGCAGCCACAGCAACCGTGGGTCTTGCGAGTGACTTTGGAAAACCAGTCCGTAGACTTGTAGCTGTATTTTGAAAGTGTTTGGTGGTTGGAAATGAAAAGGGATGGCAGCAATGTGTGACTGGGCAGCTCCTCAAAATTGCATATTGAGAAACACTTACAATGTGCTTACGCATATCCGCTTGGGACGTGCTGTCTTTTGAAGAGTGATTCTTCAGATGGAGACTAGGGGAGGAAGGAATGAGATGCTAGAGAAACTCCACCCACACAAGGGAAAATAAATTTGGGCCTTCTGACAGGACTGGAATAGCAGGCTGTGATTTTAAAATAGTGATTTTATAGGTACAGTAACTCAGGGATGTTTCAAGAAATAATTGCAATCGCATTTCTCTACTTAAATGTGGATGTGGAAGAAGGAGAAATGTTGTTTTTGGTAAACTTCTCTGCTTTTACCCTAGCTGAATATTTAATATAGTGTTGCTCCAGCACAGCACTGCGTTTAACCATCAAAAGCTTTCCATTTTGCTGGGAAAATGTAACTCACTCTTGGCTTGCGTTTCTCGGTTTGCTCATTCCACATGAGGCTGGGTTGCTACTTAACTAAATAAACAGAAACTAACCCAGGGACTCGCCACTTCAGCTAATGCAAGTTCACATTTCAGCAGGCAGAGCTGACCACTGACCACTCTCTTTTTAGTTTCACTAGAAGGTGTTGATGAATACATTTGCATGTGGTAAATCTTTTGTGTTTGTTTCCAGGGCTGGGGTGGCAGTGTTAAAAGAAAAGCACACTAGAAAGTGATTAGCGTTCCAGGAGCTGCATGGAGGAATTAACGTTTCTTTCCAATGCTCACCCTGCGTGCTCCTCTGTCAGCTCCCTGTTTGCAGCTGTGATACCCTTTGCCCTCTGCATTGCTGACAGTGCAGTGGGCACATGGAGAAGTCCAAACCAGGTGAAGAGTCAGTTAATTGCATGCTTAATTACATACTTATGCCTTTACTTTGTGCATTTGCTGCTGAAGCTAGGTCAGCATTCTCTTGATATCCATTCATTGAAACTGAAGCACACCACACACTAAAGCTAAAGAAGGGGAAAGCTTTCCTGCAGAGTTTTTTCTCCATTTCTTCCCTTAGAAAACAAAGGCTGCACCAGCACTGTGAGAAACACACGTGGCTCTTACGCAGGGAGATGCTTTAGATAGGTAGGGGACAAGCCATGTGAGCCATGATGTGAAGTGCGCTTCTTCCATTTGAATTGGTGAGAAACTCGTTACGTCTTTGAAAAACTATGTTTGCTGTAGTAAAACCTGTGCCGGCAATGTTCTGGCTGCGTGAAAGTTCCACTGAAATCCAGGGGAATCACGGGCTTCCAGGAAAGGTCAAGTCTCTTCCTGTCTCTGCTAAGTACTGAGGGATTTCACAATCCCATCAGAGGCAACAGTCTTCGTCTGCTGCTTAAGACGAAGGTAATTCTCACACTCTCAAAGTTTCTGTTAAGATGCTTCTTTTTTTTCCTAATTATACTACAAGTCCAACAGTGAGTTTAAAACTCAGCACATAAATAAGGATCACTGTCATTAAGGTGTTGGTTTTTTCTGTCCTTTCCCTGAGATACAGCTAACCTTCATTTCTTTCTCAAAGCACATGGAATTCCACGTGCCACTTTAAAAGCTGTGGATAGTATGGATTTCTGATTTGTTTTCCAGCACTGCCAGGCCCATTGCATTTCTGGTAGCTGATACTCAGAAGAGCAGACTGTTCATATGAGAAACCGCAGCAGCAGTGTTTGAGCAAATTTATTCTGGCAACTGCCTGGATTGTCTTTGTTTCCTCGCCTTCTCTTGTGTTGTTGCAGCCTTGTTGTAGCAACACAGCAGTGATCGCACAAATCCCCCCAAACACAGGCAGTATTAAATCTTACCTCTGACAGTCGCTTCTGTAAATAAGTTTTAAAAGGCTCTGAGCTTTAGTACCAGGCTCAGAGAAATGCTTTTGTGGAGACATAAGGTATAACTGTTTCTCATTTCAGTAGCTCCATTAGTCTATTCTTATTGCTGCATTTGAATTAATTTACAGAAGGCTAAATAAGGGCACTTTATAAAAATGTACTGTAATATTAGTCTGTTATGAGCCAGAGACTACCCTCGATTTTATTACTGTGACTTGTAAGGACACCATTAAGATATTTTTCATAGTAATCATAGTAGTGGTGTAGCTCACCTCAGCTGTTGTTGTGCTTGCTTCCCTGCATAGGACTGTGTGGGCAGTCCTTCTCCCACTAGAAAATACTCTCTGAATGAAGAGTGATTTTTTTTTCTCCAATCACATCGATGACTTTGAGGGAAAAATATTTACCCAATTTCCATTGACTGAATAACCGAAAATAGAGGATGGCATTGAGTATTGGGGGGGAAAGGAATTACAACGCTGAAGTGTCAAAAGAGGGCAGTTCAGCTTTACCACCTTATTTTTAAGTGTTATGTTCTAGTTCAAAATTTACCTAAAACAATGTATTAAGTTCATTTTCCTTTGAAAGTCATTGATCTTACCTCCCCGCAGACAGCTTTCCATAAGCCTCAGAAAAGCCCAGGCTCCAGTTCTGCATGGCTACGGCAGGACTCATTGCTTTATGCTGTACAAGGAGTGCCTCCCTCATTTTTTCCTCCTAATCATGTCTGATATTAAATTGAAATCTGCTGCTATGAATGAGCTGAACTGCTGATGCCCAGGTGCTGATAATTCCCTTTCTCTTATGAGCGTGCTCCCTGGCACAGGGCTCTGGATAACCATCCCTCAGCTGTGCCCACCATCCCAGCAATATCTCCCCTGGATGGGGGAGGCTCGGTGGCTTCCCAGTACTGAGTCAATACAAATGCTGATGGGCAAGGTGGTTGTGCTTTTGCAGCTAGCATTTTTACAAAAAACCCATACTCTGAACATGAAAAAATCCTAGAGCATATGACTGAGCCACTGAGTAGGTCTCTACTAGCCCAAGATGGAAATAGCCAACAAACTAACACGGGATTTGAAGAAGCAGGAAGACTTGTGAGATTTCTTGCTTCACCCAAAACTTGATCCCCTTTCATCTCTATCAGTGTTTTGCTATAGAGCCAATGCTGCTGGATGCCACAGCATCCAATCCTTCTAGTATGATTTTTCTAAATTCAGGAGCCCTGCAATTGTTTTAGTGACGCTTTGTGGCGTACACCGTTACATGAAGGGAAACTGTCATAGACAGCATCGCACAACCTGGATCGTCTGGTACCTGTATATCGTCATGTACATAAATAGGGTAGTCTGCAGGGATTTTTGTATCTTTCTTTTCTATTTCTTTTCTACAGTTTTTAAAAGACTGTGTGCAAAGTGTGTTTACAAATTGATTTTGCAGTCGGTATTGTAGATCGTGGCACGTCCATTATGATGTTATGCATGGGCTTGTGAGTCCTTGTGTGCTACAGGTTGTCCTTAAAGACAATTGCATACATTCCCACCCAACATATCCTGCCACTTTCTTAAATATAGCCCATTTCCCATGATCCGGTGTGAACTGTAGCTTGTAGAATGCATGAGAAAAAGCTGTGTATGTGTTTATATTGTTAAATACACTATACTCAGTACTGATTCAGCTATTAATATACGCTTTAGGGGTTTGTACTTGTTCTCTGGAAACTACAGTGTAGACTGAACTAAATTACCTAGTATCTGTAATTTACAGACTCTAATATTTTCTTACAATATTTTCTATATGACCATGTATGATAGGAGGGTAGTCCTTTAAAGGTTATCTTAGAACAAAACCAGTTTTCTCATAACATTTAGGATCAATGAAATATTTCTGTGATACGTTTAGTGATGAATTATAAACAAAGCACAAAATGCAAGAAGCAAATACGAATTTCAAGATGTCCTTAAATGCTGCAGTTCATTATGGAACAATGTTATAATAATAACCTGAACAATCTTCTAGATTGACTGTCTTGGGCAATCGCCCCTCGTTTTCGTCATTTTTCCCTGTGTTACCTTTGCCAAATCCTGCAGATTTTTCTTAGGACCTGATCACATATAACTGACTGACTCACTCAGACTACTGATTAAAGAAAACTGGACATCTAGGTAGGCAAAAAATAGGTACCCGGTCCATCGTACTACAGTGCAATGTACATGAGTTCAGCCTGCAGAAAGACTTCATGACTTGGCCACCTATCTTTGCCTTCCTGAAAGGGGACCAACAAAACCACCATGGGACCAATGCAATTGGGTAGCATCCATAGAAATACCTCCTGCTTTCTTATGTCTTTAAAGAGATCAGACACTACATGTTTTGACTAGGACAAGTGGAATTTTTTTCTCTTTTACTGCTGTCTGTTCCCATTAGACAAATACCTGTTGGCATTAAGGCCGTGGCTACAATTAGTTTTATTTACCGAACAAAGAACTGTTTGGAAGGGAATAAAAGAAAATTAATATAAGTATTAATAACAATTGTATCACATGTAGTTTTCTTTATGGCCAGCTAGCTCCTTGACTGTGATTCAAAGCAATCACATTGAATAGCAAATACTGCTGTTCCAGTGTAACTGATACCGGCTCTCTCTCCACTTATTCAGAACTCTGTGGGGCCGTGTTATTCTGCTGAGGTTTTGGAGACTAAATTTCTAGTAGATAGACATGTAGGAAGTGTGTTATGTACCCTTATATTATAATCTCTTCCTTGTACTTTAAATCACTTGTACCAGGTATTAATAAGAACTGCAGGTAGAATAGTTCTAATAGCTGTAAAACTTTATCGTTACCAGTTTTGACATTTTGTTGAAGCATGATGTCCAGTGCCTCTCTGCACTTAGTGTAGATAATGTAGCTATCGATGTGTAATTTCAGTGAAATGGTGTGTACAGTATGGGTAGTGGTGCATTAATTTAATTTAATTGGTCATTGTGTATTGAGCCACAGTAGGAAATTAGGCTGACTTTCAAAATTCTGTTCTACTTTTGGGTTTTGTTCTTCTGTCTGGCTTCGTTTTCCTTCTGGCCATTCAACTGAGTTTCAGAGCTTAGTAGCTGCTTTATCGGTTGATTATGGACTATCCTGTTCTGATAACATTCAGAATAATGTATGCAGCCAACTTATTGTAAATATGTTGTTCTAGTTTTCAGCTCTCTAACTGGCATGGTACGTGTCAGTACCTGCATGCGTGTGTTTCCCTGGTAGTGAGAGAAAGTGATGCCAGCATCAATGTGCTGCCTCATGAGTGCACTTGTTATGACACTAAGAACTAATGCACGCATGGAGTGATTCGGTTTTTTTTGTTTTGTTTTCTTCTTGTTTGCTTGACATGTTGGGACTCTAGCACCAGAAGTTCAGTAAGTCACTGTTGAAATTAGCACAATGAGCAAGGGGAAAACTAATCCTTCCTGCTAGGTGCCCTCTCTGCTACTTGTGCAGCGTGTGACTCATGGGCATAGATCCACTGCTTCTGACATTGTTTGAAAAGGATATTGATAGGAAAATATGCTGGAAAATACTGCTGGAAATAAGTGCAGAGCTGAGTGCTTCTTGAACCACTGTGGTTGAAGTCCAGGGGACTGTTTTTTACAAGAAGTACGTCTGATCATACAGCAGACACATGAACTTTGTATTCAGTGGCAAAATTCTTCAGAAATAGGAGCTATGATTGAGATCTGTAAGAAGGTGACTTTTCTGGGGCGGAAGCTGAAGGTGGTTCTGAAAGAGTTTGGGTGGGAAAGCAAACAAAAGCTGGTTCATGCCTGAGGTACCTGAGCCTGGTTCTCATAAATGTGTTCTTGCCCCATTAAGTGGAAAGTGATCAAAATCAAGTCCCAAAGCACAGGAAGTATCCTTCTTGATGAGTCCTCCTACGGTGTTTCAGTGTGAATCACAGTGCACGGAGCAGCGCACCGCCTGCTCCTGCTGCTGATACCTTTTGCCTCCTCTTAAAAGTGGGGGAGAGTCACAAGATGGAATATTTTCATATGTTTCACCTGAAAGGAAAAAAAAGCAATAGGAGTGGGATTGGTTCTTTTTGTTACTCTCAAAAAGTTCCCCAGATTTTGAAACATACTGTACAGTAACTAGAGCACACTTTATTAACTAATGAATGCAGACGATAAAATTTCTCCCAACTCCGGGCTCTGTTCTTGTATATTGTAGCTGGAATGCTTTGTAGACTAAGTCTATTTTTGTAGTTCAGATCTTTACACTTATCTGTAGTCATTTGGTTTTAATGCTTTCTTACGGTGTGAACTGAATTCTGTAACTTTCATGTATAAAACAAACTGGACATTCTTTCTATACTGGAAATAGTTGCGAATATAGTATTTCACTAAGTGTTGTACCTCTTCTGTATATATCATCAATAAATGTTGATTCATAATTTTCCTGCCTTATATCTGTGAGTTTTGCTCTCAGCTCGGGCTGAATACTGGCATGATTTGGGTAGGAGTTTAGATAAAGCAGACGGATGGATGAGAGAAGCTGAGAGATGCAGGAGGGGCAGAAGGTGGACCTGGGTTTGCCAATGCGCCAGAAATCCGCCCTCTGAGCTGTATACTCCAAATGTGCCTGGGTGCCGGCTGCAGCTGAGCTGATTTGCCATGAAGTCCAGAATCTCCTTACTGCAGTGAAGTCTAAAGCAGCCTTGGCAATGAAGGCTGGAGGAGGAGAAAGAAATGTTAGAAGAGTAGGAAGATGCGATAGTTGGTTGCAGTTGCTTTAAAAACCTGCTTTACACCTCTGTGTGTCTGAGCCACGCACTGCCAGAGGAAGGATGTTACCACATCCGGGCCTGGCCCTGTTCTCATACACTGCTGCCATAATGACTCCAGTCTCTTTAGCACTCACTATTTTCCATCTCTTGCATACTCACAAAGCACTGGTCATACTGAGAGCCACTTCTTTACTTCTTCTCAGATGTGAAAGTAAAAGAGATGAGATTTGAGGGCTACTAGACCTCAAACAGCCTCCTCTGTTGTATTGGTGCCTGTAAACAAGACGAGGTTGTGAAAGAAACAGGTGGCCCCAACGTGCCATGCCTAAGCAGGGGAACAGCATTAAAAATAACCTCTAGGCAGGCTGGCGGTCACCCCTGCACCAAGCACTCACAGGGCTGGAGAGGACCAGCCAGGTTTGGGGCTGCTGTGCTGAGGGGGAGCGAGGGCGGCCATGTGGGGCCTGCTGGCACCGGGCCCTGCCACAGAGCAGTGTGCAGCCACAAGGGAAACAGGAAGGAAGTGAGATTGTACTCAGTATCAGGCCATGCAGCCACAGTGATGTTAGCGGGGCAGAAAGGTTCTGCAGTGATAAGCAAAGGACGTCACCAGTGACAGATAGCAAAGCTGGCAGCTGCCTACTGGAACCCACGGGGTGGGAGAGCGGAGGAACCAGATCCCCCCAGCCTCAGGACAGGTGTTCAAGCAAGCAGCCCAGGGCCTGCCCTTCACAGTGCTGCAGTGCTGCTCATCCATGGCTGAACTGAACAGAGAGTGCATCCTCCATTCTCGTTTGTGAGACTGATCCACATGGTGCCGGGGTCTTCCCGCCTCATGCTCCCACAGCCCACAGGCACCAGGTGAGAGGTACTGCTGTAGAGGTGTCCCAGAAAGAGGAGGATGGCTCCAAACCGTGAAAAGAGAGCAGCTGAGGGAATTCACCCACAAATTCACTGAGTGGTTTCACACGCGTTGCCAGGATTACCTGAATTGCCAGCACTAAACAAACTTTCAGCTTACCATTACAAACAATTTTTGAATGTGCGTGCGGAGAATGCTCCAGAAAGGCTCAGTGAGCAAAGCCCTCACCTTTGCAGAAAGGCAGCACAAAGCCAACCCTATGAGCCGTGCCTGAGCTCTGCTTCTGCCACGTGAAGGGCACGTAACCAGCATGCAGGCTCTGTGCCTGCCTCTGCACGGGGACCTTCACCCCTTGTGAACAAAGGAACACTGTGGTTTTGAGTCACTAGCTGAACAAACAAGCGTCCTCACCTAGAGTGTATTTCAGGCTTTCTCTTGACAAGTGAAATAAACAATAACTAGAAAACGAACCACAAAAGAAGTGCAAGGAAGTTCCACTATAAACCTGTCCCCACTGGTGAATCTGACAGCCCACCGCTGCAAAGCAAAATATGCCAAATGGTGGTGGTGACTGCAAGGCTGACTTTGCAGGAGTGGAGGAGCTGTGCTGCAGCCAGCTATCCTGATCTGTGGGCACTTGTCATGGCTTTGGAGGGCTCATCTTAGAGAAACTCATCCTATAGGCTCAAGCTGCAATCTGCTGGCAGCTGTCTCTGCGCTGGCTACGGAGAGTGTGCTGATAGCGATCAGCAGCCCCCAGACAGGTGCTTCTTATTAACAAGGACAGGCTGATAAAAAATGGTGAGTATAAACTGAGACGTAGATCTGATCTCTGGGCAAAACATACCCAGTTTGTTACTGCTTGTTCTGAGTAAAATGAAAGCATGGAGTCTCATACATGCAAAGAAAATGTGGTCGATGAACATTATCTAAGCTTTTTTTTTTTTTTTTTTTTTTTTGGATTAAGCCAGGAAAAAGAATAGGCTTTTGAGAACATGGTGCCAAAACACAGATGTAGACCCACGACTGCAAAGTAAATTCAGATTTAAGGCTAAAACTCGGCTGTAACCAAACCATTTATGCACTGCAAAATGGGCTTTCAAGGTTGACACCATCCTAGCAAAATGGCCCAAGGCTTTCAGACACGAGGTGCAAACTTACAGTCTCTGGTTGAAAGTGCCTTCTTGTTTCTTCCTCTCTTCTTTCTGTTTTGGAGTTTGAAGGATGTCAGGACTAACTTGGCAGCCACCAAGCCCTTTTGGTGAGTAGAGCCACCACTGTCTCTGAACCGTATGCTGGCTTCCCAGTGCCGCCTACGTGCCCCCAACTTCAGCTGTGTCGTTGGCATTGCAATGCAGCCACCCGCCTCAATCCAGCACCAGAATGAAGCTGCTGTTGAGCTGCAGTCTGTTCAGTGGGTGCTATGGAGGGAGACTTTTTTTACTCACAGTGTAAAAAATGTTTTAGAATTTTCTGACGGATACACTTAAAATTATGTTGGATCCTGTTTGACTTGATAAGCCCTATTTTCCTCTAAATTTCCATGTTTTTTTTTTTGTTTGTTTGTTTTGTTTAACAGGAAATAATTTACTTTTAATAATATCACAGTACAAATAGAAAGCTGTATTATATATTAGGTATCTCCCCCTTCCCCCCCCCCCCCCCCCCCCCGAAAAGTAATCTATCAATCAGATATATTAAAAGTATCTAAACTATGTCTGTTACTGAAACAAAATACATTTCTCATTTGACGGCCTTTGTGCACCTGTTTTGACCCATAGCATCATCATTTTCATGTCTTTCTTCTGAAAGAGAACACAAAACTAATGATATTAACATCAAAGTTCAATGCACAACATAGAATGTACGAACATGAGTTTCAACTCTCCACTTATTCATCCCAACCCCTTTTGCCTATAGAGTACCAAGATTTAATAAGAAGCATGCAAACCCTTGAAGCTGTAGCTCAGGCAAAACCTTTCTGTTGGATCCATTCAGGCAAAACTGAAAGAAAACTGTGTTTAAAGCATGTATAAAGCTTTCACTGCTTCTTCTTTACCTGCACATGAACAACAACAGCTCCCTTGATGTCAGGGCATCTGCAGCTTTTCAAAAAACCATGCTGCAGCATAGCTGACCTGTGCAGACAGAAATCGACTAGAAATCTTGTTGCCCATCTGACTCCGGATGGGAGAGATGGGCAGACAGAAGACGAGGTGCTGTTAGTCACCTTTGTGAAGCTTGAGCTTCGCCTCTCATTTCCCACAGTCGGAGCTGGGTACTCTCAGCATGGCATTGGTGAGTACTGCAGCAACGTAGAAGAGTAATAGTGAGAAGTAATCTACCAGGGGAAAATTGGTCAAAAGCCATTTGCAAATCAGGTGGTGAATGCAGAAGGTGACCTGGAGGCGGGGGGGTTCACAGGAACAGGCTGAGACTTTTTCCCTTATCTGAAATGTGAAATCATTCAAATGCCAAAGTCCTGGGGATATTGGGGGACTTTCCCAGTCGGTGGCACAGAAATTTTACCCACTCTCCATTTTGTCTCCCAGTGACTGTACTCCTCCTTCACCGAACCCTCTGGAGTTCCCACCCCCAAAGTTCCCACTGTTTCATGCTTCTTGCCCCAAAAAAGAGATGAGACCTTTGTCCCCCATACCCACAGATCTGGAGCTGCACCCCAGGAACCTGCCCATGTCAGCATTTCTGCTCCCACCTCTTTGTCTCTTTCACCTCTGCAGAGGAAAACACATCAGTACATGTGGTTACCTAAAGGTAACCATATGCTCTTTAACAAATCAAATCTCTTACAACCAGAGATGTCTGAGCCTTGAACTGTTTAATAAGGCCAAGAAGTAATTGCTGGCGAACAGCCTGATACGGCATAAAACAAACTGCTGGTGTTGTGTAAGCAGAGGCAGAACAGTGTTCTCAGAGGATTTTATTGCTCCCCTTCATCTATAGAAAGAACAACCAGGAGAACCCCCCAGCCAGGGTGATGGACAAACCTCTGCCTCTGTGTGGCTGTGACAGTGTCTATGAGACACCTGGAAATTTTCTCCAATAATATTCCACCCAACATACACTCCTTAGTGCAGTGGTAGTTGGTGGTAGTGTTTTTAGGCAAAGGACATGCAGGAGACGTCGTATGAAGGAGAGAATGTTATGCAGATATATCACTTGGGAACTGATGTTTTGGGAAGGCTTTAAGACATCCACACAGATAAAGACAAAGGCTGTACATCCTTTCTCTGCTTTAATCAAACATTCCTTTCAGAATCTTCAGGAAAATACAGGTGAAACCATCACCCAGGATTGTTCAATGAAAATATTACATTCTTGTAAAAATATCACCTGTCTTTTAAATATACTCTTTTAAACATTATTTCCATCTTACTGCGTGGACCTTAACTTGGACCAAGATTTGTGCTCCAAGGGAGCTGAGCTTGTCCCTAACCCCATGGAGATGGGGGCCCACTGGAGGCTGGTGGAGCATGAGAGGTCCCGCAGCCTTCAGTCGGTTCTGCAAGCAGGAGATCTGACTGCGGCTCTGTATGACCGCTCTGCCAAATGCTTCTCCTCTCCCACTACAAACACTGACCTCATTCCTTACCCTCAACGTGGAACCAAGTTTATTTTTGGAAGCTTATTTTACAGTTCCATGTGGCATTTTTTGGCAACGCCTTTTCTAATTACAATTTAGAGATGATATTTTCTTTAACTTTGATTAATCTGTTAAATAAATATGCAAATATATCTAGTGCTCTATATAAAAAATACATACACAACAAACAACCCCTGAAATAAAACCAAGATTAATAAAAATATGCACTATTTTACATGTATGAAATGGCCGTCTAGTTTTGAAACTACAATGAAACTTAATTACGCATCATTTGCACAACATAACCTAAACAGAAGCAGCATATATAAAATAATGGCACTGCCTTTTTAAAGAGAAACTGAGCATCTCCCTGTAACAGATATAAAAAGAAGCCAACAAGTATGAGCCATACTTCTATAGGTACTGAGCATTAGATAAATTAGAAGGATTTGGTGGATTTCTCCATTTTCTCAACATCTCCATAAAAAGATGAGTAATATCACATGGCCCTTCTTATTTTTATTTTTTTAAGAACATTCACCCATCAAGACGGTGAATTATCTCCTCTGATTGAGGCTTATATTAAATTAAGATTTAAGAAGAGGCAAAATTCTTATTCTGGATCTCCACACCTAGAGAAATGTGTATGTAACACCAGTTTAAACACAGCCTTCGATAGATCATTTTCATTCATAATGACAAATAGAAAAGCTTCCCTTAAACCTTACAGGAATTAAACAAAAACCAATGCAGACCATCAACAGACTTTGCACAGCACAGCTCAGTATTGAAATACGTGCTTATGGTTGGGCTGAGAGGTTTGACAATGGGCCCTATGTACTGACAGTGTACGGTACCTTGTCCTTATTGGCTTCAGCTTCTTTGAACACCCTCAGACTGCTCATAGATGAGACATACACAGAGTCAGAATGCATCCTATATGTACACTGAAATCACACCTCATCTTGGGACCTTTTGCCCAGGTGCACATTTTCCCTGAGGAGATCTGCCTGCAGATACCAGGGCTCTGAGCAACTTGGGAAACTGCTGAAGGGCTGTAAACTGAGAACCACAATTACGATTTTCGTTGTGCTTGGTGTTCCAGTAAAGACCAGTGCTAGTTAATGTTAGTATGTAGCCGGCTGAAAGCCCATCCTCTATACTGCTTCAGATGGAGAGCATAAAGTAACAGGCGTTAGCAGAACATTTCCTGTGCAGGTGCTGTGGTCAGGGAGCAGGTAGGTACCTCTGAACATCTCTTACCAAACGTTCCCTATCCAAGCCAACACAGACCTCGCTGCTTGCAGTTACTTCTGGTTGGTTTTACTTGCATTTTTCTGAGGCAGCCCAATTAGAAGTTATTCTCCGCTCCAATACGCTTTCTTAAAAATGGCACAGGTCACTGGTAGTAAATAATTTTCTTTCTGGCAGTTCATATCAATATAATGCACAGCATCATAGCTTAATACAAATACTTCACATAACAGACACAGAAGGACAAAACAGAAGTGTATGACAGTGCAGCTGCAGCTATTTTACTACATTACATTACTGGGAGAGTTTCCTTAAAATTTCATTGATCCTTTCTGTAAAATTTCAACTTCTCTTACCAATAAGCAGTTTTTCTTTTGGCATTTTTGACTAGAAGAAGTAAAAAGTGGATGAAGCAGAAATCAGAAGTGAGCAAGATCAAACAAAAGTAACGTTCTAAATATTGGCAAACTGGTGCAGTACAACAGTCGTGGGAGAAACAAGCTTTGGGCTCAGCATCTCCTAAGTAAAATGGAGCAGGGGAAGAGAAAGACCTATTCTTCAGGAATAAAAATGCTGTCATCATCTCTGATGACTTCCAATTGCTTGATTTGTGCATGCACAATAGAGCTGGGGTCGTACTGCTTTCTTAATTTTATACTAACTGACTCCTTAAAAAACATACACAAACTGTGATCCGTGAAGGAGGGAGGGGAAAGAGCAACGGACACCTGGGAAACTCAAGGATATATGTACAGATTGTTAAGTCAACAAAGAATAGAAGTTTATTATGTATCAGCTCATGTTTTCCTCCCTTTGTTCCCCCTCCCAAAAAATCCTGCTGTATGCCCACAGACATTTTAAAATATAGATAAATAAACTTTGTCCTTCTGGGTTTCTCTTGTTACAGACCAAGTCATCAATCATTACAAAATGTCACTTTTTGCTTTTACTGGCAGACTTTGAATGCACCTACGGCTCTTCCTGGCTGGAAGGCATTGCTGGTGGATTCTGCTGGGTTAGGCATTGTATAGCAGGCACTTCTGTTTTAAGCCTTTTTTATTTTGGCTCTTGACATCTGTTACTCACTTACTGTTGTACCACAACAAGTTTAGTACCTTAAATGCCTGTAAGATGGAGCAACTGGATGCTTCTGTATCTCCGCACAGCGAAGGCACCGCATTTGGGGAACAATGACATGCCACATGCCCAGGACACTGTAAGTGCCCTCTGTGTAGGAACTGGGAACTGACTGCAACACTTGGGGCTTATTTCAGAAAGCAAATGTCAATTTTGTAACTCGGACACCATGTCAAAATAATTAAAAATGAAGAAAATTTAAGCTTAATCGTGTTCAAAAGACATCAGTAGCACAGTGCATCTGTGAACTCCTGCCCAAGGTCCGTGTGACTTTGATTTTCCCAACACTGATCTATTTGGTGACTTCGTACCGCTACACTCCACTCTTCATGTCACCATCCTGATGATTTTGTGTTTCATCAACGGTGAGGAATTCGTCACATGCTCCTGTTCGGTCATTTGACTGTTCTTTGTGAACCAAGTGCACCATTTCTTGTGACTTGCTGGCATCTCCGTTTAATTCTCTTGTCTTCCTGTCCTCCACTGCACCTTTGCCATTATTAATGACTAGCTTTTTCTTCTGCCCACATCTAGATCAAAATAAAAAGAAAGTAAGTACCATAAATGGAGAGTAATGGAAATACGAAAACAAACTTCAAGTAAATATTTAGGAAAAGGTTCCTGGAAATGAAACTTGTGTCTGCTAGCACAGACCTATGCAAAGCAAAGTGCACAGTTTCTCCCTGCTGTGTATTTCATTTTTGGAAAAAAATGCAGCATATGTGCACAAACCTTAGCAGGAGCCCACTGGTCCAATTAGTAACACAGAATGGTTGGGTTGGAAGGGACCTTAAAGACCATCCAGTTCCAACCTCTCTACCGTGGGCAGGATTGCCACTCACTACATCAGGCTGCCCAGTATCTACTGTTATTAGAGAGGGGACTAACGTGCATTGCTGAAAGATGGAGACAATTTTCTGATTTGGGTATATCCATATTTATGAACTTTTTATGTACCCCACTATACAGACAGGATAATTCCAAATCCAGACTCAGGATCAAGATTCAACAGCTGAGCGTTCACTGAATGCACACAGCACAGCTCTCTTAAGATGGACTCCAACTTTTAAATTTGTACTGTAAAAGTGTTTTCAGTGAAGCAGGTTTTGTCTGAATGACTAATTTGGCAGTTAAGTATCACTTTTATTCATGCTTACTGACTGATAGCTGAGAGTTATTTTATCCAAAGCAGCTCAGTTTGCTGGGTAAATGTGGGGTATACACTTGGGAACGGATTCCTGCTCTGCAACCAGGAAATGCAGAGCAAACACAGGCTTTCAAAAGAGCAACTCAGATTTTCTTTCCTGAAATGATGGTCAGTGCCTAAATGTGGGACTCTGTATGGAGATCCTAACTCTTTTGGCAACAAGCACCATACAGAGGCAGCCTTCTTTGCAACATGAAGAATCATGAAGACATAAATAAACAAATGAACTGTCCTGCACTGAACCTTGGGCAATTGGTTTGGTTTGGTTTTGTTTTAAGATAATATCAGTTCTTATTAAGACAACATCAATTAAATATAGAAAAAATAAAATAAAAAAAATCCGCAACACCAAAAACACTATGATGAAACAATTTGCAATTCACTGAGAAAGACCAATTGCTTTGTGTAGGTGTTTGAGAGCGCTGCCATACTGATGTTGTAACAAATATGCAGTTCTCATTTTTAAATAAATGAATGCTTGGAACATTCCCACCCCACCACTCAGCTATCTCTACCCGAGTCTGCAGCAGGTTAGCATTTATCAGAACAAACGAATCTCTTGTTATTTTGATCCTGCTAAAGAGAGAAAAAGCTTTCCACCTGTTTCAAGCATACTAGATGACATCTCTACTTGAAAAATTGCTCCCCATAGGGATTAGTGCACGCTGCTAGGGTCTGATCCATGAATCCATACACACACGCACACCCACACGCACTGTCTCTCCTTGGGTCTCGCTCCCAGCTGCATGGCAGCTCTACATGAGATGTTTTCCACTCACAGCATCTGGGACATAATTTTTAGCGTTGAGACCGTTTCAGTTCTTGTCAGTTGCAATCTATAATTAGTCATCCTGGCCCTGTTTGTCTGTTTCTATGGTGACTCTGGGTATGAGGAAGGAAACAAAGGCAGCCTCTGCTTTTATAGGCATAGCAGAGTGAGATATAAATCAATAAGCTGTGCTGTTCAGGGTGTGTAACTCCAGAGCCACTTAACTTTAAAGAAAACTGTGGATATTTCCGTCTCGCCAAGTGCCTGATATCTTTCTTATTTCACATGGCCTCTAACAGTGTTGTGTCAGTGCTTGATTCTATCACCCCCATCACTCTTCAGTGTGTTTGAAGAAGTACAAGGTACCTTACCTCCTCCGGCTGTTAACCGCGATGCACACGGCAAGGATCAATGCCAGTGCCAGGAGGGCAGCAACGATGATCAGCCATTCTGGGGGTTGATGGAGGGAAGAAGAATGTGTTAATCCATTCCATGTAATTTCAGAGTTGCATGGACACTCAAGCATTCTTTAAACATTCTTTAAGACTTTTTTTTCTATTTTAAGTGGATATTTGCTCATTTTACAAATTTCTTCTTTGCAAATGAAATACATTTTCATCAGTTGTGTTGCCTACGTGGCCAAAAAAAGTGCTCATCTACGACCAGGCCAACTCTGATGAAATGCCTATACAATGTTAGCATATACAAGAACTGCACTTTGGCTGACATAAATGTAAACTGTTGTATCACTGATTTATTTCAAGAACAGGAGAAAAGGCTGAGACACCTGCAATCCCAGGTGCAAAAGTAGGATGGATTGAAGGTAGAGTGGAATGTCTATATTCAT
Source organism: Gallus gallus (assembly GCF_016699485.2). Lineage (NCBI taxonomy): Eukaryota > Metazoa > Chordata > Aves > Galliformes > Phasianidae > Gallus > Gallus gallus. Next base: position 18,543,021 of record NC_052536.1, on the reverse strand, counting down.
TTTGTTATTTAAAATCTTAAGTTAAGGAGTATTTATAGGGAAAATTCTAAAAAATAAAAGAAGAAGTTCAATATCATGAGGAGGTAAAACTGGAAGGGACCCTTGGAGATCACATAAGCTGTTTCGCACCAGTGAAAGAGAGTGAATAAAAACACCCCTGAGAAATGTTCCATTTGCTCTTAGCATTCTTTAAAAATGGAGATTTCATGGCAACCTTCCCCGCAGCCTGTTCTTTATGCAGGTCGCGCTATGGTTACCTTACCAGACTTTATCTCTGTGCCCTTCCCTGTTGTTTCTTTATGATTCAGTGCCTTGAACTGAATACAGTACCTCAGCTCTAGACTTGCCAGATCTACACTGAGTGGGATAATTACTTTCTCTGTCTAAAAAAGGACTTTACTGTTAATGTGTCCCAGAATATATTTGCATTCTTCTGCAGTTGTATCATTGTGTTGGCTTCTTTCTATTCTATTCCATTTTAATCTGCAAGCCCTTTTCTGCAATGCGTGTCTCAGCTGTAATTCTTCACTGAACATTTTCACATATATGATACTTTGCATCTACCTTCACCAAATTGTGTCTGATTGCATACCAAAGTATCCATGTTATTTATCTCTAAATCCAGTTCTCCTAAACACACAACTTCCATCATCTAGATTTTGCTAGAGTATTTTATGAGTTACAACATGCTCCATTTCTCAGACTGCTAGTGAAAATGCTGAACGTTACCTGATTCAGAACAAAACCAGAATAACGGTACTTGTCCTACATTTTTGTCTGTTCAGTTCATATTCATATCATTCTGTTCTTATATTATTAAAATACACAACTTTGGAAACCTACCTGGTACATGGGCTGTCCCTGGTTGTGACGTTACAGTTGTTGTTGTGGACAATCCAGGGGAAGAAGTAGGTTCACCGTCTCCCTTGTGTGGTCCCTGATCACTGTCTATATTGGACGTAGACCCTAAAGAACAAAACCATCTGTTAGTCCAAATATCCTTACTGGGTATTTCACAGGGAGGTACAAAAGCTGTGACTTCTGTTATTAAAAAAATATTTATAGAAAATTCACACCAGCAAACTACATAGGCTATAACTGTTGTACTCATCCAAACTACTGGTAGCTTTCATATTCTGATAACAAAGTTTATGGCTGTACCCTTTCACCTCTTATATAATTCATTTTTGATTGAGCAATACTTTCATGAACCCATATGCAATGATAGTTGCCTGGAAACTGTCTGGAAAGTGTGTGAAGACTTCTGCACATTGGCAACTTCTTGAAGAGGTTTCTACTGCATAAGTCAAAGGTTCTGCCTGTTTTACAGGGGAAAGAGAATGAGAAAAGAGTAGAGAGAGAAGACTGCAAATGGTCAGTAAGAAGAAATTTTAAAACTTTTAATTTTATTCCTGTACAGGATAAAATAGAAGTATAGTTCTCTAGGTGGTTTACATTGGATAGCTATGTATAATGTGGGATCTTAAAAATTCAAAATGGTTTTCTTATTAGCAAAAATTCTCTCTGTAAACATAGAGATGGGTCCCCTGGCACTTTAAAGTAAGTTTTGTAACTTGGTTCTAAGACAGAATTAGATCTTAAATCCAAATGAGTTCTTCTGGTCTCACATTTTCCTGTGACGGCTTTATGGCTTGAAATCTCATGTGACGGCAGTAATGTTTCTGGCCCACATTGTTGCCATATGGGTATTCCATGTCTAAAATTATTTGTATATAGTGCTTCACATGGGACTCCAACTTCATTATCAGGACAAAAACAATACTACAGATCTGCACCTCTCTGAATTCTTCCAGACCCTGCTAGAGCAAATTAGACACCGTAATCAGCTGCAGAGTTCTTTTTCTTTAGCACATATTGCAGTTCTCCTCTGTCCAGGCTTTCTGATCTCATTTCCTAACAGCAGCTGGCAAATACAAACTAAGAAACACATTTTTCCCCACTGTTGAGCGTAGCCAACAAGTAGTTCATGAACATTCCAGATGTTTTCATTATTATTAACAAGAAACTTATTGACTGATGAGTTGTTCTGCGATAGCTCATCCCAACGGACAGAGCACTAACTCAGCAACTAGAGGACTTGATCTAGCCTCCAAGAAAGCAGATCAAGAGGATTGTACTGACTTGCCTAACTGGCACTTTAGTGGATATTTTTAAGGTGCTTTATGTCACCCTTGAGAAATAGCAGAGCTTTTCCACCACAAAGCCCCTTATAAAAACATATATTAAAGACTCCTGTGCTAAAAGAACTGCTACATTCACCATTCCTCTCTCCTGAGCACTGAGGAGAAGCAGAATTTGGCCATATCCCCTGGTGTCCTGGCTCTGGGGAAGGTGCCTGCAGTGGGCAGGGAGGGCTCTCAGTTGCCCTGACATTTTGTTTTGAGGACATACTGAGTTTTCTTCTTTTTGACAGTTATTTTTTGATTCATTCAGTGGACTGTTCTGCTATTCCACTGTGACATGTGGACAAAAGATCAGTCATTAGGGCGATGTCAGACCACAGCTTTAAAACTGCTGCAGAGGAAAAGAAATCGAAAGAAAGCAGTACAGTACATGAAGACATTTGTTTGGAAGAAGCCTATAGCTAGAGCCAGCCAATATATTAATGAAACTTTTCATTCCATTACAGCTATACAAATGAAACAGCCCTTCAACAAATGAACTTCTTTAAAAATGGCAATATTAGTAATTCCCTTTCATTGTATTTAGTAGATAAGTGGGGAAAAAAAAAAAGTGCATTCACTTTGAAAAACGTCTTCAGAGCAATCCATGCAGGTTTTCTATGCTCAAAGCAGAAAAGTAGCAAGCATTTTTTCAAACTGTAATGTCTGCACACTACATTGAGGCTGCTTGGCCTAATTAAGCGATAGGGCAGTGAGTGCCAAGAAATGAATTTGTTGTAGTAGGAAACAGATATTAAAATAGGATTATCTTTCCAATAAAATGCAAATACGTACTTTGCATTTATATTGCTGTATCTATGTCTAAACACTATAATTTATGCAGTTTTGATAGGAGTGATATTGTTGAGTCAGTATAAAATTCTGAAGAAGAAAAAGGACAAATTCTACTTGTATGAATTAACACTAATTAATGGTAATTTAAGTAGACTCCACAAAATTGAGTGAAGCTATGCCAGGGTAAAAGTGGAAAGAGAAATTATGCAAACTTAGGAACATTTAGCCTACACTCTAAATTCCATTTCTAGCTAAAATTTTTCAAAATAACTACATTCATTGGAAACAAATTCTAACTCCCAGTCAGTATAAACAATAGAATTATCTTTAAAATATCTGCTGTATAATGTTAAATATACATAGGTACACTATCATGCTTAACTGTAAGGAATAACCACGGAGCATTGGCCAAAATCTACCATGGCACGATTCCACTAACTTCCAGGAAAGTACATGAAAGCACTATTTAGATCAGTTTGAGAAAGCAATATCTTCTGGAAAAAAAAAAAAAAAAATTGCTGTTAGAATGATGATCTGTGTGGAAAATGAATTTGGGAATAAGGAAAAGTCCCTTCATTTCCCATCCTAATAACAAACGACAAAAAAGAAAAAGGTATCTGTAGTGTAATAAGTAAAGTATTAACTACGCTAACATCACCAGATGAATAACCCCTTTTAAATAAACTGTTCACAAACAAAATGTCAGTTACAGCCCAGTCACTGGCAAGATACCAACTGCAGATATACCTACTAAGGGGAAAAAAAAAGTTTGCACAAGAAATTTTTGATATATGTTTAACCAATGCAGCGGGAATGAGGATGGCTGAAAAAGTGACAGTTGGGTTACACAGCAGTCATTTGTATCCATTTAAAAGGAAGTCAAAATGCTAGCATGTATTTATGGGCATAAGGAGAAAGCTTATACTTTTTCATTTTTGGGGGAAGTGTTACAAAATACAGATAGTAGAATATAAGACAAGGATACCTGCAAAACACTACTATTAGCCCTTTGGGACAAATACACTGCTTCACAGATGTAAATATTCCCCTCACTTGCATCTTCAATGAGGCCTATAAGCATACTGAAAAATGTCTTTAAAAATAACACACACACAAAAAGGCAAATTACACTACAAGTATAACTAAAAATTAAGGACACTACAAATACTTTCAGAAAGCCATCATTCATAAAAACAAGAGCTGACAGTTATATAAATGAGAACACTAGCAATGTGCAGTTCTTACTAGAAGGAGGAGGGGTTGGTAATTGGTATAGACGATCATCCATATCGGGAAAAACTCCAGGTATCAAACTGACATGAGAACCACCTGTGGCACTGGCTTGTTCACTTTCACTTCCAGGCTGAGTGCTGGGTGCCAGGGGCCTGCTGGTTGCTTCTTCTGCATGGAAAACATCCGTGGACACTGTGACTGCCAGGATGATGGCACAATTAGCTTAAGAGGCCCACCAAACATCCACCCACATTGCTTCCCTCCTTCCTGTATCGCAGCACTCCATAAAACACGTTCTGCTGCCTGGCTGAAAGCATGGCAGGAGAGAAGGCGTGAAGGCCTCCCCTTCTCCTTCTACATTGTCAGTGGCATTCGAGACCCCTAAGTAGCACGTGCTTGCCACACTGTAGGAAGATGTTGGCTGTATCCACACATGCCAGTGACAGGTGGAGAGGGAAGACCTTCAGAAGAAGAGACCACAGCAGGAAACCCGATCCTATAACTCAGGAGTGACCAGCCACGCCACAGCCAGATTTGCAGTGGTCCTGTGCTGGCAAGGAGGTGCAAGGAATTAAAGACAGAAAGTACAGGGCATGGTTCTTGTGTAACTGCCCTGCCCTCACCATCAGGACAACACTCGCTGGAGACGGTGCCACTGCTGAGCCACAAGAGCAAGTCACCCTGCTTGCAACCCCACCAGAGCACCTCCACCACACCGACCGTGGCACCAGATCATACCAAGCCTGACCTCACTGATGTGCAGGGGAGGAAGATGAGGCTGGAAATTCAGGGTCACCAAAGTGTGTGACCGGCAGAAAAGACAGGAGGCCACCCAGGAACATGCTTCAGCAAAGAGCAGAAACCACCAAACGCACCAGCAAGGAGACCCTTATGCCCCGTCCAGAAGGTCACTCTAACAGCAGATCAGATCCCGCCACAAAATTTTGCACTGCAAGTCCACAAGAAGAATGTAGATCCCAAAGATGAGAAAGAGAGAAGTAGTAGTCAATTTCAGAAGAAATAATGTCTCATTTCACACGGTGTGTGAGAAATGAGCATGATCCATTATTCTTACTGGTACCCGTGAGCAGAGATTCATCACCAGCTTCATTTGTACTGATGGGATCCAGCCCAAGGAGAACTGGACCCCCAGGGGCATCAGTGGAACGTGTGGTGCCTTCAGTGCTCTGTGCTGCTTCGATATCTGAAGGCAGAGTTGGCTGAGTTGGGTCTTCATGGTGACCATCATCAGGTGTGGCAAGAGCTGTATTAATGACTCGAGGTGTCCACGCTTCCTGGGTTACATCTTCTGGTTTCAGAACATCATTGGAGTCTGTGACTGTTGTGATGATGGCTAAGTTAACTTCAAGGATGTTTACAAATCCCTACCTTATCAATTTTTCTCTTTTTATTTCATTTATCAAGGTCTACCTTTTCCTTTATTAGCCTCTGTATAGAATAGAGTTAGGAAAAAAGAAAAGCAGGACAAAGAAAAAGTTCTGTATCGTTCATTATTTTTGTTTTTTTCTTCCTTTACTATTGTTCTATTGGACACTCTAATAGTTACATACATGTTTCCAAAATCTTAGTGATTTTTCAAGCATGCAAATCTAACCAAATCTAAGTAGCAGCTATTTAGACCTAACTATTTAAGACTGATAATATCATCATGTTAAAAAATGTTTTTTTTTTCTTTTCATTTATTTATGCATCTCTACTTTTCCGTGAGATGATCATAAAAGTGTGTACTCATTTCCCATTAGAAGAAGTCAAAATGAATTCACATGGAGAATAATGGAATTAAACTACTTAATGAATATCCTTCCCACATCATTCAGACAGTGCTCTTTTCTAAAGAGACTACTGTTAAGGCAAAGAAATATGGATGTCACAAAAACATGCTAAGAAACAGCACAGCCTAATTTGATGCACTTGAAGAGTATCCAAATGCTACAAAATATAAACTCAGTAATAAACATTAACATTGCTGAAAAATTTACTATTGAAATTCAACGTTATGAAGTAAAATGAGAAACCAAAACATTAATTTCCAAAAAGTGTAGCTTACAGTGCTTCTTAGAAAATATCTAGTAAATAGTAATCACTATTTAAGAGGAGAGAAATCATGCTACTTTTTAAATAAAATGAATATTATGATTCCTGTCATTACATAACAGCAAGATTTCAATGACCTGTTTGAAAGTATTTGAATAAATTTTCAAATCCTATTTGGGTTTTTGTATTTGTAATTGATCTGTCAAACCACATAAAGCTTAACATGCTGATGAAAATAAATGATAAAGCTTCATGTGATCCCCTTCATACAGAGCAAACAAGAGGAGGAAGTGGAGAAAAGTACTGTCTTCTGCCAATGCAAACTTTGTTTTTTATAGCTCTTTGGAAAATCCCAAGAGTTAAAGTAATCCTGAGGAAAACTGAAGGTGAATAAGAAAAGGGAGAGCATAAATATTACTTTTTCCCATAGAAGGTTTTTGCAGGTTTGTTATTCTTTTAAGAAAATACAAGGGATGAAAAATTTCCAAAGCACTACAATGTCATGAGCCCATTATTAATTTAAAAAAAAATAAAAGTTAAATTGAGTGAAGCCCCAACATTGCGATGCGGGATAATTCAATAGGATAATATACAGAGCTTTCAATAGGATAATTAACAAAACTTAAGAGCAAAAACTCATATAACTTCATGAACAATAGTAAGTTACTTTACAATTCACAGTACTAATGTCATCTGTGACAATACCAAGAGCAGGAGTGAATAGAAATGAAAACCTGGCTTTAAGCATATGATTCATTTACGTCTAAAAACAATAATATTTTCTCAGTATGACATCCTACTAAAATCAACCTGAGAAAAACTGGAAGACATAAGAAAAAGGATGCCCAGGGAAGAATGTTCCTAATGAATAGCATTTCTTATTTAGAGGTTAACATGCAACAGGATTATAAGACAGTTTATGACACTGCAAGTCCACAAGAAGAATGTAGATCCCAAAGATGAGAAAGAGAGAAGTAGTAGTCAATTTCAGAAGAAATAATGTCTCATTTCACACGGTGTGTGAGAAATGAGCATGATCCATTATTCTTACTGGTACCCGTGAGCAGAGATTCATCACCAGCTTCATTTGTACTGACGGGATCCAGCCCAAGGAGAACTGGACCCCCAGGGGCATCAGCGGAACGTGTGGTGCCTTCAGTGCTCTGCGCTGCTTCATTACCCGAAGGCAGAGTTGGCTGAGTTGGGTCTTCATGAGGAGCACGATCAGGTGTGGCAAGAGCTGTTATGACGATGGCTGAATCAGCTGTTTATCAACATGCATCCCACTGTGCCCATCCCACACCCACCACATTCAAGTTGCTCTTCCCTTAAAAACATAGCTACTGTTCTCACACCAGAAAAGACGAAGAAAAAGGATCGTCTCCCATTACATTCTCACTGCTACATTATGAGATATTAATTTCATGAAGTTCATATCTTAATCCAAAAGATTCCCAAAACAGTGGACACACAGAGAGGACATGGAGAAAGCAATCAGGAGAATTTCTGGACCAGTTCTCTGTCTGATCACAGATCCTTTACTTTAGTGCCATTTCCAAATTATTCGACAGAGCTTTTTACCTTGCAGTTATCATCCTTAGAAGAAAAGAATCCTTTCTACGACCCAATAACACTCATTTGCTACTCAAGACTATCGGAGTAGCCGTACAGAAAATTCAATAAAAAAGCAGTTCTTACTAGTAGAAAGATGAGTAGGTAATGGGTTAAGATGTTCATCAATGTCTGGAAAAACTCCAGGTATCAAACTGACATGAGAACCACCTGTGGCATTGGCTTGTTCACTTTCACTTCCAGGCTGAGTGCTGGGTGCCAGGGGCCTGCTGGTTGCTTCTTCTGCATGGAAAACATCCGTGGACACTGTGACTGCCAGGATGATGGCACAATTAGCTTTAGAGGCCCACCAAACATCCACCCACATTGCTTCCCTCCTTCCTGTATCGCAGCACTCCATAAAACACGTTCTGCTGCCTGGCTGAAAGCATGGCAGGAGAGAAGGCGTGAAGGCCTCCCCTTCTCCTTCTACATTGTCAGTGGCATTCGAGACCCCTAAGTAGCACGTGCTTGCCACACTGTAGGAAGATGTTGGCTGTATCCACACATGCCAGTGACAGGTGGAGAGGGAAGACCTTCAGAAGAAGAGACCACAGCAGGAAACCCGATCCTATAACTCAGGAGTGACCAGCCACGCCACAGCCAGATTTGCAGTGGTCCTGTGCTGGCAAGGAGGTGCAAGGAATTAATGACAGAAAGTACAGGGCATGGTTCTTGTGTAACTGCCCTGCCCTCACCATCAGGACAACACTCGCTGGAGACGGTGCCACTGCTGTGTCACAAGAGCAAGTCACCCAGCTTGCAACCCCACCAGAGCACCTCCACCACACCGACCGCGGCACCAGATCATACCAAGCCTGACCTCACTGATGTGCAGGGGAGGAAGATGAGGCTGGAAATTCAGGGTCACCAAAGTGTGTGACTGGCAGAAAAGACAGGAGGCCACCCAGGAACATGCTTCAGCAAAGAGCAGAAACCACCAAACGCACCAGCAGGGATACCCTTATGCCCCGTCCAGAAGGTCACTCTAACAGCAGATCAGATCCCGCCACAAAATTTTGCACTGCAAGTCCACAAGAAGAATGTAGATCCCAAAGATGAGAAAGAGAGTAGTAGTCAATTTCAGAAGAAATAATGTCTCATTTCACACGGTGTGTGAGAAATGAGCATGATCCATTATTCTTACTGGTACCCGTGAGCAGAGATTCATCACCAGCTTCATTTGTACTGATGGGATCCAGCCCAAGGAGAACTGGACCCCCAGGGGCATCAGTGGAATGTGTGGTGCCTTCAGTGCTCTGTGCTGCTTCATTACCCGAAGGCAGAGTTGGCTGAGTTGGGTCTTCATGAGGAGCACGATCAGGTGTGGCAAGAGCTGTTATGACGATGGCTGAATCAGCTGTTTATCAACATGCATCCCACTGTGCCCATCCCACACCCACCACATTCAAGTTGCTCTTCCCTTAAAAACATAGCTACCGTTCTCACACCAGAAAAGACGAAGAAAAAGGATCGTCTCCCATTACATTCTCACTGCTACATTATGAGATATTAATTTCATGAAGTTCATATCTTAATCCAAAAGATTCCCAAAACAGTGGACACACAGAGAGGACATGGAGAAAGCAATCAGGAGAATTTCTGGACCAGTTCTCTGTCTGATCACAGATCCTTTACTTTAGTGCCATTTCCAAATTATTCTACAGAGCTTTTTACCTTGCAGTTATCATCCTTAGCAGTAAAGAATCCTTTCTACAACCACTCAAGCTGCTGTGTTGCTCAAGACTATGTGAGTAGTGACAAATTATGGAATACATTTGTAATTTGTAGATCTGTTTATGGCAGTAGGAAGAACAGTTTTCCTATTATCTTGTTACTTGTAAGTATGAAATAAATGTTTTATCGAAAGATACATTTGAAATCTTATATTTCAACACCATCCAGGCAGATCACAGAGAAAATGAGTCACTTTATAGTCTTTGTCACAGCCTTAAGGACATCAGTATTCTACTCTTCTCTCTAAGTCATGCAATAGCTTTCCAAGACAAGCTATCTGTGAAAGACATAATTGATGAAATATGCATAATTGATATTACAACTAGTACCTGTATTTGAAGACTCTTTTTCACGATTACTCTCTCTGGAAGGAATAACTCTATCCATTATAGTGGGTTGTATGGAATAATCTTCCTTGCCCCAACCTGGATACACCAATGGGTCTTGCGCTGAGTCATTCTGTTTGGCCCCATGATTGGGGACCATAGCTGTTATGATGATGGTGAAGCAATTATGAACTCAGTACATAAAGATCCATTTCTCATATTATTCTCCTCTTCGGTTCTTGTCTCTATGACAGGCCTTGCTCACATGTCTACTACATTCAATGGCAAAGAGAAGTAAAGCAGATTTTCTTCTCATTATGGTTTATGTTTAGAAAGGCTGCCTACTGTCACCAATAGGATTGAATCCTCCTTCTAACCGAGCATATGCTTTTCAGAATCAAGATATCTCCTTGACTTTCAAAAGTATTTCCCTGACTCACGCAGTTCACGACTTCCTATTGGTTGAATATCAAACTAATATCCACTAATGTGTAAGTAATAAATGCAAAGTATCTGGAAGAATCGGACCCACTGGTAAGATTTTAATCACAGAATTTGATGTATTGACTATATTCAATTTTTTTCCTCTCGATTTCACAATAGAGCATCCCAAATAAAGACATATTTCTCTTCAGTGGCCCGTGTTTGATAATTAGCAAGAAAAGATGGCAGTGCTTAGTACAGCACATCAGTCATTAACTAACAAACAATACGCTCACAGGAACATCAACTAATATTTATCAATTTTCAGATACTAGCTTGATAGTAGAATTTCATCATTTACATTTCAATTTCTTTGAGAAACCTCTCTTTTATTCTACAGTATGTTTTTTTCATTCACTTCAGTATCATCTTGTCATATTTCAAAAGTGAAATGAGCAGATATTTTGGATACTATTTAGTTAGTTAAAATTGCCATATTAAAAAAAAAAAAAAAGTGCAAAAATCAGTTCCAGTAATGACTTGCAACAGGAGTGTGAACACAATTCACAAATATGTGAAAAAATGCAACAGATATAATTGTTTTTCTTTTTAAACATTTACTGTTTCCTACAGATGTAACCCTTGCAGATAGCCTGGTAAAGCCTCATGACTGCATGACATAGAACACTAAACGTAGGAGACAGTTGCAGTGTTAATTCACTGTAGGTCTTGACGTATGATCCAAATGAGAGAGAAAACAAACCTCCAAGACTAAGTCTGAAGAATAGATTTAAAAAAATTGAAAAGGCAACTGATAGATCTGAATTGCTTGGGTTTATCCACAGAACATTTCTGATGACCTCAGAGTGCAAAATTGTTCATAAAATCATTCTTAAACTAAACCTTAAGTAAATTCTGATAATACTCTAAAATTTAAGTTGCAATGTTACCTGTGTAAGAAGTTTCCTTTTCAATATCATTTTCACCTGGAGGAGTAAATTCTTGTTGTTCAGTAGCCCCAGTAGTGTTTGCAGGATTTTGTCCTTGACTGATCCATCCATAGTGAACACTGTGTAATAGTGGATGTTGGGTTGGTCCTTGACGTTTTTCAGTTTCACTTGTAACAAGTGCTGATAAGATGATGATTGAATCAATAATGATCAAAATACCCGACACCAGTCATACTATCCTTATCTTCAGTATCCTTATCTGCAGTAAAGTTGGATTTTGTATTTTGCTTTTTTCTTTTATTTGTTGCAATGGGTGTGAAATGAAAGATGGAAGGAAATAAAGCTCCTTTGGAAACTGAAGTTTGTTTTGCCCAGAAAAGCTTCACCAGGATCAGTGGAAGATTTAAGTTTGCTACAGAGTATCCCAATGACCAATGGCAGAATAAAGCTATAGGAAAAGCAGTGGAAGAAGACATAGCAATAACAGCTTGCATCTCTACTTTGTATTTATTTATACTAACTTAACTGTTGAGTCTGTGGATTTGGGGTTTATAAAAGAGAAAGAGATGATGAAATTTCTCTTCTGAGTAAAAGTATCAAGTACACAATTGCAAGGATGGCTCCAAGGAAATTGTCACTGCTTCTGGGAGTGGAAGAATATTTAGTTGGATGAATGAAATGAATAAGTTCATATATTTGAGGTTGAAAAGCATACTAGTCTTGAACTCAGTAATAATTAAAGCTAAAATAAATTAACTATTCAATGTTTAATTTACTGTTTACATAGTAGAAGATGCAATCAGAAGTAATTTGAAGTACCACCACCTCAAGAGATTTTCTAATAAACATTAAAAGGCTTAGAAAATGTATATCAGAAAAGAATATCTTTAACACCAAGATGAGCATTAGAACCCAAATTAAAAAAAAAAAAATAAAAGAAAAAAGCATTAGGTAGCAAATATTTTCATGAATGATATATGAAAACAAAAATAAAGGTCGCAACTAGGGGATGCAGAGAATGAACTGGAGCTGTTACACATTCAATAAGTCACCAGCTAGAGAAACCTACATTAAGCATTTTCCAGAAAGAACAGAAATGAAGAGATATGTATCTTCACATTTCACATGGTTAAATGCTCATAAAGAGAGCATTCCAACAAATGTAATTCATTATTTTCGTAATTAGAAAAAATATTGAGAGATAATCCTGTAAAATATGATCCTGAATTTACAGCTAGTAGGACATTAAAATTAAGAAAAGTACGAACACATGTTATTTAACAACATTTCAGAACTAAAATAAAGTTTTCACAGAAATTCTTTCCAGGTGATTAAAGCTCCTGCCCAATGCCAACTGAATTTTTCCCAGAAAACCCAGGACCATAAGGAAATGTCCCTAGCTAATGAAGGCAGATCCAAAGAACTACCACAGAAGGAAGAAAATGGTTGTCTTTACAGAGGGATAATACAGCTTTCCACAAGCCCATTTATTTTCAGAACAATCTAATTCTATGCAATTTGAAGACTGGCCTCTAATCCAGCTGTAGAAAGGTGCATCTTCAGCTGTTCAGTTTTGATCTTCTTTTTAACAAGATCAAATGGCATTGTTGCCAAAAACAAAGTTCATATTCAGCTATACTTTAAAAACAAGCAAACAAACAGCAACAAACTGGAAACTATTTACGTACACAACAAAAACAGCTGGAGAATATACTCCATAAGCCTTTGCCTACAGAGAATTTTGAGCTTGAAGAATGTGGTAGTTGAGAATTTTCAATAGCTCAGTTGGCTAATGACACTAACGCTAGAAGGAAAATGTTCACGTTGGTCTGGAGAGAGCATCTTATCTTTTGTACCACAGTTGGGAATGTAAAGTTTACTGTTCCATTTAAAATGGACCCTCAAGAGTAACAGATCCTAGGCTGAGCCTTTCGTGTCTTCAAGACCACAGTTTAGTACCAGCTGGATAATTTTTTTTTAACTTAACATGGCCAAATTTATACTACTATCATTATCTTATTATCCCACACTAAAGACTCTACTTAAATCAATCTGAGCTTTATATCTGTAGGTTTTCCACCCACATATTTTTCAAATATTGCCCTGGATGTTTCTGTAAGTATTCCTATGCTTTTATGTGTACTAAGCAATGGAAAGAGTAGGTGGTTACTATTTAGTTTTGTCACATTTGTAACTGACAGAAATTTGTTTTTCAAGAGGCCTGATTTAACTGAGAAGTTATGGTTAATCTAACTTTTATGTTTTCGAATCACCAGTGCTATTTTCTGTCTTTGACTTCAGATTTTACAATAGAAATTTCAGTGAAAAAGGTGGATTTTTCTTCACCAAGCTGGGCCTACATGTTGCAATCTGCTCAGTTTTATTACACCACCGGCAGCGCAAGCTTTAAAACCCCAGAGATATGTGGGAAAGGTGCAAGTAATGAATATTAGAAAGATAAATTTGGAGTGACAGATGAATGTCATAGATGTTACCTCTGAGGTCTATAGCAAAAATAATATAAAGCTATAATCAAAGCTAACAATATGGGAATTACAACTAGCAGCACTGTGAGAGTCCTATACTTCACTGTATTATGTCACAAATCTGAATATTATCTGAAATGTTTAATTGCTTTACCCCTGCCAGCAGAGCTAGGATATCTCTCCTCTTCATCTGTGTAGTAGGGTTTCCAATAATCTTGTGTGGAGACTTCCAGAAGTGTTTCATGTTGTGAGTCCACAGCTGTTAGGACAACGGAGGATTCAATACTGATCATGCTCTACTTCTACCATTATTACTCTACTGTTAGTGTGTGCCATAAAGATAAGGGATAATGGAAACGCATGCATAACTAGATGATAGTCACACTATACTTCTTATTAAGTTTCTTTACACGAAGCTAGTATTTCTTTTCTTTGCATCAGACAGATGCAAAGACTCGCAGGAATAATGGCGGAAACAAGAGAGAGAAGAATAATGCATAGCAGAAGTACTGCAAAAATGTTACAGCAGTTATAGACATTTAAATCTGAGTTTAAAGAATAATCCTGGGCCTAAAGAATATCACAGGTGTCTGAGGACAGGTAAAACATTCTTGCTAAGTCTTCAACAAGTATTCAGATTCATTAATGAATCTGAAAGCACCACAATAGCCACCTGAAAAGCTAGTATTAGTCAATAAAGTTATAATACAATTGAACTGATAAAATAAAACCACCACAAAAGGCTACGATCAGAGACTGCATACATTTTCACTCAGAGAGTATGCAAACATCACTAGACCATAGAGTTGGCATATTATATGCCATATGGAATAAGTCAGAGAGTAAAATGCAGAGAGCAAAAAAGCCAAATGAATGAAACCCAGAAACACCTAAAAGCTTAGGCAAAAGAAAAAGAAACCCTAAACAAGTTGAATTATTCATTTTGTATCTTCCTGAAAAAACAAAGACTACTGCTGAGAAAAAGACAAAATTTGATGACATTCAGACAAAAAAAAAAAAAGTAAAATGCTTAAAAGAACAGATTTATTGACACTACAAAGTACACAAGTGCACAGGAAAAATACACAATAAGATGTGCTTAAATTATATGAAATTAAATTTTGAAATAGTGATATGTTACTATCTTTGAGCAAATTAAAGCGATAGAGTGACAATTTCTAATGAAGTGGTAATGGAGATTGGTTTTGGTCTTCCATATCTTAACGAGACTCTGTATAACAGAGCCAAGAAATCTAGTAAGAAAATATACCAACAAATAGTGATGAAGGTCTTGGCTGTATTTCAGCAAAGATACTGATGAATGGTATAAATAACACAAAATAGAAATTAATACCGTTTTTCTCCAAAAAGAGAAAAACTTGGAAAAAATTATAAACATTTCTTCCAGCAAGTACAGGTGTTGAACTACTGGGTAAAAACAGGGATGAAAGTGACATGTCAATATTAAGCAATGAAGGAAGATCTATAAATTCTGTAACATCCTTTTTTTTTTTCCAATGGCAAGAATGTAAATTTGGAAAGAATAATCGATAAGAAGAGCCCAAACTCTTCCCAAAACCTACATGGAGCAACGGGGGAGAAACAAGATAAAAAAAAAAAAAGGAAAAATGAAAAACCAACACATCCAAAGAGAAAGGAAATTCCTTACTAGTACTTTAAACAGAGCACCATCTTAGCATGGCATGCTTTACCCCTTGTTGCCTCTGTGCGTTCTTCAGTCTTCTCTCTGGGATTCAACAACCACCACTGGTCTGAAATCAGATTCCACCACGACTGGGTGGTGGTTTTCTCCAGGTTGTCATGATGGGGATCTGGAGCTGTTAGGACATGGTTCATTGAACCAAGAACTTGTTATTTCTTGAGAGACTTACTTTCTCCAGCAAAGCCAAGTCCAGCAGCACCGGCACCCTGAGCATGCTCATGCCACTGAGATAGATGTGAGCACAAAGGGAATGTATGAACTCGGGGAATCAGTACATTCCTGAAACTCATAGATAGCTGAAAGGTGGACTACTGGCAATCCCAAGAAATAATATGGTCGCTTGGGAAGAGGCATCACAAAACCCTTGGTGCCTTTCCTTGACATTTAGTAATGTTAATGAGTTCCTTACAGACTGTGCCAGCAGGAGACAAAGCAGAGAGCCTCAGATAACCTCCAGAATGGGGAAAATCCACCAGGACATTCTGCACAAAAACACATGCACTCCCATTGGTCAGCTGCTGACAGCCAGCTCCACGACAGAAACACCTTTCAGTTTGGCATCAACAAATCTGGGAAACGCAACTTCACCTCTGTTACATTATCACCACACAGCATTTTCTCAGAACATGGCATTTCAAATAGTACTAAACCACTGATTGTGTCAGACATTTAAGGGTGGAAACAGATTTCCACTTAGAGAAATTACAGGACTTTGCTTCCTCTTCCTCCACTATGCCATACAAGACAAATATATCACAGTGCCACTCAGGGCCAGTGAATATAGAAATGAGATATAAATTTAGCAGCACTGGAAGAAGGCCCTTCTAGGGATCAGGACCTCACAAGATCTAAATAAACTTTTTCTTTGGGATGGGAAAGTTACCTGAAGCAAGAGCTGACTAGAACAGCAGCTACGCCTTTAACAAATGCTCCTACGGTGAAGGAAGAGAAGACTGCACAGAAAATGGAATGATGAGCAAGCAAACTTAAAGCTGCAACAAGAGCAATGGATCCAAAGAGAGAGGAAGTTCCTTACTAGTACTGGCAGCATACTCATTCTTGGCTACACTTATTTCCCATCCTGGAAACACCGTTGAGTAAATCATCTCCTCTGAAGAGTCTTCGTCATCTGAATCGTTGCCACTCGAGGTCACATCTGCTGCGGTGATGTTAAACGTGCCATGAAGCCTGAACCCGCAAGGTCTCCTGCTGACAGCACTTAATCTTTGCTGTCTCCCCAGCATGCATCCCACAGTCGCAGAAGAGACCAAACCGCACCATGCTTGCCTCGGTCTGTATCTCCTACTGCTCCTTCCTCCCACAAGACATTCATTATCTTACCATGGCCCTACTGAAGCTACCCCAGTGTTGTTAGCTACATTTCTGTTCCATACACAGAGTCAGAACACTGATATCTGATTCATTTTTGCAGAGCTAAGGACAAATTATTAATATAATTTCAGCAAAATTTAATCAAGGTAGACCGGAATTCATATGAATGAATTTTCAAAATGAAATTTATAATTTCATCTTTTTTTTTCTTTCTCTCACAGCTTTCTTTCCTTCAGAAATACAGTTGTCCATACAAGCAAAACTATATACCCTTCTACTTTATGCTGACTGTATAAGACAGAGTTATGACTTAGTGTACTTATTGCCACCTTTTTTCCAAATATTCCTCATTGTTATAAGCACTATGTAAATAATAACATAAGGAGTATTTGGAATGATAATTCATTCATTTTCCACTTGTAGTCATCACAGTAATGTCATCTATTTATATATCACAGAAAATATTTTTTCAATATTTCAATGGGCCACTGGTGGGATGTAATTAACTGATCGTAGAAATTCAATAGTTCTTTCTTTTCAGAGGTGCACTACATACTCCAAATGTTTGTTAACCACAAGCTACATGATGTGGCCTGTCACTATCAAATACACAGTCTCCCAGAAAGAGCCAAATACATTTTTCTTTCCTCTTTAAACACATTGTTCCAAAAAGAAATAACACACACTGCCCATTGTAAATACCCTCCAATTAATGCTTCTAAAGCTAGCTGCCTTGTCACATGAGAAAGCACTATCTTAGCATGACATTCTTTACCCCTTGTTGCTGGTGTGGATTCTTGGGTCTTCTCTCTGGGATTTGACAACCCCCACTGGTTTAAAAACGGATTCCAATGAGCTTGGGTGGTGGTTTTCTCCAGGTTGTCATGATGAAGATCTGGAGCTGCTAGGACATGGTTCATTGAACCAAGAACTTGTTATTTCTTGAGACACTTATTTTTGCCAGCAAAGCCAAGTCCACCAGCACCGGCACCCTGAGCATGCTCATGCCACTGAGATGGATGTGAGCACAAAGGGAATGTATGAACTTGGGGAATCAGTACATTCCTGAACCTCTTACATAGCTGAAAGGCAGACTAGTGGCAATTCCAAGAAAGAACATAGTCACTTGAGGGGAGAACCCTCTGAGTCTTTCCTTGCCATTCAGCGACGTTAATGAGTTTCCTATCAAACATTCCAGCAGAGAAAAAGCAGAGAGCTTCAGATAACCTCCAGAATGGGGAACACCCACCAGGGCTCGGAATAAAAATGACAGAGAGAGAAAAGTATCTGCAACAGCTGGAAAGAGCACCCAGAAACAAGCACATCCATTATTTTTGCATTCTCTTCTACTGATAGCCCTCTGAAGCCAGTGCTGCCAAAGACCTGGACTCAGAACGACAGACATTCTGCACAAAAACACATGCACTCCCATTGGTCAGCTGCTGACAGCCAGCTCCACGACAGAAACACCTTTCAGTTTGGCATCAACAAATCTGGGAAACGCAACTTCACCTCTGTTACATTACCACCACACAGCATTTTCTCAGAACATGGCATTTCAAATAGTACTAAACCACTGATTGTGTCAGACATTTAAGGGTGGAAACAGATTTCCACTTAGAGAAATTACAGGACTTTACCCCTTTTCCTTCACTGTGCCATACAAGATGAATATATGCATGTATGCAAACATAATTAATGGAGCTACATACATAGAGGCCGGAAGTTTCTTCCAGAAAAGAATTATTCCCCAGGACACAGTGCCACTCAGGGGAATCTTGGAAATCCAGTGCATATAGAAATGAGATATAAATTTTAGCAGCACTGGAAGAAGGCCCTTCTAGGGATCAGGACCTCACAAGATCTAAATAAACTTTTTCTTTGGGATGGGAAAGTTACCTGAAGCAAGAGCTGACTAGAACAGCAGCTACGCCTTTAACAAATGCTCCTACGGTGAAGGAAGAGAAGACTGCACAGAAAATGGAATGATGAGCAAGCAAACTTAAAGCTGCAACAAGAGCAATGGATCCAAAGAGAGAGGAAGTTCCTTACTAGTACTGGCAGCATACTCATTCTTGGCTACACTTATTTCCCATCCTGGAAACACCGTTGAGTAAATCATCTCCTCTGAAGAGTCTTCGTCATCTGAATCGTTGCCACTCGAGGTCACATCTGCTGCGGTGATGTTAAACATGCCATGAAGCCTGAACCCGCAAGGTCTCCTGCTGACAGCACTTAATCTTTGCTGTCTCCCCAGCATGCACCCCACAGTAACAGAAAAGACCGAACCGCACTGGTCCATATCTCCTACTGCTCCTTCCTCCCACAAGACATTCATTATCTTACCATGGCCCTACTGAAGCTATCCCAGTGTTGTTAGCTACATTTCTGTGTCCAATTAAAGGTCACAGCACAAATGGGCACCTGTCTTAATCAATCAGAGTGAGTACAGTATACTGCCATGAAAACACATTCTTCGTTCTTTCTACAATTCTTTCTCATTAAAATAATCTCCCTCTAAAGGGCCTTTGAGATAGAAAATTAAAAACTCTAATACATCCTTTACAGAATATCTCACATATTCAACCCTCTCAGATATGTAGTTCATGAATAATGTGGACAAGTGCTCTTTTGCTACCATAGATATTACCACAGAGGAAGAATGTGGTACTTTCATAGTGGAAAAGTAATGGCCTCAATTTGAACCAGGGGAGATTCAGTTCAGATGTTAGGAATAAAAAAAAAATATTTTGCAAGATTGTGGTGGTGCAAAGGAACAGACTGCCCAGGGAAGCGATGGAGTCACATTCCTTAGAGGTGTTCAAGAAACACATAGATGTGGCACTTCGGGACATGGTTCACTGGGCGTTCACATGGTGATGATGGGTTGAAGGCTGGACTAGATGAGCTTTGAGGTCTTTTCCAACCTTAATGATTCTATGATTCCTTTATTTTTCCTCTTCTGAAACACTACAGAGAAAAGCAGCAACACATACTGCCCACTGTAAACACCCTCCAATTAATGTTTCTGAAGCTTGCTGCCTTGGCACACTGGCTATTTAGCCCTTGAAAAAAGCACCATCTTAGCATGACATTCTTTACCCCTTGTTGCCTGCGTGGGTTCTTGGGTCTTCTCTCTGGGATATGACCACCACCACTGGTCTGCAAACAGATTCCACCAAGACTGGGTGGTGGTTTTCTCCAGGTTGTCACGATGGGGATCTGGAGCTGTTAGGACATGGTTCATTGAACCAAGAACTTGTTATTTCTTGAGAGACTTATTTTCTCCAGCAAAGCCAAGTCCACCAGCACCAGCACCCTGAGCATGCTCATGCCACTGAGATAGATGTGAGCACAATGGGAATGTATGAACCTGGGGTATCATTACATTCCTCCAATAGCAAAAATATCCAATCATTTTAATGTAAGTAAAGTTTGAATCATTCTGCTGAGGTATAAGATTATACTACCAGCTCTAAAATATGTACTGTGTGTGAAACACACTCCTTTATGACAAAAAAACATGCAAAGCTGATAAAAATGTGCACACCAAGAATGAAATCCCTCAAAAAATCCATAGCTTATATTTTAGCCTTTCTCCATCCTAATAACATTATTCAGCAATAAACCGAATGACAGAGCTTAGAAGAACTATGCTTCAGTTTGTGTACGTTGAACAAAGGAAAGAAAGATCTGCTTCAAAATATCTCCCTGGATATTAATTTTATTCTGACCAATATCTCATAAGTAATATTTTATCACATTTAAACCATCTTCTATATCTTCTAGAGAAAGTGGTATTGTGTACTCTTAACAGAAATAAAAATTATTTCAGAGAGGTACCAAAAGGACTGACCTTTCAGACATTAGTTTAGATCTACTTTTGTGAAATATACAAAAGAATTGGAAATTGCAAGACCTAAAAGTCAAAGTTCTAATCAAGTAGGATAGACTAATATTCTCCAGTTTACAGCATTTATGTTTTCTTTTCTGTTAACTACAAAGTATATGGACTTAAAACTGCAATTTTACGAAGATTAGCCATTATGGCAGCAAAACTTAACAAACTGTGCCTTTCTGATGAGCTGTCCTCGACTAAATAATTATTTTCTCTTCTTGTGCTAACTTATTACTCCTTGTATTTAATACTACTCCGACGCTGATATCAGAAATAAAGGATTGTAGTGCTCAATCTCCAAAATAAAAACAGGTAGATCAGTGATGCATAAAAATCCTCAGCACTTAAAATTACAGTTATTACCAATTTTCAACAGATATACTCTGAATGAGTATGGATATTTTGGTTAGAAGAGAGTTAATACATTCTTTAACTTCACTCATAGTCGTGTTTCAATTTTACATATACAGAATTACACATGATTTACATGGAAAATTCCACTAATGCTTCAAGCAAGATATATCTTCTCAGTAAGAAACCTGAACAAAGTTATCACAAATGCCCTAGAATTTAACTAATGAGAACGTTTATTGTTGTATGCACATGCATACACAGAAACAGATTACAAATGATCTAAAAGCTCATAGCATTTCCAACAATCTAACGTTGAATAACTCCCTTTGTGTTGTTCTCTGTATAGCTGTCACGAAGAAGACTAGATTAAGACATAATGAACACTGAAGTCAAATCCAACGGATTTTCTAGAGTATTGTGTTTACCCGATACCATCACTCTCTAAGTGCAGAAACAGATCACTGTAGAATGATAGAATTTTGTTGTGATGTTGAGCAAAAATGCTTCAAAAGCATGTAATTACATTCAGGAGAAAGCTTCTCTTAATTCATGAAGAATCACGAAATACTACACAAAAATTCACAAATAGTGACATACTCATAGCAGCGTAAATGCTATGAATCTACTTTTTTTTTGTTTTCCATATCTGTTCATTGCCACAAATTCATAGGAGGAAATAATTTGACAGAAGTAGTTGGAATACAGAAGAGCGTAAGATAAATCTGAATGCAATATTAGTGAAGAAAAAATTAAATACTGGCTTATGGAAATGCCATTCTTGCTAAAGTTCAGTCATTATAACTTTAGTTTCCTAACATAAAAGTGTACTAACACACGTCCTCAGTGAGCATTTACAAGAAGATATGGAATTCCTGCACGAGACGTGTCCAATGGAAATCTGTCTCTCTCATTTGAGCCTGTGGGCTGCATCTGGACACAAATTATGCAATGAACTATTGGACCCCTCTACAGATGAGTGAGGTTTTCTATTTAAAAAGATTGAAAAAAGACTATTGTGAAAACAGCTTTGAATGGAAAAGTGGAAGAAGTGGTGCAGGCAGAGTGCAGAGACTTTATGAAAACCAAGATGTCTGAAGACCTTCTGAAAATCAAGAGGTCTGAAGATATGTCCATCTGAAATGAAAATACTCAACCAGCTTGATCAGACTGTATTTTGTTAATTTAAAAACTTAAGATTTCTATTCTACTCCAAGCCGTACAAACTAATTTAATAAGAAAGGTATTTCCACAGAATTGAGAGGCAATTTTTACATACAAAATTCAAACTCATAAAACTGAAAATAGGTGCAAATTGAGTTTCAGGCATTTCAGGGCAAGAGGAGAGGATGGCTTGCCTTTTTTAAGATCAGGAAATCTGGACATTATAAAATCTGCTCTCAGCAATTGAGTAACAAAAAATTAGTTATCTGGGGCTTTGGGATGGAACTGTGATTAAAATTATCAAAATTATCAACAAGAAAATGATAGGATAGAGCAGCAGTACATATCAAGCTTCAACTTATACTGAGGAATTAACACATGATTTAATAGAGGAAAGATTTTTCCGATGCCATCCTTTAAAATCACTCACATTGCTTACAGTTGAACAAGATACATTAACCTTCTGTCTATAGCATCCCTCAAGAGATGAGTCCCCTGTATGTTATTTAAGAAACAAAATTTGCTAGTAGAATTTGTGTTGTGGGAGACAATATACTGTGTCATGAAAAAATAATTTAATAGTCTATTTCTGATGAAATCAGTCCAGAAAGTAGTGTCTTTCAGGGTCTTTCTGAAGTTGGACAAAATGTGTATCTCACCACTTACCAGAATGCACTGCTGGAAAAAAGAAAGCAGTTTTAATGCAATAATTAATTGATGTAGTTATTATAATGCATAAATCTTACTAGTACTTGCAGGATGCTGCACATCATCTTCTCTGGGGAAATCAGCAGCTGTTGCCAAGATATCAGTTGATGTAGGGGAAATTTCATCATCTGCATGAAATGGATGAATCATTACTATTTCATTAGCTGAGGTGTAACTCATTACTCACAACTACTTGAATTATTCTATATTGAAAGCTTTGTTCCCTCATTTACTGAAGAGAAAGAAAGATACAGAATAGGCTCTTCACACGATTCAAACTTAAATATTCTTATTTTAGTAACATAGCAAAGATAATACCAAAATAAATAATTCCAAAAGGTATATATATTACAGTGATAATGAACAATCTATCAGTGATTTTCTTGCGTGATTCAAGCCCTAACTGTACCACGTGTGGCATGTGCACAGGAAATCTAGAGCAACAAATGATGTTATTTGTACTCCCCTCTTTATTGAGAAATATTCTGAGCTTTAGCCTAAAGAACTAAACTGCAAGTAGGCAGAGCTGATAAGAATTGTCATGGCAAGCAATTGAACTACATGGCATACACCTGGGAGAATGGCTCTGGTCCTAATTTCTCAGGAAGAAAATGTTAGGATTTACCATTTATGATGTGAATCACATGGAAAAACAAGTAGAAGATTCCATTAATATACCACCAAAGAAAAGCTATTTTATACTTCTTCTTACTTTATATTTTTTTAAAACATCAGGATTAATGGAGGATAATGATGCAGACTACTGGCATCCTTCACTGGTAAGTCATTGGCAATTTGATAGAATGCCTGTGGCCAGAGGTTACAGGAAACATCACTGTACTCAGGGTGTATTTGTTTCCGTTAGGCTCAATGGGAGATGGTATTTTTAACCTCTGATCATTTCCAGTACACAAGCAACATAAAAAATAAAATCAAGTATATAGCACCTTCACAAGAAAGCAAAATGCAGGCAAGGTGCCTTAATTCACTGATTTTCCACACTGCTGAAGGCCCTAGAAACAAGTATGGTATTTGTATTTGGTAACACTTCAGGAAATTAGATGTGGTTCTACCACCTAAAGGAAGAAGGTATTACATTCTAATTTGACATTTTTATCACTCTATGTGTTGTGAATACACTGTAGTAAGAAGATCTTTTAAAAAATCCCTGGTTTTGTGCAAAGAGAAATCACTTGTACTGTATACCACTCCTGTTATTACTGAATATCAATCCACTCTATTAGGGAACAGAAAAATATATGTTATCCTATCTCTAGATATTCATAAGCATTGGCTCACTAACCTATCTGTTTTCACTGGTAGACATGTTTTTGATTCTTCAACTGAAATCAATATTTTATCAAGGACATGAGCAAATTCCTAGGACCATCTATTCTCAACATCCTGGAAAGATGTTATGTTTCCATGTGGGAAACTATGCATATGCGTGGCTGCTTTGTACTCCCATGCGAACACACAAAAAAAATATTTAGAAATTCAGTAAGTTTCTGGGTGTTTTGTTTGTTTGTTTC
The DNA here is from genome assembly GCF_016699485.2 of Gallus gallus. Taxonomy (NCBI): domain Eukaryota; kingdom Metazoa; phylum Chordata; class Aves; order Galliformes; family Phasianidae; genus Gallus; species Gallus gallus. Next base: position 18,518,514 of record NC_052536.1, on the reverse strand, counting down.
TAGCCAGAAACACACTTTTTCTTTTTACTTCCCAGTGATATAAATTAGAGACAGTGCTTCCCTTTCACTCATGATATCATTTACCTTGCAATGTAATTCTTAACACAGTTTTTATAAAAGGGATATAGTTGCATCCTATTGTCCTTACCATAGTGTTTCACAGGAAAGTCTTTTTCACCTCCTCCAGAAGAATGATCTGGCATATGTGAGTACGGAGTAACACTTCCATAATATGAAGGACTTGATCTCCTGATAGAGGCATCCCCTGGAGTTGTGTCATGTATCGATCCACTACCTAAATTTTCATCATCCACACCTGAGGTTGAGGAGTCTCCACTATGACGTGTGCCATCTGCATTGTAACGTGAGCCGTCCTCATTGTCAATAACTGTTGGAAAGAGTAAACAGGAGGTACATAGCTGTATTACAATTATGATAGCCCACTATGCCTTAGAACAACAAAAAAAGTAAAAAAAAACAGTTCATCTGTTTTTTTCATCTCCTTCAATCTATCTAGATCATCATTTAATGATGGCAAGGTCTTACTGTTTTAATATACATAACTGTCAAACATATAGTGACTACTCTGATCCAAATATTTTGATATTTTGATCAGATTAGTTTGCGTTTGAACCTAAGATCTAGGCTTCTTTGAAGTTAATAAGAATTTCAGTATTAGGACATGTAATTTATTATGAATATTTTCTTTCACTTCTGGCTGCTCTTCTAACCATAGATTTAAAGGAGGTATTGAAGGGTTGTTGTCTTAAACAAAGTGCTATAGGTCAAAGAAACATTAGCTGCTCTGTTGTTCAAAAATGTCAAATAAAACATGCCTTGTAACACCTTGAGACGAATAAAGCCCCCTGCAATTTATATGAAGATGAGTGATTAATCATTTTAACTACCTACAGTATCTCTATACTTCTTTTTGTTGTTTGGCTTGATTTTTAAAAATAACAACTGTTTATGTGGAAATAAGAAGATCACCAGATCCTAAAAAATAATAAAAAACAAAGGTTTTCTGATAGGTACAATACCTATTTCACTCTGATTACTGAGGAAAGTAATATCTATTCTTTCAATTGGCTCACATGCTTTGCTCCTCGTTTCTGAAAAAGAAGGAAAATAAAAAATATTACTTTAAGAAAATTGAGAAAAAGTCTTGTATATACCACTATTAGTTAGATTGAAAGACTTATCAAAAATAACCTATTGGGAAGCTTCCCTTATACTCCTAAAAATCACTTGATCCACTTCTAATCATTATGCTTTGAGATAGAGTTGAAGATGGTGATTTTGATCTTATCCCTTATCTGACAATCCAGAAAACTTCCCAGAAAATTTCTAAAACTGTATGTAATCACAAAGATAGATCATTAAGTGTGCTGATACTACATATGCACTTCTGGAGGCTGACAAAATATATTTCTCAGTTGAGAAATAGGTTCTATTTAATATAGAAGACCAAATTCTAGTGCCTTAAACAAGAATTACACATCATGGTTATTTAATTTGTTTATAAAACATCCTAAACACATTTACATACCTGTTGCATTGTAACAATATGCATCATACCGGCCAGTTGTATTTGCTGAAAGTTTGTAAATGCCTGTATGATTTGCTGCACAAAGATGATATGGATTGATTCGTGGGATAACAATATGCCCCACTATAAAACCATACCTGTGAAGTACAGAGGAAAGCACATCATATAACACGCAACAGCAGATAACATAAACGGTCAAGATATCTTAAAAGTGAAGAAGACACAAATAAGCCATTATTTTCATCTTAAAAAAAAACAGTTCATGCATTTATGCATAATTTTTGTATACAGGGAATGTTTCTCTCTCACATGTAGCTACATCAGTCTCCAGCCCATGTAATGTAATGTCTACAGCTAAACCTATTTTGACTGAGGATGTCATTAGCTAAGATGCTTGGTTCCACAGCAAGGCAGTGAAAATGAGGGGCTAGAAAGCTAAGTGTGCTTTTTTTTCAGTGAGAGGATGTATCACCCGACACTATAGTCTGGTTTCTTTTTCCTTACTTTTTACATTACTTTAAGCATAACATTCTACCC